>NC_044572.1:149728179-150998528 GCF_901933205.1 Camarhynchus parvulus | reverse complement strand
AATTCATTTTTTCCGGGAAAAAAACCCTAAAATTCACTTTTTTACTCGGTAAAAATTCATTTTTTTCTGCGGGAAATAGCCCAAAATTCCATTTTTACTTGTTGAAAATTCAAAATTTTTTCCGGAGGAAAAAAAACCCCAAAATTCCATTTTTTACTGGTTAAAAGTTCAATTTTTTTTCTGGGGAAAAAACCCCCAAAATTCACCTTTTTACTCATTAAAAAGTCCATTTTTTCCAGGAAAAAAAACCAACCAAAATCCCATTTTTTACTTGTTAAAAATTCCATTTTTTCTGGGAAAAAAAACCCCAAAATTCCATTTTTTACTCGTTAAAAATTCCATTTTTTCTCGGGAAAAATTCAAAATTTATGGGGGAAAAAACCCCCAAAATTCCATTTTTTACTCGTTAAAAATTCCATTTTTTCTCGGGAAAAAACGCCCAAAATTCCAATTTTTCCTCATTAAAAATCCCAATTTTGGGTGGATTTTTTTGGAATTTTCCTATGGAAAAAAACCCCAAAAATTCCAATTTTTCCCCATTAAAAATTCCCTTTTTTAACCATTTTTTGGGATCCAAACCTGGGAATTTTCCTGAATTTCTCTGGAATTTCCTGCAGAAAAAAACCCCAAAAATTCCAATTTTCCTTCATTAAAAATCCCAATTTTGGGTGGATTATTTTTGAATTTTCCTGAATTTTCCTATGGAAAAAAAAAACCAAAAATTCCAATTTTTTCTCATTAAAAATCCCAATTTTGGGTGGATTATTTTTGAATTTTCCTATGGAAAAAAAAACCCCAATAATTCCAATTTTTCTCAATAAAAATCCCCAATATTTTGGAATTTCCTGTGGAGAAAAAAAAACCCCAAAATTCCAATTTTTCCTCATTAAAAATCCCAATTTTTGGTGGATTATTTTTGAATTTTCTTGAATTTTCCTATGGAAAAAAAACCCCAAAAATTCCAATTTTTCCCCATTAAAAATTCCTTTTTTTAACCATTTTTTGGGATCCAAACCTGGGAATTTTCCTGAATTTCTCTGGAATTTCCTGCAGAAAAAAACCCCAAAAATTCCAATTTTCCTTCATTAAAAATCCCAATTTTGGGTGGATTATTTTTGAATTTTCCTATGGAAAAAAAAACCCCAATAATTCCAATTTTTCTCAATAAAAATCCCCAATATTTTGGAATTTTCTGTGGAGAAAAAAAAACCCCAAAATTCCAATTTTGCCTCATTAAAAATCCCAATTTTTGGTGGATTTTTTATTTCCCTGGAATTTCCTATGGAAAAAAACCCCAAAAATTCCAATTTTTCCCCATTAAAAATTCCCTTTTTTAACCATTTTTTGGGATCCAAACCTGAGAATTTTCCTGAATTTCTCTGGAATTTCCTGGAGAAAAAATCCCCAAAAATTCCAATTTTTCCTCATTAAAAATCCCAATTTTGGGTGGATTATTTTTGAATTTTCCTACGGAAAAAACCCCAAAAATTCCAATTTTTCTCATTAAAAATCCCCAATATTTTGGAATTTTCTGTGGAGAAAAAAAAACCCCAAAATTCCAATTTTTCCTCATTAAAAATCCCAATTTTTGGTGGATTTTTTTTGAATTTTCCTATGGAAAAAAACCCCAATAATTCCAATTTTTCTCAATAAAAATCCCCAATATTTTGGAATTTCCTGTGGAGAAAAAAAAACCCCAAAATTCCAATTTTGCCTCATTAAAAATCCCAATTTTTGGTGGATTTTTTTTTATTTCCCTGGAATTTCCTATGAAAAAAAACCCCAAAAATTCCAATTTTTCCCCATTAAAAATTCCCTTTTTTAACCATTTTTTGGGATCCAAACCTGAGAATTTTCCTGAATTTCTCTGGAATTTCCTGGACAAAAAATCCCCAAAAATTCCAATTTTTCCTCATTAAAAATCCCAATTTTGGGTGGATTATTTTTGAATTTTCCTACGGAAAAAAAACCCAAAAATTCCAATTTTTCCCCATTAAAAATTCCCTTTTTTTCTCTATTTTTGGGATCCAAACCTGGGAATTTTCCGGATTTTGCCCCGCAATTTCTGGGCATTGACAAGGAGCAAAAACTCTCTGCACCAAAGCCTTGACCGCCCAGAAATCCACGGAGTTTTCATGGATGCGGCGACGCAATTCCAGAAAATCCTCACCCTGGGCAAAGAAAATCCCAAATTAATTCCAAATCTACAATTTGGGGAATTTTTCCCCCAAAAAAAAACCCCAAATTTGGACCAAATCCCTCAAAATTCCACCAAAATTTCACTTTTTTTACACCAAAATTCCACTTTTTTTCACAAAAAATTCAAATTTTTTGCATCTTTTTTCCCCAAAATTCCCTAAATTTTCCCCATTTTTCCCAAAATTCCCCAAATTTTCCCAATTTTTCCTCATTTTTCCCAAAATTCCCCAAATTTTCCCAATTTTCCCCATTTTTTCCCAAAATTTCCCAATTTTCCCCAAATTCCCCCAAAATTTCCCAATTTTCCCAATTTTTTCCCAAAATTCCCCAAATTTTCCCAATTTTTCCCCATTTTTCCCAAAATTCCCCAAATTTTCCCAATTTTCCCCATTTTTTCCCAAAATTTCCCAATTTTCCCCATTTTTTCCCAAAATTCCCCAAAATTTCCCAATTTTTCCCCATTTTTTCCCAAAATTCCCCAAATTTTCCCCATTTTTCCCAAAATTCCCCAAATTTTCCATTTTCCCCATTTTTTCCCAAAATTCCCCAAATTTTCCCCATTTTTCCCAAAATTCCCCAAATTTTCCACATTTTCCCCCATTTTTCCCAAAATTCCCCAAATTTTCCCCATTTTTCCCAAAATTCCCCAATTTTCTCCCAATTTCTTCCAAAATTTTCCCCAAATTTTCCCAATATTCCCCATTTTTTGGAGATTTTTCCCCATTTTTCTCCAATTTCCCCCATTTTTCCCCTATTCTTTCCTAAATTTCCCTCACATTTTCCCAATTTTTCCCTCATTTTTTTGCAATTTTTCCCAATTTCTTTCCCAATTTCCCCTCTAATTTTTCCCTGCTTTTTCCCCAATTTTCCCCAAAATTTCCCCCAAATTTTCTCTCATTTTTCCCAATCTTTTCCCCCAATTTTTTCCAATTTTCCCTGAAATTCTCCCTGATTTTTCCCCAATTTTTGTCAAAATTTCCAAAAAAATCTTCTCAATTTTCCACAATTTTTGCCCAATTTTTTTTGTGATTTTCCCCCAATTTCTTCCCAATTTTCTCCCAATGTTTTTGCCATTTTTTCTCCAATTTTCTCCCAATTTTTTCTCCAGTTTCTCCCAAATTTCCCCCAAAATTCCCCCTATTTTCTTCTGAATTCTCCCACATTTTCCCCCTGATTTTTCCCCTATTTTCTCCCCAATTTTTGCCAAAATTTCCCAAAAATCTTTTCAGTTTTTTCCCCAATTTTTTGTGATTTTCCTCCAATTTCTCCCTGAATTTTCCCCAGTGTTTTTGCCATTTTTCCTCCTATTTACCCCAATTTTCTCCCTACTTCCCCCAATTTCCCTCAAATTTCCCCTATTTTTCCCAAATTTTCCCCCATTTTTCCTCAAGTTTTTCCCAATTGTCCCTGAATTTTCCTGATTTTCCCCCCACTTTTCTCCATTTTCCCAATTCTCCCCAATTTTTCCTTAATTTTCCCCCAACTTTTTCCCAATTTCCCCCTATTTTTTTCAGATTTTTCCTGATTTTTCCCACAATTTTCCCTCATTTTTTCCCAATTTTTCCCTGATTTTCCCCCAACTTTCTCCCAGTTTTTTCCAAATTTTCCCTAACTTTTCCCCATTTTTCCTCTAAAATTCTCCAAAATTTCCTGATTTTTTTACCATTTTTTACCATTTTCCCTTGATTTTCCTCCAATTTTTCCCAAAAATTTCCCCAAATTTCCCCCCATTTTTCTACTTTTTTCCAAAATTTCCCTCAAATTTTTCTGATTTTCCCCCAAATTTTTCCTGATTTTTTCCTGCTATTTCCCCCAATTTTTCCCAAATTTTTCCTGATTTTCCCCCAATGTTTACCCATTTTCCCCCAATTTTCCCACAAATTTTTCCCAATCTTTTCCCAATTTTCCCCCAATTTTTTCCCTATTTCCCCCAAATTTCCCCATATTTTCTTCCGATTTTTTCCCAATTTCTTCCCAAACTTCCCCCAAATTTCCCCAACTTTTCTCCAATTTTTTCCCCAATTTTCCCCCAATTTTTTTGAGATTTTTCCCAATTTTTTCGCCAATTCTCCCTGAATTTTCCCACATTTTTCCCCCTAAATTTCTGTCAAATTTTCCCGCTCTTCCCCCATTCTCTCCCCATTATCGCCTCTCCTCACCCCGCTGTGCAGACACAGGTGTCCCCAGGCCGGCTGCCCGTCCCTGCCCCCCCTGCCCCCATTATTCCCCATTATCCCCTCTCCTCACCCCGCTGTGCAGACACAGGTGTCCCCGGGCCGGCTGCCCGTCCCTGCCCCCATTATTCCCCATTACCCCCTCTCCTCACCCCGCTGTGCAGACACAGGTGTCCCCAGGCCGGCTGCCCGTCCCTGCCCCATTCTCCCCCCATTATCCCCTCTCCTCACCCCGCTGTGCAGACACAGGTGTCCCCCTGTCCCTGCCCCCATTATTCCCCATTATCCCTCTCCTCACCCGCTGTGCAGACACAGGTGTCCCGGGCCGGCTGCCCGTCCCTGCCCCATTCTCCCCATTATCCCCTCTCCTCACCCCGCTGTGCAGACACAGGTGTCCCCGGGCCGGCTGCCCGTCCCTGCCGGCCCTGCCCACGTGCTGCAGGAAGCTCTCGGCGCAGGCGGTGCCGCCGTGGAGCAGGACGGCCCTGACGCGGCCGCAGTGGATGCCCAGGCCCACGCAGGCCGTGGCGCACAGCACCCACCGGTGACGGCCAGCGAGTCAGCGCTGCGCCAGTGGGCGCCGCTACCGGGGCTGAGCCCCAGCGTGGCCTGCGGCACGGCGCTGCAGCGCCGCGGGCCCTGCAAGGCACAGGCCGGGCCTTGCCCTCAGTGCTTCACCCACGCACGACATCAAATTGCCCCAACACTTCCACTCTTTCCCCCCAATTTTTTCCCTTTTTTTCCCAAAATTCCCCACATTTTCTCCCATTTTTTACCCAAAATTTCTGCCAAATTTTCCCAATTTCCCCCATGTTTTCCCCAAAATTCCTCAAATTTTCCCAATTTTTACCCCATTTTTTCCCAAAACGCGATTTTTCCAAAATTCCCCAAATTTCCCGGTTTTTACCCCATTTTTCCCAAAATTCCCCAAATTTTCCCGGTTTTTACCCCATTTTTCCCAAAATTCCCCAAATTTTCCCAAATTTTTCCCCATTTTTCTGAAAATTCCACAAATTTTCCTGATTTTCCCCCCAATTTTTCCCCATTTTTACCCCATTTTTTCCCAAAATTCGGTTTTTCCAAAATTCCCCAAATTTTCCCGATTTTTACCCCATTTTTCCCAAAATTCCCCAAATTTTCCCAAATTTTTCCCCATTTTTCTGAAAATTCCACAAATTTTCCTGATTTTCCCCCCAAATTTTCCCAAAATTTCCCCCATTTTTCCCTGAAATGACATGAAATTCCCCCAAAATTTCCACAATTCCCCAGATTTTCCCTGATTTTCCCCCCAAAATACCCCATTTTCCCAGATTGTCCCTGATTTTTTCCCCCAAATTCCATTTTTTCCTGATTTTCCCAATGTTTCCCCAAATTTTCCCCCAATTTTCCCCAAAATTTCCCAATTTTTTCCCCAAATTTTCCTATTTCCCCCAAATTTTCCCTGATTCCCCCCCCCCAATTTTTCCCATTATCCCCCCAAAATTCCCAAATTTTTCCCCAAATTTCCCGGATTTTCCCTGATTTTTTCCCTCCAAAATTCCCCAATTTTTTTCCTGATTTGCTCTGATTTTTTGGCCCCAATTTCTCCCATTTCCCCCCAAAATTCCCCAACTTTTTTCCCTAAATTTCCCCAATTTTCCCTGATTTTTCCCCCATTTTTTCCTTTTCCCCCCAAAATTCCCCAATTTTTCCCCCAATTTTTCCCATTTTCCCCAAAATTCCCCAATTTTTTCCCCAAAATTCCCCGATTTTTTCCTGATTTTCCCAACTTTCCCCAAATTTTTCCCAACTTCCCCCCCAATTTTAATTTCCCCCAATTTTTCCCATTTTCCCCCCAAAATTCCCCAATTTTTCCCCCGATTTCACCCCTAAATCCTCCAAAATTTTTTTGAAATTCTCTGCAATTTCCCCCAATATTTCTCAATTTTTTCCCCGAATTCCCCCAAAATTCCCACTTTTTCCCCAAATTCACCAAATTTTTCCCAAATTTCCCCCAATTTTCCCTGATTTTCTCCCCCCATTTTTCCCATTTCCCCCCCAAAATTCCCCAATTATTTCCCCGAATTTCCCCAATTTTTCCCTCAATTTTTCCCACTTCCCCCCAAAATTCCCCAATTATTTCCTCGATTTCCCCCCCAATTATTTCCTCGATTTCCCCCCCAAAATTTCACAATTTTTCCTGATTTTCCCTGATTTTCACCCCAATTTTCCCTGATTTTTTCCTCCAATTTTTCCCATTTTTCCCCCAAAATTCCCCAATTTTCCCTGATTTTTTCCTTCAATTTTTCCCATTTTCTCCCCACAATTCCCCAATTATTTTCCCAAATTTCCTGATTTTCCCTGATTTTTCCCCCAATTTTTCCCATTTTCCCCCAAAATTCACCAATTTTCCCCCCAATTTTTCCCATTTCCCCCCCAGAATTCCCCAATTTTGTTCCCTATTTTCCCCGATTTTTCCCCCATATTTTCCCATTTTCCCCCCAAAATGCCCCAATTTTTCTCCAATTATCCCTGATTTTTCCCCACAAAATTCCCCATTTTTTTCCTGATTTTCCCAACTTTTCCCCAAATTTCCCTATTTTTTCCCCTGATTTTCCCAAATTTCTCCCAAATTTCCCCCCAATTTTGCCCCAAATGCCCCAATTTTTCCCATTTTCCCCCGATTTTCCCCGATTTTTTCCCCCAATTTTGCCCATTTTCCCCCAAAAATTCCCCAATTTTTCCTGATTTTCCCTGATTTTTTTCCCCCAATTGTGCCCATTTTCCCCCCAAATTCCCCAATTTTTCCCCAAATCTCCCCAATTTTTCCTGATTTTCCCTAATTTTCTTTCCCCCAATTTTTCCCATTTTCCCCCCAAATTCCCCAATTTTTCCCCAAATCTCCCCAATTTTTCCTGATTTTCCCCCCTAATTTTCCCCCCAAAATTCCCCATTTTTTTCTCTGATTTTCCCAACTTTTCCCCAAAATTCCCCAATTTTTTTCCCCAAATTTTCCCAAATTTCCCTGATTTTTTCCCCCACTTTTGCCCATTTTCCCCCCAATTTTCCCTGATTTTTTTCCCCCCAGTTTTGCCCATTTTTCCCCAAATTCCCCCACCTTTCAGGGTTTTTGTCCCCGGCACCTCAGGGAACTCGTTGTGGATCAGCGCCGCCAGCCGCTCGCTCTCCTCCCTGCGCGTGCAATAAACGATCACAGAATTCCCAAAATCGCCGCAATTCCCAAAATTCTCCCGGCTCCACTCGCGCAGCACCCGCAGCACGCCCTGCAGGGGGAAAAACAAAAGGGGAAATTGGGAATTTTCCCCCAAAAAATTGGGGTTTTTTCCCCACAAAAATTGGATTTTAGGGCAGAAAAATGGGGAATTTGTCCCAAAAAATGGGGATTTGAAGGCAAAAAATGGAGATTTTCCCTCAGAAAATGTGGGATTAATCCCCCCAAAAAAGAATCTTTTTCCTGAAAATGTGGTATTTCCCTCAGAAAATGTGGAATTCCACCTTAAAAATGCAATTTGAGGCCCCAAAAATGAAATTTTTCCCTCAGAAAATGTGCCATTAATCCCAAAAAATGAAATTTTATACCCTAAAAATGAGGATTTTTCCCTAAAACAATGTGGGGTTGATCCCAAAAAATGCAATTTTAGGCCCTAAAAATGTGGACTTTTCCCTCAGAAAATGTGCGATTGATGCCAAAAGATGCAATTTATGCCCTAAGAAATGAGGATTTTTCACAAAAATTTGAGGCGGGCCCTAAAATGTGTTTTTTCCTCAGAAAATATGGAAATTGGGACTAAAAAATGTGTACTTAACAAAGTAATAATAATCACAAAAATAGAATTTTTCCCTCTGGAAATGTGGAATTTGTCCAAAAAAAAATTTGAGGCCCTAAAAAGGAACTTTTTCTCTCAGAAAATGTGGAATTAATCCCAAAAATTGCAATAATGAGGTCCCAAAAATGTGGGAGAAAATGAAAAAAGGAATGGGGATTCCTCAAAAATTGTGGAAAAAAATTTAGGCCCTAAAATCAGCCCTCAAAAGTAACAAAACTCCTCCGAATGTGGATCCACATGCACCCAAAATGTGGCCCCAAAAATGAAATTTTTCCCTCAGAAAATGTGCCATTAAGCCCAAAAAATGAAATTTTATACCCTAAAAATTAGGATGTTTCCCCAAAACAATGTGGGATCCATCCCAAAAAATGCCATTTTAGGCCCTAAAACCAGCGGTTTTCCCTCAGAAAATGTGCGATTGATGCCAAAAGATGCAATTTATGCCCTAAGAAATGAGGATTTTTCACAAAAATTTGAGGCTGGGCCCTAAAAATGGGGATTTTTCCCTCAGAAAATGTGGAATTCGTTGCAAAAAAAGAAATTGTTTTCCTCACAAAATACGGGACTAATCACAAAAATAGAATTTTTCCCTCGGGAAATGTGGAATTTGTCCGAACAAAAGCAATTTGAGGCCCTAAAAAGGAATTTTTTCTCTCAGAAAATGTGGACTTAATCCCAAAAATTGCAATAATGAGGTCCCAAAAATGTGGACTTTGAGAAAAAACGGGATTACTTCCAAAAAATGCAATTCTAGGCCTTAAAAATGGGGATTTTCCCTCAGAAAATTGTGGGATTTCACAAAAAAAAATGCAACTTGAGGCCCTAAAAAAAAGGATTTTCCCTCAAAAAATGTGGAAATAATCCCAAAAAGTAATTTTAAACCCAAAAATTGAGATTTTCCCTCAGAAAATGTGGGATTGATCCCCCCAAAAAAGAATCTTTTTCCTGAAAATGTGGTATTTCCCTCAGAAAATGTGGAATTCCACCTTAAAAATGCAATTTTAGGCCCCAAAAATGAAATTTTTCCCTCAGAAAATGTGCCATTAAGCCCAAAAAATGAAATTTTATACCCTAAAAATGAGGATTTTTCCCTAAAACAATGTGGGGTTGATCCCAAAAAATGCCATTTTAGGCCCTAAAAAAATCAGAAAATGTGATGGATTGATCCCAAAAATGCCATTTTGGGCCTAAATATGTTCCTCAGAAAAAATTCGTTGCAAAAACTTTTTTTCCCTCAGAAAATATGGGACTATCACAAAAAAATTTTTCCTCAGGAAATGTGGAATTTGTCAAAAAAAATTTGAGGCTAAAAGGAACTTCTCTCAAAAATGGGAATTAATCCCAAAAATTTATGAGGCCTCAAAAAACTTTTCGTAAAAAGGGGATTTCTCCCAAAAATGCAATTTGAGGCCTAAAAACGGGGATTTTCCCTCAGAAAAGAGAATTGACGATTTTAGGCTAAAATGAACTTTTCCCAAAAATGTGATTAAAAATTTTATATCCTAAAAATAGAATTTTTCCCCTAAAACAATGTGGGGTTGTTTAAAATGTGGCATTAATCCCAAAAAATGAAATTTTAGGCCCTGAAAATAGGGATTCTGCAATTTAGGCCCAAAAAAAGGATTTCCCTCAGAAAATGTGGAAATACTCCCAAAAAAGCAATTTTAGGTGCTAAAAATGGGGAATTTTCCCCCAGAAAATGTGGGATTGATGCCAAAAATACAATTTTAGGCCCTAAAATAGGGTCCTCAGAAAATTGGGAATTTCCCCAAAAGCCATTTAGGTGCTAAGATTTTCCACAAAAATGTGGGTAGATGCAAAAATACAATTTTAGCCCCCCAGAAATGACGTTTTAAGCCCTAAAAATGGGGATTTTCCTTCAGAAAATATGGCCTTAGGCCCAAAAACAGAATTTTCCCTCAGAAAAAGTGGGATTAATGCCAAAAACCACAATTTTAGGCCCTAAAAATGGGGATTTTCCCTCAGAAAATGCAGTTTTATGCCCTAAAAGGAGAATTCTTCCCTCAGAAAACGTGGGATCGATCCCAAAAAAAGAATTTTTTCCCTGAAAATATAGATTTTCTTCCTCAGAAAATGTGGCATTTCTTCCAAAAAATGCCATTTTAGGCCCTAAAAATGTGAACTTTTCCCTCCGAAAATATTAGATTAATCCCCAGAAATGAAGTTTTAAGCCCTAAAAATGGGGATTTTCCTTCAGAAAATATGGCCTTAGGCCCAAAAAATAGAATTTTTCCCTCAAAAAAAGTGGGATTAATCCCAAAACCCACAATTTTAGGCCCTAAAAATGGGGCTGTTCCCTCAACAAATGTGGAATTTGTTCAAAACCCTAAAAATGGGGATTTTCCCCCCAAAACGATCCCAAATCTGCACGCACCTGATCCGGGTCGGCCTCCAGGGACACGGAGAGCCGCAGATTTTCGGGAATTCCGAAGGTGCCGACGGTGGAATTTCCCTCGGGAATCCCCAAATGTTCTGCCACGTCCCGAGCCGTGGCCACCGTGGCCGTGGCCGTGAGGCCCAGGAAGCACCGAACGCCCAAACGCTCCCGGAGAACCTGGAATTTTGGGTATAAACTCCAGATTTTGGGGGATTTTTTGGGATTTTCCAAGGTTTTTGAGGTTTTTTCCCCTCACCTTGCAGACCCTGAGGTAAGCGGGTCGGAAATTGTGGGACCATTGGGAGATGCAATGAGCTTCGTCCAGGCAGGCGAAAGCCACGGGAGGGAAATGGCGGAAAAGGCGGGAAAAAAATTCTGACCCCGTCACAGATTCCGGGGAAAGCAGCAGGATTTGGGCTCGGCCGCTCCTGACCTGGTGGGAAACGGGGATTATTCCGGATTTTTTTAAGGAAAAAGTGGAAGGAAGGAAGTAAGCAAGGAAGGAAGGAAGGGCAGGGAAAACTGAGGGGAAAAGTGGGGAAAAGGGTGGGAAAAACTGAGGGAAAAACGGAGGGAAAATGTGGGGAAAAAAGGCAGGAAAAATTGAGGGGAAAAGAGTGGGAAAAACTGAGGGGAAATGTGGGGAAAAGGGTGGGAAAAACAGGGAAAACTGAGGGGGAAAGGGCAGGGAAAAGAGCAGGAGAAACAATGAAAATGTGGGGGAAAGGGTGGGAAAAAACTGAGGGGAGAAGAATGGGAAAAACTGAGGGAAAATGTGAAAAAATGAGCGGGGAAAAGTGAAGGGAAATGTGGGGAAAAGGGGGGGGAAAACAGGGAAAATCTGAGGGGAAAAGAGTGGGAAAAACTGAGGGGAAAAGGGTGGAGAAAAGGGCAGGAAAAACTGAGGGGAAAAGTGGAAAAATGTGGGGGAAAGGGTGGGAAAAACTGAGGGAAAATGTGGGAAAAGGGTAGGGAAAACTGAGGGGAAAAGGGCAGGGAAAAGGGCAGGGAAAACTGAGGGAAAATGTGGAGGAAAACAGGGAAAATTGAGGGGAAAATGTGGGGAAAAAGGCAGGAAAAACTGAGGGGGAAAGGGGAGGGAAAAGAGCAGGAGAGACAAGGAAAATGTGGGGGAAAGGGTGGGAAAAACTGACGGAAAATGTGGGGAAAAGGGTGGGAAAAACAGGGAACACTGAGGGGAAAAGGGCAGGAAAAACTGAGGGAAAATGTGGAGGAAAACGGGAAAACTGAGGGAAAATGTGGGAAAAGGGCAGGGAAAACTGAGGGGAAAAGGGCAGGGAAAAGGGCAGGAAAGACTGAGGGAAAATATGGGGGAAAACTGGGAAAAACTGAGGGAAAATGTGGGGGAAAAGGCAGGAAAAACTGAGGGGAAAAGAGTGGGAAAAACTGAGTGGAAATGTGGGGAAATGGGTGGGAAAACCAGGGAAAACTGCGGGGAAAAGGGCAGGGAAAACTGAGGGAAAATGTAGAGGAAAACAGGGAAAAACTGAGGGAAAATGTGGGGGAAAGGGCAGGGAAAAGAGCAGGAGAAACCAGGAAAAGCTGAGGGGAAAAGATGGGGGGAAAGAGTGGGAAAAACTGAGGGGGAAAGAGTGGGGAAAAGGACAGGAAAAACTGAGGGGAAAAGTGGAAAAATGGGTGGGAAAAAGCAAAGGGAAGTGTGGGGAAATGGGTGGGGAAAACAGCGAAAAACTAAAGGGAAAAAGGTGGAGAAAAGGGCAGGAAAAACTGAGGGGAAAAGTGGAAAAATGGGCGGGAAAAAGTGAAGGGAAATGCAGGGAAAAGGGTGGGGAAACAGGGAAAAACAGAGGGAAAAGGATTTCACTCACTTTTTTAATGGCTGCTTCGCTGGGATGGGGTGAGGTTGGAGTGGATGCAGACGGCTTTGAGAGCTGAGGGGAGGCCGGAAACCTGGGAGTGGGAATATTGTGGGGTTTTTTTGGGATTTTGTGAGGGGAAATATCCCCAAGAAAAGGAGGAATGGCGGGAATACCTGGTCGTCCATGAGGGAGACGAGGGGGGAGATGACGATGGAGATGCAGGGGGACCGGCGGTGGTAGAGGAAGGCGGGGAGTTGGTAACACAGGGATTTGCCCGAGCCTGTGGGCAGCAGCAGCAGTGTGGAGATTCCTGGGGAAAAATGGGAATTGTGGGATGTTGGAAGAGGGGAAAAGGGCAGGAAAATCTGAGGGGAAAAGGGCGGGAAAATCAGAGGGAAAATGTAGTAAAAAGGGCGGGAAAAACTGAGGGGAAAAGGGCAGGAAAATCTGAGGGAAAATGTAGTAAAAAGGGTGGGAAAACCTGAGGGGAAAAGGGCAGGAAAACCTGAGGGGAAAAGGGCAGGAAAAACTGAGGGGAAAAGGGTGGGAAAAACTGAGGGAAAAAGGGTGGGAAAAACTGAGGGGGAAAGGGTGGGGAAAAGAGCAGGAAAAAAAAAGCAGCGTAAAAAGAGAAGGGAAAAAAATGGGAAAAATGATGGGAAGTTGGTAGTAGAGGGATTTGCCGGAGCCTGTGGGCAGCAGCAGCAGCCTGGAGATTCCTGGGGGAAAATGGGAATTTTGGGATGTTGGGAGAGGGGAAAAGGGGGAAAAAGGGTGGGAAAATCTGAGGGAAAAAGGGTGGGAAAATCTGAGGGAAAATGTAGTAAAAAGGGTGGGAAAACTGAGGGGAAAAGGGCAGGAAAATCTGAGGGAAAATGTAGTAAAAAGGGTGGGAAAAACTGAGGGGAAAAGGGCGGGAAAAACTGAGGGGAAAAGGGCAGAAAAAACTGAGGGGAAAAGGGGAAACAGGGACAGGAAAAACTGAAGGGGAACTGTGGGAAAAGAGTGGGAAAAACTGAGGGGAAATGTGGGAAAAAGGTGGTGAAAAAAAGGAGGGGAAAATTTGAAAAGGGGGCAAAAGTGAGGGGGAAATGTGGGAAAAGGGTGTGGGGGAAAAGTCAGGGAAAGACTGAGTGGAAATGTGGGAAAAGGGGCAGGAAAAACTGAGGGGAAATGTGGGAAAAAAAGGTAGGAAAAACTAAGGGGAAATGTGGGAAAAAAAGGTGGGAAAAACTATGGGGAAATGTGGGAAAAACTGAGGGGAAAAACCGAGGGAAAAAGGGCAGGAAAAAAGAGTGAGGAGAAAAGGGTGGGGGAAAAGGAAGGAAAAAGGATAGGAAAAGTGGAGGGGAAAAGGAGTGGGGAAAAAAGGGCAGCAAAAAGAGCAGGAGAAAAAGAGAAGGAATAAATGGTGGGAAAAAAGGGTGGGAAAAGGATGGGAAAAATGGAGAGAAAAAGAGCAGGATAAAAGGTGGGAAAAAAGGGCAGGAAAACTGAGGGGGGAAAAGGAAAAAGGGCAAAAAAAAGGTGGGCAAAAATGGAAGGAAAAATGGGGAGAAAGGCAAGAAAAAAGGGCAGGAAAAAGTGCATGAAAAAAAGAGGAAAAGAGTGGGAAAAACCGAGGGAGAAAGAGTGGGGAAAAAAGGGCAGGAAAAGAAAGGAGAGGGAAAGGGGGGGAAAAAGAGCAGGGAAAAAGAGGGGGGAAATGGCAGGAAAAAGGGCAGAGAAAAAATGAGGGGAAAAAAGGTAGGGAAAAAAGAGAGGGGAAAAAAGGCAAGGAAAAAAGTGGGGGAGAAAGGCAGGGAAAAAAGAGCAGGAAAAAAGGAGCAGGAAAGGGGGGGAATAAAGGGGCAAGGAAAAAAGAGTGGGAAAATGGAAAGAAAAAAGGGCAGGAAAAATGGAAGGGGAAAAAAGAGAAGGGGAAAAAAGTGGGGAAAAGGAGGGGAAAGGAAGGGAAAAAGAGGAGGAAAAGGAGGAGAAAAAGGGTGAGGAATAAAAAAATGAGGGAAAAGGGGCAGGGAAAAAGGGGTGGGAAAAAAGGGACAAGAAAAAAGAGTGGGGAAATGGAAAGAAAGAAGGGCAGGATAAATGGAGGGGGTGAGGAAAGAGCAGGAAAAAAGGGCAGGAAAAGAGCAAGAGAAAAAGTGAGGGAATAAAGGATGGGGGAAAAAGATAGGAAAAATGGAGAGGAAAAAGGACAGGAAAAAAGGGATGGGAAAATGGAGAGGAAAAGAGAAGGAAAAAAGGTGGAGAAAAGGGTAGAAAAAACGGTGGGGAAATGGCAGGGAAATAGGAGGGGAAAGGGCAGGAAAAACTGAGGGAGAAAGGGTGGGAAGAAAAAGGACAGGGAAAAGGAAAGGAGGGGAAAAGGGTGGGAAAAGGGCAGGAAAAATGAAGAGAAAAAGGTCAGGAAAAAGTGAGGAAAATGGAGGGGAAAACAAGGGTGGGGAATAAAAAAAGGTGGGGAAAAAAGATGGGAAAAAAGGTGGGAAAAAAGGGGCAAGAAAGGAGAGGGAAAATGGAAAGAAAAAAGGGCAGGAAAATGGAGGGGGGAAAGGAGATGGGGAAAAGGAGGGGGAAAATGGAGAGAAGAAGATGGGGAAAAAGGGACAAGAAAAAGGGACAAGAAAAAATGGGAAAATGAAAAGAAAAAAGGGAGGGAAATGAGGAAAAAGTGGGGAAAATAGAGGTGGAAAAAGGGTGGGGAATAAAAAAAAGGGTGGGAAAAAGATGGGAAAAAAAGGGCAGGAAAAAGGGCAGGGAAAAAAGGGGGGAAAAAAGGGGCAAGAAAAAACAAGTGGGAAAATGGAAAGAAAAAAGGGCAGGAAAAATGGAGGGGGAAAAAAGAGGAGGGGGAAAAAAGGGGGGGAAAGGATGGGAAAAAGAGGAGGAAAAAGGGTGGGGGAATAAAAAAAGGTGGGGAAAAAAGATGGGAAAAAAGGCAGGAAAAATGGCAGAAAAATTGAGGAAAAAAGGGGCAAGAAAGGAGGGAAATGGAAAGAAAAAGGGCAGGAAAATGGAGGGGAGAAAGGAGATTTGGAAACAAGGGGGGGAAAAATGGAGAGAAGAAGGTGGGGGGAAAATGGAGGGGGAAAAAGGGGGGAAAAAAGGGGAGAAAATGGGGGAAATAGAGGAGGAAAAAGGGCAGGAAAAAGAGTGGGGGAATAAAAAAAGGGTGGGGAAAAGGGGCAAGAAAAAAAGAGGGGGAAAATGGAAAGAAAAAAGGGCAGGAAAATGGAAGGGGAAAAGTAGATGGAGAAAAAAGAGGGGGGAAATGGAAAGAAGAAGGTGGGGAAATAAAGGACAAGAAAAAAAATGGGAAAACAGAAAGAAAGAAGGGTGGGGAAAAAAAGGGGGGAAAAATAAGGAAAACGTGGGGAAATAGAGAAGGAAAAAGGGCAGGAAAAACGGCAGGGAAAAAAGGGTGGGAAAAAAGGGGCAAGAAAAAAAGAGTGGGGAAATGGAAAGGAAAAAAGGGGCAGGAAAAATGGAGGGGGAAAAAAAGGAGGGGAAAAAGGGGGGGAAAGGATGGGAAAAAGAGGAGGAAAAAGGGTGGGGAATAAAAAAAGGTGGGGAAAAAAGATGGGAAAAAAGGCAGGAAAAAAGGCAGAAAAATTGAGGAAAAAGGTGGGAAAAAAGGGGCAAGAAAGGAGTGGGAAATGGAAAGAAAAAGGGCAGGAAAATGGAACGGGGAAAGGAGATTTGGAAAAAAGGGGGAAAAATGGAGAGAAGAAGGTGGGGGGAAAAGGGACAAGAAAAAAATGGGAAAATGGAAAGAAAAAAGGGTGGGGAAAATGGAGGGGAAAAAAGGGGGGAAAATGAGGAAGAAGCGGGGAAAAAAGAGGAGGAAAAAGAGGGGGGAAAAGGGTGGGGAATAAAAAAAGGATGGGAAAAAGATGGGAAAAAAGGGCAGGAAAAAGGGCAGAAAAAAATTGAGGGAAAAAGGTGGAAAAAGGGCAGGAAAGGGGAAAAACCCTGGAAAATCTCACCAGAAAGGACCCTCATGACAGCCTCAGCCTGGCCAGGGCGGAAGGAATCGAATCCCAACGTTCTCAGAGCTTCCAGCACCTCCTCAGGAGGATCTGGGGGTTCAGCAGCAGAAATGGGAATTTGGGAAATTTTTTCTGGGGTTTTTTTGGAGTTTTTTTTCATGGATTTGCTCTGGGATTTACCTGGGACGGTCCCATCGGGGTTTGGGGGGTAAAGGGGATCCATGGGGGGGGGGGGGAAAATTCCAGAGAATTCTGAGGGAATTCCAGGGAATCCAAGGCGAGCTGGGAATTCTCTGGGTTGGAGCCATCTGGAGAGAAAAAAAGGAAAAAGAATCAGGATTTTAGCAAAAAAATTCCAGGTTTTTAGATAAAAAATTCAATTTTTAAACCCTAAAATGTCATTTTTGGGGCCAACTCCAGCATTTTCAGAGAGGAAATCCACATTTGTAGGATCTAACCTCAGTTTTTAGGGAGAAAAATCCCAGTTTTAGGATCTAAACTTGGATTTGCTGGGGAAAAATTCCTCATTTTTAAGGTTAAATTTTCCATTTTTAGGATCTAACCCAAATTTTTTTTAAGGGGAAAAAAATCCCATTTAAGGGTCTGAAATTTCAAAATTACGTTTTAGGGTCTAAAATGTCACTTTTAGGGCTAAATCCTACATTTTTAGATCCCAAATCCTGATTTGTAGGATCCACTTCCTTTTTAGGATTAAACCTGAATATTTTTAGGGAAAACCTCACATTTTTATAGACCAAAATCTCCCATTTTTAGGGCAAAAATCCCTGATTTTTAGAGCCCAAATTCCTCATTTTGAGGCTGTAAATCTCATTTTTATCAACCCAAATCCTGGGTTTTTAGTACTCACTTCCTTTTTAGGATAAACCCTCCCCTTTCTGAGGCCCAAATTCCCATTTTAAGGTCCAAATCCCCCCTTTTCAGGCTAAAATCCCAATTTTAACATCCAAATCCCAATTTCTGATGCCAAAATCCCAATTTGAAGGTAAAAATCCCATCTGAACATCCCAATCCCACATTTTTAGAGGGACAAAAATTCCCAATTTTAATGTCCAAATCCCAGTTTTTTAGAGGTCAAAATCCCAATTTTAAGGTCCAAATCCCCCTTTTTCAGGCTAAAATCCCAATTTCTGAGGTCCAAGTCCCAATTTTTAGAGGCCAAAATCCCAATTTTTGAGCCCAACCCCCCAATTCTAATGTCCAAATCCTGATTTTTGAGGCCAAAATTCCAATTTTTAGACCCAAACTCCACATTTTTGAGGCCGAAACCCCACATTTTTAGCAGCCAAAATCCCAAATTTTAAAGTTCAAATCCTGATTTTTATGCCCAAATTCCAAATTTCTCAGGCCAAAATCCCCTTTTAACATCCGAATCCCAAATTTTTGAGGCCAAAATCCCGATTTTTGAGGCCAACCCCCCAATTCTGATGTCCAAATCCTGATTTTGGAGGCCAAAATTCCAATTTTTAGACCCAAACCCCACATTTTTGAGGCCCAAATCCCAAATTTTTAGCAGCCAAAATCCCAATTTTAACATCCAAATCCCCCATTTTTAAGGCCAAAATCCCAATTTTTGAGTCCAAACCCCTTTCATTTCCCACCCTTTCTCTGGGAATTCCAAAATTCAGTTTCTCACCGGGAATTTCTGGGATAAAATCTCCATTGGTTCTTTGGGCCACTTCCTCCAGAGTGAGGAGCGGCTTCTCCTGCGGAACTTCCTCGGGGAACGATCCCAAATCCTTCCCTAGGAGCAGAATTCCCTCAAAAATCCACGGAAAAGAACCCCCCTCACCCTCTTCCTGCCGTTTTACCCCCAAAATCTCCTCAGAAATCCCCAAAATCCCGTCAGAAATCCCAAAAAATCCCCTCAGAAATCCCAAAATTTCCCAGCCTGATCATGCAATTTTCCCCTGGAACAAACCCAAATCCTTCCCTGAGCACAAAATTCCTTCAAAATTCCATGGAAAAGAACCTGCCTCATCCTTTTTAGCTGTTTTACTCCAAAAGTCCCCTCAGGAATCCCCAAAATTCCTGGCCTGACCTAGTAATCCAAAATTCCATGGAAAAGAACTCCCCTCACCATTTTATCCCAAAAATCCCCTCAGAAATCCCAAAATTTCCCACAATTTCCTCAGATATTTCCTCAGATATTTCTCCATGAATGATCCTAAATCTGATCCTAAATCCTTCCCTTTGACCAGAATTCCCTCAAACACCCACGCAAAAGAACTCCCCTCACCCTTTTCCTACCGTTTTATCCCAAAAAATCCCCTCAGAAATCCCAAAAAATCCCCTCAGAAATCCCAAAATTTCTCAGTCTGATCATGCAATTTTCCCCTGGAACGATCCCAAATCCTTCCCTGGGAGCAGAATTCCCTCAAAAATCCATGGAAAAGAACTTCTCTCACCCTTTTCCTGCTCTTTTATCCCAAAAATCCCCTCAGAAATCCCAAGAGTCCCCTCAAAAATCCCAAAAAATCCAGAAAAAAATCCCCTCAGAAATCCCAAAAATTCCCGGCCTGACCTCGCAATTTCCTCAGGAATTTCTCTGGAATGATCCCAAATCCTGCCCTGCGTGGGCAATTCCCTCAAAAATCCACGGAAAAGAACCTCCCTCACCCTTTTCCTGCCATTTTATCCCAAAAATCCCCTCAGAAATCCCAAAAAATTCCCAGTCTGACCTCGCAATTTCCTCCAGAATTTCTCCAGGAAGGATCCCAAATCCTCCCTGCACGCACAACTCCCACAAAAATCCATGGAAAAGAACCTCCCTCACCCTTTTCCTGCCGTTTTACCCCAAAAATCTCCTCAGAAACCACAAAAATTCCCCTCAGAAATCCAAAATTCCCCTCAGAAATCCCAAAAATTCCCAGCCTCACCTTGCAATTTCCCCCGGGGACAATCCCAAATCCTTCCCTGTGACCAGAATTCCCTCAAAATTCCATGGAAAAGAGCTCCCCCATCACAATTTTCCTGCTTTTTTATCCCAAAATTCTCTTCAGAAATCCCAAAATTCTCTCAGAAATTCCAAAAATTCCCAGCCAGAAATTGGAAATTCTTCAGGAATTTCTCCAGGAACGATCCCAAATCCTCCCCTGTGACCAGAATTCCCACAAAAATCCATGCAAAAAAACCCCTCCCTCACCCTTTTCCCACCATTTTATCCCAAATATCTCCTCACAAATCCCAAAATTCCCTCAGAAATCTCAAAAAAATCCCCTCAGAAATACCTAAAAATCCCTCACAATTTCTTCAAGGATTTCTCCAGGAATGATCCTAAATTCTTCGCTGTGACCACAATTCCCTCAAAAATCCACAGAAAAGAACCCCCCTCACCCTTTTCCTGCTGTTTTATCCCAAAAATCCCCTCAGAAATCCCAAAATTCCCTCCAAAATCCCAAAAATCCCCTCAGAAATCCCAAAATTTCTCAGTCTGATCATGCAATTTTCCCCTGGAACGATCCCAAATCCTTCCCTTGGAGCAGAATTCCCTCAAAAATCCATGGAAAAGAACTTCCCTCACCCTTTTCCTGCTCTTTTATCCCAAAAATCCCCTCAGAAATCCCAAGAGTCCCCTCAAAAATCCCAAAAAATCTAGAAAAAAATCCCCTCAGAAATCGCCAAAATCCCCAGCCTGACCTCACAATTTCCTCAGGAATTTCTCCAGGATGCCACATCCTGCCCTGTGACCAGAATTCCCACAAAAATCCATGGAAAAGAACCCCCGTCACCCTTTTCCTGCTGTTTTATCCCAAAAATCCCCCAGAAATCCCAAAAATCTCCTCAAAAATCCCAAAAATCCCCTCAGCACCCCCGGGCCCGGGCTCACCTCGGCACTCCGAGGCCCAGTGCCCTTTCCCGCCACACCGGAAGCAAACGTCGGCTCCGCCCCCGAACTTTTTTCTCCATTTTTGCTTCCAAACCTGGAAAAAAAAAATCCCAAATCCTAAAATTCCATCGGGGGAGAGGTCGGGAATGGCCAAAATAAAAAATTTGGGAAGTTTCACCTGTTTGCGGAGGAATTTTCCCCTCATGGATGCGCGGGAATACGATTTTCTCTTCAGGTTGAGGCGGACGAAATTGCCCCGGGCCGGGGCTCTGAGGGAAAAAGGGATTAAAAACGGCGGGAAAATGGGAAAAAATGGGGAAAAAGGGAATTTTGGGATGAGGATTTTTGGGATTTTTCAGATTTTAGGGTCTTTAATTTTGGGGGTTTTGAGTTCTCCGATTTTCTCTTCAGGTTGAGGCGGACGAAATTGCCCCTGGGCCGGGGCTCTGAGGGGAAAAAGGGATTAAAAACGGCAGGAAAATGGGAAAAAATGGAAAAAAATTAGGAATTTTGGGATGAGGATTTTGGGGATTTTTCGGATTTTAGGGTCTTTAATTTTGGGGGTTTTGAGTTCTCCGATTTTCTCTTCAGGTTGAGGTGGACGAAATTGCCCCGGGCCGGGGCTCTGAGGGGAAAAGGGATTAAAAACGGCGGGAAAATGGGAAAAAATGGAAAAAAATGGGAATTTTGGGATGAGGATTTTTGGGATTTTTCGGATTTTGGGGTCTTTAATCTTGGGATTTTTTGAGTACTCAGATTTTGGGATTTTTTTTTTTTATTTTGGGGGTTTTGAATTTTGGGGTCTCCGATTTTGTGGTTCTTGGATTTTTGGGATTTTTTTTGATTTTGGGGTTCTTGGATTTTTGGGATTTTTTGGATTTTGGGGTCTTTCATTTGGGTTTTTTGGGGTTTGCAGGTTTTTGGGATTTTGGGGTCTAAGTTTGGGGATTTTTCAGATTTTCGGGATGCGGACTTTTGGGGTTTTTAATTTGAGGATTTTTTGTGATTTTGGGAGTCTCAAATTTTGGGGTCTCTGATTTTGTGGTTCTTAGATTTTTGGATTTTTTTTAGATTTTGGGGTTCTCGGATTTTTGGGGATTTTTAAAATTTTTGGGATTTTTCGGGTTTTGGGGTCTATAATTTTGGGGTTCTGATTTTTGGGGTTCTCAGATTTTGGGGTCTTTAATTTTGGGGATTTTTCTGATTTTTGGCGTCCTTAATTTTGGGGTTTTCCAATCTTGGAAAAAAGGCAGGAAAAAAAAGCAGAAAAAGGGGAAAAAGGAGGAAAAAAAGTGGGAAATGCTGGAAAAGGTGGGAAAAGTGGAAAAAAGGAGGGAAAAGCTGGGAAAGACTTGGGAAAAGGTGGGGAAATGAGGAAAAAGCTGGGAATAATGGGAAAAAGCCATGGAAAAGTGGAAAAGTGGGGAAAGAGATGGGAAAAGCTGGAAAAAACCCAGGAAAAGTGGAAAAAATTGGGAAAAAGGTGGAAAAAATTGGGGAAAGGTAGGAAAGGTGCAAAACGTGGGAAAAGTGGGAAAAAATGGGAAAAAGCTGGGAAAAAGGCAGGAAAAGGTGGGAAAAGGCAGGAAAGGAGGTGAGAAAAGCTGGAAAAAAGCTGGGAAATGGGAAAAAAGGCAGAAAAATGCGAAAAAGGACGGAAAAGTTGAGAAAAAAAGGGGGAAAGTGAGGGGAAAAGGCAGGAAAAGCTGGAAAAACTTAGAAAAGAGAGAAAAAATGGGAAAAAGCTGGGAAAAAAGTGGGAAAACTGGGGGAAAAGAAAGAAAAGGTGGGAAAAGGAAGGGAAAATTGGGGAAAAGGTGGGAAAAGGTGGGAAAATGGGAAAAGGGCAAGAAAAATGGAATAAAGGCAGGAAAAGCAGGAAAAAGGTGGGAAAAGAAGCAAAAAACGGCTGGAAAAACTGGGGAAAAGTGGGAAATGCTGGAAAACCTGGGAAAAGTAGGAAGAAGAGGGAAAAGCTGGGAAAGACTTGAGAAAAGGTGGGGAAATGGGGGAAAAGCTGGGAATAATGGGAAAAAGCCATGGAAAAGTGGGAAAAGCTGGAAAAGAGGTGGGAAAAGCTGAAAAAAACTCAGGAAAAGTGGAAAAAATTGGGCAAAAGGTGGAAAAAATTGGGGAAAAGGTAGGAAAGGTGCAAAACGTGGGAAAAGTGGGAAAAAATGGGAAAAAGCTGGGAAAAGGTGGAAAAAGGGCCAGAAAATTGGGGAAAAGGCAGGAAAAGTTTAGAAAAAAGGTGGGGAAAAGGCAGGAAAACACCTGGAAACAGGGCAGGAAAAAGGCGGGAAAAGGAGCAAAAAAAGCAGAAAATGCTGGAAAAAGCAAAAAAAAAAACCGGCAGGAAAAATTGGGGAAAGTGGGAGATGCTGGAAAAGGTGGGGAAAGTGGGAAAAGAGGTGGAAAATTCCAGAAAAAAGGTGGGAAAACATTTCAAAAAAAGGTGGGAAAAGCGGAATTACCGAGCCCTGCGTGTGGTTTTGGGTTCTTCCTCCTCCTCTTCCTCTTCCTCCTCCAGGAATTCTCCGGATCCGTTTGGGAATTTTTCCTTCTTCTTTTTCTTTTTCCTTCTCCTTTTCTGGGTTTTCCCTCAGCTCAGGAATTCCGGGTTTGGATTCTCTGCCCACCTTGGCCGGAGCCTCGACGTCTCCATCCCCGTCCCGGGGCCTTTTCCTCCCCACATTCCCCAAAACTTCCGCCGCAGGTCCCGAAAATTCCCAGGTTTTTTGGGATTCCTCGCACCTCTGGATCCAGGCGGGGTCCAGAGATGCCAAGGTTTGGGCCACGCTCCGTTGGAGACGCTGGAATTTTCCAGGAATGGGGAAAAAATTGGGATTTTGGTCTGGGAATTCTGGGGAATTTTGGGGATTTTTTTTCAGGGAGGGAGGAAGGGAAAGTTCTGGGAATTCTTGGGAATTTTTGGGATTTTCTGCTGGAATTTCAGCTCCCAGCTCTGGGAGTTTTTGGGAATTTTGGGGATTTTTTCCCAGTGAGGTTGGAAGGAAAAGCTCTGGGAATTTTTGGGAATTTTTGGGATTTTCTGCTGGAATTTCAGCTCCCAGCTCTGGGAATTCCTGGGAATTTGGGGGATTTTTCCCAGTGAAGTTGGTAGGGAAAACTCTGGGAATTTTGGGGATTTTTTGGGATTTTTTCCCAGGAAGGGAGGAAGGAAAAGCTCTGGGAATTCTTGGGATTTTTGGGAATTTTTGGGATTTTCTGCTGGAATTTCAGCTCCCAGCTCTGGGAATTCCTGGGAATTTTTGGGGATTTTTTCCTAATGAGAGAGGAAGGGAAACCTCTGGGAACTTTTGGGATTTTGGGGAATTTTTGGGATTTTCTGCTGGAATTTCAGCTCCCAGCTCTGGGGTTTTACGGGATCTGGGAGGTTTCGGGGTTTTCCGGGGATTTGGGGTCAGAGGAGGCTCCTGGAGGAAAAAGAGAGAGAAAAATCCCAAATTTTTTCTACTCTGGAATTTCAAATCCGAAATTGAACGAGGATTTGGGGAAATCCAAATTTGGGGTTTCCTGGTTTGGGGATTTTCCAATTTTTGGGGTTCTCTGATTTTGGGATTCTCCCATTTTGGGATCTCCAAATTTTGGGATTTCTGATTTTGGGATTCTTCAACTTTTGGGGTCTCTGATTTTGGGATCCCAAATTTTTGGGGGTCCTGAATTTGGGGATTTTCTGAATTTTGGCTTCTCCAATTCTTGGGATCCCAAATGTTTGGGTCTCTGCTTTTTGGGGTCTCCAATTTTTAGTGTCTTTAATTTTAGGGGATCCCAAATTTTGGGATTCTCCAACTTTGGGATGTCTGATTTTGAGGTCTCAAATTTTTAGGGGTCCCAAATTTTGGGATCCTCCAACTTTTGGGGACTCTCATTTTTGGGGTTCCCAAATTTTAGGATTCTTTATTATTAATTTTGGGATTCTCTGAATTTTGGGGTCTCAACTTTTCAGGAACCCCAAATTTTGGCATTTTCAACCTTTGAGGTCTCTGATTTTTAGACCTCCCAAATTTTTGGGATTCTTCAGCTTTTGGGGTTTCTTTTTTTGGGGTCTTCAATTTTAAGGTGTCCCAAATTTTGGGACTTTCTGAATTTTTGGATTCTCCAATTTTGGGGTCCCAGATTTGTGGGGAATCCCAAATTTTGGCATTCTCCAGTTTTGGGGTCGCTGATTTTTAGTATTTGCAAATTTTGGGATTCTCCAACTTTTGGGGTCTCTGATTTTTGAGATCCCAAATTTGGGGATTTTCTGAATTTTGGCTTCTCCAATTTTGGGATCCCAAATGTTTGGGTCTCTGGTTTTTGGGGTCTCCAATTTTTAGTGTCTTTAATTTTAGGGGATCCCAAATTTTGGGATTCTCCAACTTTGGGATGTCTGATTTTGAGGTCTCAAATTTTTAGGGGTCCCAAATTTTGGGATCCTCCAACTTTTGGGGTTCCCAAATTTTAGGATTCTCCAATTTTCATTTTAATTTTGGCGGAATCCCAAATGTTGAGATTCTCAAATTTTTGGGATTCTCCTATTTTGGGATTCTTTAATTTTTGGGGTCTCCAATTTTCAGGGCTGACAAATTTTGGGATTCTCTCATTCTTGGGGGTTCCTAATTTTGGGAAAGTCTCCAATTTTGGGGATCCCAAATTTTGAGATTCTCTGAATTTTGGGGTCTCTGGTTTTTGGGGTCTCCAGCTTTTTTAATTTTGTCTTTAATTTTTGGGGATCCCAAATTTTGGATTCTCCCATTTCTGCCCTAAGGGTTCCCCAAATTCCAGGATTCTCTGGATTTTGGGGTCTCCAATTTTTGGAATTCTCCAACTTTTGGATTCTCTGATTTTTGGGATTCTCCAATTTTGGTTTTTTTTTTTTTTCCTTTTCCATTCTAAGGGCTCCTGAATTTTAGGACTCTCTGAATTTTAGGGTCTCAACTTTTCAGGAGCCCCAAATTTTGGGATTCTCCCATTTCTGCTCTAAGGGTTCCCCAAATTCCAGGATTCTCTGCATTTTGGGGTCTCCAATTTTTGGGATTCCCCAATTTTTGGATTCTCTGATTTTTGGGATTCTCCAATTTTGGGTTTTTTTTTCTTTTCCATTCTAAGGGCTCCTGAATTTTAGGACTCTCTGAATTTTGGGGTCTCAACTTTTCAGGAGCCCCAAATTTTGGGATTCTCCCATTTTTCCCCAAATTTCAGGATTCTCTGCATTTTGGGGTCTCAAATTTTCAGGAACCCCAAATTTTGGGATTCTCCCATTTCTGCCCTAAGGGTTCCCCAGATTCCAGGATTCTCTGCATTTTGGGGTCTCCAATTTTCGGGAATCCCAATTTTTTGGGGATTCTGTGATTTTGGGGATCCCAAATGCCGCCGGCCGATCCCGTTTGCGGTTCCTGACCTTGCCGGCTGCTGCCAGGTTGGATTTGAGCCTCAGCCCATAAACCTGGGCGATTCCCGCCCGGCGCTCCGGGGCCCGGCTCCTCCCGGCGCCGCCGCGCCCTCGGTTCAGGTGGGAGCCCCAAAACCCCAAATCTTCCTCCTGAAAGGGGAAAAAATCCCAAATCCAACAAATCTGCGCAAAAGAAAGGACAAAGTCCCCCAAAAAATCCAAAATCCCAGCTCAAAATCACAAAGAAAACCCCAAAATCCCAGCTCAAAATCACAAAAAAAAAACCCCCAAAATCCCAGCTCAAAATCACAAAAAACCCCTAAAATTCCAGCTCAAAACCTCAGAAAATCCAAAGAAATTCCCCCCCAAAACATCCAACAAATCCCAAAAAATCCCTGCCACAAATCCCCCAAAATCCCCCCAAAAATCCCTGCCCCAAATCCCCACCCAGAATCCCATAAATTCCCCCCAAAAATTCCCAATCCAAAATGCCAGAAGTTCCCAAAAATCCTCAAATAAAACCTCTCAAATCCCAAAAAATCCCAGCCTCAAAATCCCCAAATAAATCCCCCAAATCCCAGCCCAGAATCCCAAAAAAATCTCTGGAAAAATCCCCCAAAAATCCAAAAAAATCCCAATTCAAAATCCCAGGAAATCCCCCCAAAAAATCCAGCCCTAAACCCCCAAAAATCCCAAGAAAATTCCAGCCCAAGATCCCAAAAATCCCCCCAAATCCACAAAATCCCAGCCCCAAATCCCCCAAATCCCTAAAAAATCCCAGCCCAAAATCCCAAAAAATCCCCAAATCCCAGCCCAGAATCCCAAAAATTCCCCCCAAAAATTCCCAATCCCAAATCCCAGAAGTTCCCAAAAACCCAAATCCCAAAACCCCCAAAATTCCCGATCCTAAATCCCCCAACATTCCCCAAATCCCCAAAATTCCCATCCCAAAAAAATCCCAAGAAAATCCAAACCCCAAATCCCAAAAAATCCTCCAAAATCCCCTAAAAAATCCCCCAAATCCACAAAATCCCAGCCCCAAATCCCCCAAATCCCAAAAAAATCTTGGCCCAAAATCCCAAAAAATCCCCAAATCCCCAAGCCCAGAATCCCAAAAATTCCCCAAAAAATCCCCCCAAAAATTCCCAATCCCAAATCCCAGAAGTTCCCAAAAATCCCAAAAAAACCCTCTCAAATCCCAAAAAATCCCAGCCCAAAATCCCAAAAAAATCTCCCGAAAAATCCCCCAAAAAATCCCAAAAATCCCAAAAATTCCCAATTCCAAATCCCAGAAAATCCCCCCAAAAATCCCCAAATCCCAAAAATTCCCATTCCAAAATCATCAAAATTCCCCCCAAATCCCAAAAAATTCCCCAAATCCCAGCCCAGAATCCCAAAAATTCCCAATCCCAAATCCCAGAAGTTCCCAATAAACCCAAATCCCAAAACCCCCAAAATTCCCGATCCTAAATCCCCCAACATTCCCCAAATCCCCAAAATTCCCATCCCAAAATCCCAAAAAAATCCCAAGAAAATCCAAACCCCAAATCCCAAAAAATCCTCCAAAATCCCCTAAAAAATCCCCCAAATCCACAAAATCCCAGCCCCAAATCCCCCAAATCCGTAAAAAATCCCGGCCCAAAATCCCAAAAATTCCCCAAATCCCCAAGCCCAGAATCCCAAAAATTGCCCAAAAAATCCCCCAAAAATTCCCAATCCCAAATCCCAGAAGTTCCCAAAAATCCCCAAACCCCCAAAAATTCCCGATTCTAAATCCCCAAAATTCCCATCCCAAAATGCCAGAAAATCCCCCAAAAATCCAGCCCTAAACCCCAAAGAAATCCCAAGATAAATCCCAGCCCAAAATCCCAAAAAATCCTCAAACATCCCCTAAAAAATCCCCCAAATCCACAAAATCCCAGCCCCAAATCCCCAAAAAATCCCAGCCCAAAATCCCAAAAATTCCCCAAATCCCAGCCCAGAAATCCCAAAAAATCTCCCAAAAAATCCCCAAAAATCCCCCAAAGATCCCCAAAATTCCCAATTCCAAATCCCAGAAAATCTCCCCCAAAAATCCCCCAAATCCCAGCCCAGAATCCCAAAAAAACCCAAAATCCCCCCCAAAATCCCCCAAATGTTCCAGAAATTCCCGATCCAAAATCCCACAAAATCCCCCCCAACATCTCCCAAATCCCAAAAATTCCCATTCCAAAATCATCAAAATTCCAAAAAAATCCCCCAAAATTCCTCAAAAATCCCCTAAAAAATCCCCCAAATCCACAAAAGGGAAAATCAAAATTCCCCAAATCACCAGAACCCAAAGATTCCCAAAAACCAAATCCCCAAACCCAATCCAATTCGGGAAAAGCCTCCCAAAAATCCCCCAAACCCAAATCCCCAAACACCCTACCAAAACACCCCAACTCCAAAACCCCATCAAAAATCCCCAAACGAGGAGCAGGTGCTGAACCCCAAAAAAACCCCAAAAAAACCCCACAAACCCCCCAGGGATTTGGGGGATTTTTTGGGATTTGGGGCACTTTGGATTTGGAATTTTGGGAGGTTTTGGGGGGTTTTTGGGGATTCTTTGGGTTTCTGGGTTTGGGATTTTTGGGGGCTTTTGGAGTTTTTGGGGTTTTGGGTTCCAGGCCCTGCTCCTCATTTGGGGTTTTGGGGTTTTCATTTGGGATTTTTTGGTTTTTTGGGATTTTTTTGGGATATTTTTGGGATTTCAGGACCTGCTGGTCACTTGGGGCTTTTTGGGGTTTCTTTGGGGTTTGGGGTTTTAGGAGCTGCTCCTCATTTGGGGTTTTGGGGTTTTTTGGTGTTTTCTTTTAGGATTTTGGGGGCTTTGGGACCAGTACCTGCTCCTCATTTGGGGCTTTGGGGTTTTTATAGGATTTTTGGGGGATTTTTGGGGTTTTTTTGGGGTTTTGGGGTTCAGGGCCTGCTCCTCATTTGGGATTTTTGGGGATTTTTTGGGATTCTGGAGGTTCCAGGACCTGCTGGCCTTTTAGGGCTTTTTGGGGTTTCTTTGGGGTTTTGGGTCCAGTACCTGCTCCTCATTTGGGGTTTTCATTTGGGATTTTTTGGTTTTTTGGGATTTTTTTGGGATATTTTTGGGTTCAGGGCCTGCTCCTCATTTGGGGCTTTTTGGGGTTTCTTTGGGGTTTTGGGTTTTAGGAGCTGCTCCTCATTTGGGGTTTTTTTTTGGGATTTTTGGGGTTTCAGGCCCTGCTCCTCATTTGAGGTTTTGGGATTTTTGCCTTTTTTTCTTTTAGGATTTTTGGGGTTTTGGGTCCAGCACCTGCTCCTCATTTGGGGTTTTGGGTTTTTTGGTGTTTTCTTTTTGGATTTTTGGGGTTTTGGGTCCAGCACCTGCTCCTCATTTGGGGTTTTGGGGTTTTCATTTGGGATTTTTTGGTTTTTTGGGGTTTTTTGGGTTTTCTTGGTTTCAGGCCCTGCTCCTCCTTTGGGGCTTTTGGGGTTTTTATAGGATTTTTGGGGTGGTTTTGGGGTTCCACCACCTGCTCCTCCTTTGGGGTTTTGGGGTTTTTGGGGTTTTGGGCCAGCACCTGCTCCCCTTTGCTTTGGGTTTTTTGGGTTTTTGGGGTTTTTGGGGTTTTTTGGGGTTTTTTTGGGGTTTTGGGGTTCAGGCACCTGCTATTTGCTTTTGGGGGTTTTTTTGAGGTTTTGGGTTTTTGGCGTTTTTTTTTTGGGGTTTTTTGGGGTTTTGCAGCACCTGCTCCTCCTGTGGGGTGTTTTGGGGTTTTTTGGGGTTTTTTGGGTTCCAGCACCTGCTCCTCCTTTGGGGTTTTTGGGGTTTTCATTTGGGGATTTTGGGGTTTTTTTAATTTTTTGGTTTCAGGACCTGCTCCTCCTTTGGGGCTTTTGGGGTTGCAGCACCTGCTCCTCCTTTGGGGTTTTTTTTTGGGTTTTTTTTTGGGTTTTTTTTGGGGGTTTTTGGGGTGGCAGCACCTGCTCCTCCTTTGGGGTTTATTTGGGAGTTTTGTTTTGGATTTTTGGGGGTTTTGGGGTTTTTTCTTTTTTTGGGGGTTTTTTGGGGTTTTTTTTGGGGTTTGCGAGCACCTGCTTCTCCTTTTGGGTTTTTGGGGTTTTGGGTTTTTGTTTTGGGTTTTTGGGGGTTTTGGGGTTTTTGGGGGTTTTGGGCCAGCACCTGCTCTTTGTTTCCTTTGGGGTTTTTTTGGGTTTTTGTTTTTGACACTGTCTCCTTTGGTTTTTGGGTTTTTGTGGGCTTTTTTTGGTTGTTCGCCCTGCTCCTCCTTGGGTTTTTGGTTTTTGGTTTATTTGGGGTTTTTGGGGTCACACCTGCTCCTCCTTTGGGGGTTTTTGGGTTTTTTGGTTTTTTGGGATTTTTTGTTTTGGGGTTCCACCACCTGCTCCTCCTTTGGGTTTTGGTTTTTGGGATTTTTGGGTTTTTGGGTTGTTTTGGGTTTTTGGGGTGCAGCACCTGCTCCTCCTTTGGGGTTTTTTTGGGTTTTTTGGGGTTTTTTGGGGGTTTTTGGGGTGGCAGCACCTGCTCCTCCTTTGGGGTTTTTTTGGGGTTTTTTTTGGGATTTTTTGGGGTTTTTGGGGTGGCAGCACCTGCTCCTCCTTTGGGGTTTTTGGTTTTTTTGGGATTTTGGGGATTTTTTGGGGTTTTTGGGGTGGTCAGCACCTCTCCTTGTGGGGTTTTGGTTGGGGTTTTGGGTTTTTGGGGTTTTTTTGGGGTTTTGGGCAGCACCTGCTCCTCCTTTGGGGTTTTGGGGGTTTTTGGATTTTTGGGATTGTTTTGGGGTTTTTTGGGGTGGCAGCACCTGCTCCTTGGGGTTTTTTGGGTTTTTTGGGGTTTTTGGGATTTTTGGGGTTTTTTTTGGGGTGGCAGCACCACCTTCTCCTCCTGTGGGTTTTTGTGGAGGTTTTTGGGGGTTTTTGGGGTTTTGGGGTTGCAGCACCTGCTCCTGGTTTTTGGTTTTGGGGTTTTTTTGTGGGGTTTTTTTTGGGATTTTTTGGGGTTTTTGGGGTGGCAGCACCTGCTCCTCCTGTGGGGTTTTTTTTGGGATTTTTTGGGATTGTTTTGGGGTTTTTGGGGTCCCAGCACCTGCTCCTCCTTTGGGGTTTTGTGGAGGTTTTTTTGGGATTTTTGGGATTGTTTTGGGGTTTTTGGGGTGGCAGCACCTGCTCCTCCTTTGGGGTTTTTTGGGGGGGTTTTTTGGGATTGTTTTGGGGTTTTTGGGGTGGCAGCACCTGCTCCTCCTTTGGGGTTTTTTGGAGGTTTTTTGGGGATTTTTGGGATTGTTTTGGGGTTTTTGGGGTGGCTGCACCTGTTTTTGGGGGTTTTGGGGATTGTTTTGGGGTTTTGGGGCACCTGCTGCCTCCTTTTTTGGGGTTTTTTTTTGGGTTTTTTGGGGTGGCATCTCTTTGGGGTTTTGGAGGTTTTTGGGGTTTTTTGGGTTTTTTGGGGTTTTTTGGGGTTTTTGGGGTGGCAGCACCTGCTCCTCCTGTGCGCTTTGTGCAGAGCTCGGTGAGGATTGCCCGCGCCGTTTCAGCGCCCGGTACTCGCGGTACAGCCCTGGGGGGAGCAGAGAAATCGAAATTGTTGTTAAAAAATGGAAATTTTGGGGAAAATTGGGGAATTTTAGGGAAAAAAAGGGATTTGGGGGAAAAAAGGAAAATGTAGTCATTTTGGGGTAATTTTAAAGAAAATTTTATAACTTGGGGAATTGGGAATTTTGGAGAATTTTGTGGCTAATTTGGGGAAATTTGGACATTTTGGAGTAGAAGTTTGGGATTTTTGTGGAAAAATGGAGAATTTGGAGGGAAATTGGAGAAAAAATGGGAACTTTTGAGGTTTTTGGGGAAAATGTGGGGATATTGAGTTAAAATTTGAAAATTTGGGGGTAAAAAAGGAGGGAAATGTGGAGGAAAATTGTGGGGACAAATTTGGGGAATTGGAGGAAAAAATGAGATTTTGGGAGGGAAAAGGGGAATTTTGGGGGAATTTCAGGGAAAATTTGGGGGAAAATGGGAATATTTGGGTAAAACTTGAGGATTTTGGGGTAAATTTGGGAATTTTCGTTGAAAAAAAGGGGATTTTGGGAAAGACTTGAGGAAACCTGGGAATTTGGGGGTAAATTGGGGAATTGGAGGAAAAATGGGCTGGGGAAAGGGGAAAATGGAGGAATTTTGGGGAATTTGGAGGAAATTTTGGTAGTTTTGGGGAAAATATGGGGAAAATTAGGGATTTGGGGGTAATTTTGAGGGAAAATTGGGAAAATTCAGGGATTTGGGGGAAAAAATTGGGGAAATTTGGAAAAATTGGGGAATTTTGGGGAAAATGGAGGAAAATTTGGAAATTCTGAGGGAAATTTCAAGAGAAATTCGGAATTTGGGGGGGAATTTGGGGGAAAATTGGGAACTTTGGAGGAAAATTGGAGAAGAATTGGGAATTTGGGGGAAAATTGGAAATTGGAATGGGAATTTTGGGGGGAATTTGAAGGAAAAATGGGAATTTGGGCTTCATTTTGGGGGAAATTTTTAAAAAATGGGAATTTTGGAGAATTTTGGGGGAAAATTTGGGAATTTTAGGAAAATGAGAATTTTGGGCAGAAGAAAATGGGGGAATTTGGGGGAAAAATGGGATTTTTGGGGGGAATTGGAGGAAAATTTGGAATAGGGAAAAATTGGGGGGAAATTCAGGGGAAATTTGGGGATTTTTGAGAATTCTGGGGGAAAATTGGGAAAAAATTGATATATTTGGGGGAAAATTGGGATTTTTTGAGAATTTTGGGAGCAATTTGGTAAAAATTTGAGGTATTTGGGGGGAAATTTGAGAAATTTTGGGGAAATGTGGGAATTTTGGAGAATTTGGAGAGCAATTTGGAATTTTTGAAAATTTGGGGGAAAAGGGGGAAAAATTGGGCAAAATTGGGAATTTGGGGGGAATGTTGAGGAAAAATTTGGTATTTGGGGGGAAATTTGAGGATTTGGGTGCAAATTGGGAATTTTTGAGAATTTGGGGGGAAATTAGGAAAATTTGGGTGGATATTTGGGGGAATTTGGGGGAATTTGGGAAGAAAATTTGAGATATTTGGGGGAAAATGGGGAATTTTTGAAAATTTTGGGAACAATTTGGGATCTTTGGGTGAAAATTGGGAATTTTGGGGGAAATTTTCGGATATTTGGGGGAAATTTGGGGAAAATTTGATATATTTTGGGGAAATTTTGAGAATTTGGGTAAAAATTTGAGAATTTTGGGATATTTGGGTGAAATTTCAGAATTTGGGGGGGAAAATTGGGATATTTGGGGAAAATTGAGGAAAATTTGGGAATTCTGGGGGAAATTTGAAGAAAAATTTGAGAATTTGGGGAAAATCAGGAATTTTGGGTGAAATTTGGTAAAATTTGGGGGAAAATTTGGGGAAAAATTGGGAATTTTGGGGTAATTTAGAGGAAAATTTGTTTTTTGGGGGAAAATTGAGGATTTTTGGGGAAATTGGGAAGTTTTGAGAATTTTGGGGTAAAAATTTGGGAATTTTAGGAAAAATGGGAATTTGGGGGGAAAAGTTGGGATATTTGGGTCAAATTTGGGGATTTTGGGGGGAAATTTGGGAAAACTTGGGGGATATTGGGGGAAATTGGAGGGAAATTTGGAATATGGGAAAAATTGGGGGGAAAATTGGGATATTTGGGTGAAATTTCAGAATTTTGGAGAATTGTGGGGGAAATTCAGGGGATTTGGGGAAAGAAATTGAGACATTTGGGAGAAAATTTGGGATTTTTGGAGAATGTTTTCAGAACAATTTGGGGGGAAATTCGGATATTTGGGTGAAATTTGAGACTTTTGAGGAAAATTTGGGGAAAATTTGGGGATGTTTTGGGAAAATTTGGGAATTTTTGAGAATTTTGGGGTAAAAAATTGGGAATTTTGGGAAAAATGGGAATTTGGATGGAAAAAGGGGGAATTTGGGGGAAAAAGTTGGGATTTTGGGGGGAAATTTGGGAATTGTTGAGAATTTGTGGAGGAATTTGGGAAGAAAATTTGAGATATTTGGGGAAAACATGAGAATTTTGGGAGCAATTTGGTAAAAATTGGGAATTTGGGGTGGAAATTTGGGAAAATTTGGGTAAAACTTGGGAATCTGGGGGGAAATTGGAGAGAAATGTGGAATTTTCGAAAATTTGGGAGAAAACTTTGGGGGAATTTGGGTAAATTTTGGGGAATTTGCAGGGAAAATTGGGGGGAAATTAGGAAAATTTGGGTAAATGTGGGATATTTGGGGATTTTGGGGTGAAAGGTGCCCATTTTGGGGCGAAAGGTGCAGGTTTTGGGGTGCAAGTCGCAGGTTTTGGGGTGAAAGGTGCCCATTTTGGGGTGAAAGGTGCCGATTTTGGGGTGCCAGGTGCAGGTTTGGGGTGCCAGGTGCCGGTTTTGGGGTGCCAGGTGCACATTTTGGGGTGCCATGTGCAGGTTTTGGGGTGCCAGGTGCCAATTTTGGCGTGATGTGCACATTTTGGGGTGCCAGGTGCAGGTTTTGGGGTGCCAGGTGCCGGTTTTGGGGTGAAAGTTGCAGTTTTGGGGTGCAAGTTGCGGTTTTGGGGTGCCAGGTGCCGGTTTTGGGGTGCAAGGTGCAGTTTTGGGGTGATGTGCCCATTTTGGGGTGCCAGGTGCACATTTTGGGGTGCCAGGTGCACATTTTGGGGTGCCAGGTGCAGGTTTTGGGGTGAAAGTTGCCGGTTTTGGGGTGAAAGTTGCCAATTTTGGGGTGCCAGGTGCAGGTTTTGGGGTGCCAGGTGCCGGTTTTGGGGTGCCAGGTGCAGGTTTTGGGGTGCAAGTCGCAGGTTTTGGGGTGCCAGGTGCACATTTTGGGGTGAAAGGTGCCGATTTTGGGGTGCCAGGTGCAGGTTTTGGGGCACCATGTGCACAATTTGGGGTGCCAGGCACAGGTTTTGGGGTGCCAGGTGCCGGTTTTGGGGTGAAAGTTGCGGTTTTGGGGTGATGTGCACATTTTGGGGTGCCAGGTGCCAATTTTGGGGTGATGTGCACATTTTGGGGTGCCAGGTGCCGGTTTTGGGGTGAAAGTTGCGGTTTTGGGGTGCCAGGTGCCGGTTTTGGGGTGCAAGGTGCCGGTTTTGGGGTGCCAGGTGCAGGTTTTGGGGTGCAAGTCGCCGGTTTTGGGGTGAAAGTTGCCGGTTTTGGGGCACTCACTGCGCGTTTCCGCCGGAGCCTCCTCGATGTCGGCCTGGGAGGGAAAAAATCCCAAAAATGAGCAAATCTGGGGATTTGGCCCAAACTGGGGGCCAGGGGAATTTTGGGGTGTTGGGGTTTGGGGGTTTTTTGGGGGGGATTTGGGGTTTTTTGGGGGGATTTTGGGATTTTTTTGCTATTTTGGGGGATTTTGGGGATTTTTTGGGGTTTTTGGGGGGTTTTGGGGTTTTTGGGGGGTTGGGTTTTCATTTTGTTTTGGGGGTTTTGGGGGTTTTTGGGGTTTTGGGGATTTTTGGGGGTTTTGGGGTTTTTTGGGGATTTTTGGGGGTTTGGGGGATTGGTTTGGGTGGGGGGGTTGGGGGGGGTTTTGGGGGTTTTGGGGATTTTTTGGGGTTTTGGGGGGATTTTGGGGAAGGTTTTTTGGGGATTTTTGGGGTTTTGGGGGTTTTGGGGGCATTTGGGGTTTTGGGATTTGGGTTTGGGGTTTGGGGTTTTTGGGGGTTTGGGGTTTTGGGGGATTTTGGGGGTTTTGGGGGATTTTTGGGGTTTTTTGGGGGATTTTTGGGGTTTTTGGGTTTTGGGGTTTTTGGGGGGATTTGGGGTTTGGGGTTTGGGGGAGGGGGTTGGGGTGTTTGGGGGGGGTTTGGGGGATTTGGGGGTTTTGGGGGGATTTGGGATTTTTGGGCTTTGGGGGATTTTGGGGATTTTGGGGTTTTAGGGATTCTTGGGGCGATTTGGTTTTGGGGGGATTTGGGTTTTTTTATTTTTGTTTTGGGGGGTTTTAGGGGATTTGGGTTTTTGGGGGATTTTGGGGGATTTGGGGATTTTTGCGATTTTGGGGGGGGATTTGGGGGTTTTTTGTGGTTTTGGGGGTTTTTGGGGGGGATTTGGGGTTTTTGGGGGTTTTGGGGGTTTTTTGGGGGTTTTGGGGTTTTTGGGGGTTTTGGGGTTTTGGGGGGATTTGGGGGTTTTTGGGGTTTTGGCGATTTTTGGGGGATTTGGGGGATTTTTTGGGGTTTTGGGGAATTTTTGGGGGCATTTGGGGTTTTTGGGGGGGGATTTGGGTGTTTTCATTTTTGTTTTGGGGGTTTTTTGGGGGGATTTGGGGTGTTTTGGGGATTTTTGAGGGGGATTTGGGGATTTTTTGCTATTTTGGGGGATTTTTGGGGTTTTTTTAGGGATTTTGGGGGGGGATTTGGGGTTTTTGGGGCAGTTGGATTTTTTTATTTCTGTTTTGGGGGGTTTTTGGGATTTTTGGGGGCTGGGATTTTTTGGGGATTTTTTTGGGGATTTTTGGGGGCGGTTTGGTGGTTTTTTATTTGGGAGTGGTTTTGGGATTTGGGACATTTGGGGCTTTTTTCTGGGATTTTGGGGCAGATTTGGATTTTTTGGGGGAGATTTGGGTTTTCAGTTTGGGATTTTTGGGGGGATTTGGTTTTTTTTCATTTTTGGGACTTAAGGGATTTGGGGTTTTCGGGAGAATTTGGGGTATTTTAGGTGAACTTGGGGTTTTTTTGAGATTTGGAGTTGAGGGGGATTTGGGGTTTTTGGGGGAGATTTGGGGTTTTTTGGGGAGATTTTGGGGTTTTTGGGGGAGATTTGGGGTTTTGGGGGGGAGATTTGGGAGATTTTGGGGATTTTGGGTTGGAATTTTGGGGGATTTTTTTGGGGCTTTGGTGCTTTTTGGGGGAATTTGAGGTTTTTTGGGGGGATTTTTTTTGGGATTTCATGTTTTGGGGGATTTTGGGGGTATTTTGGGTGTTTTTGAAATTTAGGTTTTTTGGGGGGATTCTTTGGATTTTGGGTTTTTTAATTTTTGGGATTTGGGGTTTTTTTGGAGGGATTTGGGGTTTTTGGGGCAGATTTTGGATTTTTGGGGGCAGATTTGGGGTTTCAGTTTGGGGTTTTTGGGGGCAGCTTTGGTTTTTTTATTTTTGGGATTTAAGGGATTTGGGGCTTTTGGGGGGATTTTCATTCTGGGGGGATTTTGGGGTTTTTTGGGAATTTGGGTTTTTTTGGGAGGGGTTTTGGGGGGGATTTGGGGTTTTTAGGTAAACTTGGGGTTTTGAGGGGCAGATTTGGGGTTTTGGGGATTTTGTGTTGGAATTTTGGGGGATTTGGGTTTTTTGGGGAGATTTGGGAGAAATTTTCTTGGGATTTCATGGGTTTGGGGCAATTTTGGGGTTTTTTGGAATTGAGGTTTTTTGGGGGATTCGTGGGATTTTGGGGGTTTTTTTTGGGATTTGGGGCTTTTTTCTGGGATTTGTTGGGTTTTGGAGGGATTTGGGGTTTTTTGGAGTATTTGGGGTTTCTTGGGGGAGATTTGGGGTTTTTGGGGGGATTTGGGTTTTTATTACTTTTGGGATTTAAGGGATTTGGGGCTTTTTTGGGGGGATTTTGATTTTTAGAGGGATTTGGGGGTTTTGGGGGGATTTGGGGATTTTGGGGTTTTTTTGGATTTGGGGTTTCGTGGCGGGGTGATTTTGATTTTTGGGGGGACTTTGGGGTTTTGGGGGATTTGGGGTTTTTTGGGGGTTTTGGGATTTGAGGTTTTTAGGTGAACTTGGGGTTTTTTTGAGATTTGGAGTTGAGGTGGATTTGGGGTTTTTTGGGGGAGATTTGGGGTTTTTGGGGGAGATTTGGGGTTTTGGGGAGATTTTGGGGGGTTGGGGTTGGAATTTTGGGGTGTTTTTTGGGGCTTTGGTGCTTTTTGGGGGAATTTGAGGTTTTTTGGGGTTTTTGGGGGAATTTTTTTGGGGATTTCGTGTTTTTGGGGGATTTTGGGGGTATTTTGGGTGGTTTTGGAATTTAGGTTTTTGGGGGATTCTTTGGATTTGGGGTTTTTTTATTTTTGGGGTTTTTTTGGGGGGATTTGGGGTTTTTTGGGGGGGTTTGGGGTTTTTTGGGGATTTGGGGTTTTTTGGGCAGATTTTGGTTTTTGGGAGATTTGGGGTTTCAGTTTGGGGTTTTTGGGGGCAGATTTGGTTTTTTTATTTTTGGGATTTAAGGGTTTGGGGGTTTTTGGGGGATTTTTGGGTTTTTTTGGGGGGATTTTGGGGTTTTGGGGTTTTGGGTTTTGGGGTTTTGGGTTGAACTTGGGGTTTTTGGGATTTGGGTTGATGTGGATTTGGGGTTTTTGGGGGAGATTTGGGGTTTTTGGGGGGAGATTTGGGGTTTTGGGGGATTTTGTGTTGGAATTTTGGGGGATTTTTTTGAATTTTAGGTTTTTTGAGGTTTTGAGGGTTTTGGGGGTTTTTTGGGGGATTTTGGGGCAATTTTCTTGGGTTTTCATGTTTTTGGGGGTTTTTGGGGTGGGGTTTTGGGGAATTTGGAGGTTTGGGGGGTTTTTGGGATTTGGGGTTTTTGGGGGATTTTGTTTTTGGGGGGATTTGGGGTTTTGGGGGATTGGGTTTTTGGGGGATTGGGGGTTTTGGGGTTTTGGGGGGGATTTGGGGTTTTTTGGGGAATTTTGGGTTTTTGGAGTTTTGGGTTTTGGGGGATTTGGGGTTTTTTTGGAATTTAGGTTTTTTGGGGGGATTCTTGGGATTTTTTTTGGGGGGGGATTTGGGGCGTTTTTCTGGGATTTGGGGTTTTTTGGGGGGATTTGGGGTTTTTTGGGGTATTTGAGATTTGGGGTTTTTTTGTTGTTTTTTGGGGGGGATTTGGGGTTTTTGGGGGGAATTTTGGGTTTTTTGGAGCATCTGGGATTTTGGGGGGCATTTGGGGTTTTTTGAGAATTTGGGGGTTTATGGGGGATTTGGGGTTTTTATTGGGGATTTTTTGGGGATTTTGGGGGAATTTTGAGGGATTTTGGGGTGTTTTTTGGGATTTTGGGTTTTTTTGGGGGATTTTGGGGTTCTGTTTGGAATTGGGTTTTTTAGAGGGGGATTTGGGTTTTTGGGGATTTGGTTTTTTCCAGGATTTGGGGTTTTCCTTGGGAATTTTTTGGATGATGGGGAGCTTTTGGGAACTTATGAGATTCTGGGCTGGGATTTTTAGGATTTGAGGAATTTTTTTGGGATTTATTTGGGATTTTTCTGGGATTTTTGGGATTTGGGTTTTTTTAATGGGATTTTTGGGAGGGTTTATGGGGGATTTGGGGTTTTTTGGGTATTTCAGATTTTTGGGTGAGATTTTTTGCGTTTTTGGGGGGATTTGGAGGTTTTTCAGGGAGTTTTGGGATTTTGGGGGCATTTGGGGTTTTTTTGAGGGGGTTTTTGGGGATTTTCTGGGGATTTGGTTTTTTGGGGGGATTTGTGGGGGGTTATGGGTTTTTTTTTATTTGGGTTTTGTTTGGGATTTGGATTTCTTGGGGAGAATTTGGGATTTTTTGGGGGGATTTGGGGTTTATTTGGTGAATTTGGGGGTAATTTGGGATTTTTTGGGTGGATTATGGGCTTAGGTTTTTTGGGGATTTGGGATTTTTAGGGATCTTGGGGTTTTTCTGGGGTTTGGATTTTCGGGAGTGTACTTGGGGCGAATTTGGGGATTTTTTGGGAGGATTTGGGGGTTTTAGGGGAGGATTTTGAGGTTTCTATTTAGAATTTGGGGCTTTTTTGGCAGGAAAATTTGGGGTCGGAAGAATTTTAGGATGGGAAATCCCATGGAAAAGTTGTTTTTTTGAATGGAAAAATTCATGGAATAAAAAAAAACCCAAAACCCCTCCAAGGACCGCCCCCCCTTGAAGCTCTCCCTGTTCTGAGCCCCCCAAATCCCCCCAGACACCCCCAAAATCCCATAAATCAAAATCCCCCTCTCAGGAACCCCCTAAATCACCCCAAGGACCCCAAAACCACCCCAAGGTCACCCCAAACCCTCCGCCCCCCAATCCCGGGGTTCCCCTCAGGAATTTTCCCCTCAGGAATTTTCCCCTCACGATTTCCCTCAGCAGCACCTGGCTGGGTTTGCGGAGCCGCTCCCGCAGGAATTCTGCTTCCCAGCGCTTCAGCAGCACCTTCAGCTCCTGCTGCCGCTCCATGGCCGCGGGATGGGGACTGGGGTCGGGATTTGGGGTCGGGATTTGGGGTCGGGATCGAGATTTGGGGTCGGGGACCGAGGGAGGCTCCGGGGGAACCCAGAGCCGCCTCAGAGCGAACGTCCCGCTCCCGCCAAGCGCCAGCCAATGGGAAGGCTGGGATTCGTGATTGACAGCGAAATAAGCCAATGGAAAGGCAGATACAGAAGCGCCCGCCTGTCTCGCCTTAATCCAATGAGAATTAAATACAACATTGACAGACAGCTTCGAAAGCTAATTAAAAAAAGGAATCAGCCGCTAAGGCGGGTCTTGCCCGCTGATTGGTTGTCGCAAAGAGCAGACACGGAAGTGGCGCTTCCGTACCAACTGGGGGCAGTCGGGGGCTGCGGGCGGGCGGTGAATGGGGGGCGCCATGTGGATCGGTAATCGGGATTGGGACCGGGACTGGAGTCTGGGATCGAGATTGGGACCGGGATTGGGGTCGGGAATTGTGGTCGGGGATCGAGGGAGGCTCCGGGGGGACCCCAGAGCCGCCTCAGAGCGAACTTCCCGCTCCCGCCAAGCGCCAGCCAATGGGAAGGCAGGGATTCGTGATTGACAGCTATGTGAGCTAATGGAAAGGAGGACAGGGAAGCGCCCGCCCATCTCGCCTTGAACCAATGAGAATGTAATAAAAGATTGACAGACAGCTGTAAGAGCCAATTAAATTAAATGAATCCGCCCCTAAAGCGGGTTTTGCACGCTGATTGGTTTCAATAACGAGGAAACCCAGAAGTAAACCTTCCGCGCGGGCTGGGCCCAGGCGGGGGCGACGGGCGGGCGGTGAGTGGGGGGCGCCATGGGGATTGGGAATCGGGATTGGGACCGGGACTGGAGTCTCCATTTGGGGTCGGGATTGGGAATTGGGGTCGGGGACCGAGGAAGGCTCTGGGGGAACCCAGAGCCGCCTCAGGGCGAACCTCCCGCTCTCGCCAAGCGCCAGCCAATGGGAAGGCTGGGATTCGTGATTGACACTGACGTGAACCAATGAGAAGGAGTATATGGAAGAGCCCGTCCTTCTCGCCTTGAACCAATGAGAATTTAATAAAATATTGACAGACAGCTGTAAGAGCCACTTAAATAAAAGGAATCAGCCCCCAAGGCGGGTTTAGGCCACTGATTGGTTATAACAATGCGTAGACACGGAAATGGAGCTTCCGTACGAACTGGGGCAGTCGGGGACTGCGGGCGGGCCGTGAGTGGAGGGCGCCATGTGAATCGAGATTGGGACCGGGACTGGGGTCGGGATTTGGGGTCGGGGATCGAGGGAGGCTCCGGAAAACCCCAGAGCCGCCTCAGAGCGAACCTCCCGCTCCCGCCAAGCCTATGGGAAGGCAGAGATTGATGATTGACATCAAAATGGACCAATGGGAAGGCGTATGTAGAAGCGCCCGCCCTTCTAGCCTTGAACCAATGAGAATTTAATAAAACCTTGACGGATAGCTGCAGAAGCCAATTGAAGGATAGGATTCCGCCCCCATGGCGGCTTTCTCTGTCTGATTGGTTACAATAACGCACAGACACGGAAGTGGAGCTTCCGTGCGGGCTGGGGGCTGTCGGGGGCTGCGGGCGGGCGGTGAGTGGGGGGCGCCATGTTGGGGGGGGCGGCAGCGCGGCTGCTTTTGGGGATCCCTGAGGGCACTTTGGGATCATCTGGGGATCCCTGAGGGAATTTCCAGATCCTCGTACGGGCATTTTGGGATCCCTGTGGGAATTTTCAGATCCCCTGGAGGGATTTGGGATCCCTGTGGGATTTTGGGGTGTCCCGGGTGGGTGAGGGAAGTCCGGGACGCGCTGGGGGTCCCCTCACAACCGCCGCCATCTTGTCCCGGCTTTTCTTTGGGATCTCCTCGCATTTGGGGTTTCCCTGGAATTCTTTGCTTCTCCATCACCCAAAAGGTCTCCAAATCTCCACAGCCCCCTAAATTCCCGACTTTTCTTCAAAACATCTTCGCATTTGGGGTTTCCCCACAATTATTTGTTCCCCAAATCCCCACATTCCCTGCTGGGACGCGCTGGGGGTCCCCTCACAACCGCCGCCATCTTGTCCTGGATATTCTTTGGGATCTCCTCGCATTTGGGGTTTCTCTGAAATTCTTTGCTTCTCCATCACCCAAAAGGTCCCCAAATCCCCAGAAGCTCCCCAGATCCTGGCTTTTCTTTGGGTTACTTCGCATTTGGGGTTTCTCTGGAATTCTTTGATCCCCAAATCCCCACAGCCCCCCCCAAGACGCGCTGAGGGTCCCCTCACAACAGCCGCCATCTTGTCCCGGCTTTTCTTTGGGATCTCCTCGCATTTGGGGTTTCCCTGGAATTCTTTGGTCCCCAAATCCCCACAAGCCCCCCCAAAATCTTGGCTTTTCTTCAGGATACCCTCACATTTGGGGTTTCTCTGCTATTCTTTGTTCTCCAAATCCCCACAGCCGCCCCCAATGGATTCCCTCCTCTTCCTCTGCGCCCGCCGCGTCGTCGCCCACCGCCCCCTTCCCGCCCTTCCCGCCGATCTCCACCCCGTCCTCTTCCAAGCGGCGTTCCTGGACGGAAGACCCCTGGTGCTGCGCGATTTGGTGGCCGCTTGGCCTTTCCCGGTGCTCAACTTCCAGCGGCTGGTGGGGCGCCGGGAGCTGCTGCGCGACCATCCCTGCAAGCTCTGCGTCCAGGCCGTCATCCTGGCCGTGGTGGCGCAGCTCCGGCGGCAGCTGGAGGAGCCCGGACACGACGCCAGGTGGGTTCTGGGGAGCTTTGGGATGGGGACACCTCCGTTCCTGCGCTTCCTCCATCGGTTTTGGTGGTTCCTGCTTGGTTTTGATGGTTTCCGTCTTGTTTTTGGTGGTTCTTTCTTGTATTTGATGGTTCCTTCCCGTTTTTGATGGTTCCTTCCGTTTTTGATGGTTCCTTATTGTTTTTGAGGGTTCCATCCCATTTTTAATGGTTCTTTCCTGTTTTTGATGGTTCCTTCGTGGTTTTGTTAGTTTCTTCCCATTTCTGATGGTGCCTTCCTTGCTGGTTCCTTCCCATTTTTGCTGGTTTCCTTTTGTTTTGATGATTTCTCCTTGTATTTGATGGTTCCTGGTTTTGATGGTTTCCTTCCCATTTTTGATGGTTTGCTCCAGCTTTTCATGGTTTCTTTTTGTTTTTGATGCTTTCTTCTAATTTTTGGTGGTTCCTTCCAGTTTTTGATGGTTTCCTCCCATTTTTGATGCTTTCTTGCCATTTTAGATGGTTCCTTCTTTGACGGTTCCACCCCATTTTTGATGGTTCCTTCCCGTTTTTGATGTTTCCTTCCCGTTTTTCATGGTTTCCACACATTTCTGATGGTTTCGTCCCGTTTTTTATTATTTCCTCACATTTTTAATGGTTTCCTCCTGGTTTCGATGGTTTCTTCTTGTATTTGATGGTTTTTTCCAGTTTTTGATGGTTCTTCCCATTTTCGATGTTTTTTTCCCATGTTTGATAATTTCCTCCCATTTTTGATGGCTCCTTCCCATTTTTGATGGTTTCCTCCAGTTTTTCATGGTTTCTTTTTGTTTTTGATGGTTTCTTCCCTTTTCTGATGGTTCCTTCCAATTTTTCATGGTTTCCTCCCATTTTTAATGGTTTTTTCTTGTATTTGATGGTTCCTTCCCGTTTTTGATGGTTCCTTCCCATTTTTCATGGTTCCTTCCCGTTTTTGATGGTTTCCTCCCGTTTTTGATGGTTCCTTCCCATCCTTAAGTTTCTTTCATTTTTTGATGATTTCTTCCCCTTTTTTATAATTTCCTCCCATTTTTAATGGTTTCCTCCCTTTTTTGATGGTTTCTTCTTGTTTTTGACGGTTCCTTCCCATTTTTGACAGTTCTTCCTGTTTTCGATGGTTTTTTTCCCATGTTAGATAATATCCTCCCATTTTTGATGGTTTCTTCCCAATTTGATGGTTCCCTCCTTTTTATGATTGTTCTTTCCCATTTTTGATGGCTCCTTCCTATTTTTGATGGTTTCCTCCCATTTTTGATGTTTCTTTCCTCCCGTTTTTGATGTTTCTTCCCATTTTTGATGATATCTTCGCATTTTCCCAGCCTGCGCGTTCTGGACATCACCGGCCTCCCGGATTCAGCGTCCGGCCGCGCTCCGGACGGGATGAGCGTCTGGTCGGGCACGGTGGCTTTGGCCAAGGCTTGCGTGGAGGTGTCCAAGCACCAGCGGGAATTCCAGCGGCGCGGATCCAAGCGGCACAAAGGCCGCTCCGGGGCCGCCACGGCCGCGGCCGCTCCGCAGCCCCCGGGCGTGGACGTCCACGCCGACCTGTTCGTCAACGGGACGTCCTACGGGATCCTGCGCGACGCGCTCCAGACCGGATCCTCCGGCCCGCTGCGCCTCAAGTGCCGCGAGTTCCAAGCCGAGGAGCTCTCGGCGTCCGGGATCGTGGCTTTGCTGGAAACTCTGGATCCGTCCTTCCTGCGGAGGGTGGATCTGAGATTCAACAACTTGGGATTGACGGGGCTCTCGGTGATCCTGCCGCACCTCTCGCGCTTCCCGGAGCTGCGCAGCCTCAAGCTGCAGTACAGCAACGTGGACGTGCGGCGGCCCACGCCGGAATCGGCCATCGGGATCCGCTGCCTGGCCGGGCAGCTGGGAATGCTGCCCAGCCTCCGCGAGCTCAACCTGGGATCCTCCCGGCTCTCTGGCAATCTGCGCCAGATCCTCTGGTGAGTTCCCCACGCAGCGGGGCCCGGCTGGGCCCTTCCCGCGCTCACGGGGGATTCCCAAGGGCTGGGGGTCTTTCCCAGCCTCAGTGATCCCGTGCTTCCAGGATTTCATTATCCCGACGTTCCCGTGATTCCCTTATCCCGATAGTTCGTGACTCAGTGATTCCATTGTCCCATCATTCCAAGATCCCAGAATTCCTTGGTTCCACGATTCCCAACGGTTGGTCTCAATAATCTTGGAGGTCTTCTCCAATCTTAATGATCCCTTGATTCCCTGATTTCATTATCCCAATATTCCCATGTTCCCTTGATTCTGTTATCCCAATAGCTCATGACTCCGTGATTCCATTATCCCAGAATTCCATGATCCCAGAATTCCATGATCCCAGGATTCTCAAAGGCTGAACCTGACAATCTTGGAGGTCTTTTCCAATCTTAGCCCCCTGATTCCAGGATTTTATTATCCCAACATTCACAAGATCCCATGGTTCTGTCATCCTATTAGTTTTTGACTCAGTGATTCTATTATCCCACAATTCCATGATCCCATCATTCCAGGAGTCTCAAAGGTTGGGCTCCGTGGCCTTTCCCACCCTGAGGGATCCCATGACTCCAGGATTTCATTATCCCAATGTTCCCATGATTCCATTGTCCTGTTGTCCCAACAGTTTACAACTCAATGATTCCATCATCCCATAATTCCATGATCCCATAATTCCTTGGTCCATGATTCCCAAGGTTTGGGCTCAATGGTCTTGGAGATCTTTTCCAGCCTTAATGATCCCAGGTTCCCATGATCCCGTTATCCTAATAGTCCATGGCTCCATGATTCCGTAACTCTATGATTTCAAAACTCCATGATCCCATAATTCCTTGACTCCAGGATTCCCAAAGGTTGGACTTGATGATCCTGAAGCCTTTTCCAACTTCACTGGCTCCATGACCTCGTAGCTCCATGATCCCATCATTCCATAATGCCATAATTCCACGACTCCATGATCCTGTTATTTCAGTTCCACAATCCCTTGGCTCCATGATACCAAAATCCCAGGATTTTCAGGGGTCAAACTTGATGTTCCTGGAGACCTTTCCCAATCTCAGTCATTCCGTAATTCCATTACCTGTGATTCCCAAATCCCATGATTCCTTGATCCCATAATTCCATGTTCCTCCAACATCAGACTTGATGTTCTTGGAGATCTTTCCCAACCTCAGCGATTCCGTAATTCCTTGATTTATTTCCACAATTCCATGATCCCACAATCCCATAATTCCATGAATTTCAAAGCTTGAACTTGATGTTCCTGGAGGTTTTCCCCGATCTCAACCATTCCATAATTCCATGGTTCCATGACCACACAGCTCCATGACCCCATAATCTCATGGATCCATAATTCCCTAACTCCATAATCCCATGATCCTCAGATGTCAAACCTGATGTTCTTGGACACCTTTCCCAACCTGAATAATTCCATAATTCCACGATCCCCTCATTCCAAAATCCCAGATTTTCAGAGGTCAAACTGGATGGTCTTGGAGACCTTTCCCAGTCTCAGCCATTTCATAATTCCATGGCTCTGTGATCCCATCATTCCATGACTTTCAAACCTTGACCTTGATGGTCTTGGAGGTTTTCCCCAACCTCAGTCATTCCGCAGCTCCATGATCCCGTGATCCTCAGCTGTCACACCTGATGGTCTTGGAGACCTTTCCCAACCTGAGTCATTCCACGATTCCATGACCCCATAACTCCAAGATCCCAGGATTTTCAGAGGTCAAACTCAATGTTCTTGGAGCTCTTCCCCAACCTCAGCCATTCCATAAATCCGTGACCCCATCATTCCAAAATCCCAGGATTTTCAGAAGTTCAACTTGACGTTCTTGGAGATCTTTCCCAACCTCAGTCATTCCACAATTCCATGGCTCCATGATCCCATAATTCCATGAGTTTCAAACCTTGACCTTGATGTTCTTGGAGCTCTTTCCCAACCTCAGTCATTTCATAATTCCATGATCCCACAACTCCAAAATCCCAGGATTTTTAGAGGTCAAACTTGACATTCTTGGAGATCTTTCCCCACATTTCCCCCCTGAATCCCAACAAATCCTCACCTCTCCCTTTTCCCTCCTGCCAGCGAACTCCAGGCTCCGTTGGAAAGCTTGGAATTGGCCTTCTGCTCCCTCGTTCCCGCCGACCTCGCCTTCCTCTCCCAAAGAGTCTCTCCATGACTCCAGAGCTCTGGGATCCCAGCATTCCATGATCCCACATTCCACAGTTCTATTAATTTATGATCCAAGATCCCAGATCCCAGAACTCCATGATCCCACATTCCATAATTCCATGGATTTCAAACCTTGGACTTGATGTTCCTGGAGGTTTTCCCCAACCGCAGCCGTTCCATGACTCCTTGATCCCGTGATCCTCAGATGTCAAACCTGATGGTCTTGGAGACCTTTCCCAACCTGAGTCATTCCACAATTCCATGATTTGATTCCACAATTCCATGATCCTATCATCCCATAATTCCATGATTCTCAAACCTGGAGCTTGATGTTCTTGGAGACCTTTCCCAACCTCAGCCATTCCATGACTCCGTAATTCCAAAGTCCCAGGATTTCAGAGGTCAAACTTGATGGTCTTGGAGATCCTTCTCAACTTCAGTCATTCTGCAATTCCATGGCTCCATGATCCCGTAATTCCATGATTTCAAACCTTGAATTGGATGTTCTTAGGGACCTTTCCCAACCTCAGCAACTCTATTACTCTGTGATTCCCTGATCCCATCACTCCAAGATCCCAGGATTTTCAGAGGTCAGACTCAATGTTCTTGGAGACCTTTCCCAACCTCGGCCATTTCATAATTCCACTGTTTGATTCCACAGTTCCATGGATCCGTGATCCCATAATATCCATGAGTTTCAATCCTTGAACTTGATGTTCTTGGAGATCTTTCCCAACCTCAGCCATTCCATAAATCCATGATCGTATAATTCCAAAATCCCAGGATTTTCAGAGGTCAAACTCGATGTTCTTGGAGCTCTTTCCCAACCTTAGTCATTCCACAATTCCATGGCTCCATGATCCCGTAATTCCATGATTCTCAAACCTTGAACTTTAGGGTCTTGGGGACCTTTCCCGACCTGAGTAATTCCATGATTCCATGACCCCATAACTCCAAAATCCCAGGACTTTCAGAGGTCAAACTCGATGTTCTTGGAGCTGTTTCCCAACCTCAGCCATTCCACAATTCTAAGGCTCCGTGATCTCATCATTCCATGAGTTTCAAGCCTTGACCTGGATGTTCTTGGAGCTCTTTCCCAACCTCAGCCATTCCATAATTCCACTGTTGGATTCCACAATTCCATGACCCCATGATCCCACAATTCCATGATTCTCAAACCCTGACCTTGATGGTCTTGGAGCTCTTTCCCAACCTCACCCATCCCACAATCCCACGCTCCCATGGATGCAATCCCAGCTCTCATTCCCCCTGAATCCCAACAAATCCTCACCTCTCCCTTTTCCCTCCCGCCAGCGACCTCCAGGCTCCGTTGGAAAGCTTGGAATTGGCCTTCTGCTCCCTCGTTCCCGCCGACCTCGCCTTCCTCTCCCAAAGCTTCCACGCTCCGGCCCTCAAGCGCTTGGATCTGAGCGGCCACGACTTCTCCCAGGGCCTCCTGGAGCCTCTGCGGCTGCTCCTGGAGGAAACCTCGGCCTCGCTGCTGCACCTGGATCTCATGGAATGCCGCATGGCCGACTCCCACCTGGACGCGCTGCTGCCGACGCTGCGCCGCTGCTCCCGCCTGCGCTTCCTGGGACTCTACGGCAATTCCCTGTCCACGGCCGCGCTCAAGGATCTGCTCCAGAAAACCCTGGAGCTGCCCGACCTCCACCTGGTCGTGTACCCCTTCCCCGTGGATTGCTACAAGCCGGAGCCGCCGCCGGAATCCGCTTGGAATTTCGAGGATCCGGTGGACGAGGAACTTTTGGCGGCGGCCGACGCTGAGTTTTGCCAAATGTTGGCGAATTCCGGCAGGACCGACCTCGTGTGGACCTCCAACCCCTACGGCCACGGAACCCTGGACTTCTTCTCCTTGTGATTTGGGAAGAGCTTGGAGCCTCCATGGTGGAAAAGCGCCGCCGCCTTAATTCCAAATCCTTCATCCCAAAATCCAAATCCTTCATCCCAAAATCCAAATCCTTCATCCCAGAATCCAAATCCTTCATCCCAAAATCCGGGCGTTTTCCGCCTCATCCCGGTGCTTTTCTGCCTCACCCCGGTGGTTTTTTCCCTTTATTTCGGTGCTTTTCTGCCTGGTTTTTATATTTTTCCACCCCATCCCGATGTTTTGTGTTTTATTTTAGGATTTTTCCACCCCACCCCGATGTTTTCCCGTCCAGTTTTGGTGTTTCCCCACCCCAACCCCAAAGTTTTTCCCAGAAGTTTTATTGCTGTGTCCGGTGGGGAAAAGGCCTTGAATGCCCTTAATTCCTTTGGGACGTTATTTAAGTATGAAATAAATATTAATTAATTATTTATCAGTAATTGGTTATTAATTAATAAGCTGCCACCATCCAAATCACCCAAATCTTTCATCCCAAACCACCCAAATCCTTCATCTCAAATCTTTCATCCCAAATCGTTCATCCCAAATCCCCAAATCCTTGATCCCAAATTCCCAAACCTTTCATCCCAAATCCCCCAAACCCGTCATCTCAAATCCCCAAATCCTTGATCCCAAATCCCCAAATCCTTCATCCCAAATCCTTCATCCAAAGTTCCCAAATCCTTCATCCCAAATTCCCAAATCCTTCACCTCAAATCCTTCATCCCAAATCCCCCAAATCCCCAAATTGCCAAATCCCCCAAATCCTTCATCTCAAATCTCCCATCTCAAAATCCCCAAATCCTTCATCTCAAATCTCCCATCCCAAAATCCCCAAATCCTTCATCCCAAATCCAAATCCTTCATCCCAAATCCCCCAAATCCTTCACCCCCAATCCTTCATCCCAAATCCTCAAACCCTCCATCCCAAATTCCCAAATCCTTCATCCCAAATCCCCCAAATCCTTCCCCCCAAATCCCCAAATTGCCAAATCCCCCAAATCCTTCATCTCAAATCCCCCATCCCAAAATCCCCAAACCCTCCATCCCAAATCCCCCAAGTCTTTCATCCCCCAATCCTTCATCCCAAATCCTCAAACCCTCCATCCCAAACCCTCCATCCCAAATCCCCAAATCCTTCATCCCAAATCCCCCAAATCCTTCATTCCAAATCCTTCATCCCAAATCCTTCTCTCTTCATCCCAAATCCCCCAAATCCTTCTCCCCAAATCCCCAAATCCTTCATTCCAAATCCCCAAATCCTTCATTCAAAATCCCCAAATCTTTCATTCCAAATCCCAAATCCCCAAACCCTTCATCCCAAATTCCCAAATCCTTCACCTCAAATCCTTCATCCCAAATCTCCAAATTGCCAAATCCCCCAAATCCTTCATCCCAAATCCTCAAACCCTCCATCCCAAACCCTCCATCCCAAATTCCCAAATCCTTCATTCCAAATCCCCAAATCCTTCATCCCAAATCTCCAAATTGCCAAATCCCCCAAATCCTTCATCCCAAATCCTTGGTCCAAAGTTCCCAATTCCTTGATCCCAAATGCCCAAATCCAAATCCTTCATCCCAAATCCCCCAATCCTTCATCCCAAATCCTTCATCCCAAATCCTTCATGAAAAGTTCCCAAATCCTCCATCCCAAATCCCCAAATGCAGGATTTAAAGAAGGAAGGAGTTTTTTTGGGGATTTTCTGGGAATTTCAGGGATGAGAAAAAAGAGGAATTGGGAAGGGGGAACTCTTCTTGAAATTGATTATTTAAATCAAAAATAGCATTTTTTGGGGTTTTTTGGCGCTTTCTCGGTGGGGTTTTTTGTGGTTTTGGGGTTTTTATGGTGTGTATTTTCTTGGTTTTGGGGTTTTCCAGTGTTTTTTGGGGTTGTTTTGGTGCGTTTTTGGGTGGTCTTTTGGGGTTTTTTTGGGTTTTCCCAGGGTTTTCATGGAGTTTTTTGTTGGGGCTCTCTGGGGTTTGTGGGTGGTTTTTCTTGGTTTTTTTGGTTTTTTTTCTGGTGGTTTTTGGGGTTTTTTTTTAGGTTTTTATGGGGTTTTATTTGGGCCTTGCTGGGGGTTTTTGGGCTGTTTTTTGGTGGCCTTTTCGTGTTTTTGGGGGTTTTGGTGGTGGTTTTTGGTATTTCTTCAGTGTCTTTATTGGGGGCTTTTTTTGGAGTTTTTCAGTCGTTTTTGGGGGGGTTTTCAGGGTTTTTTGGGTGAGTTTGGGGGTTTTTTTGGTGCATTCTCGGGGGTTTTTGGAGTTTTTTTGTGGTATTGGCTGGTTTTGGCGCTTTTTGGCGCTTTTTTTTGTTGATTTTGGGGTTGTTTGGGGTGGTCTTTTGGGGTTTTTTTGGGTTTTCCCAGGGTTTTCATGGAGTTTTTTGTTGGGGCTGTCTGGGGTTTTTTGGGTGGTTTTTCTTGGTTTTTTGGGTTTTTTTTCTGGTGTTTTTTGGAGTTCTCCTGTGGATATTTGGGGGGTTTTTTTGAGGTTTTTATGGAGTTTTATTTGGGGTTTGCTGGGCTTGTTTTTTGGGGCTTTTTGAGGGTTTTTGGGGGTTTTGGTGGCAGTTTTTGCTATTTTTCCAGTGTCTTTTTGGGAGGTTTTTTGGAGATATTTATGAGTTTTCCAGTGGTTTTTTGGGGTTTTTTTGGGGGTTTTCCCATGGTTTTCATGGAGTTTTTTGTTGGGGCTGTCTGGGGTCTTTTGGGTGGTCTTTCTTGGTTTTTTTGGTGGTTTTTTTTGGTGTTTTTGGCTTTTTTTTGGCATTTTTTGGTGCTTTTTGTTGTTGTTTTTGGGGTTGTTTTGGTGCTTTTTGGGTGGTCTTTTGGGGTTTTTTTGGGTTTTCCCATGGTTTTCATGGAGTTTTTTGTTGGGGCTGTCTGAGGTCTTTTGGGTGGTCTTTCTTGGTTTTTTTGGGTGGTTTTTTTGGGTTTTTTTGTGGATATTTGGAGTTTTTAAAAAGTTTTTATGGAGTTTTATTTAGGGTTTGCTGGGCTTGTTTTTTGGTGCCTTTTTCAGGGTTTTTGGGGTGTATTGGTGGCGGTTTTTGCTATTTTTGCAGTGTCTTTTTGGGAGGTTTTTTTGGAGTTTTTCCAGTTGTTTTTTTGGGTTTTTTGGGGAATTTTGGAGCTGCCAGACAAGCAGAATTGGGCAAGGGGGAAACCCTTCCTGAAATTAATTATTGAAATCACCAACAGAGTTATTAATTCATTAACCAGTGTATTTAATGTATTTAATGTATTTAATGTATTTAACGACTGCAGGAACGAGTTGATTCGCTTCCCAGCGATTCACGGGGCGGCCATCGCAGCTCCCGCCTCCGACCCCGATCTGTGCGCCCGCAGCATTCCCAGGATTTCCCCGCAGAGCCGATGCTCCTTCCCTCGCCACACCAAATGCGTCGGGGGCTCCTGGGGCCCGGCGTGGGAGCCAAAGTGCGCGCTCAGCTCTTGGGCCAGCGCCCAGCGCAGCAAGCCGACGGCGCCCGCTGACAACGGGGATTTTTTAGGGGTTTGGGTCATTTTTTGGGGTTTTTGGGGGCTTTCTTGGGGTTTTTTTGTTGTTTTTTTTGGTGTTTTTGGCTTTTTTTTGGCATTTTTTGGTGCTCTTTGTTGTTGTTTTTGGGGTTTTCCAGTGTTTGTTGGGGTTGTTTTTTTGCATTTTTGGGTGGTCTTTTGGGTTTTTTTGGGTTTTCCCATGGTTTTCATGGAGTTTTTTGTTGGGGCTGTCTGGGGTCTTTTGGGTGGTCTTTCTTGGTTTTTTTGGGTGGTTTTTTTGGGTTTTTTTGTGGATATTTGGAGTTTTTAAAAAGTTTTTATGGAGTTTTATTTAGGGTTTGCTGGGCTTGTTTTTTGGTGCCTTTTTCAGGGTTTTTGGGGGTTTTGCTGGTGGTTTTTGCTATTTTTGCAGTGTCTTTTTGGGCGCCTTTTTTGGAGTTTTTCCAGTTGTTTTTTTGGGGTTTTTTGGGAATTTTGGAGCTGCCAGACAAGCAGAATTGGGCAAGGGGGAAACCCTTCCTGAAATTACTGATTGAAATCACCAACAGAGTTATTCATTCATTAACCCGTGTATTTAACGACTGCAGGAACGAGTTGATTCGCTTCCCAGCGATTCACGGGGCGGCCATCGCAGCTCCCGCCTCCGACCCCGATCTGTGCGCCCGCAGCATTCCCAGGATTTCCCCGCAGAGCCGATGCTCCTTCCCTCGCCACACCAAATGCGTCGGGGGCTCCTGGGGCCCGTTGTGGAAGCGAAAGTGCGCGCTCAGCTCTTGGGCCAGCGCCCAGCGCACCAAGCCGACGGCGCCCGCTGACAACGGGATTTTTAGGGGTTTGGTTTTGGGGTTTTGGGGGCTTTCTTGGGGTTTTTTGTTGGTTTTTTGGTGTTTTTGGCTTTTTTTGGCATTTTTGGTGCTCTTTTGTTGTTGTTTTGGGTTTTCAGTGTTTGTTGGGGTTGTTTTTGCATTTTTGGGTGGTCTTTTGGGGTTTTTTGGGTTTTCCGATGGTTTTCGCATGGAGTTTTTGTTGGGGCTGTCTGGGGTCTTTTGGGTGGTTCTTTCTTGGTTTTTTGGGTGGTTTTTTTTTGGGTTTTCTTGTGGATATTTGGGGTTTTAAAAAGGAGTTTTTTGGGGTTTGCTGGGCTGGTTTTTGGTGCCTTTTCAGGGTTGGGGTGTTGCTTGGTGGTTTTTGCTATTTTGCAGTGTCTTTTGGGGGGGGGTTTTTGGAGTTTTTCCAGTTGTTTTTGGGTTTTTGGGGAATTTTGGAGCGCTCGCAGAAAAGCCAGAATCGTGGGCAGGGGGAAACTCTCCAGGTGCCGGAAGAAGAAGGAAAGGAATCCCACGTCTGGGGGGAGAATTTAGGGAAAATCAGCGCCGGGAATTTCATGGGGTTGATTATTGGGGTTTTTGGGGTGATTTGAGTGATTTTTGGGTTTTTTTTGGGCTTATTTTTGAGGGTTTTTGTGGCTTTTTGGATAGTTTTTGGCAATTGTTTGGAGATTTTTTGAGGTGTTTTTGGGGTGTTTTCAGTGTTTTTTTGTATTTTTATGGGGGTTTTGGTGTTTTTTGGGCAGTTTTATGGTCTTATTTGGGGTTTTTCCAGTGTTTTTTTATAGTGGTTTATTAGAGGGTTTTTGGGTGGTTTTTTTGGTGTTTTTTGGGGTGTTTTGCGTGGTTTTTTGCCATTTTTTGGGGTTTTTGCCGTGATTTTTTGGGGTGTTATTGGTGGTTTTTCTAGAACTTTTTTGGTGATTTTTGGGTTTTTTTCCAGGTTTTTTGGGTGTTTTTTTGGGCTTTTCTATTGCTATTTTGAGATTTCTTTGCGGTTTTTCCAGTGTCTTTTTGGCATCTATTGGGTTTCTTTTGAGGTTTTCGTGGTGGTTTTGGGGGTTTTTCTGCTGTTTTTTGGGGGTTTTTCTGCTGTTTTTTTTGTAGGGTTTTTGGTGATTTTATGGGAATTTTGGAGCCGACAGAAAAGCAGAAGAAAAGCGCGACAGGAACGGGAAGCGCTCCTGGGAACGGGAGAAGAAGGAAAGGAATCCGACGTCTGGGGGAGAATTTGGGGAACATCAGCACCGGGAATTTCATGGGGTTGATTATTGGGGGTTTTTGGGTAATTTTAGTGATTTTTGGGGGTTTTTGGGGGCTTATTTTTGAGGGTTTTTGTGGTTTTTTTGGATAGTTTTTGGCAATTGTTTGGAGATTTTTTGAGGTTTTTTGGGGTGTTTTCAGTGGTTTTTTGTACTTTTATGGGGGTTTTGGTGTTTTTTGGGCAGTTTTATGGTCTTATTTGGGGTTTTTCCAGTGTTTTTTTATAGTGGTTTATTAGAGGGTTTTTGGGTGGTTTTTTTGGGGTGTTTTGGGTGGTTTTGGGTGGTTTTTTGCCATTTTTTGGGGTTTTTGCCGTGATTTTTTGGGGTGTTATTGGTGGTTTTTCTAGAATTTTTTTGGTGATTTTTGGTATTTTTTCCAGGTTTTTTTGGGTGTTTTTTGGGGTTTTGTATTGGTATTTTGAGATTTCTTTGGGGTTAATCCATTGTCTTTTGGGGTCTTTTGGGTTTTTTTTTTTTTAGGGTTTTGTGGTGGGTTTTGGGGGTTTTTCTGCTGTTTTTTGGTGGGTTTTTGCAGTTTTTTTATGGTTTTTGAGGATCATGTGGAGATTTTTGTGGAGATTTTTTTGAGGTTTTTTTGGGGTTTTTTTGTGGGGTGTTTTCAGTGTTTTAAGGTATTTTTATGGTGTTTTTTTTTGGGTTTTCCGGTCTTATTTGGTGTTTTTGTGGTGATTTTTGATCATGGTATAGTAGAGTTTCTTGGAGGATTTTTGGTGTTTTTTGGCTTTTTTTTGGGTCTTTTGGGTGGTTTTTTCCAATTTTTTGAAGACTTACGTACAGATTTTTTGGGGTGTTATTGGTGGTTTGTTTGGAATTTTTTTGGTGATTTTTGGTATTTTTTCCAGGTTTTTTGGGTGATTTGGGGTGGTTTTCCATTGGTATATTGGGATTCCTTTGGGGTTTTTCTGGTGTCATTCCGGAGTCTTTGGCGGATTTTTTGGGGTTCTTGTGGTGGTTTTTGGGGTTTTTCTGCTGGTTTTTGGGGGTTTTTCTGCTGTTTTTGGGGGTTTTTTTTGCTGGTTTTTTTGTCGAGTTTTTTGGTGGTTTGATGGGAATTTTGGAGCCGACAGAAAAGCAGAAGAAAAGCGCGACAGGAACGGGAAGCGCTCCTGGGAACGGGAGAAGGAGGAAAGGAATCCGACGTCTGGGGGAGAATTTGGGGAACATCAGCGCCGGGAATTTCATGGGGTTGATTATTGGGGGTTTTTGGGTAATTTTAGTGATTTTTGGGGTTTTTTTGGGCTTATTTTAGAGGGTTTTTGTGGTTTTTTTTGGATAGTTTTTGGCGATTGTTTGGAGATTTTTGTGGAGATTTTTTGAGGGTTTTTTGGGGTGTTTTCAGTGGTTTTTGATATTTTTATGGGGGTTTTTGGTGTTTTTTGGGCAGTTCTATGGTCTTATTTGGGGTTTTTCCAGTGTTTTTTATAGTGGTTTAGTAGGGGTTTTTGGGTGGTTTTTTTGGGGTGTTTTGGGTGGTTTTTTGCCATTTTTTTTTTTTTTTTGCCGTGATTTTTTGGGGTGTTATTGGTGGTTTCTCTAGAAATTTTTTGGTGTTTTTTGAGGTTTTTTTTGGTCATTCTTATGATGGATTTTGTGTTCTTTTGGGAGTTTTTCCAGTCTCATTTGGGGTTTTCCCAGTGTTTATTTCCAGTGGTTCAGTGGGGTTTTTTGGTGGTTTTGGCAGGTTTTTGGGGTGTTTTAGGAGGCTTTATTGCCATTTCTTGGGGTTTCCTTGCTGGTTCTTTTGGGTTTTTCGTGGTGGTTTTTCCGGAATTTTTTTGGTGATTTTTTGGTTATTTTCCATTTTTTGGGTGTTTTTTGGGGTTTTTCCAATGGTATATTGGGGTTATTTGGCGTTTTTCCTTGGCTTTTTTGGGGGGTTATTTTGAGGTTTCTGTGGTGGTTTTTGGGGTCTTTTTGGGGCTTTTTAATGGAATTTTTGGGGAATTTGGGGAAAATCAGTGCTGGGAATTACATGGGGTTGATTATTGGGGTTTTTTGGGTGATTTTAGTGATTTTTGGGCTTTTTTGGGGCTTATTTTTGAGGGTTTTTGTGGTTTTTTTGGATAGTTTTTGGCGATTGTTTGGACATTTTGGTGGAGATTTTTTGAGGTGTTTTTGGGGTGTTTTCAGTGGTTTTTGATATTTTTATGGGGGTTTTGGTGTTTTTTGGGCAGTTCTATGGTCTTATTTGGGGTTTTTCCAGTGTTTTTTATAGCGGTTTAGGAGGGGTTTTGGGTGGTTTTTTGGGGTGTTTTTGGGTGGTTTTTTGCCATTTTTTTTCTTTTTGGGGTTTTTTTTTGGGTGTTATTGGTGTTTTCGTAATTTGTTTGGTGATTTTTGGGTATTTTTATTTTTTTTTTTGGGGTTTTTTTTGGTATTTTGTATTTTGCAGGTTTTTATGTATTGTCTTTTTGAGTTTTCTGGGGTCTTTTTTTTGAGGATTTTGTGGTGGTTTTTGGGGTTTTTCTGCTGGTTTTTTGGGGTTTTTCTGGGTTTTTTGGTGTTTTTTGCAGGTTTTTGATGGTATTTTTGAGGATCATGTGGAGTTTTTTTGGGGATTTTTTTGGGTTTTTTTTTTGTTGGTTTTTTTTTGGGGTTGTTTTTCAGTGTTTTTTGGGTTTTGGGTTTTTTGGGGTTTTTTGGGGTTTTTCCGTCTTTTTGGGTTTTTGTTTTTTGTGGTTTTTTTATTTGTTTTTTGGTTTTAGTGGAGTTTTGGGGTTTTTTTGGGGGGGTTTTTGGGGCGGTTTTTTTTGGGGTTTTTTGGGGTTTTTTTGCCATTTTTGGGGTTTTTGCCATGATCTTTTCAGGTGTTATTGGTGGTTTTTGTGGAAATTTTTGGGTGATTTTTGGTATTTTTTCCAGGGTTTTTGGGTGATTTTTGGGGTTTTTCTGACGGTATTTTGGGGTTTCTTTGGGGTTTTTCCAGTGTCTTTTTGGCATCTTTTGGGGGTTTTTTTTTTGAGGTTTTTGTAGTGGGTTTTGGGTGTTTTTTGGGATTTTTTCAGTGGTATTTTTGGGGTTTCTTTGGGGTTTTTGGGTCTTATTTCTGCTTTTTCCAGTGATTTTTGTATAGGGGGTTTAGTAGAGGTTTTTTGAGGATTTTTTGGGGTGTTTTGGACATTTTTTTGCCTATTTTGGGATTTCCATGGTGGTTTTTTTGGGGTGATTTTTGGGTTGTTTTTCAGGAATTTTTGGGTGATTTTTGGGTTGTTTTTCAGGAATGTTTTGGGTGATTTTGGGTTTTTTCCAGTGGTTTTTTGGGGTTTTGCCAGTTTTATTTGGGGTTTTTCCAGGTGGTTTTTTATCGTGGTTTAGAAGGGTTTTTTGGAGGATTTTTGGTGAATTTTGGCAGATTTTTGGTGGGTTTTGGATGGTTTTTTGCCTTTTTGGTGTTTCTGTGGGGTTTTTTTGGGGTGTTATTGGTGGTTTTTCTGGATTTTTTTTGGGTGATTTTTGGGGTTTTTTTGGGTTTTTTTGGGTTTTCCCAGTGCCATTCTGGGGTCTTTTGGTTTTTTTTTTTGAGGTTTTTGTGGTGGTTTATGGGGTTTTTCCAAAGTATTTTTGGGGTTTTCTGGGGTTTTTCTGGTGGATTCTTGGTGGTTTCCATGGAGGTGTTTTTGGTGGTTTTCTGGGCTTTTTGGGCTTATTTGGAGTGGGGTTTGAAGGTGTTTTTGGTCATTCTCATGATGGTTTTGGGGTTTTTTTTTGGGGGGGTTTTCCAGTTTTATTTGGGGTTTTCCAGGTGGTTTTTTATCGTGCCTTTGGAGGGTTTTTGGGAGGATTTTTGGCGGCTTTTGGGCAGTTTTTTGGGCTGTTTTGGGTGGTTTTTTGCCATTTTTTGGGGTTTTTGCCATGGTCTTTTCAGGTGTTGTTGGTGGTTCTTCTGGAAATTTTTTTGTGATTTCTGGTATTTTTTCCAGGGTTTTTGGGTGATTTTTGGGGTTTTTCTGATGGTATTTTGGGGTTTCTTTGGGGTTTTTCCAGTGTCTTTTTGGCGTCTTTTGGGGTTTTTTTTTGAGGTTTTTGTAGTGGGTTTTTGGGTGTTTTTTGGGATTTTTTCAGTGGTATTTTTGGCTTTCTTTGGGGTTTTTTGGGTCTTATTTCTGCTTTTTCCAGTGATTTTTGTATAGGGGTTTAGTAGAGGTTTTTTGAGGATTTTTGGGGTGTTTTGGACAATTTTTTTGCCTATTTTTGGGATTTCCATGGTGGTTTTTTTGGGGTGTTATTGGTGGTTTTTCAGGAATTTTTGGGTGATTTTTGGGTTGTTTTTCAGGAATTTTTGGGTGATTTTTGGGTTTTTTCCAGTGGTTTTTTTGGGGTTTTGCCAGTTTTATTTGGGGTTTTTCCAGGTGGTTTTTTATCGTGGTTTAGAAGGGTTTTTTGGAGGATTTTTGGTGAATTTTGGCAGATTTTTGGTGGGTTTTGGATGGTTTTTTGCCTTTTTTTGTGTTTCTGTGGCGGGTTTTTTTTTGGGGTGTTATTGGTGGTTTTTCTGGATTTTTTGGGTGATTTTTGGGGTTTTTTTTTTTCCAGTGGTTTTTTGGGGGTTTTTTTGGGTTTTTCCCCAAATTCTGGGGTCTTTTTGGATTTTTTTTTTTGAGGTTTTTGTGGTGGTTTATGGGGTTTTTCCAAAGTATTTTTGGGGTTTTCTGGGGTTTTTCTGGTGGATTCTTGGTGGTTTCCATGGAGGTGTTTTTGGTGGTTTTCTGGGCTTTTTGGGCTTATTTGGAGTGGGGTTTGAAGTTTTTTTTGGTCATTCTCATGATGGTTTTGGGGTTTTTTTTGGGGGGGTTTTCCAGTTTTATTTGGGGTTTTCCAGGTGGTTTTTTATCGTGCCTTTGGAGGGTTTTTGGGAGGATTTTTGGCGGCTTTTGGGCAGTTTTTTGGGCTGTTTTGGGTGGGTTTTTTGCCATTTTTTGGGGTTTTTGCCATGGTCTTTTCAGGTGTTGTTGGTGGTTCTTCTGGAAATTTTTTTGTGATTTTTGGTATTTTTTCCAGGGTTTTTGGGTGATTTTGGGGGTTTTTCTGATGGTATTTTGGGGTTTCTTTGGGGTTTTTCCAGTGTCTTTTTGGCGTCTTTTGGGGTTTTTTTTGAGATTTTTGTAGTGGGTTTTTGGGTGTTTTTTGGGATTTTTTCAGTGGTATTTTTGGCTTTCTTTGGGGTTTTTTGGGTCTTATTTCTGCTTTTTCCAGTGATTTTTGTATAGGGGTTTAGTAGAGGTTTTTTGAGGATTTTTGGGGTGTTTTGGACAATTTTTTGCCTATTTTTGGGATTTCCATGGTGGTTTTTTTGGGGTGTTATTGGTGGTTTTTCAGGAATTTTTGGGTGATTTTTGGGTTGTTTTTCAGGAATTTTTGGGTGATTTTTGGGTTTTTTCCAGTGGTTTTTTTTGGGGTTTTGCCAGTTTTATTTGGGGTTTTTCCAGGTGGTTTTTTATCGTGGTTTAGAAGGGTTTTTTGGAGGATTTTTGGTGAATTTTGGCAGATTTTTGGTGGGTTTTGGATGGTTTTTTGCCTTTTTTTGGTGTTTCTGTGGCAGTTTTTTTGGGTGTTATTGGTGGTTTTTCTGGATTTTTTTGGGTGATTTTTGGGGTTTTTTGGGGTTTTTTTTGGGTTTTTCCCAAAATTCTGGGGTCTTTTTGTTTTTTTTTTGAGGTTTTTGTGGTGGTTTTTGGGGTTTTTCCAAAGTATTTTTGGGGTTTTCTGGGGTTTTTCTGGTGGATTCTTGGTGGTTTCCATGGAGGTGTTTTTGGTGGTTTTCTGGGCTTTTTGGGCTTATTTGGAGTGGGGTTTGAAGTTGTTTTTTGGTCATTCTCATGATGGTTTTGGGTTTTTTTGGGGTTTTCCAGTCTTATTTGGGGTTTTCCAGGTGGTTTTTTATCGTGCCTTTGGAGGGTTTTTGGGAGGATTTTTGGCGGCTTTTGGGCAGTTTTTTGGGGTGTTTGGGGTGGGTTTTTTGCCATTTTTTGGGGTTTTTGCCATGGTCTTTTCAGGTGTTGTTGGTGGTTCTTCTGGAAATTTTTTTGTGATTTTTGGTATTTTTTCCAGGGTTTTTGGGTGATTTTTGGGGTTTTTCTGACGGTATTTTGGGGTTTCTTTGGGGTTTTTCCAGTGTCTTTTTGGCACCTTTTGGGGTTTTTTTTGAGGTTTTTGTAGTGGGTTTTTGGGTGTTTTTTGGGATTTTTTCAGTGGTATTTTTGGCTTTCTTTGGGGTTTTTTGGGTCTTATTTCTGCTTTTTCCAGTGATTTTTGTATAGGGGTTTAGTAGAGGTTTTTTGAGGATTTTTGGGGTGTTTTGGACAATTTTTTGCCTATTTTTGGGATTTCCATGGTGGTTTTTTGGGTGTTATTGGTGGTTTTTCAGGAATTTTGGGGTGATTTTTGGGTTGTTTTTCAGGAATGTTTTGGGTGATTTTTGGGTTTTTTCCAGTGGTTTTTTTTGGGGTTTTGCCAGTTTTATTTGGGGTTTTTCCAGGTGGTTTTTTATCGTGGTTTAGAAGGGTTTTTTGGGGGATTTTTGGTGAATTTTGGCAGATTTTTGGTGGGTTTTGGATGGTTTTTTGCCTTTTTTTTTGTGTTTCTGTGGCGGGTTTTTTTGGGTGTTATTGGTGGTTTTTCTGGATTTTTTGGGTGATTTTTGGGGTTTTTTTGGGTTTTTTTGGGTTTTCCCAGTGCCATTCTGGGGTCTTTTGGTTTTTTTTTTGAGGTTTTTGTGGTGGTTTTTTGGGGTTTTTCCAAAGTATTTTTGGGGTTTTCTGGGGTTTTTCTGGTGGATTCTTGGTGGTTTCCATGGAGTTGTTTTTGGTGGTTTTCTGGGCTTTTTGGGCTTATTTGGAGTGGGGTTTGAAGGTGTTTTTTGGTCATTCTCATGATGGGTTTGGGGTTTTTTTTGGGGTTTTCCAGTCTTATTTGGGGTTTTCCAGGTGGTTTTTTATCGTGCCTTTGGAGGGTTTTTGGGAGGATTTTTGGCGGCTTTTGGGCAGTTTTTTGGGGTGTTTGGGGTGGTTTTTTGCCATTTTTTGGGGTTTTTGCCATGGTCTTTTCAGGTGTTGTTGGTGGTTCTTCTGGAAATTTTTGTGTGATTTTTGGTATTTTTTCCAGGGTTTTTGGGTGATTTTTGGGGTTTTTCTGACGGGTATTTTGGGGTTTCTTTGGGGTTTTTCCAGTGTCTTTTTGGCACCTTTTGGGGTTTTTTCTGAGATTTTTGTAGTGGGTTTTTGGGTGTTTTTTGGGATTTTTTCAGTGGTATTTTTGGGTTTCTTTGGGGTTTTTTGGGTCTTATTTTGGCTTTTTCCAGTGATTTTTGTATAGGGGTTTAGTAGAGGTTTTTTGAGGATTTTTGGGGTGTTTTGGACAATTTTTTGCCTATTTTTGGGATTTCCATGGTGGTTTTTTTGGGTGTTATTGGTGGTTTTTCAGGAATTTTTGGGGTGATTTTTGGGTTGTTTTTCAGGAATGTTTTGGGTGATTTTGGGTTTTTTCCAGTGGTTTTTTTGGGGTTTTGCCAGTTTTATTTGGGGTTTTTCCAGGTGGTTTTTTATCGTGGTTTAGAAGGGTTTTTTGGAGGATTTTTGGTGGTTTTTGGCAGATTTTTGGGGTGCTTTGGATGGTTTTTTGCCTTTTTTTAAGGATTAAATCCAAATTAAGGCTCAAATCCCAATTAATAACCAACTCCTAATTAATATTCAGCTCCAAATTAACAAGAGACTTAATGAACCAGGGTAATTAGGGCGGTACCTTTGAAGCAGGTGACAAAATTCTTGACTTTGGTGTCATCCAGGAAAAGCTGCAGAAAAAACAGGAAAAAGCCTCAAAAAAGTCGAGTTTTCTCCAAAAAAACCTGGAATTTGTTCTCTGGGATGGGTTTGGGATCTGTCCTGGATCCTTTTGGGGTCTTTTTTGGGGGATCCAGCTGGGATTTGCCCCGGGATTTTTGGGATTTTTTTGGGATCTGCTCTGAGTCCATGGAAATATTTTTTTGGGGGGGATTCCTTTGGAATCGGAGTGGGATTTGTGTGGGATCTGGCCGGGATCCAGCTGGGATTTGTTGGGGATTTATCTGGGTTAAATCGGGGTTTAATTCGGGTTTAATTCGGGTTTAATCTGGAATTTTTTGGGGGATTTGATCAGGATCTTTCCGGGTTTTATGTGGGATCTACCCTGGATCCACCCGGATCCTCGCTGCGATTTTTTCGGGATCTGCCCAGAATCCAGGCGGGATCCACTGCCCGGAACCCCCTCCCGATCCCCCAACCCTTATCGATCCCTTATCGATCCCTTATCGATCCCCCCTCACCTGCCCTTGGTGATCTACGTAATAAAAATACTCGCGGATTCCAGGCTCCGGCCGCTGGCCCTGCTGGTACCGGAGCTCCGGGCGCGAGCAGAGCCGCAGCACCGCCCCCACCCTCATGGCGACAGCGAGCGGCGACCCCCGGGAGGGCCGGGCCACCTCCCTGTCGCGACAGGCGACAGCCACGGCCGCGCCACCGGCGCCACCCGGAAGTGGCCCCGGGGGACCGCAATGTGACGGCACCGCCGGTGGTGCGGCGGTGAAAAGGTTCCGGGGGGAAGCGGAAGTGGAAGGAGAAGGGCCGGGGTGGGGGGCGTTCCTCGGTTATAGGGAATCTTATAGATCTCCAGATCGTATAGAATCCCTCTAGAAACCTCTCAGGGCTTCTCTATTGGGGCTCAAAGCCATAAAAAGCCTCAGCGACCCCATAAAAATCCCCTATAGCGCTGCGGCCCCTCATAGATGCGCCCCCCCCTTCCCCGGCAGCTTCCCGCCATTTTGCCCTCAGGGCCCTCAGGGCTCCAGAGGCGCCGGGAAAAGCTCCGGGCTGAGGGGAAAAGTTGGAAAATGAGGCGGAAAAGCGCCGGGTTGAGGGGAAAAGTTGGAAAGTGAGGCGGAAAAAGCGCCGGGCTGAGGGGAAAAGTTGGAAAATGAGGCGGGAAAAGCTCCGGGCTGAGGGGAAAAGTTGGAAAATGAGGCGGGAAAAAGCGCCGGGCTGAGGGGAAAAACATCGGGATGAGGTAGAAAAATACCTGGGATGGGGGAAGAAATAGCGGCATGAGGGGGAAAATTGAAAAATGAGGGGGAAAATTGGAACGTGAGGGGGAAAAGTGGAAAATGAGGGGGGAAAACCACAAAATGAGGGGGGAAAATATCGTAATGACGGGAGAAAACAGCAGGATGAGTGGAAAGCCACTGGGGTAAGGGGGAAAATACAAAAATTAGGTGAAAAAAAAAAAAAAAAAAAAAAAAAAAAGAGGGGGAAAAGCACTGAAATGTGGTAAAACCCCCGAAAATCAGGTGGGAAGTCACTGGGCTGAGGCAAAAAATCTGAAAATGAGGTGGAAAAATAATAGTATGAGGGGGAAATTGCTGGGATAAGGGGGAAAATACCAAAATTATGGAAAAATCGGAGGGGATGAGGCCCAAAACAGCAAAATGAGGTGGAAAAATACCAAAATGAGGTGGGAAAAGAATGAAATAAGGCCAAAAATAATAAAATGAAGGGGGGAATGACCAGGATGAGGGGGGAAATACTGGGATAAAGGAAAAAAACCCAAATTTAGGTGGAGAAAATCAAAATAAGGGAGAAAACAATTGGAATGAGGGGGAAAATAATGGGATGAGGGGGAAAATGGCAAAATGAACTGGAAAAGCAGCAAAATGAGGCAGAAAACAGAGAAATGAAGTGGAAAATCACTGGGATGAGGGGAAAATTACTGGGATAAGTGGAAAAATATGGAAAATCTGTAAAATTATGTAAAAATCAGAGGGGATAAGGCCCAAAACAGCAAAATGAGGTGGGAAAATATCAAAATGAGGTGGGAAAAGAATGAAATATGGTCAAAAATAATAAAATGAGGCTGAAAATCACCAGGATGAGGGAAAAACACGGGAAAAGTTGGAAAAAATACTGGGAAAAAGCGGAAAATGTTGGGATGGGGAAAACCTGCAAAAATAAGGTGGAAAACCACCGGCGTAAAGGGAAAAAACCAACCTGGAATGAGGTGGAAAATCGCCAAAATGAGGTGAAAAACCAGCAAAATGAGGTGGGAATGAAGGAAATACTGGAGGATTCTTGGACTGGGATTAGGATTGGGAGAGATGCCTCGGGAAATCCCATCTGGGAACGGCAAACTCGGGATCTGGGATAGGACGAGTTTATTTCCGACAGAATCAGAGCAGGATAACAAGAGCCCAAATCCAACTGTTCCCTCCCCCAGTTCCCTCGTTCCCGGCTTTCCCTCAATCCCTCTGGCCATTCCAGGGGAGTTTTCCATGGATTTCTCCAAGGTGAACCCGTCCCACAGCGAGTTTTCCATGGATTTCTTGGCTATGGGAAGAGTTTTCCATGGATTTCTCCATGGCGAATCCATCCCACAGCGAGTTTTCCATGGATTTCTCCATGAATCCATCCCACAGCGAGTTTTCCATGGATTTCTCAGTTATGGGAGTTTTCCATGGAGTTCTCCGAGGTGAATCCATCCCCAGGTAAGTTTTCCATGGATTTCCAAATGAATCCATGCCCAGGTAAGTTTTCCATGGATTTCTCCGTGAATCCATCCCCAGGTAAGTTTTCCACGCGTTTTCTAACACGAATCCATCCCGCAGCGAGAGTTTTCCACGGATTTCTCCCAACGCGTCGCTCCCAGGGGAGACAATTCCTCATGGGTTTTTCCAAGGGGTCAATCCTTGGGGAATATCCTGCTCCGGAGGTTTTATCCTCCATGGGATTCCTCCCAGGAATCTGCTCCTTTTTTTCCACGGATCTGCAGGTCCCTGCCAAGATGCAGCTCCAGGACGAGCTTCCCGACGGACGCGCCATGGAATTTTGGGAATTTCCACTCCAGCACCAAGGAATCATCTCCAGACTTGTTTCTTTGCAAAATTCCCGCTCTGGAAATCCATCTGTGCCTGGATTGGTTTCTTCCAACTTAATTCTTACTCCAGACGCGGCGCCGCCGTTCCCGATGGGATCGGGCAAAAACGGGAGAAGCTTCTGGAAGCTTCCCGTGGAATCCAGCCCCGGAGGCTCACGGAATTTTGGCCATGCAAAGCCAATCCTGATGGAAAAACACCGGGATGAGGCGGAAAAATAATGAAATGAGAGGAAAAATACCGGGATGAGGCGGAAAAATACCGGGATGAGGCGGAAAACTATCGGGATGAGGGGAAAACTATCGAGATGGAAAGGAAAACACTCAAACTGTGGCAGAAAAGCTACAAAATCAGGGGGAAAAACTTGGGATGGGGAGGAAAAAAAAAGCGGGATGAGCTGGAAAAATACTGGAAAAGCACCGAAATAAAGGGAAAAAAAACCACTGGAACGAGGCGGAAAACGCCCGGATTTCGGAAAAAGAGGCGGCGGCGCTTTTCCACCATGGAGGCTCCGAGCTCTTCCCAAATCACAAGGAGAAGTAGTCCAGGGTTCCGTGGCCGTAGGGGTTGTAAGTCCAGACGAGGTCGGTCCTGCCGGAATTCGCCAGCAGCTGGGAAATCTCCGCCGTGGCCGCCGCCAAACGTTCTCCATCCATGGGCTCCTCGTAAATCGGTCGGGATCCTGGCACGCGGCGCGGCGGCTCCGGCTTGTAGCAATCCACGGGGAAGGGGTACACGACCAGGTGGAGGTCGGGCAGCTCCAGGGTTTTCTGGAGCAGATCCTTGAGCGCGGCCGTGGACAGGGAATTGCCGTAGAGTCCCAGGAAGCGCAGGCGGGAGCAGCGGCGCAGCGTCGGCAGCAGCGCGTCCAGGTGGGAGTCGGCCATGCGGCATTCCATGAGATCCAGGTGCAGCAGCGAGGCGGAGGTTTCTCCAGGAGCAGCCGCAGAGGCTCCAGGAGGCCCTGGGAGAAGTCGTGGCCGCTCAGATCCAAGCGCTTGAGGGCCGGAGCGTGGAAGCTTTGGGAGAGGAAGGCGAGGTCGGCGGGAACGAGGGAGCAGAAGGCCAATTCCAAGCTTTCCAACGGAGCCTGGAGGTCGCTGGCGGGAGGGAAAAGGGAGAGGTGAGGATTTGTTGGGATTCAGGGGGAATGAGAGCTGGGATTGCATCCATGGGAGCGTGGGATTGTGGGATGGGTGAGGTTGGGAAAGAGCTCCAAGAACACCAAGGTCAAGGTTTGAGAATCATGGAATGGTGGGATCATGGGGTCATGGAATTGTGGAATCCAATAGTGGAATTATGGAATGGCTGAGGTTGGGAAAGAGCTCCAAGAACATCCAGGTCAAGGCTTGAAACTCATGGAATGATGAGATCACAGAGTCTTAGAATTGTGGAATGGCTGAGGTTGGGAAAAAGCTCCAAGAACATCGAGTTTGACCTCTGAAAATGCTGGGATTTTGGAGTGATGGGGTCATGGAATCATGGAATTACTCAGGTCAGGAAAGGTCCCCAAGAACATCAAGGTCAAGGTTTGAGAATCATGGAATTATGGGATCACGGAGCCATGGAATTGTGGAATGACTGATTTTGGGAAAGATCTCCAAGAACATCAAGTTCGACCTGTGAAAATCCTGGGATTTTGGAATGATGGGATCATGGATTTATGGAATGGCTGAGCTTGGGAAAGGTCTCCAAGAACATCAAGTTCGCCCCCTAAAAATCCTGGGATTTTGGAATAATGGGGCCATGGAATCATGGAATGACTCAGGTTGGGAAAGGTCTCCAAGACCATCAGGTTTGACATTTGAGGATCACGGGATCATGGAGTTATGGAATTATGGATCCATGAGATTATGGGGTCATGGAGTGGTATGGTCATGGAATCATGGAATTACAGAATGGCTGAAGTTGGGAAAGATGTCCAAGAACATCATGTTGTACCTTTGAGAATCATGGAATTATGGGGTCATGGAGCCAGGGAATTGTGGAATTGTGGGGTCTTAGGATCAGGGAGTCATGAAATTTTGGGATCACGGAGTTATGAGGTCATGGAGCCATTGTTCAAGATCATCAAGTCCAAGCTTTGGGAATCCTAAAGTCCAGGAATTATGGCATCATGGAGTTACCAATCATAGAGTTACGGAATCGTGAAATCACGGACTATTGGAATAACGGGATCATGGGAACCTGGGCCCATTAAGGTTCAAAAAGATCTCCAAGACCATCGAGCCCAAACCTTGGGAATCATGGACCAAGGGATTATGGAAACATGGAATTATGGAATGATGGAATCATTGAGTTGTAAACTGTTGGGACAATGGATCACAAGATTATGGGAATATTGGGATAAAGAATTCCTGAGAACAATGGATCATTCAGGTTGGAAAAGATCCTCAAGCCCATCAAGCCAAACCTTTGGGAATCTTGAAATTAAGGAATTACGGAATCTTGAATTGATGGGATAATGGAGTCATGGACTATTAGGATAACGGGATCATGGGAACCTGGGATCATTAAGGCTGGAAAACATCTCCAAGACCATTGAGCCCAAACCTTGGGAATCATGGACCAAGGGATTATGGGATCATGTAATTATGGGATGATGGAATCATTGAGTTGTAAACTGTTGGGACAAGAGGATAATGGAATCATGGAAACATTGGGATAATGAAATCCTGGAGTCATGGGATCCCTCAGGGTGGGAAAGGCCATGGAGCCCAACCTCTGAGACTCCTGGAATGATGGGATCATGGAATTGTGGGATAATAGAATCACTGAGTCAAAAACTAATAGGATGACAGAACCATGGGATCTTGTGAATGTTGGGATAATAAAATCCTGGAATCAGGCGGCTAAGATTGGAAAAGACCTCCAAGATTGTCAGGTTCAGCCTTTGAGAATCCTGGGATCGTGGAATAGTGGGATAATGGAATCACGGAGTCATGAGCTATTGGGATAACAGAATCAAGGGAACATGGGAATACTGGGATAATGAAATCATGGAATCAAGGGATCATTAAGATTGGAGAAGACCTCCAAGATTATTGAGACCAACCTCTGGGAATCGTGGAATCACTGAATGTTGGGATTTTGGAATGATGGGACAATGGAATCACTGAGTCACGAACTATCGGGATAAGGGAATCACGGGAACGTCGGGATAATGAAATCCTGGAAGCACGGGATCACTGAGGCTGGGAAAGACCCCCAGCCCTTGGGAATCCCCAGTGAGCGCGGGAAGGGCCCGGCCGGGCCCCGCTGCGTGGGGAACTCACCAGAGGATCTGGCGCAGATTGCCAGAGAGCCGGGAGGATCCCAGGTTGAGCTCGCGGAGGCTGGGCAGCATTCCCAGCTGCCCGGCCAGGCAGCGGATCCCGATGGCCGATTCCGGCGTGGGGCGCCGCACGTCCACGTTGCTGTACTGCAGCTTGAGGCTGCGCAGCTCCGGGAAGCGCGAGAGGTGCGGCAGGATCACCGAGAGCCCCGTCAATCCCAAATTCCGGAAGCGCAGATCCACCCTCCGCACGCAGGAAGGATCCAGAGTTTCCAGCAGGCTGACGATTCCTGCCAGGGAGAGCTTTTCCGCTTGGAACTCGCGGCACTTGAGGCGCAGCGGGCCGGCGGATCCGGTCTGGAGCGCGTCGCGCAGGATCCCGTAGGACGTCCCGTTGACGAACAGGTCGGCGTGGACGTCCACGCCCGGGGGCTGCGGAGCGGCCGCGGCCGTGGCGGCCCCGGAGCGGCCTTTGTGCCGCTTGGATCCGCGCCGCTGGAATTCCCGCTGGTGCTTGGACACCTCCACGCAAGCCTTGGCCAAAGCCACCGTGCCCGACCAGACGCTCATCCCGTCCGGAGCGCGGCCAGCCGGATCGTCCGGAACTCCCGTCACATCCAGCACGCGTAGGCGGCACCCGCTGGGAAAAAATGGGAACAAACCATCAAAAATGGAAAGAAACCATCAGAAACGGGGAGGAAACAATCAAAACCACCAAGGAACCATCAAACCTGGGAAGGGACCATCAAAAATGGCAAGGAACCATCAAAAATGGGAAGGAACCATCAGAAACAGGAAGAAACCATCACAAACAGGAGGAAACCATGAATAATGGGAGGAAACCATCAAAATTGGGAAGGAACCATCAAAAACGGGAGGAAATCATCAAAAACAGGAAGGAACCATCAAAAATGGGGAAGGAGCTATCAAAATGGGGAAGGAATCATCAAAAAGAAGAGGAAATCATCAAAATCAGGAAGAAACTCTCTAAAAAATGGGAGGAGACCATGAAAAATGGGTGGAAACATTTAAAAACACGAAGGAACCATTAAAAATGGAAAGGAACCATCAAAAACAAGAAGAATCATTAAAAATAGGAGGAAACCATCAGAAACAGGAAGGAACCATCAAAAACAGGAAGGAACCATTAAAAATGGGAAGAAACCATCAAAACCAGGAAAGAACCATCAAAACCTGGAGAAAAAAAACGAGAAGGAACCATCAAAAATGAGAAGGAACCATTAAAAACAGGATTGAACCATCAAAAATGGGAACCATCAAGAACATGAAGAAACCATCAAAAACAGGAAGAAACCATCAGAAACAGGAAGGAAACACCAAAAACTGGAGGGAACTATCAAAAATGGGAAGGAACCATCAAAACCAAAAAGGAATCATCAACAATGGAACGGAAGCATCAAAAGTGGGAGGAAACAAAACAAGAAGAAACCATCAAAAATGGGAGGGAACCATCAAAAACTGGAACCATCAAGAACATGAGGGAACCTTTAAAAAGCAGGAGAAAACCATCAGAAATGGGAAGGAACCATCAAAAATTGACAGAAACCACCAAAACCAGGAAGAAACCATCAAAAATGGGGAGATATCACCAAAAGTGAAAGGAACCATGAAAAACAGGAAGGAAACCATGAAAAATAGGAAGGAACCATTAAAAATTGGAAGAATCCATCAAAAATGGAAAGAAACCATGAAAAGTGAGTAGAAACCATGAAAAATGGGAGAGAACTGTTAAAAATGGGAAGGAACCATTAAAAATGGGAGGAAACAAAACGGGAAGAAACCATCAAAATGGTAAGGAACCATCCAAAACAAGAAGAAACCATCAAAAACAAGAAAAAATAATGAAAAATGGGAGGAAACCATCAAAACTGAAGGAACCATCCAAACAAGGAAGCAACCGTCAAAAATGGGATGGAACTATCAAAACCAAGACAGAACCATGAAAAATGGGAGGAAACCATCAAAAATGGGAAGAAACCCTCAAAAATGGGAAGGAACCGTCAAGGAAGGAACCATCTAAAATGGCAGGAACCTATCAAAAACAGGAAGGAACTATGAAAAACGGGAAGGAACCATCAAAACCAAGAAGAAACCATCAAAAACAAAAAGGAACCATGAAAAGCTGGAGGAAACCATCAAAAATGGGAAGGAACCATCAAATACAAGAAGAAATCATCAAAAATATGAAGAAACCATCAAAAACTGGAAGGAACCTTCAAAAATGGGGAAGGAGCTATCAGAATGGGGAAGGAATCGTCAAAAAGATGAGGAAATCATCAAAACCAGGAAGAAACTCTCTAAAAAATGGGAGGAAACCATGAAAAATGGGTGAAAACCATCAAAAGCAGGAAGGAACCATCAAAAACATGAAGGAACCATTAAAAAAGGGAAGAAACCATCAAAAACTGGAAGGAACCATTAAAAATGGGAAGGAACCATAAAAAACAAGAAATCATTAAAAATGGGAGGAAACCATCAGAAACAGGAAGGAACCATCAAAAACTGGAAGTAACCATCAAAACCAAAAAGGAATCATCAAAAATGGGAAGAAAAAAAAACAAGAAGAAACCATCAAAAATAGGAGGGAACCATCAAAAACGGGAACCATCAAGAACATGAGGAAACCATTAAAACCAGGAAGAAACCATCAAAAATGGGAAGAAACCACCAAAAGTGAAAGGAACCATGGAAAACAGGAAGGAAACCATGAAAAATAGGAAGGAACCATTAAGAATTGGAAGAATGCATCAAAAATGGGAAGAAACCATGAAAAATGGGAGAGAACCGGTAAAAACGGGAAGGAACCATTAAAAATGGGAGGAAACAAAATGGGAAGAAACCATCAAAATGGGAAGGAACCATCCAAAACAAGAAGAAACCATCAAAAACAGGAAGAAACCATGAAAAATGGGAGGGAACCATCAAAAACATGAAGGAACCATCCAAACAAGGAAGCAACCATCAAAAATGGGATGGAACTATCAAAACCAAGAAGGAACCATGAAAAATGTGAGGAAACCATCAAAAATGGGAAGAAACCCTCAAAAATGGGAAGGAACCGTCAAGGAAGGAACCATCTAAAATGGCAAGAACCTATCAAAAACAGGAAGGAACTATGAAAAACGGGAAGGAACCATCAAAACCAAGAAGAAACCATCAAAAACAAAAAGAAACCATGAAAAGCTGGAGGAAACCATCAAAAATGGGAAGGAACCATCAAATACAAGAAGAAATCATCAAAAACATGAAGAAACCATCAAAAACTGGAAGGAACCTTCAAAAATGGGGAAGGAGCTATCAGAATGGGGAAGGAATCGTCAAAAAGATGAGGAAATCATCAAAACCAGGAAGAAACTCTCTAAAAAATGGGAGGAAACCATGAAAAATGGGTGAAAACCATCAAAAGCAGGAAGGAACCATCAAAAACGTGAAGGAACCATTAAAAAAGGGAAGAAACCATCAAAAACTGGAAGGAACCATTAAAAATGGGAAGGAACCATAAAAAACAAGAAATCATTAAAAATGGGAGGAAACCATCAGAAACAGGAAGGAACCATCAAAAACTGGAAGTAACCATCAAAACCAAAAAGGAATCATCAAAAATGGGAAGAAAAAAAAACAAGAAGAAACCATCAAAAATAGGAGGGAACCATCAAAAACGGGAACCATCAAGAACATGAGAAAACCATTAAAACCAGGAAGAAACCATCAAAAATGGGAAGAAACCACCAAAAGTGAAAGGACCCATGAAAAACAGGAAGAAAACCATGAAAAATAGGAAGGAATCATTAAAAATTGGAAGAATCCATCAAAAATGGGAAGAAACCATGAAAAGTGAGTAGAAACCATGAAAAATGGGAGAGAACTGTTAAAAATGGGAAGGAACCATTAAAAATGGGAGGAAACAAAACAGGAAGAAACCATCAAAATGGTAAGGAACCATCCAAAACAAGAAGAAACCATCAAAAACAAGAAAAAATAATGAAAAATGGGAGGAAACCATCAAAACTGAAGGAACCATCCAAACAAGGAAGCAACCGTCAAAAATGGGATGGAACCATCAAAACCAAGAAGGAACCATGAAAAATGGGAGGGAACCAAAAATGGGAAGAAACCCTCAAAAATGGGAAGGAACAGTCAAGGAAGGAACCATCTAAAATGGCAGGAACCTATCAAAAACAGGAAGGAACTATGAAAAACGGGAAGGAACCATCAAAACCAAGAAGAAACCATCAAAAGCTGGAGGAAACCATCAAAAATGGGAAGGAACCATCAAAAACAGGAAGAAACGATCAAAAATGGGAGGAAACCATCAAAACCAGGAACCATCAAATACAAGAAGAAATCATCAAAAACAAAAAGCAACCATCAAAAATGGGAAGGAACCATCAAGGTAGGGCCATCTAAAGTGGCAAGAAACCATCAAAACCAGGAAGGAACCATCAAAAATGGGAAGGAACCATCAAGGAAGGCACCATCAGAAATGGGAAGAAACTGCCAAAAGCAGGAAGGAACCCTCAAAAACAGGAAAGAACCATTAAAAATGGCATGGAACCATCAAAAACAGGAAGGAACCATCAAAAACAGGAAAGAACCGTCAAAAATGGGATGGAATCATCCAAAATGGGAAGGAACCATCAAGGAAGGCACCATCAAAAATGGGAAGAAACTAACAAAACCAGGAAGGAACCATCAAAAACAGGAAAGAACCATCAAAAATGGGATGGAACCATCAAAAACAGGAAGGCATCATCAAAAATGGGATGGAACCATCAAAAACAATAAGGAACCATCAAAAACGGGAAGGAACCATCAAGGTAGGGCCATCTAAAGTGGCAAGAAACCATCAAAAACGGGAAGGAACCATCAAAAACGGGAAGGAACCATCAAATACAAGAACCATCAAAAACAAGAAGGAAACCATCACAACCAAGCAGGAACCACCAAAACCGATGGAGGAAGCGCAGGAACGGAGGTGTCCCCATCCCGAAGCTCCCCAGAACCCACCTGGCGTCGTGTCCGGGCTCCTCCAGCTGCCGCCGGAGCTGCGCCACCACGGCCAGGATGACGGCCTGGACGCAGAGCTTGCAGGGATGGTCGCGCAGCAGCTCCCGGCGCCCCACCAGCCGCTGGAAGTTGAGCACCGGGAAAGGCCAAGCGGCCACCAAATCGCGCAGCACCAGGGGTCTTCCGTCCAGGAACGCCGCTTGGAAGAGGATGGGGTAGAGGTGGGCGGGCAGGGCGGGCAGCAGGACGGGCAGCGGGTGCTGCGCCACCATGCGGCGGGCGCAGAGGAAGAGGAGGGAGTCCGAGTATCCCGGCGGGAGCTGGCGCTTGGGGATGCACGGCGGGATCTGCGTGGAGCGGCTGCGCGATGGAGCCATGGCGGCGACGCGGCGGAACGTTCCGGAATTCCGGGGTTTCCGTCGTCCTCGGCGCCGCCGCCGCCGAAAGCTGCGGGAGGAACGGGGCGGGGGATGGGAGGGAAAGGGGGTTTGGGGGGGGGAGGGTGGGTGAGTGGAGGGTTCCGAAAAATGGGGGCGTGGGGCGTGCCCAGGGACCCCCCAAAGCTGTGTGGGGACCCCAAAACCAGTCCAGAAACCCCTAAACCACTCCAGGGATCCCAAACCAGTCCAGGGACCCCAAAACTGCTCTGGAGACCCCTAAACCACCCCAGGGATTCCCAAACCTGGCCCAGGGACCCCAAAACTGGTTTGGAGACCCCTAAACCACTCCAGGGATCCCAAACCAGTCCAGGCACCCCAAAACTGCTTTGGAGACCCCTAAATCACTCCAGGGACCCCAAAACCAGCTCGGGGATTCCCAAAACCAGTCCAGAAACCTCTAAACCACTCCAAGGATTCCCAAACCTGGCCCAGGAACCCCAAACCAGTCCAAGGACCCTAAACCAGTCCAGAAACCCCTAAACCAATCCAGGCACCCCAAACTGGTTCAGGGACCCCCAAATCAATCCAGGCACCCCAAACTCAGCCCAGGGACCCCCAAATCAATCCAGGGGCTCCAAATCCATCCAGGGACACCCCAAATCAGCCCAGAGATCCCCCAGACCTCCCCAAACCTGTCCAGGCACCCCAAAACCAGCCCAGGATCCCCCAAAACCACTCTAGGGACCCCAAACCAGTCCAGGGACCCCCAAACCAGCCCAGCCACCCTAAACCTCTCCAGGAATGCCAAACCCAGTCCAGGGACCCCCAATACCAGTCCAGGGACCCCAAAACCAGTTTGAGGACCCTAAAACCAGTCCAGAAACCCTTAAACCAGTTCAGGGACCCCAAAACCAGTTTAGGGACCCCCAAACCACTCCAGGGATCCCCCAAATGAGCCCCAGGACCCCCAAACCTTTCCCGGGCCTCCCCCAATCCCCCTAACCCAGCCCAGGGACCTCTCCCCGCCCCCCCAAAAGCCACCCCAGGGATCCCCTAAATCCAGACGGAGGAACCCCAGAACCCAACCCCCTCCCTTGGGGACCCCCCAAAATCCCCTCAGGGACCCCCCGGGATCCCCACTCCAGCCCGTCCCACCCACAGGGTCCCTCCCATCCTTCCCAGTCCAGCCCGGGCCCCCTCCCCAACCCCCCTGAACCCCCCCAAGGAGCGCCCCCAGAGCCCCCTAAACTCCCACAGGGTCCCCCCAATGTCCTGAGCCCCCCCCGGGACCCCCCGAACCCCCAAACCCGCCCCGGCGCCCCCCCCAACATGGCGTCCCCCACTCACCGCCTGCCCGCAGCCCCCGCCTGCCCCTGCCCGTACGGGAGCTCCACCTCCGGGTCTGCGCGCTGCGTCCGCCAATCAGCGAGCGAGATCCGCCCCAGGAGCGGGGCTTCGCGGTATTATTGGCTCTTCCAACTGTCTGTCAAAGCTCATCGTATTGTCTAATTGGTTGTGCGTGTGAGGGCGGGCGCTTCGCGGTGCTCTGGTGTTCATTGGTTCGTTTTGCTGTCGATCACGAAGCTCCGTCTTCCTATTGGCTAGCGCGCGGTCGGAGCGGGAGGTTCGCTCTGAGGCGGCCCCGGATTCCCTCCCGAGCTCCGCTCGATTCCCGGTCCCGGTCCCCATCCCGATCCCGATCCCGATCCCGGTCCCAACCCCCGATCCCGCGGCCACGGGGGCGACACCGGGAGCTGAGGCCACTGCCGGAGCGCTGGGAAGCGGAATTCCTGCGGGAACGGCGGCGCAAACCCAGCCCGGTCCTCCTGAGGGCCCGCGGCGGGAATTCGTGAGGGGAGAATTCCTGAGGGGAACCCCGGAAACCCGGCCTGATGCTCCTGAGGGCCCGCGGCGGGAATTCGTGAGGGGAGAATTCCTGAGGGGAACCCCGGAAACCCGACCTGATGCTCCTGAGGGCCCGCGGCGGGAATTCGTGAGGGGAGAATTCCTGAGGGGAACCCCTGGAATTGCTGTGGGGGCAGGGTTGGTTCCGGCGTCCCTGGAGTGGTTTTGAGGGGCTCTGCGATGATTTTGGGGGTCCCGGGGAAGTTTCTGGAATAGTTTTGGGGAGCCGGGGAGGGGGGGAGGGTCCTTGGGTGGTTTTGGGGGGCTCCGCGATGGTTTTGGGGAAGTTTCTGGGGTGGTTTTGGGGCGCTGCGCAGGGGGAGGCTCCCTGGCCTGGTTTTGGGGGGCTCTGCGATGGTTCCGGGGAATTTTCTGGGGTGGTTTTGGGGCGCTGGGCAGGGGGAGGCTCCCTGGCCTGGTTTGGGGTTCCCTGTGGGGTTTTAGGGGGGGTCCCTGCGACGGGAGGAGCATTTTGGGGCTTTTCCCTATAGATTCCCCTATAAAAAGCCCTCACTGGCCCTGCCGATCCAGCTCATAAAAACACCCGCGCCTTCTTTGTCGCGGTATCCGCGCCCTGTCGCGACAGCGGCGGCCGGAAGTAGCACCATGGGGGACTGGAATACGGGGAGCACCTTCGAGGTTGGTGCGGCCATAAAAAGGCTCCGGGTGGAACCGACAGCGGGGGGACCGGAGGAACACGGCCCTGGGGACATTTGGGGACAGGCAGAATCCCAAATTCCCAACTCCCATCCCAAATTCCCAGCTCCCATCCCAAATTCCCAACTCCCATCCCAAATTCCCGCCCTTTTCCCGCTCCAAAAGGCACCAGGAACCAGCAGCGCTTTCCATACGGAGCTTTATTCACACGCGAGGAGGGGCCGGAGCCCCCCCAAATACAGAATTCGGCGGCCCCTTTTTGGGGGGACCCCAATCCAAACCCCCTCTGAGATTGGGGGGGGGTGAAGGGAGGAAAATCCCCGAAGGAATTCCCGAGGGAATTCCCGGGATCGGGGGAATCCTGGGAAAACCCCGGGGGAGGGAGCGAGGGCCGGGTCCATCCCTTTAAATTCGGATTTTTATTTTTTTTTTCCAGTCGTTTTTTGTTCTTTTTTATTTTTTAATAATAATAAATAAAAACCTCGAGGCTTAAAAAAAACAAAAAAACCCACTGGGAAAAAAAGGAAGGAAAATTATTTAAAAATTAATGAGTGAGCCCCAGGAATTAATTAAGAATTAATTAAAACTTAATTAAGCTGAGGAAAAGGGGGGGGTCCCCTGGCAGTGAGCAGAGCTGGGAGGTAGCGCTGGGTTGGCCCCACCACCCCCAGTTTGGGGACCCCCCCCCACCCTAATTTGGGGACCCCCCCCCTTTGGAGACCCCCCCCAGTTTGGGGACATCACCCATGGGACCCCCATTTTGGGGACCACCCCCATTTTGGGGACCCCCTCTATGGGACCTCCCCATTTTGGGGACCCCCTCTATGGGACCTCCCCATTTTGGGGACCTTCTCCCTTTTGGGGACCCTCTCATTTTGAGGGACCATCTCCACCTTGGTGACTCCACCATTTTGGGGACCCCTCACCCATGGGACCCCCCACTTTGGGGACCCACCGGCCTTGGTGACCCCCCCAATTTGGGGACTGTCCCCACCTTGGTGACCCCTTCCATTTTGGAAACCAACCCCCACTTTGGTGACTCCATTTTGGGGATCTCCTACCCATGGGACCCCCATTTTGGGGACCATCCCCATTTTGGGGACCATCCCCATTTTGGGGACCATCTCTACCTTGGGCACCCTCCCAAGCTTTGGGGAGCTCCCCCCCCCATTAAGGTGACCTCACCCATGGGACCCCCTATGGGATCCCCCCATTTTGGGGACTGTCCACCTTGGTGACCCCCTCCATTTTGGGGACCTTCTCCATTTTGGGGACAGTCCATGGGACCCCCCACTTTGGGGACTGTCCACCTTGGTGACCCCCTCCATTTTGGGGACCTTCTCCATTTTGGGGACCCCACCACTTTGGGGACAGTCTATGGGACCCCCCCACTTTGGGGACCATCTCCATTTTGGGGACCCCCTTCATGGGAGCCCCCCATTTTGGTGACCCCCCAATTTTGGGGACCTTCAATGGGATCCCCCATTTTGGGGACTTCTCCACTTTGGGGACACCCCCCACCCCAGGCCTTGGGGGGCCATTTTGGGACCCCCCCCATTTTTGGGACCTTCTCCACCTTGGTGACCCCAATTTGAGGATCTACCCATGGGACTTCCCCCTGTGGGACCCCCCCCTTTTTGGGGAACATCCCCATTTTGGGGACCCCCTCCATGGAACCCCCATTTGGGGACCTCATTTTGGGGACCCCATTTTGAGGATCTCCTGCCCATGGGACCTCCCCCTGTGGGACCCCCTTCATTTTGGGGGCCTTCTCCACTTTGGGGACCCCCTCAGGCCTTGGTGGCCATTTTGGGACACCCCCACTTTGGGGACCTCCCACCCATGGGACCTTCCGTGGGACTCCCCCCAGACCTTCTCCACCTTGGGGACCCCATTCTGGGGACCTCCCACCCATGAGACCCCCGCCCCATTTTGGGACCTCCCAGGGTCTTGGAGACCCCCTCACTGTGAGGACCTCTTCATTCTGGGGACCTCACCCTGCCCTTGGGGACCTCTCAATTTTGGGGGAACTGATGGACCTTGGGGTCACCAAGGTGGGACCTGGAGAAGATCTGGGGTCACCAAGGTGGGAAATGGAAGTGGTGAGGGCACCAAGGTGGGGCCTGGTGGACATTGGGGTCACCAAGGTGGAACCTGGAGAAGATTTGGGGTCACCAAGGTGGGAGCTGGTGGACATAGACCTGGAGGAGATTTGGGGTCACCAAAGTGGGAAATGGAAGTGGTGAGGGCACCAAGGTGGGGCCTGGTGGACATTGGGGTCACCAAGGTGGGAGCTGGTGGACATTGGGGTCACCAAGGTGGGACCTGATGGACATTGGGGTCACCAAGGTGGGACCTGGAGGAGATTTGGGGTCACCAAGGTGGGACCTGGAAGTGGTGGGAGCACCAGGGAGGTCCTGCTGGAAGTTGTGGGGCACCAAGGTGGGACCTGGTGGACATTGGGGGTCGCCAAGGTGGGACCTGGAGGAGATTTGGGGTCACCAAGGTGGGACCTGAAGGATCTGAAGAAGTTTGAGGGGCACCAAGGTGGGTCCTGCTGGAGGGTGTCCAAGGGTGAACCTGGAGAACATTTGGGGTCACCAAGGTGGGACCTGGTGGACATTGGGGTCACCAAGGTCAAACCTGAAGGAGATTTGGGGTCACCACGGTGGGACCTGGTGGAGACTGGGGGGGTCCATCAGGGTGGGACGTGGAGGACCTGGAGGAGATCTGGGAGCACCAAGGTGGGACCTGAAGTGGTGGGGGCACCAAGGGGGTCCTGCTGGAGGTTGAGGGGCACCAAGGTGGGACCTGGTAGGGATTTGGGGTCACCAAGGTGGGACATTGGAAGTGGTGGGGGCACCAAGGTGGGACCTGAAGTGGTGGGGGCACCAGGGATTCCTGTTGGAAGCTGAGGAGCACCAAGATGGGACTTGGTGGAGAATTTGGGGTCACCAAGGTGGGACTTGGAGGAGGTTTGGGGTCACCAAGGTGGGACCTGGAAGTGGCAGGGGCACCAAGAAGGTCCTGTTGGAAGCTGGGGGGGCACCAAGGTGGGACCTGGAGGACCTGGAAGAGGTGGGGTCACCAAGGTGGAACCTGCTGGAAATTGGAGGTCACCGAGGTGGAACCTGGAGAAGATTTGGGGTCATCAAGGTGAGACCTGGAGATTTGGGGTCACCAAGGTTGGTCCTGGAAGTGGTGGGGGTCACCAAGGTGGGTCCTGGAGGACCTGGTGGAAGTTGGGGGGTGCTCAGGTGGCACCTGGAGCAGATGATGGTGTCCTGAAGAAGACTGGGGACACCAAGGTTGGTCCTGAAGAAGATTGAGGGCACCAAGGTGGGACTTGGAGGAGATCAGGGGGACCATGGCTGGAGCTGGAGGAGGTTTGGGGTCACCAAGATTTGGGTCCTGGAAGTGGTGGGGGCACCAAGGTGGGACCTGGAGGACCTGGAGAAGATTCGGGGTCACCAAGGTGAAACCTGGAAGAGGTGGAGGCACCAAGGTTGGTTGGGGTCACCAAGGTGGGACCTGCTGGAGATCTGGGGGCCACCAAGGTGGGTCCAGGAGATCAGGGACACCAAGATGGGTCCTGGAGGATGCTGGGGACACCGAGGTGGGCTGGGCAGGACCAGGTGGAGACGGGTGCCCTGGTGGGTCTGGAGGAGGAGATGGACACCAGGATGGGTCCAGGAGAAGCAGGAGGAGATGATGAACCCCAAGATGGCTCCAGGAGTTGATGGTGGACCCCCAAATGGCTCCAGGAGTTGGATGGACCCCAAGATTGGTCCAGGAGTTGATGGTGGACCCCAAGACAGGCCCTGGAGGACCAGGAGGAGATGATGAACCCCAGGATGGCTCCAGGAGTTGATGGTGGACACCAAGATGGGTTCAGGAGGACCAGGAGGAGATAATGGACCCCAGGATGGCTCCAAGGAGTTGATGGTGGACCCCCAAATGGCTCCAGGAGTTGCATGGACCCCAAGATTGGTCCAGGAGGACCAGGAGGAGATGCTGGACCCCAAGATTTGTCCAGGAGTTGGATGGACACCAAGACAGGGCCAGAGGAACCAGGAGGAGATGATGAACCCCAGGATGGCTCCAGGAGTTGATGGTGGACCACAAGATGGGTTCAGGAGTACCGGGAGATGATGAACCCCAGGATGGCTCCAGGAGTTGATGGTGGACACCAAGACAGGGCCAGGAGGAGCAGAAGGAGATGATGAACCCCAAGAATGGTTCAGGAGTTGGATGGACACCAAGATGGGCCCAGAAGAACCAGGAGCAGGTGGGAGGTCCTGGGACAGGTTCCAACAGGGCCGGGCAGACCCGGTGGGTTCCAGGACAGGTCCTGGTGGTGCCAACATGGGTGGGACAGGATGGACACGGTGACACCTGGGGACATCGGGCCTACCCAGCCCTTCCAGGATGGACAATCGGCCACCACGACCCCCTCTGGGCCACCAGTCCCTTGAGGACCTCCCCGGTCTCCTCCCTGTGGGGGACAATTGTCACTGTAGGTCCCTGGTGTCCAGGTGACCTTCTCCCATCTTCCCAACGCCATCGGAGACCCCCCAGGGCCAGGATGTTCCTCGTGACTCCCCCAGAGAAGAACCAGGCAGTGACACAGCCAGAAGGTCGGGATGGACCTCAAGGACTTCTCCTTGTCCGGGCAGGAAAGGATGGAGACAATCCCTGGATGCTCTCCATCCGTGAGGTCCGGCTGGAGATGGAGCTCACCACAAGGTGAGGTTGGAGAACCTCATGGATCTCCTGGTTCTTGGTGGAGATGGAGCTCCCCACACAGACCTCCTGGTTCTTGGTGGAGATGGAGCTCACCACATGGTGCAGAACCACATGGACCTCCAGGTTCTTGGTGGAGATGGAGCTCACCACGTGGTGGAAAACCTCACAGAGGTCCAGGTTCTTGGCAGAGATGGAGCCCCCCACATGGACCTCCAGGTTCTTGGTGGACATGGAACTCACCACATGGTGAAGAACCACATGGACTTCCTGATTCTTGGTGGAGATGGAGCTCACCACGTGGTGGAGAACCTCACAGACCTCCTGGTTCTTTATGGAGATGGAGCTCACCATGTGGTGCAGAACCACATGGACCTCCAGGTTCTTGGTGGAGATGGAGCTCACCACGTGGTGGAAAACCTCACAGACGTCCAGGTTTTTGGTGGAGATGGAGCCCCCCACATGGACCTCCAGGTTCTTGGTGGACATGGAACTCACCACATGGTGAAGCACCACATGGACCTCCACATTCTCGGTGGAGAGGAATTCCTACAGGTGAAGACCTCAGCACTTCCGTTCTGGTGGAGATGGAATTCCCTACATGGTGAAGAACCTCATGGACTTCCTGGTTCTTGGTGGAGATGGAGCTCACCACGTGGTGGAGAACCTCACAGACCTCCAGGTTCTTGATGGAGATGGAGCTCACCACGTGGTGGAGAACCTCACGGACCTCCTGGTTCTTGGTGGAGATAGGTGCCACCACCTGGGGACTTTGACCCTGGAAGGGGACCGGGTGGTGGGGTGGGGACGGCGCAGTGGCAGCCGCTATAGGACGCCCTCCATGAAGCTGGTGTCCAGGTGCTGGATGAGGACACGGATGAAGGACATCTCCTTGCGCGTGTTCTCGAAGATGATCCGCGGGTCGTCCGACTGGCAGCGCAGGCAGTTGGGGGCCATCACCATGGCCAGGTTGTTGACGTCCATCTTGGTCACCGCCACGTTGGCCGGCTGCACGAAGACCTGCGGGTGGTGGGAGGAGAAAGGTGGAGGTCAAGGGGGGTGGTGGGAGATGGGTGGAAGGAGATGTGGAGTTGGTTCTTCACCATGTGGTGACCCCAGAGAACCCAAAACCACCTCAGGAGAAGGAACCAGAAAGGTCAACTGGGAGCATGAACACATGGAATGGGAGGAGGAAGATGGAGGTGCTGGAGTTGGTGGAACTCCTGGTTCTTGGCCACCACGTGGTAACCTTGGAGAACCCAAAACCACCTCAGGAGAAGCAACCAGGAACACCAACTCATAGAATGGGAGGAGAAAGATGGAGGTTCTGGGATTGGTGGAACTCCCAGTTCTTCTCATGGAAACCTTGGAGAACCCAAGACCACTTCAGGAGAAGGAACCAGGAGGTCACCAGGAGCATTAACTTATGGAGTGGTAGAAGGGAAATGGAAGTGATGGCATTGGTGGAACTCCCGGTTCTTCTCATGGAAACCTTGGAGAACCCAAGACCACCTCAGGAGAAGGAACCAGGAGGTCACCAGGAACACGAACTCATGGAAGTGGTAGAAAGGAAATAAAGTGATGCGGTTGGTGGAACTCCTGGTTCTTCTCATGGAAACCTTGGAGAATCCAAAACCATCTCAGGAGAAGCAACCAGGAACACCAACTCATGGAATGGTAGGAGAAAGATGGAGGTTCTGGGATTGGTGGAACTCCCAGTTCTTCTCATGGTGACCTCGAAGAACCCAAAACCACCTCAGGAGAAGGAACCAGAAGGTCACCAGGAACACGAACTCATGCGGTGGGGAGAGGAGAATGGAAGTGATGGGATTGGTGGAACTCCCAGTTCCCTGGCCACCATATGGTGACCTTGGAGAACCCAAAACCACCTCAGGAGAAGGAACCAGGAGAGTCACCAGGAGCACCAACTCATGGGGTGGGAGGAGAAAGATGGAGATGATGGGATTGGTGGAACTCCCGGTTCTTGGCCATCACATGGTAATCTTGGAGAACCCAAAACCACCTCAGGAGAAGGAACCAGGAGCACCAACTCATGGGGTGGGAGGAGGAAGATGGAGGAGATGGGGTTGGTGGGAGATGGATGGAAGGACCACATGGACCTCCTGATGCTTGGGGGAGATGGGGGTCACCATGTGGTCAAGTTGGAGGACCCAAAACCACCTCAAGGAACCAGGAGGGTCAGCCAGGGGCATGAACCCATGGGGTGGCAGGAGGGAAATGGAAGTGATGGGATTGGTGGAACTCCCGGTTCTTGGCCACCACGTGGTGACCTTGAAGAACCCAAAACCACCTCAGGAGAAGGAACCAGGAGAGTCACCAGGAGCACCACCAGCTCATGGGGCGGTAGAAGGGAAATGGAAGTGATGGGGTTGGTGGAGCTCCTGGTTCTCGTGTCACCATGAGGTGAAGTTGGAGAACCCAAAAGCACCTCAGGAGAAGAAGCCAGGAGGGTGACCAGGAGGCCATGAACATCTGGAGGTGATGGGACTGGTGGGAGATGGGTGGAAGCACCACAAGGACCTCCTGGTTCTTGAGGGAGATGGGGGTCACCATGTGGTGACCTCGGAGAACCCAAAAGCACCTCAGGAGAACCAACCAGGATCATGAACTCAAGGGGTGGGAGGAGAAAGGTGGAGGTCAAGGGGGTTGGTGGGAGATGGGTGGAAGGACCATGTGGACTTGGTTCTTCACCACGTGGTGACCTCAGAGAACCGAAAAGCACCTCAGGAGAAGGAACCAGGAGGTCACCAGGAACACGAACTCATGAAGCGGTAGAAAGGAAACAGAAGCGATGGGGTTGGTGGAACTCCTGGTTCTTCTCATGGAAACCTTGGAGAACCCAAAACCACCTCAGGAGAAGGAGCCAGGAACACCAACTCATGGAATGGGAGGAGAAAGATGGAGGTTCTGGGATTGGTGGAACTCCCAGTTCTTCTCACGGAAACCTTGGCGAACCCAAGACCATTTCAGGAGAAGGAACCAGGAGATCACCAGGAACATGAACTCATGAAGCGGTAGAAAGGAAACAGAAGCGATGGGGCTGGTGGAACTCCTGGTTCTTCTCATGGAAACCTTGGAGAACCCAAAACCACGTCAGGAGAAGCAACCAGACCTGGAGGTCCCCTGGTGCTCCACCAGCAGGAGGTTGTGGCCGTACCTGGAGGAAGCGGATGAGGTAGCACAGCACCATCTTGTTGATCCGGGGCAGGGCGTGCACGACGGCGATGGCGGCCTCGGGGCTCTCGTAGTGCGAGATGCAGCGCTCGTAGAACTCGTGCGGGATCAGCGGCTCCTCCAGCTCGCGGTACCACAGCTTCAGCAGCGACGCTGCAGAGGACACGGGCAAGAGGACAACCTGTCAGATCTTCCGGGTGGTGGAGCTGCCGGTCCCACCACCAAACATCGCCCCGAGGTCCTACCGGGAACGTGCGGGTCCTCCAAGCCGGTGGGGATCTTCCATTGGTCCACCTGCAGCTTGAGGGCATTGACCTCGTCGATGTCGCGGGGACCCCTGCGGGGGAGGAGGGGTTGGTGGGAGAGGGACCGGTGGGGACGTCCCAGATCAACAGCTTTGGGTGCTCCAGGAGAACCAGGAGGGGACATCAGCTGGGCCTGGAGATGGTTGGTGCCACCAAGGGACACCGTGGAGAAACCTCCATGGTCATGGAGCCGTTTTGGGAGCTTGTTGGTGCCACCAAGACCCTACCATGACTGGTGGCCACCATGGAGAAACCTCCATGGTGTTGGAGCTGTTTGGGAGTTTGGTGCCACCAAGATCCCACCATGACTCTGGTGGCCACCATGGAGAAACCTCCATGGCCTTGGAGCTGTTTTGGCAGCTTGGGTGCCACCAAGACCTCACCATGACTCTGGTGGCCACCATGGAGAAACCTCTATGGCCTTGGAGCTGTTTTGGGAGCTTGGTGCCACCATGACCGCACCAAGCTGGCACCAGGAGAAACCTCTAGCCAGCTTTTGGAGTGGTGCCACCAAGACCTTACCATGACTCTGGTGGCCACCATGGAGCGAGGAGAAGTTGGAGGGACCCACTGGATGGTGCCACCAAGACCTTGCCATGACTGTGGTGGCCACCATGGTGGAACCTCCATGGCCTTGGAACAGTTTTGGGAGCTTGGTGCCACCATGACCTCACCATGACTCTGGTGGCCACTGTGGAGAAACCTCCATGGCCTTGGAGGAAGGAGAAATTGAGGGAACCCAGTGGATGGTGGCTACCAAGACTTCACCATGACTGTGGTGGTGACCATGGAGAAACCTCTATGGAGCAAGGAGAAGTTGGAGGGACCCACTGGATGGTGCCATGACTGGTGGCCACCATGGCCTTGGAGCTGTTTTGGGAGCTTGGTGCCACCAAGACTTCACCATTACTGTGGTGGCCACCATAGAGAAACCTCTGTGAAGATAGGAGAACCTGGATGGTGCCACCAAGACCTTGCCACAACTTTGGTGGCCACCATTGAGAAATCCCCATGGCCTTGGAGGAAGGAGAAGTTGAAAGAACCCAGTGGATGGTGGCCACCAAGACCTTGCCATGACTGTGGTGGCCACTGTGGAGAAACCTCTATGGAGCAAGGAGAAGCTGGATGGTGCCACCATGACCCCACCATGACTCTGGTGGCCACCATGAACAAGCCCCCATGGAGCACCCACCAGAGGAGAAGAACACCCAGAAACGTGAACGTGCCCCATTTTGAGACAGCCCTTAGGAGAACCTCCATCCTGCCAGCACTGTGAGGTGTCCCCATGAGCGTGGGGTGGCTTTACCTGAAGATGCCCTCGGTCTGGTCCCCGTTGAGCGCCAGGACCTCCTCGGAGAGCCGGGTCTGCACCCAGGGCAGCTGCCGGTCCGGGTACCGCTCCTTCTGCATGGCCACGATGTCCTGCAGGGAGCTGCCGAACATGGACGGGTTGAAGACGGCGTTCTTGGCGTGACGGATCTCCTCGATGTTCGGCTTCTTCAGGCCCTGCAGGAGACACCAGAGGTCACCCAACGGTGGCCTCCTCCGTGGTGGTGGCCGGGGTGGGATCTGCTCAATGCCACCACCCACCCATGGTAGACGTTCATGGGGATGGTGATGGAGGCATGGATGGATTCCAGGCAACTTGGACAAGGTGGTTCCACCACCATCCATCCATCCACCGTCCGTCCGTCCGTCCTGTCCTTCCATCCATCCATCCATCCATCCACCATCATCATATCCATCCATCATCTCATCATCATATCTATCATCATCATCTCCATCTCATCACCCATCCATCTCATCATCATCACACATCATCATCATCCATCCATCATCCATCATATATATCCATCCTCATCATCCATCATTACCATCCATCCATCCATCATCCATCCATCCATCATCCATCCATCCATCCATCCATCCATCCATCCATCATCCATCCATCCATCCATCATCCATCCATCCACCATCCATCCATCATCCATCCATCCATCCATCCATCATCATCCATCCATCCATCCATCCATCCAACCATCCATCCATCCATCCATCCATCCATCCATCCATCCATCCATCCATCATCATCATCCACCATCCATCCATCCATATCCATCATCCATCCATCATCATCCATCATCCATCATCCATCCATCATCCATCTATCATCATCTATCATCATCATCCATCATCATCCATCCATCATCCACATCCATCCATCATCATCCATCACATCCATCCAAATATATATCATATATACATCATCCAATATATCATCATCCACATCATCCATCATCCATCCATCCATCATATCATCCATATCAATCATCCATCCATCATCATCCATCCATCCATCCATCCATCATCCATCACCATCATCATCCATCATCCATCCATCCATCCATATCCATCATCCATCCATCATCCATCCATCCATCATCCATCATCCATCCATCCATCATATCCATCCTCCATCCATCCATCATCCATCCATCCATCCATCCATCCACCATCATCATCCATCATCATCATCCACCATCCATCATCATCCATCACATCCATCCATCCATCATCCATCCATCACATCCATCCATCATCCATCATCCATCATCATCATCATCATCATCCATCCATCATCATCCATCCATCATCATCATCATCATCCATCCATCATCATCATCATCACATCATCATACATCATCATCATCATCCATCATCCATCCATCCATCATCATCACATATACATCCATCAATCATCATCACATCATCCATATCACATCATCATCATCATCATCCATCCATCATTACCATCATCATCCATCCATCCATCATCCATCCATCCATCCATCCATCCATCATCCATCCATCATCCATCCATCCCTCCATCCATCCAACATCCATCCATCCATCCATCCATCCATCCATCCATCCATCCATCCATCCATCCATCCATCCATCATCCATCTTGGTTCAGAAGTGGATCCAGCCCCATGGAGCTTGGTGGGACCATGGCCACGGTGGAGGATCTCCACCGATGGATTTTGCCAGGAGAAGGAGCCCCATCTCTGGGATGCTTCTGGAAAGCTGAACATCGGTGCTGGGCTTCCAGAAGGTCTCCAGGAGTTCCTCAGAAAGTTCCCAGAAGGTCCCTCCCTATATGGTTTTCAGAAGGTCTCCAGAGAGTTTCCAGAAGGTCTCCAGAAGTTCCTTAGAAAGCTCCCAGGAGGTGTCCAGAGAGCTTGCCCAAGGTCTCCTGAAGTTCACCAGATGGTCTCTGGAATGTCTTCAGAAAGTCCCCAGAAAATCCCCAAAAGGTCTCCAGAAAGTCTTCAGAAGGTGTCTGGAGGACTCTCAGAAGTTCTCCTGAAGATCCTTAAAAGGTTCCTAGAAGATCCCTACAAGATCTTCAGAGAGTACCCAGAGGATCTCCAGAAAGTTTCCAGAAGATCTCCAGAAGATCCTCAGTCAGTGTCCAGGATGTCTTCAGAAGATCCACAGAAGGTGTCCTAAAAAGGTCTCCAGAAAGTCTTCAGAAGGTCTCCAGAAGAATCCCAAAAGTTCTTCAGAAGTTCCTTAGAAAATTCCCGCAAGGTCCTCCCTGCAAGGTTTTCAAAAAGATCTCCAGATGGTCTCTGGAATGTCTTCTCAAGGCCCACAGAAGGTCCTTAAAAAGTTTCCAGAAGGTTCCCAGAAGGTCCCCTAGAGGTGAAAATTTCCAGAAGGTCTCCAGAAGTCCTCAGGAAGTTCTTGGAAATTTCTCAGAAGGTCTCCAGAAGATCCCCAGACAGATTTTAAGAGGTGCCTGGAAGATCCTTTCAAGCTTTCCAGAAGGTTCCCAGAAGGTTCTTAGAAACTCTCCAGAAATGTTCCAGAAGGTTCCCAGAAGTTCTCCAGGACGTCCTTAGATGCTCTCCAGAAGATCTCCAGGTCTCCAGAAGATCCCCAGAAGTTCTCCAGGAGTTCTCCTCACCACAGCCACCGCCCACCACCACCTCCCTCCCTCCTCCAGCCCCTTCCCCATTCCCAGAAGCTCCTGGATGACCCTGGTGGGAGGTGACCTCCTTGTCACCTCCTTGTCCACCCCTCCCCAAGCCCACCCCATGTTCTGGTACCTTCTTGGCCCCGGTCAGCGCCGCCTTCTGTAGTTTGTTGTAGCAGTACTTGGCGTAAGTGCTGATGGCCACCCCTGCAAGAGAAGACACGCTGGGTGGTGGGGTGTCACCTCCAGGATGGTGGGATGTCACCTCCAGGATGGTGGGGTGTCACCTCCAGGACCTGGAAGAGGTCCTGTCCCCTCCCCATGGTGCTTCTCCATCTCCATCCTTGTCACGAGGCCGAGGTTCTCCTCAAACCCCACAAGAACCTTGGAGGAACCACCAAAGGTGGAGCTCTGGAGCTCTGTGGTGGCTTCATCTTGGGTGGCTTTTGGGGGCCACCACTGCCATGGTCACCACTCCCATCCCATCTGTCTTCTCCAGATCCCACCACTTCCATCTTCACCCCATCTCCTCTTCCTGATGTCCTCCAGTGAGGAGATGACACCGATCCAAACAACCCTGCAGGCTTGAGGGGACCTTCTGGACCATCCCAGAAGAAGCCCTGGAGACCTGGTGGGACCTTCTGGACCATCCCAACAACCTGGGGACCTGATGGGACCTTCTGGACCATCCCAGAAGAAGCTCTGGGGACCTGGTGGGACCTTCTGGACCATCCCAACAACCCTGGGGACTCGGTGGAACCTTCTGGACCATCCCAGAAGTAGCCCTGAAGATCTGATGGAACCTTCTGGATCATTCCCAGAGCCTTGGGGACCTGGTGGACCCTTCTGGACCATCCCAACAACCCTGGGGACCTGATGGGACCTTCTGGACCATCCCAGGAGAAGCTCTGGGGACCTGGTGGAACCTTCTAGACCATCCCAGAGGAAGCCCTGGAGACCTGGTGGGATCTTCTGGATCATCCCGGGAGAAGCTCTGGGGACCTGATGGAACCTTCTGGACCATTCCCAGAGCCTTGGGGGACGTGATGGACCCTTCTGGACCATCTCATCCAAACCCCTGCCAGGAGACCAGGCTGGACTTTGGGATGGAGCCCAGGAGAAGATGGATCGAGGACCTCCAGAGGGTGGAGTTGGTGGGATCTGATGGGACCTGGTGGGGTTTGATGGGATTTGATGGAATATGATGGGATTTGGTGGGATCTGGTGGGACCTGGTGGGATCTGGTGGGATCGGATGGGTCCTGGTGGGATCTGATGGGTCCTGGTGGGATCCGATGGGTCCTGGTGGGATTTTGGTGGGATCGGGTGGGACCTGGTGGGATTTGGTGAGATCCGGTGGGACCTGGTGGGATTTGGTGGGACCTGGTGGGATTTTGGTGGGATCCGGTAGAATCCAGTGGGATTTTGGTGGGACCTGGTGGGATTTTGGTGGGATCGGGTGGGATTTTGGTGGGACCTGGTGGGATTTGATGGGACCTGGTGGGACCTGGCGGGATTTGATAGGACCTGGTGGGATTTTGGTGGGACCTGGTGGGATTTTGGTGGGATCCGGTGGGATTTTGGTGGGACCTGGTGGGATTTGGTGGCACGTGGTGGGATTTGATGGGACCTGGTGGGATCAGGTGGGACCTGGTGGGATTTTGGTGGGACCTGGTGGGACCTGGTGGGATTTGATGGGACCTGGTGGGACCTGGTGAGATCTGGTGGGACCTGGTGGGATTTTGGTGGGACCTGGTGGGATTTTGGTGGGATCCGGTGGGACCTGGTGGGATCGGGTGGGATCCCGTCCCGGGTTTGGAAGGTCCAGCCCCCCCCGGGAGCTACGAATACCAACAATACACTAATAATAATACCAACACTAATTCTACTAATATTAATAATAATAATAATATTAAATAAATGACACCAATTCTATCTGATGGCTATTAATTACTCCAATTAATATAATAATATAACTACTAATACCAATACTAATAATAGTAATGCTAATATTAATACCAACATTAATACTAATATTATTATTACATAAATTACACCAGCTCTATCTGACCCCTATTAATTACCCCAGTAATGCAATAATAATATTAATACTAATACCAATACTACTAATAGTAATGCTAATATTAATACCAACACTACTACTAGTATTATTTGATAAATGACCAGTCTACCTGATCCCTATTAATTGCCCCAATGAATGCAATAATAATATTAATACCCAAACTAATAATACTAATGCTAATATTAATACCCACACTAATAGTAATAATACCAATAATACTAATAATATTTACAATAATAATATTATTAAGTAAATGACACCAAGTCTGACTGCTATTAATTACCACAATTAAAGCAGTAATACTATTAATACTAATATTAATAGTAACTCTGCTGCTAATACTAAAAATACTACCAATACCAATACTAATATTGAGGCTAATAATATGAATACTAATATTAACAATAATAATATTATTACATAAATACCTTTAATATTATTAAAAAAATAACCCAAAAACATACAAATATTATATAGTAAGTAAAATTGCATAAATTATACTTAAAAAAAAAATTATAAAAAAAAAAAAAATTAATATATATATAAAAAAAAATAATAAAAAAAAAATATAAATTAATAAAAATATATAAAAAAAATATATACACTCTGTATATTATATATATATTATATATATACTATACAATAATATATTGGTATTATACTACTACCAATAATACACTAATAATAACACCAACACTAATACTACTAATATTAATAACGTTATTATTAAATAAACGACACCAAGTCCACCTGACCGCTACTAATGACCGCGATTAATGAATTAGCGAGCCCCCCTGTGCCCCGGGGCATGGTGGGAATTGGGGGTTCCCTACCCGGGATCTCCTCGCTCTGGGGCTTGGGTTTCTTGCGCAATTTGGGTTTCTTCTGATTGGTCCTGGCCAGGAGGTGCCGCAGGTGCCGCGAGACTGGGGGGGGCGCCCGGAGTGCCCGCGGGGAACCAACGGCGGGAGCGGGGAGGGGCGGCGTGCAGGTGGGAAAGAGAAATTAAAAAATCGAAATTAAAATCGAAATGAAAATCGAAATTGAAATCGAAATTGAAATAGAAATTAAAATCGAAATTGAAATCGAAATGAAAATCGAAATTAAAATCGAAATTGAAATCGAAATTAAAATAAAAATTAAAATCAAAGTTAAAATAAAAATTAAAATAGAAATTAAAATCGAAATTAAAATCAAAATTAAAATCGAAATTGAAATCGAAATTAAAATCGAAATTAAAATCGAAATTGAAATCAAAATCGAAATTAAAATCGAAATTCAAATAAAAATTAAAATCAAAATTAAAATCGAAACTGAAATAGAAATTAAAATCGAAATTGAAATCGAAATTAAAATCAAAATTGAAATCAAAACTAAAACCAAAATTAGAATCGAAATTAAAATCGAAATTAAAATCGAAATTGAAATCGAAATTAAATTCGAAATTAAAATTGAAATTGAAATAAAAATTAAAATCGAAATTAAAATCGAAATTAAAATCGAAATTAAAATCGAAATTAAAATCGAAATGAAAATCAAAATTAAATTCGAAATTAAAATCGAAATTAAAATCGAAATTAATTAAAATCAAAATTAAAATCAAAATTAAAATCGAAATTAAAATCGAAATTAAAATTGAAATTAAAGTCGAAATTAAAATTTAGAAATATTAAATGTTAAATGAAAAAAATTCAATTGAAATTTAAATTTAAGAAATTAAATAAAACCTAAAAAAATATGTAAATTAAAATTGAAATTAAAACAAAACAGTAAAATAAATTTAAAATATATATTGAAATGAAAAATTTAAAAAATAATTAAAATAAAAATTTAAAAATGCATTTAAAATTGGGATTAAAACAAAAATTAAATTTAAAATTATGATTGAAATTAAAATAGAAAAAATCTAGATATAAATTGAAAAAATGAATTGAAATTAAAATTAAAATTAAAACAAAAACTTAAAATTATAATTGAAATTTAAATAAAAAAATTTAAATAGAAATAGAATTTGAAAAAAGTTGAAATAAATATAAAGATTAAAATCGAAATTTAAAAATTACAATTAAAATTGAAATTAAAGCAAAAATTTAAATTAAATTTAAAATTACAATTAGAAATTTAAATAAATGAAATTGAAACTGAAATTGAAATTCAAAACAAAGTGGAAATTGAGATGGAAATCTTGAATTGGAAATGAAAATTGAAATAAAATTAAAATTTGAAAATTGGAATAAAAATTGGAATTAAAATTTGAAATGGAATGGGAATTGGCACTTAAAAATTGACATGAAATGAAAATTTAAAAGCTGAAATGAAATCAAATTTGAAATTAAATGAAACTTGGAAAAAAATTGAAATGAAAATTAGAAATTAAGGTCTAATTAAAACTGAAATAAAAATTGAAATTACAATAAAATTAAAATGAAGAACTGAAATAAAATGAAAAGAAAAATTGAAATCAATTAAAATTCAAACTGAAGTTAAAACATTGAAATGAAAATAAGATTAAAATTTAATAAAACAAAATTAAATTAATGGAAAAATTCAATGGACATTGAAAGGAAAAAGGAAATTAAAATTAAATGAAAAAAAAGAGCTGAAATATAAAATTAAACTAAAATAATTTAAAATAAAATCAAAGAAAATCAAGTAAACAAGGATTAAAAAATTAAGAAAAGTATCAAAGTTTAATGGAAAAGAAATAAAAAAATGAAAATAAAATAAAATAGGTAATAAATCATTGATTAAAAAAATGAAGATTGAAATAAAGGTGCAAATTAATAATGAAAAGAAATAAAAGTGAAAAACAATAATACCATGGAACTAAGATAAAATGGAAAATAAAGTAAGGAAATGAAAAGAAATTAAAGATATAAATTAAAATATAAATTAAGAACAGAAAAATTAATAAGTAAAACTGAAATTAAAGGAAATAAAATGAAAATGAAAGTTAAAATTAAAATTATAATTATAATTATAATTAAAACCAAAAATAAAAGGAAAAAATAAAAATAAAATGGAAATAAAAACCTGATTAAAATGGCAATGAAAATGCAAATTTAACCAAATGAGATGGACTCGAAAATGCAAATTAAAACAAATCAACACCGACAAGGAAACCAATCAACACAAAGACAACGAAATTCCAGGGAAAATCACGGAAAACTCAGAACGAGGGCGGAATTCGGGAATTCCCAGGGAAGGGCTCTGATTGGCTGGGGGGGAGTTGGGGGCGGAGCCTCTCCTTTGGCGGGAAATGACTTTGGCACCTCTGATGGGACCAACCCGACCCATCCTGACATTCCCGGGTTGTCCCACGGGGTCTTCTCCACCTTCCGTGGCCATCTGGGGTGGGATCATCTCCTGGTGTCCCCTCCAGGAGCTGAGGGACACCTCGGAACCCCGGGAGAAATCTGGGACCCAAAATCCCCAAATCCTCCACAATTCCCAATCCCGCCTTTTCCATGTCCCACCGGGAGGTGGCATCAACTCATGGGGACATCTGGAGGGTGAAGGATTTGGGACAACCAATGCCAAGGCTGGAGAGGATCTCCTGAAATTCCCAAATTTCTCAAATTTCTGTCTCCTCCTTTGGGCATGACCTAAAACCGCAGGAGATGGGAATCTTCTGGGTTCCATCCAGATGTTTTTGGGATCCAAAGCTACTGGAGAAGAAACATCTGGAGGCAGGAATGATGGTGGAACCATGGAATCATGGAATTTTGGATCCAAAGCTACTGGAGAAGAAACATCTGGAGGTGGGAATGATGGAAACCATGGAATCCTGGAATGGTTTGGGTTGGAAGGAACTTCTGAGGGTGGGAGAAGTTCCAGGAGTGGAGGCAACGCTGATCCCACAAAGGTGTCAAAGCTCATTTCCTCTTGGATCTCCTGTTGGATTTCTGGGAAGGAGAAGGGTGGGAAAGGCCCCACAGCACCAGGTGCACCTCCAGGAGATGTTCTGGATGAGTTCCTCATCCACCTTTCCACGAGGAGATTCAGCCAAGAGGAAAGGAACCAGATCAACAGCTTGGTACATTGAGTCATGGAATGGTTTGGGTTGGAAGGGACCTCTGAAGGTTGGGTTGGATGGATGACGGGACCTCTGAAGGTTGGGTTGGAAGAAATTCCAGGAGCGAAGGTGAGGCTGATCCCACAGCAAAGGTGTCAAAGCTCAGTTGCTGTTGGATTCTGGGAAGGAGAAGGGTGGGAAAGGCCCCACAGCGCCAGGTGCACTTCCAGATGTTCTGGATGAATTCCTCATCCACCTTTCCATGAGGAGACTCATCCAAGAGGAAAGGAACCGAATCAGTGGGGTGGGACATGGAATCATGGAATGGTTCGGGCTGGAAGGGACAATCCAGACCATCCAGGGACACCTTCCCCTATCCCAGCTTGGCCAATCCCCATCCAACCTGTCCTGGAAACACTTCCAGGCATCGAGGACAACCACAGAAGCCACCGGGCCGCGGTTCCTCACTTACCTTTGGTGTCATTCACCGGATCCATGTGCCGGTAAATGTATCCTTCAAGGTAGGAATGGAATTTGGGAGTGGGCGGGAAGAAGGCCAAACAAATGGCCATGAGCTCCCAGCCGCGGGCCAGGCTCTCGTAACGGAAGTTCTCGGTGGTCTGCCGGCACAGCTGGATGTAGAGCTCGTCTCGCAGCCCCTGCATGCTCCAACCTTTGGTGGCGATCTCCAAGGCCACGTTGAGCTGGTCCGTCTTGGCCCGCCGGTCGCCCATGTACATCTGGATGAGCTTGAAGATCTCGCACGCCTCCTTCTTGACGTTGCGGTCGTTGGTCATGATCATGGGTTTCTTGATGGACTCGCTGCTCCAGGCCAGCATGTTGGCGATGGAGACCTTGCGCCGGAAGAGCCCTTGGGTGTGCTTGTTGAAGTGCTTGGAGGCCCAGTTCTCAATGTCCGTCTCCGAGGAGGGCTTGCGCAGGTTGAACGTGGGGAAGACGCAGCTGGCGCTCGGCATCATGTTCCGCGTCTGCCGGCTGCTCTGGAACTGCGCGCAGGCGCCCAGGTCCTCGGACTGCGGACAACAGGGGACAGGTCAGCGGGGCGGGCGGGGCCGATGGAGTGATTGATCGATCGATTGATTGATCGACTGATCGAGCAACAGGTCGAAAAATGGTCCAGCCAATAAACAAATGAACCAATGAAACAATGGCTCAATCAATCAATCAACCAATAGATCAACCAACAAACTAATCAATCATGGGAGTGCTGATGGAGTGATCGATTGATTGATTGATTGATTGATCAATCGAGCAACAGGTCGAAAAATGGTCCAGCCAATAAACAAATGAACCAATGAAACAATGGCTCAATCAATCAATCAATCGATCAATCAACCAATAGATCAACCAACAAACTAATCAATCATGGGAGTGCTGATGGAATGATTGATCGATTGATTGATCGATTGAGCAACAGGTAGAAAAATGCACCAGGCAAAGAAGCAATGGCTCAATCAATCAATCAACCAATAGATCAATCAACAAACCAATCAATCATGGGAGTGCTGATGGAATGATTGATTGATTGATTGATCGATTGATCGAGCAACAGGTCGAAAAATGGTCCAGCCAATAAACAAATGAACCAATGAAACAATGGGTCAATCAATCAATCAACCAATAGATCAATCAACAAACTAATCAATCATGGGAGTGCTGATGGAGTGATTGATCGATTGATTGATTGATCAATCGAGCAACAGGTAGAAAAATGGACCAGGCAATGAAGCAATGAACTAATAGCTCAATCAATCAATCAACCAACCAACAGATCAATCAACAAACTAATCAATCATGGGAGTGCTGATGGAGTGATTGATTGATTGACTGATTGACCAACAGGTTAAAAAATGGACCAGGCAACGAACCAATGAAACAATGGCTCAATCAATCAACCAACCAACCAATAGATCAATCAACAAACCAATCAACTGTGGGAGTGCTGAGGGAATGATTGATTGATTGATTGATCAATTGATCAAGCAACAGATCGAAAAATGGACCAGCCAATAAACCAATGAACCAACTAACTAATGGCTCAATCAATCAATCAATCAATCAATCAATCAGCCCAGCAACCAAATGATCAATCAACAAACCAATCAACCAAGAAACCAACCAGCAAACCAAGCAGCCAAAAAACCAATGAACCAACCAACCAATGGCTGAATCAATCAACCAATAGATCAATCAGCAAACCAATCAACCGTGGGAGTGCTGATGGAGTGATTGATTGATTGATGGATGGATTGATCAAGCAACAGATCAAAAAACTGACCAGCCAATAAATCAATGAACCAATGGCTCAATCAATCAATCAACCAACCAAATGATCAATCAACAAGTCAACCAACCAACCAATCAACCAACAAACCAATCAATCAACCAACAAATCAATTAACCAATCAACCAACCAACCAACCAATCAACCAACAAACCAATCTATCAACCAACAAATCAATCGACCAATCAACCAACAAACCAATCAACCAACCAACAAATCAATCAACCAATCAACCAACAAACCAATCTATCAACCAACAAATCAATCGACCAATCAACCAACAAACCAATCAATCAACCAACAAATCAATCGACCAATCAACCAACCAACCGTTGCAGCGTTCAGAGGTCTTTCCACCAGCCTCGTCCTCTCCGAGGAGCTTCTCCTCAGTCCCACCATGGCCAAGTGGAGCACGAGTGGCCAGCGGCCAAGGCGGGCTGTGGCACCCACTGGCATCAGGAGGGAGGGAGGGGACCGGTGGGAACGGGTGCCAGGCCGGGCTCTCTCCACACTTGGACAGAAGTTGGTGGCAACGTGGGGGACACAAAGCGGGAGCGGCTTTGGGTTCCACCCGTCCTTTGGGGACACACCCACCCTTAAGAGGCTCCCCCAGGAAATGCCCTCTACCCAGAATCACCTTCCAGGGTGGTTCTCCAGCGGCCACAGGAGGAGGCCGGCGGCTCCTCCAAGCCCTGAGCAACATGGACGGTCCTTCTGAACATCCTGAGGGACAGGAGATGCTCAGGAGTTAACCTTGACCTCTGCAGAGCAGCCAGCTGGGAAGGACCCAGAGGACCCCAGTGTCCTTGTGCTGCTGGCGCCAGCACAGCGTGTGGATGTCACCCCAGGAGGTGGAGGGACACCCCAACAGCTGGTGGCCACGAGGGACAATTGGGTTGGACAACTGGACAATTCTGTGCTCCTGCAGCCAGCCAAGGTGGCTTCATCATCTCTTCTGCACATCCAGGCCAGACCTCCTGGGTTTGAGAGCCCTGGGGACGTGAGCCATGGCAGGGAAGGACAGAGGTGACACTGCTGTCCCCACCTTGGTGGCCCTGAGCAGAGTCCGTGGGCAAGGTGACTCCAGTGCTGCCACGGACTCCGGGGTTGGGCTTCAGATGAGGAACAGAAGAAAAGCAGAAGGTGGAAAGACCCAGGAGCAGGAAAATCCAGGAGGGGACAAGGAAGCCACCCAAAGAGCCACCAGAGCTGCTGGCAGCTGAACTTCTACTGAACTTCTAGTTCTTCAAACAACTCAAGTTTCTTGTCCCTTCAGCAACTCGTCCTGTTCCAGTGTCGAGACCTTCCCATGGACATTGCTCCACTCCCATCCTGACCACAGTGACGATGGCAGGGACATGGGATGGGGACCCTTCACCCCTCGAGGGACCCAGCCCTGGTGTCCCTGTGGACCTCACTTCACCCCAAAGGTCCTTCTGTGTCCTCCAGCCTGGGGTTTCCTGAGTGGGAGGAGATGCAGGAGATGCTCGAAGGTCCCTCGCTTAGCAGCTGCTGGGGACGTGGCTCTTCCAAAAATTGATCCATGGGCTGGACCAGAGCCACCAAGAGAAGAAAATGACCCCATTGGTTGAGGACTGCGACCTTCTTCAGCCAAGGAGAGCATGGTCAGGCCAGGGAGAGACACCAGAAGCGAAATGTGATGGATCCTCTGCTGCCAGAGCCAATAGGAAATTAACTTCAGCCCTAATTAGCTCTAATTAGCACCTTAATGAGCTTGGGGGATGCCCTGGCCCACAAGAAGGGGATGAACCATTGGGTGTCAACCTCAAATGGCCGTGACCTCCTGCCTGTCCCATGGGGTGACCGTGGTGCCACCTCAGGAATTCAGGAATCCTCAAAGGAGAAGATCCTGGAGCCACCTGGGTGGGGCTGGGATGCACCTCAGTGGGGACACTCCACTGGTGACAACCACAGCCATGACCACGGAAGGGGTTGGCTTGGAAGGGACCTTCAAGGTCATCCTGTTCCAATGGCCAGGGACACCTTCCATGATCCCAGGTTGCTCCAAGCTCTGTCCAGCCTGGCCTTGGACACTTCCAGGGATGGGGCACCCACAGCTTCTCTGGGAAACCGGTGCCAGTGTCCCACCACCTTGGTGTCCCTGAGGTTGAGGACGACAGATGGGACCACCAGGACAGAAACCTCTGGGGTGTGGAGAAGATTCCCACCACGTCCCAAGCTCTGTGAAGAAGGTGTGGGATCACCAACGGTGGCATCTTCTTCTCTCGGCGTGAAGATCCAAAGTGGATCTGGAGCTCTCCAGCTTTGGGTTTGGATCTCCCCGTGCAGCACGGAGTCCTTGTGCTTCAGGAATCTTCTTCTGCTGCCTTTGGATGCAGCGCTCCACCGATTTCCATGGACAAAAAAGGAATTTTCCAGATGATTTGCTGTTTCCCGGGTCCATGTCCAGGGTCTCCTTCCTGTTGACTCCAAATTCCATCTTCCAGGAAGTTTTCCAGGTGGTGCCATCACCGGGTTTTTGGAAGCCCTGACAGCCTTTCCCGGGAGGGGAAGGGACTGATGGAGAACATCCAGAAGCTGATGGAGGAAATCCAAGAACCAGGGAAGCATCTGATGGGCCAGAATTGGGCACATGGGGTGCACCAGCTCCAGCAATTCCAGGTCAGAGCCTCAGGGTCTCCTCTGGAATGGGAGTTCAGGGCTGGAGGCAGCCCACAGCCCTGGGAAACAAATTCTGGAAAACTGGTGGCTCTTATGTCCCAAAGTTTTGAGGGACCACCTTGGCAAGGACCGACTTTGAGGGACCACCTTGGTAAGGACCAATTCTGAAGGACCACCTTGGCAAGGACCAACTTCTTTGAGGGACCACCTTGGCAAGATTGAATTTTGAAGGACCACCTTGGCAAGGACCAACATCTTTGAGGAACCACCTTGGCAAGATTGAATTTTGAAGGACCACCTTGGCAAGGACCAACATCTTTGAGGGATCCCCTTGCCAATGACCAACATCTTTGAGTGACCACCTTGCTGATGACCAACATCTTTGAGGGGCCACCTTGGCAAGGACCAACTTCTTTGAGGGACCACCTTGCTAAAGACCAAAATCTTTGAAGGACCACCTTGGCAAGGGCCAACTTTGAAGGACCACTTTGCCAAGAACCAACTTCTTTGAGGGACCACTTTGCCAAGAACCAACTTCTTTGAGGGACCACCTTGCTAAGGGCCAACTTCTTTGAGGGACCACCTTGCTAAGGGCCAACTTCTTTGAAGGACTACCTTGGCAAGGACCAACTTTGAGGGACCACCTTGGCAAGGACCAACTTTTTTCAGGGACCACCTTGGTAAGGACTGACTTTAAAGGACCACCTTGCTAAGGACCAATTTTGAGGGACCACCTTGGCAAGCACCAATTTCTTTGAGGGACCACCTTGGCAAAGACCAAAATCTTTGAGGGACCACCTTGCCAAGGACCAACTTTGAGGGACCACCTTGGCAAGGACCAACATCTTTGTGGGACCACCTTCTTTGAGGGGCCACCTTGATAAGGACCGACTTTAAAGGAGACCAACTTGGTAAGGACCAACTTTGAGGGACCACCTTGGCAAAGACCAAAATCTTTGAGGGACCACCTTGGCAAGGACCAACTTTGCAGGACCACCTTGGCAAGGACCAGCATCTTTGAGGGACCACCTTGGCAAGGACCAACTTTGCAGGACCACCTTGCAAAGGACCAGCTTCCCTGAGGGGTCAGGGATGGGCACTCAGGAACCTCCTGGGAGCTGCGTGGATCCCGGATCTGCCCCACACCGAGGCAGGAGAAGCCACAGCACAGAGCTGAGGCCACCCTGACACAGAGATCCCCGTGCCCAATCCTGGTGTGGGATCATCCCAGGGACCATCCCACTGGAGGAGAAGGACCTTCAACCAGGATCGACCACGCAGCGAAGACCCCCAAAACCGAGAACCTTCCCAAGGGCGTTACCTGAGATGGATGCAGGTATGGCTCGGGGGAGGCCAAGTTTGTCTGGACGGAGACGCTCTTCTCCAGCAGGATCTGGGGGAAGCCCAGCTTCTCGAAGGTGTTCCTCTTCCAGTGCTTGTTCTCCTGCTGCGCCAACGCCTCGTCCTCGCTGAAGGCTCTCACCACGGGGCCCGGCATGGGCAGCGGCAGGGCTCCGTCGCTCTCGTAGCCCGAACCGTCCTTTTGGGAATCCCAGCTGCTCCTCTGCTTCATGTGGTAGTGGGCCTGCTGCGCCTCCCACGCCAGCCGCGCCTGCGCCAGGAACGGCTCCGGGAAGCCCCGCGCCGCCTCCGCCTCGGCCGCCTTGCTCTCCGTCCGGTTCATCGGCGACCTGGTGGGCCCCGGCGCGGCTCGTTCCTCACCCAGCTCTCCCAACACCTCCCTCTCCCCCGAGCCGTCCGTGGAGGAGGCGTTGGCGTCGTGGTTCACCGAAGGCTTCCGGCTTTTCCTCTTCCTGGTGGAGGGCGAGTAACCGGTGGAGGACAAGGTGTCCTGCTGGCTGGACCACGACATGGAGTCCTCGCCCTGGGCCACCTGGGCGCCCGTGGGGCCGGGGCAGAAGTCGGGTCCCTCCATGCTGCTGTAGTCGCCTGATTTGATCTCCAGGCGTTGGTCCCGCACCAGGCAGGGGCTGTGCTGCAGCGAGTAGGAGCCGCCGATGGGGTTGGGGGAATATTTGTGCCTCAAGCCCGTCTTCATCTTGGGGCTGGAGCCCGACTGCTCCACGTAGACCAACTGCCGGACGTATTCCTTGCCGCCGGGCTGTATTCCAGGCTCATGAAGCGGTCGGGACATTTCTGCTTGGTGAGCACCAACTGCTGGTAGGGCGAGTTGGAGCCTTGCTTGGGCGACTGAAGGAAAGGGTGAGGCTTGCGGATGGGCGATTTCTGCGGCGAGCCGGCCTTGTAGCTGCCGCTGGCTTCGTACTGCATGTCCACGGGCGGCTCGTCGTAGATGGGAGCCTGGTACTCCATGGGGGGCTCCTCGTAGAGCGGTGGCTCGTAGGCGTAGCGGGGCGACGAGGGCTGGGATTCGCTGGAATGTTTGCGGTGCTGGGCTTGGAGCGGCGAGCAGAAGGAATCGCCCCGGCCCAACAGCGGCGAGCAGCTGCCCACGTGCTCGGCCCTCTTCAGGAAGGGCGACTGCTTCCTCTCCGGGAAGAAGACGGAGTTGTCGGCGTCCGAGGAGAAGGTTTGGAGGTTGGGCGACTGTTGTCCGCCCGAGGGCCGGCGGGAGCGGGAGCCGGGTTGGTTTTCCGGGGCGTAGCCGTTGCCTTGGTGGAGGAGGAAGCTGGGCTCCCGATCCGTCACCTTGATCAGCATCCGCTCCTTGGTGCCGGCGTTCCATCGCAGGGATGAGGTCCTGTGGGGAGAAACGTCATTGAGGGGGAGGTCAGAATTCCACCAAAATTTGGAATTGTTGGTCCCAAACCTCCTGAGCCTGGAGGATGGATATTCCCAAGTGCTCGAGAGATGGAGGTGGGAGGGATTGGATGGGGTTGGATCTTGGACAAGGCATGGAGGGATAGGACACAGGGAATGGCTTCCCACTTCCAGAGGGCAGGGTTGGGTGGGATAACAGGAAGGAATTCTCGGCTGTGAGGGTGGGGAGGCTCTGGAATGGAATTCCCAGAAAAGCTGTGGCTGCTCCATCCCTGGAAGTGTCCAAGGCCAGGCTGGACAGGGCTTGGAGCAACCTGGGATAGTGGAAGGCGTCCCTGCCCTTGGGATTGGATATTGGGAAGAAATTCTCCTGTGAGGAATTCTTCCCTGGCACAGTGGATGTTCATCTCCTCTGTCCCTGTTCCAAGCCCTTGGGACACTCAGGAGGAAGAGCAAAGATGGATTTGGTGGAGCTGCCCGGCTCACAGGAGGGATCCGAGCTGGAATTTGCTGTTCCCAAGGCACAGGGAAGCACATGCTGTCACCAATCCCACGCTGGAACAGAAGATGCCGGAGGCACCGTCTGCTCTCCCAGTCCATCCCTCTCCAGTTCTCGCTTATTCCCAGCCATTTGTCCCTTCTGTCCCCCAGGAAAAGGTGGAGTGAGTTCAATCGCTGAGTTTTGAGGGAAAAATTCCCACAAAAAGACACAATTCCCTGCAGGAGGCTCCACAGTCTCTCCTTGTTTGTCCACGACCTTGTCCTTGCTCCAAGGGATTTGGGAACAATTTATTCCTTCCTTTTCCACCTTTGGAGCTCCCGGGGACTTGAGCCTCCTGCCAGCTTCTTGCTGCTGAAAACCTGGATGTGTTTGGGCTCCTCCACCTTGGTTTGATGGATCTCAACCCCTCATGGAGCCCCTTCCAGACCCTCAAAATTCCATCCACGACCACAAAACCATGGATTCATGGAATGGTTTGTGCTTAAATCTCATCCAGTTCCTGCCATGGGCTGGGGCACCTTCCACTACCCCAGGTTGCTCCAAGCCCCTTCCCACCTTGCTCTGCTCCTGAAAAATCTGCTTTTCCTGCTCAAACCACACACAAAAACCTTGGATGGCTCCATGTTTCTTCTGGAAAAGCTGGAGGTCTTTAATCCTCACAAATGACCTGATTTTTATACACAGATCCCAAAAATCGTGAGGAAAAAAAACAGAAGAGCCACAGAGGAACTGGACTGGAATTCCCAGGGAATCTGTGGCTGCCCCATCCCTGGAAGTGTCCAAGCCCAGGCTGAACAGGACTTGGAGCAATCTGGGATAGTGGAAGATATCCCTGCCCATGGAAAAGGGTTGGAATGAGATGATCCGGAAATTCCCTGCAGAAATCCACGTTTCCACATTTTCCCCACGCCCGCCCGAACCCAAATCCCTCCTAAATCCAGGTGTTTTCACTCAAACCAGGTGAAACCACCGCTTAATTCCCAGCTTTGCAGCTGGCATTAATATTCCATCTGGCAGCAGCGGATCCGAGGAAAAATCCCCAACGGAGCAGCGGCGCTTCCGTCAAATCACCTCATCCAGGCCGAGCTTTCAATCCCAAACATTAAATAAAGGGAAGCGATGTTCCAGAAAGCTCCGTGGATTATGGTCAGTGCCCCCCCTCCAAAAAAAAAACAAACCACCCCACGGAATAAATGGAATTTTCTGCCGACAAAAGGAATCCCAAAAAGGCAATTTTTGGGGCTGAAATCGCTGCCCACGAGCGGGGCGGCCGCTCCAAGAAATTCAAGGGATGCTGGCACGGGGCATCCGGCAGAAATTCCAAGTATTCCTGTTATTTCTGGCTTGGCACCGCGTTCTCCCTGCTGTTTTCTCCGCGTGGGGAAGATTTTTTTGTGCTCTGTACATTTCCATGACAAAACCGCTTCCCAAATCCCTCCGTTGTCTCCTATCCAAGAAATCCATTTCTTTGGAAATTTGTGTGATTCCCACATAATTTCCACCTGGTTTGGGGCAGGATTTTTCCATGTTCTCCTAAATTTCCTTCCCTGCTCCAGTGCCTCCTCCTTGATCTTCTTCCAACCTTTGGGAAGTCAACGATGGAGAGGAGAAACCTGGATCCCTCATCCGGGAATTCCTTTGCTTCCCATTGTTTTTTTCTGGAGAGACCCCACACCTGCAGATCCCCCCCCTCATTTGCATATAATTATTCATTCCAGCTAGAATTTCGACCATGCGCAGCTCAAAATTCCTTAAAATCCCACGAGAACAACCAAAATTATGGATTTTTCACATTCCTGATGATTTAAGGGAGCTGAGGGGCAGCCCCACTCCATCAAGGTGGGACTGAGGGAATAAATCACAGCTGGGTTTAAGCAGAATTATTTAAAACTATATTTCGTTCTTTTAAACCAAAATTATTTGGTTTTTGATGGAATGAGGCGGCGACGTGAAGTTTATGAACAAGAATATTTCCAAAACTGACCCAAACTGTGCATTTTTCCAAGATTTCTTCCCCTGCTCCGGAGTTATTTAGACTTTGCAGGTGAAGATTAAAATTTAGAGCTGGGATTAAGTGGATTTTCCCCTCCCTGGGGAAAAAACCCCTGGATTTGAATAATTCAAATATCAGAATGCAGCAGGATTCTCCAGGAAAAGCAAAAGATCCTTGGGCACCCCCACCACCCCAAATTCCCCAAATCCCAAATTCCCGCCTTGCTCTTCCTCACCTTCCTCCCCCGGCCGTGGGATTTGGGAGCATCCTCACCCTCCGCCTTCCACCTGAGATTAAAATTCCCTTTTCCAGGGCTAAACTGGGATGGGAATGAGGACAACGAGGAAAACAGCCCGGCCCCTCTTCCCTCCCAGCTGGGCACCGCCTGCTCCGAGCACATCCCGCTGGGAATTCCGGGATCAGGAAAAAACCCTGGCACGGTGCCCGGTGCCGCTCTGGCAGCACGAAAATCTCCGTGCAAAAAAGCAGGGAAAGGTGAGCAGCAGAGCCTGAGGACATCCAGGATTCCACCTGGAGCCTCCCGTGATCCATCCGAAATTTTCCAGCTGGGAAAACGCCCTCAGGACAGGAACCCAGCCTCTATAATCACGAGAAAGCTCGTATTTTATGTTAATTTGAAATCAAATGAAGCTGCGTGGTGAAATCCTGAAATCCTCCATCCCTAAGGTTTCGCTGCTCTTCGCCAGCGAGTAGTGCTGTTCCCAAAAAACTGACATGGAATTCCATGGAATTCCATATATTTAATAATCCCGGGGCTTGGGCTGGAATTTTAAATTCTACATTTTAAAATTTCAAATTTTTAAATTTTGTGGGATTTGGGGTTCTCACAACCCCACCGTGGCCTCTCCAACCCTTCTTCCACACTTCCAATCCAACCCTTCTTCTGCACTTCCAATTCCTTTTCCCATCTTTTGGAAGCATCACTTCCTCCTTGGAGTTCATTTTTTTAGGAAGCCTTTTGATTGGTTGAAGCTGATTCCTAGAAAAACCGGAACGAGCGAGGTGAAATTTGCATAATTTGGGCAATAAAACGGATATTTTGGGAAGAAGGTGAGCGCCAGGATCGAGTTTTTCCCGGATGATTTGATGGACACAACACAAACCACGGGATATCCACGAGGAGGAAAATCCAGTTTGGTCTTTCTGTGGGGATTTTGGAGCGACGGGAATGTTGAAGCCCAAATTCTGTTGACATCAAATCTTGGTTTGGTGGATGTCCACGACCTCCACACACACAATTCCATTCTCCAACTAAAATGTTCCCAAAGGATTATACCCATCAAAATACCACTAAAAAAAAAAATTCTTATTTGTCCAAAATTGTCCGATCCCTGTCTCCGGATGGCGCTGTGGGATCACCTTTAGCTCCAGGACCTCAACACCAAATCTCTCCGTGGAACATCTCCGATCTTCTGCTGCTCCGGCGGCATCGGCACTAATTAACACCACGGAAGCTGATCAAGACCAGAGGGAGATAACGACCCATCCCATCCCTCACCATCCCATTCCAACTTTTTTTTCAGGAGAAGCGGGGCCAAAAATGAAATGAAAAATTCATCAGGAAGGTGAATTTTTGCCGTTTTCTGGCAGCTGTTTGGGTGGGATTGGTCAGGTCGGGACGTTGGAGGCCACGGATCCATAACCAAAGGATTTTATGGGATGTCCATGATGAGGGAACACCAAAATGAATTTGGATGATCACTCCTTGGATGAAGGTCAGGTTGACCTTGCTGAAGGTCAGCTCAGGGTGGACCTTCCCCACCCATCTTTGTCCTCTTGGTTTGGGACATCCATGATGGCCGGGGGGGTCTCCACTGAGTTTCTCCAGGATCAATCCCATCAGGAACCCACCAGGAGGAAGCACAAGACCAACACAACCGAACCGGGAACGAACACCAAATTCCCGGGAGCCAATGGGGGCTGCTCATCCCAATTAAAGCCATCCCCCAAAAATAGCTTCGTTCCCAAAATCCAAATGTCACCGAAAACAAGAGGAGATCTTTCCAGACTGGAGAGGGAGGAGGGAATGCTGGGAAAGGAGCACAGAAGAGCCTTTGTGGCTCTGAGGAATCAGCTGGGAAGAACAAAAGACCAGAAGTGACATTTCCCAAAATAGCCGATCAATAGGGAATCTGCTCATTCCTGCTGGCTCCGGGAGCGCCACAAAGAGTTCCAAATATGGTGATTTTATTTTTTTTTTAGCTCTTGCCTATTCCGAGTGGATTTCACATCCCCCGGAGCCCATTCCCTGCTCTGAAGCTTTTCCTCCTCTTGGTGTCTCCAGCCTGACGGGACACAGGGAATGGCTTCCAGAGGGCACGATTAGCAGGGATTTTGGGAAGGAATTCTTCCCTGAGGATGAAATTCCCAGAAAAGCTTTGGCTGCTCCATCCTGGAAGTGTCCAAGGCCAGGTTGGATGAGGCTTGGGCAGAAAGCCCAGCCCAGGAGGTCCCACCACTGTGATACCACCAAGAGCAACCATCAACCCTCATCCCTTTTTTTCCCCAAAAGATGGGATTTTCATCTCATGGCTCCCTAGGGAATCACTGGTGTCAGTTCTGCTCCTCTTCCTCACTTCCAAGGAAATGGATTGACCTCTAAAAATCAGGAATGGTCACACTGACCTCTAAAAATCAGGAATGGTCACATTTATGAACTCACGGTCGGAACCATGCTCAAAATCTGGCGTGGTGGTTCCTCACCTCCTTCCTGGGTTTCTCCAAACCCCCTCAAGTCTATTCCTGAATTTTGGGCCTGGATTTACAGAACTCTGCCAAATTGCAGCCATTCCCTGAACCCACGTGGCGCTAGGACAACAAATCCTGATGGAGAAGGGCTGAACATGGCCAGGGCAGGATTTGGACACTGAACCATTTGGATACTGAACCTCCAACCATGGAGGATGAATCCAAAAACTCCTGCGGGAGCCAAGAGGTGAAAACACCTGGAAAATTACAATTTTTCGGCAAATTACGTCTGCGTCCCAAAACAGAGGTGGCCTCATGACCACGACCACCTCGTAAACCCTGGCAGACACCAACCCACCTCCGAAACCACCTCAGGTGCCTCCACGGGAGGTTCTGTGGAGCTCCGAAAGGTGGTGCCAGGATTTTTGGGAGCCAACCCTAATTCTCTCCTTTTTTCCCTGATTCCTTCACTGTAAAGTGATTCCTGTTGACCGCGAGAAGATTGAAGAACTCTTCAAACATTCCTGGGTGTGGAGGTCCAGGAGAAATGGAGGAAGAGCAAGCCAAGGATCCCGCGCAGGTGAAGCAGCCGCCATCCTGGTCTCCTAGAGCGCCCACGGAAGAATTCCAGGATTCTCCCTGCTCATGGATTGGACATCCCAACTCTCCACAAAGAGCTGGAACACAATGGAGCACCTTCTCCAGCTCCAAAGCCTGGAATGATGGATTTGGAGAACTTTGGTGCCCCCCTGCTGCCGGGAGGAGAAAGGGAGAAAAGAGTCCTTAACGTTGAAGATTTTTGGTCTAAAATTCAGCTTGAGCAGCCTTGGACTTTCCGTCCATTAACTGGCCAAGGCAATCACGGGATGAAGACAGAAATTTGGGAATTCTCCCACAAACAAGCGGATTTCCCGATGGGAAGACTGATTGATTGATTGATTGGTTTTGGATTAGCGAAGAGTTCAACTCCCTCGATGGAACGAGGACACGAAGCAGCTCCGGGGACCCCAAATCCAGAGGGAATGAAGAGGGGAAGGGTTGAGGGCAGGGATTGGAAATGATGGGATTTCACAAAAGCCTTCCAGGCAGACGGAGCACAACCTCATTCTCTTAATGACACCCATTAATCTTCATTATTTGGAAAAATCTCCCATGGGAATTGTTGTCCGGGATCTCCAAGGAAGTGGAAAAATCCTTCCCTGCTCCCAAGGACGTTGCTGCAGCTCCTGAGGTGACCCACCAGGAGGTGGCGATGATTCCATGGGTGAGGATCCCCAGCTGAATCCCATGGGATTTCTCACTCAAGATCCGGCTGCTCTCCACGAGCCACCTTGATCCAACACTTTGTCCCAACATCTGGGAGTTCTCCAGCTTCTCCTTTCCAGAGGGGATGGAGGAGGGCAGGAACCACGACCTGGGTCTCACCACGCTTTCCCACCCACCAGAGAACCATGGATGAGTTGTGGGGCTCAATCCTGTGTCCCTCTGCCATTTTCCAGAGGAAAACCTCTGGAATTAGTGCCAGGCTCGAGGAAAAGAGGGTTGGAAAGACCTGGGAAGGCTGTTGGCTTGCAGGCCTGACTTTTCAGCTGATCCTGGAATGTCCACAAACGGGGTTTGGACACGAGGGAGCTGTGCCAGCTCCACTGGAAGCGTTTGGGGGCTCATCCCACTCCATGGTGGATCTTTGAAGCTCTGCTTGGGTCCCATCCTGCTCCAAATTCTTCATCTCCATGCTGGGACAACCAGAGACTTCCCAATCCCTGTCCCAAGGTCCTGGAGCACCACGGCACTTCCATCCCAGGCCAGGTTGGGACGGGCTTGGAGCAGCCTGGGATATTGGAAGGTGTCCCTGCCCTTGGAAAGTTTTGGATGGGACTGGACGATCTTGGAGCTCCCACCCAAACCCAAACCTCCAGGATCGTTTCACAAACGGGGTTTGGAAGTGAGGGAGCTGTGGCAGCTCCACTGGAAGTGTCTGGGGGCTCATCCCACTCCATGGTGGATCTTTGAAGCCCTGAGGAGGGCAGGAACCATGACCGGGGTCTCACCACGCTTTCCCACCCACCAGAGAACCACGGACGATTTGTGGGGCTCAATCCTGTGTCCCTCTGCCATTTTCCACAGGAAAACCTCTGGAATTAGTGCCAGGCTCGAGGAAAAGAGGGTTGGAAAGACCTGGGAAGGCTGTTGGCTTGCAGGCCTGACTTTCCAGCTGATCCTGGAATGTCCACAAACGGGGTTTGGACGCGAGGGAGCTGTGCCAGCTCCACTGGAAGCGTCTGGGGGCTCATCCCACTCCATGGTGGATCTTTGAAGCTCTGCTTGGGTCCCATCCTGCTCCAAATTCTTCATCTCCATGCTGGGACACGGAGGCCCAGAGGCCCCTCCCAATCCTGTCCCACGGTCTCCCAGCCCTGCGAGCACCCGGCACTTCCATCCCAGGCCAGGTTGGACAGGGCTTGGAGCAACCTGGGATATTGGAAATCAGCTGATTTTCCAGCTGATCCTGGGATGTCCGGGATCATTTCACAAAGGGGTTTGGAAGCGAGGGAGCTGTGGCAGCTCCACTGGAAGCGTTTGGGGGCTCATCCCACTCCATGGTGGATCTTTGAAGCTCTGCTTGGGTCCCATCCTGCTCCAAATTCTTCATCTCCATGCTGGGACAACCAGAGACTTCCCAATCCCTGTCCAGAGGTCCTGGAGCACCACGGCACTTCCATCCCAGGCCAGGTTGGACAGGGCTTGGAGCAACCTGGGATATTGGAAGGTGTCCCTGCCCTTGGAATGGTTTGGGTGGGACTGGACGATCTTGGAGCTCCCACCCAAACCCATTCCACGATTCCACGATTAATTTCCCCCCCTCACAATTAATCCCATTGACAGGAATCCATCACGAGCTCCGATTCCAGCTCGTGGCGCTCACGGGGTTAAACCAAAGCACGTCCACTCACAGCTAATTAAGCAAAGCTGCTAATTAGCTCCTTGGCTGGCTGGGGGAAGGGCGGCCAGGGCTGCTCCGTGGGTTTTTGTGGGATTGGGAAGACGGAGGCGTCTCCAGCTCAGGAGTGCGGTGACACCAAAGCTTTTAATTGCCACCAGCCCAAATCCGCGTTGTCACTGACAAATCCCACTGGATTCTGGCTTGGCTCCCCCTGCCAATCCCTGATTCCCAACCAAACTTCCCAATTCTCGCTCCTTCCCACCCTTCCTGGGAATTGCACCCGCCCAGCTCCTGGGTGGGATCATGGATTCATGGAGAACATTCGGCCAACGAGGATAAAACCCCGATCCCATCGCCCTGCTGGTTCTCCCTCCTGGAAAGTTTGGAATTTTTTCCCCTCTCTTCCTAAAGTGGAAATTAATTCCGATGCTTCCCAGGAGGTCACTCAGCGGCGGTGAATTCCATGGAATGTGATGGAGACCAGCTTGGAAAAGCTGGAAAACGTGCCGGGAAAAGGGACGAGGAGCATCGCGGCCTTCCCGGTCACCCTTCCCAACACGGAAAGCAAAAGGAAGAGCTGGAGGTGCCTCCACTCATCCCCAACTCCTGAAAAAATCCAGGAATTTGGGGTTTCATCAAAACCCGGAGCAGCCAGGCCAGAAGTGACTCCGTAAATCCCCAAAATCCGGTCTTATCCTTGTCTTGGATTTTTGGGGTTTCACGAGGACCTGGTGGGGTCCAACGGGGACTTCTGGGGTTCGGTGAGGACTTGGGGAATTCAAGAAGGATTTGGGGAGGTTCAAGAAGGAATTTTGGGGATCAGTGAGGATTTTGGGGTTCAGTGAGGATTTGGGTTTCAAGAAGGAATTTTGGGGATCAGTGAGGATTTTGGGGTTCAGCGAGGATTTGGGTTTCAAGAAGGAATTTTGGGGATCAGTGAGGATATTTGGGTTCTGTGAGGATTTGGGGTCCCAGATGGACTTGGGGGGTTCAAGAAGGACTTTTGGGGTTCACTGAGGACTTTTTGGGTTCCTTGAGGAGTTCTGGAGTTCCTCAAAGACGTGAAGGTCAACACACGAAGGGAAGGGACAAGGAGAAGGATTGGAAAATCCTTCGGGAATAAAACATCGGTGACATTCACTGCCCCACCCATCCCAACCCCGATCCTGGAGGGAAATTCCATCTACCTGTAGTGCAGGAGTTGTCCTTCCGCGCTGTAATCCCGATAAATGTCGTATTCCTTCTCGAACACTCCGGAAGGCGACGAGCTGGAAAACAGGAATGGCAGAGGAGGAGTTACCAACGGAGACAGCAACGTCTCCTCTGGGATTTACGGAGATGAATCCCATCAGGACGGGATCCACCTGGCCTGGATCTGCTCCCGGGACCTGCTCCAGCTTGGAGTCGTTGAGTTTTTATTTTGAGTTGTTGGCCGGATGATGTCCAAAGCCACCCATGGCCGTGGTCTCCAGGTTCATTTTCAACCCTTCAAAGACCAAATTTTCCCCTAAAACATCTGAGCAGATCCCAAACATCTCCCGGCTCCATCCCACCCTTTCCAAGTGCTGCTCCCGCTCTTCCACAACCTCGGATGGTCAGAAACAATATGGGAAGAGGAAAATCCCCCAAACCCCCATTTTTGCCACATTTTCATCTAAATCTGAGCCTGCAGAGCTCTTGTTCCTGGAAGACGGAGAAGGTCACACCACCAACCCACTCCAAGAGAAAACATGGGAAAAAAAACCATCTGGAAGTCTGAGATGGAATTTCCAAACTGATTTTCGGACTCGGTGGGGTTCAGTGAAGACTTGGGAATTCAAACTCAGGAATCCAAACTTGGAGTCCAGGAAGGATTTTGTGGGATTCAAGGACTTGAAGCCGCTCCTGTAGGACCAAACCCACTCTGGATCCGTATTTTTGGCTCCACACTTTTCCAAGGGATCCATGAATCCATGCCAAGACCCTCCAACACTTCCCAAAAACCAGGTATTGATAGTCGTGTTTCCAATATTATCCAATCCCGCTGCAAATGAGCGCAGGAAAATTATTTTTGCCTTAACAGCCCTTCCTGCTGGGAATGTGCTCGGATTCGGTCATGTTTGGAAAACAGAGCAAATATTTCTCCAGAAGATGTCTGGAGAAGTAACTTTATTCCAAAAAAACCATCCCTAAAATCCCCCCATGTCTCCCATTAATAAAATTCGGATCTGGTGTTGGTTTCGGGAGGAAAAAAAGAGGGAAAAGAAACAAATCTTCCTAATAGGATAAAGCTCCAAAATTTTAGTGGAGCAAGGAGGCAATAAAATTAAGCTTCTGTCAAAGCTGATTTTAATGGGATTTAGCCCTGGAATTACGGACGGCTGTGTGGAATTGCCTAATCCCTTTTTCCTCACCAGCGCATGTGAATGGAATTCCTCCTCCTCCTCCTCCTCCTCCTCCTCCTCCTCCTGCTCCTGCTGCTCCTGCTCCTGCTCCTGCTCCTCCTCCTCCTCCTCCTCCTCCTCCTCCTCCTCCTTCTCCTGCTCCTGCTCCTCCTCCAGGATTCCCGAGAGAAAGGCATCACCTCTGATCCCACTGCTGTACCCAAAACCATGTTGGAATTTTGATGGATCCCCAATTCCATGGAGGAATCCAGATGAACCCTCAAAACCGTGTCGGAATTTAGATGGATCCCCAATTCCATGGAGGAATCCAGATGGACCCTCAAAACCGTGTCAGAATTTAGATGGATCCCCAATTCCATGGGGGAATCCAGATGGATCTCCACATCCATGGCAGAATCCAGATGGACACCCAAATCCATTGTGGAATTTAGATGGATCCCCAATTCCATGGGGGAATCCAGATGGGTCCTCAATTCCATGGCAGAATCCAGACGGATCCTCAATTCCGTGGCAGAATCCAGATGGATCTCCACATCCATGGTGGAATCCAGATGGATCCCCAAATCCATGGCGGAATCCAGACGGATCCCATCCCTGGAAGTGCGCAAGGCCAGGCTGGAGCAATCTGGGATAGAGGAAGGTGTCCCTGCCCAGGAACTGGATGAGCTCTAAGGTCCCTTCCAACTCAAACCATTCCATGATTCCAGGAGATTCCTGGAGCTGTTCAAGGTCCTTCCCTAGGGATCTGCTTCCCAGCACTCCACCCCCATCCAGCACAGCAGCATCCTTGGGGAAAATCTGGTGGGAATGTCGGTTTTTCCATCTAAAAACTCCACTGGAACCTGGTCATGGCCAAAACGGGATTGTCAAACCCAACGGACACCGGAATTCCCCACGTGGGATGGACCAACAGCTCCTCCACACCCCTCCAGGATGGAATTCTCGCTCCTCTGGATTCCCAGGTTTCTGTTCCAGGTGCCAGCATCAAGCTCCACATGCTCCTCCATCCTTTAATTTCGCTGAGCCTGAAAATGGGTGGATTTTTCTTGGAATTTTTCAGTGTTGTCACTTCCAAGATCTTCCCAATCCATTGGAGCCATGGCTTGGTTTCCATCCATCGTTTTTCCCGCTGTTCCATTTCCCGTCAGCGTTAATTATCCCCATCCAAACGAGCTCCAGGCCTCCTCCCGTCCATCTCCAGCGAGTTTTGGAGTTGATGGATGAGCGAATCCATCCCAAAAATTCTGACCAAAATGGGATTGTCAAACCCAATGGACACCGGAATTCCCCACGTGGGATGGACCAACAGCTCCTCCACACCCCTCCAGGATGGAATTTCCGCTGGATTCCCAGGTTTCTGTTCCAGGTGCCAGCATCAAGCTCCACATGCTCCTCCATCCTTTATTTTGGCTCATCCGAAAATGGGTGGATTTTTCTTGGAATTTTTCAGAATTTTTTGCTCCCAACATCTTCCCAATCCATCGGTTTCCATCCATCGTTTTTCCCGCTGTTCCATTTCCCGTCAGCGTTAATTATCCCCATGCAAACGATCTCCAGGCCTCCTCCCATCCATCTCCAGCGAGGTTTGGAGTTGATGGATGAGCGAACCCATCCCAAATATTCCGACTGGGGGGAGCCGGGCAGGGAATTTCCTCAGGGATCCGCGGGAGGATGGAGCGGCAGTTGGACATTCCCAGGGATGGCCGAGCCGGCCGCGCTCGCTTTTCCGGGACGAGCCGAGTTTTTGGGAATAATTAAAAACCACCAGCTGAGATTCCGGCGTTAACGAGCATCCTCTGGAATCAGCCAGGGCAGGATTCCCAGCTGATTCCTGGTTAATATTTAACCAGGAATTCCGGCTATCCCGGCTTCCCGCGGGCAGGGATGCGACGGAGCGTGGCCCCTGGTGTTTTCCCAAGGTTTTTAAGGGAAATCCTTACGGATTTTGCTTGGCCCAACAGATTTGTTGGATTGAAGGAGGAATTTTACAGTGAGGGTGGTGCATCTGTGGATGCTTCATCCCTGGAATATTCCAGGCTGGGTGGGATGGGGCTTGGAGCAACCTGGGATGGTGGAAGGTGGCCCTGCCCATGGAAAGAGGATGGAACTGGATGGTTTTCAGGACCCTTCCAACCCAAACCATTCCATGTGTAAGGTCTTTCCTGGAATCTCCACACGGGCCCGGTTTGTGTCCTCAAGCCAGACGTTCCCACCCAACCTGGCCTCGGAACAGCCGGCATAATCTGGAAAACTCAACCCAAACAAATAATTCCCAAAACGGGCGTCAAGGACTCCCACAAGAACGGGGCTACGACTGCATTCCCAGAAATCCCAACGGATAAAATCGCACGGAGATGATCACAGGAAGCAAAACCAGTTCCAACCAAAAACCCGACCGGTTTGGAAACCCAGCTTTGGTTTTGGAAAAGTGTCCTGAGGTCTCCCCAAAATCCTTCTCCATGCAAAACCGGCCCGGCTCCACAGATTATTGATAAGGATATCCAGATTATTGATAAGGATCGGGAGAAGAGTCGGGATCGGCCTGGGAGGAGCCTGAAATTGGGAATGAGCCTTCAACCGCCACCCTCCGGGCTGGACAATCCGGTTTTTATCCATCAAATCGTGTCCCTGGATGGATGAGGGACACATCCAAAGCCTTTCTGGGGCACTTCAAAGGTGGTTTTCCGCGAATAAAGGCGATTTTCCATTTAAAAAGTGTGATTTTCCAGTGAAAAATGTGATTTTCCACTAATAACTGTGATTTTCCAATAATAAAGGTGGTTTTCCAATAATTAAGCTGATTTTCCAGTAATCAAGATGATTTTCCATTAGTAAGTCTGATTTTCCAATGAAAAAGGTGATTTTCCAATAATTAAGGTGATTTCCAATTTAAAAAGTGATTTTCCAGTAATGAAGATGATTTTTTTCATTAATAAGTGCGATTTTCCACTAATACGGATGATTTTTCAATAATTAAGGTGATTTCCAATTATAAAAAATTATTTTCCAGCAATGAAGATTATTTTTCATTAATAAGTATGATTTTCCAATGAAAAGGGTGGTTTTCCACCAATAAAGGTGATTTTCCAATAAAAAAGGTGGGTTTTCCAACAATTAAGGTGATTTTCCAGTAATGAAGATGATTTGTTATTAATGAAGATGATTTTTCATTAATAAGTGTGTTTTTTCAATGAAAAATGTGATTTTCCACTAATAAGGAAAATTTCATGCAAATAAGGGTGATTTTCCAAAAATTAAGGTGATTTTCCAGTTAAAAAAGTTATTTTCCAGTAATGAAGATGATTTGTTATTAATGAAGATGATTTTTCATTAATAAGTGTGATTTTCCGCTAATAAGGGTGGTTTTCCAATAATTACAGCGATTTCCAATTTTAAAAAAAGTGATTTTCCAGTCATGAAGACGAATTTCCAGTGAAAAAATTGATTTTCCATTATTAACTGTGATTTTCCAATGAAAAAGGCGATTTTCCACTAAGTGTGGTTTTCCAGTGAAAAAAGCGATTTTCCAATAATTAAGCTGATTTTCCAGTAATGAGGACGATTTGTTATTAATGAAGATGATTTTCCAATAATTAAGGCGATTTTCCAATAATTAAGGCGATTTTCCCATAATTAAGGTGATTTTCCAATAGAAAAGGTGATTTTGCATTAACCAAGATGCTTTTACACCAATAAAATTAATTTTCCCTCAACAATTTTCCCTAAACCGCGGCTTACAAATCCTCCAGCACCGACAGAAATTTATCCTGGGAACCTCTGGCACAAACAACAAAACCTAACTAATGTTTTTTTTTTTAAATCAACAAATCCAGCAGGTTTTTTTTTTTTTCCTGCCTAGAACACGGCACCATTCCCCAGCCTTTGGAAAATCAGGGAAAGCGAGCGGCCGGAAATAGCTCAGCTCCATGGCAAAAGCCAGGAATAGAAATGAAATCCCGGCTCCAAATCCCCGGCTTTAATCGCCGCCCTCCATACTCTTAATTACGGCCCCCGCCTCCCATAAAACTTCAAAGATGGTTTTCTTCGGAATTACGCAACCGGAATTTCGGGGCCGACGCAAGCGCTCGGAGGAATTAGGCAAATATCCGAAATATCCGCCTAATCCGGGGAATTCAAGGGAAGGATATTAAAAAAGCTTCAGACCCCGATTTCCATCCCAGCTCGGAGCAAAAAATGCCAGATATGAGATTTTTTTTTTTTTTTTTTTTTTTTCCTGGGAAATCTTTGAGGATGGAATGAGGAAGGGGAGTCCAGTCTTGTTTGGGTTATGCCGGGAATGTGTTTTCCACCGGTTATCCCCAAATATTTCCTCGGATAATTCCATCCCCGGGGAGTTTCACCGTCTCAATAAACTCAAGGGTCATGGGGAGGAACTGCATTAAGGAAGGAGCCTGGAAAATGGATTTGAGGATCTTGGAAGTCTTTTCCGACCTTTAATTCCGTGGAAAACTCACCCGGATGGGTGGGACGGGACCCGGCACCGTTGGAGCACCCCCAGGGCTGGAAAAGGGGAAAGGAAGTTGAAGCCAAAGGAATTTTGGAGCAGGAAAATCTCCCGTGGAGGGAAATCCAATTTTTGGGTAAATTTGGGAATGCTGGGAGATCCTACCAAAGAATTCCAGCAATGCCCCATCCCTGGAAGTGTCCAAGGCCAGGCTTGGAGCAACTCAAACTGTTGGAAGACCACGGAATTCCGGCCCCTTTGCCATGGACGGGGACATCCAGCGTCACTCGGAGATGGATTGGGTGGGAATAAACCAAAACCGGGGATGAAGCACCACAAAAAAACCATCGGAAAACTGAGTTTGGGATCCTTCCTCACAATCTGGGAAACTGAGGATCTCGTGGGACCAGGGGAAGAGGCTGAAGCCGGGGAATTTCCAGTTCTCCCAAGTTCCTCCTGGCTCCTCACACCAGGTGACCTCACCCGGCTGGGAAAATCCCACACTTGGATGAAGAAAGGCCCAGAATTCCAAGCCTCAAGCTCCTGCTGGAGGCAGGACATTGGGAAGGAAACTCCCGAGGATCTTCCCCGTGCCTCGGTCCTTCCGCGCGGTTTTCCAGAGGGACTCCAAGTCCTCGATTTCTCTTCCTTCTCATCCTGGAGCAAGGCTGGGAATCCCTGCCAGGACCTGGAAAACCCTCGGGCAGCAGGTGCTCCGGGGATTTACGTCATTGATCCACCTGTTTGCCAAACCCGGGCACGGCAGGTTCTTCCCAGCGCCTCCCGGGAAAGGAAATAAACGGAGAGAATTCCAAGGAAAAATCATGGGACGCTCAAATTGGGTATTTTAGAGATTTGAGGCATCTTTTATTCCACAAATCTGCTTTTTTTTGGGAATTTTTGGAGTCAGGACATGGCTGCTGCCTGTTAGGGGTGGGGGTTTGATCCCAGAGAGCTGCAGCGGGCGCATTCCAGGGATTGGATTTTGGGATAATTCCCCTTGGATATTCCAGCTCAGCCTTAATCCAGGAAGATTTAAATGCTCTGTTTTATCTCCGATTTCCCGGCACTTTCATAACCAGGACGTGCAAAAAAAAGTGGGAATCCTGAGGAATAACTCGGGCACAATATCCCAGCAGATGGGATTTGGGTGAAGACCCCTTGCATTCCAAAATTCCTGCGTTTTTGTCCAAGGAAAATGCTCCTGACGGTCAAAAATCCACTTCCTTGTCCTTCAAGCTTCCCCTTGGAATTCCTCCTTGGAGAAGCAGCGGCAGGGCCGAGTTTTCCATGGAAAAGGCTTCCTTTTCCCTTGCCTGACACCTCCTCCAAGGATTTCAAGCCCATAACCTCAGACACTTCCGCGACGGCGCGGAAAATCCCGACACCAAATCCGGCCGACGTTTCCGCTCCGAGATTTCACGGCTGTCAAGGCACGCGCCGCAGGAAAGCCAACGTTTTAAGACAAGCGTGGAAAACTCCAGGGAAAAGCTGGGAAATCCCGCTGGGAAGGCTCTGCTGACCACCAGGACAAAGCTGCTGTTGAGATCCCGGGGTTGATTCCCGAGCTGGGAATCAAATCCCACCTCACTGTGGAAGCGCGAGGTGATTCCGGTGGGATCCAGGAGCTTGGCAACGGCAAATTCCCAGTGGATTCCAAGGGCCGACCCGCACGGGTGGGATGGAACATCCCCATGGATGTGAGGAATGGACTGGGAGAGGCCTCCAGCATCTGGAGACGCTCTGGTTCCTAAATCCTAAATTTTAAGGGTGTGAATTCCAATAAAAACTTCCCCACTTATCCCAAATTCCCTTTTCCAACCAGATGAGCTGAGCTTATCCAGAAACCTTTTAAATAAGATTTCCTGGGATGAAACCTGGACTGGGAGGTTCCACCAGGAAACCCCCAGAGCTCCCTCCCAGCTGCGGATCTCCTGTGAGAAACCCAGCTGAGATCTGGGAATCGTGGAATCTCATGGAATCATGGAGTGGCTGGGGTTGGGAGGGGCCTTCAAGATCATGGAATTCCACAGGGACACTTTCTGCTATCCCAGGTTGCTCCAAGCCTTGTCCAAGCTGGCCTTGGACACTTCCAGGGACGGGGAAAACGCAGGAATGGGGAAAACGCAGGAATGGGGAAAACGCAGGAATGGGGGAAACGCAGGAATGGGGAAGACGCAGGAATGGGATTTTTTTTTCCAGTCAGGATATGAGGATCAAGGGTGGGATGCAGCCATGCGTTGGCTGAGCTGATGGCACTCAATCCTGTCATCCCCAGGGATGCAGGTGGGAATTCCAGTCAGCAGGAATTTCTGCTCCCTCTAATGGCACCTGAATTTTAAAATTTTTTAAAATGAATTTTTAAAGGTCCAACACCTGGGATCTGCTCAATCCCAATCCCTGGAAAGGCCAAGACCTGGAATTCCCGGAGATTCCAGGACACACAACCTCCCATGGGCCAAACCCAGCCCAGGGCTGAATTCTCTTCCAGGAGATTTCCAGGGATCAAACATTTTTATTTGAGAGTCCTGATTCCACCTTGGGAATGATCCTTTCCCCAGGAAACTCCTGCATTCCACCTTGGGAATGATCCTTTTCCCAAGAAATTCCTGATCCCGCTTTGGGAACGATCCTTTCCTCAGGAAATTCCAGATCCCAGCTCAGGAATGATCCTTTCCCCACGAAATTCCTGATCCCACCTCGGGAATGATCCTTTTTTCCAGAGAAACTCCTGATCCCACCTCAGGAATGATCCTTTCCCCAGGAAACTCCTGATTTCATCTCCAGAATGATCCTTTCCCCAGGAAATTCCTGATCCCACCTCGGGAATGATCCTTTCCCCAGGAAACTCCTGATTTCATCTCCAGAATGATCCTTTCCCCAGGAAATTCCTGATCCCACCTCGGGAATGATCCTTTCCCCAGGAAATTCCAGATCCCATCTCCGGAATGATCCTCTCCTCAGGAAATTCCAGATCCCACCTTGGGAATGATCCCTTTTCCAGGAAATTCCTGATCCCACCCCTGTTCTTGCAGCAAATCCCAGGGAATTTAAAATCCATCCCCCGATCCTTGTTAATCCCTCACGCCGCTTTGGGAATGGGATCCTGCTCCATCAACACCTCCTGGGCTCATTTCCCACCAGGAAAACGGGAATTCTGCCCCTCTGACCTGGCCAGGTGAGATCCCACCTGGAATTCTGCATCCAAGATCCAACAGCAGGAGGATGTGGAGCTGCTGGAGCAATTCCAGAGGAGGCCATGGAGATGCTCCAAGGGCTGGAGAGAGGCTGGGAAGAGCTGGGAATGTCCAGCCTGGAGAAGGGAAGGATCCAGAGAAATCTTGGAGCACCTTCCAGTGCCTAAAGGGGCTCCAGGAGAGCTGGAGAGGGACTTGGGACAAGGGATGGAATGCCAGGACACAGGGAATGGCTTCCCACTGCCAGAGGGCAGGGATAGATGGGATTTGGGAAGGAATTCTTCCCAGGGAGGGTGGTGAGGGGCTGGGATGGAATTCCTGGAGAAGCTGTGGCTGCCCTTGGATCCCTGGAAATGTCCCTGTCCAGACTGGATGGTGCCTGGACCAACCTTGGATAGTGGCAGGTGTCCCTGCCCATGGAAAAGGCTGAAATTCCACGATCTTTCAGGCCTCCTCCATCCCATCCCATCCCATCCCATCCCATGATTCTGTAATTCCACAGCTCCACGATTCCACATCCGCCGGCAGCGAACGACCCCAAACCCATCTCCATTCCCCAAAATCCCCCTGCTCCACGAGGATCCCCCCATTCCCAGGCTCGGAGATTCCATCAGAGCCCCTCCCGGGACCTGGGGAAGGCGGAACCTGCCCCGCGGCGCGGAGCCTCCGATGTGCCACATGAAAGCGCTCGCCGAGCCGGGAATTCCCGTTCCCATCCAGCCGCAGTTTCTGGCAGCAGCAGTTGGGAACGGGAATTCCACCCCGGATTGGTCTCCTCAACCTGGCCGGGTCCTTAACGTGGTCAAAAAGCATCAATTAAGAGAAGACAAATACATTAATTAACGACCTGCCTCAGGTCTCCCAGAAAAGCTGCGGCTTCTCCGTGCCTGGAATCATCCCAGGTCAGGCTGGGATGGTGGGAGGTGTAGGAGATGGAAAAATATGGATTTTAAGGCTCCTTTCCAACCCAAACCATTCCACAATTTGCAGATTTTAGTCCATAAAAGATGAAAGGACAACGGAGGAACGACGCGAATGTCTCCGAATGTTGTCCTTGGGAACGGAGCTCTGGCTCCCTTCTCCTTCCCGAGGGAAATTATCCCTGCCAGGAGCTCCCCAGACCTGTGGGACAAGCCGTGGTTGTGGCGTGAATCATCCCAACTTCTCAGGGAGATCTTATCCAGGGAAATCATTTAAAACCACGCCGGGCTCTAACCCCAAATTTCAAATCCTAAAAACAAATTTCAAGAGGACGAGAAATTATTCCTTGGAGGAAACTTCCTGCAGGGAACATCTAAAACATCCCTAAGGTGGAGAAACACCTTTTCCTGATGTTTTGCTCTCTTCCTCCTTGTTTTTTGGAGGATCCAACTCCACTCTCAGCGGAGACCCATGAGGAGAGCATGAGGAACCAACCACAAACCATCTTTACCCAAGGCCGGCAGGATTTTGCTCTTGGACACCGCCAGCACTCGAAATTCCTGATTTTCTCCCGCCGGGGCTCTAAACGCAAATTTCCAATCCTAAAAACGAATTTCAGAGGATGAGAAATTATTCCTTTAGGGAACCTTCCTGCAGGGAACACCTAAAACATCCCTAAGGTGAAGAAAAACCTTTTCCTGATGTTTTTCCCTCTTCCTCCTCCTTGTTTTTTGGAGGATCCAACTCCACTCTCTCAGTGGAGACCCATGAGGAGAGCATGAGCAACCAACCACAAAACACCTTTACCCAAGACCGGCAGGATTTTGCTCTTGGACACCACCAGCACTGGAAATTCCTGATTTTCTCCCGCCGGGGCTCTAAACCCAAATTTCAAATCCTAAAAACGAATTTCAGAGGATGAGAAATTATTCCTTTAAGGAACCTTCCCACAGGGAACACCTAAAACATTCCTAGGGTGAAGAAAAACCTTTTCCTGATGTTTTTCCCTCTTCCTCCTCCTTGTTTTTTGGAGGATCCAACTCAGTGGAGACCCACCAGGGGTCGAGCATGAGGAACCATCCACAAAACACCTTTACCCAAGACTGGCAGGATTGTGCTCTTGGACACCACCAGCACTCGAAATTCCTGATTTTCTCCTGCCTGGGCTCTAAACTCAAATTTCCGATCCTAAAAATGAATTTCAAGAGGACGAGAAATTATTCCTTGGAGGAAACTTCCTGCAGGGAACATCTAAAACATCCCTAAGGTGGAGAAACACCTTTTCCTGATGTTTTGCTCTCTTCCTCCTTGTTTTTTGGAGGATCCAACTCCACTCTCAGCGGAGACCCATGAGGAGAGCATGAGGAACCAACCACAAACCATCTTTACCCAAGACCGGCAGGATTTTGCTCTTGGACACCACCAGCACTGGAAATTCCTGATTTTCTCCCGCCGGGGCTCTAAACCCAAATTTCAAATCCTAAAAACGAATTTCAGAGGATGAGAAATTATTCCTTTAGGGAACCTTCCTGCAGGGAACACCTAAAACATCCCTAAGGTGAAGAAAAACCTTTTCCTGATGTTTTTCCCTCTTCCTCCTCCTTGTTTTTTGGAGGATCCAACTCCACTCTCAGTGGAGACCCATGAGGAGAGCATGAGGAACCAACCACAAACCATCTTTACCCAAGGCCGGCAGGATTTTGCTCTTGGACACTGCCAGCACTGGAAATTCCTGATTTTCTCCCACCTGGGCTCTAAACCCAAATTTCCAATCCTAAAAACGAATTTCAGAGGATGCGAAATTATTCCTTTAAGGAACCTTCCCGTAGGGAACACCTAAAACATCCCTAAGGTGAAGAAAAACCTTTTCCTGATGTTTTTCCCCTCTTCCTCCTTGTTTTTTGTAGGATCCAACTCCACTCTCAGTGGAGACCCATGAGGAGAGCATGAGGAACCAACCACAAACCATCTTTACCCAAGACCGGCAAGATTTATCTTGGAGACCACCACCACTGGAAACTCCCGATTTTCTCCCACCTTTACCTTTCCGTTTCCTCCTTCACCACGGAATACTGGCTGGGCTGGCGGCTCGGGCGCTGCTCCTGCACCTTCTCGCTGCCCTCCAGCTCCTGCTCCAGGGACGAGCTGGTGCTTCCCTCCCTGCTGACATTGCTGCTCCTGCCGGGGCTGTTTTCCGTGGAAGCCCGCGGCGACTCCGTGTTCTGCTTCAGCGTCTGCAGCTTGGCCAGCGGGATGATGTCGCAGTTCTGGGGACGGTGCCACACCGTCCTCTGCGTGGTGGCATTGTAGTAGTAGAAGCGCGAGGTGTTGGGGTCGAAGAGCTCCCACCACTGGTTCTCATTGGTGCGCTTGATCCGCACCCCGGCGGGCGGGTCCCACACGCACTCCCCCGTGATCAGGTTGGCGTACATGCGCTCCCGGGTCCGAGGCTCGATGATTTCCACCCATTCCAGCCTGGGGAAAGGACAGGGAGAGAAGGGAAATGTCAAGCAAGAGACCTCGGAAGGTTCACCCAACCTGACGATTCCGTGATTTGACGCTAATGTGGGATGGAGATGAGCGAGTTCTCAACTCCTCCTTCCACCCCCACTGAATCTTCCATGTCCAATCTCCCACCCATTCCTGGAAAAAACCTGGAAAAGAACAGGCAGAGAGGGGAAGCATCAACCAAGGTCCCTGCCAATCCCGACTATCCCATCATTCCATTATTTTGACGTGAGCGCGAGATGGAGAAGAGCGACTGCTCAGCTCTTCCTTCCACCCCCATCGAGTCTCCCATGTCCAAGGCCCGATGATTCCCACCCATTCCAGCCTGGAAAAGGACAAGGAGAGAAGGGAAACATCAACCAAGTGACCTTGGAAGGTCACCCAAGCCACCCCATGATTTTCTGATTTGATGAGAGTGCGGGATGGAGAAGAGCAACTTCTCAACTCTTCCTTCCACCCCTATCAAACATTCCATGTCCAAGTCTTGATGATTCCCACCCATTATTCCAGCCTGGAAACGAACAAGGAGAGAGGGGAAGCATCACCCAAGGTCCCTCCCAACCGTCCAATGGCTCCGTGACTCAGTGCTCATGGAAGAAGAGCAATTTGACAGCTCGTCCTTCCACACCTATAAAGTCTCCCATGACCAAGGCTCGATGATTCCCACCCATTCCAGCCTGGAAAAAAACAAGGATAGAAGGGAAATCCAACCAAGATCCCTTCCAACCCAAACCATCCGACAGTTCCGTGACTCAGTGCTCACAGGGTGGAGAAGACCAATTTGACAACTTCTCTTTCCACCCCTATAAATTCTCCCATGTCCAAGGCTCGATGATTCCCACCCATTCCAGTCTGGAAAACAACGAGGAAAGAAGGGAAATTCAACCAAGATCCCTTCCAACCCCAAGCATCCAATGGTTTCATCCGTGGCTGGATGAAGAGCGACCTCACAACTCCTTCTTCCACCCCCACAGAATTATTTACACAAAACAGAAAATTTTCCAAAGAGTTTCCAACCAATCCCTGACTTTCAGCTTCCAGGGAAACCCAACAAGTCTGCAAAACCCACGCCAGGTTTGGAGCACCACAATGTCCACCCTTGAAGGTCCAGAGTCGGGGATCAAAGCACGTTCTGTGAGGGAATGGGAAGGGCTGGAGGTTCTGGAATCAGCAACCTGGAGATGAACTTCTCCTGCAGGACCCCGCAGCCCGGCGCTGCCACCCACACCACCAAACCTGGCAGCATTCCCCACAAAAACTCCAAAAAATTCTGGATTCGACCTCGCCCGGCCCAGCTGGAGCAGCGCAGCTCCCCGGCACTCCGAAGATCCCGAAGCTCCTTCCCTCTCTGTCCCGATTTCGACACCGGGAAAAGGCGTCGGCTCCGTGGGTTCCGGCACCATCCCAAAACCACCGGCCCCAGCACAGCCGGGCTGGGTGACAACAACCACGGGCGGCACCAACACCGAAACCTGGCGGTGGCGGGGATGGAGAGGGCGAGGGCTGGAGGGGCCCAGCCGTGTCCTGGGATCCGTGGGAAGGGGTGGAATGGGATGGGAACTGGGATGGAAACTGGGATGGGATGGGATGGGATGGGATGGGATGGGATGGGATGGGATGGGATGGGATGGGATGGGATGGGATGGAAACTGGGATGGGATGGTCCCATGGGCAAGGGACACCTTCCCCCCTCCCAGGTTGCTCTAAACCCTGCCCAAGGTGGCCTTGGAAACATCCAGGGATCCAGGGGCAGCCAAAGATCCTCCAGGAATTCCATCCCAGCCCCTCACCACACTCACAGCCAGGAATTCCTTCCCAAAATCCCATCTATCGCTGCCCTCTGGCAGTGGGAAGCCATTCCCTGTGTCCTGTCCCTCCATCCCTTGTCCCAAGTCCCTCTCCAGCTCTCCTGGAGCCCTTCAGGCACTGGAAGGGGCTCTGAGGCCTCCTTAGATCCTTCCCTTCTCCAGGATGGACATTCCCAGCTCTCCCAGCCTCTATCCAGCCCTTGGAGCATCTCCATGGCCTCCTCTGGATCAGCTCCAGCAACTCCAGGCCCTCCTCCTGTTGGATCCTGGAGCTGGGTGCAGAATTCCAGGTGGGATCTCACCTGAGCGGGGCAGAGGGGCAGAATTCCCCTTTTCCTGCTGCCCACACTGTGGGATGAGCCCAGAACATTGGGAATTTCCAGGACCACCCACCAACATCCCCGAGTTCCATCTCCCCACAGCTGCTCTCCATCTTTCCCCCCCATCCACGTTTTCCTGGAATTGCCCTGACCCCCCCCCACCCCACTCATAAACACAACAAAAGGGATTTTTGGGATCATCCCGCAGCAAACGGGAGCTTAGAAAATTCCAAAGAGGATTAAGAGAAGTCGTAATCCCAGGAAACCGAGAATTCCACCAGTTTTTCAGATTGCCTCAAACACTGCACTTGTCACCTCTGGATAATCCAGAGGATACCTGAGACGTTCTGGGATCTGCATTTTTGTTCAAATTCCTCTTTTGTGTGGGTTTTTATTTAAAAAAAAAGGGGGGGATTTAATGAAGTTATTTGGGATTTATCCTTGTCTGCTTTTCCAAGGTTTTTAAGGAAAGCCTAGAAATAGATGGGGAGGAATAAAAAGTGAAGTGAGGCTTATCAAGGAAGGTGCCACTTAAACCTGACACATCCAGGGAGTCAGGCAGTGATGGATCACATGGATGGCATCCCGACGCCTCTTCCCGGGAATAAATCCCTGGAGGCTCTTCAGAAACGCCCAATTTGCGAGGAAAAAAATCCCAGGAGGGGGGTCCCAGGTGTGAGCCTGGCTCTGAATCCTCAGCTGGTCCAGCTCATTTTCCAACGGGATTTAAAAAACCTCTGGATGGACAAAAAGAGTGGGATTTTCAGGGAGTGGGATCCCAGCTTGGATCAAACCCCCCTAAAGGAGGAAAACGTGTCCAGCTCCTCTCGGAAATGAGAGGAAAATCCACAATCAAGCTTTTCCCGGCAGAACAGAGACTAAAAGCAGCAGGAGGGGAGTCGGTCCTAAATCTGGGCTCGTCTCGTCCCGCAAAACTCGGATCTGGCGCGGAGCTGGAGGCCACTTCCAGCTTTGGGGAATTGGGATTGGCCAAAGAACCGGCCAGGGTGGCCAATCACACCTGGTCTGTGCCAGCCCAGGGAAGATTTGGGATTCCCAGGATATTGAGGGGCTGGGGCGCGGCCAGGGAAGGGAACGGGATGATCCTGAAGGTCCCGTTCCGACCTAAACCATCCCATGGTTTTATGAGGAGCAATTCGAATTCCCGATTCCCAGCAAGGTTTTGGGGATCTTGGAAGTGGCTCTGCAGCACCTGGGGGGCTCTGCTCCCCAAATTTCCCACTCCCGGGTGATCCCTTTGGAATCACAAACCAAAATATCCAAGATTTCCCAACATGTCCAAGAACCCAAATCCCCCCATCAGTGCAAAGTTCCCAGGAGAGGACAATTCCCACCTTATTTCCCATCTTATTTCCCAATTTCCCATCTTGTTTCTCATCTTCTTTCCCTGCTTAAAATTAATTAAAACCTCCTGCAAAACTTCATAAAAATTTAAATTAATAATGGAATTATTAAACGGGTTGGGGTGAAAGGAGCTTTTAAAGCTCATCCGTTCCAACCCCTGCCTGATAGTTTATTTATTATTGATTAATTAATTAACGTTCATTATTAAACCCTTTATTTTATCCATTATCCCCATTATCTTGTTAATCATCCACTTCATTAAAAACCCTTTAATTATTACACCCATTATTTTATTTATTACTGATTTTTCAGGAATATTTGACTTAAAATATGGGGAAAACCCCACAACTCCGTGATGCCAGACCTTGGAAAATCTGGAACAAATGGGGAAAAAAAAAATCATGGAATGAGGGCTGGGAGAGGGATGGATCCTCAGCCGCTCCATGGAGAACGGGAAAACGGCTCCGGTGGTTTTGCCATGGAACTGCTGTGGTCCCATCCCTCGCCATGGGATTTTGGGAAATTCAGTGTCCTCTCCCCAAAATTCCAAGGCAACCCTGTGGTAGGCCCACCATGGCTCAGTAATGGTGATTTTCACGGAAAATCATGGAATTTTTTCCCTGAGGGAAGGGACCTTTGAGGATCATTTTTTCCAACGCATTTCCATGAGCTGGGACACCTTCCACTATACCAGGTTGCTCCAATTCCTGGCCTTGGACACTTCCAGGGATGGGCAGCCACAGATTCTCTGGGAATTCCATCCCAGGGCCTCACCACCCTCCCAGGGAAGAATTCCTTCCCAATATCCCACTTAAATTTCCACTTTTCCACTGGGAAGCCATTCCCTGTGTCCTGTCCCTCCACCCCTTATCCCGAGTCCCTCTCCAGCTCTCCTGGAGCCCCTTCAGGCACTGGAAGCGGCTCTGAGGTCTCCTTGGATCCTTCCCTTCTCCAGGCTGGACATTCCCAGCTCTCCCAGCCTCTCTCCAGCCCTTGGAGCATCTCCGTGGCCTCCTCTGGATCTTCTCCAACATCTCCACATCCTCCTGATGTTGGATCCTGGAGATGGAAGAGGATTCCAGGTGCAGGATTCACCTGGGCTGGGCAGAAGGGCAGAATTCCCACCTTTCCTGCTGCCCACTGGGAATTTCTGGGATGTGGCCACACACAGCCAGGTCAGATCCCATTTTTTATCCATCCCTGAGGACAGGAGGGAATGTCCAGCAAAATCAGAGCTCAGGATCCAGGGCGAAGCTCCGGGAGCTCCCGCCTTGATCCGTAAAAACGCAAACACCAGGAGCTGTGTGATTTGGGAGATTCTGGAAAAGAATCCTGAATTCCCTGCTGGAAAAAGCTATTCCAGGACAGCGGGGGGAACCCAAGCCCTCTGCTCCATCCTGAATCCACGGCAATTCCAGCGGCGGAAAAGCGCTGACCCTAAATCCGCCTCAGGGGAAAAACCGACTCCTCCATCAGAGCCAATCCGCCGCCGATCGTTCCTTCCCAATTAAATGGAACGAGGGAATTCTGCAGCTCCGGGAGGCAGGAGCCGTCGGATCCGGGTGTTTTGATGGAGAAGGGATGTGACTGCCTGGGCAACGTCGGGACGAGGTTCAAGGGCGGCCACGGTGAAGAGGAGGCGCCGGCGGGAGTATCACGGGATGGGCGGGAGCAATCATGGAATGGTTTGGGAAGGAGCCTAAAGATCATGGAATTCCATGGGCAGGGACGCGTTCCGCTATCCCAGGTTGCTCCAAGGCCTGTCCAACCTGGCCTTGAACAATTCCAGGGATGAGGCAGCCACGGAATTCCCTGGGAATTCCGCTCCAGCGCCTCACCACTCTCCCAGGGAAGAATTCCTTCCCAAATTCCAATCTAAACCTCTCCATTTTGAATTCCAACCCTTCCCTCTCCTCCCTGTTCCTCTGACAACTTGAAGCCTCAACTCCGGGTAAAGCTGATCCCGCTTGAACCTAATTTCCCTCTTTTTGGACGGTTCAGGGATTTAAAACAACTCCTCCACCTTCTTCCCCCCAGGTCTTTGCTGGGAGCTGCTCCTTTCCGACCAAAATCCCAGGAATCGATGCGGAAATCTGATCCCGTTTCTCTCTGATCCCAAAAAACGCTTGTTCAGCTGCTTTTTCCCCCTGGGCTGCAGAGATCAATAAATTCCAAATCATTTTAGGTGTGGAACGCCGGGAAATTTAAGCTCGTCCTAAGCCGGGTCGGCTCATGGAGTTAAGCCCGGTGGCAGGAGTGACACCGAGGGGACACCGAGGTGACACCGAGGGAGGGGTCAGGTCCCAAAGGTCCCAAGTGGCTCTGAGGCCAAATTAACCTCAGTGACACCAATCCCAGCTCCTTTAAACCCAGCTTAAATCCAGCTGGGAGTGGGATTGGAGCAACCCGGTCCAGTGCAAAGCCAGGCTTGATGGCCTCCAAAGTCATTCCCAACCCAACTAATTTGATGTTCCCGTGATCCTACGAGGTTTTAATGACCTCATTACCATGAAAATCAAAAAACCCCCATGATCCTACTCTTTTTTTGGGGAATTCAAGAGGTATCAGAGCATGAGAGGATTTTATGGATTTAACGTGGGGAGAACATGAAATCTAAATGCACATCCTAAAATTAAATTCCAGAATGGAATAACTTTAAATCCCAGTTCCAAGTCAGCCTTTCCTGAGATTTGCCACCGGAAGGAGAAAGAGACTATTTGATAACAGCAAAAAACAAGGAATAATCCACAACAACCCTAAATGTTTCTCCAAAACATCAACACAACGAGGGTTTTTTTTTTTCCTTGGGAAAAGCATCTCCAAAGGCTGATCCAACAGAAAAATCCTCCTCTGGGTGTTGATGATGACGAAGAGCTTTGTCCCTGCCTTGCTCAGCAGATTCCCGGGAATCTGAGGCATCGGATCGATCCCCGAGCAACGAAATAAATCCATAAAGGACTGGGTGGAAGTCTGGGAGCTGATCCAGCCCCTGGGAGAGCCGGGATGGGAAAAAAATCCAGGGCTGGGAATGCAGGGATGGGAGGAATTCCAAGGATGGAGATGTCAAGGTGCTTAAAAAAGGAGGAGGAGTCATTAATTAAGGGAAAATCGTCTTTAATTGGAGCTGCCCCACCCCCTTGGGGCAGCCACAGCTTCTTTGGGAATTCCATTCCAGGGTCTCACGGGGAGGAATTCCTTCCCGACAGGAGAAGCCTGGGAATGACGATTCCCAATTTAACCCATTGAACCATCAGGTTTCATGGAGCCATGGAATGGTTTGGGTGGGAAAGGACCTCAAATCTCACCTGGATGTGAGTGGTGACACCTTCCCCCACCCCAGGCTCCTCCAGCCTGGATTTGGACACCTCCAGGGATGGGGCAGCCACAGCTTTTCTGGGAATTCCATTCCAGGCCCTCACCACCCATCACCAAATTCCTTCCCAATCTCTCAATTTTTAGTTTCAAATTCCCAGCCCTGACATGAGCGGGTCCTTCCCCTTTCCACCACCATTCCAAGGACTTTGAGGATCCTTTTTCCTGCTCCACGGTGGGATTTGAAGGCACCTCAAGACCTTTTGTTCCAGCCTGCACCGTTCCCAACCATCCCCTTTGCCGCTGACCGCCACGATTGGAAAACCATCGGATATTTAATCGTCCCAAGGGAATTTTTCAGCGAAAAAAAGGAGTGGTAGGACCCTGAGGATCGTTTATTTATCCACAGACCACCAGAGAGCCAAACCTGGGACATTCCTGCTCATCCAGCTGCTCTGGAAGAGGCGGAACGCAGGGATAACACGGCCCGACGGATCCGACAGCGTTGGAACTCAACTTCCCCCTTCGATTTTCCGGAGATACGACTCCGGGATTTGCAACTCGGGAATGATTTGCACCCCAAATGACACCCCTGGAGTAATTCCCGGACCCAGATAAACCGGGATAACGTGTCCTGGGATGTGCCCCGGCTTGGAACGCGCTCTGGGAAAGCTCCCGGCTGGCCAAGCTCTTCCTCAGCACTTTCGGGAGCCAAACCGCGGAGGAGGAATTTTTTGCATAGGGATGAAGCTCCCGGATTTCTCTGCCAGCTTGGAATTGCAGCTCCTGCCAGCTCCTTCCTGAAGGAGTAAATACCTGGATAATTTTAAATATTGGTATTCCCATGGATCTGGGAATTGCAGAGGCCTGGCTAGAGAGACCGAGGGTGGCTACAAACGGAACTCATGGAATTACGACTTCCCCGAGTGAGGAAACCCATGGAAAATGAGAATTTCCATCAGCTGATCCCGCTGGAGAATCAGGAGGTGGAATCCAAGAGGGAATCTGATGCTCCCCAGCGTTGGATCAAGCACCATCCAAAGGCTCCAAAATAGCGGCGCTGTACGAAACCCAAAATCCCATCCCTGCTGCAAATGCCCTGATTCCACTGGGAATCAAAATCCATGAGGTTTGGGATGAGACTGAGCCCCAGAAACCATGGAATGGTTTGGGTGGGAAGGGACCTCCAAGACCATCTCGCTCAAGCCCATTCCATGGGGCAGGGACACCTTCCACTATCCCAGGCCGCTCCGATCCTTTTCCAACTCGCCCATGGACACTTCCAGAGATGGGACATCCACAACTTCTCCGGGAAGTTCCAACAAATCGCACCCTCAGAGGAAAAGAATTCCCAAAGAAGCCTTAAAAACAACCCAAGACAATTTCAGAAGCGTGAAAACCCAATTTCCCCGTTATTCCTGAAAAGCGCCGTGGAGAAGAGGAGCAGGGAATGATTCCACACATTTTTTCCCCCCTTTAATTGGTTGCTCCAGAGTTTAAAAGAAAACTCCGGGAAATGACTTTCCGTAGCTCCTAATTAAGCCGTGGAATTTGGCAACGCAGCCAAATCCCATAAATAGGTTCAAAGGAGATTTCGATGAGTTCAAGGAGGACACGAGCTTTTAAAGGGGATATTCCAAGGTCAGGAAATCCCCAGGAGCAGGGAAGGTTCACCCTTCCCTTTTCCGGAGGAATTTTTCCCCCTTTTCCGGAGGAATTTTTGCCGTGGAGAATGGAACGCAGCCGCGGGAAACATTCCTACCCCTCCCATCTCCCAAAATCCCACTTTGCATCCGTGTCTTTGGCTTGGTCCCATCCCTTCTGGCCCAGAGGACACAGGGATAAGACTCCCAAAAAAAAACCCCAAAACCCTGGATGCTTCAAAGAGCAGAAAAAGGGAAAGGACGGAATTTTTTCCTGTCTTATCGGAGCGCGTGTGGCCGCTTTCCGACGCTCCCGATCCGAACTTCACAGCTCTGGCATCTCCTTTAAACTCCAGGGAGAGGGGAAAAAAAAAAAAGGAATTTAGGAAGCTGCCGGAGAGCTGATAAGGCAAAGAGCCCGGGATGAATGGAAGGATCCGCATGAAAGCAGCGAAATCGCCAGGATGACCTCGAGCCTCTCAAAGGAGCTCTGGAATTTTATCCGGAGGCTTTTGTGATCCGATATCTCTCCCGACGCCAATTAATCACTTTTTTAGCCTCTCGCCTTATTAAACCTCGGGGAGGTCAAGGGCTTGGGGATATCAGCCCTGGAAAAGTTTGGATTTGAAGGGAAGAGGGCAAATGAGGACAGAAGGATGGGAATTGTTTTTGCCAAGGGGTGGGAGACGAAACAGGACCGGGATTGAGCTGGAAGAGTCGTTTCTGATCCCAAAATGGTGGGAGAGGAGCTGGAGGACACCATGGGATGGGAATGGTGTTGGGATTGGGATTGGATGGGATGGGAGGGAAAAAGGGGCTGGAGATGCCAGGGAAGGGGCGGGCGAGGGGCGGGATGCCCATCCAGCATCTTATCCAAGATATCTGGGACAGCATTCCCAAAAAAAACCACCTCAGAGTGTTTTAATTGATAAGAAGCTCAATGAACTGAAGATGCCCCAGAAGATCCCAGGAGAACTTTGTGATCCATTATCCATGTTTTTTAAATAAACATTTAGGTCCCCATTGATTGCCATCCATACCAAATCCAAACCAATGGATCCAAATTCCACCTTCCCTTGACTTGCCCTCTCGGAAAATCCATGTTCCCAGGGTATGTGGGGCAATTTTGGGATGGGAAGAGCCAATTTTCCAACCTCTGAGGTTGGAAAGCCAGACGGGGGGTTGGGTGAAGCTGGAGCAGATGATTCCCACCTTGAGGACGGATCATTCTGGGTGGTGGCATTCCATGAAATCCCACCCCACAGTCAGCTAAAAATTCACTCCCAAATCCCAATTTTCATTCCTGAACTTCCCAGAAATCAGAGTGAAGATTACCCGAATGGGATTTGCCAGCACCGACTCAAAGGCTTCCTAAAAATCCATAATTAACCAATCTCATTTTGCTTTTCCAGTCGGAATCTTCCGAGGAAAAGACAATTAATGGGAATATTTGGAAATGGGGAATATTGAGAGGAATGCTTTGAGCTCTGAGCCAAAAACCCGGGAACAAGCAACAACCTGCACCAATCCGAGAAAAAACTGCAACGATCAGAACTGAGGGAAGGAAGTTTCTCCCCGCCCCGAAAATTCCTGCAGGAAAAGGAATTTTGCCCATCTCAGATGTCTCCATTTTGTATTCCATGTAAAAAAAATATCAGGGACCAGATATCCAATACCACCAAAACTCCTGGCCAGAAAATTCCGTAAAAATACCGGAAAGGATGTTATTTTTCCTTATTTTCCTGCAATTCCTGGTGGTTTTGCTGCTGCCTTGTGAGGGGGATTCAGGAATCACCCTGGCTCAGCTAAACTGGTTTTTTGGGGTTTTTTTTAGAATTCCCAATTTTTGCCCTCTTGGATCATCAGGACAGAGGGCAGGGAAAGATGGAATACTGGGGAGGAATTCCTGGCTGGGAGGGTGGCGAGGCCCTGGAATGGAATTCCCAGAGAAACTGTGCCTGCCCCATCCCTGGAATTGTCCAAAGCCAGCTTGGAGCTGCCTGGGATAGTGGAATGTGTCCGGGGGACTGGATGGGATTTTCCCTTCCCAAACCATTCCATGATTGATATCCCCGATTTCCCCCTAAGGATGGGGTTTTTTTTTAAGGGAAAAAAGGCCAAGTTTGGCTTTTTGGGGCAGTGGCAGCTGGGGGGAGGCAGAGAGGGAGAGGAGCAGGGAAAAAATTCCGGTGGCAGCTGCTGAATCCTGACCCTCCTCACCACATGTCCAAAACACCCTTTCCTCCAACTCCTATTTTTTAACTCCTTAGGGAAAACTTCATTTCCATTAAAAAAATTTCCATTTGTGCCAATCCCGAGGGGAAAAAGATTCAATTTTAAAGCTTTAGAGTTAAAAAGGTGGAGGCTGGACGGAGGAAAAGCCCAAGTGCGGATGAAGATTGGAAAAGTGGGATCCCCAAAGTCACAGAGGTTGGAAAACAGCAGGAAAAGGAAAAAAATTCCAACAAAACAGTAAAAATTCACTTTTTTTTGGGGGGGTGGAATTCAAGAGGTATCAGAGCACGGGAGGTTGACATTTTATGGATTTAACATGGGGAAAAGATAAAATCTAAATACACATCCAAAAATTAAATTCCAGAATGGAATAACTTTAAATCTTAAAAGTTCCAAGTTTGCGCCTGGGAGGAAAAAGGGAATATTCCATAACAGAAAAAAAAAAAAAACAAGGAACAATCCACAACAACCCTAAAGGGAAAAGCAGCAACCGAGGAAAAACTTGGAAAAAGTTTTGTTTTCCTTGCTAAGCCCAGCCCCGAGTGGATGAAAAACGAGGCTCGGAGCACATCCCGTGCTTTCTGAACTCCAAAATATTCGTGGAATGAGGTCGGGAAAAGAGCAGGGAGCTACAAACAGCAAATCTGAGCCGGAGAGGAAAATATTCCTCCTCCTCCTCCTCCTCCTCCTCCTCTGCCAGAGCCGCGGCAAACACCGGGCACAGCTCCTCCTCCGGGGGGGTCGAATTCCTTGGAAATCCCGAGCTGGGGCTTTGGAATGGCTTTTCCTTGTCCTCGGGAAGCGGCAGCTGGCGGGGAGCAGGTGATTCCGAGGCCACCTGTCGTCATTTGATCGGGATGAGGGAGGATTCCCGGAGGAGGAGGAGGAGGAGGAGGGTTTGGGATGAAAACAAGGGATCCTTGTTTCCCCAGGGCGTCAAGTCCGTTTAACTCCCCGTGGAATTCGATCCCTAAAAAAAAAAAAAATAAAAAAAATCCCATCCCTGGGATGATGGGAACAATCAGAAGGTGAAAAATGCGACGACCTTCCCGAGGTCACCTCCTAAATATCCGATGACCTTCTCCGAGAGGGAGAAAAACATGGAAGCAGCAGCTCTCCCCCTCTTCCCGCCGGGATATTTTTAGGACTGGGGAGATAAGGCTGGAAAACATTCCAAGCTCCAAGACGGGCGCTCCAGACTGCGAATCCCATTTGGGAAAAGAACTTTCCCCCCCCACTCCTCCCTCCCCGCTGAGCGGAGCCACAAAATCCTTCGCAGGGGGAAAACGACGGGATCGGAGTTTGCGCTGCTTCCCTGCTCCCAAATCCAGAAAAAAAAAAAAAAGAGTTGGGATTGTTCCTCGGGACATCGGCGGGGACGAAAAGCAGAGGGAGAATGGAGGGAAGGGTTTGTTATCCGCAGGGAAACGGGGCCGTGTGTTGTCTGGATGAAAACCGCTCCGATGGCGTGACTCGCGCCCCGGATCCGCGATCCCAGGGCTCGGCACGGTTGGTGCGGAATCTGCCGTCCCAGCTGCCGGGAGGAGGGGGAGGGAGGTGGGAAAAGAGGGATGTTTCCCAGCTTTTCCCCTTTTTCCCAAAACTTCTCCCCACCCTGGAGAAATACGGATGGGCAGCTTCCAGCTGGTGGCGTGGGAAGTGGGAAAAGGGGGGAATTTTGGCCCTTTCGTGAGATCCCAGCTGGAATTCTGCACCCAGCTCAGGGGTCCAAGGGCAGAGGGATGTGGAGGTGTTGGAGCAGATCCAGAGGAGGTCATGGAGATGCTCCAAGGGATGGAGAGAGGCTGGGAATGCCCAGCCTGGAGAAAGGAAGGATCCAGGGAAACCTCAGAGCCCCTTCCAGAGCCTGAAGGGGCTCCAGGAGAGCTGGAGAGGGAATTTGGACATGGAATGGAGGGATGGGACACAGGGAATGGCTTTAAACTGGCAGAGGGAATTTGGGATATTGGGAAGGAATTCTTCCCCGGGAGGGTGGTGAGGGGCTGGGATGGAATTCCCAGCCCCATCCCTGGAATTGTCCAAGGCCAGGAATTGGAGCACCCTGGATCAGTGGAAGGTGTCCCCACCCATGGAATTCCACGATCTTGAAGGTCCCTTCCCACCCAAACCATTCCAGGATTTTGTGCTGCTGTTAAACCACGCTTGGAGCATCTGGAGTTTGCACCCAGAGCCGCTGACGGATCCATCCTCACATTCCAGTGGATCCCAGTGGATCCAGTTCCCTCTGGACGCTGCGGAAAAATCCCTCTGAAAACCAACAGGGAATAAAGACCTCATTCCAAAGCTCCTAAGGGAATTCAAACACACCAAACCCAGGACTAATCCAAACCCTGCTCATAAACTCCCAGGAAAATTCCAAAACAGGCCTAAATATCCTTGAAACTTCAAAAAAAAAAAAAAAAAATCACCAAATCCAGAATGCCAGAAACGGACGTGGGTTTTCCCCCCCACCACCAAATCCATGGATTCAAACACGGATATTTCACTTTGGGAACCAAATCAGGGAACTCAATAACCAACATCCCACCCGAAAATGCTCCTTTGGCGCCGAAAATCACGCCAGGAACCCGAGCACTTCCCCGCTCTGCCACTCCTTGGAAGGAGCTTTGCCGGAGGAATTCCCAAAGAGCAAAACCTCATCCCAAACCCGGCCCGGGAGAGTGACTTGGCAGGTGCGGGAGCATCTGCCGCTTCCAGAGGCTCCTCTGGCAGGAGGAGCGGATTCCAGAGGCTCACACCCATTGGATACTCCTCAAAACTTGGCCTGGACGGGCAGCGAGGATGAGGAAGGCTCATTTTCCACTAAAAACCTTGGATGTTTGGGCTACAGGGCCTTCCCTATGCACAGGAGAAAAGGAAAACTCGGCGTCCCAAGAGGAGCGGGAAAAGGGGGAAGGAATTTAGGAATTTTTTTGGGAATCTTTTCCCAAAAAACCTCAAATCAGGAGAGCCAGAACACCCCCTCCTCCCTTTTCCAAGGTTTCATCCTCATTCCAGGCGGGAGATGGGAATCTGCGGTTCCCCAACACCGTTTTCCCTGTTTTTACAACCACGCTTCCCTAATATTTTAGGATGGATTTGGAGGTGACCTGGGCCACGTTCCCTTCCTCCCCAAGCACAGGAAACTTGGAATTCTCCCATTCAGTGCCCAAATTCCACCATCTCCAAGGATGGATGTCTCCCCACCATCCCTGCTTGTCAAAAACATGGAAAATAACCAACAGGAGAACCCTCCACGCTGCAGCTGTGGAATCGCTTCCATGGAAAATCCTGGTTTTCCCTTCCCCACCGCCCCTTTAGGTGGACAGGACACTTGGATCCACTCCCAGCCTCCCCTCCGGGCTGGAGGAGCTCGTTAAGCGCCGGCGTTAATTAGGTGCCCTCTCGGAATCCGCGGTGGATCCGCCTGGGAGAGGCTCTCCCCCAACTCCCAACCATCCGAGGGTTTGGGATGACATTCCGGGAACGATCCGGCGGCACCATCTGGGCCAGAGCTTTGGATCTGCACCAGAGCCATCCCCAGAGCCCGGTCCTGGATGCTCCTCCGGGAATGGGAGAGATCCCAGCAATCTCTGGCCTTTCCATAATTTGGTGTTTTTTGGGGGGGATCTCTGCTATTCAAAGTTATCCGTATCTGGTTCTGTTATCCAGAAAAAAAAACAGGAAAAAAACCAGGAAAAAATCCATTGGGAAGGTTCCCAGATTGTTCAGCCCGTGGAAGCTGGACCCATCACGTTCCTGCTCCTCTGCCGTGGTTTCATTCCCATTTTTCCGAGGGTTTTGTGGGCAGGAATCCCATTTGGGGGATTCAGAGCCATTCCTGTGCTGTTTCCAGCCTGGAAAAATTTGGCTTCACCCCCAGATTTCTCCTCCCTTCTCTGGTGATGCTGGGTCGGGAAAATTGGGGAGACTCGGGAACAACGGCCAAGGAATGTGGGAGGTGGAACAAATCCATGCCAGGGAGCCACGGAATGGTTTGGGTGGGAAGGGACATTAAGGATCATGGAATTCCATCCCTTTTCCATGGGCAGGGACGCCTTCCCCTATTCCAGGATGATCCAAGTCTCATCCAACCTGAAAATTCCAGGGATCCAGGGGCAGCCACAGATTCTCTGGGAATTCCATCCCAGCACCTCATCAATCTCCCAGGCAGGAATTGCTTCCCAATATCCCATCTATCGCTGCCCTCTGGCAGTGGGAAGCCATTCCCTGTGTCCTGTCCCTCCATCCCTCTTCCCAAGTCCCTCTCCAGCTCTCCTGGAGCCCCTTCAGGCACTGGAAGGGGCTCTGAGGTTTCCCTGGATCCTTCCCTTCTCCAGGATGGACATTCCCAGCTCTCCCAGCCTCTCTCCAGCCCCTTGGAGCAATTCCATGGCCTCCTCTGGATCTGCTCCAGCAGCTCCACGTTCTCCTGATGTTGGAGCCCAGAGCTGGGTGCAGGATTCCAGGTGGGATCTCACCTGAGCGGGGCAGAGGGGCAGAATTCCCCCCTTCCCTGCTTCCCTGACATGGAATGGGCTCAGAACACTGGGAATTTCTGGGATGTGAACCCACGCAGATGGGACACATCCCATCAACACCCAAAATTCCTTCTCCTTGGAACTGCTCTCCATCCCCAGCCTGGATCCAGGAGGGAAAGGAGCAGCTCCTCCAGCAGCAGGAGGGCTTTTCCACATTCCCCTCCATCCTCGTTCCAGAGAGAGTTTGGGATGCCGAAATCCCTTTTTTTTTGGTCAAAGTGGAATTCTCCAGCCATGCAGCAAGAACGATAAAACATTCCTGAGTCCGAGGGATCCTCTGGAGAACCACGGGAGGAGAGGCCCACGTGCTCCACTCCCCTAAACCTCCTCCTTAAAAATCCGCCACATCCCAAAATCCACGGAACTGGCTGCAGCCACCTTGGGGTTTTCCAGGAGCTGTTGATCCCATTTGTGGGGATTCTGTGTCCATCCCATTCCGCGGGATCGATGGCACCCATCAAACACTTAAAGCTTGAAAATTCCGAGGATCCCAACGCTCTGGAGGACTCAGATCGGGAAAAGAAATCCCTAAATTTTTCCAGGGTTTGGAAGCAGGCTGGGCACAACCAGGTTTATCAACAGCTCCGTGCTGATTCCAAAATTACATCCATGGCTCAGGGCTTCTGTTCCTGTCCTCCTCCTCCTCCTCCCCCAGAATTCCATGTGGGAATAAAAGAGCCGCGTTCGTTAATTTGGGATTTAACACAAAAGATAATGGGGAGAAAAATCACAGAGGCCTCCAGCCTCCTGGATTTTCCATTCATCCCGAGCTATTCCAGGCTCTGCCTGCTGCTGGGCACCCTCGGAGAAAAACATTCCCGGAGCAAAATCCGACAGTTCCGCCCCCAAAATTACCGCAGCGGCGGCTCCGGGCCCGGAGTGGCAGCAGCTCCTCCTTCCCTGTGGCAGCTCCCGGGGTAATTCCTGCTCCTGCTGGGAGCCCAAGAAAAGCTTTTTTTGGGTTTTTTTTTGGGCGATATCCGTGTTTTTTTCCATAGCAGGATCGGCATCAGCTCGCGCGGAATTGCGTTGGCGATAAACGGGAAAAAAAAAAAAAAAAATCCCGAAGTGCTCTCAAGTCTTGATTCCGCGTTATGGATGGAAGGGAAAGGCTTCTGGAATTTAAAAGTTGGATTTTGGATCCTAAAACCTGAGGTTTGGACCCTCAGACCTGAGGGTTAGATGCTAAACCTGAGGTTTTGGTTCTAAAATCAGAGGTTTTGGTTCCAAAATCAGAGGTTTTGCTCCTAAATCTGAAGTTTTGATCCCAAACCTGAGGTTTTGATCCACAAAAAAGTCCCCAGACCGACATCATCCCCGTCCTTGGTGGGCCCGTATTTGTCCCAGCGAGCTCCTGATAAGAAAGGCCCCGCGGCAGGACTCGTTATCAGCTCTTAATTGATAACAGCTTTTAATTACCGAAATCCACTTAATAACTCATTTTCCTCACACAAACCAGATCGACAGCTCCGATAGCGCCGATTCCACTCGGATTCCCGGTTTTTCACCCAATTTATGGGATTGTTTGTGGGATAGCCCACGACTTCCTGGGGCGGGAACGTGCAGGAACGCAAGGCGCTCCTCCAATCCCCCAAAAACTCTTCCCAACATTCCCAAAAAAAACCAGGGAAGCGATCCCAAGGGGTTTTTTAGCTTGGGATAAGGAGCTGAACAAGCTGTGGATGAATTCCTGGAGGTTTTTTTTTCCAGGGACAGACAGAATGGCTGCGCTCCATTCCTGGATCCGTGTGGAGAACATTCCGGTGTTTCTATCGGGATCTTGGAGCTCCCCTTTCCCTCATCCATTCTGGCTTTTCTCGAGTCATTCCCAAGCTCCTCCTGCACCTCCCCTCCCGGTTTTCCTCAGGCTGCATCCCAAGGGATGCGCATCCGAGACTGATCCGACATCAATCCAGCTTTGCTGCCGGAATGACGGGGAAACAAGCTGGGAAACCAAGCTGGAATCTCCACAGCTCCATTAAACTCCTGTATTTTATCAGGAGAATCCCAAATCCCAAACAGCAAGGGCTGTGCCATGTGGGTCAGCCTGGAATCCCCACCTGGAATCCCCACCTGGAATCCCCACCTGGAATCCCCACCTGGAATTCCCCACCTGGAATCCCCACCTGGAATTCCCCACCTGGAATCCCCACCTGGAATCCCCACCTGGAATCCCCACCTGGAAGCTGGACCCAAAATGAATTTAAAGTCCCTAAAGAGATCCTGCATCATCCCAAATTGATTTTTTTTGGATACAAGGCAGAGAATAAAGGATGTTAAGCAAGGAAAAATCCTGGACAAACAAGGAAACAGGAAAAAAGAGGGAATATGGAATGAAGACATGAGGAATCATGTGGCAGAGAAGGAAACCGGGCTGGCAGCTCCATTCCCTAGGGATTTTCCCAGCAAAAATCCTGAACTTGGACATTCCGAGTCCCAGATTTCCCCCTCAGCTGAAAATAATTCCCTGTGGTGCCTTTCCCTGCAGGATTTTTCCAGGCTCTGGCAAAGAATTCCTAGGAAGGAATCCCTTCCTTGTGTCCTCACATTTCATGAATACTTCCCTGATTTTATTTAATTTTTTTTTTCAGCCAGAATCATCATTTTTGGAATATTTGTGAAATCTGCAGCCAGGAGGTGACGTTCAGGGAATCATGGAATGGTTTGGGTTGGGAGAGACTTTGGAAAATGATCCGGTCCCACCCTTTTCCATGGGCAGGGACACCTCCCGTTATCCCAGGTCGCTCCAAGCCCCGTCCAACCTGGCCTTGGGCACTTCCAGGGATGGGGCAGCCACGGAATCCCCTGGGAATTCCATCCCAGCCCCTCACCACCCTCCCAGGAAAAAATTCCTTCCCAATATCCCGAATTCCTTCCCAATATCCCAAATTCCCTCTGCCAGTTCAAACCATTCCCTGCGTCCCGCCCCTCCATCCCTTTTCCAAAATCCCTTTCCAGCTCCCCTTGAGGGGGATCCCCTCTCCCAAGGAACAATTCCCAAAGCCTTTGGGGATCACGGGAACTCTCATCCCTGGTAAACTTCCAGCTCTCCCAGCGCCGTTTATTCCCTAATTTTCCACAGCCTCATTAGGCAACCGCATGCAAATCACTTCCCTTTTCCCTCTGCTTTCCGTGGCTCAGCATTCCAGGAAAAGGCTGGGAATGTGCCGAAGAGCGGAGCACCTCCGTGTCAAGCCCAGGCATGGAATAAATCCTCCCAAATTAATTCCCAGAGCCCAGGGAACGACACTCCGGGCACCTGAGCAACTCCAGGGCGTGTTCGGAGTTAATTATCATAAATCCTGGATGTTAATTAGCTGACTCAGTCAAGGAAATACTTGGAAAGCAGAGGGGGGAGGGGATGGGGCCATCCTGATCCCATTTTATCCAATCCTGTTTCTCCCGTGGCTGAAATGGGGATGGAAAATGTTTTGGAGCGGGAGAAGGGGGGAATTCTGCCCCTCTGCTGGAATTCCCACCTGGAATTCCGCGCCCAGCTCTGGGGTGTAAAAGCAGGAGGATGTGGAGATGTTGGAGAAGGTCCGGAGGAGGCCATGGAATTGCTCCAAGGTTTGGAGAAAGGCTGGGAGAGCTGGGAATGTCCAGCCTGGAGAAGGGAAGGATCCAGGGAAACCTCAGGGTTCTTCTAGAACCTAAAGGGGCTCCAGGAGAGCTGCAGAGGGACTTGGGACAAGGGATGGAGGGACAGGACACCGGGAATGGCTTCCCACTGCCAGAGGGCAGGGATAGATGGGATATTGGGAAGGAATTCTTCCCTGGGAGAGTGGTGAGGCACTGGGATGGAATTCCCAGAGAATCTGTGGCTGCCCCATCCCTGGAATTGTCCAAGGCCAGCTTGGAGCAACTTGGGACAGGGATTTTCCCTTCCAGCCAAAACCATGGGTTTGGGCATTTGATGAAGACTTTCCATGAAATTTCCGTGAAATTTCCACGACTTGATGAAGTTTTTTTAAGCCTGGAATTGTTGATCCCGTTGAAACTCCCACCCGGATCTGGATCAACCCCCAAACCTGCCTCGTCCCTCCCATCCCTTAAGGACAAAGAGGATGGTTTGGAGTTTCTCCATCTTTCCAGTCCCCAGCGCTGTGGGAACCTCATCCCATTTCCAGACCACGGCATTCCACTGGAAATCCTTCTCTTCCCGATTGGAGCCAGGCTGGGAGAGCTGGGAATGTCCAGCCTGGAGAAGGGAAGGATCCAGGGAGACCTCGGAGATTCTTCCAGTGCCTGAAGGGGCTCCAGGAGAGCTGGAGAGGGAATTTGGGACAAGGGATGGAGGGACAGGACACAGGGAATGGCTTCCCAGTGGAAAAGTGGAAATTTGGGTGGGATATTGGGAAGAAATTCTTGGCTGTGTGGGTGGTGAGGAGCTGGGATGGAATTCCCAGAGAAGCCCCTGGATCCCTGGAAGTGCCCAAGTTGTTGTGCAGGACTTGGGGCCCGGATGGGATCAGTGGGATCATTCATTCCCGCGATCCCAAGGCTGATCCCGTGATCCCTCCCCACAGGGAGAACACGCGGAATCCTCGGTGCGACTTCCCAGAACCAATTCCTGGGTTTTTTTTCCCTCCTCGTTAACGGGATTAGGTTCGTTAGTGCCACACTAATGACCTCAGAAGTGACCTATGAGGGGATCCCGACGTGCCTTGCGCTCTTCCCATTCCCAGGAATTCCTGGATAATTTAATTCTGTCTGGACACTGCCCTGCTCCAGAGGACCCTGAGGCAATTCCAACAATCCCAACCGCAGCAACCCCTTGATTCCATGGGATTTGTGTTTTCCACCAGTTCCTCCATCCCTGGAGGCTCCCAAGGAAATTTTCCCCATTGGAATGCAGAGCCAAGTCATTCCCAAACACTTCCAACAATCACCAACCACCCCATCCTGGTGTTTCCCAATTTTTGTCACGTCCCTTAGGGACACATCCAACCTCCTCTGCCCTAAACCCGGATAAGGTTGGAGATTGGCTGGAATTTCCTCACAGAAAGCGGGATTAGACCTTGGAATGGGAATCACCGTCCCTGGAGGTGTCTATGGAAAAACCCTGGAATGGGAATGACCCTCCCTGGAGGTGATTGTGGAAAAACCTTGGAATGGGAATGGCCATCCCTGAAGATGTTTATGGGAAAACTTCGGAATGGGAATCACCATCTCTGGAGGTGCTTCTGGAAAGACTTTGGAATGGGAATGACCATCCCAGAGGTGTTTTTGGAAAAACCCTGGAATGGGAATGACCCTTCCTGGAAGTGTTTGTGGAAAGACCTTGGAATGGGGATGACCATCCCTGGAGGTGTTTGTGGAAAAACTCTAGAATGGGAATGACCATGCCTGGAGGTGTTTGTGGAAAAACCTTGGAATGGGGATGACCATCCCTGGAGGTGCCTATGGAAAAACCTGGGAATGGGGATGACCATCCCTGGAGGTGCCTATGGAAAAACCTTGGAATGGGAATGACCATCCCTGGAGGTGCCTATGGAAAAACCTTGGAAATGGAATGACCATCCCTGGAGGTGCCTATGGAAAAACTCTGGAATGGGAATGACCATCCCCGGAGATGGAAATCGGGGCTGTGGTGAGGTTGGGCCCCAGGTTGGGCTCCATGATCCTGGAAATATTTTTTGACCTCACAAATTCCATAAACAAACCCGCAATTCCTGCAATTCCATAAATAAACTCCAGTCCAAGTGGTCCAGGGTCTGAACCTGAAACCTGAGGTTTGGATCCCAAACCTGAGGTTTTGACCCTAAACCTGAGGTTTTTATCCAAAACCTGGAGTTTTTACCCCAAACCTGAGGTTCCAATCCTGAACCTGAGGTTTTTCCTCCTGAAATCTTGGGATCCAGGGTTTGGATTCCAAATACTGAGGTTTGGATCCCAAACCTGAGGTTTTGATCCTAAATGTGAAATTTTTACCCCAAACCCAAAGTTTCAATCCTGAACCTGAGGTTTTTCCCCTTGAAATCCTGGGATCCAGGGTTTGGATCCCAAATCTGAGATTTTGATCCTAAACCCGAGGTTTTTATCCAAAACCTGGAGTTTTTACCCCAAACCCGAGGTTTCAATCCTGAACCAAAGTTTTTCCTCCTGAAATCTTGGGATCCGGGGTTTGGATCCCAAAACCTGAGGTTTGGATCCCAAACTTGAGGTTTTGACCCCAAATCTGAGGTTTTGATCCTAAATGTGAAATTTTTACCCCAAACCCAAAGTTTCAATCCTGAACCTGAAGTTTTTCCCCTTCAAATCCTGGGATCCAGGGTTTGGATCCCAAACCCTGAGGTTTTGATCCTAAACCTGGAGTTTTTACCCCAAACTTGAAGTTTTTACCCCAAACCTGAGGTTTCAATCCTGAACCTGAGGTTTTTCCCCTTGAAATCTTGGGATCCAGGGTTTGGATCCCAAACCTGAGGTTTGGATCCTAAACCTGCAATTTTTACCTCAAACCTGAGGATTCAATCCCAAACCTGATGTTTTTCCCCTTGAAATCCTGGGAGCCAGGTTTGGATCCCAAATACTGAGGTTTGGATCTTAAACCTGAGGTTTTGATCCGAAACCTGGAGTTTTTACCCCAAACCTGAGGTTCCAATCCTGAACCTGAAGTTTTTCCTCCTGAAATCTTGGGATCCAGGGTTTGGATCCCAAATACTGAGGTTTGGATCCCAAACCTGAGGTTTTGATCCTAAATGTGAAATTTTTACCCCAAACCCAAAGTTTCAATCCTGAACCTGAGGTTTTTCCCCTTGAAATCCTGGGATCCAGGGTTTGGATCCCAAATCTGAGATTTTGATCCTAAACCCGAGGTTTTTATCCAAGACCTGGAGTTTTTACCCCAAACCCGAGGTTTCAATCCTGAACCAAAGTTTTTCCTCCTGAAATCTTGGGATCCGGGGTTTGGATCCCAAAACCTGAGGTTTGGATCCTAAACCTGAGGTTTTGATCCAAAACCTGGAGTTTTTACCCCAAACCTGAAGTTTTTACCCCAAACCTGAGGTTTCAATCCCGAACCTGAGGTTTTCCTCCCAAAATCTTAGGACATCGAGGAGACGTTGGAGCCAAATTTGGATTTAGGACGGGAAGCAGGAAGCTGAGGGAGGACACGGTGGTGACACCCTCAGGAACATCTCCTGTCCCCTGTCCCCTTCCATGGCTCCATGGATAATGCAGGAGGAAAAACTGGGATAATCACATCCCTGAGGAAAACAGGGAGCAGCTGCCAGGGAAATGAGTATTCCCTAAAAAAACCCCCCAAAAATTGGATCTCCCAAAAAACCCCGAGACTGCCAGGACAATCACCTGGATGTTTCTGTTTGCCCTTTTTATAAATATCAGCATAAAAATCAGCTTTTTTCAGATTTTCTGGTTTCTTTAATTTCCAAGACTCTGGTCTGAAGAGCTTTTCCTACAGTTGCTCCATTCCCATAAAACCTTGGATCTCTCGAGGTCCCAGCTTGGCCCAATCTATGATTTATTTGCTGTAAATTATCTGATTTTTAAAAAATTTACCTAAACTTGACCGTCTGCCTCCATTTTCTGATATTCCCACCCTTTCCCAGTGGGAAGCCATTCCCAGTGTCCTGCCCCTCCATCCTTTATCCTGAGTCCCTCTCCAGCTCTCCCAGCTACAAACCATCCCAAATTTGCCATTCCGGTGAAACCGACAACCGCAATTCCCGGGGATTTAAATTCCTTTGGCAAACCCAGCTCCCACAGAAAGTCGCACCCAGCTCCCGAAATTGGATTTGTTTGGGTTTTATTCCCATTGTTTGTTTGTTTTTAAAGGAGGAGATTGGGCCAACCCAGCCCAATCTATGATTATTTGCTGTAAATTATCTGATTTTTTAAAAATTTACCTAAACTTGACCGTCTGCCCCCATTTTCTGATATTCCCACCCTTTCCCAGTGGGAAGCCATTCCCTGTGTCCTGCCCCTCCATCCTTTATCCCGAGTCCCTCTCCAGCTCTCCCAGCTACAAACCATCCCAAATTTACCATTCCGATGAAACCGACAACCGCAATTCCCGGGGATTTAAATTCCTTTGGCAAACGCGGCTCCCACAGAAAGTCGCACCCAGCTCCCGAAATTGGATTTGTTTGGGTTTTATTCCCATTGTTTGTTTGTTTTTAAAGGAGGAGATTGGGCCAACCCGGCCCAATCTATGATTATTTGCTGTAAATTATCTGATTTTTAAAAAATTCACCTAAACTTGACCCTCTGCCCCCATTTTCTGATATTCCCACCCTTTCTCTCTCCAGCTCTCCCAGCTACACACCACCCCAAATTTGCCATTCCGGTGAAACCGACAACCGCAGTTCCCGGGGATTTAAATTCCTTTGGCAAACGCGGCTCCCACAGAAAGTCGCACCCAGCTCCCGAAATTGGATTTGTTTGGGTTTTATTCCCATTGTTTGTTTGTTTTTAAAGGAGGAGGACGGGGGATACCCTTGCCGTCTCCCAGGCTCGGCTCATCCGGCAGCTCCTGAACTCCCACCGGGAATTAGGCGCGGAGGCAGCATTTTTCTGGCTCCTCAACCTCCTCCCCCGCGGGGCTAATTAATATTCCCTAAGCGCCACACCCCTAATTACAATAGACAAAAAGAGCTTCGGTCTCCGAAGTTTCTCTCCGCTCCGGATTTTCCCGGCGAATTTACATTCCCGCGGAACACCCATTAACTCCGCGCTTTTAATTACGGCATCAAAACCCTCTTGATTAGAGCACAAAAAAGAAGCCCTCGACTCTCAAATTAAGAGCACAAAAAATAAAAAAACAAAACAAAACAAAACCCCCCAGCTCATTCCCCTTGCTCCCAGCTCACCAGGAAAACATTCCCAATCCCGATTACAGCATTCCAGACGGTGACACACGCCACGGAAGAGCTTGGAGATGGGATGAGCGCTCCCCTCATTAGCATAAATTAGGGTAGAGCAGATTTAGCAATGAAAGGACTTGGGGCAGCTCTCGGGCTGTTGGGAGTCTTGTAGCCTTTTCCAGAGGATCCCGCCGCCGCCTCCAGGATAATTCCGTACGGATCGCGGCCCTTGACCGCATCCGCCGGGATGGGAACAGAGCCTTCAGTGTTCCTCTGAGCCCTTTTCCATCCTCATCCCGCCTGGAAAAGGGCTTGGATAAAGCTGTCCCCTTTTCCAGGGAGTGCTTTGCTCCCAGTAATCCTTAACCATTCCCAAAATCCGTCAGTCCTGGGTGTATTCCGGAGCGGACCACGCGAGCGCGAGGGTTTGATGGGAAGCACTAAAAATGAGGGAATATTTGACGTTCCCCTGCCTCGTTTAAAGAACCAACTCCCCTGAACCGCGATCCTAATCAAAACACAGAGGGAAAAAAACATGGAAAATGGATAATCAGCACCAAAAAAGTGCAGGAAAATTGTTCTCTGAAGGAATTTCAGGATGGAGGCGAAGCTGGGCCCAGGAGCCCCCGTTGTCAAAACTGCTCCACCTGCCCAGGAAAAGGGACCCTGGATGTCCCCTCCTCCCATCATTCCCGCTCTCCCTGGGGCTGATTCCAGCTTCAAAGAGGGAAGTTTGGGAATTACAGCCCCACGCACCTGCAGGGGCAGCACAAAGACGGGTTTGAGTGGGAAATTAGAGAGGAAATGCTCCCCTGGGAGAGTGGGAAGGCCCTGGAATAAGGATTCCCAGGGAATTTATCCCTGGAAGTGCCCAAGGCGAGTTTGGATGAGGCTTGGAGCAACCTGAGATTTTGGAAGGTTGGAAGCAGCAGGGGGGGGTGGAATTTCATGAGCTTTTAACCCCCTTCCAACCCAAACCACTCAACAATTCCACCCTTCCACCTTTTATTACCCGAGTTTTCTCCTCCCGAGGGGAAAAAAAAAATCCTCAAAATCCGCCAAAAACAACCGCGCCAAACCATCTCCCGGTGCCGCCGACGCCCACCTCCTTCCACGGAGAGATCCCATTGTTCCTTCATCTGCCATCTCCCACCATCCCTCCGGGGCTCCTCAGGACACTCCGGGGCCACCCCCAAGGGTCCAGTTTGGGGGCTCCAATTCCCAAATCCGCCAGCGAGCCTCCGCACGCCCTTCCCAAGGAGACGGAGTCTCCAGAGGGCCTTGGCAGAGATCCCTCCCCTCCGGAGCCGTGTGGGTGACGGCGCTGCCCTCCCCGAGCCGGCCTCCCCCGGGATTTTGCAACAGAAAGGAACCACAGAGAAGTTTTTTGGTTTTTTTTTTTCCCCTGGCTTTTTTCAGAAGATTTTAATTTTTTTTTTTTTTTTTTTGGGTAGTGTTATTTGGGGTTTTCTCGTTTTGTCCAAGTTTTTTTTTGGCCCCCAGAAAGTTTCCGACCTTCCCACTTCAACCATGAGCTATTCCCTAATCCTGATGTTTAAGAGCAGACCGGCCTCAGATCTGCCTTTTTTTCAGGTAAAAAAAAAATAAATAAAAGGAAAAAAAAAAAAGGGAAAAAAAAAAAAAGGAAAGTTTGAAAGTTTGACCTCACCGTGCTTCGGTTCTGAACTTGCAGCTGCAGCAGATGGCTGGGGAAGGCGATGGAGAAAACGCTCAAAAATTTAAAAATTGGGAAAAAAAGACTTGACATGAGCAGAGGTTCCCCTGCCAAGCCACAAGGTGAACTCCTCGCAAGGAAAAATCCCATTTTCCCGAGAAAAAGCAGTTTGGAAAAGACCTGGAAAGCCTCAGAGCCATGGAGAAATCAAGATCAAATCTGGGATTCAAATCCCAGGAAAAAGCAGTTTGGGAAAGACCTGGAAAGCCTCAGAGCCATGGAGAAATCAAGATCAAATCTGGGATTCAAATCCTAAATATTTAACATTGCTCAGGCAAGGAACCCAAAAGTGACACTGCGTAATCCATTTTTAATGCTCCGTATTCCTCTTCTTCCCAATGTTTCTTTCCGCCTAAAAAATTTTCGGAGCGACAATTTACCCGGAGAGGTTTAATACGAAATTAAAATTACGGAGTTTAAGGATTCTCTCAGCTGGAAGGAGCCGTGGCATAAATGAATTATTTCCTGAACGAGGCTTTTTTTTTTTTATTCCTTCCAGGCAGAGAAATTCCAGGGAGTCAATGTGGGCCTGGATTAGCTATGAGAATTATGGATTTACATTAAAAAAAGGGAAGATTTTGAGGAGAGAAAAGGAAAATGTGTTTGGTGAGGGTGGGAGGTGCTGGAATGGAATTCCCAGGGAAGCTGTGGCTGCCCCTGGATCCCTGGAAGTGTCCAAGGCCAGGCTGGATTGGGCCTGGAGCGACCTGGGATAGTGGGAGGTGTCCCTGCCCATGGAAAAGGGTGGAACTGGATGGGCTTTAAGGTCCATTCCCACCCAAACCATTCCGTGATTATCCATGCACAATTCCAGAAGAATTGCTCTGGAGAGCAGAGCAATTAATAAATTAATAAAGCAGTTCATTAATCCAGTCTCCCGGATTAAGTTTGGTCACAGAACCATGGAATGGTTTGGGAGGGCAGGGACAACTTCCACTATCCCAGGTTGCTCCAAGCCCTGCCCAGCCTGGCCTTGGACACTTCCAGGGGTGGAGCAGCCACAGCTTCTCTGGGAATTCCATCCCAGGGCTGCACCACCCTCCTGGGAAAGAATTCCAGCCCAATATCCCACCCAAATCTCCCTTTTCCCAGTGGGAAGCCATTCCCTGTGCCCTGTTCCCTCCATCCCAAATCCCTCTCCAGCTCTCCTGGAGCCCCTTCAGGCACCAGAAGGAGCTCCAAGGTCTCTCCCCTTCTCCAGGTTGGACATTCCCAACCTCATCTGACACCACACTGATATTCCATATCCTGGAGATTCCATGCCCAGACATTCCTTCCTTGCTGTATTTCTGGGCAAAAAAAAAAACCCAAATCCAACAGCAGCAGCTCAACCATTCCAGCTTTTCCTCTGGGAAAAGCTTAAAACGCCCAGAGGGATCTCTGCCCCATTTTCCTCTTCCCTTCTTTCAGGCCGCGTTGTCCCAATCCTGCAGCTTTTCCCCCACGGAAAAACCCAGGAATGCGTCACTTGTTTTCCTGGATTTCACCAATATTTATTTTAATCTGGCCCTAAATTAATTGGGATGGTTTTGCTACCCCTGAAATTCCAGTCTTGGAGCAGCACTTGCAGCCGCTTTTGTGGTTCCAGTTGTCTTCAACTCATAAAAAAAAAATAAAAAAAAAAAAATTAAAAAGTCACTCCGAATAATGTCTCTGCTTCCCAAACCATCCAACTGGGAAAAGCCTGACCTACTTGGCAGGAATGTGGAGAGCCTGCACTCTTCTCTTTTTTTTTTTTTTTTTTTTTATTTCTTTTTAATGATTTAAGAGAATCCAAACGGGAGGCGCTGGAGAGGCGGGAATTCTGCAAAATCCTTAAGAGACCACCAGAGGTCTGGAAGCCCCTGATCCGATTTTTTTTTCTCCTGTAATCCGAATTCCCTCCATCGATTTGCCGAAATGGGGAATTTTACTCTGGGTTTTGACAGTTCCCAAACTGAGGTTTGGGGATGAGGAGAGGAATCCCGGGGAAAGGGCAACCAACAGGAAAATCAGGATGAAAATTTATCAGGAAACACAAAAAATAGATGGAAAAAAAAAAAAATAAAAGGAGAAGCCCAAAAGGAAAGGGGAAGGAAAATACCTGGAATTTGCTCCTTTTTGGTCCTAAAATTTTGTTCCTTTTTTCCTGAGGGGAAAAAAGACTGGGATAAGATGGGGTGGAATGGAATGGGATTCCTTCTCATCCTGGAGAAGGGAAAGATCCAGGGAAACCTCAGAGACCCTTCCTGAAGGGGCTCCAGGAGAGCTGGAAAGGGATTTTGGATGAGGGATGGAGGGACAGGACACAGGGAATGGCTTCCCACTGCCAGAGGGCAGGGATAAATGGGATATTGGGAAGGAATTCTTCCCTTTGAGGGGCTGGGATGGAATTCCCAGAGAATCTGTGGATGCCCCATCCCTGGAAATATCCAAGGTGAGTTTGGAGCAACCTGGGATAATGGAAGATTGGGGGTTGGAATTCCATGATCCTTTATGTCCCTTCCAACCCAAATTCCACGATTCCATGATCCGACCACATCCCTCTCTTCATCCACACGGAAAAGGGGGGGGCGGTAATGACAAAACCCCATCCCAGTTATCCATAAAAACGAGACGAGGGGCAATCACTAATCCCATAAAATCCAACGCCGAGCCACAGCTTTGGGCACACAAATAGGTCAGGGAAACGGTGCAGCACCTCGTAATTCCCAGTGGGAACTGAGCGGGTGGGATAAACAGGAATCTGCTCTTTTCCCAGGAGAATCTGGCTCCTTGCTCTCAAATCCCTCCCGAGGAACCGAATTCCTCCAGGAAATTCATTTTGCAGAGCTCAAGAGCAACAAACAGGGAGAGATCTGGATCCTGTGGATGGAGAGCCGGGATAAAAAGCCAGGAAATTGCTGAGTGCTGATCCTGCTTCTCCCAGAGCGTGGAATTTTTTTGGCGCCTCGAGCTTCCGGGGTGAAGGACGGTCCTTCGAGATGAATAACTCGAAATAACGGCACAGAACGAGGCAAATTTAGCAGGTTTTTTGTCCGGCTCCAAGTCAGCTGTTTGCAGCTAATTACAGGGATGTCAGGGAATTTGGGATTTGTCAGCTGGATTGAAGATGGGAGAATGTTGCTCTGGAAAATGTCTTGATTAAACTCTGCAAAAATACTGCAAAAATCCCTCAAAAAAGAACAGGATCTTTGTGGGGTTTTGGGGGTTTTTGTTGTGGCCTTGGACACTTCCAGGGATCCAGGGGCAGCCACAGCTTCTCTGGGAATTCTATGCCAGTGGAATTCCCACTCTCACAAAAAATTCCTTCCTGATATCCCAGCCATCCCTCTGGCAGTGGGAAGCCATTCCCTGTGTCCTGTCCTTCCATCTCTTGTCCCAAGTCCCTCTCCAGCTCTCCTGGAGCCCCTTTAGGCACTGGAAGGGGCTCTGAGCTCTCCCTGGATCCTTCCCTTCTCCAGGTTGGACATTCCCAGCTCGCCCAGCCTGGCTCCATCCCTTGGAGCATCTCCATGGCCTCCTCTGGATCTGCTCCAGCAGCTCCACGTCCTCCTGATGCTGGACCCCAGAGCTGGATGCAGAATTCCAGGTGGGAACTCCAGCAGAGGGGCTGGGGGGTTTTGGGGGCTCTGGCCCAGGGTTTTTGTTCTGGCCTTGGACACTTCCAGGGGCAGCCACAGCTTCTCTGGGAATTCTATGCCAGTGGAATTCCCACTCTCACAAAGAATTCCTTCCTGATATCCCAGCCATCCCTCTGGCAGTGGGAAGCCATTCCCTGTGTCCTGTCCCTCCATCTCTTGTCCCAAGTCCCTCTCCAGCTCTCCTGGAGCCCCTTCAGGCACTGGAAGGGGCTCTGAGGTCTCCCTGGATCCTTCCCTTCTCCAGGTTGGACATTCTCAGCTCTCCCAGCCTCTCTCCAGCCCCATGACCTCCTCTGGATCTGCTCCAGCAGCTCCACGCCCTCCTGATGCTGGACCCCAGAGCTGGATGCAGAATTCCAGGCGGGAATTCCAGCAGAGGGGCAGAACGCTAAAAAATTCTGCCCCAAATCGTGAAGAATTGCCCAAAATTCCCCTCTCGATCTCTTGGAATCGCAGAAGCAACGCAAGAGCGGCGACAAATCAAAGCCTGGAGCTGAATTTCCATCAACACCCAACGCCTCGAAGTTCAGGGTCACGGTGTCAACCCACTTAAGCGTGGCCTAAAATAGTTAAGCAAGAGCTGAGTCTGCACCTGAATCCTCCTGACCTTCATCCCATCCCATTAATTCCATCCCATCCCATCCATTAATTTCGACCGCTCCGAGCGTTTCATACTTGATCGCCAGGGAAGATAATTTGCTCTGCCAGCCCTGCTATCAAATCCCAGGCACCGAGCATGGATTTGGGGCAGGGAGATCCCAAAAACTCCCCAGGGAGAGCCATTCCCAGTGAGGAATGTGCAATTTCTGCCCAGAGAAGCCCACCAGAATTATCACGGATTAATAGGAAAAACCACAAAACGGGGGAAAACAGGCGAATTTTTTGATGTGAGCGACGCAGGGAATGTGGAGATTCCTCCACTTGGCAAATCCCAACTGGTGGAACGAGTTTTCCCAGTCCAACTCAGGCTTGGTGGATCAAGGAAAGGGCTGGGATTGCTTCCAAAACATTCCTGTAATGATTATAATGAAGGCAATAAAAATTCTTCTCACAGATCCGGTATATTTTTTTGGATTTTTCCTCAAAAGCCTGGAAGTATTTTTCTGGAAACCAAGCTTGTGAGTTTTCCCCCTGATAATTCCCGATAAATAAATTTCCTGATAAATCTTTCTGGTGACTAAGAGGGAATTCACTTCGGAAAAGTTGATAGGACACAGGGAATGGCACGCTCCAACAAGAGGGCAGGGATAGGTGGGATATTGGGAAGGAATCCTTTCCTGGGAGGGTGCTGGATGCCTAAATCCACACCCCTAAAAGGGATTTTGTCCTGGAACCACTTCACATCCTGTTGGAATTCAACCACACACACACAAAAAAAAAATTTAAAAAAAAATTATTCTGTAATATTTACAGAGCAGAACTGGAATTGGGAGAGGTCAGAAAGTGCTTGGCCACCCAAGGGGAGACGATTTTATTCATTTCTGTGACGTTACTTCAGGCCCTGGTGGCTGCCGAGCGCCGTTCCCCGCGGAATTTCCGAGGGAAAACTGAACCCATGGATGGAATCACCCCCAAGGAAAACGAGCTTTTATCAACACCCACGGCGGCGTCAGAGAGTGGATCTCGAGTATTTTATTATGCAAAAAATGCGCAATTCCCTGATTCCACAGGGGTTGTGCTCTCCATGGCGGAGTTTGAGCTGTTTCCAGAATTTTGTTTCCAGTTTAGCAGCGGGAATTAAGCGGGGATGAGTGGGAAGAAGGAGGAGGATGAAGAGTTGGAAGAAATCTGGTTTTGGAGGAATTCCCAGAGAAACCGCGGTTGTCCCATCTCTGGAAGTGTCCAAGGCCAGGTTGGAGCAACCTGGGATAGTGGAAAGTGTCCCTGACCATGGAATGGGAGTGGGATGAGATGGTCTTGAAGATTCCTTTTCCAACCCAAACCATTCCATGGGTTTTTCCCCCTGGATTTCTACATCCTAAGGAAGACACACTTTCCTTGGATGACGTAAAAGAGAGGAAAAAACAGCTCCAGCCATGCTCCTGACCCACTTCCCACCTAATTTTGTTTCCCAGAATTATTTAACAGAATCTCCTATAGAATAACTACAAACATCAAATTTAGGGGTGAGACAATTCAATTTAAAATAATTCCAATTAAAAAAAATTCCAACTAAAAAAAACCCAGGAAGCAACTCAGACCCTTGACCAGAGAAGGAAGCGGGACATTTCCCAAACACAGGACTTTTCTTGGCCAAACCGGGGGCTCTTGGCTTCAAAGAGAGAGGTTGGCAACTGGAAAAGCAGGAAAATCTCCTTAACGGCTCTTCCAACCACAAGTTGTGGCGTTCCCTGAGTCCTGATGCTATCAGGGCTTCAAATATCCACGGGAGGGTTGTGTTATCCTGGTTTAATTCCCTGGCTTTGGTCTGGCCGGGCAATTACAGGAATTTTGCAAGCACTTAATCCTTAAATGAACTCAACTCCGGGTTTAGCTTCCCGCAGAGCCCGGCGGGCGCCTCTCAAAGAGGTGATCCGTGGAAGAGCCGGTTGGATCCCAGTGAGCCGGGATGGAGCCAAGCACTCCAGGAAAAATAAACAACCCGATGCCATCAGGCGTGCTCAACGCAATCCAAAGGCCGGGAGAATGAATGGGAGCATTGGGGTGAAGCCTCACCCCTGTGCAGGAGGTGATTATCCAAAGCTGCCAGACAACAGCCAGGTCCTGCTTTCAGCCTCCCTGAAGACACAGGGAAGGATAAAACAGCCTCATCCCATTTTTAAGAGGTTCAAGAGTTCTGAGGACCCAAATGAAGCCACTTCCTCTAGGCTGCTGCCTTGTTTGGATGTGACAAATCCCTCAAAAGAAATAAAAACCTGGCTTTGGCTCAGAACTAATCTGCATTGGTTAGAATCAGTGCACCAGACAGGATCCAGGTCCTGCTTCCCAAAGACACAGGGAGGGATAAAACAGCCCCATCCCATTTTCAAGAGGTTCAGGAATTCTGAGGACACAAACACAGACACTTCCACTAGGCCGCGGCCTTGTTTGGATGCAATAAATCCCTGGAAATAAAGAAAAACCTGGCTTTGCTGGGAAGTAATCAATGCAGATTAGTTCAGTGTACCAGTCAGGATCCAGGTCCTGCTTCCCAAAGCCACAGGGCGGGATAAAACAGCCCCATCCCATTTTCAAGAGTCTCAGGACCTCCTGAGTTCCACTAGGTTGCGGCCTTGTTTGGATGCAATAAATCCCTCAAAAGAAAGAAAAACCCGGCTTTGGCTGGGAACTAATCAATGCAGATTAGTTCAGTGTACCAGAGAGGATCCAGGCCCTGCTTCCCAAAGACACAGGGAGGGATAAAACAGCCCCATCCCATTTTCAAGAGTCTCAGAACCTCCTAACTTCTGCTAGGCCGTGGCCTTGTTTGGACGCAATAAATCCCTGAAAAGAAAGAAAAACCCGGCTTTGATTGGGAACTAATCTGCATTGGTTAGAATCAGTGTACCAGACAGGATCCAGGTCCTGCTTCCCAAAGAGGCAGGGAGGGATAAAACAATCCCATCCATGTTCAAGAGGCTCAGGAGTTCTGAGGACAGAAATGAAGCCACTTTCGCAAGGCCGTGGCCTTGTGTGGATGCAATAAATCCCTCAAAAGAAAGAAAAACACGGCTTTGGCTGGGAACTAATCAATGCAGATTAGTTCAGTGTACCAGAGAGGATCCAGGCCCTGCTTCCCAAAGACACAGGGAGGGATAAAACAGCCCCATCCCATTTTCAAGAGGCTCAGGACCTCTGAACTTCCTCTAGGCCGCGGCCTTGTTTGGATGTGATAAATCCCTGGAAAGAAAGAAAAACCTGGCTTTGGCTGAGAACTAATCTGCATTGATAAGAATCAGTGTGTCAGACAGGATCCAGGTCCTGCTTTCCGAAGACACAGGAGGGGATAAAACAGCCCCATCCCATTTTCAAGAAGCTCAGGAGTTCCAAGGACACAAATGAAGCCACTTCCGCAAGGCCGCGGCCTTGTTTGGATGTGATAAATCCCTGGAAAGAAAGAAAAACCCGGCTCTGGCTGGGAACTAATCTGCTTTGATAAGAATCAGCGTGGGAACTGGGAGCTCCAGTAACAACCAGTCAAAGTCTATTTATACAAGACATCCCTGCCAGGGATCCATAGGAGAACTGACACCGGGAAGTCCGCAGGGGGAAAAATCTCCATTAAGACGCTTGTTTCAGCAAATGAGGATCTGGGGAAAAGCAGTTTCAGCACTTCCACGGAGCTCTGTCTAGAAACTGTTGTCTCACTGGATGTTTTTACCATGGAATTATGGATTTTGGATGGTAGCAACCGTGCTGGTGAGGACAATATCAGATTATTTGGAAATGGGATGAGTTTTGCAGCCAAGTCCAGGTCTCACTCTGGGTATTCATCCAAGGCTTTACCACGAGCTTGGGTGAATTCCAGGTGTTTTTTCATTTCCACACCTGTACAGCCATGGAATCCACCCTTTAGTATGGAATTCTGACTGATCAGGCCATTCCAATTAAGTGAGTGAGTATTAATTCCTTCAGGTAGATTTAGAGGGAAGAATCCCAGACAACACGATAACTGCAACTAATCAATAATTTTATTTAGTTAATCGCCAATTTTGTGGACCCTTTTTAACCAGATCCCAAATTCTTCAGAGCAACTCTTCTACCACATCCGAGGTGTGAGTGCATTCCAATTAAAAGAATATTAATTCCTTCAGGTAGATTTAGAGGGAAGAATCCCAGACAGCACGCTAACTACAACTAATCAGTAATTTTATTTAGTTCATCCCAATTTTTTGGACCCTTTTTAACCAGATCCCAAGTTCTTCAGAGCAACTCCTCTTACCACATCCAAGGTGCGAGCGCTGAGCTCCGCACCCGGGATTCCGCATCCAGTCAACACCAACTTCCTTCCACCGCAGCTCTTCGAATGCGATGAATAAAAAAATCCGGATAATTCCTGAGGCAGACAATGATATTCCAGCTTTACCACCCGCAGCTCCGGCACGCATTTCATTAGGAACTCACAACGCTGCCTGACTCTGAGCCGATTATTTTATTGTCGGAGTCGCATTCCCGCTCGGAGCTGAGCACGCGTCAGAAAAAACACTCAGGTGGGGTTTTCGGGGATAATTTTTTGTTGTTTTAGAAGCAAATCACCTCAAATTAAGATACTGAACAAGCTAAGGCTGAGTCACTCACTGGAGACAGCTGGGAATGTCCAGCCTGGAGAAGAGAAGGATCCAGGGAGAGCTTGGACCCCTTCCAGTGGCTAAAGGGGCTCCAGGAGAGATGGAGAGGGAATTTGGGCAAGGAATGGAGGGACAGACACAGGGAATGGCTTCCCACTGCCAGAGGGCAGCGATAGAAGGGATTTGGGAAGGAATTCTTCCCTTGGAGGGTGGTGAAGGACTGGGATGGAATTCCCAGGGAATTTGTGGCCGCCCCATCCCTGGAAACGTCCAAAGCCAGGTTGGAGCAACCTGGGATGGTGAAAGGTGTCCCTGCCCATGGCAGAGGGGTTGGATTGGGGTGATCTTGAAGGTCCCTTCCCACCAAACCATTCCGTAACGCCACGCTAATTCCAAACGTGATGTGACACAGCCCCACCCATTCTTCCCAAACAGCTTTGGATTCTTTTCTCCCAGAAAACAGCCTCCCCCAAAAATATCACAACACACAGGAACACCGGGGTCGGTTCTCAAAAAACAACTGATTTCCATCTGAATTTCAGGCATTTCTGACACGATCTCTCTGCTGCCAGAAATCAATCCCAGCTCCCAACGATTCATCCCGCTCTCCCACAGCGACTGCTTTGATGTTTTGTTATTCCCTAAAATCCTCCTCGCTTTTCCTTCCACACTTTTCCTTCCTTTTTTGATCAACAAACCCATCAGAGGCGCTGTCACGTGCTCCAGAAGTGCCCTCAGGTTCTAAAATAAGAATTTTATCTTCAAAACAGAGGATATATTTGAAATTCCGAGATAATTTCAGGAGGCTCCAGTATCAGGTGATGCAAATAAAACAAAAGTCCTTCAGATTCCTGCTCTGCGCTGAGGTTTTGAAACTTCAAATCCTGTCTGGGGCGTGTTTTGTGAGCCTGAAATTCTACAAAAAAATCACGTATTTGGGTCTAAATCATACCTGTTATTTTTCAAGCCCCTTATGTCACTATCCCAAGATTCCCCCTGCACTTTATTATCTGTATCCGTAATTCTCTGGAGGGAGGCACTGCTGGATAAATCGCTGTTTATTTCCCTGTTAAGTTATGAATCCATAAACAATCCCTCTGCTCTGCCCCTCGCTGTGCCTGGCGAGGGAGCTGCGTGGAATTAACAGGAAATGGGGTTGGGATTCGAGAGGAAAACTCAAATAATTGAGCGCGAGTTTATTGTGAACTTCAAATTACCCCAGACATTCCTAAAGCGCTGGAAATTCTGGAGCTGCAGCTCCGGAGGGGAAAATCGGGGCTGTGTCCTTCATCCTCTGGAATAAAAGCTTCCTCTTCCTCGCCTGCCTCTGGGACATGTGGAAATTTAGGACAATCCATTCCCTGGTGCTGAGCAAGGATTCAAATCTCTCAGAAAAGAAAATTAAAAGGTCTCAAAATGGGGGTGGAAAAAAAAAGTTGATGCGAGACTGTCAAAGCACTGCGAGACTCAAATTTAGATTTTTGTCAATTAGGCGGTTTGGACTTTTTTTTTTTTTTTCTGGCAGCTTTTAATTTATTTATGGAATAATTAGGGATAAAATGATTAAGGCAATGGTGAAAATTCTCTTCCTGAAGTTATAATGAAAAATGTGGAAGAAAGCAACGAGCAGAGCCTTGAACTCTGCTCTGGCTGTTCGATATCTGAGAGCAGCATAAATTTTCTTATTTTAAAGCCAACTTCATTTTTAAGGCCGGCCTTTAATTACAACGATTTCCTTTAACCTTGACAGCTTCCCATTTTATTGGATATTATTGGATATTAGCCAGGAGAGCTCTTCATCTCACCCTGGGAAGTTACAAAGTAGTTCTTGGAGAGCGCAATAAAACTCCATTTCCAATTTAAATCCAATTTTAGAAGGGGAATTGTGGCACCCACACTTCCGCTCCTGCGGATCATCAGGAACTGCTTCTCCTATAGAGGACATTCCTGTGAGGAATGGTGGGGAAAAAAATCCCAGAATGGTTTGGATCCGCGGGATCATCCAGTTCCATGGATCTGGAATTTTTCCACACTTTCCACTATCCCAGGTTGCTCCAAGCCCTTTCCAACCTGGCCTTGGACAATTCCAGGGATGGGGCATCCACAGCTTCTCTGGGAATTCCATCCCAGCCCCTCACCACACAGGGAAAAATCCCAATTTCCAAGATAAACCAAATATTTTTCCAGTCCCAGCCTCTCTCCGGCTCACGCGGATCCTCAGGGTCACCTCTGTCCCGATTTATTCTGGAAACCATCAACTCGAGGACCCACGTGGGGCCTCTCCAACCGCTCTCCACAGAAATGGAAACAAGAAATAAAATCAAGGAACTGCAAGGCAGCAATTCCAGCGCCACAGCTGAAGAGTCCCGACACGTCCAAACGGAATGGAATCACGGAATTCAGTCGTTTGTTGGCGAAGATGGGAGACACCCTCGTGGGGCCGGAACAGATCCGTGCTTTTCTGGCCGTTTCATAGGATTGTGGAATGTTTTTGGTTGGATGAGGGCCTTCAAATATTCCAATTCCATGAGCAGGGGCACTCATCACTATCCCAGGTTGCTCCAAGCCCTGTCCAAGCTGGGTTTGGACACTTCTAGGGATGGGGGAGCCATGGATTTTCTGGGAAAACCATGCCAGAGTCCTCTCCCTTGCTCCAAACTCATCTCCTGCTCACTCCTGTGACATTCCCAATTCCCAGCCTGGGAAGTTTTCATTCCCTCTGGATTCACTGGACCATCATCCCCCTGAATCCACAAACATCCCGCTCCTTAATCACCCAACTTTTCCATAATTGGAGCAGCTCCAGCCTTCCCACGGCTGTTACCATCCTCTATCCAGACAAATCCCCAATAATTCCCTAAGAAAAAGGCAATTAATCCTTGTCTGGGTCGTTTATGGTGCAAATATCCAATAAAAACACGCTTCTCTGGAATCTGATTTATCTCCGTTTCAGCTCAAAACCACAATTCGACCTCAACCCTCTGCGCAAAAATCAGCTCCAGAGGATTCCTCCCAGAGGATCCACCCGGAAATTCCCTAAAAAACACAGCGGGAGAGCTCCTGCCTGGGTTAGGAGGAGTTGGGAAAGCTCTCACACCCCCCAAAAATTGAGTTCTGGATCCTAAAAGAGCTTTTTTTTCCATGGAATGAGAGAACACCTGAGAATGGAGATCACCTAATCCAACCTCTCTGCTCATGGAAGGGCCCACCCAGAGCGGATGGATCAGGATTGTGTCCGGTTGGATTCTGGACATCTCCGAGGATGGAGATTCCATGAGCTCTCCAAATTATTCATGGACCTTCCAACACGTCCTCCACGGACGAATAACAGAAAAGGAATCACACCTGGAACTCCTAGAGGGACCTTCAAGGAAGGAATTTGGGAGGAACCATGGAATGGTTTGGTTTGGAATAGACCTTAAAGATCAACCAGATCCAGCGCCCAGGAATTGTGGTGCCACGTGGGAACTGTTGTGCCACACGGGACGCCTGTGACAACTGCAGAACGACAAAATTAGGAAATTCAATTAGGAAACGCAAAATTAGGAGCAAAATTCACGGAGTTAGGAAAATCCGAGACCAGATTTGGGACAAAATGAACACCTTGGACAAATGTCACCTTTTGAAGAGCCTCAGGAGTCCAAGCCACAGAACATTTCCCCCCAAGTTCCCCAAAGATAAAGGAAGTCAGGATTAGATTTCCCATTTTTTAGGGGAATACAACAGATTGAGGATATTAATTCCCTCATCCACAGAATTCCCAACAGTTGAGAGATGCCTCCTTTATCCTATCCAGGGATTTTCACTCCCATCAGGAGCCTCCCACCTGGCAGCTCCATCAAGCACCGCGCTGCTCCCTCCTCGCCCCAGATTCCGGTCGGAACTCGGGCCCAGGAAATGAAATGAGCATTGTGAAACTCCCTGGAAATTTAGGAAATTCAGGAAATTCACGGAGTTAGGAAAATCCAAAACCAGATTTGGGACTAAATGGAAAACCTTGGAGAAATGTCACCTTCTAAGAAATCCAACCCACAGAACATTTGCCCCCAAGTCCCCCAAAGATAAAGGAACTCAGGACTAGATTTCCCATTTTTAGGGAATACAACAGATTGAGGATATTAATTCCTTCTTCCACAGAATTCCCAACAGTTCTGAGACACCTCTTTTATCCTGTCCTGGGGTTTTCACTCCCATCAGGAGCCTCCCACCCGGCAGCTCCATCAAGCACTGCGCTGCTCCCTCCTCGCCCCGGATTCCGGTCAGAACTCGGGCCCAGGAAATGAAAGGACCATTGTGAAACTCCCTGGAAATTTAGGAAATAAACTGTCTGAAAATTTAGGAAATTCAGGAAAATAATGGGGTTAAGAAAATCGAAAACCAGATTTCGGACAAAATTAACACCTTGGACAAATGTCACCTTTTGAAGAGCCTCAGGAGTCCAACCCACAGAACATTTCCCCCCAAGTTCCCCAAAGATAAAGGAACTCAGGACTAGATTTCCCTTTTTTTAGGGAATATAACAGGTCGAGGATATTCATTTTCTCTTCCACAGAATTCCCAACAGCTCAGAGACACCTCTTTCATCCTGTCCTGGGGTTTTCACTCCCATCAGGAGCCTCCCACCCGGCAGCTCCATCAAGCACCGCGCTGCTCCCTCCTCGCCCCGGATTCTGGTCAGAACTCGGGCCCAGGAAATGAAAGGACCATTGTGAAACTCCCCGAAAACATCTGGCCGAGCACCCACTCCCTCAATGCCCGCCTTGTTCCGCCCGCCACATCCCAGGATGAGCCATTCCAAGGGGGTGAGGCAATCTCGGAGAGGTTCACAACTTTAAACTTCCGTTTCTCCAATCCAGACCCAGGATAAATTTTGAGTCCTCAAGCGAGAGCAGAGCAGCAAATTTTAACTTTTCTGCAGACCCTCAGCCCAAATTCCCTCTTTTTTTTTTTTTTTTTTCCATCCCCACTTCCACCTTTCACCTGGAACAACTGAAATATTTAGAGGACGAGGAATCAAATATTCAGGAGAGCCTTTTGTCTCCTCCCTCCCATCGCTGATCCCTGTTAATCATCACCACGCTGATGATTTAAATGGGATGGGCTTGTTTGTCCATTGTCTGGGAAATTGGACAAAGCCAGAGCGGGATCTTGGGAATATCAGGGATAAAGTTACGGCTGTTGCTTGGCACTGCCTCTTTATTCTGAGAGGAACAAATTCAGACCTTTGTTTAAACACGGAGATGCCCAGGGAGGGGGGAATTAAACCCAGCTCCACCAGAACCAGGCTGGTGTCTCCAAATTCCTTGTGTTTTCCTTCTTGGATCTTCCCTGAACACCCTGAGGTGCCATCATTGTGACGCTGGTTTAAAAAAAAAAAAAAAAAAAGGATTCAAAGGAATTTTGTGTGGCCTTGGAACCAAATCCATGTCCGAAGCTCATATTTGGGACAAAACAAGGGTTTGAGACAAATATCAGATTTTAAGCGGCTCAAAAATGCAACCAATACAATATTTTACCCAAAAGTCTCACCAAAACAACGGAACAAGACCCAAAACCTGCTCTCCCAGCAAAACCTCCACATCCTTTGCTCCTCCAACAGCTTTTCCATCTTTTTAGACCAGGAATGAAGGTTGGAAGGTGACACCACCCAAAAATGAATCCCTGATCCAAGAGGAGATGCTCCGTGACATTTGAGATTTAGGGATTTGGTTTAGCGTGGGCTTGGCCGCGCTGGGTTAATGTTGGGCTCCATGGTCTCAGAGGGCTTTTCCAATCATGATTCCACAATTCCAGGAATTTCCAGGCTGAATGCTGCACCCAGACCGGCACCAGATGAAGTCACAGGGATAATGGATATGGCAGGGAATCATGGAAAAATGGAATATCCTGAGCTGGAAGGGACCTATGAGATCAACCAGATCCAGACCTTAGGAATTGTGGTGTCCCATGGGAATTGAGGTGTCCCGTGGGACACCTGTAACAGGTGTAGAACGACAAAACCTGGAGCAAATTTAGGAAATTCAAGGAGTTAGGAAAATCTGAGACCAGATTTCAAGGTCTGTCCCTGCCAGTAAATTTCACTCAGAATCTGGGATACATGGATCATTTGTCCCATCCCATCCCATCCCATCCCATCCCATCCCTTTTCCACTACCACCACCAAGTGCCACAGAAATAACGCCCAGTAAATTCCCAAAAATGGGGTTTAGTCCTTAAAACCAAGGGACTAAACCCAGCCTGCGCTACAGAAGGGTTTAGCAAAGCCAGGGATGAGACCTAATCCATCCGAGAGGTCTCCCAGTTTTTCTGGAGGATTTCTCCCCCCTTCCAACTTTGCAAATTGAAGGATTGGCCTCAGGACAAAGAAAGCCTGGAAAAAATCTCTTCCCTCGGGCAGATTTTGGCTTTAAGGAATGATTTTCCAAGGTTGAATTCCGATGGAAAAGGGCTGAGAGAAGGGGACGTGAGGATCCAAGTTTTACCCAGACTGATTCCACAAAATTCCAAATATTGTCACCAGGAGACACCAGGGATGAACATTTTTTCCACAAATAAGGAGAGTTTTGCTTTTACAACCACTTTCGCCATGTTGAGAGGACGAGGAGACAATAAAAATGTGGAATCACAATAAAATCATGGAATAGTTTGGGTTGGAAAGAACCTTCAAGATCATGGAATTCCACCACCCCTGCCACGGGCAGGGACACCTTCCACTGTCCCAGGTCGCTCCAAGCCCCATCCAAGATGGCCTTGGGCACTTCCAGGGATCCAGGGGCATCCACAGCTTCCCCGGGAATTCCATTCCAGAGCCTCACAGGCTGTGGAATTCCTTCCCAGGTCCTGCCCCATCATCCTCAGAATAATTCGGGTTGGAAAAGACCTCGGAGATGCCCCAGCTCCAAAACACCAAACCCTCAAAATCCACCCGCTCCTCCTCACGTTTGGGACCAAATTCCCGAGGGTTCCTCCCGAGCCAGCAGGTCACGGGAGCCGTGACAGCTTGTGGATGACAGATCCGGTTTCCCTCAGGGAAAAACGTTCCCGTTGGCTCCTCGGGAAAACCGCGACGCCGATGACAAGAGGGTGCCGTATTTTTAGAAAGGGACTTTTGTCACTTGTTCTAAATTTTGTCTTCAACTCCGCTTCACCCAGCCGGGAGATGCTACTCCATGGAAGCGCGGATGGGGTGGGATGTGGCAGAATTCCTGCCGGATTTGCAGGATTACTCACAGAGGAGCACAAAATGATTCACGTTTGTCCTTCTAGAAAAGGAAATTTTTTTTTTTTTGTTCTCTTTGCCGTTCCTGCACGCCCTAGGACAACATGTCCGTGGAGATCTCATGGATTAACGCTTCCTGCTCGCCAGAACTTCCATCCAAAACATTGGAATGGAATTCTGGGGGAGAATTGGGCCTAAAAAAAGAATTGGATGCTAAATGGGAATATGTCAATCGCGTTGGAAGAGCAGCCTGGAGGGATGGAGCGTGCCCAGAGATGGAAACGGAGCTGGGAATGGTCTGGAGAACCAGGAGGGGCTGAGGGAGCTTGAGAGGCTCATCCTGGAAAAAAACTGGATCGAAAGGATCCCAGGGTGGATCCAGGGGGGGGTCGGGATCTGGTCCCAGGAAACAAGGGACGGGATGAGAGGAAACGGCCTCAAGCTGTGCCAGGGAAGGTTTAGGTTGGATTTTAGGGAATATTCCTCCAGGAAAGGGCTTTCCAGCATGGAATTCATGGAAAACAGGGAGTTTGTGGCCTCTGGAAGGAGGGCAGGAACTCGGGACAAGGATGGTGGGAGGTTGGTCATGGAGAAAATGGGAAAGGGAGCAAATCCCAACTGGAATTAATCTGGGTTCGTGCAGCTAAAAGGCAATGGAAGATGCTCCCATGGATCCATGGAAAATGGGGCAGAGGGGAATCTCCATGCTTTGTGGGATGGACAGGGAACGGGGACAACGGATGAGGGAAAAGGCACTTCCTGACTCCTTTCCCATGGCTGGGAAGGGATTTCCAAGGAGCATCTGAGGGAGCTGGGGGGCTCATCCCAGAGAAAACGGGGATTGGAGCTCTCCCTGAATTCCCAACCCCACAATAAATTGAGCTCTCCCGGAATTCCCAACCCCACAAGAAATTGAGCTCTCCCGGAATTCCCAACCTCACAAGAGCTTGAGCTCCTGATGAATCCCCAACTCCACAAGAAATTGAGCTCCTGATGAATTCCCAACCCCACAAGAAATCGAGCTCTCCTGGAATTCCTCAACCCCAAAAGATGTCGAGGACCTCTGGAATTCCCCATCCCACAAGAAATTAAGCTCCTGCTGAATTCCCAATCCCCCAAGAGGCTGAGCTCCTCCAGAATTCCCAACCCCACAAGAGGCTGAGCTCCTGCTGAATTCCCACCCCCACAAGATATTGAGGTCTCCTGGAATTCCTAACCCCACAAGAAGCTGAGCTCTTCCAGAATTCCCAATCCCACAAGAAATCAAGCTCTTCCTGGAATTCCCAACCCTACAAGAGTTTGAGCACCTCTGGAATTCCCAACCCCACAAGAGGTTGAGCTCCTGCTGAATTCCCAACCCCACAAGAAATTGAGCTCTTCCCAGAATTCCCAACCCCACAAGAAATCGAGCTCTCCTGGAATTCCTCAACCCCAAAAGATGTTGAGCACCTCTGGAATTCCCAATCCCACAAGAAATTAAGCTCCTGCTGAATTCCCAACCCCACAAGAGGCTGAGCTCCTGCTGAATTCCCAACCCCACAAGAAATCGAGCTCTTCCCGGAATTCCCAACCCCACAAGAGGCTGAGCTCCTGCTGAATTCCCACCCCCACAAGATAATAAGGTCTCCTGGAATTCCTAACCCCACAAGAAATCGAGCTCTTCCTGGAATTCCTCAACCCCAAAAGATGTTGAGCACCTCTGGAATTCCCAATCCTACAAGAGGCTGAGCTCCCCCTGAATTCCCAACCCCACAAGAAATTGAGCTCTTCCCGGAATTCCCAACCCCACAAGAGGCTGAGCTCCTGCTGAATTCCCAACCCCACAAGATACTGAGGTCTCCTGGAATTCCTAACCCCACAAGAAGCTGAGCTCTTCCAGAATTCCCAATCCCACAAGAAATCGAGCTTTTCCTGGAATTCCTCAACCCCAAAAGATGTTGAGCACCTCTGGAATTCCCAATCCCACAAGAGGCTGAGCTCCCCCTGAATTCCCAACCCCACAAGAAATCGAGCTCTTCCCGGAATTCCCAACCCCACAAGATATTGAGGTCCCCTGGAACTCCCAACCCCACAAGAGCAGCCTCAGTCCCAGGAAGGGAGGTTGCTGGCATTTTTCCAGTGCTTTGAGCCCTCCCAGGAAAACACCCACCTCTGTCCCAGTCCTCACAACATTCATTTGTTCCCCGGCCACATTTCGGCTCCCGTGACATCATCCCATGGCTCGAACATCACAGGGAGAGGAAGGAGGAGCAATAAAAGGAATATTCATCCCCAAAGGTTGACAGGGCAGGGAAACCCACTCGCCCGGTGGATTCCGGGAAAGCGTAGGAAGAGCAGTCAAAATGCTAAAGTTTGACATTCATGGATTTCCCGCCGGGAGCCCGTTCCCTCTACAACCATAATATCTTGTCACACCGCCTTTTAAAATTCTCTGACCACCTCCCGGAGTTTTTCCGGGCAAAGGTTGGAATTTCGGTTAAGGAAAACACGATTTGCTTCACCTCCACCAGAAAAAAAAAAAAAAGAAAAAAGGTGACTGGGAAGAGTCAAAATGAAATATTTGGAATATTTTGGGTACGTTAACTAAAAGGCCATGGGTGGTGACTCCACCACGCTCCGTGACCTCTTTTCCTGGCCATCCCTTGGGAGGGACGGATTTGTAAATAAATTCTTAGTCAGAAAGAGCCACAAAACTCTGTTACAAAAGCCATATTACAAAACATTCCCAAAAAAAGCCCAGGGAGTGGAGCACGGCCCAGTCCACAGGCAGGATACCACGACTTTGCTCATTCCGAGGGATTATTGTTAAACCCTCCTTAATTAGGGCTTTACTCCTCTAATTCCATTTAATAAAATTAAAGGTTCAGTTTGGTCCTGGACCTCACCAAAAGGAAGTTGGGGGAAGTTGTTTCTATCCCTGGAAAATCCAGATGCAGCTTCTGGACCGAAGGGTTGGGAATGTCAGGATAAGGGAGGGGGGGGGTTTAAATGGACAGAGGGTGGGTTTATATGGAATATTGGGAAGGGATTCCTGGCTGGGAGGGTGATGAGGCGCTGGAAAGGAATTCCCAGAGAATCTGTGGCTGCTCCATGCCTGGAAGCGCCCAAGGCCAGGTTGGACCGGGCTTGGAGAAGCTTGGGACAGTGGATGGCGTCCCTGTCCATTGCAGAGGGGTGGGACTGGATGATGCTTGAGATCCCTCCCAACCCAAACCATCCCATGATTCCATCATTCCATCATCCCTCGGTTCCATGACTTGCTCCAAGCCTGCCATCCTGGTTGCTCGTTAGCTGCTCCGGAGCTAACGAAGCTCATCAAGACTCATCATGTGCAAAATCCACCAGGCACGGAGAGAAATTCCCGATCCATCGGGAGCCAGCCAGGAGCCCCCGCTCCACCAGACTTTTAGGGCGCAGCTAAAAGCGCCTTTAGGACATCCCAAAACCACGAGGGATGATCCAAGCTGCTGCAGAGTGATTTTAATGATCTCCCAGTAATCCCTTAAAGCACCACATTAGGACAGATCCGTCCTTTCGGGGCCACCTGGAATCCTGGAGGATCAGGAAAAGGATTCTTGCCCTGGGTTTCCAACCAAATCTCTTTTTTTTGTTTGTTTGCTCGCCTTAAATATCACCTAAAAACCCGTGCTGACCTTTCCAGCTGAAAGGACGGCTCTGTGCTGTTAATAGCCGGAATTTGTGACCTTGGAGGTCTTTTCCAACCAAAATAATTCCAGCAAGAGCAGCAGCAATATTTTGGTGAGGAGGAAGTTGGAGATGTCACTTGGATTCTCCTCCCTCTGCTGATTGAAATTCCTATAAATTAGAATTAAATTAAATTCCTTCAAAAAGGCACCAAGCTCAACAGGAGCCCTCAGAGAAACGCCGCTGTTACAATTTGAAATGGAACCATGGAATGCTTTGGGTTGGAAAAGAACGTCAAGATCGTCTCGTTCCAACCCCGCTCCACCATCCCAGGTTGCTCCAAGCCCTGCCCAACCTGGCCCTGGGCACTTCCAGGGATCCAGGGGCAGCCGCAGCTTCTCTGGGAATTCCATTCCAGCCCCTCACCACCCTCACAGGGAGGAATTCATTCCCAACATCCCAAATTCCCTCTGTCAGTTCAAGCCATTCCCCTTCTCCTGTCCCTCCAGGCCCTTTCCCAAAGATTCCAGCCAAATCAAACTTTCCACGGGAAACAAAGGAAGCAAATCCGTCGGCCACATCCCTTCCCTGCAGGATCCCACTGCCAGCATCCCGTTACTCCTGACCCCGGGAAGGGAGCCCAAGTCCCTCCAGCCTGGAAAAGCCTCTGGAGTGATGGCTCTGCCCAAACCGAACCCCACGGCCTCGGAATTCACCTCTCCGGAGAAAAGCTGCCCGGGCAAAAGGATTGGGAGAATCAGGGGATGGAACCAGGTGGATTTTAGGGTCCTTCCCAACCCAAACCATTCCATGAGGATTTAGGAGCCCAACCCGTTCACCTCATTAGGGCCAAGCTTTAAAGGGAATTTTTGGGGTTTTTTCCTGGGCCTCCTTGGCCCTGTGCACACAGGACAGGCTCCGAGCCTTCCTCTCCTCCCAGTTTTGTTATTCCCTGGCAGGATTGCTCAAGAACCAGGAGAGGACTCAGGTGAAGGCTGAAATTATATTTTTAATATAATGTGATTAATTTTTCGAGGACTGAAATTATATTTTCCACTCCCAAAATCTGCTGTTACTCAAGAGGACTTTGTGAATTCCTGTGGCTCCCAGGTGGGACAAGAACAACATTTCCCAATTTCCCAAGGAAAAGGGAAGGACAAGGACAAGGACTCCTTTTGGAGAAGCCAAGCAAACAGGAATCAAGATTTTTATTAATTAATATTTTTTAAATTTATATTTTATTTTATATAATATTTTTATATTTATGAATGAATTAATTTTTTATGAATTTAGAAACTATTCAGGCTTGTGTGAATAGTTCCTGAATTCATAAAAAATGAATTCATTCATAAATATAAAAATATTTATTTCCTGGAGAGCCAGGAAAGCAAATTCACCGACATAGGGGGAAAAAATCATCCCAAAAAATGTTCTCCAGCCCTGGAGGAGTCTTGTTCTACAGCTTCATTCCCTAAGGTTGGATTTGCAACAGGCTGGGGGGAATGGAGAGGGAGCAGTGTGTTAAAAAATGGGATTAAAACATCAGCACTCCAAGATTTGGGCTGTGGACACGCAGTGGAATAAATGGGATTGGATTTTATTCCCAGCGTGTGCAGCAAACAGGGGAAAAAAAACCATCAGAGCATCACAGAAAAGGTCGTGGTAGAGCAAATGATTTTTACAGCATTAAACACCACGGTGGACACCGGCCAAATCCGATTTTGTTACGGATTCGTGGAATGGGTTGGGTTGAAATGGATCTTAAAGCTCCTCTCCTGCCGTGGGCAGGGACACCTTTCACCATTCCAGGTCGCTGCAAGCCCTGTCCAAGCTGGCCTTGGACAATTCCAGGGATGGAGCAGCCACAGATTCTCCGGGAATTCCATCCCAGCCCCTCACCACCCTCACAGGGCAGAATTCCTCCCCAAAATCCCATCTATCCCTGCCCTCTGGCAGTGGGAAGCCATTCCCTGTGTCCTTTCTCTCCATCCTTTGTCCCAAGTCCCTCTCCAGCTCTCCTGGAGCCCCTTCAGCCACTGGAAGGGGCTCCGAGGTCTCTCTGGATCTTTCCCTTCTCCAGGTTGGACATTCCCAGCTCTCCCAGCCTGGCTCCAGAGCAGAAGGGCTCCAGCACTTGGAGCATCTCCATGGCCTCCTCTGGAATTGCTCCAGCAGCTCCACATCCCCCCAGCCCTGGACACCCCAGAACCGAACACCAGCTATCTGTGATCCAGCAATTCCCGTAATCCTCAAGACCAGGGGGACTCTGCCCGAGCAGAAGGCCCCAAACCCTTGGAATCTACAATTCCAGGGAAAAGCTGCCCCATCTCCATGGCCTGGCAGCAGCAGCCAGCGGGTTCCCAGAGCAGAGGACATTGACGGCCATCTCCCACACAGCCCAAGCCAGCAGGAAGCTTCCCGGCTGGCGCCATCCCAAAGGAAGAGAGAGGATTCTGGGATCGTGCCAAAGCCAACCACACACGGTTGCTTGGAAACCTTTGAAAACTACGTTGAAAATTCAGATTTCTATGAAGAGCAGCACGGGCAAAACAAGCCCCAAGTTTGCGCTTTAAATTCGCCTTTTCCTGTCACCACTGTGCTCTCCCGCTTCCCAAAAATCCTGCAGAGCTCTGCAGGTCACCTCTGGGCCTGGAGGCTTCAAGGTTTTCCCAAGTTCAGGCAGCACAGAGGGACCTGCCCCCAGCAGTGAATCTTTCCAGAGAATCAAAAATCACCCAGCGTGATTTCCAATAAAAGAGGGAAAAGGGAGACGGGAGGGAGGGAAAAGAATGGCATTCCTGTCGCACGGTGCCGCCCTGGCATCTAATCAGGGAGCCAGATGAAGGCAGCAATCTGTCTGCTTAAAATATGCATGTTTTACTTTATTTTTTATTTTTTTTCCCCTTTTCAGTGCTGCAGAACCGCGTTGGAAGGCGCTCGTTAAGAGGCTGCGCCGGGAACGTCCCTCTGCAATCACGAGGGATGGAACGAGCGATTCCGTCGTTAGCGGGGCTTAATTGCCCTGGGATTTGGGATGGACCTGAAGGATAAAACCGGGTTTTGGTTGTGGGTTTAAATCCTGCTCTATCCGTGCTAGGGGAGGTCTGGCTCAGGGGTGGCACAGAACGGGCACCACACGCTGGGGGCCACGGAACATCAGGAGATTGTGGGGTCACAGGCACGAGGCCCCTCCAGCCCACCCCAAATGGTTCTTTGGGTTGTCTTCTACAGCAGGCTCTTCCTCGCTTTCCACACTGAACAATTCCTCACCTTCCACATGGGATTATTCACATAAAATCTGTCCCCACCTTCCACACTGGATTGCTCCTCACCCTCCACATAAAATCCATCCCCACCTTCCACACGGAATTGCTCCTCACCTTCCACACCAGACTCTCCCTCACCTTCCACATGGGATTGTCCCTCATCTTCCACATAAAATCCGTCCTCACCTTCCACACGGGATTGCTCCTCACCCTCCACACTGGAGCTTTCCTCACCTTCTGCGTGGGATTTTTCCTCATCTTCCCCACTGAGCCCTTCCTCACCTTCCACACTGAACTCTTCCTCAGCTTCCATATGGGATTGTCCCTCATCTTCCACATAAAATCCATCCCGACTTTCCACACGGGATTGCTCCTCACCCTCCACACTGGAGCTTTCCTCACCTTCCACGTGGGATTATCCCTCACCTTCCATATTGGAGCTTTCCTCACCTTCCACACCAAACTCTTCCTCAGCTTCCATATAGTCCTTCCACACTGGACCACTTCTCATCTTCCTCACTGGATAATTCCCAACCTTCCTCACTGGATCGTTCCTCATCTTCCTCACTGGACCATTCCCAACCTTTCCCAGTGGACCATTCCTCACCTTCCTTATTGGACCATTCCACATCTTCCTTATTGGACCATTTCCAACCTTCCTCACTGGACCATTCCTCACCTTCTTCACTGGATCATTCCTTACCTTCCTCACTGGAGCACTCCTCATCTTCCTCACTGGATCATTCCTCACCTTCCTCACTGGATCATTCCTCATCTTCGTCACTGGATCATTCCTTACCTTCCTCACTGAACCATTCCTCATCTTCGTCACTGGATCATTCCCAACCTTCCTCACTGGATCATTCCCAACCTTTCTCACTAGATCATTCCTCATCTTCCTCACTGGACACTCCTCATATTCCTCACTGGACCATTCCCAACCTTCCACAACAGATTGTTCCTCACCTTCCACGTCTGATCACTCCTCATCTTCCTCACTGGACCATTCCTCATCTTCCTCACTGGATCACTCCTCATCTTCCTCACTGGACCATTCCTCATCTTCCTCACTGGACCATTCCTCATCTTCCTCACTGGATCATTCCTCATCTTCCTCACTGGACCATTCCTCATCTTCCTCACTGGATCATTCCTAACCTTTCTCACTGGACCATTCCTCCTCTTCCTCACTGGACACTCCTCATCTTCCTCACTGGACCATTTCCAACCTTCCACAACAGATCATTCCTCACTTTCCACGTCTGATCATTCCTCATCTTCCTCACTGGACCACTCCTCATTTTCCTCACTGGGCAATTCCTCACCTTCCTCACTGGACCATTCCCAACCTTCCACACCAGAACATTCCCAACCTTCCACACCAGACCCTTCCCCACCTTCCAGAAGGATCATTCCCAACCTTCCACAGTGGACCGACCCTTCCTCACCTTCCCACCCAACCCTTTCCCACAGTATCCACAAACGGAGCAAAATCCGGGACAACGCTTCCCACCAACACTCCGGAAGCAAACAGGGAATTCATCGTCAGATTCCGTGCAAGAATTCCGGGTTAAATTCCTCCCATTTGAGGCTGGAATCAGCTCCACACCAACCTACACCTGATTTTGTTCCCTGCCACACCAAAATTCCTCCTCCTGCTCCACGCTGTTTATTTTGGCTTCCCAGCCATCCCATTGGTTGCACGGCATGGATCGTATTCCGATCGCCATATCCATAATAAAACTTGGATACAAGGAGCTCAATGACCCGGCTGCTCCAGACTTCTCTTTCCGTCAAATTTTAAGTTCCTGCATGGAGGGATTGTGTTTTTCCTCGAGGAAAACGGGATGGATATCCATGGATAGGAGTCTCCCAGCAGATGGGGAAATGGATACTCAGCAAAGATTTGTAATGGGATCTTTAAGGTCCCTTCCAACCCAAACCATTCCATGATTCCATGAATTGCCGCTGAGACAGAGCCCTCCAATCCCCACTTTGAGGGATCCTCATCCAGCAGGGACAGTACCTTAAACCAGCCATGAAATTCCCAAGTTCTTCCTGGGGAATCCCGCCAAAACCAACGGAAAATTTTATCATTTCCTCCCAATTTGACCCGTTTTGCTCCAGCAGAAGGAAGATCACAGGATATCCTTGCCACAACTCCTCTTTTCCCTACATTTTTTCCCGAATTCCACACCCCGAATTTTCCCTCCAGCCTCTTGTTCACGACTCACAGCAGCCAAAAAACTCCTTGCTAAAATTGCCAGGAATTAATGCAGATTTGGGTTTTTTTTTTTTTTTTCCCATGGATTAACAGCTCCCAGCAGTCTCCCAGCATGAGGGTTAATTCCCACCGGGATACAGCGGAGCTGGATCAACAATCCAGCACCTGAAAGACACAGCGAGGTACCAGCAGCACAAAGGAGATGCAAATAAATTTGCATATCCGAGCATCAAAGGCTCCACGAGATCCCGGAGTATGAAAACATCTTTTCCCTGCAAGATACCGAAGGAATGGCAGCGGGAGTGATGGGAGTGGGAGGACAGGAGAATGGAGGGGGAAAAAAAGAAAGAAAAAGACAAAAAAGTGTGACTGCAGCAGGAGCTCGACAGTTGGAGGAATTCCAAGGGAACGGCAGAGCTTGGGCACGAGGAAAACAGTTGGGAAGATGCTGACGGGATTTTGGAGCCAGGTGGGGGTTGGGATCTGCTCCCAGGGAACAGGGATGAGGGGAAACGGCCTCAAGCTGTGCCAGGGGAGGTTTAGGTTGGATATTGGGAATATTCAGGCTGTCCAGCCCTGGCAGAGAGGTGGAATTCCCATCTCCCTGGAGGGATTTGACATTCCTGTGGATGTGGCGCTTGGGGACGTGGCCAGTGGTGGCCTTGGCAGTGCTGAAGGAATGGTTGGGACTCCTTGAGCGTGGAAATCTTTCCCAACCCCAACAACTCCATCACTCTAAGAGAGAAATTCAAACACCCAACACGAGACAATTCCAGCGGGGAGCGACCAAAAAAATGATGGGAGGAGGAGGAAACTCAAAAGGTTGATCGCAAAAAAATTAGAAAAAATGAGGAGCAACCCCGTGAAACACCTGTGGATGGAGTTTGCACATCCCTGCAGCTCCAGGAGCTCCCTGAAAAGCTGCCAGGAGGGATAATTTTGTGCTTTCCGACAGAATTCTGAGTCTCTCCTCGCGGGGATGAAGGAGTTTCTGCCGGAGCCGCGAAGGAGGACGCGGAAGGTGTGAAAAAAGCGAGCGAGGAGAAATGGAGCAGAAGGAAAACGTGAGAAGTAAAAGCAGGAGGGGGCAAATTTTCCGGCGAATCCCAAAAGGTTTCTCAATAAAATTCTCAGACTTTCCAGGCCTGTTAAAAAGTCCAGGATAGCTGGAAAAATTCTGGTTTAGAGGCTGCGTATTCCACAGGTAGGAGAAAAACCAAGGCGTGAGTAGAATGCTCTGGTTGAGGGCCTTGGAAGGGGAAAGATGAGGAGAAGGGAAAAACCCTCCCAAAATCCCCCCCAAAAAATAAGGCAGAATGAGGTTTTTAGGGAGATGGAGCCTGGGAATGATGAGGAATTGAAAAAAATTGAATAATTGGTTGGGATTTTTAGCGTCTTGCTGGAGCACGGTTGAGTCAACTACATCCAGAAATAAATACCATGGGATGGTTTGGGTGGGAAGAGATCTTCGGGATGATCCAGCCCCACCCCCTGCCATGGCCATGGAAGTCTTTCCCAGATTCCCAGAATCTCATCCCATGGGATATGGACCTTCCTCTATCCCAGGTTGCTCCAACATGGCCTTGGACACTTCCAGGGATGGGGCGGCCACAGATTCTCCTGGAATTCCATTCCAGGCCTCACTACCCTCACAGCCAGGAATTCCTTCCCAGCATCCCATCCATCCCTGCCTTTTGTCTGTGGGAAGCCATTCCCGGTGTCCTGTCCCTCCATCCCTTGTCCCAAGTCCCTCTCCAGCTCTCCTGGAGCCCCTTCAGGCACGGGAAGGAGCTCTATGATCTCCATGGATCCTCCTCTTTTCCAAGCTGGACATTCCCAGCTCTCCCAGCCCTTGGAGCATCTCCTGGATTTGCTCCACCAGATCCAAGCCTGCCTTAAACAAACAGCAAAGGAAAGGAGGAAGAGCCGACGCGATAAATAAGATTTTCGTCTCATCCCGTTTCAATCAGGTGCCCTGGAAGTCATCACGGAGCTGTCGGGATGATTAATCCCTATTTTTCCACCACCAGAGCAGGGGAACGATTGCTGGGCTGGCAAGTGGGAAAGCCAAGGGAAGAAGGAGCCGGGTGCGTGTGGGAGAGAAGCGCTCCGGAGGCAGCTGGGATGAGGAGCTGACTCAAAACTTTGGGATTTGTGGTTGGAGCTGCAGACGGGAGCCGAAAACGTAGGAGAAACTGTTGTGGGATAATCAGGCGGCGAAACAAGGGAATACCTGCGGCACCAGTCGAGTCAGGAGCTCCACTTTGCATAAGGAATATTTAAATAAGGATTTTCCCGGTCTTTAGGGCTCAAAGCAGAGTTTTAAACCAGTTTGGGGAGGTTTAAGCGCCAGGAACTCAAGTCTTCCCAAGGAAGAATATTTTGGAACAGAAGTCAGGGTGGTCTTGGGTGCTCATGAAGAGGATCCGTAAAATAAAACTTTTTTAGGAATTCTGATGGTGCTGGGGCGACTCTACAGAAAAGATCCCATTTCCATCACCCACACTCCATCCAAAATGGAATTATTCCCTGCTTTAAGGCCAGCAATTTGATTTTTAGAGTAAAATTATTCCTTCCCCATATTCCCAGGTTTTTCCAACTCCTAGCACCCCAAAACAAAGGGTGAGAATCACGGAAAGATTCTCAAAGACACGGAATCAAAATAATGGAATAACCTGAGCTAATCCACAAGGATTGTCGAGTCCTGCAATGAACCACCCCCAAAATCCCACCATATCCTAGAGAGCCATTTCCAAAGGCTTCCTGGACTAGGAATCCAAACTCCACCACTCTGGAGAACAAAACAGGAGAGAAACCACCACAGAATGGGAAGAGTCTCCAGCCCACCCATCACCCACATCTTGGAAGCTGTGCACTGGAAAACCAGGGAATTATCATCAGGAAAACGATTCATTTTTTTGCTTCGTCATTTTTGGAACAACAGCGTCGGGAATGGTTTACCTGTCACGGCAATTTTGGCACAATAACAAGAACTTGTAGCAATTAGGATCCGCTTTTATTGCGCGGGAAGAACAAATGACCCAAATCCCAACTCCCACACCCTCTGCCAAAAGGGTGAGGTGACCAAATCCTCCTCCTGAACCTGCTTCCCTTTGAATTCCAGCCCTTCCCAACCCTTTGTGAGAGTTCACAGCGGCCTCCTTTTCCAATAACAGGTGCCTGGAACAAAGCAGCTGGAAGGTTTGATTATCCCAGCGATGCCTTCCGTGAGCAAATCGGGCTCCCGGCCCCGTGGGAGAGCAGAAAATTTCCCTTCTAATCCGTGTCACCCTCGCGACGGAGCTGCCGAGGGAAAATAGGGCAGAGGAAACGCAGGGATCCCTCTGAAAGACCACGGGAAAAGCAGGTAACCGGGTTAAGGGGATGCTGCATCATGGAATTTACACGGATGACAGGGGAATTTGGTGGATTTAACGCGATTCCCGAGGGTTGGAGCTGGATGTGGCTGAGTCACGGGGCGGGTGGCGGGGGGGTGGATTTTCATGGAAAGGCTCCTCCTCAAAGAACCCGGAATGCTTCCTGTGGTTAAACAAAGTTTGCTCTCCTGGAGGAGCTGCTCAAACCAGCAGGTCCTGTGTGCCCAAAGCCTTTAATCCCCGCTAATTCCACCCTCAAAGAAATTTGGGAGCTCATCCCGAAACGACAAAGCCGAGCAGGGCCCTTGAACCCGAGCAGCAAGGCCGGGAGATAAGGCGGGAATCAGCCAGGCCTGCAATTTGCCGGCTGATTAAAACCCTTGGAGCAGCAGGAAAATTAGGGAAATCATCCCCCAGACACTTGAAGGAACCACACCGGCTGCCTCCCGGGATAAACGATCCCATCCCAACGTTTGGGGGTGGCAGTGGCTGTTTGGGCATGGATGAGAGGTTGTTGGAGCCTCCAGGACTCGCTCGGCCTGTCTGGCGCGGGGACTCGCCCGAGTGAGCTCACCAGGAATGCTTCCCACCACAAAACATCCAAAAAGTTGTTTATCCGTAAGTTTGAGCCGCTTGGGACGTTCTCCAAGCACACTGAGCGTCCGTGGAGAAGGGACACAGCCAGCTGGACCTTGGCCACACAATGGCCACAGCTCCGAGGTGTTGGACGGGGAGCTGATCTCGTTATCCGGCAGGATCCTCCTTCCAAAGTGGCACCAGCAGGATAAAATTCTGGAATGGGTTGGGTTGGAAAGGACCTTCAAGACCATCCAGTTCCAACTCCCTGCCTTGGACAACTTCACCATCCCAAGTTGCTCCAAGCACCATCCAAGCTGGCTTCGGATACTGCCAGGAATGGGACAGCCACAGATTCCCTGGGAATTCCATTCCAGGCCTCACCACCCTCACAAGGCAGAATTCCTTCCCAATATCCCATCTATATCGCTGCCCTCTGGCAGTGGGAAGCCATTCCCTGTGTCCTGTCCCTCCATCCCTTGTCCCAAATCCCTCTCCAGCTCTCCTGGAGCCCCTTCAGCCACTGGAAAGGTTCTGATGTTTCCCTGGATCCTTCCCTTCTCCAGGATGAACATTCCCAGCTCTCCCAGCCTGGTTCCAACACAATCCAAATTTTCAGGGAAAGGAAAATCAATCCCAACCCTCGAGGCCTTCCCAGCCGAGACCTTTTAAACCCAAACATTTGAGCAAAAACTCATCAAGCACCACCCAACACCCCTGCTCAGAAACCGAGGCAATGATTCCAGGATGACGTGGCACTCCAAGATCCCGGGAGTCCAACCCCGAGAGAAAACCTCTCCCAACTGCCTGGGCAGCAAATTTCCAGGGAAAAGTAGGAATTGCCAGACATTGCCAGGCTCTGCGGGCGTTTCCAGCCCCCAGGCAATGCCCTCGTTGGGTTCTTCACCCAGCGGCGCCCACCCGGCTCAATTCCGCCTGTCCGGACACGGATTCCTCGGAGCGATGTCGGAGCCAGAGGGAATCTCATCTGCCAATCTCCACGTCAATGACCCGTGCTCTTGGAAGCTACGGTTGAAAAGTGCAGCTAAAAACGAGGGAAGACGATGAGGCGAGCAGGAAAATTCCTTAAACATCAAGATTTGGGGTTTGTTTTGGGGTTTTTTTTTTTTGATGTTTTTGATTTACTCTCCTCAGGCTGACAAATGCCACTTGCACCCAGGCGAGGGCGAGACAGAAATTTAGGATAAAAAAGCTCCGATTTGAGGTGGGGAAGGAGGAGACATCTCCTAAATCAGGGTCCCGATGAGATCCGCCCACTCCTCCCTTTTTTCCTCCTTTGAAACGCGACAAAATAAATCCCTGCTGGCTTTAAATAGAAATCAAATTAACCATGAACAGCCAAAGCAACTCCGTGATGGTCCAGCCATCGCTGGGTGCGCTCAGAAATCTTTTTATAAAACATTTTCCTCCCTCCATGCACAACGAACAAACTGAAGCAACAAATCAATGCCGAGAGAGCTCCAAAACCCAAATCTTATTCTGGCTGCATTAAAAATGTTCTTGGAGCGCTGCTCGCGAAGGGTTGAATATTTTGATTTATTCTTCCTCCTCCTCCAGCTGACAGAAGAGTTCCTGAGTCAGATGTGGGAAAAAACCCAAATCTGAGTATAATCTCCGAGTATTTTCGCCCTTTGGAGCAGTTCAAGGCCTTTTTTCGGGATAAAAGGAAATTTGTCAAGGGGAAGCGAACCTAAAACTGGGAAAGGAATAAGTGCAACACACGGAGCAAGCTGGAAGAGTTTCCACTTAAACTGAGAAACAGGGAAAAAAAGGCATTCCTTGGAAACATGTTTTGGTGGATTGAAGGGTTGGAAGCTCAATTGGAGCTTCTCCCTTTGATTTAGAAGAAAAGGAGAGATCCCACACCCTTTGTCATTCCTATTTCTGCATCCTGGGATTTTTAACTGGACTTCTCCTGATCTCCTGCATCAAACGGGTCCTGCCTCAAACGGATTCCGAGTTAAGGCCTCGTTATCATTCCCAGCCAAAAATATTCCCAAGTCTCCCTGTGCCAAAAATTCCAGGAGGAATTTTCCCAAAATCCAGCCCAAACCTCCCCTGGCATGGCTGGAGCCTCCCCTTGTCCTGTCCCTTTTTCCCTGGGAGCAGATCCCAACCCCCAGCCAGCTCCAATGTTCCCAAATGTTCTCCTCGTGCCCAAGTTCTACTTGGAATTGCTCCAAATGTGGAGCTCCTGCTATGGTCACACTTTTTGTCCTTTTTTTCCCCCCAATTCTCCTGCCCTCCCATTCCCATCGCTTCCTCTGCCATTCCTTCAGTATCTCACAGGAAATAGATGGGATAAAAAACACTTCCAGGCAAATTTTGTCGAAAATACAAAGGTTCATTCATGGAGAAGGATCCCAAAAAAAAAAAAAATCTGTTCTGGGGCATCCTCAGACCATCTCTGTGAGATCACATCCTGTTTGGGATGAACGACAGAACCTCTCCCCATCCCGAGCTTTCCCTTGGAATTCTCGGTTCTATGAAGGAGCCAAAGCGGATTTTGTCAAATCACAGAATTGGTTTTTTGGTGATTTGACCAAAAAAATTGCTCCTTTCTCCCGTTCCTGCTCCAGCAATTCCTGCTGTAAATTTTCCTGATAAAAACAAGGGATTTTTACACATTTATCTGACGACAGAAAACATCACCCACCATTCCAGAAGCTCCAAACAAGATTCTTCCTTAAAAAGCCTCTCTGGTCCACTCTAATTCCCACAATTTCAGGCAAATCCATAAACTCATTTATTCCTGCCCTTCCCACCCCAAACCCCTCAAAGGCTTCCCTGATTCCACAACTTCCCAGGAACAACAATTCCTAAAAAACCCACGCAGGTGACACCAAATCTCCCTTCATCCCCAGGATTTTTTGCTGGGATATTTTCGCATTCTCCATAAATGAGGATTTAGGAAATTAAGCGTGGCTCATTTTTTTCCTCACAACCACTCCAAACTTCCCTGTTTTTTTCCCAAGCCTTCCCTTCATCCCTGATCACAATCAAAGAGCCTCCACCTCCCTCTCCCTGCACGCAACTTCCACGCGTAGCCCGGAGCACCCTCGGCCTCCTTCACATCCAGTTCTCTTCTCCCGAGCTCCTGTCCCTTTGGATTAATTCCACCCTTGGGAATTAATTGGGATTTTTCCCCCTCGCCAAGTTTCTGCTCCGAGGTTGGAGCCGGGTGAAGGTTGGGATTTTCTCCCAAGGGAATGAGGGACAGGGTGAGTGGCCTCGAGTGGCATCAGGAGAGGTTTAGTGGGATATTTTTTGGGAGAATTCCTCCTGGAAAGGGCTGTCCAGGAGGGATCCAAAATCCACTTGGGGACACGGTCAGTGGTGGCCTTGGGAGAGCTGGGGCTCAACCTTAAAGCTCCTTTCCAGCCTAAAAAATTCCAAGATTCTACTTTTTACCCATGTAGGTCCCAAGTAATTTATTCCTCATTCCCCTCTCATCTTTTCCTTCCCAATCCCTGTTTTTTCGACAGAGTTTTCCAGATTTTTGCAGACCCCCTCGGACATTTGTGCCTCTCTGTTCCCGCTCTAAATCCTGCTTGAGCCAGAATTCCATGGAGCTTTAAGTTCATAAAATCCTGGAATGGGTTGGGTTGGAAGGGATTGGATCCAAGCCCATTCCATTCCAACCCCCTTCCACTATCCCAGATTGCTCCAAGCCCCATCCAAGCCGGCCTTGGACACTTCCAGGGATCCAGGGGCTGCCACAGCTTCTCTGGGAATTCCATCCCAGCCCCTCAAAGTGAAGAATTCCTCCCCAGTATCCCACCCAACCAGAGGGAAGCCATTCCCTGCGTCCTGTCCCTCCACCCCTTATCCCAAATCTCTTTCCAGCTCTCCTGGAGCCCCTTCAGGCACTGGGAAAAGCTCCAAGATCCCCTCAGGGCGCTCCTGAAGGTGAAATGATTTCTGGCACCCAGGAAAATCTGACACGAATCGGGAAAAGAGCAGCGAGAGGCTTGGATCAGGGAATGTGGGCGGAGGGAGATCCGTGAGTCACCGACAGCCTTTGATCGCTGCCAGGGGCAGGTTTGCACCGCCCGAAATTCCCTTTTCCAGGTTCTCCAGAACAAAACCAACCGCAGGGGGAAAACTGTTCACGGCACTGAAATACCCAGGCTGTCAGTGTTCCAAATTTAGGAGCTTTCCACGTTCCATCGGAGGGAAAGGGAATGAGGAATGGAATCGGAATTCCCGGATTTGCAGCAGGATTTGACACAAGGACTGACAACTCTTAAGCTCAGCCTATTAATCCCTAAAAAAATTCCTTTTTTTCCCCCTCTCCCCAGCTGCTCCTGGTGTTCCAGACCTTTCCCCAAATCCATTCCCATCCCTGGACATGCTCCAGCCCCTCAATGTCCTCCTTGTCATGAAGGGCCCAAAACAAATCCCGGGATTTGAGGTCCCTCAGCACAGTGGGAATGTCACTTCCCTGATCCAGGTATTCCCAAAAAAATATCCCCCCAAAAAGCCACTTTTTCCACACTTAAAAGCCTTAATGGAAGATATTTGCACATGCCAGGAGTATCCTGATTTTTCTATGATCCCAAAGGAATTCCAAAGGCCACAGATCCCTCCTGATAAGGCACTCAATGAGCTGATAAGGCACTTAATGAGCTGATAAGGCTGAGGAGGAACACATGGAATGAAGCAAATCCCACCTGTGGCTTAAAAGCCTGGATTGGGATTTTCCTACGTGGAAAAGCATCGGGATCTGTTGCCAAACCTGCTCCTCCTGCACACCTAGCTCGGCTTTTCCCAAGGGTTTGCGCCGATTTCCTGTTTTGGAGCTTCCCAAAAAAACCCCCACTTTTGGGGATTCCAGAGATGATATAAATTAAGATCTGTTTTCCTCCCTGTGTTATTCCCATGGATTTTCCCACAAAAAAGCATTCCCAACCTCGTTCTGTACTCCGAGCATTGTAATGAGGGGCTGGAATGGAATTCCCAGAAAAGCTGTGGCTGCTCCATCCCTGGAAGTGTCCAAGGCCAGGTTGGATGGGATTGGAGCAACCTGGGATGTCCCTGCTCATGGAAGGGGGTTGGGAATTCTTTTTGAGGTCTCCTTTCCAACCCCAACCCATTCTTTGATCTCATTCCCAATTCCATCCTGATAAAAAAATCCCTTTCCGTGCCCCTCCCAGCCGAGGAAAAAAAAGCGGAATTGTTCAGGTGAGCTGGAGCGTGACAGGACAGGAATAATTCCAGACTCACTTATCGGGGTTTGGAGAGTCCTGAGCACAGCATTTTCCTCAACTAAAAAAAAAAAAACCTCAGGAAATTCCTGTTAAAACAGAAAATTCCCAGACAGAAAATGTGTTCTCTGGATCACTGGAATTTTTTGGGTTTTTTTTTTTTTTGGGAGCAGCACCCACTTCCAAAAAGAAAATCCCTGGAATGGAACCGCCACGCTCCGATAAGGATTCCTCAAGGTGACTTTAAGGAGATGTCAGGGAGGCAGGAGAAGAAGGGGGAAAAGAAAAAGGCTCCTAAAAGGTTGGATTCCTTTGGAATTTTCTCCTTCCTGGCAGCTCTGACAGATCCGACAGCGCCTCCCGGAAATGTCGTGGAAGGTGGGAACAGGGAAGGGAACGGTCCCTGCTCCTTGGGAGAGGCAGAGGTTGCAATGAAAATCAATTTGATGTGGAATTAATGGAAAATTAAGAGGCTTTTCCACGTTTTTGTTGCCCGACTGCTCCATTTAATCCGGACACACTTAATTAGGGACACACCAATCCCGAGGGAAGCCGCTCCCGTCCTGGCACCATCCCCACAGGAATCAGCAATCCCAGACCCCCAGCATTCCTGATCCATTCAGACTGGATTTAAGGAAGGAATTTATTACAGCGAGGGTGGTGAGGGGCTGGAATGGAATTCCCAGGGAACTCCATGGCCGCTCCATCCCTGGAATTATCAAGGTCAGGTTGGGAAGGGCTTGGAACAACCTGGAATACGGGAGGGTGTCCCTGCCCCCGGCAGGAGTTGGAATTGGATGATTTTTAATCCAACCCCTTCCAACCCATTCCATGATTCCATGATTAGGAAGAATTCCAGCCCCATGGACAATTCCAACTCCAGCAGTCTCAGCCAACAACCTCCGACCCAAATCCCACTATTTTTTCTGGGAAGTGGAAGAAAATCCCCTCCCACCTCACCCAGAGCCCGCTGAAGTGGTCAGAGATCCGTGAGCATGAATCCCTCAATTCCTCTTCTTCCAAAAGGAATTTTTCCTTTTTTCCCAATTATTTTTCTCCCCCCCTTTCCCTAATCACTCCCAAATATTCCCGACTATGTTAAATCTTGCCGAGGATTTTTGTTCTGTTATTTCTATTTCCCACGTGGGAAAGGGCTCCATGGAATTCCTCCTTTCCCTGTCATGGATCCATGGATGCACCCTTTGGATGAAAGGGAACAAAGAACCTTAGGAAGCATCCAGAAATCCAAGTCCAGCTCCAAAAAATGGACCCAGAAAACCACTAAGAAGCAACTTAATTCCCAGTAAAACTGAGGATGCATCCATAGATCCACCAAATCCCAGTGTCCGTGCTCGGGGCAGCTTGGGATGCGTCCCTGAAGGTCAGGAATTTAAAAACAGACACCAAAAAGATTTTAAAAACCCCTGGAATATGGAAAATAAGGAATACGGGCCCTTCAAGGAGCGGCATTTTCCCTTCCGAGCCCACCTGGAACTCGGAATCCAGGGACAGCTTCCCTTGGAGCCTTTGAAAGGATTTAGAGTCCAAAAACATCCCAGAAAAAAAAAGCTGGGAAAGGGTTTTGGAAAAAAGGCATGGAATGATAGGATAACGGGGAATGGAGGCCAGAGGGCGGGGTTAGGTGGGATTTTGGGAAGAAATTCCTCCCTGGGAGGGGGGTGAGGGGCTGGGATGGAATTCCCAGAGAAGCTGTGGCTGCCCCTGGATCCCTGGAAGTGTCCAAGGCCAGGCTGGAGCAACCTGGGATCGTGGAAATTATCCCTTCCCAAGGCAAAGGGGGTGGAATTGGGTGATCTCTACATCCTCATCCCACCCAATTCCATGATTCCATGATTTCCGAGCTCCCAACGCCCCGGACCGACGGCGAGTTGAAATTCCAAAGCAACAGAAATCCCCACGTTATTCCCAGGCACCTCCTCTTCCGGACAGAAAACCACCCCGTTCCCATCCCATAATTACACTTTTCCACGCTTTTCCGTGACCTCTCCCAGCCGAGGAAGATCAATTTAAAAAAAAAACCCGTAATTCGCGCGGCGGCGCTTCCCAAAGTAACGCTTTCCAACGGCTTTCCCGGACACGCGGATCCACTGGAAGCCGTTTCCATTCCCAGGGGAACAGAGCAGAGAGGGAAGAGCAATAAAAACGCAACGAGGCCGGCAGGGAAATGTCAGCACCTTGGGAAAAGGAGGCCCAGAATCCGCCGGAATCCGGCCCCGGCGCAATTCCGTAGGGAAAAGACCATAAGGAAGGAGCCGTGCCCCAATCCAGGATTTTTCCGTGTTTTTTGGTGGTGAAGAATAAAGGGACAGAGCGGGTGAAGGCAGTCGTGGCCCAAGGGGACGAAATCCCAGGAAAATGGGAAAAGCGTTGGGGGTGTTCACCTGGAGAAGGGAAGAAAACTTTGGAGACGCTTCCAGTGCCTTAAGGGGCTCCAGGAGAGCTGGAGAGGGATTTGGGACAAGGGATGGAGGGACAGGACACAGGGAATGGCTTCCACTGCCAGAGGGCAGGGATAGATGGGATTTTGGGGAGGAATTCTGCCCTGGGAGGGTGGTGAGGGGCTGGGATGGAATTCCCAGAGAAGCCGTGGCTGCTCCATCCCTGGAAGTGTCCAAGGCCAGGTTGGACAGGGCTTGGAGCACCGTGGGATTTTGGAATCCCTATCCATGGGTAGTCTGGAAGGTCCCTTCCCACCCAAACCATCCCAAAAGCTCTGCTCCAACCCAGAACCCCAAACTTCCAAGCCCCATTCCAGCCAGGAACGAAACCTGCCAGGATCCCAGAGTCGGGAAAACCCAACAAACAAAACCTTCTCCCTCTGAGAGTCCATTCCAGGCCTCATTTGCTCCAAGTCTTTCGAGACCTTCCTCAACAATCAGGAATTTCCACAACTTTCCCTGTGGGAATGGCGGTTCCTGGTCTTGGAATGACACCACTGGGTCACTCCACTGCCTCTTCCCGTTTATTGTTGGGAAAGACTTGAAAAAAAGCTGGAAATAAGATTTATTTTCCGCTCAGGAACGTGGAGATGGGGACATCCAGCTCCACAAAAGGCAGAGTGACACTTTTAGCTCGCTAAAAAACCTGGGATTGGCGGGTTCATTCCCTAAAAATCAGGAGGGAGGAGCTGGATGTGGGAATGTTTAAAGGGCAGGAGCAGGAGGAAGGAAATAAACCAAATCCCTGGATCCGTGAAGGTCAAGGAAAGAGCGAGGGGTGAAAAATCTGAGACATGGGAGGCACCTCCCATTGGAGCAGCACAATGTGATCCTTTCAGGAGATGGAAAACAAAAAAAATCCCGGGATTTGGGGATCCCTGGGAGCAATTTCATGGATAACAACGAATTCCCAAGGGCACTGGGAGGCCTGGAGCACTCCGTTTCTTCCCCTCGGCACCTGGAGCACATTTATCCATCCCTCAAACACTTCTGGAATTAAAAATAGCCAGCCTGGGTGAGTCGGAAAGAATAAATTCCAGCCGGAATGTTTATTTTTGGGAAGAGCCAGAGGAGGAAGAGGAAAGGTCGGGGTTCAATGCGTTATTTAGAGCATGTAAGGAAATAATCACTGGAGCAAAAATGCGGGAGGGAGAGGATGGAGGAAGAGCAAGGAATGGTGATTTAAAGGATTTTTTGGGGGTTTTTTTTTTGAAGGAAGAGGGGTCACTGGAACAACTTTGGGATCGTCTTGACCAAATCTTAATCACCCACGCGAAATTCCCACCGATATTTATCATCCGGAGCGAATATTCCTGAATGAAAACTCCATAAAACAGCGACAGCACTGCCCCAAAAATCCCAGATCCGATGATTTGGGATCCCTCCCCCAAATCCAGGCCCCTCCATGGCTAAATTCTAAATTCCACCATCGTGGAACGTGCGGTTTTACGGGATTTGACATCAGTTTGACTCTGGAATCTGCCTGAATTCCCAGCTGTGTTTTGTGGTTTGGATTCGGGATTTTTTAAAAAGGTTTTCGGGTCATTATTTGGTTGGGTTTTTTGTGGCGTCTGTTCCCAAATTCCCAGAGGCGGGAACTCCAAAATCCATCATTTCTCAGGAAAGGAACGACTGCAAAGCTTTGGTTTCCTGGGAATGGTTTAAGGAGTTCCAAAAAGCCTGGAATTTTGGGATCGAGGCCTAAGTAGGTCACCATCAAATCCAGGTAAAGAACTACGGATTCATCCCAAATTTCTGGGAAATCAAGAGGGGGAAAAAAAAATCTTTAAAGGAGCATAAAGTTGAGGGAATTCCTTCCCTGGACCTCTACCTGAGAACATCAGGATTATCCATAGGGGGGACCTATGGGATGCATCAGGAATTCTCCAGCTTCCCACTAAAGAAGGGATTTGGTGGGATAAGATATTCATGGAGTGGATTCCCCACGTTCCCAGGAATTGTGATGTCCAACCAACCACACACACACACCGTTTTTCCAGAAGCCTGGAATTCCATGAAACACCTTTTTTTAAAACTGATTGTGGATCATTTGGGATGATCCAGCGATACAAAGGCCTGGAAACCCTACAAAGGTTGGACAATCCATAAAAACCACCTGGAGTTGTATCCGGGGTAAAAAAAACAAATCAGCAGCACCAATGAATAAATTCTCAAAAAAAAATCAGGATAAAACTGAACTGACCAATTTTCATGGATATCAGGAAAACCCATCGTGAAACGCAACCTGAGTCAGGATTTGGAAAACCTTCCCTTTCCTTCCAACCCTTTTCAGGGTTGAACTCCAGGATTTTAAGGGTCTTTTTCCAGCCTAAACAATTCCACAAATCCCTGACCCCTCGTTGCTCCCAGCACGCCAAGCAGCCAATCCCACGGCACAGCGGGACATTCCCAAAAATCCCTTTGAACCCATCTCCAGCCCCTCTGGAAAAGAGCAGCCCGAGGACATCTGGCTCACAGACAGCCCAGACCTTGGATTGTGTGGATTTGCAGCTGGAAAAATCCATGATTTGGGTGGGAAACGGAAAGATTTCCCTGGAAAACGAGGGCATCCCCACAGGCCTTTCTTCCCAAAGAAAACATGGAAATGCTCCTTCCCAATGGGATTAATGTTGGGATTATCCTGAAAATCCATCCCTGGTTCTGGTGGCATGAGTTGTGCCACCACCAGTGACAAAAAACTCCAATTTTTGGAGTTCACCCAAATTCAGGCTTTTCTAGGCCTGGAATTGCTCCCTGTCAGCGACCCCAGGATCCCACACTCCAATCCAGGCCAGGCTGGATTGGGATTGGATAAATCTGGGATCATGGAAAGTGTCCCCTCCTGTGGGATTAGGTGGGGTTTAAGGCCTCTTCCAACCCCAACCACGCCAGGATTTTGTAATTCAGGGTATTCCAAGGAAATCCCTTTGGAGGGAAGGGAAGGCTGCTGGATGCTCATCCTGAGGGATGGGGAAGGAATAAAACCCTCGATCCTCCCCAGAATCCACACGGAAAAACACTCGGAGAACTCCAAAATCCAACACAAAACCACACAAACAACCCAAGATCCCACAATTCCAGACCCACAACCAAATCCTGCTGCTCTCCCCACTCCCCAAAACCATCAGCAGCACCAAATTCCAGCTCCCCACACTTCCCAATCCCGCTGATTTTGGGATCCACGAACTTCCATCTGGGAAAAGCCATTCCATGGGGGAAGGAGCCCAACCAACCCCTGGATGGAAGCTCCACATCCCAATCCCAGCCCTGTCCGAGCCACCTGCTGCTGGCAGCTCCCTCCAAACATCCCAAATCCACCCGTTTTCTATGGAAAATGTGGTTTTTTGTTGTTTTTGGTTTTTTTTTTCCCCTTAATCCCACCCAGCTGCGTGTGCCAGGTGAGGCTCCGGAGCTGAGGAGCAGCTGCGGATTTCTCCGTAGAGGTCACTCAAAGGGGTTGATTAAAGTGGGAACAAATAAGAGGATAAATAAATGACTCGATGAATAACGAAACAAATGAACGACCGAACGAATAAGTGAGGGGAAAAATGTAAATAAATGAGGGGAGCAGACAGATGGGGGAGTAAACGGATGAGGAAATAAACAAGGAAATAAAGAAATGAGGAAATAAAGAAATAAGGAAATAAATAAATAAGGAAATAAATAAATAACTCCACTCCCATCCTGCAGTTTTCGCAGCCGGAGGGAAATGCGAGGAATGGGGGAAACGGCGCAGGGAAGAGAAGGGGGAAAAAAATAAAAAATAAAAATAAAAATTAAAAAAAAAAAAAAAATCCCGGACCGGCGGCTCCCTCGTCCTCGCGAAATAAAATAAATCCCAAACAACTCTGCCCCTCCACCTTTCCAAAACCAGCGGATTTGGTCCTCCAGATCCCCGCCCCAAATTCCGGCGCTGCGCATCCCGCTGCAGCCCCCCTCCATCCCACCCGGCTCCATCCCTGCCCGCTCCCCTTCGCCGGCGCATCCATCCACACCCACTGCCACCCTCCCTGCCCCCCCCGCCCTGCCACACCTTCCACCTCCATGAAAACACCTCCCGCATCCCACGGGATCCATGCCGGGCGTCCCGCACCTTCCCCCGGCCCGATCCCGAGCGGAGCACCCGCGGGGAGCGGGATGGGGATGGATCCAGCCCCTTCCATCATCACCTTCCGGGGAGGGGTGATTTAAACGGGGATGGGATCCAGCCCTTCAAACCCCTTCCATGGATCCAGCTCAAATGCTCCCGAGGGAGCAGGGTGGGATTTAGATCCCCCACGGATCAGTCCTGCTAAGGAGGGTGGGATCCAGCCCTTCCAAACCCCTCAAAAGATGGGATCCGCGCAAACCCTCCAGAGGATCCGCACCCCATAAGGAGCAGGGTGGGCTTCAAACCCAAAAAGGGGATGGCCTCTGGAGGCGGCAGGATGGGATCCAGCCCTTCCAAACCCCTCTCAGGAAGGGCAGGGAGGGATCCAGCATCTCCATATGGAGCAGGATGGGATCCAGCCCTTCCAAACCCCCCAAAAAGGGAAGGAGGGTGGGATCCAGCCCTTCCAAACCCCTCTCAGGAAGGGCAGGGTGGGATCCAGCCCTCCTCCATATGGATCAGGATGGGATCCAGTCCCTCCAAACCCCCCAAAAAAGGGAAGGAGGATGGGATTTAATCCCTCTGGAGGGAGCAGGATGGGATCCAGCCCCTCCATATGGATAAGGATGGGATCCGGCCCTTCCAAACCCCCCCCAAAAAGGGAAGCAGGGTGGGATTTAACCCCTCCATAAGGAGCAGGATGGGATGCAGCACCTCCATAAAATCCCCTGTGAGGAGCAGGGTGGGATCCAGCCCCTCCAAACCCCCCAAAAAGGAAAGCAGGGTGGAATTTAACCCCTCCATAGGGAGCAGGATGGGATGCAGCACCTCCAAAACCCCAAAAAATAGAAGCAGGGTGGGATCCAGCCTCTCCATAGCAAGCAGGATGGGATCCAGCCCCTCAAACCCCCCAAAATAGAAGCAGGGTGGGATCCAGCCTCTCCATATGGATCAGGAGGGGATCCAGCCCTTCCAAACCCCTCTCAGGAGCATCAGGGTGGGATCCAGCCCTTCCATAAACCAGGGAACAGGGATCCAGCCACGAGGAGCAGGATGGGATCCAGCCCCTCCATAAAACCCCCTGAGAGGAGCAGAGTGGGATCCAGCCCCTCCAGGTGGGATCCAGCCCCTCCACAACCCTTTCCAAAGGGAGCAGGGTGGGATCCAGCCCCTCCACCGGGAGCAGGATGGGATCCAATTCCCCCTCCCCCCATCCTCTCCCAATTCTCCCCGAAATCCAGGGTGGGGTTGAGCTCCATCCCCCCCTTTTTCCCCATCCCCTTCCCGCAGCCACGGGGATCCAGGTGGGCGCATCCAGCCCCCCCCTCCATGCACCAAAATCGGGGACGGGGGGTTTGGAATTCTCCAGCCCAACCAACACCTGGATGCAGCGCAGGTGGGGATGCCCCCCACCCAGCACCCCAAAATCCAAGCGGAGCCCCCGAAACGGAGCCGGAGGAGGACGGAACACCCAAAAAGGAGCTGAGACCCCCCCAAAGTGCTGACGGGGGGGCAAAGACCCCCCAAGGGCACCTCAAAGAGGGGGGGGGCACCCCCATAAGCGCCATATAAAGAGGAGGGGGATGCAATAAGGGGTCCCTAAAGGGGGTTTAGGGGGTGTTTGGACCATGCGGCGCAGCCCACCACCCCCAAATTCCCCCCCCCTACCCATTCCCCGCCGCGATGCCGCTCTCACCTCTCCGCCATGATCCCCGGCGGCTCTACCGCTCGCCGCCGCCGGCCCCGGCCCCGGTTCGGGCTCCCATGGCCCCCCCCGTGACCGACCCCGAGCCCCCCCCGGCCCCTCCTCGCTCCGCGCCCGCCGCGGCCGCTCCCGGCGCGCTCCGACCCCGCCGCGTCCCCGTCACCAGCGACAACGGCGGCGCGGCCAATGGGGGCAGAGCTGGGGGGCGGGGACACGCGTGGGACACGCCTCTTATTCAAATGAGGGGGCGGGGAGACGCTCCTCCCGCGGGGGATGATGGGAGGAGTAGGAGGATGGGGGTTTGGGGGGGGTGTGGTGCTCGTGCGCTCTGGGAAATACGGTAGCGCGGGGGAGGCGGGGCGTGGAGAGTGGTGCGCGTGGGCGCTGGGAATTACGGTAACCACCGAGATGCGGCGCGTATTGTGCGCATGCGCACTTGGAGACACGATAGCTTTGTGATGCGCATGAGGAAATACGGTAGTTATGATGCGCATTTGGAATTACGGTAGTTGTGTTCTGATGCGCATTGGGAAATACGGTAGTTGTGTTGGATGCACATTAGGAATTCCGGTAGTTGTTTTGAATGCGCATGAGGAAATACGGTAGTTGTGTTCTAATGTGCACTCGGAAATACGGTAGTTGTGTTGTGATGCGCATGAGGAAATACGGCAGTTGTTTTGTGATGCACACTTGGAATTACGGTAGCTATGTCACATATGCATGAGGAAATACGGTAGTTATGTTCCTATGCGCACCCAGAAATACGGTAGTTGTGTTTGATGCGCATTAGGAAATACGGTAGTCGTGTCGTGATGCGCACCTGGAAATACGGTAGTTGTGTTGTGTGAAAAATGCATGTATTTTATGATTGGCTTTTCGCAAATATTAAAATGAATATTATATGCGTTGTGTTGGAAAGTTATGCTGTATTAATTCTCTTAAGTAGTGCGTTAAATATAGTTTTGGGTCATAAAAAAGTCAAAATAGAAACTGTGCTATGTAGGATACTTTTTTTAAAAAAAGGACTCACAGCGAGATAGCAGCCACAGGATGCCTAAATCTTTCAGAGAAAAAGAATTTATTGCCCCATTATCAGGAGAAACTTCTTCCCACCTCGAAGGCGCCGTCAGGATTCAGAGGAAGAAGCTGACGATGACCAGACAGAATCCTGTGTTTGAACGGAATTTATGCATCATGTATGAGATGTATGAATATGCAACAAGTCATTGTTTTTAAGGGTTAATCCTCTGTTCACGTGCGTCCTTTTTCCGGCTTATTTTGCCCAGAAAAAGGTTACCCGGACATCCGTAACTCTTTGTCTTTATTGTCTCATATTGTCCTAATTCAATTTGTCCAAATTATTATTACTCTAATTGTATTGCTATTTTTATAACCATTTTATCACTATTAAACTTTTAAAATTTTAAAAGACAAGTGATTGGCGTTTTTCACATGTTGGGATGCGCATTAGGAAATACGGTAGTTGTTTTGTGATGCGCACTCTGAATTACGGTAGCCGCACCGCGCAAGCGCATTCGTGGCTAGGGGTTGCGCTGCTCTTTGGGAATTACGGTACTTGTGCGCATGCGCGTTAGAAATAGCGTATTCTGGTATCCAGTTGGAATTACGGTGATGGTTGTGCGCATGCGCGCTGGGAGATACAGTAGGGCGCAATACACGCTTGCAATTACGGTAGTGATGGCGCGCATGCGCGTATGGAAGCTGTAGTTATGCCGCGCAGGCGCATCGGGAAATACCGTGCCTTTGGAATTACGGCGATTGAGATGCGCATGTGTAATTACGGTAGCCGGGCTTGGATGAGCATTTGGAATTAGGGCGGTTGTGGTGCGCATGCGTATCTGGAAACGCGGCGGTTGTGGTGCGCATTTGTAATTACGGTATGGCGGTGCGGCGCTTCTGGCCCTACGGCAGCTGAGGTGCGCATGCGCATTTGTAAATACGGTACCTGGGGTGCGCGTGCGCTCTTGGACACACGGTAATACGATACACATTGGCCATTACGGTACTTAAGGTGCGCATGTGTATGTCGAGGTACGGTAATTGACGCGCAAGTCGAATTATTTTAGTTGTGTTGCGCGTGCGCATCTGGAATTACGGTAACCTTGTGATGCGCATTTAGAACGCGTTACTGTCAGTGCGCATGCGCACAGTGAAATTACGGTAGCGCGACGCGCAGTAAAAAAAAAATCCGGTATTTCTTTTGCACATGCGCATTTGAAATAGCGGCGGCGGTGATGCGCATGCGCACTAGAAATTACGGTACGGCGCGATGCGCACTTAAAAAATTTACGGTACCCGCGGCGCGCACGCGCATTTGTAAATACGGTAATCCCGTATTTCCCCAAGTTTTGAGGGGGGGGAAACACGCGTGGGAGCTGCAGGGGGCGCCCCCTGTGCCCCCCATCCACACCCACGTTCCCATTCCCTCCCTGGTGTCTTTGGGATGGGGATGGAGACCCCAGTCTGGGAGGCTCCAACCGCTCCGTGTCCCCCAGCACCCCAAAATGCCCCTGTGGGACACGTGCACGCCAAAATACCCCTGTGGGACACGTGCACCCCAAAATACCCCTGTGGGACACATGCACCCCCTCCCCCCACTGTCCCCCCATGTCCCCACACCCCCTGTGCCTCCCCATCCCCATTCCCATTCCCTCCATGGTGTCTTTGGGATGGGGATGGAGACCCCAAACTGGGAGGCTCCAACCCCTCCATGCTGTCCCAGCTCTGCCCACTCTTCACCCTGGGGGTTCCCCCTGAAATTTGTTCACCCCAAATTTTTCCCTCCATCACACATTTCCTCACTGGGAGCAGCACACCCCAAAACCCCAAACACCCCAAGAACAAAGCCCAAAATATATTTTTTGAAGGACAAAGGACACCTGGCCAGGGTGACAATGGAGTTGAGGACACCACGAGATTTTTGGAGCAGCTTTCACCCCGTGGCCAAAACTCGGGGAAATTTCAATTTCTCAGGAGGGGGCAAGTTGAGTCACGGTGAGAAACCAACCGCAAAACCCTTTTATTCCCTTTCCAGCCTCAGCACAATCCCTGACTTGCAGTTTTTCCAGGAATTTGGCCGTCTGTCTCAGCAGTGCCCCGGGTGCTGCTCACATGTTCTCCTCTCCACGGCTGTGAGAGCTCCCTCACGTCCAGCCGTGGGTTTTTTTGGGAGCAGAAGGACCCAAAACCCGCCAGGTTTTCTCCTTTGGGACGTGCATGGAGGCTGGGAAAGGGTGAGTCAGTGAAATTTTGGTTTTTTTCCTCCCGTTCCTGTTGCTCTTTAGGTTTAGTTTTGGAAATTTTTTTTTTTTGGGCTGGTTGCTTTTTATGGTTTTGGGGTTTTTTTTCCTCAATTTAATCTGATTTTTACAGAATAAAAGAGCAGCTTTGTCCTTTTCTCTAAGCGTCCTGATCCGAGGAAATCCATTCCGTCACCAAATCATGGAATGGTTTGGGTTGGAAGGGAATTTCATGGAGTTCCACCCCCCCTGCCATGGCCAGGGACGTCTCCCACCACCCCAGGGTGCTCCAAGCCCCGTCCAACCTGTCCTTGGACACTTCCAGGGGAAAATCAGGACATCTCTGAGGGGTGTGATGTGGCACTTGGGGACGTGGTCGAGCTCCCTTCTGACCCACAACCATTCCATGATTCCATTCCTGGACTTGGCCTCTCTTTGTTCTGCCTGGAGCTTTCCAGGGAAGCTCCGAGCGAATTTCCCTGACTTTTAAACCTTGATTAAAAATGAGATGCCAACAACTCGAGCCCGTGAATTCCCGCTGTCTCCATCACCATGGAAACGTGAGACTGTTGTCTTTTAATATTTTTAAGTTATATAAAGGCTTGGAACAACTCTGAACACCCCCCCCCCCAACGATTAAACAAAAGGAATAGTGGAAAAATTCAATTCACTTTTGCATCAAGAAAATGATGGGAATGGATGATCTGGAAGGTCTCTCCGAACCTGAACCATTCCATGAATAAAATCCAATCCCATTTATTCCACAGCCCAAATCTTGGAGTGCTGATGTTTTAATCCCATTTTTTTTAACACGCTGCTCCCTCTCCATTCCCCCCAGCCTGTTGCAAATCCAACCTTAAGGAATGAAGCTGGAGAACAAGAGTCCTCCAGGGCTGGAGAGCATTTTTTGGGATGATTTTTTCCCCCATGTCGGTGATTTTGCTTTCCTGGCTCTCCTGATGTTCACACAAGCCTGAATAGTTTCTAAATTCATAAAAAATGAATTCATTCATAAATATAAAAATATTATATAAAATAAAATATAAATTTAAAAATATTCATTCATAAAATCTTTATTTCTGTTTGCTTGGCTTCTCCAAAGGGTGTCCCTGTCCTTGTCCTTGTCCTTGTCCTTGTCCTTGTCCTTGTCCTTGTCCTTCCCTTTTCCTTGGGAAATTGGGAAATGTTGTTCTTGTCCCACCTGGGAGCCGCAGGAATTCACAAAGTCCTCTTGAGTAACAGCAGATTTTGGGAGTGGAAAATATAATTTCAGTCCCCGAGAAATTAATCGTATTATATTAAAAATATAATTTCAGCCTTCACCTGAGTCCTCTCCCGGTTCTTGAGCAATCCTGCCAGGGAATAACAAAACTGGGAGGAGAGGAAGGCTCGGAGCCTGTCCTGGTGTACACAGGGCCAAGGAGGCCCAGGAAGAAACCCCAAAATTCCCTTTAAAGCTTGGCCCTAATGAGGTGAACGGGTTGGGCTCCTAAATCCTCATGGAATGGTTTGGGTTGGGAAGGACCCTAAAATCCACCTGGTTCCATCCCCTCATTCTCCCAATCCCTTTGTCCGGGCAGCTTTTCTCCGGAGAGGTGAATTCCGAGGCCGTGGGGTTCGGTTTGGGCAGAGCCATCACTCCAGAGGCTTTTCCAGGCTGGAGGGACTTGGGCTCCCTTCCCGGGGTCAGGAGTAACGGGATGCTGGCAGTGGGATCCTGCAGGGAAGGGATGTGGCCGACGGATTTGCTTCCTTTGTTTCCCGTGGAAAGTTTGATTTGGCTGGAATCTTTGGGAAAGGGCCTGGAGGGACGGGAGAAGGGGAATGGCTTGAACTGACAGAGGGAATTTGGGATGTTGGGCATGAATTCCTCCCTGTGAGGGTGGTGAGGGGCTGGAATGGAATTCCCAGAGAAGCTGCGGCTGCCCCTGGATCCCTGGAAGTGCCCAGGGCCAGGTTGGGCAGGGCTTGGAGCAACCTGGGATGGTGGAGCGGGGTTGGAACGAGACGATCTTGATGGTCTTTTCCAACCCAAAGCATTCCATGATTCCATTTCAAATTGTAACAGCGGCGTTTCTCTGAGGGCTCCTGTTGAGCTTGGTACCTTCTTGAAGGAATTTAATTTAATTCTAATTTATAGGAATTTCAATCAGCAGAGGGAGGAGAATCCAAGTGACGTCTCCTGTTGAGGAAGAGCGGTGCCAAACTTCCTCCTCACCAAAATATTGCTGCTGCTCTTGCTGGAATTATTTTGGTTGGAAAAGACCTCCAAGGTCACAAATTCCGGCTATTAACAGCACAGAGCCGTCCTTTCAGCTGGAAAGGTCAGCACGGGTTTTTAGGTGATATTTAAGGCGAGCAAACAAACAAAAAAAAGAGATTTGGTTGGAAACCCAGGGCAAGAATCCTTTTCCTGATCCTCCAGGATTCCAGGTGGCCCCGAGAGGACGGATCTGTCCTAATGTGGTGCTTTAAGGGATTACTGGGAGATCATTAAAATCACTCTGCAGCAGCTTGGATCATCCCTCGTGGTTTTGGGATGTCCTAAAGGCGTTATTAGCTGCGTCCTAAAAGTCTGGTGGAGCGGGGGCTCCTGGCTGGCTCCCGACGGATCGGGAATTTCTCTCCGTGCCTGGTGGATTTTGCACATGATGAGTCTTGATGAGCTTCGTTAGCTCCGGAGCAGCTAACGAGCAACCAGGATGGCAGGCTTGGAGCAAGTCATGGAACCGAGGGATGATGGAATGATGGAATGATGCTTGGAGCAACCTGGGATGGTGGGAGGTGTCCCTGCCCAGGCAAAAATGTTGGAATTAAAGATCTTCAAGGTCCCTTCCCACCCAAACCCTTCCACAATTCCATGACCTCTGGATTGTCCCAAACTTTCCATCAGGGTGGGGACAGGGAGGGCAGGAGGTGACAACACCCAAAATTGGTGGTCCAAGGACCCCGTGGATGGTGAACAGTGACACGGAATTGGTGCAGAACTGAGGGGTCTGAGGCACCCGGCAGATTTGCTTTGGGAAATTTCAGAATTTGTTCTTTTTATCATCATTTTTAGCATCATTTTGCCTTTGGATCATTGTCCTTCCCCCTTTCTCACATTTTGCATTTTTTGGTTTTTTGCCATTTCTCCCCTCTTTTTGTTAAATTTATTCTTTTCCCTTTCTCCCTCTATTTTTGTGGGCTTATTTCTCAATCTTAATAATTTCTTTAGGTGGAGTTTTCTAACCTGGTTTTTTCTATTTTTTGGCAGCCTTTCTCCCCCAGAAGGCCTTTGCTGGGTGCTTTAGTTTTGGCATTTATTCTGATTTATTCTGGAGAGGATTTGTGGATTTACTTAAAACCGAGGGTTTTGGGTTTTTTTACCTTATGGGGTTATTTTTCCTTCCCCATCTGCTTGCGGGGGTCTGTTGATGGTTTTATCAATTGCAGCTGGTTTTGAGGGTTTATTATTAGTATTAAAAAGTGGAAAATCAGGGGTCCTGATTCCACAGGATATGGAAAAGGTGAACAGCACTTTCACCTCCACGTCGAAGTGTCGTGAAATTAATTGTTCAGGTTGATTAAACTCTCACTGTCAAAGGCACAAAAAAAATCTGGATTAATACAAATTACATTTTATTATATTTTGTCAAAATAGAGTTTGATGGGAAGATCCACTCTACTAATTAAAATCATATCCTAAAATTATTGTGGTTGGAAAAGACCTCCAAGGTCGTCAACATGGATGAGACATAAAAGGGAACATCAAGTTAGAATTAATTCAGAATTATTTATGTGGATAATGAAAAAGCTTTTTGGGATTTTATTAGGGGGTTTTCATTGTCTTATCACTGGTTTATTGTTCTTATCAATGAAGTGGCTCATTAGGATTGGCCACAATTAGAAGAGGGACTGAGTCATAGGTTCCAGATGGACAAAATTGGATATTTATAGATTTATAAATATATAAATATATTTATTTAAAGGCAATATATTTATATTTATATTTATATTTATATTTATATTTATATTTATATTTATATTTATATTTATATTTATATTTATATTTATATTTATATTTATATTTATATTTATATTTATATTTATATTTATATTTATTGTAAGGAATTGAAATCTTGGAATCAGCTTCCAAAGGGGCGTAAAATCACGGAATTTTTGAGATTGGAAATGGCCTCTGGGACTGAGTCCAGCTCTTCTTTCCCCAGCAGTGCCAAAGCCACTCCCAACCATGTCCCCAAGTGCCATTCCCACATGGATGTTGGTCCCTCTCGGGGATGGGGAATTCCAGGAAAGAACTTTTCAGTATTTGCTTTCCAAAACAAATATTTCCAATTCCATGGGAATTGTTTTCAAACCAACCCAGCCTGGCCTTGAACGCTTCCAGGGATGGAAGTGAGGCACGGGATGGTTTTTGTGAACATTCCTTGGCCTTGGCCTCAGTGCAGGACACAGGAGATGCCTCGGACAATGAGGGAATTTTTCCCTTTGGAAAAGGGACCAGAGCCTGTTTGGTCAGCGCCTTACAGGTTATGGAATGGGTATTGGAATATAACACATTTTTATAATTCCATTTTATAACTCCAAAAGCCCATTTTTTATTCACATACCTCATTTTTTTTCACTTTTACAGACTCCAAGTGGTTGGTAATTTCTTGCCAATTACTTTATTGGTTATTAACAAGTTATTCTGTATTGATTGGTCGCTCAAACCCCCAGTGTGTACGTGCAGGAATAGTTGTTTGTGAGAGATAATTCTCATTTTTCTATCTAACACTGTAAAAACAGTTTGTACAGGTGTAAGTTGCTTTTTTTCACCCAGGAATAGATTATTTTGGTAACAAACTGCTCACACCAGGATTGCTTCCACATGGAAAATTGCACAGTGCTAGCGTGGCAAGGCCAGACACTGATTTTAGGAGAGCAGGCTTCATTTTATGAGGCCTTTCTTTATAATTTTTCTTACATTTTTAAAATAATTTTTAATAATTTTAAAAAATGATTTTTCTACCTTACTCCAACAAATGGGGACATTGAAGTCAGTGCTGAACCCATGGAAAGGAATAACACATTTTTCCCACTTCTTTTTTCTCCTCTTCCTTTCCACCTTGCCTCCCGAATTCCTTTCTGATTCTCCTTCCCAACCTAGGGAAGGAGGTTGGTCAAAAAGGAAAGAAAAATTACACCAGCAGTTGTTTGGGCTGAAATATTTTCCTGAATAAGTCTTGGCAGCTTGGAGGGTCATGTCTGCTGGGATGAGTGGGAAAAGGGTGAACACCAAACCTAAGGCCTGCTGGAGCTGATGGAAAATGGAAACCTGGATTCAGGCTGTGAGAGGGTGGAACACTCTTGGGAGAAGAAAGAAAAAGGAGTCAGCTGAGGCTATGATGCAGGAAAATTTTATTGAGGCAAAGAACAAGTAAAAAGCAGGAGAAGTAAATAAAATTGAGCTGGTCTGAGGTGGAACAGGACAAACATCAGCACAGATCCTTTGATTGCAGCAGGTGTGGCCAGAGCATCAAGGGTTTCCTGCCCCACAGTGGGAGCAGCCAGGCAGAGGTGCCCGAGGGTCTCTGGCTTGGGGTTTGTCCAGAGGGGAATGGACAGAGCCAAAGGATCCGTGCAGAGCAGGGAGTGGGAGAAGAGCAGGAGGCAGATGGGCCATGTTTGCTGGCAGTGTGGCCTGCTGCCTGCTTGGTGCCCTGAGAGCAGGAGATGGAAGTCCTAAACCCATCTAAGAATCGTGTCCCAGAGATGTGTCCTCAATGCCTGAGATGAGTTCCAGGGAGGGGCTGGTTGGTGTCAGGGGTGGTGCTGAGGGCCCTTAGCAGATGGAGCCATAGCCCCTCCTGCCATAGCAGCCCAGGCCTCCCAGGCCATAGCCAAATCCACGGCCATAGCCAAGGCCGTAGCCAAAGCCACCAAATCCCCCAGAGATGGGCTGTCCCTGCACACTGAGCTCAGTGCCCACGGCAGCCGAGGAGGTGGATCCGACGGCGGTGTTCTGGGGGAAGGAGGTCATGATGGGTCCTGGCAGGGTGACCAGCACAGGAGAAGGCTGGATAACAACTCGGGAATCCTGGCATTGCAGGGCACAGGGCTCGTTGCAGCTGTTGGCCAGCGGGGTGGGTCCGCAGGGTTGGCAGATGTTGTAGCAGGCCATGGGTGTGGTGTGGAGGGTGCCTGGAAGAGAAGGGATGAAGTTAGACAGCGGTGTGGGTGTGAATGGGGCAGTGATGGAGAAGGGTGAGGGAGTGTGGAGGTTGTTGTGGGGCTGTGGGGAAGTGTGAGGGCTGCTGAGGCTGGCGCTGAGAAAGCTGGAAGAGAGGGGTGAGAGGTGCAGGAGCAGGAGGGTCAGGGGTTTGAGACTCACCTGGTTGTTGGCAGGAGCAGGAGGAGAAGGCTTGAGGAGAAGTGTGTGAGGGAGAGAGGCTCTGGGCCGGCTTTTATGCTGGTCCTGGAGGGGTGGGACAGCCTTGTCCCATGGCCTTGGGGTATTTTTTAGGCAGCCGCTCTTTCGTTACTGGTGAGTCATGAGGTGGGGAATGTTTTCCCTCCCACAACTGTGCGGTTTCGTGTCCAGCTCTTGTTGCTCTGTCCATTTGACCTTGGCAGGAACATTAATAATTTGGTATTTGGGTGGATGTGATTGTTCAGTGTGCTTCAGTGAGGGCTTAATAAGCAACCAGAGCCCTGAGGATTTGCGATGTCATCAGTGACGTCATTTTGTGGCACTCGAGTGCTGTGCTTTGTTGGTGCATTGTGAAGACTGGGACTCTGTTTTGTGCTGCTAGATGTCCATCAGTCATTGTGTTGCACCCAGGAATGCTGAGGGAGCTTCTGAGGACAGCTGGAACAGCTTGGCAAGGTCCTGGTGCCTGGAAGTTCTTTGTGATGGATGAGAGAGATCTCGTGGCCTTGTGTCTTGAGTGGGATTGAGAGACGATCTGGAAAATGAGAGCATGGTCGGGCTGAGCTTGTTCCAATGTTTGGTTCCATTTGTATTTCTCAAATTTACATGACAGCATTCTCTGTCATTTAAAGTGCATCCCTTGACCTGGTTTAGAAATCCAGTAAACAAACAACAAACCAGTGCCCCGTCCCTTTTTTGCCAGGGCTGTGACCTCGATTCTCTCATTCCGCATTCAAGCCACGAGGTTTCATAACTTTTGTTCTATAAATGTTAGCATTGTGTCCCTCTGAGCAAAACCAAGTAATTACTAACGGACAGCCAGTGTGGTCCTCTCCCCTCCCCTCTCACGGTTCCAGTGTGTCTTTGTAAATTCTGTGATTCCACGTCCCTCTCTTGAGGCCTTGTCCACCTGACCTTGGTGGCAGCTTTTAATTCTTTTAATTGCAAATTACAGTGACCAAATCCTGCTGCTGATGGTTCATGCCTGGGCAGGCTGAAGACGTGAGCAGGACTTTGGAAAGCTGGGATGTCATCATTTAGGTCATCCCGTGGCCATGGTGTGCTGTGGCTTGTGGGTGTGTTGTAAAGAGATGTCCCCAGTTTCTCTCAGCTTTGTCAGGCTGGGCTGAGCTTTGCATCTGTTCCAAGTATCTGGTGCTGCCCCTTCCATCACATTCCCTTGTTTTTGCATTTCCCCAGTCTGGCAAACTCTGTCACTAAACCTTGATTTTCGTGTTGGCCGTGCTCTTCTATGTTGATTTTACAGTTTTGATATCCAGGGCGCTCTAGGTCCCAAATTGAGCTGAGGTGTGAGGACAATTCTCTGGTCGGTATTTGATGGTCAGAATGAGGATTTGGAGGTTGCCCAGGGCTGTTGGAGGTGAGCATTGCATGATCCTCAGCAACCAGGCAAGTCCAAGTTGTGTCAGTGCCCAGCGTGGTGGCCTGAGAAGGCTCTAAAAGGGCTGGGTCCAGAGGCTTGTGCTCAGTGTCCCAAAGTCCAGATGGCAGCAAATCCCCAGGATCCAAAAACTGGATCCTTTTGGCCAACACTGAAAATCTGAGTGGTCCTGGGTCTGCTGGAGCTCAGCAAGGACAGGTGCCAAGCCCTGCTTCTTGGTGAGGGGAGTCATCCCGGATGGGATAAAATGTCTGAGTCTCAGTTGGAACAATTGTTTTCTTCTCCAAAAAAAGCCTTTGTGGTTGTGGTTGAGGAGAAATGGAGCTGGAGGTGTCTCTGTACCATTTTGGGAGCAGGAATCTCAAGTGTCTAGGATCTGGAATGCTGTTATTACCAAGCAGGGGGAGGTGACTTTTCCTGTCTGCTTAGCACTGGTGGGGTCACATGTGAGGGGTTGTGGGCAGTCCTGGCTAGCCCAGTGTGAAAATGAAGTCGATTTAGTGAATCAAGACCATTTCAGAGCCAGAAATGCTCTAAAGGAGGATCTTTCCCAGAGGAGAGGCTGAGAGCTGGGACTCTCAGCCACCAGTGTGTGCAAATCTCTGGTGGCAGAGGATGAAGTTGAGGGAGCCCTGCTGAGAACAGGGAGGAGGACAAGAGGGCAAGAGCACAAGGGAAAACAGATGGAATTCCGAGGGAAAAGAAAGCGAGGATTTTTCAGTGTGAGGTTGGTCGCTGAGGTGAAGAGGAGGTGGAGACCGTGGGAAATCAAAACATGAACTGTCCATGGTGCTGGGAAACTCTGCGCTTGCTGGTCCTGCTTGAGCTTCAGGGAATGAAGCACTTGCACACCAGAGCTCTTGCCCAAGTAGAAAATTCTATAAGTGTTTATTCAGGGGGCTTGGGGGTCTCTCTGGGAAGAGAGTTTGTCTGCTGGCAGAGAGACATTTTGAACAGGAGAGCATTAATGTGTCAAAGCCTTTGGTATAAAAGGTGTTTGGATTGTAAAATATATTGAAAGACTCCCCCCCTTCTCTGCTTCATGTGCTGGTCTTGTTTGTTACTGGTGGTGGTAGCTCTGTTAAATGTTGCTGACATATTTCCTAGAGAAAATTCTTGTGCCCCATTTCCTTTCACCAAAGTCCTGCTGAGCCCTGGCACTGTGCTGGGTGCTGATGTGAGACCACTGGAACTCAAAAAGGAAGAGGAGGCATCTCAGGCTTTGCTACAGAAAAACTTTATTGAGGCAAAAGAACAAAGAGACAAGAAAATGAAATGGAAGGGATCCAGAGTGAGCTGCAAGCAGGGCAACGATCAGCCGAGCTGCTTTGCTTGCATGAGCTGTAGCCAGAGTGCAGAGCTGGTGGTGTCAGGGGTGGTGCTGAGGGCCCTTAGCAGATGGAGCCATAGCCCCTTCTGCCATAGCAGCCCAGGCCTCCCAGCCCATAGCCAAATCCACGGCCATAGCCAAGGCCGTAGCCAAAGCCACCAAAGCCACCAGAGATGGGCTGTCCCTGCACACTGAGCTCAGTGCCCACGGCAGCCGAGGAGGTGGATCCGACGGCGGTGTTCTGGGGGAAGGAGGTCATGATGGGTCCTGGCAGGGTGACCAGCACAGGGGAAGGCTGGATAACAACTCGGGAATCCTGGCATTGCAGGGCACAGGGCTCGTTGCAGCTGTTGGCCAGCGGGGTGGGTCCGCAGGGACTGCAGAGGCTGTTGCAGGCCATGGGTGTGGTGTGGAGGGTGCCTGGACGAGAGGGGGGTGAGGGAGGGCAGAGCTGTGAGGATGAACGAGGGGTGAGAGAGTGTGGAGGCTGTTGTGGGGCTGTGGGGAGGCGTGAGGGCTGTGGAGGCTGGGCTGAGCATGCTGGAGGAGAGGGGTCAGGGGAGCAGGAGCAGGAGGATCAGGGGATTGAGGCTCACCTGGTTCTTGGAAGAAGCAGGAGCGGATGGAGTCTGGAGAAGTGTATGAGGGAGAGAGGCTCTGGGCCAGCTTTTATGCTGGTCCTGGAGGGGCGGGACAGCCTTGTCCCATGGCCTTGGGGCACTTTGCAGGCCACAGTTCCTGCATGTCTCAGAGTGGTGAGTCCTGCGGTGGGGAGTGTTCCTCCTTCCTGGAGTGCTGCAGTTTCACGTCCTTCCCTTGGGGCAGTGTCCATCTGACCTTGGCGGCAGCTCTGAACTGCTAGAATTAGAGACCAGTGTGTGGTTGTTGGTGGCGCGTGTCAGGGCACGTAGAAGGTTCAGCCAAAGCTGAGGAGAACTCGGGTGTCATCTGAGGTCATTCCATGGCATATTGGGAACATGTCCCATTTGCATTCTTGCGTCCTGCCTGAAAGAGCTCCCAGCTCTCTCAGCTTCTGCGTGTTTCAGGGACATCGCAGACCTCAACCCTTTGGGCCCTGCCATTCATATCCTTCTCAGGCCACCACACAGGACATCTGGATGTGCCTGGGTTGTTGAGGATTGTGCAATACTTGCCTCCAAAAACCCTGGACAACTTCCAAACTCTCTTTCTGACAATCAGACATTGCCCCGAGAATGATCTCGCTCCTCCACACTCAGTCCAAGTGAAGATCCCCAAACCCCTGAATATCAAATCCTTCCATCACTGTAAAACCTCCAGACAAGAGGCACAGCAAGACACCCTCAGAGCATGACCGATGGTAAAGGTGATGTCTCCAGTCAGGCTTTGGCAGCTGGGGAAATAGCGTGGAGAGAGGGAATGGGGTGGAAGGGGCAACACTGGATACTTGGAAAATCTCTAAAGCCCAGAGCAGCTTGTCAGGGCTGAGAGAGGCTGGGGGAACTTTCCACACAACGCCCACAGGACCACAGCAAGCCAGAGCTGCAGGGTGGCCTCAGTTCTCCAAGGCTTTGGTCACATTTTCATCCTGCACCCACAACACCAAAATTTCATCTCCAAAAGGCACACCTAAAGGCTGCCGCCAAGGTGAGATGCACACGACCTGAAGAGAAGGACGTGGAATCTGAGAACGCCACAAAGTAATGCCCAAATAATGGCAGAGAAGGAAAGAGGAGTTTGTTGATCTTCCGTTAGTTATTGATGGTCATTTGCAAAGAGGAAAATAATACTAAGACTCAGAGGTTATAAATTGTGAAACCTTGCGGCATGAATGCGGAAGAAATGAATTGACGTCACAGAGCAGCCTGGGAACAAAGGGATGGGCCCCGTTTGTTGTTTATTTCTTAAATTTCTGACAGAGGTCAAGAAATACATTTTCAATGACAGACTAGGTTGTTGTTTAAATTTCGGAAATCCAAAAGGACCATAACACTGTGATTAATACAGCCTGAACAGCCTCACGTTTCCCAAATACCCCCTTGACCCCGTTCAAGACAGAAGGCCAGGAGCTCTCCTTCATCCATCAGGAAACGCTGCCAGGCACAGGGACCTTCCAAGATTTTGCAGAGTGACCGCCCCAGGACATCAGCAGCTCCCTCAGCATTCCTGGGTGCAACGCAATGACTGCTGGACATCCAGTGGCACAGAAGAGAGTCCCAGTCTTCACAAGGTGCCAACAACCCACGGCACATGAATCACGCCACAAAATGACCACACTGATGACATTGCAAATCTCCTGGGATGTGATTGTTTATTCCGCCTTCCTTGACAAACACTGAACAATCAAATCCTCCCAAATACCAACTCCTGACAGAAAGCTGCCTCCAAGGGCAGATGGACATGGCCTCAAGAGCAGGACATGGAATTGCAGAATTGCATAAAGGAAAACACTCCCCACCTCATGACACACCAGGCTGGGCCAGGCAAGAGCTGCTGCCTCAAAATGCCCCAAGGCCATGGGACAAGGCTGTCCCGCCCCTCCAGGACCAGCATAAAAGCCGGCCCAGAGCCTCTCTCCCTCACACACTTCTCCAGATTCCTTCTGCTCCTGCTTCTTCCAAGAACCAGGTGAGACTCAAGCTTCTGACCCTCCTGCTCCTGCACCCCTGGCCCCTCTCTTCCACCTCACTCAGCTCCAGCCTCAGCAGCCCTCACACCTCCCCACAGCACCGCAACAGCCTCCACACTCCATCCCTGCCCCTTGCAACCCTCACCCCTGCCCTGCATTACCTGCTTCTCTTCCAGGCACCCTCCACACCACACCCATGGCCTGCAACACCGTCTGCCGTCCCTGCGGACCCACCCCACTGGCCAACAGCTGCAACGAGCCCTGTGCCCTGCAATGCCAGGATTCCCGAGTTGTTATCCAGCCTTCCCCTGTGCTGGTCACCCTGCCAGGACCCATCATGACCTCCTTCCCCCAGAACACCGCCGTCGGATCCACCTCCTCGGCTGCCGTGGGCACTGAGCTCAGTGTGCAGGGACAGCCCATCTCTGGGGGATTTGGTGGCTTTGGTGGCTTTGGCTACGGCCTTGGCTATGGCCGTGGATTTGGCTATGGGCTGGGAGGCCTGGGCTGCTATGGCAGAAGGGGCTATGGCTCCATCTGCTAAGGGCCCTCAGCACCACCCCTGACACCAACCAGCCCCTCCCTAGAACTCATCCCAAGCATTGAGGACGCATCTCTGGGACAAGATTCCCAAGGGACTCAGCACTTCCATCTCCTGCTCTCAGGGCACCAAGCAAGGCAGCAGCCATGGGCCCAGCCCAGCTGTCCCCAAACACGGCCCATCTGCCTCCTGCTCTTCTCCTCTCTCTGCTCTGCATGGACCCTTCGGCTCTGTCCGGCCCCCTCTGGGCAAACCCCTTCTCCCAAGCCAGAGACCCTCGGGCACCTCTGCCAGGCTGCTCCCATGGCAGGGCAGGAAGGCCTCGATGCTCTGGCCAAACCTTTGCCAAAGGAAGGGCCCTTGGCTGATGGTCGCCCTACTTGCACCTCAGACCAGCTCCTTTCCACTGGCTGCTCCTGAGTTTTCACTGTTCTACCTCAATAAAGATTTCTTGCATCACTACCTCAGATGACTCCTTCTTTCTTCTCCCAAGCTTCTTCCAGTCTCACTCAGCGCTAAGCCAGGCTTGTAGAGGCCCCTGGGGTGGGTGAAAAAGTGCACCAAGATCCCTCTTAGGTGTTATTTCTGCAGTTCCATGAATCACTGACACATGTTGCTCTTCCAGTGTTTTATCAAATGAACCCTTCATCTATTGAAGCACAAACCTGGACACACCAATGCACGTCCACCCTTGTCTCTGGCGCAAGCCCCTCGTGGGTGCTGTGTGCAATTTTTCTGGACACCAGTTGCTCCTGCCCATCATCATCTTCCAGGGTGATGTCCAGCTCTGGCTGAGCAGGTCCATGTCTTCCTCGTTTCCAGGTCCCAGAGCTGAACTCAGATCTCCAGCCTCACCAGAGTGGAGCAGAGGAGTAGAATCCCCCCCTCACCTGCCCCCAACGCTCTGCGGATGAGCCCGGGACACAGAGGGGTTTCTGTTTGGTGCATTCACATGGCAGGGCGTGTCCGATACTTCATCCACCACCACCCCGAGTGCTCCTGCTTGGGCTCAATCCCCTCATCACCCAGCCTTTATCCTGCATGGTTGGGATTGCTCCAATCCAGGTGCAGCAGATTCTGCCCCTGCTCGGCTCTGATGATTTTGGGGAACCCTGTAAATCTCTGGGTGAGTGGGAACAAGGAAGACAAGACTGAGGTGAGGGATATCCCGGGCATGGCCTCGAGGATGCTCCATGGCTGAAAGTTTGGGACAGCCATTGCCCATGACATTGGGGCATTTTCCAGGCCAGCTGCTCTTGCCTGACACAGCCTGGTGAGTCACGAGTTTGGGAACACTTTCCTTCCCACAGCTCTGCAATTCCATGTCCCGCTCTTGAGGTCCTGCCCATCTGGCCTTGGCAGCAGATTTGATGAGCTGTTATTCATCCCAAACTTGGTGAATGAGGGAAGAGGTGTCAGTGTCCTGCACCTGGACTTGTGCAAGTCCTTTGCTCCTGTGCCAGACACCATCCTTGTCTCCAAGCTGCAGAGATGTGGGTGTTGGTTGGACCCTTTGGTGGATAAGGAATGGGTGGGATGGTCTCACTCAGAGAGTTGTGGTCAATGACTCCACGTCCCTGTGTGGAGAACAGGGATGAGTGGTGACCCACAGAGACTCATGTTGGGATTGTTATCATTCTGAATCATGGCCAGAAATCAGGGTGCTGGTATTTAGTGGGATGATCAGCAAAAGCAGGGAGCGCTCCAAGCTGAGTAGTGGGGTTGGATGTCTGGAGGGAAGGGATGGCATTCAGAGGGGCTAGAACAGGTTGGGAATGTGAGATATTGTCAATCTCATGAAGCTGAACAAGGCCAAGTGCAAGGTCCTGCATGTGGTTTGGAGCAATTCCAAACATGGCTGTAAACTGGACAATGAGTGGATTGAGAGCAGCCCAGAGGAGAAAGCCTTGGGGTGTAGGTGGATGAAGAACTGGAGCTGCCCCACCGTGTGAATGAGCTGGCCAGAAACTCCCTGTGTCCTGAGCTCATGTCCACAGCATGGGCAGAAGGTGAGGGGGGGAATTCTGCCCCTCTGCTCTGGGTGGGGTCAATTGGAAAATTGTGCTCAAGTCTGGGAGGTGAAAATAAGGGAGAGATGAAGCAGCTTGGGCAGGTCTGTAAATGGGGCTGGAAGATGATGAGGGTTGGGAGCAAACGGTGTGCAGACAAAATGAACCCAGGGGCTTGTGCCAGAATCTAGGATGGACCTGCATTGGTGTGTCCAGGCTGTGATTATGCAAGTGAAGTTCTCCTATGTGATGGACACAAAGTGTGTCAGTGTGGCCCAGCGGGTTGAGGAACTGCAGAACCAATTCAGAGAGAGGTGTTGGTGCAATTTTCACCCTCCACAAATGGCGTGTAAACATGTGGATTTGTGCCCAGTGTGGTTGGCCCGCCTTTGTCAGAAAAATGTTGAAGGAGACGTCTCAGGTTGCAAGGCAAGAGCATTTTATTGAGGCAAAAGAACAGTGAGAGGTCATGAGCAGCCAGGAGAACAAAACTGGTCTGAGGGACAAGTAGGGCGACCATCAGCCAAGGTCCTTTGAGTGCAGTAGGCTTGGCCAGAGCATCAAGGACTTCCTGCCCTGAACTGAGAGCAGCCGGATGGTGAAGGTTCCCAATGGTCTCCAGCTTGGGAGAAAGGATTTGCAGAAGAACAGATTGGATAGAGCTGAAAGGGAGTGGGAGATGAGCAGGAGGCAGATGGGCCATGTTTGCAGGCAGCCCAGGCTGGCCCTTTTGCTGCTGCTTTGCCCTGAGAGCAAATGATGCTTAAGGAATCAAAAGAACCAAAATTGCTGAGTCTGTTTTAGATTCTTGTCCCAGAGATGTGTCCTCAATGCTTGGGATGAGTTCCAGGGAGTGGCTGGTTGGTGTCAGGGGTGGTGCTGAGGGCCCTTAGCAGATGGAGCCATAGCCCCTTCTGCCATAGCAGCCCAGGCCTCCCAGGCCGTAGCCAAATCCACGGCCATAGCCAAGGCCGTAGCCAAAGCCACCAAAGCCACCAAATCCCCCAGAGATGGGCTGTCCCTGCACACTGAGCTCAGTGCCCACGGCAGCCGAGGAGGTGGATCCGACGGCGGTGTTCTGGGGGAAGGAGGTCATGATGGGTCCTGGCAGGGTGACCAGCACAGGGGAAGGCTGGATAACAACTCGGGAATCCTGGCATTGCAGGGCACAGGGCTCGTTGCAGCTGTTGGCCAGCGGGGTGGGTCCGCAGGGTTGGCAGATGTTGTAGCAGGCCATGGGTGTGGTGTGGAGGGTGCCTTGGAAGAGAAAGGGGGGTGAGGGAGGGCAGAGTTGTGAGGATGAACGAGGGGTGAGGGAGTGTGGGGCTGTTGTGGGGCTGTGGGGAGGCATGAGGGCTGTGGAGGCTGGGCTGAGCGTGCTGGAAGAGAAGGGCCATGGAACAGGAGCAGGAGGGTCAGGGGATTGAGGCTCACCTGGTTCTTGGAAGAAGCAGGAGCGGATGGAGTCTGGAGAAGGGTGTGAGGGAGAGAGGCTCTGGGCCAGCTTTTATGCTGGTCCTGGAGGGGCGGGACAGCCTTGTCCCATGGCCTTGGGGCATTTCGCAGCCACAGTTCCTGCGTGTCTCAGAGTGGTGAGTCCTGCGGTGGGGAGTGTTCCTCTTTCCTGGAGTGCTGCAGTTTCACGTCCTTCCCTTGGGGCAGTGTCCATCTGACCTTGGCGGCAGCTCTGAACTGCCAGAATTAGAGACCAGTGTGTGTGGTTGTTGGTGGCGCGTGTCAGGGCACGTAGAAGGTTCAGCCAAAGCTGAGGAGAACTCGGGTGTCATCTGAGGTCATTCCATGGCATATTGGGAACATGTCCCATTTGCTTTCTTGCGTCCTGCCTGAAAGAACTCCCAGCTCTCTCAGCTTCTGCGTATTTCAGGGACATCCCAGACCTCAACCCTTTGGGCCCTGCCATTCATATCCTTCTCAGGCCACCACACAGGACATCCGGACGTGCCTGGGTTGTTGAGGATTGTGCAATACTCGCCTCCAAAAACCCTGGACAACTTCCAAACTCTGTTTCTGACAAGCAGACATTGCCCCGAGAATGATCTCGCTCCTCCACACTCAGCCCAAGGAAAGATCCCCAAACCCCTGAATATCAAATCCTTCCATCACTGTAAAACTTCCAGACACGAGGCACAGCAAGACACCCTCAGAGCATGACCGATGGTAAAGGTGATGTCTCCAGTCAGGCTTTGGCAGCTGGGGAAATAGCGTGGAGAGAGGGAATGGGGTGGAAGGGGCAACACTGGATACTTGGAAAATCTCTAAAGCCCAGAGCAGCTTGTCAGGGCTGAGAGAGGCTGGGGGAACTTTCCACACAACACCCGCAGGACCACAGCAAGCCAGAGCTGCAGGGTGGCCTCAGTTCTCCCAGGCTTTGGTCACATTTTCATCCTGAACCCACAACACCAAAATTTCATCTCCAAAAGGCACACCTAAAGGCTGCCGCCAAGGTGAGATGCACACGGCCTCAAGAGAAGGACATGGAATCTGAGAACGCCACAAAGAAATGCCCAAATAATGGCAGAGAAGGAAAGAGGAGTTTGTTGATCTTCCGTTAGTAATTGATGGTCATTTGCAAAGAGGAAAATAATACTAAGACTCAGAGGTTATAAATTGTGAAACCTTGCGGCATGAATGCGGAAGAAATGAATTGACGTCACAGAGCAGCCTGGGAACAAAGGGATGGTCCCCGTTTGTTGTTTATTTCTTAAATTTCTGACAGAGGTCAAGAAATACATTTTCAATGACAGACTAGGTTGTTGTTTAAATTTTGGAAATCCAAAAGGACCATAACACTGTGATTAATACAGCCTGAACAGCCTCACGTTTCCCAAATACCCCCTTGACCCCATTCAGGACAGAAGGCCAGGAGCTCTCCTTCATCCATCAGGAAACGCTGCCAGGCACAGGGACCTTCCAAGATTTTGCAGAGTGACCGCCCCAGGACATCAGCAGCTCCCTCAGCATTCCTGGGTGCAACGCAATGACTGCTGGACATCCAGTGGCACAGAAGAGAGTCCCGGTCTTCACAAGGTGTCAACAACCCACAGCACATGAATCACGCCACAAAATGACCACACTGATGACACTGCAAATCTCCTGGGCTGTGATTGTTTATTCCACCTTCCTTGACAAACACTGAACAATCAAATCCTCCCAAATACCAACTCCTGATAGAAAGCTGCCTCCAAGGGCAGATGGACATGGCCTCAAGAGCAGGTGATGGAATTGCAGAATTGCATAAAGGAAAACACTCCCCACCTCATGACACACCAGGCTGGGCCAGGCAAGAGCTGCTGCCTCAAAATGCCCCAAGGCCATGGGACAAGGCTGTCCCGCCCCTCCAGGACCAGCATAAAAGCCGGCCCAGAGCCTCTCTCACTCACACACTTCTCCTCAAGCCTTCTCCTGCTCCTTCTTCCAAGAACCAGGTGAGACTCAAACCCCTGACCCTCCTGCTCCTGCACCCCTGGTCCTTCTCTTCCACCTCACTCAGCCCCAGCCTCAGCAGCCCTCACACCTCCCCACAGCCCCGCAACAGCCTTGAGACCCATCCCTGCCCCTTGCAACCCTCACCCCTGCCCTGCATTACCTGCTTCTCTTCCAGGCACCCTCCACACCACACCCATGGCCTGCAACAGCATCTGCCGTCCCTGCGGACCCACCCCGCTGGCCAACAGCTGCAACGAGCCCTGTGCCCTGCAATGCCAGGATTCCCGAGTTGTTATCCAGCCTTCTCCCGTGCTGGTCACCCTGCCGGGACCCATCATGACCTCCTTCCCCCAGAACACCGCCGTCGGATCCACCTCGTCGGCTGCCGTGGGCACTGAGCTCAGTGTGCAGGGACAGCCCATCTCTGGGGGATTTGGTGGCTTTGGTGGCTTTGGCTATGGCCTTGGCTATGGCCGTGGATTTGGCTATGGGCTGGGAGGCCTGGGCTGCTATGGCAGAAGGGGCTATGGCTCCATCTGCTAAGGGCCCTCAGCACCACCCCTGACACCAACCAGCTCTGCTCCCTGGAACTCATCTCAGGCACTGAGGACGCATCTCTGTGCCAAGGCTCTCAAGTGGACTCAGCACTTCCATCTCCTGCTCTCAGGGCACCAAGCAAGGCAGCAGCCATGGGCCCAGCACGGGTTGTCCCCAAACATGGCCCATCTGCCTCCTGCTCTTCTCCTCTCTCTGCTCTGCATGGACCCTTCGGCTCTGTCCGGCCCCCTCTGGGCAAACCCCTTCTCCCAAGCCAGAGACCCTCGGGCACCTCTGCCAGGCTGCTCCCATAGCAGGGCAGGAAGGCCTCAGTGCTCTGGCCAAACTTTGCCAAAGGAAGGGGCCTTGGCTGATGGTTGCCCTACTTGCACCTCAGACCAGCTCCTTTCCACTGGCTGCTCCTGAGTTTTCACTCTGCTACCTCAATAAAGATTTCTTGCATCACTACCTCAGATGACTCCTTTCTTCTCCCAAGCTTCTTCCAGTCTCACTCAGCGCTAAGCCAGGCTTGTAGAGGCCCCTGGGGTGGGTGAAAAAGTGCTCCAAGATCACTCTTAGGTGTTATTTCTGCAGTTCCATTACTCACTGACACATGTTGCTCTTCCAGTGTTTTATCAAATGAACCCTTCATCTATTGAAACACAAACCTGGACACACCAATGCAGTTCCACCCTTGTCTCTGGCGCAAGCCCCTCGTGGGTGCTGTGTGCAATTTTTCTGGACACCAGTTGCTCCCGCCCATCATCATCTTCCAGGGTGATGTCCAGCTCTGGCTGAGCAGGTCCATGTCTTCCTCGTTTCCAGGTCCCAGAGCTGAACTCAGATCTCCAGCCTCACCAGAGTGGAGCAGAGGAGTAGAATCCCCCCCTCACCTGCCCCCAGCGCTCTGCGGATGAGCCCGGGACACAGAGGGGTTTCTGTTTGGTGCATTCACATGGCAGGGCGTGTCCGATACTTCATCCACCACCACCCCGAGTGCTCCTGCTTGGGCTCAATCCCCTCATCACCCAGCCTTTATCCTGCATGGTTGGGATTGCTCCAATCCAGGTGCAGCAGATTCTGCCCCTGCTCGGCCCTGATGATTTTGGAGAACTCTGTAAATCCCTGGGTTAGTGGGAACAGGGAAGACAAGACTGAGGTGAGGGATATCCCGGGCATGGCCTCAAGGATGCTCCGTGGCTGAAGGTTTGGGACAGCCATTGCCCATGACATTGGGGCATTTTCCAGGCCAGCTGCTCTTGCGTGACACAGCCTGGTGAGTCACGAGTTTGGGAACACTTTCCTTCCCACAGCTCTGCAATTCCATGTCCCGCTCTTGAGGCCGTGCCCATCTGACCTTGGCAGCAGCTTTGATGAGCTGTTATTCATCCCAAACTTGGTGAATGAGGGAAGAGGTGTCAGTATCCTACACCTGGACTTGTGCAAGTCCTTTGTTCCTGTGCCAGACACCATCCTTGTCTCCAAGCTGCAGAGATGTGGGTGTTGGTTGGACCCTTTGTTCCATAAGGAATGGGTGGGATGGTCTCACTCAGAGAGTTGTGGTCAATGGCAGATCTGTAAATGGGGCTAGAAGATGATGAGGGTTGGGAGCAAACGGTGTGCAGACAAAATGAACCCAGGGGCTTGTGCCAGAATCTAGGATGGACCTGCACTAGTGTGTCCAGGCTGTGATTATGCAAGTGAAGTTCTCCTATGTGATGGACACAAAATGTGTCAGTGTGGCCCAGCGGGTTGAGGAACTCCAGAACTAATTCAGAGAGAGGTGTTGGTGCAATTTTCACCCTCCACAAATGGCGTGTAAACATGTGGATTTGTGCCCAGTGTGGTTGGCCCACCTTTGTCAGAAAAATGTTGAAGGAGACGTCTCAGGTTGCAAGGCAAGAGCATTTTATTGAGGCAAAAGAACAGTGAGAGTTCATGAGCAGCCAGTAGAATGAAACTGGTCTGAGGGGCAAGTAGGGTGACCACCAGCCAAGGTCCTTTGAGTGCAGTAGGCTTGGCCAGAGCATCAAGGACTTCCTGCCCTGAACTGAGAGCAGCCGGATGGTGAAGGTTCCCAATGGTCTCCAGCTTGGGAGAAGGGATTTGCAGAAGAACGGACTGGATAGAGCTGAAAGGGAGTGGGAGATGAGCAGGAGGCAGATGGGCCATGTTTGCAGGCAGTGTGGGCTGGCCCCTTGGCTGCTGCTTTGTCCTGAGAGCAGGAGATGCCTCAAGGCATGACTGGAACCAGAATTGATATGCCCATTTGAGAGCCTTGGCCAGAGATGCGTCTTCAATGCTTGAGATGAGTTCCAGAGAGTGGGGGGTTGTTGTCAGGGCTGGTGCTGAGGGCCCTTAGCAGATGGAGCCATAGCCCCTCCTGCCATAGCAGCCCAGGCCTCCCAGGCCGTAGCCAAAGCCACCAAAGCCAAAGCCCCCAGAGATGGGCTGTCCCTGGGTATTGAGCTCAGTGCCCACGGCAGCCGAGGAGGTGGATCCGACGGCGGTGTTCTGGGGGAAGGAGGTCATGATGGGTCCTGGCAGGGTGACCAGCACAGGGGAAGGGTTGATGATGACATGGGAATCCTGGCATTGCAGGGCACAGGGCTCGTTGCAGCTGTTGGCCAGCGGGGTGGGTCCGCAGGGACGGCAGATGTTGTAGCAGGCCATGGGTGTGGTGTGGAGGGTGCCTGGAAGAGAGAGGGGGGTGAGGCAGGGCAGGGATGTGGGGGTGTGAGGAGCAGTGATGCAGGAGGGTGAGGGAGTTTGGAGGCTGTTGTGGGGCTGTGGGGAGGTGTGAGGGCTGCTGAGGCTGGGGCTGAGAATGCTGGAAGAGAGGAGCCAGGAGTGCAGGAGCAGGAGGGTTGGGGGCTTGAGGCTCACCTGGCTGTCAGCAGGAGCAGAAGAAGTCTGGAGAAGTGTGTGAGGGAGAGAGGCTCTGGGCCGGCTTTTATGCTGGTCCTGGAGGGGTGGGACAGCCTTGTCCCATGGCCTTGGGGCATTTTTGAGGCAGCAGCTCTTGCCTCACCCCACCTGGCATGAGGTCATGAGGTGGGGAGTGTTTTCCTTTGTGATGTTCTGCAATTCCATGCCCTGCTGTTGAGTGCGTCCATTTGATCTGGGCGGCAGTTTTCATGGGTTGGTATTTGGCAGGATTTCACTCTCAGATGTGTTTCAGGGAGGAATGAACAAACAACCGGAGCCCTGGACATTTGCAATGTCATCAGTGATGCCACTTTGTGGCCCTTGGCTGCTGTGGTTTGTGGGTGCCTTGTGAAGACTGGACTCTGTTCTGTGCCACTGGATGTCCATCAGTCATTGTGTTGCACCCAGGAATGCTGAGGAAGCTGCTGATGTCCTGGGGAGGTCACTCTGGAACAGCTTGGAAAGTTTCCAGTGCCTGGGTGCTGTTCCTGATGGATGACAGAGAGCTCCTGGCCTTGTGTCTTGAATGCGATCACAAGATCTGGAAAATGAGAAGCTGTTCAGGCTGAACCTGTTCCATTTTTATGCTCCACTTGGATTCCTCAAATTCTAATTCCAATACACTCTTACATGTAAAGCGTATTCCTTGGCCTCATTCAGAAATCCAATAATGAACAACAAATGAGGACTGATCCCTTTGTTCCCAGGCTGGTCTGTGGCCTCAATTCCCTCATTCCGCATTCAGACCATCAGGTTTCACAATGATTTATATCCTGAAAATCACACTATTGTGTTCCTGTGAGCAAAACCCAGTAGTTGCTACCTGATGGTCAGCCTGCTCTGCTTTCCCTCTCTGTCATGATGTGGGTGTGCCTTCATGGAATTCCACCATTCCACGTCTTTCTCTTGAAGCCTGGTCCTTCTGACCTTGAGGGCAGTGTTTGTTAGTGAATTATTGGTGTGTGAGGGTTGGTGGCATTTGGGAGGGCTTGCTCTGAAGGTGAGTGTCAGGGAGGGCTGAAGAAACAACCAGAACTTGGGGGAGCTGCGGCTGTCATCGGCAAGGTCACCCTGTGGCACGGGTGTGCTGTGGTTGGTGGGTGTGCTGTGAAGAGCAGCCCCATTCCCTCCCAGCCCTCTCAGGCTGCTCTGGGATTTGCAGCTGTGCTGGAGGTGCTGCCCCTTCCCTCACGTTCCATTCCTCCCACCTTGATCCCACCTGGCTAAGCCTGACACTAGACCTGACCTTTCCTGTTGTCTGTGCTCTGTGGGTGTCTTGGTGCCTCTCTTGCCTTTAAGGTTTTGGCATCCAGGGCCTTTGGGGTCTTTGCTGGGGCTGAGTGCAAAGGGCTGAAGCCACTTGTGAATGTCAGAAAGAGGATTTGGAGGTTGCTCAAGGTTGTTGAAGGAGAGCATTGCCTGATCCTCGACAACCAGACACATCCAGGTGGTGTCAGTGGCCTGAGAAGAGTCTGAAGAACTGGGTCCGGAGGCCTGTCCTAAAGTCCAGATAGCAGCAAGGCCCAGGAGTTGGATCCTTTTGGCCAACACAGAAAACCTGAGTGGTCCTGGACATCTGCTGGAGCTCAGCAAGGGCACCTGCCCAGGGCTGTTTCTTGACAGGAAGGAGGATGTCATCCCAGGTTCGACGGAATATGTGGGTATTGGAATATATTTGGAACAATGGCCTTCTTTTCCAAAAAGCCTTTGTGGATGTGGGTGAGAAGAAAGGGAGCTGGAGGTGTCCCTGTGCCCCTGTGGGAAAAGGGACCCCAAGGTTCCAGGAATGATATGGAAAAGCATTGGGATGAGGCAGCGAGAGGCGACTGTTGGTGTTTGCTCAGCACTGCTGAGGTCCCGTGTGAGGTGTTGTGGGCAGTTCTGGGCTCCTCAGGAGCTCAGGGCCACCCAGACCCAAATGGGCCTGAAAGATGATTCCTAGATGAGAAACGGAAAGAGCCAGGACTGCCAGGGGAGAAGGATGGACAGGAGTGTGTCATCAGTGTGTGCAAATCCCTGATGGTGGGGGACAGACACAAGGGAGCCCGGCTGTTCTCAGCACTGCACATGTGCGGGGCAAGAGAGCAAGAGCACAAGCGAAAAGAGACGAAAGTCCACTGGCATAGTAGCCAAGAATCTTTCATTGTGAAGATGATCAGGGATTGGAAGAAGCGGTGGAGTTGTGGTATTGGGAGATCCAAATCTGACCTGTCCCTGGTTCTGGAAATGTTCTCCTGTTGGTCTTGCTTGAGCAGGACAGTTGAAGCCTTTACACTCCAGAGATCCTGCCCAAGAAGTTGTTGTTGTTTCTTTCTTTGCTGGAAGGCTTCAGAAACCTGGCCAGGAAGTTTCTCAAGTGTGCATGAGCCTGGAGAGACTTTTCCATTTTTGTACCAAGGAGAGAATTCATGTGTCAAAGACTTTGGTGTTGCAGTTTGCAAGGTATGTGACATGTTCTGGAAGGTGTCCCCTCCTGTGCTTCCTATGCCTATCAGCTATTTCTATAACTAATTTGTTGTTAGTTGTTTTGAGATATATGTAAGCAGAAGTGTTGTTGTCCTGCTGCACACACTCCCAGTGGCTTGTTCAGCTCTAGAATGTGGTGGGTGTGTACGTGAGACCATTGGAATACAACAATATATGGAGGCATGCCAGGTTTAAAGCAGGAAAATTTTATTGATGTGAAAGAATGAAGAGGAAGAAGAAAGATGTGGAAATAATCTGTTGTGAGGTGAGAGTACAGTGACCATCAGCTGATTTGCTTTGCTTTCAGAAGCTGTGGCCACAGCCCACAGCTGGTGGTGTCAGGGGTGGTGCTGAGGGCCCTTAGCAGATGGAGCCATAGCCCCTTCTGCCATAGTAGCCCAGGCCTCCCAGCCCACAGCCAAATCCGCTGCCATAGCCAAGGCCATAGCCAAATCCCCCAGAAATGGGCTGTCCCTGCACACTGAGCTCAGTGCCCACAGCAGCCGAGGAGGTGGATCCGACGGCGGTGTTCTGGGGGAAGGAGGTCATGATGGGTCCTGGCAGGGTGACCAGCACAGGAGAAGGGTTGATGATGACGCGGGAATCCTGGCATTGCAGGGCACAGGGCTCGTTGCAGCTGTTGGCCAGGGGGGTGGGTCCACAGGGACTGCAGCGGTCGTAGCAGGCCATGGGTGTGGTGTGGAGGGTGCCTGGAAGAGAAGGAGGTGAGGCAGGGTAGAGGCGTTGGGATGTGAGGAGTGAAGTGTCAGCAGGGTGAGGGAGTGTGGAGGCTGTTGTGGGGCTGTGGGGAGGTGTGAGGGCTGTGGAGGCTGGGGCTGGGGTACAGGAGCAGGAGGGTCAGGGGATTGAGGCTCACCTGGTTGTCGGCAGGAGCAGGAGTAGAAGGTGTCAGGAGAAGTGTGTGAGGGAGAGAGGCTCTGGGCCGGCTTTTATGCTGGTTCTGGAGGGGCAGGACAGCCTTGTCCAATGGCCTTGGGGCATTTTTTAGGCAGCAGCTCTTGCCTGCCCCAGCCCAGCATGAGGTCATGAGGTGGGGAGTGGTTTCGTTCATGTCATTCTGCAATTCTACGTCATGCTCTTGAGGCTTGTTCCATCTGACCTTGGCGGCTGCTCTCATGACTTGGCGTTTGGCAGACTCGATTGTTCCATGTGTGTCAGGGAAGGGTGAATAAACAACCAGAGCCCAGGAAAGACGCAATTTCATCAGTAATGTAATTTTGTGGTGCTCGTGTGCTGTGGTTTGTGGGTGCCTTGTGAAGACTGGGACTCTGTTCTTTGCCACTGGCTGTCCATCCATTACTGTGTTGCAGCCAGGAATGCTGATGGAGCTGCTGATGTCCTGGGGAGGTCACTCTGCAATAACTTTTAAAGGTCTCAGTGCTTGGATGAAAGAGATCTCATGGCCTTTTTTTTTTGAATGAGACCAGCAGAGAGGATCTGGAAAACGAGAGTCTGTTCAGGCTGAACTTGTTCGAGTGTTCTGGTTTGTTTGCATTTCACAAATTTGTACACCAGCATGCACTGTTACATAAAGTGCATTTCTACACCTCATTCAGAAATCTAATATCGAGGAACAAACCTGGTCCAATCAGTTTCTTGCTGCGGCTGCTCTGTAATTTCAATTTCTGCATTGTGCATTCAAGCTGTCAGGTTTCATAATCTTTATTCTGTTATCTTAATTTTGTGTTTCTGTTAGCAAAAGCCAGTGATTACTAGAGGAGGATCAGTAAGGTCCTCTTCTCTCCTATGTTACGGAGGGGGTGTGTAGTTTTGGAATTTTGCTATTCCCTGTCCTTCTCTTGAGACCCTGTCTATTTGACCTTGGAGGAACAATTAAAAGCAAATATTAGATGTTAAGGTGGTGTTAATGACGTGAGCCAGGGAGGGCTGAAATCATGACCAACGCTTTGGAGAGGTGGAGTATCATCAGTGAAGTCACCGCGTGGCACTGTGTGCTGTGGTTTTTTTGTGGTGTTTTGAAGAGAGGCCCAGACCTTCTAACACCTCCACACTGTCAGGCTGATTTTGGGTTTGCAGGAGCCTTGCTTTTGCAGGGCTGCTCCTTCCATCCCATTGTCTCCCTCCTCACCATGCTGCCCTCTCTCCATGCCTTTCCATACAACTGATATTTCCTGCTGGATAAGGGAAAGCAATCCCTGGGATATGGGGAGGCTTCCCACGCTGCTCAAACTCTCCTGTTGGTTCATTTGTAAACCTCATCTCCCCTGGGCCCAGCAAGGTCACACTGTGGGGTCGCAGTTCTGGGCTCTGCACTCTTCTTCCTGTTAAGGAAATGTTGTGAAAGATAAGGAGAACAAGACACATGAGGAGAACAATTCCTCATCCATTAATTAATCCATTCTTTTGGCCATGTACACTTTGTTGCAAAAAACTCCAGCAGTTACCAGGACAGGATTAGGAAAAGAAACAGAAGCAGGTTGAGGGCAGCATCCATCCTTTCACCCACTATTTCTGGGGCTCCACAGTGGATCAAGGATCTCAATATGGCTGTCCAAGAGCAGTGCAGGGAGATCATGACAATGATGGAACTGGAACATCCTTAAAATGAGAAGCTCAGAGAGATGAGAGTTCTTTCAGGCAGGAAGCAAGGATGCACATGGGACATATTGTCAATATGCCATGGAATGATTTCAGTGATGACTTCCCAGTTCTCCAAAGGTTTGGTTGAATCTTCTACATGTCCTGACGCATGCTGTCACCCATGAGATAATGGTCACTAATTCTCTCCATAAAGAATTGCCGCCAAGGTCAAATGGAAACTGCCTCAAGTGGAAGACATGGAGACGAAGAGTTGCAGGAAAGAAACCACTCCCCACCTCATGACTCACCAGGCTGTGCCAAAATGCCCCAAAATGCCCCAAGGCCATGGGACAAGGCTGTCCCACCCCTCCAGGACCAGTATAAAAGCCGGTCCAGAGCCTCTCTCCCTCACACACTTCTCCTCAAGCCTTCTCCTCCTGCTCCTGCTGACAAACAGGTGAGACCCAATCCCCTGACCCTCCTGCTCCTGCACTCCTGGCCCCTCTCTTCCAGCACGCTCAGCCCCAGCCTCAGCAGCCCTCACAGCTCCCCACAGCCCCACAACAGCCCCACAGCTCCCTCACCCTCAGAATCACTGCTTTTCGCACCCCCACATCCCTGCCCCGCCTCACCCCCCTCTCTCTCTTCCAGGCACCCTCCACACCACACCCATGGCCTGCTACGACCGCTGCAGTCCCTGCGGACCCACCCCGCTGGCCAACAGCTGCAACGAGCCCTGTGCCCTGCAATGCCAGGATTCCCGCGTCATCATCAACCCTTCCCCTGTGCTGGTCACCCTGCCAGGACCCATCATGACCTCCTTCCCCCAGAACACCGCCGTCGGATCCACCTCCTCGGCTGCCGTGGGCACTGAGCTCAATGTCCAGGGACAGCCCATCTCTGGGGGATTTGGCTTTGGTGGCTTTGGCTACGGCCTTGGCTATGGCCGTGGGTTTGGCTATGGGCTGGGAGGCCTGGGCTGCTATGGCAGAAGGGGCTATGGCTCCATCTGCTAAGGGCCCTCAGCACCGCCCCTGACACCCTCACCTTCATGCTGTGGCCACAATTCCTGTAAGCACAGCAAATCAGCTGATGGTCACTGTACTCTCACCTCACAACAGATTATTTCCACTTCTCTCCCCTGACTTTTCATTTTTTTTAACCAATAAAGTTTTGCTGCATCAAACCGGCCATGTCTCCTTATCTTATTGCATTCTAATGGTCTCACATACTCAGCCACCACATTCTAGAGCTCCACAGACCATTGAGGGTACCTGGAACAGGACAGCAATGCTTTCCTAACATGTACAAAACAAATAAAAAATGAAGTTTGGCATAAGAAACACAGGAGGGGACACCTTCTAGAACATGTCACATACCTTGCAAACTGCAACACCAAAGTCTTTGATACAACAGTTCACTCCTTGGCACAAAAATGGAAAGGTCACTCCATGCCCATGCACACTTGACAAACTCTCTTCCTGGCCAGGACTCCTGAAGCCTTCCAGCAAAGAGAGAAACAACATCAACCTCTTGGGCAGGATCTCTGGAGTGTAAGTGCTTCAACTTCTCTGCTTGAGCAAGACCAACAGGAGAACATTTCCAGAACCATGGACAGGTCAGATTTGGATCACCCAAGACCGTGACTCCATCACCTCTTCTGATCTCTGATCATTCTCACAACGAAAGATTCTTGGCTACTATGCCAGTGGACTTTCATCTCTTTTCGCTTGTGCTCTTGCTCTCTTGCCCCGCACATGTGCAGTGCTGAGAACAGCCGGGCTCCCTTGTCTCCGTGCCCCACCATCAGGGATTTGCACACACTGATGACACACTGCTGTCCTTGTCCCCTGGCAGTCCTGGCTCTTTCCGTTTCTCATCTAGGAATCATCTTTCAGGCCCATTTGGATCTGGGTGGCCCTGAGCTCCTGAGGAGCCCAGAACTGCCCACAACACCTCACACGGGACCTCAGCAGTGCTGAGCAAACACCAACAGTCGCCTCTCGCTGCCTCATCCCAATGCTTTTCCATATCATTCCTGGAATCTTGGGGTCCCTTTTCCCACAGGGGCACAGGGACACCTCCAGATCCATTTCTTCTCACCCACAACTACAAAGGTTTTTTGGAAAAGAAGGCCATTGTTCCAAATATATTCCAATACCCACATATTCCTTCCTACCTGGGATGACATCCTCCTTCCTGTCAAGAAACAGCCCTGGGCAGGTGCCCTTGCTGAGCTCCAGCAGATGTCCAGGACCACTCAGGTTTTCCGTGTTGGCCAAAAGGATCCAACTCCTGGGCCTTGCTGCTATCTGGACTTTAGGACAGGCCTCCGGACCCAGTTCTTCAGACTCTTCTCAGGCCACTGACACAACCCAGACTTGCCTGGTTGTCGAGGATCGGGCAATGCTCTCCTCCAACAACCCTGAGCAACCTCCAAATCCTCTTTCTGACATTCACAAGTGGCCTCACCCTTTGCACTCAGCCCCAGCAAAGACCCCAAAGGCCCTGGATGCCAAAACCTTAAAGGCAAGAGGGGCACCAAGACACCCACAGAGCACAGACAACAGGAAAGGTCAGGTCTAGTGTCACGCTTAGCCAGGTGGGATCAGGGTGGGAGGAATGGAATGTGAGGGAAGGGGCAGCACCTCCAGCACAGCTGCAAATCCCAGAGCAGCCTGAGAGGGCTGGGAGGGAATGGGGCTGCTCTTCACAGCACACCCACCAACCACAGCACACCTGTGCCACAGGGTGACCTTGCCGATGACAGCCGCAGCTCCCCCAAGTTCTGGTTGTTTCTTCAGCCCTCCCTGACACTCACCTTCAGAGCAAACCCTCCCAAATGCCACCAACCCTCACACACCAATAATTCACTAACAAAAGCTGCCCTCAAGGTCAGAAGGACAGGGCCTCAAGAGAAGGACGTGGAATGGTGGAATTCCATGAAGGCACACCCACATCATGACAGAGAGGGAAAGCAGAGCAGGCTGACCATCAGGTGGCAATTACTGGGTTTTGCTCACAGGAACACAATAGTGTGATTTTCAGGATATAAATCATTGTGAAACCTGATGGTCTGAATGCGGAATGAGGGAATTGAGGCCACAGACCAGCCTGGGAACAAAGGGATCAGTCCTCATTTGTTGTTTATTATTGGATTTCTGAATGAGGCCAAGGAATACGCTTTACATGTAAGAGTGTATTGGAATTAGAATTTGCGGAATCCAAGTGGAGCATAAAAGTGGAACAGGTTCAGCCTGAACAGCTTCTCATTTTCCAGATCTTGTGATCGCATTCAAGACACAAGGCCAGGAGCTCTCTGTCATCCATCAGGAACAGCACCCAGGCACTGGAAACTTTCCAAGCTGTTCCAGAGTGACCTCCCCAGGACATCAGCAGCTTCCTCAGCATTCCTGGGTGCAACACAATGACTGATGGACATCCAGTGGCACAGAACAGAGTCCAGTCTTCACAAGGCACCCACAAACCACAGCAGCCAAGGGCCACAAAGTGACATCACTGATGACATTGCAAATGTCCAGGGCTCCGGTTGTTTGTTCATTCCTCCCTGACACACATCTGAGAGTGAAATCCTGCCAAATACCAACCCATAAAAACTGCCGCCAAGATCACATGGATGGATGCACTCAACAGCAGGGCATGGAATTGCAGAACATCACAAAGGAAAACACTCCCCACCGCATGACCTCATGCCAGGTGGGGTGAGGCAAGAGCTGCTGCCTCAAAAATGCCCCAAGGCCATGGGACAAGGCTGTCCCGCCCCTCCAGGACCTGCATAAAAGCCGGCCCAGAGCCTCTCTCCCTCACACACTTCTCCCGACTTCTTCTGCTTCTTCCAAGAACCAGGTGAGCCTCAAGCCCCCAACCCTGCTGCTCCTGCACCCCTGGCCCCTCTCTTCCAGCACGCTCAGCCCCAGCCTCAGCAGCCCTCACACCTCCCCACAGCCCCACAACAGCCTCCATGCTCCCTCACCCTCCTGAATCCCTGCCCCTTGCACCCAATTCCCCTGCCCTGCCTCACCCCTCTCTCTTCCAGGCACCCTCCACACCACAGCCATGGCCTGCTACAACATCTGCCGTCCCTGTGGACCCACCCCGCTGGCCAACAGCTGCAACGAGCCCTGTGCCCTGCAATGCCAGGATTCCCGTGTCATCATTGACCCTTCCCCTGTGCTGGTCACCCTGCCAGGACCCATCATGACCTCCTTCCCCCAGAACACCGCCGTCGGATCCACCTCCTCGGCTGCCGTGGGCACTGAGCTCAGTGTGCAGGGACAGCCCATCTCTGGGGGCTTTGGTGGTTTTGGTTATGGCCTTGGCTATGGCCGTGGGTTTGGCTACGGCCTGGGAGGCCTGGGCTGCTATGGCAGAAGGGGCTATGGCTCCATCTGCTAAGGGCCCTCAGCACCACTCCTGACACCAACCAGCCACTCCCTGGAACTCATCTCAGGCATTGAGGACGCATCTCTGTACCAAGGCTCTCAAATGGACTCAGCATTTCCAGCTCCTGCTCTCAGGGCACCAAGCCAGGCAGTAGCCATGGGGGCAGCCTGAGTTGTCCCGAAGCATGGCCCATCTGCCTCCTGCTCTTTTCCTGCTCCCTGCTCTGCATGGACACTCCAGCTTTGTCCAGCCCCTTCTGCTGCAAACCCCTTCTCCCAAGCCAGAGACTATCGGGCACCTCTGCCAGGCTGCTCCCATGGCAGAGCAGGAACTCCTTGATGCTCTGGCCAAACCTCCAAGAAAAGCTGCTCTGCTGATGGTCACCCTGGTCACAACCCAGACCAGCCCCCTTCCACTGGCTGCTTCTGAGTTTATACATTTTGTCCTCAATAAAGTTTTCTTGCATCACAACCTCACATGGGTCTTTCTTTCTTCTCCCAGAACTCCTTCAGTGTCACTCAGTGCTAAGGGAAATTTGTGCAGGCAGTTGGTGTGGATGACAAAGTGCACCAAGGCCTGTCTTAGGAAATATTGCTCCAGTTCCACTGTCCCCAGCACAATTTGGCCTTTCATTGCACCACACAAACCCCTCACTTGCTTGAGATCAGGCCTGGATGCTCTAGTGCAGGTGTTTGCCTACCTCTGACAAAAACCCCTCATGGTCTCTGTGTTCACTTTTGGTTTCAGCACCTCATCATCTCCGAGACTTCTCTACAGGTCTGCTTCAGCAGGTCCTTTCCTTCCTTCTCATTGATGGCCCTACCTGGCAAGTCATGAGCTGAGAATTCCTTGCCTTTCCCCACACCCACAGCGTCATGTCCTTCTCTTGGGGTTGTGTCCATCCCACCTTGGCAGCAGATTTTAAGTGCAAGATTTAGAAAACACATTCTGGTATTTATGGCTCATGTCAGGGTGGGCTCAAGATGTGACCAAAGCTTTGGAGAGGTGGGGTGTAATCACTGAGGTCACCCCGTGGTACTTCTGTGCTGTGGCTTGTGGCTGTGTGGGAGGAGTTGCCCTCACTCTCTGGCAGCCCTGTCAGGCTGGTTTGCATTTTGCAGCTCTGCCAAGTAGGAGATGTTGTACCTTCAATCACATACCCTCCCTCCATGCTTTCCTCCCAGCTGGCAATTGCTGGCATTGAAACATCTTTTTCCTGTGCCTTGTGTGTTTCTTGGTGCCCCTCTTGCTTTTAGAGTTTTGATATCCAGGGTCTTTTGGGTTGTTTCTTGGGCTAAGGACTGAGGTCACTGTGGGAATTCAGGACATCCCTCTGGCTGTCCTGGATTGCCAGAACCCCTTCCAGGGGCCTCAGAGATCCTGGCACAGAGCCTAAGACACCTGATTATAACTTTGATTATGACCCATGGAAAAAGTTACCAACTTTATATGAAGATCTGCAAGCCATGAAAGTCTAAGTAGAATAATAATTAGTTTGTCACGAGGTGAAAAATAGATTTTTTGGAGTTTTTAAAATAAGGGTTTGGGGGGAAGATGGACGAATCTGGTTGTGTCCAGCCTTTCTCCTTCTTGGCCTCCATCTTCGGCTGTGGTGCTGGCACTTTTATATTAGAGTAGAAGCTCACTGTCTAGCATAGGGAAAGTTTCTCTTGTGGTTGTGGTTGAGAAGAAATGGACCAGGAGGTGTCCCTGGGTGGGAAAAGGGACCCCAAGGTTCAAGGGAAGAAGTGGGAAAGGTGTTGTAATCAGGCAGAGGGAGGTGACTCTTGTTTGTCTCCTGAAAGTTGGTGACATCCCATGTGAGGTGTTCTGAGCAGTCCTGGGCTCCACAGTGTGAAAATGAAATCCATTTAATGAATCTAAACCATTTCAGGGCCAGCAATGCTCTAAAGTGTGAGAATGAAATCCATTTAATGAATCTAGATCATTTCCGGGCCAGCAATGTTGTAAAGGGGCTGCGGGGAACTTTCCTGGAGGAGAGGCTGAGAGAGCTGAGACTCCCAGGGGGCGAGATGGACAGGGGTGTATTATCCGTGTTTGCAAATCCCTGATGGAGGGGGATGGAGGCAAGGGAGCCCGGCTGTTCTCAGCACTGCACACGTGCAAAGCAAGAGAGCAAGGCAGAAGTGATAAGAGATTTAATTCCATGGGCAAAGACAAGAATCTTTCATTGTGGGGGTGGGCACAGAATGGTAGGGGTTATAGAGTGGAAGAGGTGGTGGAGTCTCGATCCTTGGAGATCCAAATCTGACCTGTCCATGGTTCTGGAATGTTCTCCTGTTGGTTTTGCTCGAGCAGTGCAGTTGAAGCGCTTGCACTCCAGGGCTCCTGCCCAAGAGGCTGATGTTGTTTCTCTCCTTGCTGGAAGGCTTCAGGGTCATGGCCAGGAAGAGAGTTTGTCAAGTGCGCACGGGCATGGAGAGACTTTTCCATTTTTGTGCCAGGGAGAGAACCTTTGTGCCCAAGACTTTGGTGTAGAAGCTTGCAGGGTGTGTGACACGTACTGCAAGATGTCCCTTCCTGAGCTTTCTATGCCTATTAGTTATTTCTATAACTAATTTGTTGTTAGTTGTTTTGAGATATATGTAAGCAAAAGTGTTGTTGCCCTGCTCCACACACCCCAGTGGCTTATTCAGCTCTAGAATGTGGTGAGTGAGGATGTAAGACCATTGGAATAAAAAACATAAGGAGGCATCCCAGGTTTAAAGCAGGAAAACTTTATTGATGTGAAAGAATGAAGAGGCAGGGGAAAGAATGGAAATAATCTGTTGTGAGGTGTGAGTACACTGACGATCAGCCAAGGTACTTTGCTTGCAGGAGCTGTTGCCAGAGGCCAGAGCTGGTGGTGTCAGGGGTGGTGCTGAGGGCCCTTAGCAGATGTAGCCATAGCCCCTTCTGCCATAGCAGCCCAGGCCTCCCAGGCTGTAGCCAAATCCACGGCCATAGCCAAGGCCATAGCCAAAGCCACCAAATCCCCCAGAGATGGGCTGTCCCTGCACACTGAGCTCAGTGCCCACGGCAGCCGAAGAGGTGGATCCGACGGCGGTGTTCTGGGGGAAGGAGGTCATGATGGGTCCTGGCAGGGTGACCAGCACGGGGAAGGCTGGATAACAACTCGGGAATCCTGGCATTGCAGGGCACAGGGCTCGTTGCAGCTGTTGGCCAGCGGGGTGGGTCCGCAGGGACGGCAGATGTTGTTGCAGGCCATGGGTGTGGTGTGGAGGGTGCCTGGAAGAGAAGCGGATAATGCAGGGCAGGGGTGAGGCAGGGGCAGTGATTCAGGAGGGTGAGGGAGTGTGGAGAGTGTAGTGGGGCTGTGAGGAGGTGTGAGGGCTGCTGAGGCTGGGGCTGAGCGTGCTGGAGGAAAGGCGCCAGGGCAGCAGGGGAAAGAGGGTCAGGGGCTTGAGGCTCACCTGGTTGTCAGCAGGAGAAGGCGTCCAGAGAAGTGTGTGAGGGAGAGAGGCTCTGGGCCAGCTTTTATGCTGGTTCTGGAGGGGTCGGGACAGCCTTGTCCCATGGCCTTGGGACATTTTGGAGGCAGCAGCTCTTGCCTGGCCCAGCCTGGTGAGTCATGAGGTGGGGAGTGTTTTCCTTTATGCCATTCTGCAATTCCATGTCCTGCTCTTGAAGCTGTGTCCCTCTGACCTTGGAGGCAGCTTTCAGAGATGGTATTTGGGTGGATTTGATTGTTGCATGTGTGTCTGAATAAACAACCAGAGCCCAGCAGAGATGCGATGTCATCAGTGAGGTCATTTTGTGGTACTCATGTGCTGTGGTTTGTGGGTGCCTTGTGAAGACCGGGACTCTTTTCTGTGCCACTGGATGTGCATCAGTCATTGTGTTGCGCCCAGGAATGCTGATGGAGCTGCTGATGTCCTGGGGAGGTCACTCTGCAATAACTTGGCAGGTTTCTGTTTCCTTTGAGCACTTCCTAACGAATGAAAGAGAGCTCTTGGCCTTGTGTCTTGAATGGGATCAAGGGAGAGAATCCAGCAAAGCAGAGGCTGGTCAGGCAGAACTTGTTCCATTTGTCAGGTCTATTTGGATTTCTGCAATCTACCCAACCGCATACACTGTCATTTAAAGCATATTCCTTGACCTCATTCATGAATCCAATAAACAAACAACAAGCCCATGTTTGCCCAGGCTGGTCTGTGATGTCCATTCTCCTATTCCGCATTCAAGCCACAAGGTTTCATAATTTAAAACCTGCAAGTCTTAATATTTTGTTCCTGTTAGTAACAGCTAATTGTTTCTAATGGATGATCAGTGAGCTCCTCCTCCCTCCTATGTCATAGTGCTGGCATTTCTTTGTGGAATTCTGCAATTCCAAGCCATTTTCTTGAGGTCTTGTCCATCTGACTTTGACGGCAATATTTAAATGCAAGTATTAGAGATTGAATGCTGGTGTTGATGGCCTTGTCAGGGCAAGGTGAAGACGTGACCAAAGCCACCTCATCAGTGAGGTCACCCCAGGGCTCTCATGTTCTGTGGTTTGGGGGTGCATTGTGAAGATGGGCCTCAAACCATCATGGCTCTGTCAGGCTGGTCTGGGCTTTGCAGGAACTCTGCTTGTGAGGGTCTGCTCCTTTCATCCCAGCTTCCATCCCACCATGCTGCCATCTCTCCAGGTGTTTTTGTATACCTGACCTTCCCAGCTGTGGATGGGGAAGTAATCCTGGTGTTCAGGGAGGATCCCATGCTGCCCTAAATTTTGTGTTGGTCCATCCATAGCGCTCATCCCATCTGGGCTCAGCAAGGTCACCCTGTGGGGTCACAGTGCTGGGCTCTACCTGACACATGGAAAGGGAAAATTGCGAAGGAGAACAAGACGTGAGGAGAACAATACCTCAAAAATTAATTAATCAATCCTTAGACCAAGTACCCTTTGCAGAAAAAAACTCCAGCAGTTCCCAAGACAGGATTAGGAAAAGAAATAAAAGCAAACTGAGGGCAGTGTCCATCCTTTCACCCACCACTTCAGGAACTACATAGCGGAACATGGACACAGACGTGGTTGACCAAGAGCAACACAGGGAGACCGAGACAATGATGGAATTGGAGCAGCCTTAAAATGAGATGAAACTAGACACCTGGAATTTCAGGCAGGAGACAAAATGCAAATGGGAGATGTTGTCAATATGCCATGGCATGACCTAGTCTTAAACCCCCAGTTTTCCAAAGCTTTTGTTGAATCCTCTGCATGTCCTGACACTTGCTATCAACAAGATATTGGTTGTTAATTCTCTCAACTAAGAGGTTATACCAAAGTCAGATGGACACAGCCTCAAGGGAAAGAACACGGAATTGCAGAGTTGCAGGAAAGAAACCACTCCCCGCCTCATGACTCACCAGGCTGAGCCAGCCAAGAGCTGCAGCCTCCAAAATGCCCCTAGGCCATGGGACAAGGCTGTCCCGCCCCTCCAGGACCAGAATAAAAGCCGGCCCAGAGCCTCTCTCCCTCACACACTTCTCCTCAAGCCTTCTCCTGTGCAGACAAAAAGGTGAGTCTCAATCCCCTGACCCTCTTTCCCCTGCACCCTTGGCCTCTCTCTCTTCCAGCACCCTCAGCCCCAGCCTCAGCAGCCCTCACGCCTCCCCACAGCACCACAACAGCCTCCACGCTCCCTCACCCTCCTCCATCACCGCCCCTCGCATCCCCACACCCCTGCCCTGCCTCACCCCCCTCTCTCTTCCAGGCACCCTCCACACCACACCCATGGCCTGCAACAGCCTCTGCCGTCCCTGCGGACCCACCCCGCTGGCCAACAGCTGCAACGAGCCCTGTGCCCTGCAATGCCAGGATTCCCATGTCATCATCAACCCTTCCCCTGTGCTGGTCACCCTGCCAGGACCCATCATGACCTCCTTCCCCCAGAACACCGCCGTCGGATCCACCTCCTCGGCTGCTCTGGGCACTGAGCTCAATGTGCAGGGACAGCCCATCTCTGGGGGATTTGGTGGCTTTGGTGGCTTTGGCTATGGCCTTGGCTATGGCCGTGGGTTTGGCTATGGGCTGGGAGGCCTGGGCTGCTATGGAAGAAGGGGCTATGGCTCCATCTGCTAAGGGCCCTCAGCACCGCCCCTGACTCCCTCCACTCCCTGGAACTCATCTCAGGCATTGAGGACTCCTCTCTGGGCCATGGGGCCCTCCTTTCAAATGTGCTTAGCAGTTCCAGCTCCTGCTCTCCGGGCAAGGCAGCAGCCAAGCCTGGGCTGCCTGCAAACATGGCCCATCTGCCTCCTGCTCTTCTCCTCTCCCTGCTCCCTGTTCTCTGCTCTCCCTTTTGGCTCTGTCCGCCCCCTCTGCTGCAAACCCTTTCTTCCAGGTCAGAGACCATCGGGCCCCTCTGGTGGGCTGCTCCCACTGTGGGGCACGAAGTCCTTGATGCTCTGGCCAAATTTGCTGCAAGCAAAGGTCCTGGGCTGTTCTTTACCCTGATTGCACCTCAGCCCAAATCCTTTCCACTGGCTCCTCCTGCTTTTTCAGTATTTTGTCTCAATAAAGTTTTTCTTGCACCACAATTTCAGATGTCTGTTTTCTCTGTGGATTCACAATAAACTGGATGTGAACCCTGTTTCCCTTGTGCTGCACCACAGGAGAGTAGGAATCCAGAGTCCAAGTGCCTTCTGGAGAAATTTATGTTGTCTATTAAGGAATCTTCCTTCATGGAGAGGGTGGTTATTGGTGTCGCAGACTGCACAGTGTAACTGTGGAGTCATCATCCCTGCAGGGATTTAATATCCCTGGAGATGTGTCACGTGGGGACACGGGTTAATGGTGGCTTTGGTAGTGCCAAGGGAATGTTTAGACTTTGTATTTAAAATTTAGCTCTTCTACAACAAAATATATTTTTAAGATGTGATCATTTAGTGGTGGATTTTGTAGCTCTGCTTTAACAGTTGTACTCAATGTCAAGAGGTTTTTCCATCAGAACTTACTCCATGTGTGTGGGTGGCAGGGAAGTCGGTCAAGAGTTCTATCCATGAGGCCAACCCTGTTCAACATCCTCAGCAATGGCATGGGCAGTGGGACTGTCATCCCCTCAGCAAGCAGGCAGGTGGTGGAGTGGCTGAGGCATCACTTGGTTGTGCCACCACTCAGGGGGATCTGGAGACTGAGGGTTAAAGGCATCTCCTGAAGTTCAGGAGAGGAAAATGTGAAGTTCTGCATCTGGGCAGGAATGATGATGGGCCCAAAGGTCATGCTGGGGGCTGAGAGGCTGGAAAGGAGCTTTGCAGAGCCTGATCCTGTGGTGCTGGTGGAGAATAAAGGAACTACAAAATCTGAATCCTCACCTTCCTGGAAAAGGCATCACCAGTAGCCAAGATAGATTTCTGGCAATTTTTGCCCTGAAGTTGGGAGAGGTGTCCTTTCCTCTCTTGAGAGCACTGGTGAGGTCGTGTGTGGGGTGGTGTGGGCAGTTCTGGGCTGTCCAGGGAAAGAAGCACAAGGGCTTAGTGAAAAAAAGACCAGATCAGGGCGACCAAGACACTGAAAGGGCGGGAGAATAATTCCTAGAGGGCAGAGAGAGCTGGGACTCCCAGGAGACAAGGCAGATCCCTGATGGCAGGGAATGAAGTTGAGGAAGCCTGGCTGTTTTCAACAGTGTACACAGGAGAAAGAAAGGGTGGAAGGGAAGAAGAGAAAACAGATGGAATTCCCTGGCAAAGGAAGGCAAGAATTTTTGAGTGTGAGAGTGGTCTCGGAGTGGAAAAGCTGATGAAGTGTCTGTTGGAAGAACCAAAACTGAGCTGGCCATGGTCCTGGAAATGCTGTCCTTGCTGACTTTCCTTGAGGAGAGGGAAATGAGGCGCCTGTATTCCAGAGTTCATGCCCAATTGGACGATGTTGTTCCTTCTGTTTGCTGGGTGAGTTCAAGAGTCCTGATGGGGAAGAGAGTATTTCACGTGTGTGCTGGCACAGAGAAACTCTCCCAGAGCCAGGAGCAGGAGAGCATGGATGTGTCAAAACCTTTGGGGCAGTGGGTCCTTGGTTTGTGTCACGTTCTGGAAGGTGTGTCCTTGTCCCCTCCTTCCAGTGCCTGTCTTGGTTATTGCTGGTGGTGACATCTTACCTAAGAGAGGTGTTCTGCTTCTTTTCCATCCACATCAAGGGCCTATCTGGCATTTTATGGATGGGGATATGAAGCCATTGGAATTCAAAAAGATGAGGAGCCATCTCAGACTTTGATGCAGGAAAACTTTATTGAGGGAAAAAAACAAAGAGAGGAGAAAGAACTAGAAGGAATCCAGTGCGAGACCCAAGTAGGGCGACAACCAGCAGAGGCGATATTCTTGCAGGAGCTGTTGCCAGAGCCCCAAGCACATTCTTGATGTCAGGAGTGGTGCAGAGGTCCCTTACCAGTTGTAGCCATAGCCCCTTCTGCCATAGCAGCCCAGGCCATAGCCATAGCCCTGCCCATAGCCAAATCCACAGCCATAGCCAAATCCACGGCCATAGCCAAATCCACGGCCATAGCCAAGGCCATAGCCAAAGCCACCAAAGCCACCAAAGCCACCAGAGATGGGCTGTCCCTGCACATTGAGCTCAGTGCCCACGGCAGCAGAGGAGGTGGATCCGACGGCAGTGTTCTGGGGGAAGGAGGTCATGATGGGTCCTGGCAGGGTGACCAGCACAGGGGAAGGGTTGATGATGATGCGGGAATCCTGGCATTGCAGGGCACAGGGCTCGTTGCAGCTGTTGGCCAGTGGGGTGGGTCCACAGGGACTGCAGCGGTCGTAGCAGGCCATGGGTGTGGTGTGGAGGGTGCCTGGAAGAGAGAGAGTGAGGCAGGGCAGGGATGTGGGGATGTGACGGGCAGTGATTCAGGAGGGTGAGGGAGTGTGGAGGCTGTTGTGGGGCTGTGGGGAGGTGTGAGGGCTGCTGAGGTTGGGGCTGAGGGTGCTGCCAGAGAGAGCCCAGGGGTGCAGGGGCAGGAGGGTCAGGGGCTTGAGACTCACCTTGTAGTCTGCAGGAGCAGGAGGTGTCAGGAGAAGTGTCTGAGGGAGAGAGGCTCTGGCCCGGCTTTTATGCAGGTCCTGGAGGGGCGGGACAGCCTTGTGCCATGGCCTTGGGGCATTTTGGAGGCAGGCGCTCTTGGCTGGCCCAGCCTGGTGAGTCATGAGGTCAGGATTGTTTTCCTTCATGCCATTCTGCAATTCCATGTCCTGCCCTTGATGCTGTGTCCCCCTGACCTTGGCGGTAGCTTTAATAAATTGGCATTTAGGCAGATTTGATTCCATGTGTGTCAGGGAGGTGTGAATGAACAACCCAAGCCCTGAAGATAGACAATGTCATCAGTGATGTCATTTTGTGGCGTTTTGTGCTGTGGTTTGCGGGTGCCTTGTGAAGACTGGGACTCTGTTCCATGACACTGCATATCCATCAGTCATTGAGTTGCACCCAGGAATGCTGAGGGAGCTGCTGATGTCCTGGGGCGGTCACTCTGTAACAGCTTAGCAAGAACCCACTGCCTGCAAGCCTTTCATGACAGATGAAAGAGAACTCATGGCCTTGTGTCTTGAATGGGATCAAGAGAGAGGACTTTTTAACTGAGAGGCTGTTCAGGCTGAACATATTCCACTATTATGATCTATTTGGATTTCTCCAATTCACATGACGTTCTCTGCCATTTAAAATCTATTCCTTGACCTTGTTAAGGAATCTGCTAAGGAAACAACAAACTGGGCTTGATCCCTTTTTTCCCAGGTTGGCTGTGACATCAATTAGCTTATTCCGCATTCAGGCCACAAGTTTCGTAACTCATGATCTGTAATTGTTAACATTGTGTTCCTGTAAGCAAATAATTACTAATGGAGCATCAGTGAGCTCCTCTGTCCTTCCCTGACCAGGTGGGTGCGTGTCTTTGTGGAATTGTGCAATTCCATATCCTGCTCCTGAGGCCCTGTCCATCTGTGGCAGTAACTTTTAATTGCGACTATGAAGAGGTCAAATTTTTCTGTTGGTGGTTTGTTGTCAGAGAGGGCTGAAGACATGACCCAAACTTTGGAGTGGTGAGGTGTCATCACTGTGGTCACCACACAGCCCGTGTGTGCTGTGTTTCATGGGCATCTTCTGAAAAATTACCCCAAATTTCTGACTGTTCTGATTGGCTGGTCTGGGATTGGCAGGTGTGCCAAGGAGGAGGTGTTGCACCTTCCCTTGCCTTCCATCCCTCCATGCATTTATCGCACTTGGCAAATGCTGACCTCAGACCTCAACTTTCAATTTGGACACGCTCAGTGGGTGCTTGGGTGATAGTCTAGCCTGAGAGGTTTTGATACTTTTGGTCATCCCTTGGGCTGAGTGCCAAAGGCTGAGGCCACTTGTGATTGTCAGAAAGAGGATTTGCAGGTTGACCAGGGTTGTTGGAGACAAGCATTGCATGATCCTCAACAACCCAGGCGAGTCCAGGTGCTGCCAGTGCCCAGGGTAGCGGGCTCAGAAAAGTGTGAAGGGCTGGGGCCAGTGGCTTGTGGTCAGTGTCCCAAAGTCCAGATGACAGCATGTCCCCATGCTGACCCCCGGTACAACACTGAAAACTTGCTGGGTTCTGGACATCTGCTGGACTTCAGCAAGGGCAGCTGACAAGCGCTTTTTCATGGGAGGAGTCATGCCAGGTAGGAAGAAATATCTGGGTGTCACTTGGAGCAATTGTGCTCTTCTCTGAAAAAGCCTTTGTGGTTCTGAGTTAGAAAAAATGGGGCAGGAGGCGTCCCTGTATCATTGTGGGAAAAGGCATCCCCAGTCTCCAGATGGGGACAAGGGAGAATTTATGTGATGAGGCAGGGAGAGAATGTGGAGGAGACTCTTGGTTTCTTCTGAGCACTGGTGAGGTCCCATGTGAGGTGTTGCTTGCAATTCTAGTCTCCCCAGTGTGAAAATGAAGTCAGCTTAGTGAGTTAGTGAATAGTGACCAGTTCAGAACCACTGAGATTCCAAAATGGTGGATCATTCCTGGATGGGAAACTGGGAGAGCTGGGAGTTACAGGGGATGAGGGTGGACATGGGGGTGTCATCAGTGTGTGCAAATTCCTGATGGCAGAGGATGAAGGTGAGGGAGCCTGACTGTTCTCAGCAGTGACCACACGCAGGACAAGAGGGAAAGGGCAAAGGGAAAAGAGATGAAATGCAATTGCTAAAGAAGGCAAGAAGTTCTTGTTTTGAGGATGGTCATAGAGTGGAAAAGTTGTTGGACTGTTGGCCCTGGCAGATCCAATACAGAACTGTCCATGGTGCTGGGAATCCTGCTCATGTTGGTGTGGCTGGAACAGGGAAGTTGAAGCTCTTGCACTCCAGATTTCCTGCCCAAGCGGAGGATTTTGGGACTCTTATTGCTGGAAGGTTTCAAGAGTCCTGGCAGGGAAGAGAGTTTGCCAAGCGTATACTGATAGAGAGTGACTTGACCAGAGCTGTAGCCAGGAGAGCATGGATGTGTCCAAGGCTTTGGTCTATCAGGTGACAGGTTTGTGTCATGGTCTGGAATGTGTCTCCTCCTGTGCTTCCTATGCCAGACTTTTTTTTTTTTTTTTTATTAGTTGTATTTACATATTTTTGAGGGAAGGTGTTGTTGCACATAGCCCAATGGCCTGCTGAGGAGTGGAATGTGCTTGGTAAGGATGTGAGACCACTGGAATGACAGAAGAACAGGAGGCATATCAGGTTTTGATGCAGGAAAAATTTTATTGAGGCATAAGAATGTAGAGACAGGAGAAAGGAGAAGACGGGATCCAGTGTGAGGTGCAGGTAGGACAACCATCAGCTGAGGTGCTTTGCTTGCAGGAGCTGTTGCCAGAGGCCTGAGCTGGTGGTGTCAGGAGTGGAGCCAAGGACCCTTACCAGTTGTAGCCATAGCCCCTTCTGCCATAGCAGCCCAGGCCATAGCCATAGCTCTGCCCGTAGCCAAATCCACAGCCATAGCCAAATCCACGGCCATAGCCAAACCCACGGCCATAGCCAAGGCCGTAGCCAAAGCCACCAAAGCCACCAAAGCCACCAGAGATGGGCTGTCCCTGGGCATTGAGCTCAGTGCCCACGGCAGCCGAGGAGGTGGATCCGACGCGGTGTTCTGGGGGAAGGAGGTCATGATGGGTCCTGGCAGGGTGACCAGCACAGGGGAAGGGTTGATGATGACACTGGAATTCTGGCATTGCAGGGCACAGGGCTCGTTGCAGCTGTTGGCCAGCGGGGTGGGTCCACAGGGACTGCAGCGGTCGTAGCAGGCCATGGGTGTGGTGTGGAGGGTGCCTGGAAGAGAAAGGGGGTTGAAGCAGGGAAGCGGTGAGGGGGTGTGAGGGGCAGTGATGCAGGAGGGTGAGGGAGCATGGAGGCTGTTGTGGGGCTGTGGGAAGGTGTGAGGGCTGCTGAGGCTGGGGCTCAGGGTGCTGGAAAAGAGAGCCATGGGGTGGAGGGGCAGGAGGGTCAGGGTTTGGAGGTTCACCTGGTTCCGGGAAGAAGCAGGAGGTGTGAGGAGAAGTGTGTGAGGGAGAGAGGCTCTGGGCCGGCTTTTATGCTGGTCCTGGAGGGGCGGGACAGCCTTGTGCCATGGCCTTGGGGCATTTTGGAGGCAGGCGCTCTTGGCTGGCCCAGCCTGGTGAGTCATGAGGTGGGGATTGTTTTCCTTCATGCCATTCTGCAATTCCATGTCCTGCCCTTGATGCTGTGTCCCCCTGACCTTGGCGGTAGCTTTAATAAATTGGCATTTAGGCAGATTTGATTCCATGTGTGTCAGGGAGGTGTGAATGAACAACCCAAGCCCTGAAGATAGACAATGTCATCAGTGATGTCATTTTGTGGCGTTTTGTGCTGTGGTGTGCGGGTGCCTTATGAAGACTGGGACTCTGTTCCATGACACTGCATATCCATCAGTCATTGTGTTGCACCCAGGAATGCTGAGGGAGCTGCTGATGTCCTGGGGCGGTCACTCTGTAACAGCTTAGCAAGAACCCACTGCCTGCAAGCCTTTCATGACAGATGAAAGAGAACTCATGGCCTTGTGTCTTGAATGGGATCAAGAGAGAGGACTTTTTAACTGAGAGGCTGTTCAGGCTGAACATATTCCACTATTATGATCTATTTGGATTTCTCCAATTCACATGACAACGTTCTCTGCCATTTAAACTGTATTCCTTGACCTTGTTAAGGAATCTACTAAGGAAACAACAAACTGGGCTTGATCCCTTTTTTCCCAGGTTGGCTGTGACATCAATTAGCTTATTCCGCATTCAGGCCACAAGTTTCGTAACTCATGATCTGTAATTGTTAACATTGTGTTCCTGTAAGCAAATAATTACTAATGGAGCATCAGTGAGCTCCTCTGTCCTTCCCTGACCAGGTGGGTGCGTGTCTTTGTGGAATTGTGCAATTCCATATCCTGCTCCTGAGGCCCTGTCCATCTGTGGCAGTAACTTTTAATTGCGACTATGAAGAGGTCAAATTTTTCTGTTGGTGGTTTGTTGTCAGAGAGGGCTGAAGACATGACCCAAACTTTGGAGTGGTGAGGTGTCATCACTGTGGTCACCACACAGCCCGTGTGTGCTGTGTTTCATGGGCATCTTCTGAAAAATTACCCCAAATTTCTGACTGTTCTGATTGGCTGGTCTGGGATTGGCAGGTGTGCCAAGGAGGAGGTGTTGCACCTTCCCTTGCCTTCCATCCCTCCATGCATTTATCCCGCTTGGCAAATGCTGACCTCAGACCTCAACTTTCAATTTGGACACGCTCAGTGGGTGCTTGGGTGATAGTCTAGCCTGAGAGGTTTTGATACTTTTGGTCATCCCTTGGGCTGAGTGCCAAAGGCTGAGGCCACTTGTGATTGTCAGAAAGAGGATTTGGAGGTCGACCAGGGTTGCTGGAGACAAGCATTGCGTGGTCCTCAACAACCCAGGTGAGCCCAGGTGCCCCCAGTGCCCAGGGTAGCGGGCTCAGAAAAGTGTGAAGGGCTGGGGCCAGTGGCTTGTGGTCAGTGTCCCAAAGTCCAGATGACAGCATGTCCCCATGCTGACCCCCGGTACAACACTGAAAACTTGCTGGGTTCTGGACATCTGCTGGACTTCAGCAAGGGCAGCTGACAAGCGCTTTTTCATGGGAGGAGTCATGCCAGGTAGGAAGAAATATCTGGGTGTCACTTGGAGCAATTGTGCTCTTCTCTGAAAAAGCCTTTGTGGTTCTGAGTTAGAAAAAATGGGGCAGGAGGTGTCCCTGTATCATTGTGGGAAAAGGCATCCCCAGTCTCCAGATGGGGACAAGGGAGAGTTTATGTGATGAGGCAGGGAGAGAATGTGGAGGAGACTCTTGGTTTCTTCTGAGCACTGGTGAGGTCCCATGTGAGGTGTTGCTTGCAATTCTAGTCTCCCCAGTGTGAAAATGAAGTCAGCTTAGTGAGTTAGTGAATAGTGACCAGTTCAGAACCACTGAGATTCCAAAAGGGTGGATCATTCCTGGATGGGAAACTGGGAGAGCTGGGAGTTACAGGGGATGAGGGTGGACATGGGGGTGTCATCGGTGTGTGCAAATTCCTGATGGCAGAGGATGAAGGTGAGGGAGCCTGACTGTTCTCAGCAGTGGCCACACGCAGGACAAGAGGGCAAGGGCAAAGGGAAAAGAGATGAAATGCAATTGCTAAAGAAGGCAAGAAGTTCTTGTTTTGAGGATGGTCATAGAGTGGAAAAGTTGTTGGACTGTTGGCCCTGGCAGATCCAATACAGAACTGTCCATGGTGCTGGGAATCCTGCTCATGTTGGTGTGGCTGGAACAGGGAAGTTGAAGCTCTTGCACTCCAGATTTCCTGCCCAAGCGGAGGATTTTGGGACTCTTATTGCTGGAAGGTTTCAAGAGTCCTGGCAGGGAAGAGAGTTTGCCAAGCGTATACTGATAGAGAGTGACTTGACCAGAGCTGTAGCCAGGAGAGCATGGATGTGTCCAAGGCTTTGGTCTATCAGGTGACAGGTTTGTGTCATGGTCTGGAATGTGTCTCCTCCTGTGCTTCCTATGCCAGACTTTTTTTTATTAGTTGTATTTACATATTTTTGAGGGAAGGTGTTGTTGCACATAGCCCAATGGCCTGCTGAGGAGTGGAATGTGCTTGGTAAGGATGTGAGACCACTGGAATGACAGAAGAACAGGAGGCATATCAGGTTTTGATGCAGGAAAATTTTATTGAGGCATAAGAATGTAGAGACAGGAGAAAGGAGAAGACGGGATCCAGTGTGAGGTGCAGGTAGGACAACCATCAGCTGAGGTGCTTTGCTTGCAGGAGCTGTTGCCAGAGGCCTGAGCTGGTGGTGTCAGGAGTGGAGCCAAGGACCCTTACCAGTTGTAGCCATAGCCCCTTCTGCCATAGCAGCCCAGGCCATAGCCATAGCTCTGCCCGTAGCCAAATCCACAGCCATAGCCAAATCCACGGCCATAGCCAAACCCACGGCCATAGCCAAGGCCGTAGCCAAAGCCACCAAAGCCACCAAAGCCACCAGAGATGGGCTGTCCCTGGGCATTGAGCTCAGTGCCCACGGCAGCCGAGGAGGTGGATCCGACGGCGGTGTTCTGGGGGAAGGAGGTCATGATGGGTCCTGGCAGGGTGACCAGCACAGGGGAAGGGTTGATGATGACACTGGAATTCTGGCATTGCAGGGCACAGGGCTCGTTGCAGCTGTTGGCCAGCGGGGTGGGTCCACAGGGACTGCAGCGGTCGTAGCAGGCCATGGGTGTGGTGTGGAGGGTGCCTGGAAGAGAAAGGGGGTTGAAGCAGGGAAGCGGTGAGGGGGTGTGAGGGGCAGTGATGCAGGAGGGTGAGGGAGCATGGAGGCTGTTGTGGGGCTGTGGGAAGGTGTGAGGGCTGCTGAGGCTGGGGCTCAGGGTGCTGGAAAAGAGAGCCATGGGGTGGAGGGGCAGGAGGGTCAGGGTTTGGAGGTTCACCTGGTTCCGGGAAGAAGCAGGAGGTGTGAGGAGAAGTGTGTGAGGGAGAGAGGCTCTGGGCCGGCTTTTATGCTGGTCCTGGAGGGGCGGGACAGCCTTGTCCCATGGCCTTGGGGCATTTTGGAGGCAGCAGCTCTTGCCTGGCCCAGCCTGGTGAGTCATGAGGTGGGGATTGTTTTCCTTCATGCCATTCTGCAATTCCATGTCCTGCCCTTGATGCTGTGTCCCCCTGACCTTGGCGGTAGCTTTAATAAATTGGCATTTAGGCAGATTTGATTCCATGTGTGTCAGGGAGGTATGAATGAACAACCCAAGCCCTGAAGATCGACAATGTCATCCGTGATGTCATTTTGTGGCGTTTTGTGCTGTGGTGTGCGGGTGCCTTATGAAGACTGGGACTCTGTTCCATGACACTGCATATCCATCAGTCATTGTGTTGCACCCAGGAATGCTGAGGGAGCTGCTGATGTCCTGGGGCGGTCACTCTGTAACAGCTTAGCAAGAACCCACTGCCTGCAAGCCTTTCATGACAGATGAAAGGGAACTCATGGCCTTGTGTCTTGAATGGGATCAAGAGAGAGGACATTTTAACTGAGAGGCTGTTCAGGCTGAACATATTCCACTATTATGATCTATTTGGATTTCTCCAATTCACATGACAACGTTCTCTGCCATTTAAACTGTATTCCTTGACCTTGTTAAGGAATCTACTAAGGAAACAACAAACTGGGCTTGATCCCTTTTTTCCCAGGTTGGCTGTGACATCAGTTAGCTTATTCCGCATTCAGGCCACAAGTTACGTAACTCATGAGCTGTATTTGTTAACATTGTGTTCCTGTAAGGAAATAATTACTAATGGAGCATCAGTGAGCTCCTCTGTCCTTCCCTGACCAGGTGGGTGCGTGTCTTTGTGGAATTGTGCAATTCCATATCCTGCTCCTGAGGCCCTGTCCATCTGTGGCAGTAACTTTTAATTGCGACTATGAAGAGGTCAAATTTTTCTGTTGGTGATTTGTTGTCAGAGAGGGCTGAAGACATGACCCAAACTTTGGAGAAGTGGGGTGTCATCACTGTGGTCATCGCACAGCCCTCGTGTGCTGCGTTTTGTGGGTGTCTTTGGAAAAATTACCCCAAATTTCTGACTGTTCTGATTGGCTGGTCTGGGATTGGCAGGTGTGCCAAGGAGGAGGTGTTGCACCTTCCCTTGCCTTCCATCCCTCCACGCATTTATCCCGCTTGGCAAATGCTGACCTCAGACCTCAACTTTCAATTTGGACACGCTCAGTGGGTGCTTGGGTGATAGTCTAGCCTGAGAGGTTTTGATATTTTTGGTCATCCCTTGGGCTGAGTGCCAAAGGCTGAGGCCACTTGTGATTGTCAGAAAGAGGATCTGGCGGTTGACCAGGGTTGTTGGAGACAAGCATTGCATGATCCTCAACAACCCGGGCGAGCCCAGGTGCCCCCAGTGCCCAGGGTAGCGGGCTCAGAAAAGTGTGAAGGGCTGGGGCCAGTGGCTTGTGGTCAGTGTCCCAAAGTCCAGATGACAGCATGTCCCCAGTGCTGACCCCCGGTACAACACTGAAAACTTGCTGGGTTCTGGACATCTGCTGGACTTCAGCAAGGGCAGCTGACAAGCGCTTTTTCATGGGAGGAGTCATGCCAGGTAGGAAGAAATATCTGGGTGTCACTTGGAGCAATTGTGCTCTTCTCTGAAAACGCCTTTGTGGTTCTGAGTTAGAAGAAATGGGGCAGGAGGTGTCCCTGTATCATTGTGGGAAAAGGCATCCCCAGTCTCCAGATGGGGACAAGGGAGAATTTATGTGATGAGGCAGGGAGAGAATGTGGAGGAGACTCTTGGTTTCTTCTGAGCACTGGTGAGGTCCCATGTGAGGTGTTGCTTGCAATTCGAGTCTCCCCAGTGTGAAAATGAAGTCAGCTTAGTGAGCTAGTGTATAGCGACCGGTTCAGAACCACTGAGATTCCAAAAGGGTGGATCATTCCTGGATGGGAAACTGGGAGAGCTGGGACTGGCAGGGGATGAGGGTGGACACGGGAGTGTCATCGGTGTGTGCAAATTCCTGATGGCAGAGGATGAAGGTGAGGGAGCCTGACTGTTCTCAGCAGTGCACACGTGCAGGAGAAGAGGGCAAGGGCAAAGGGAAAAGAGATGAAATGCAATTGCTAAAGAAGGCAAGAAGTTCTTGTTTTGAGCATGGTCATAGAGTTAAAATGGTAGATCCAATACTGAACTGTCCATGGTGCTGGGAATCCTGCTCATGTTGGTGTTGCTGGAACCGGGAAGCTGAAGCTCTTGCACTCCAGATTTCCTGCCCAAGCGGAGGATTTTGGGACTCTTATTGCTGGAAGGTTTCAAGAGTCCTGGCGGGGAAGAGAGTTTGCCAAGCGTATACTGATAGAGAGTGACTTGACCAGAGCTGTAGCCAGGAGAGCATGGATGTGTCCAAGGCTTTGGTCTATCAGGTGACAGGTTTGTGTCATGGTCTGGAATGTGTCTCCTCCTGTGCTTCCTATGCCAGACGTTTTTTTTTTTTTTATTAGTTGTATTTACATATTTTTGAGGGAAGGTGTTGTTGCACATAGCCCAATGGCCTGCTGAGGAGTAGAATGTGCTTGGTAAGGATGTGAGACCACTGGAATGACAGAAGAACAGGAGGCATATCAGGTTTTGATGCAGGAAAATTTTATTGAGGCACAAGAATGTAGAGACAGGAGAAAGGAGAAGACGGGATCCAGTGTGAGGTGCAGGTAGGACAACCATCAGCTGAGGTGCTTTGCTTGCAGGAGCTGTTGCCAGAGGCCTGAGCTGGTGGTGTCAGGAGTGGAGCCGAGGACCCTTACCAGTTGCAGCCGTAGCCCCTTCTGCCATAGCAGCCCAGGCCGTAGCCATAGCCCTGCCCATAGCCAAATCCACAGCCATAGCCAAATCCACGGCCATAGCCAAAACCACGGCCATAGCCAAGGCCATAGCCAAAGCCACCAAAGCCACCAAAGCCACCAGAGATGGGCTGTCCCTGGGCATTGAGCTCAGTGCCCACGGCAGCCGAGGAGGTGGATCCAACGGCGGTGTTCTGGGGGAAGGAGGTCATGATGGGTCCTGGCAGGGTGACCAGCACAGGGGAAGGGTTGATGATGACACGGGAATCCTGGCATTGCAGGGCACAGGGCTCGTTGCAGCTGTTGGCCAGCGGGGTGGGTCCGCAGGGACTGCAGCGGTCGTAGCAGGCCATGGGTGTGGTGTGGAGGGTGCCTGGAAGACAGATAGGGTGAGGCAGGGTCATGGAGGTTTGGGGATTGTGATGGGTGGTATGGGTGAGTGCCTGGAGTTTGGAGGTTGTTTTGGGGCTCTGGGGAGGCGTGAGGGCTGCTGAGGCTGGGGTAGAGTGTGCTGGAAGAGAGGGGCCAGGGGTGCAGGAGTAAGAGGGTGAGGGGATTGAGGCTCACCTGGTTGTCTGCAGGAGCAGGAGGAGAAGGCTTGAGGAGAAGTGTGTGAGGGAGAGAGACTCTGCGCCGGCTTTTATGCTGGTCCTGGATGGGTGGGACAGCCTTGTCCCATGGCCTTGGGGCATTTTTGTAGGCAGCAGCTCTTGGCTGTCCCAGCCTCGTGACTCATGAGGTGGGGAGTGTTGCAGTTCTGCAATTCTGTGTTCTTCCCTTGGGTCTGTGTCCATCTGACCTTGGCAGAACATCTTAATTGCAGGAATTGATGACCATTATCTCGTTGTTTATGGTGTGTGTTAGGACATGTAAAATACTCAGCTGAATCTTAGGGTAATTGGTGTGTCGTAAGTAAGGTCATACCACAGCATATTGATGACATCTCCTGTTTGCATTCTTGTCTACTGCCTGAAAGAATTCCCAGTTTTCTCACCTTGTCCTCGTTTTGAGGATACCCCAGTCCTGTCAGTGTCATGGTGTCCCTGCAGCACTCTTGGTCAACCATGTCCACGTTCTTGTTCCACCAGGGATCTCTACCAGTGGTGTGAAACAGGACAGTCCACTCCCTCAAACTTTCCAAAGCTCAGGCACATGGATTCCAAGGGTGGATTAATCAAAGGATGGGGAACTTTGCTCCTCATGTGTCCCATTCTCCTTATCCTGCAGCATTTTTCCTTTCCATGGGTCAGGCACAGTCTAGCACTCAGACCCCACAGTGTGACCTTGCTGGTCACAGCCGCGACGAGCGCTGTGGATGAACCAACTCAGGACTTTGGGGAGCATGGGAGGCCATCCTAAATCAGAGGGATTGATTTCCCATCTCCAGCAGGAAAGGCTGGAAATACAGACAGGCTCTGAATGTTGGCAACATAGTGGGGATGGAGAGAAAGGGCATTTCCTCACAAGCAGTGCTCCTGCAAAGCCAGACAATCCTGACAGAGCTGTGATGACTCGGGGCCCCACTTCACAATGTGTTGCACTGTTTAAGGGTCCCCAGGATGAGGGAAGAGATAAGAATCTTGACTCCATGCTTCAGAAGGCTGATGTATTATTTTATGATATATATTATATTAAAAGAAAAATATTTATTAGACTATACTAAAGAAAGAGAAAAAGAAGACCTCAGAAAGCTATAAAGGAATGAATAATAAGATCTTGTGACTGACCAGAGTCCCGACACAGCTGGACCTGTGATTGGCCATTAATTAAAAACACATCACATGCTGGGCAAACAATTCTCCAAATCACATTCCAAAGTAGCAAAACATGGAGAAGCTGAAGCTTCCCAGCTTCTCAGGAGAAAATATCCTAGCAAAAGGATTTTTCAGACATATGCCTGTGACAACAATGCACCCCAAAACCGGGACACACCAGTGCCATGGGGTGACCTCACTGATGACACCCCATCTCTCCAAGGATTTGACATGTCTTCAGTCCACCATGACACACAGCATCAACACCTGCCCTTAACCTCTAAGACACTTAAAATCTGCCACCAAGGTCAGGTGGATACAGCCTCAAAAGAAGGACATGGAGCTGCAGAATTCCACAAAGGAATGCCCACACCATGACATAGGAGGGAAGACGACTGTGCTGACCAACCATTAGTAATTACTAGGTTTTGCTAGCAGGAACAGATTATTAAGACTAAAAGGATATGAGATATGAAAACTTATGGGATGAATGCAGATTAAAGGCAAAGACATCACAGGCCAGCCTGGGAAAAAAGGGATCAAGCTGAGTTGTTTAATGGATTTCTTAATGAGGTCAGGGAATGTGCTTTAAATGACAGAGTACAATGTCAAGTAAAGATGAGAAGTCCAAATGGACCATGACACCAGAACAAGTTCAACCAGACCAGCCTCTACTTTTCCAGATGTTCTCTCTTGATTCAGTTCGAGGCACAAGGCCGTGAGATCTCTTTAATCTGTAGGAACACTCCCAATTCACAATAATATTTCCATGTTATTGCAGAGTGACCTCCCCAGGACATCCGTAGCTCCCTCAGCATTCCTGGGTGAAACACAGTGACTGATGGACATCCAATGGCACAGAACAGAGCCCCAGTCTTCACAAGGCACCTGCAAACCACAGCACACGAGTGCCAGAAAATGACCTCACTGATGCTATCACAACTCTCCTGGGCTCTGGTTGTTTATTCAGCCCTTCGTGACACACATGGAACAATCAAATCCACCCAAATGCCATCTCTCACTTCAAAGCTGATGTCAAGGTCAGATGGACACAGACTCAAGAACCAATCATGACACTGCAGAATTCTATGAACAAAAATAGTCCCCATGTCATGACTCACCAGGCGGGGCCAGGCAAGAGCTGCTGCCTCCAAAATGCCCCAAGGCCATGGGACAAGGCTGTCCCGCCCCTCCAGGACCTGCATAAAAGCCGGTCCAGAGCCTCTCTCCCTCACACGCTTCTCCTCAAGCCTTCTCCTCCTGCTCCTGCTGACAGCCAGGTGAGCCTCAATCCCCTGACCCTCCTGCTTCTCCCCCACTTGGCCCCTCTCTTACAGCATGCTCTGCCCCAGCCTCAGCAGCCCTCACGCCGCCCCACAGCCCCACAACAGCCCCACACTCCCTCACCCCACGTGCACCCCCGTGTCCCTGCCCTGTCCCACCCCTCTCTCTTCCAGGCACCCTCCACACCACACCCATGGCCTGCTATGACCGCTGCAGTCCCTGCGGACCCACCCCGCTGGCCAACAGCTGCAACGAGCCCTGTGCCCTGCAATGCCAGGATTCCCGCGTCATCATCGACCCTTCCCCTGTGCTGGTCACCCTGCCAGGACCCATCATGACCTCCTTCCCCCAGAACACCGCCGTCGGATCCACCTCCTCAGCTGCTCTGGGCACTGAGCTCAATGCCCAGGGACAGCCCATCTCTGGGGGCTTTGGTGGCTTTGGTGGCTTTGGCTACGGCCTTGGCTATGGCCGTGGATTTGGCTACGGGCTGGGCTATGGCTACGGGTTGGGCTGCTATGGCAGAAGGGGCTATGGCTACAACTGCTAAAGACCCTCAGCACCACACCTGACACCAACCACCCACTCCTTGGAACACACCCCAGGTGCTGCAGGCGCCTCTCTGGGCCAAAGCTGTCAACTGGCTCAGCACTTCCAGCTTTTGCTCTCAGGGCACCAAGCAAGGCGGCAGCCAAGGGCCCAGCCCACACTGCCTGCAAACATGGCCCATCTGCCTCCTGCTCTTCTCTCACTCCCTCTCAGATCTGTCCGGCTCCTTCTGCTGCAAATCCCTTCTCCCAAGCCAGAGACCATTGGGAACCTTCACTATCAGGTTGCTTCTACTGTGGAGCAGGAAGGCCTCGATGCTCTGACCAGCTGAGCAAGCAAAGGAGCTCAGCTGATGGTTGCCCTACTTGCACCTCAGACCACTCCCTTCCTCTTGCCACTCATGACCTCTCACTCTTCTTTTGCCTCAATAAAATTCTCTTGCATTGCAGCGTTGTTATGTCTCCTTTTCCTTCACAGGCACACACTGGCACAGTTTGCTCTTCCCTTGGATACCACAAACCCTTCACTTGAGTGATCCTCTGCCTGGATACTCCAAGGCAGATCTATCCCTGCCTGTGACACAAGCCCCTCCTGGGACATGTTTTTACATTGGCTACACAGCAGTTGCTCCAGTTCCTCACTATCTCTTTAGCCCTGATACAGATCCACACGAGCCGGTTCTTACCCTTGAGGCCCCAAAGCTGAGCACAGAGCTCCAGTCTCACCAGAGCAGAGCAGAGCAGGGCAGAGGGTCAGAATTCCCTGCTCACCTGCTGCCCACACTGTGGCAGTGTCTGTTTGGTGTGTTCACATGGTCAGGGCATGTCCAATTCTTCATCCACCAACATCCCAAGTCCTTCTCCTCGAGCATACTCTTAATTGACTCATTAGCCATCCAACATCCATTACTGAGATAACTCCAATTCAGATTTAGGATGCTGCGTTTCATCCTGTTCACCTGCATGACAATCACACTGCCCCAGCCTGTCAAGAGCTCTCTGGACACCATCCCTTCCCTCCAGACAATCAGCCACACTGCTCACCTTGATGTCATTCCCATTCTTGCTGAGGGGACACTCAATTCCCTGTGCCTGACAAAATGGGAAGTGATAATGGTCCCAATACGAGCCTCTGTGGGTCACCACTCATCCCTGTTCTCCTCACAGATATGGAGATGCTGACCAAAACTGTGAGTGACACCAGCCTGTCCATTTTCAAGTCCATGCACATGATATCAGTTGCTCTTCCGTCATTCACCAGTGTTGGAACCCCATCAAACTTTTCAGGAAGAATTTGCCCTTCATGGAAATGGGAGCAGCAACAGGGGAGGGGCGAGCCAGGCCTTTGAGGCCTTGAGATGTGGCAAGTGCCCAGAGCTGAGGCCCATTCTCTTGGAGGGTTTCTCTTGAGGAAATGGTGTTTGGCTGAGCTGTGTGTCTGCTCTGTGTCAGTGACTCAGCCTGGGCATGAGGAGCGAGCTGTGGCTGCTCTTGGACACAACCCTTTTGTGAAGCCTTTGGTGCTCCTTCCCGTTCTACACTCTGAGAGCAGCTGAGCAGGTCCAGGTTGCTTGAGAGTGCAGTGAGGGGCCTGAGAGTGGCTGAGGGGCTGAGGCCAGAGGTGTCTGATCAGTGGTCCAAAAGTGCAAATGGAGGTGAATCCCCAGTACTGCAGCCCAGGAGTCAGATCCATGGGGCCAACTCTGTTCTACATCCTAAATAATGAGCTGGGCAGTGTTGTCCCCTCAAACATGTAGCAATTTCAGTAATGGATAATAGATAGGTAATGAGTTGATTGAGAGCATGCCCAAGGAGGACTTGGGGTGTTGATGGATGAAGAATTGGACATGCCCTGGTCACAGGCACTCACTGACCAAAACCCCTCCCTGTCCTGGGCTCATCACCACAGCATGGGCAGCAGGTGAGGGGAGATTCCAGCCCCTGCTCTGTTCTTCAGAGGCTGCAGATGTGTGTTCGACTCTGGGAACCTGAGGATATGGAAGATATGGGCCTGCTGAAGCAGAGCTGTAGATGACCCTGGAAGATGATGAGGGTCTGGAGCAGCTGGTGTCCAGCCAAAGTGAAAACAAGACCCATACACACCTTCTATTAGAGACAGGGATAGACCTGCGTTAGTGTATACAGGCCTGGGAACAAGCAAGGGAAGTCTGGAATGCACCAGAAAGGCAAAGTCTGGCTGTGTATGTCAGTGAAGGAAAGGAGACATCCGAGGCTGTAATCCAAGAGAATTTTATTGAGCTAAAAGAACAGTGGAAGGTCATGAGCATCCACTGGGAAAGAGAAGGGCAAGTCAAAGGTGCAAGGAGGGTGACCATCAGCCAAGTTCCTTGGCTTGCAGGAGGTTTGGTCACAGCACCAAGGCCTTCCTGCCCCACAGTGGGAGCAGCCAGGCAGAGGTGCCCAATGGTCACTGGCTTGGGAGAAGGGGTTTGCAGCAGAGGGGTCTGGACAGAGCTGAAGGGGCAATCTAGAGCATGGAGTGGGAGAAGAGCAGGGGGAAGATGGGCCATGTTTGCAGGCAGCCTGGGCTGGGCCCATGGCTGCTGCCTTGCTTGGAGGCCCTGAGAGCAGGAGCTGGAAGTGCTGAGCCAGTTGAAAGCTGTGGCCCAGAGAGGTGTCTGCAACATCTGGAGCGTGTTCCAAGGAGTAGGCGGTTGGTGTCAGGAGTGGTACTGACAGACCTTAGCAGATGTAGCCATAGCCCCTTCTGCCATAGCAGCCCAGGCCTCCCAGGCCGTAGCCAAATCCACGGCCATAGCCAAGGCCGTAGCCAAGGCCAAAGGCAAAGCCCCCAGAGATGGGCTGTCCCTGCACACTGAGCTCAGTGCCCACGGCAGCGGAGGAGGTGGATCCAACGGCGGTGTTCTGGGGGAAGGAGGTCATGATGGGTCCTGGCAGGGTGACCAGCACAGGGGAAGGGTTGATGATGACGCGGGAATCCTGGCATTGCAGGGCACAGGGCTCGTTGCAGCTGTTGGCCAGCGGGGGTGGGTCCACAGGGACGGCAGAGGCTGTTGCAGGCCATGGGTGTGGTGTGGAGGGTGCCTGGAAGAGAGAGGGTGAGGCAGGGCAGAGGTGTGGGGATGCGTGGGGCAGAGATGCCGGAGGGTGAGGGAGTGTGGAGGCTGTTGTGGGGGGCAGTGGGGAGCTGTGAGGGCTGCTGGAGGCCGGGCTGAGCGTGCTGGAAGAGAGAGGAGCCAGGCATGCAGGAGCAGGAGGGTCAGGGGATTGAGTCTCACCTGGTTGTCAGCAGGAGCAGGAGGAGAAGGTGTCAGGAGAAGTGTGTGAATGGGAAAGGCTCTGGGCTGGCTTTTATGGTGGTCCTGGAGGGGCGGGACAGCCTTGTCCCATGGCCTTGGGGCATTTGGAGGCAGCAGTTCTTGGCTGGCCGTGCCTGGTGTGTCATGAGGTGGGGAGTGTTTTCCATCACAGAATTCTGCAGTGTCATATCCTGCCCTTCAGTCTGTGTCCATCTGACCTTGGAGGCAGCTTTAGAGTGGGAGTTGATCTTTGGGTAGATTTGATTGTTAGATACATGTCTGTGAAGGTTGGATAAACAAGCAGAGACCAGCAGAGGTGTGATGTTATCAGTGATGTCATTCTGTGGCCCTTGTGTGCTGTGGTTTGCGGGTGCCCTGTGAAGACTGGGACTCTGGTGCCACTGGATGTCCATCAGTCATTGCGTTCCACCCAGGAATGCTGCGGGAGCTGCTGATATCCTCAGAAGGTCACTCTGCAATAATTTGGAAATGTCCCAGTGCCTGAGAGTTCCTCCTGATGGATGAAAACAGGCTCTTGCTCTTGTGTCTTGAATTGGATTGCGAGAGGATCTTGGAAAGTAGAGGATGTTCAGGCTGCACTTGTTCCCATGAAATTGCCCATTTAGATTTCTAAAATTTACCCAACAAGCCACTCCATCATTTAAAGCATATTTCTTGATCTCATTTAGAAATCCAATAGCCCACAACAAATGCAGGCCCATCCCTTTTTTCCCAGCCTGGTGTGTGACATCAATTTGTTTATTCTGCATTCAAGACAAAGAGTTTCATAACTTATATCCTGTAAATGTAATATTGTGTTCCTATTAGCAAAAAGGACTAATTACTAATGGATGTTTAGTGAGTTGCTCCTTCCTTCTCTGTCACGGTGCTGGCGTTCCTTTGTGTGATTCTGCAATTCCACATCCTTCTCTTGGGGCCGTGTCCATCCTACCTTGTCGGCGGCTTTCAAGTGTATTAGAGGTTAAATGTTGGTCTTGATGGTTTATGTCAGGATGGGTTGAAGATGTGACCAAAGCTTTGGGGTGATGGGGTGTCATCAGTGAGGTCATCCCATGGCACTGGTGTGCTCTGTTTTGTGTGCATATGGTGAAGAGATACTCCATTTCCTCGTAGAGCTTTTCACAGAATTCACAGAATTCACAGAATCACTGGATCAGAAGAGACCTTCAAGGTCATCGAGTTCGACCCATGCCCTAACTCCTCAACTAAACCATGGCACCGAGTGCGACATTCAGTCTTGTTTGAAACGCATCCAGGGATGGTGACTCCACCACCTCCCCAGACACACCATTCCAGTACTTTATCACTCTTTCAGTGAAAAACTTTTTGCTAAGATTCAACTTATATTTTCCTTGACGCAGCTTGAGACTGTGTCCTCTCGTCCAGTCAGAACCTGGGGAAAGAGACCAACCCTCACCTGGCCACAGCCACCTTTCAGGAAGTTGTAGAGAGTGATAAGGTCACCTCTGATTCTCCTTTTCTCCAACTAAACAACCCCAGTTCCCCTTTTTAGGCTGCTCTAAGCTTTGCAGGTGTTCTGGGGGTGAGCATCTGCACCTTTGATCACGTTCTCTTCCTCCCTACCTTGGCTGCATCTCTCCAAGCTTGTCTATATCCCTGGCCTTTGCCATTGGAGATGGGAAAGCAATCCATATCACTTAGGGAGGTGTCCTGTGCTCCTCACAGTCTTCTGTGGGCTCATCCGTAGTGCTTGTCTCAGCTGGGCCCAGCAAGGCCACAATGTGGGGTCCCATTGCTGGGCTGTGACTGACACATGGAAAGGAAACCTCATGGAGCATGAGGAGAAGAAGAGAAGAAGCACGAGGGGAACAATTATTCATCTATTGATTAGTCAACCCTTCAAACCCATATGTCTGCAGTTTAGAGATAAGGATGTCCTGTGGCACTGGTTTAAGGCCCTGATGGAATTCCAGGAATGTGACACTGGTTGCCATTCCGTTGTCAAACATTGCATTTGACCTTGTGATCCTGATGGAGCATAAATGGATCATGAGGTGGCCATGGATCCTCTGATATAAAAAGCTCCAGCAATTACTGGGAGAGAATTAGGAAATATATAATAACAAAAGTAACACGAGGAAGATGAGGAGGTTGACTGTCATGTACCACTGATGGGGCTGCAGAGTGCAGCAAAGACACGGACATGGTTGACCAAAAGCAGTTCCAGGAGACCAAATGCGCTGGAGTACTCTTAAAACAAGAAGTTGACAGAGCTGAGGGCTGTTTCAAGCAGGAGGAAAGAAGGCAAAAGGGACATGATGTCATTATTCCATGGCGTGTCCTCATCAATGACACATCAGTTGTCCTCAGAGTTCTTTGAATCTTCTACATGTACTGAAAGGCAGCGGCAACAAGAAAATGGTCACTAATCCTTCCAATTAAAAGCTGCCGCCAAGGTCAGATGGACACAGCCTCAGGGTCAGGACATGGAATTGCAGAATTGCAAGAAGGAAAACACTCCACACCTCATGACTCACCTAGCCGGGCCAGCCAAGAACTGCTGCCTCCAAATGCCCCAAGGCCATGGGACAAGGCTGTCCCGCCCCTCCAGGACCAGCATAAAAGCCGGCCCACAGTCTCTCGCTCTCACACACTTCTCCTGACACCTTCTACTCCTGCTCCTGCCGACAACCAGGTGAGCCTCAATCCCCTGACCCTTCTGCTCCTGCACCCCTGGCCCCTCTCTTCCAGCATGCTTAGTCCACGCCTCCACAGCCCCACAACAGCCTCCACACTCCTTCACCCCTCGCACCCCCACACCCTGCCCTGCCTCACCCCCCTCTCTCTTCCAGGCACCCTCCACACCACACCCATGGCCTGCAACAGCCTCTGCCGTCCCTGCGGACCCACCCCGCTGGCCAACAGCTGCAACGAGCCCTGTGCCCTGCAATGCCAGGATTCCCACGTCATCATCAACCCTTCCCCAGTGCTGGTCACCCTGCCAGGACCCATCATGACCTCCTTCCCCCAGAACACCGCCGTCGGATCCACCTCCTCAGCTGCCGTGGGCACTGAGCTCAGTGTGCAGGGACAGCCCATCTCTGGTGGCTTTGGTGGCTTTGGTGGTTTTGGCTATGGCCTTGGCTATGGCCGTGGGTTTGGCTATGGCCTTGGCTATGGCTGTGGATTTGGCTATGGGCTGGGAGGCCTGGGCTGCTATGGCAGAAGGGGCTATGGCTCCATCTGCTAAGGGCCCTCAGCACCAACCCTGACACCAACCAGCCACTCCCTGGAACTCATCTCAGTCATTGAAGACGCCTCTCTGTGCCAAGGCTCTCAAACGGGCTCAGCACTTCCAGCTCCTCTCTCAGGGCACCAACCAGGCAGCAGCCATGGGTCCAGCCCAGGCTGCCTGCAAACATGGCCCATCTCCCTCCTCCTCTTCCTCCATTCCCTGCTCTGCATCACCCCTTTGTCTATGTGCAGTCTCCTCTGCTGCAAACCTCTTCTCCCAAGCCAGAGGCCATGAGACACCTCTGCTGGGCTGCTCCCTCTGTAAAGCAAAAAGTCTGGCACAACCTCCTGCAAGCAAACCAGCTCGGCTGATGGTCGCCCTAGTTGTATCTCAGACCAGCTCCCTTCCTCTGGCTGCTCCTGAGTTTTCACTGTTCTACCTCAATAAAATTTTCCTGCATCATAGCTTCAAATGAATCTGTCTTCTTTCTTCTCCTGAGATGCTTCCATTCCCTTCTCAGTTCTGTACCAGGGTTGTAGAGACCACTGGGGTGGGTGAAAAAGTGGTCCAAGACTTCTTTCACGTGTTACTTCCCCAGTTCTACAACCCCCTGGCACACTTCCCTCGTCCAGTGCACTCCATCAAACCTTCAGCTACTGAATCACAGGCTTGGATACACCAATGGAGATCTATCCCTGCCTCTGGCACAAGCCCCTCATCATCCTCCAGGCTGTGTGTCCCCTTTGGCTGGACACCAACCTGGCTGACCCACATCATCTTCCAGGCCTCCATCCACTCAAGCAGGTCCACGCCTTCCTTGACTTTGGAGGCTCAGAGTTCAACACAGAATTCTGATCTTAGTACAGGAGAGCAGAGGCTGAGATTCCCGCACTCCCTTGTGCTGCCCACACTGTGGGGATGAGCCCAGGACACAGGAGGAGTTCCTGGTCCGTGAGTGCACATGGCTGGGGCACATCCAATTCTTCATCCACCAGCACCCCAAGTGCTCCTCTTTGGGGCTGCTCTCAATCCCCTCATCACCCAACCTGTATCATGCATGTTTGGGACTGATGCCTTGTGAAGGCTGACCTAGAACGGAGACCGGTCAAAGCTAAAGAATAAAGTAGAGATTTATTAGAAGGCTTTAATGGATACACCTCAGGGAGCACAAGAGCCCAGACGAGGCTACACCCAAGATGAACCCAAAATGGTCACAAAATAGATGACTGGTCACGGGGTCTCACACTTTTATAAATTTTGGTGCATTAGCATTTTGGAGTTAATTGTTTAATTACAGCTTTGGCTTATGAAGTCCCATCCTTCTTGTTTTTCTCTCTTCAGTCCACTGTTGTTTATACTCTTGGGGCTGAGATTTGGATTGGCTGTCCTTGATCCCCAGCTAGAGAAGGAATTGTTTTGTCTCCCTACTCTGTGAGGAGAGCTCACCATCCCCCAATATGAAGCTCTGAAGTACACACTAAAGCAGTACAGAATCTGAAAAATACAAAAAGTAAAACCTGAGGCATCAGCTCCATTCCAGGTAAGGGAGATTCTGCCCCTCTGCTCTTCTCTGCTCACACTAGAGAACTGTGTTTATCTCTGGTTTACTGGGAATAAGGAAGACAAGACTCTGTTGGATATCATCCAGAGTATGACCTAGAGGATGATCTGGGGCTGAAGGTTTGGGACAGTCATTGGCCATGACATTGGGGCATTTTTTCAGGCAGCTTCTCTATCAAATCATAAGGTGGAGAGTGTTTTGTTTCCCTCAGGTTTCCTGTATCATGTCCAGCTATTGTGGATGTGTCTGTCTGACCTTGGCAGGCAGATTAAAAGGTGTCCATTGGCAGTCCATTAAAAGGTGGCATCTTTTAATGAGCTGGGATTGGTTCCAGCCTTGTTGGATGAGGGGAGAGGGAACAATATCACGTACCTGGACTTGTGCATAGCATTTGTTCCTGTACTAGAAAGCATCTGCGTATTCACTCTGGAAAGCTGTGGAGTTGTGGTTGGACCATGTGGTGGATAGGGAATGGATGGGATGGTCTAACTCAAAGAGGACAGTCTAAGTCAAGCTGTTGTGGCTCCTCCATGTGTGTGGAGAAAGGGCGTGACTGGTGACAGGCAGAAGCTCCTATTTGTGGGGAAGGATGAAATTTTGACAAGAAAGTCTCTCACAGATATGAATGCTTAGCAGAAAGATTTGGAAATGTAGAGTTTGATGAAGGAATAGAGATGGAAGCAAGTTTTGATGTAGAAGAAAAGAATTGTTGAGCCAGTCTTACTGGATAACTAAGGAGGCAAAGGGTATGTTAGTTGGAAGGGGGTTTTATGACTTAGAGCAAAGGATGAACTCACTTTAAACAAGAAGATGTTTTTACTAAGCAGAAAGATAGCACAAGCAAACAAGTTAGCAAATGTTGCAAGTAGAAAAAAATTTCTCAGAATTTTTACTGCAAGAAAACTGAAAAACAACTTTTAGCTTAAATTGTAATGTACTATTTTTTAGTGCTTTGAGAATAGTAACATGAATATATTAATTATAGTAGTTCTGATAGGCTATAGATAAAAGTTAAGGTATAGATTGGTTCTACTGTATGAAGATGTTCAGCAAAGTAAAGTATATAATGCATTGTAACTAAAACTAAAAGGTCTTTAGGCTTGCTTGCCGCTGGAGCTGACAGCTGTAGGCACAAGCTCTGTCACTCATGACTTTAGACTGCTGTAATGTCTTAGATGTAATAAACAGTATTTTGAAGAACTGTCTGGAGTCCCACATCTCTCATTCAATCTCTTACACCTATTGAGACCAGTATTATTCCCCATCTTTGTCAGGGACATGGACGGTTGGATTTTGTGGGATGTTCAGTGAAATTCAGAGACCAGAATAAGCTGAGTAATGTGGTTGGTTGGGGAGGGAAAGGATGGCATCCAGATGGGCTGGAATGGGTTGGGGCAGCGGGATATTGTCAGTTTCATGGAGCTGAATGTGGCCAAGCTGCGCTTGGTTTGAAACAATGCCAAACATGGCTGTTGACTGGATAATGCAACGAGTTGAGAGGAGCCCAGAGAAGGACCTGAGATGTTGTTGGATGAAGAATTGAACATGGCCTGGCCATGAACACTCACAGACCAAAGCTCCCGGTGTCCTGAGCTCATCCCCACAGTGTGGGCAGCAGGTGAGAGGGGAATTCTCTCCCTCTGCTCTTCTGGGATTGGAGATGTGTACTCGGAAGACATGGATATGCTCAAGCAGAGCTGTAGATGACCCTGGAAGATGATGAGAGTCTGGAGCAACTGGTGTCCAGCCAAAGTGAAAACAGGATCCATACATGTCTTCTATCAGAGGCAGGGATAGACCGGCATTTGTGTATCCAGGCCTGGGAACGAGCAAGTGAAGGGTTTGTGTGATCCAAGGGAAGAGCCAAGTGTGGCAATGTGTGCCCATGAAGGAAGAGGACATTTCACAATGTGCAATGCAAAAGAATTTTATTGAGGCATAAAGAACAGTAAAAGTCATGAGCAGTAAGTGGAAGAGGCCCAGCTGAGGTACAAGGTGAGCAACCACCAACTAAGGCCCCTTGGCTCACAGGTTTCGAAAGCAGGGAGTGGGAGAAGAGCAGGAGGCAGGTGGGCCATATCTGCAGGCCGTGTGGCCTGCTGCCTTGCTTGGTGCCCTGAGAGAGGAGCTGGAAGTACTGAGCCAATTTGAGAGCCTTGGCACAGAGAGGCATCTCCAATGCCTGAGATGAGTTCCAGGGAGTGGGTGGTTGGTGTCTGGGGTGGTGCTGAAGGCCCTTAGCAGTTGTAGCCATATCCCCTTCTGCCATAGCAGCCCAGGCCTCCCAGCCCATAGCCAAATCCACGGCCATAGCCAAGGCCGTAGCCAAAGCCACCAAAGCCAAAGCCCCCAGAGATGGGCTGTCCCTGGGCATTGAGCTCAGTGCCCACGGCAGCCGAGGAGGTGGATCCGACGGCGGTGTTCTGGGGGAAGGAGGTCATGATGGGTCCCGGCAGGGTGACCAGCACTGGGGAAGGGTTGATGATGACGCGGGAATCCTGGCATTGCAGGGCACAGGGCTCGTTGCAGCTGTTGGCCAGCGGGGTGGGTCCGCAGGGACGGCAGAGGCTGTTGCAGGCCATGGGTGTGGTGTGGAGGGTGCCTGGAAGAGAGAGGGGGGTGAGGCAGGGCAGGGTGTGGGGGTGCGAGGGGTGAAGGAGTGTGGAGGCTGTTGTGGGGCTGTGGAGGCTGGGACCAAGCGTGCTGCAAGAGAGGGGCCAGGGGTGCAGGAGCAGGAGGGTCAGGGGATTGAGGCTCACCTGGTTGTCGGCAGGAGCAGGAGTAGAAGGTGTCAGGAGAAGTGTGTGCGGGAGAGAGGCTCTGGGCCGGCTTTTATGCTGGTCCTGCAGGGGCGGGACAGCCTTGTCCCATGGCCTTGGGGCATTTGGAGGCAGCAGCTCTTGGCTGGCCCGGCTAGGTGAGTCATGAGGTGTGGAGTGTTTTCCTTCTTGCAATTCTGCAATTCCATGTCCTGACCCTGAGGCTGTGTCCATCTGACCTTGGCGGCAGCTTTTAATTGCAAGGATTAGTGGCCATTTTCTTGTTGCCGGTGCCTTTCAGTACATGTAGAAGATTCAAAGAACTCTGAGGACAACTGATGTGTCATTGATGAGGACACGCCATGGAATAATGACATCATGTCCCTTTTGCCTTCTTTCCTCCTGCTTGAAACAGCCCTCAGCTCCGTCAACTTCTTGTTTTAAGAGTACTCCAGTCCCATCGGTCTCCTGGGATTGCTTTTGGTCAACCATGTCCGTGTCTTTGCTGCACTCTGCAGCCCCATCAGTGGTACACGACAGTCAACCTCGTCATCTTCCTCATGTTACTTTTGTTATTATATATTTCCTAATTCTCTCCCAGTAATTGCTGGAGCTTTTTATATCAGAGGATCCATGGCCACCTCATGATCCATTTATGCTCCATTGGGATCACAAGGTCAAATGCTATTTTGGACAAGGGAATGGCAACCAGTATCACATTCCTGGAATTCCATCAGGGCCTTAAACCAGTGCCACAGGACATCCTTATCTCTAAACTGCAGACATATGGGTTTGAAGGGTTGACTAATCAATAGATGAATAATTGTTCCCCTCGTGGTTCTTCTTCTTCTCCTCATGCTCCATGAGGTTTCCTTTCCATGTGTCAGTCACAGCCCAGCAATGGGACCCCACATTGTGGCCTTGCTGGGCCCAGCTGAGACGAGAGCTACGGATGAACCCACAGAAGACTGTGAGGAGCACAGGACACCTCCCTAAGTGATATGGATTGCCTTCCCATCTCCAATGGCAAAGGCCAGGGATATAGACAAACCTGGAGAGATGCAGCCAAGGTAGGGAGGAAGAGAACGTGATCAAAGGTGCAGATGCTCACCCCCAGAACACCTGCAAAGCTTAGAGCAGCCTAAAAAGGGGTGCTGGGGTTGTTTAGCCTAGAGAAAAGGAGAATCAGAGGTGACCTTATCACTCTCTACAACTTCCTGAAAGGTGGCTGTGGCCAGGTGAGGGTTGGTCTCTTTCCCCAGGTTCTGACAGAACGAGAGGACACAGTCTCAAGCTGCGTCAAGGAAAATATAAGTTGAATCTTAGCAAAAAGTTTTTCACTGAAAGAGCGATAAAGTACTGGAATGGTCTGTCTGGGGAGGTGGTGGAGTCACCATCCCTGGATGTGTTTAAAACAAGACTGGATGTGGCACTCAGTGCCATGGTTTAGTTGAGGAGTTAGGACATGGGTCGGACTCGATGATCTTGAAGGTCTCTTCCAACCCAGTGATTCTGTGAATTCTGTGAATTCTGTGAATTCTGTGAAAAGCTCTTCGAGGAAATGGAGTGTCTCTTCACCACATGCACACAAAACACAGCACACCAGTGCCATGGGGTGACCTCACTGATGACACCCCATCACCCCAAAGGTTTGGTCACGTCTTCAACCCATCCTGACATAAACCGTCAAGACCAACATTTAACCTCTAATACACTTGAAAGCCGCCGACAAGGTAGGATGGACACGGCCCCAAGAGAAGGATGTGGAATTGCAGAATCACACAAAGGAACGCCAGCACCGTGACAGAGAAGGAAGGAGCAACTCACTAAACATCCATTAGTAATTAGTCCTTTTTGCTAATAGGAACACAATATTACATTTAGAGGATGTAAGTTATGAAACTCTTTGTCTTGAATGCAGAATAAACAAATTGATGTCACACACCAGGCTGGGAAAAAAGGGATGGGCCTGCATTTGTTGTGGGCTATTGGATTTCTAAATGAGATCAAGAAATATGCTTTAAATGATGGAGTGGCTTGTTGGGTAAATTATAGAAATCTAAATGGACAATTTCATGGGAACAAGTGCAGCCTGAACAGCCTCTACTTTCCAAGATCCTCTCTCAATCCAATTCAAGACACAAGAGCAAGAGCCTGTTTTCATCCATCAGGAAGAACTCCCAGGCACTGGGACATTTCCAAATTATTGCAGAGTGACCTTCTGAGGATATCAGCAGCTCCCTCAGCATTCCTGGGTGGAATGCAATGACTGATGGATATCCAGTGGCACCAGAGTCCCAGTCTTCACAGGGCACCCACAAACCACAGCACACAAGGGTCACAAAATGACATCACTGATAACATTGCACCTCTGCTGGTCTCTGCTTGTTTATCCAACCTTCACAGACATGTATCTAACAATCAAATCTACCCAAAGATCAACTCCCACTCTAAAGCTGCCTCCAAGGTCAGATGGACACAGACTGAAGGGCAGGATATGACACTGCAGAATTCTGTGATGGAAAACACTCCCCACCTCATGACACACCAGGCACGGCCAGCCAAGAGCTGCTGCCTAAAAAATGCCCCAAGGCCATGGCACAAGGCTGTCCCACCCCTGCAGGACCAGCATAAAAGCCAGCCCAGAGCCTCTCTCCCTCACACACTTCTCCTCAAGCCTTCTCCTCCTGTTTCTTCCAAGAACCAGGTGAGCCTCAAGCCCCCAACCCACCTGCTCCTGCATCCCTGGCTCCTCTCTTCCAGCACCCTCAGCCCCAGCCTCAGCAGCCCTCATCCCTCCCCACAGCCCCACAACAGCCTCCACACTCCATCACCCTCCTGTATCCCTGCCCTGCCTCACCCTTTCTCCTCCAGGCACCCTCCACACCACACCCATGGCCTGCTACGACCGCTGCAGTCCCTGTGGACCCACCCCGCTGGCCAACAGCTGCAACGAGCCCTGTGCCCTGCAATGCCAGGATTCCCGCGTCATCATCGACCCTTCCCCTGTGCTGGTCACCCTGCCAGGACCCATCATGACCTCCTTCCCCCAGAACACCGCTGTCGGATCCACCTCCTCGGCTGCCGTGGGCACTGAGCTCAATGTGCAGGGACAGCCCATTTCTGGGGGATTTGGCTTTGGCCTTGGCTACGGCCTTGGCTATGGCCGTGGTTTTGGCTATGGCCGTGGATTTGGCTATGGCTGTGGATTTGGCTACGGGCAGGGCTATGGCTACGGGCTGGGCTGCTATGGCAGAAGGGGCTACGGCTACAACTGCTGAGGAGCCTCAGCACCACTCCTGACACCAACCACCCACTCCCTGGAACTCATCTCAGGCTCTGAGAATGCCTCTCTGTGCTAAGGGTTTCCAAATGTGCTCAGCAGCTTCTGCTCTCAGGGCACCAAGCAGGCAGCAGGCCACACTGCCTGCAAACATGGCCCATCTGCCTCCTGTTCTCCCACTCTGTGCTGTCCATGGAGCCTTTGGCCCTGTCCTGTCCCCTCTGGATAAATCCCTCCTCCCAAGCCTGAGACCATCAGGCACCTCCACCATTGTGCTGCTCCCACTGAGGGCAGGAAATCCTTGATGCTCTGGCCAAAACTGCAAGCCAAGGGGCCTTAGTTGGTGGTTGCTCTCCTTGTACCTCAGCAGGGCCTCTTCCACTTACTGCTCATGACTTTCGCTGTTCTTTATGCCTCAATAAAATTCTTTTGCATTGCACATTGTGAAGTGTCCTCTTCCTTCATGGGCACACATTGCCACACTTGGCTCTTCCCTTGGGTCACACAAACCCTTCACTTGCTTGTTCCCAGGCCTGGATACACAAATGCAGATCGATCCCTGCCTCTGATAGAAGACATGTATGGATCCTGTTTTCACTTTGGCTGGACACCAGTTGCTCCAGACTCTCATCATCTTCCAGGGTCATCTACAGCTCTGCTTGAGCATATCCATGTCTTCCAAGTACACATCTCCAATCCCAGAAGAGCAGAAGGACAGAATTCCCCTCTCACCTGCTACCCACGCTGTGGGGATGAGCCCAGGGCATGGGGAGTCTCTGAGTGTTCATGGCCAGGGCATGTTCAATTCTTCATCCAAAAACATCCCAGGTCCTTCTCCACTGGGCTGCTCTCAACTCGTTGCATTATCCAGTCAACAGCCATGTTTGGCATTGTTTCAAACCAAGCGCAACTTGGCCACATTCAGCTCCATGAAACTGACAATATCCCGCTGCCCCAACCCATTCCAGCCCATCTGGATGCCATCCTTTCCCTCCCCAACCAACCACATTACTCAGCTTATTCTGGTCTCTGAATTTCACTGAACATCCCACAAAATCCAACCGTCCATGTCCCTGACAAAGATGGGGAATAATACTGGTCTCAATAGGTGTAAGAGATTGAATGAGAGATGTGGGACTCCAGACAGTTCTTCAAAATACTGTTTATTACATCTAAGACATTACAGCAGTCTAAAGTCATGAGTGACAGAGCTTGTGCCTACAGCTGTCAGCTCCAGCGGCAAGCAAGCCTAAAGACCTTTTAGTTTTAGTTACAATGCATTATATACTTTACTTTGCTGAACATCTTCATACAGTAGAACCAATCTATACCTTAACTTTTATCTATAGCCTATCAGAACTACTATAATTAATATATTCATGTTACTATTCTCAAAGCACTAAAAAATAGTACATTACAATTTAAGCTAAAAATTGTTTTTCAGTTTTCTTGCAGTAAAAAGTTCTGAGACTTTTTTTCTACTTGGAACACTTGCTAACTTGTTTGCTTGTGCTATCTTTCTGCTTAGTAAAAACATCTTCTTGTTTAAAGTGAGTTCATCCTTTGCTCTAAGTCATAAAACCCCCTTCCAACTAACATACCCTTTGCCTCCTTAGTTATCCAGTAAGACTGGCTCAACAATTCTTTTCTTCTACATCAAAACTTGCTTCCATCTCTATTCCTTCATCAAACTCTACATTTCCAAATCTTTCTGCTAAGCATTCATATCTGTGAGAGACTTTCTTGTCAAAATTTCATCCTTCCCCACAAATAGGAGCTTCTGCCTGTCACCAGTCACGCCCTTTCTCCACACACATGGAGGAGACACAACAGCTTGACTTAGACTGTCCTCTTTGAGTTAGACCATCCCATCCATTCCCTATCCACCACATGGTCCAACCACAACTCCACAGCTTTCCAGAGTGAATACGCAGATGCTTTCTAGTACAGGAACAAATGCTATGCACAAGTCCAGGTACGTGATATTGTTCCCTCTCCCTCATCCAACAAGGCTGGAACCAATCCCAGCTCATTAAAAGATGCCACCTTTTAATGGACTGCCAATGGACACCTTTTAATCTGCCTGCCAAGGTCAGACAGACACATCCACAATAGCTGGACATGATACAGGAAAGCCGAGGGAAAAAAACCACTCCCCACTTTATGATTTGATAGAGAAGCTGCCTGAAAAAATGCCCCAATGTCAAGGCCAATGGTGGTCCCAAACCTTCAGCCCCAGATCATCCTCTAGGTCATACTCTGGATGATATCCAACTGTCTTGTCTTCCTTATTCCCAGTAAACCAGAGATAAACACAGTTCTCTAGTGTGAGCAGAGAAGAGCAGAGGGGCAGAATCTCCCTTACCTGGAATGGAGCTGATGCCTCAGATTTTAGTTTTTGTATTTTTTAGATTCTGTACTGCTTTAGTGTGTACTTCAGAGCTTCATATTGGGGAATGGTGAGCTCTCCTCACAGAGTAGGGAGACAAAACAATTCCTTCTCTAGCTGGGGACCAAGGACAGCCAATCCAAATTTCAGCCCCAGGAGCATAAACAACGGTGGACTGAAGAGAGAAAAACAAGAAGGATGGGACTTCATAAGCCAAAGCTGTAATTAAACAATTAACTCCAAAATGCTAATGCACCAAAATTTATAAAAGTGTGAGACCCCGTGACCAGTCATCTATTTTGTGACCATTTTGGGTTCATCTTGGGTGTAGCCTCGTCTGGGCTCTTGTGCTGCCTGAGGTGTATCCATTAAAGCCTTCTAATAAATCCCTACTTTATTCTTTAGCTTTGTCTGGTCTCTGTTCTAGGTCAGCCTTCACAAGGCTTCACATCAGTCCCAAACATGCATGATACAGGTTGGGTGATGAGGGGATTGAGAGCAGCCCCAAAGAGGAGCACTTGGGGTGTTGGTGGATGAAGAATTGGATGTGCCCCAGCCATGTGTGCTCACTGACCAGGAACTCCTCCTGTGTCCTGGGCTCATCCCCACAGTGTGGGCAGCACAAGGGAGTGCGGGAATCTCAGCCTCTGCTCTCCTGTACTAAGATCAGAATTCTGTGTTGAACCCTGAGCCTCCAAAGTCAAGGAAGGCGTGGACCTGCTTGAGGGGATGGAGGCCTGGAAGATGATGTGGGTCAGCCAGGTTGGTGTCCAGCCAAAGGGGACACACAGCCTGGAGGATGATGAGGGGCTTGTGCCAGAGGCAGGGATAGATCTCCATTGGTGTATCCAAGCCTGTGATTCAGTAGCTGAAGGTTTGATGGAGTGCACTGGACGAGGGAAGTGTGCCAGGGGGTTGTAGAACTGGGGAAGTAACACGTGAAAGAAGTCTTGGACCACTTTTTCACCCACCCCAGTGGTCTCTACAACCCTGGTACAGAACTGAGAAGGGTTTGGAAGCATCTCAGGAGAAGAAAGAAGACAGATTCATTTGAAGCTATGATGGAGGGAAACTTTATTGAGGTAGAACAGTGAAAACTCAGGAGCAGCCAGAGGAAGGGAGCTGGTCTGAGGTACAAGTAGGGCAACCATCAGCCGAGCTGCTTTGCTTGCAGGAGGTTGTGCCAGACTTTCTGCTTTACAGAAGAAGCAGCCCAGCAGAGGTGTCTCATGGTCTCTGGCTTGGGAGAAGAGGTTTGCAGCAGAGGAGACTGCACATAGACAAAGGGGTGATGCAGAGCAGGGAATGGAGGAAGAGGAGGAGAGAGATGGGCCATGTTTGCAGGCAGCCTGGGCTGGGCCCTTGGCTGCTGCCTGGTTGGTGCCCTGAGAGAGGAGCTGGAAGTGCTGAGCCCGTTTGAGAGCCTTGGCACAGAGAGACGTTTTCAATGCCTGAGATGAGTTCCAGAGAGTGGGTGGTTGGTGTCAGGAGTGGTGCTGAGGCTCCTTAGCAGTTGTAGCCATAGCCCCTTCTGCCATAGCAGCCCAGGCCTCCCAGGCCGTAGCCAAATCCACAGCCATAGCCAATGCCATAGCCAAAGCCACCAAAGCCAAAGCCCCCAGAGATGGGCTGTCCCTGGGCATTGAGCTCAGTGCCCAGAGCAGCCGAGGAGGTGGATCCGACGGCGGTGTTCTGGGGGAAGGAGGTCATGATGGGTCCTGGCAGGGTGACCAGCACAGGAGAAGGGTTGATGATGACGCGGGAATCCTGGCATTGCAGGGCACAGGGCTCGTTGCAGCTGTTGGCCAGCGGGGTGGGTCCGCAGGGACGGCAGAGGCTGTTGCAGGCCATGGGTGTGGTGTGGTGGGTGCCTGGAAGAGAGAGGGGTGAGGCAGGGTAGAGGCATGGAGATGTGAGGGGCAGTGATTCTGGAGGGTGAGGGAGTGTGGAGGCTGTTGTGGGGCTGTGGGGAGGTGTGAGGGCTGCTGAGGCTGGGGCTGAGAGTGCTGGAAGAGAGGGGTGAGAGGTGCAGGAGCAGGAGAGTTGGGGACTTGAGTCTCACCTGGTTGTCAGCAGGAACAGGAGGAGACAGAGTCAGGAGGAGTGTGTGAGTGAGAGGGGCTCTGGGCCGGCTTTTATGCAGGTCCTGGATGGGTTGGACAGCCTTGTCCCATGGCCTTGGGGCATTCACCAGCCAACAGGTCTTGCCTGGCCTGATGAGTCACGAGGTGTGGTGTATTTTCATTCCCACAACACTTCAGTGTCATATCCAGCTCTTGAGGCCATGTCCATCTGACCTTGTCGGCAGCTTTAGGAGATGGCATTTGGGTGGATTTGAATGTTAGATGTGTGTCAGGGAAGGGCTGAATAAACAACAAGAACCCAGCAGAAATGCAATGTCATCAGTGAGGTCATTTTCTGGAACTCGTGTTTTGTGGTTTGTGGGTGTCTTGTGAAGACTGGGACTCTGTTCTGTGCCTCTGGATGTCTGTCAGTTGTTGTGTTGCACCTAGGAATGCTGAGGGAGCTGGTGATGCCCTGGGAAGGTCACTGAACCATATCTTGGAAAGGTTCTGGTGACTGGGTGCTGCTCCTGATTTCTGAAATAGAGTTTGTTCTTTCGTGTCTTCTGTGGGAGCAAGAGGGAGAATCTGGAAAATGACAGGCTGTTTAGGCTGAACATGTTCCATTGTTATGGCCCATTTGGATTTCTGAAGTTTACTCAAGCATGTACACTGTCTAAATTAAAGTGTATTCCTCAGCCTCATTAAGAAATCCCGTAAATAAGAACAAACATGGCTTGATCCCTTTTTTCCCAAACTGATCTGTAACATCAAATTCACTTATTCCGCATTCAAGCCACAAGGTGTCATAACTTATAATCATTAGTCCTAATGTTTTGTTCCTGTGAGCAAAACCCAATAATTAGTAATGGACACCCAGCGAGCTCCTCTTTCCTTCTTTGCATGGTTTGGTTGTTCCTCTGTGGAATTGTGCAATTTCATGTTCTGCCCCTGAGGCCATCTCCACCTGACCTTGGTGATACTTTTTAGCTGCGAGAATTAGAGACCAAGGTGTTGTTGTTGATGGTGCATGCCAGGACATGTAGAAGATTCAAGCAAAGCTTACAAGCATTGGGTTGTCGTCAGTGAGGTCATTCCATGGCATATTGACAACGTGTCCCATTTGCATTCTTGCCTCCTGCCTGGGAGAACTCCCAGCTCTCTCAGCTTCTCCTCATCTCAAGGATCCTCCACTCCCATCAGTGTCATGGTGGCCCTGCACTGCTCTTGGTCAACCATGTTCGTGTCCATGCGGCCTCACCTGTGGTGGGAAACAGGATGTTCACCTCCCTCAACCTGCTTTATTTCTGTTCCTAATCCTGTCCTGGTAACTGCTGGAGTTTTTTAAAATAAAGAGTAGATGGTGACCTCAAGATTCACTTATGCTCTGCCAGGAACAGAAGGTCCTCCCCAGATAGAATGCTTTGGGCATCAAGGAAAGGGCAACTGGTGTTGTCCTGAACTTCTGTCAGGGCTTTTACACAGTCACACATAACATCTTTATCTCTAAATTGCACACGTGGGTTTAAAAGGGGGTCTAATGAACGGATGAGGAACAGACAGAGGGTGATGGTCAATGGCTCTATGTACAGGTGGAGGCCAGAGACGAGGCCACCAGGCCTCTGCCTTGGACTGATGATTTTGAATATTTTATCAAGGAGATGAACAGTGAGATCGAGACCACCCTCAGCATGTTTGCAGGTGCCAGGAAGCTGAGTGTTGCAGTTGACACAAGAACATAGAGGGATGCCATCAGGAGGGACACTGGGAATGTTGGGAACGTAAAAACCTCTTCTTGTTCAACAAATCCAAGTTCAAGGTCCTGCACATGGGTTGGGACAGTCCCAGACATGAGCACAGCTTTGGAGAGGGAATCCTCATGAGCAGTTCCACCAGAGAATGACCTGAGGGTTCTGGAGGACCAAAATATTAAAAGGAAACAGCAACATGAATTTTCACCTCAGGCCACAAGCCATTTCCTGGGCTACATAGAAAGAAGTGTGGAGTGCAGGAATAGCTGGTGGTTAATTGGAGGCGTGACAATGTCATTATTATCACCTATAGGTGGCAAAATAAGGATCAAAATAGAGACACCAATAGAGACCAAAATGTTCAAGAGATGGCCATGCATCCTTGGAGCAAAAGAACTTCTGGAAAAGGGTTTCTAGCAGATTGATAATTCCTGTCTCCTCAGTGATAAGGATATCTGATTTAGGGTGATGAGTTGGGCTGCACAGTGGAAGAAAGACATGGACTTAGTGAAGCAAAACAGTGCAGGAACAGCAAGAGGTTGAGGGGACCAGAGAGACCTTGTGCTTAGAAATGGGAGACACGTGGGGTTTATTTTTGTGAGAAGTGAAGAATGGACAAAGGAGATGTTGTGAGTGTTCCATAGCATGACCTTACTCACAACACCCCAGTTCTTGTAGGCTTTGTTGTTGTACTCTATGTGCCTGACACAAACCAATAATGTCATATACCACATACCAATACCAATACTTTGGCCTCTACTCCTCAAAATCAAAAACTGCCCCAAAGGTCAGATGGAAACAGCCTGTAGAGGAGGACACAGAATCACAGAATTCCACAAAGACATGCCAGCAACATGACAGAGGAGGAAATAGGATCACAATGACAATCCAGTAGCAATTAGAGATTGTTCCTAACAGGACCAAAATAATACAACTGACAGGATACAAGTTATGAAACCATAGGGCTTGAATGCAGAATAAACAAATTCACATCAGAGAACAGCCTGGGCAAAACATGATCAAGCATTATTGGTTACTTGTTTATTTGGTTTCTTAAAGAGGTAAAGAAATATACTTTGAATGACAGAGTACGTTTCCACGTAAGGTTGAGAAATCCAAATGGATCACAGCATTGGAACAAGTTCAACTTATTGAGGCTTTAATTTCCAGATCCTTTCTCTTGATCCTAAACAAGAAACAACTGCGGGGTCCCTTTTATCCATCAGGAAGAGCTCCCAGGCACTGTGACCTTTCCAAGCTCTTGCAGAGTGACCTCCCCAGGACATCAGCAGCCCCCTCAAAATTCCTGGCTGCAACACACTAATGGATGGACATCCAGTGGCACAGAACAGAGTCCCAATCTTCACAAGGCACGCACAAACCACAGGACGTGTGCCACAAAATGATCTCACTGATGACATCGCATTTCTGCTGGGCTCTGGTTGTTTATTCAGCCCTCCCTGACTCACATGGGACAATCAAATCTGCCCAAATACAAATGTAATGAAGTTGCTGCCAAGGTCAGATGGAAATGGTTTCAAGAGCAGGACATGGAATTGCAAAACTACATGAAGGAAAACATTGCCCAGCTCATGTCTCCCTAAGCTGGCCTGGGCAAGAGCTGCTGCCTCAAAATGCCCCAAGGCCATGGGACAAGGCTGTCCCGCCCCTCCAGGACCAGCATAAAAGCCGGCCCAGAGCCTCTCTCCCTCACACACTTCTCCTCACGCCTTCTGATCCTGCAGAAAACCAGGTGAGCCTCAATCCTCTGACCCTCCTGCTCCCGCACCCCTGGTCCCTCTCTTGCAGCACGCTCTGCCCCAACCTCAGCAGCCCTCATGCCTCCCCACAGCCCTACAACAGCCTCCACACTCCCTCACCCTCCTGCACCCCCATACCCCTGCCCATACTCCTGCCCTGTCTCACCCCTCTCTCTTCCAGGCACCCTCCACACCACACCCATGGCCTGCTACGACCGCTGCCGTCCCTGCGGACCCACCCCGCTGGCCAACAGCTGCAACGAGCCCTGTGCCCTGCAATGCCAGGATTCCCGCGTCATCATCAACCCTTCCCCTGTGCTGGTCACCCTGCCAGGACCCATCATGACCTCCTTCCCCCAGAACACCGCCGTCGGATCCACCTCCTCGGCTGCCGTGGGCACTGAGCTCAATGCCCAGGGACAGCCCATCTCTGGGGGATTTGGTGGCTTTGGTGGCTTTGGCTTTGGCCTTGGCTATGGCCGTGGATTTGGCTATGGGCTGGGAGGCCTGGGCTGCTATGGCAGAAGGGGTGGTTACATCTGCTAAAGGGCCAGCCCAGGCTGCCCCCAAACATGGCCCATCTGCCTCCTGTTCTCCCACTCCCTGCTCTGCATGGCCCCTTTTGCTCTGTCCAGTCCCCTCTGCTGCAAAGCCCACTTCCCAAGCCAGACATCATTGGGCCCCTCTGGTGGGCTGCTCCCACTGTGGGGCAGAATGTTCTTGATGCTCTGGAAAAACTTCCTGCAAGCAAAGGACCTTGGCTGATGGTCACTCTACTTCCACCTCAGCCTGCTCCCTTCTACTGGATGCTCACGACCTTTTATTCTTCTACCTCAATAAAGTTTTCCTGCACCATAGCCTCATATGATTCCTCCTTCTTTCTTCTCCCAAGACTTTTCCAGTCTCACTCAGCAATAAGCCAGAGTTGTAGAGATCACTGGGGTTAAAAAGTGTGCCAATACCTCTTTTAGGATTTATTCCCCCTCTTCTTCTACCCACTGGTATGCTTTGCTCTTCCAGTGCATCCCCCAAACCCTCCTGTTTCTAGAACACAGGCCTGGACACGCTAATGAAGGCCTATCCCTGCTCCTGGCACAAGCCCCTCTGCGTGGTGTGTTCACTTTGGCTGGACACCAGTTGCTCCAGCCCCTCATCCTCTCCTCAGCCCACTAAGAGATCTGCTTGAGCAGGTCCATGTCTTTCTTACCTTGGCTATGCATCCTTGCAGCAAAAGAACTTCTGGAAAAGGGTTTCTAGGAGACTGACACTTCCTGTCTCCTCACAGATAAGGATATGGATAAGGATATCTGATTTGGGGTGATGAGCTGGGCTTTACAGTACAAGAAAGACATGGACTTAGTGAAGCAAGAATAGTGCAGGAACAGCAAGAGCTTGAAGAGACCAAAGAATCCTTGTTGTGATTAGAAATGGGAGACGTGCAAGGTTGATTTGTTGTAGGGGTCCTACAGTTGAACAAACAATTCCAGTCTCACCAGAGATGAGTAGAGGCTATGAATCCCCTGCTCATCTGCTGCCCATGCTGTGGGGATGAGCACAGGACACAGGGGATTTCTGGTCTGCGAGTGCACGTGGTCAGGGCATGTCCTATTTTTCATCCACCAGCACCCCAAATCCTTCCCTCTTGGGACTGCTCTCAATCCCCTCATCACCCAGCTTTTATCCTGCAGGTTTGGGATTGCTCCAATCCAGGTGCAGCAGATTCTCCCCCTCTGCTCCTCTCTGGTGGTACTGGAGAACCCTATGGGTTACTGGCAATAAGGAAGACAAGGTTCTGGTTTAGAGGATCCAGAGCTCAACCTTGAGGACAATCTATGGCTGGAGGTTTGGGACAGCCTTGGCCAGTTATCCCGGGGTATTTTTCCAGGCAGCAGATTTTGCCTGGCACGGCCTGGCAAATCATAAGGTGGGAGGGTTTTTCTTCCCACAGCTCTACATTGTCACGTCCTGCTCTTGAGGCTGTGTCCATCTGACCTTGGCAGCAGATTTGATGAGCTGGTTTTGGTTCCAGCACTGCTGGATGAGGGAAGAGGGATCAATAACATGTACCTGGACCTGTGCACAGTATTTCTTGCTTTGCCAGAAAACATCCTTGTCTCTAAGCTGGAGAGATGTGGATGTTGGTTGGACCATTTGGTTAAGATGGAAATGGGTGACATGGTTGCACAGAAAGAGTTATGGAAGAGTCAATGGCTCCATGTGTGCGTGGAGACAGGGATGAGTGGTGACCCTCAGAGAGTCGTGTTCAACCATTATCACTACCCATCATTGTGGGAGTGCAATTGTGTGTCCCATCAGCAAAAATGTGAATAACAATCAGGTGAGTGGTGTGCTCGATTGTCTGGAAAGAGGGGATGGCATTCAGAGTGTTCCAGACAGGCTGTTGAGATGGGCTGGCATGAAGCTGGTGAAGGCCCAAGTGGAAGGTCCTGCACCTGGATTGGATCAGTCTCAGTAATGGATGTTGGATGGGCAACTAGTCAATTAACAGCATGCCTGAGGAGAAGGACTTACACACTTACACACCCATATAAATAAACTAAATCACCCTAAAATTCTAAAAATAATTACAAACTAACCAAAAAATAAAAACTTTAACCTCACTAATAAAAAAAACCAAAAAATCCACATACTAAAAAAACTCCACCATAACACCAACTACCAACAAAAAACCACAATGCACTCTTTTTACTAATAATTCTTACCACATTATAAAAATAAATAAACAAACCCCATATAAAATGCCACACAACAAATCACAACAAACACTAAAAAAAAATCAAACCAACTTACTAAACTCAAAACTATTCAACTAATCCTAAACACTACTTAAAAAAAACCCCAACCAAATCTTTACCTCTACACTTACCTCTACACTAATTAATAAATAATAACCAATACACTATAAAAATAACTAAAAAAAAAATTTTTAAAACCTGAATGATGAAGAATTGGACATGTCCTGGCCACGTGAATGAGCTGAGCAAAATCCCCCATGCCCTGCGGTTATCCCCACAGTGAGGGCAGCACATTCTGTCCCTCTGCTGCACTCTGATGACACTGGACTTGTGTGTTCCACTCTGAGGATACAAAAAAAGGGAAGACATGGACCTCCTCGAGCAGATCTGTAAATGGCCTTGGGAGCTGATGAGGGTCTGGAGGAGCTGGTGTCCAGCCAAAGTGAGCACATCAGCCAGGAGGGCCTTGTGTCAGAGTCACGGATGGACATGCATTGGGGGATCCAGGTGTGTGTTCAAGCAACTGAAAAGTTGCCGTGGTGCACTGGAAGAACAAAGTGTACCAGCGGGTAGTGGAATTGGGGAAATAATTCCTAAAAGAGGTCTTGGAGCACTTTTTCAACAATCCCAATAGCATCAACAACATTGGCTTAATCTGAAAGTGTCTAGGGAGAGGAATGAAGATGGAGTCTTGTGAGGTTATCATGCAGAAAAACTTTATTGAGGTAGAACAGTGAAAATTCAGGAGCAGCCAGAGGAAGGGAGCTGGTCTGAGGTGCAGGTAGGGCGACCATCAGCTGAGACCCCTTGCTTGCAGATGGTTTGGCCAGAGCACCAAGGCTTTCCTGCCCCACAGTGGGAGCAGCCAGGCACAGGTGCCCAATGGTCTCTGGCTTGGGAGAAGGGGTTTGCAGCAGAGGAGCTGGACAGAGCTAAAGGGGCGATGCAGAGCACAGAGAGGCAGAAGAGGAGGAGGCAGATGGACCATGTTTGCAGGCAGCTCAGGCTGGCCCCTTGGCTGCTGCCTTGCTTGGTGCCCTGAGAGCAGGAGATGGAAGAGCTGAGCCTGTTTGAGAGCCTTGGCACAGAGATGAGTCTTCAATGCCTGAGACGAGTTCCAAGGTCGTTGGTGTCAGGAATGGTGCCGAGGGCCTTTAGCAGTTGTAGCCATAGCCTCTTCTGCCATAGCAGCCCAGGCCTCCCAGGCCATAGCCAAATCCACAGCCATAGCCCAGCCCATAGCCAAACCCACGGCCATAGCCAAGGCCGTAGCCAAAGCCACCAGAGATGGGCTGTCCCTGGGCATTGAGCTCAGTGCCCACGGCAGCCGAGGAGGTGGATCCGACGGCGGTGTTCTGGGGGAAGGAGGTCATGATGGGTCCTGGCAGGGTGACCAGCACAGGGGAAGGGTTGATGATGACGCGGGAATCCTGGCATTGCAGGGCACAGGGCTCGTTGCAGCTGTTGGCCAGCGGGGTGGGTCCGCAGGGACTGCAGAGGCTGTTGCAGGCCATGGGTGTGGTGTGGAGGGTGCCTGGAAGAGAGAGGGTGAGGCAGGGCAGGGGTGATGATGCAGGGGGGAGAGGGAGTTTGGAGGCTGTTGTGGGGCTGTGGGGACCTGTGAGGGCTGCTGAGGCTGGGGCAGAGCGTACTGCAAGAGAGGGGCCAGGGATGCAGGAGCAGGAGGGTCAGGGTTTGAGTCTCACCTGGCTGTCAGCAGGAGCAGGAGGAGAAGGTGTCAGGAGAAGTGTGTGAGGGAGAGCGGCTCTGGACCAGCTTTTATGCTGGTCCTGGAGGGGCGGGACAGTCTTGTCCCATGGCCTTGGGGCATTTTTTAAGCATCAGCTCTTGCTTGGCCCAGCCTGGTGAGTCATAAGTGGGTCATGTTTTCCTTCCTCATGTTCTGTGATCCCATGCCCTCCCCTTGAGGCCGTGTCTATCTGACCTTGGCAGCCGCTTTTAATTGGGAGCAATAGAGGCCAAGGTTTTGGTCTTGTTTTGTCTCAGGAATGTAGAAGATGCAGACAAAGCCTAAAAGAATTTGGGTGTCTTCCCCTGTCTTCAACTGACCCCCAGCCATTCCTGTTGGCCACACCTGTTTTTATGCAGCCCAGGATATGGTTAATTTTTTTGGCTGAAATTCACATTGACATGTCATTTTAGTCCACTAGAAACTGCAATTCTTCTCTGTGGAACTGCTCTCAAGGAGTTTCCTCCAAAGCCGTGCTCATGTCTGGGACTGTCCCAGACCAGGTGCAGGACCTTGAACTTGGAGTTGTTGAACCACAAGAGGTTCTTATGTTCTCAACTTTCCCAATGTCCCTCCTTCTTGGGTTCTGTGTTGCTGAAATGGCTCCTGAGGTATTAAAGAGTCCTTTTTCCCAGCCCTGTGACTGAAGAAGTCGGGATTTCTCGGCTCTGGTTTTCAGGGTTGTTTATTTTCTCTTATCTACTACATTCTTTTTCGGACCCACTGAGTTCTGTCTGGCAGGTTGGTTTGTGGCACACTGATTGCCCTTGGGGTGGTGTTAGCTTTTTATACTAAGAACTACGTGTACTTTATTTACAATAATTTTCCCCTGCCTATCACCTATGTTAGACAGTCTGTCTCTACTCTAAACCAATCCAAAAGTGCCACCATCACAGCAGAAGATGGAGGCGAAGAAGAAGAAGGAGGACAGGACAGACCCAGATTCCTCCATCTTGCTTCTTGAACCTCCATTCTAAATCCCCAAAATTCTACTTTTTCACCCTGTGACAAGTTAGCTATCTTTCTACTCAACCCTTGTGGCTTGTAAATCCTCACACAACGTTGTTAATTGTTTCGGTGGGTTAAAATGGAAGGCACAGGTGTCTTTGACTCTGTGCCAGGGTCTCTGAGCGCCCTGCCAGGGTCTTGAGTCCTCCAGGGCAGTCAGAGGAATGTCCTGGGTTCCAACACCTCCTGATGGCATCCTTCATTGTTCTTGTGTCGACTGCAACACTCAGCTTTGTGGCACCTGCAAACATGCTGAGGGTGGTCTTGATCTCACTGTTCATCTCCTTGATAAAATATTCAAAATCATCAGTCCAAGGCAGAGGCCTGGAGGCCTCATCACTGGCCTCCACCTGTACATAGAGCCATTGACCATCACCTTCTGTCTGTTCCTCATCCATTCATTAGACCACTTTGAAACCCACGTGTCTGCAGTTTAGAGACAAGGGTGTCCCGTGGGACAGTGTAAAAGCCCTGACAGAAGTTCAGGATGACACCAGTTGCCCTTTCCTTGGCAACCAAAGCATTTGAGAAGGGAATTTCCTTGTAGTCCTGCTGGAGCTTAAGTGGATCATGAGGTGGACATGTACTCTATGGAATAAAAATCTCCAGCAGTTACCAGGATAGGTAACGTAGGAGAAGAAATACAAGCAGGCTGAAGGAGTTGACCCTATTATCCCCCACCACATTTGGGGCACCAGAGTTGAACAAGGACATGGACATGCTTAACCAAGAGCAGTGCAGGGAGACCAAGACATTGACAATACTGGGGTGTCATCAAAATGAGGAGAAGCTGAAAGAGCTGGGAGTTTCTTGAGACAGGAGGCAAGAATGCAAATGGGACATGATGTCAATATGGCCTGACCTCACTGATGACTGCAGAGTTCTGCTTAGCTTTGGTTCCATCTTCTACATGTCTTGATAGATGCCATCAAAAAAACCCGCGGTGGTCTCTAATTCTCAAATTATGAGCCGCCGTCAAAGTCACATGGACACAAACAGAAGAAGAAGACATAACACTGCAGAACATGAGGAAGGAAAACACTCCCCACCTCATGACACACCAGGCTGAGCAAGGCAAGAGCTGCTGCCTAAAAAATGCCTAAGGCCATGGGACAAAGCTGTCCCGCCCCTCCAGGATCAGCATAAAAGCCGGCCCAGAGCCTCTCTCCCTCACACACTTCTCCTGACACCTTCTCCTCCTGCTCCTGCTGACAAACAGGTGAGCCTCAAACCCCTGATCCTCCTGCTCCTGCACCCCTGAACCCTCTCATCTAGCGTGCTCAGCCCCAGCATCAGCAGCCCTCACGCCTTCCCACCGACCCACAACAGCCTCCACATTCCCTTGCCTCCCAACCCCTCATCACTTCCCTGCCTCCCCCTCCTTTCTCTTCCAGGCACCCTCCACACCACACCCATGGCCTGCTACAACCGCTGCCGTCCCTGCGGACCCACCCCGCTGGCCAACAGCTGCAACGAGCCCTGTGCCCTGCAATGCCAGGATTCCCGTGTCATTATCAACCCTTCCCCTGTGCTGGTCACCCTGCCAGGACCCATCATGACCTCCTTCCCCCAGAACACCGCCGTCGGATCCACCTCCTCGGCTGCCGTGGGCACTGAGCTCAATGCCCAGGGACAGCCCATCTCTGGGGGATTTGGTGGCTTTGGCTACGGCCTTGGCTATGGCCGTGGGTTTGGCTATGGGCTGGGCTATGGCTGTGGATTTGGCTATGGCCTGGGAGGCCTGGGCTGCTATGGCAGAAGGGGCTATGGCTACAACTGCTAAAGGCCCTCGGCACCATTCCTGACACCAACGACCTTGGAACTCGTCTCAGGCATTGAAGACTCATCTCTGTGCCAAGGCTCTCAAACAGGCTCAGCTCTTCCATCTCCTGCTCCCAGGGCACCAAGCAAGGCAGCAGCCAAGGGGCCAGCCTGAGCTGCCTGCAAACATGGCCCATCTGCCTCCTGCTCTTCTGCCTCTCTGTGCTCTGCATCGCCCCTTTGGCTCTGTCCAGCTCCTCTGCTGCAAACCCCTTCTCCCAAGCCAGAGACCATTGGGCACCTGTGCCTGGCTGCTCCCACTGTGGGGCAGGAAAGCCTTGGTGCTCTGGCCAAACCATCTGCAAGCAAGGGGTCTCAGCTGATGGTCGCCCTACCTGCACCTCAGACCAGCTCCCTTCCTCTGGCTGCTCCTGAATTTTCACTGTTCTACCTCAATAAAGTTTTTCTGCATGATAACCTCACAAGACTCCATCTTCATTCCTCTTGCCAGACATTTTGAGAATAAGCCAATGTTGTTGATGCTATTGGGATTGTTGAAAAAGTGCTCCAAGACCTCTTTTAGGAATTATTTCCCCAATTCCACTACCCGCTGGTACACTTTGTTCTTCCAGTGCACCACGGCAACTTTTCAGTTGCTTGAACACACACCTGGATCCCCCAATGCATGTCCATCCGTGACTCTGACACAAGGCCCTCCTGGCTGATGTGCTCACTTTGGCTGGACACCAGCTCCTCCAGACCCTCATCAGCTCCCAAGGCCATTTACAGATCTGCTCGAGGAGGTCCATGTCTTCCCTTTTTTTGTATCCTCAGAGTGGAACACACAAGTCCAGTGTCATCAGTGTGCAGCAGAGGGACAGAATGTGCTGCCCTCACTGTGGGGATAACCGCAGGGCATGGGGGATTTTGCTCAGCTCATTCACGTGGCCAGGACATGTCCAATTCTTCATCATTCAGGTTTTAAAAATTTTTTTAGTTATTTTTATAGTGTATTGATCATTATTCATTAGTTTGTGTTGAGGTTGAGTTTTGGGGTTTTTTTAGTTATGTTTAGGGTTAGTTGTATAGTTTTGAGTTTAGTACATTGGTTTAATTTTTTTTCAGTGGTTTTTGTGATTTGTTGTGTGGCATTTTATATGGTTTTTTTTTTAAATTTTTGATTTATTTTTATAATGTGGCAAGAATTATTAGTAAAAAGAGTGTATTGTCGTTTTTTGTTGGTAGTTGGTTATATGGTGGTGTTTTTTTAATCTGTGGGGGTTTTATTTGTTTTTTTTTATTAGTGAGGTTAAAGTTTTTATTTTTTTGGTTAGTTTGTAATTATTTTTAGAATTTTAGAGTGATTTCGTTTATTTTTATGGGTGTGTAAGTGGGTAAGTCCTTCTCCTCAGGCATGCTGTTAATTAACTCGTTGCCCATCCAACATCTATTACTGAGATTGATCCAATCTAGGTGCAGGACCTTCCTCTTGGCTGTGTTGACCTTCACAAGTTTCCCACCAGCCCATCTCCACAGCCCATCCAGACCACTCTGCATGCCATCCCTTCCCTCTGACCATAAACCACACCACTCACCTTGGTGTCATCTCCAGTCTTGCCAAGGGGACACTCACACCCACTCTCCATGTCCCTGAGAAAGATGGGAAGTGACAATGGTTCCATTATCAACCCTTGTGGGTCACCACTAGTGCCTGTTCTCCACACTGGGACATGGAGTGACCACAACTTTTGAGTGAGACCATCCTGTCCATTTTTTATCCAGTCAGAGATCCAACCATCAACTCCAGCTTAAAGACAAGGGTGTTGTCTGGCACAGGAACAAAAGTTTTGCACAAGTCCTGGTACAGGATACTGGTTCTCCCTCTCTTCATCCACCCATAGTGGAACCAATACCAACCCACTAAAGCTGTCGCCAAGGTCAGATGGACACGGCCTCAAGAGCAGAATCTGGAATTTCAGAGCTGTTTGAAGCAAAACATTCCCAACCTCATGCACACCAGGCTGTGCCAGGCAACAGCTTCTCCCTGGAAAATGTCCCAATGTCACGGGCCAAGGCTGTCCCAACCTTCAACCATCGATCGTCCTCATGGCCATACTCTTGATCTCCTCTGGCAGAGTCTTGTCTTCGCTGATCCCAGTAATCCATAGATTAAGAGTTCTCCAATATCACCAGAGCAGAGCAGAGGGGCAGAACCTGCTGCACCTGGATTGGAGCAATCCCAAACATGCAGGATAAAGGATGGGTGATGAGGGGATTGAGAGCCCAAGGAGGAGCACTTGGGGTGGTGGTGGATGAAGAATTTTGCACCGGCTAGCTATATACAGACACAAACAGGACAGAACACAGAACTTGCTTTGGAATGCATCTAGAGCCGTTTATTCCTCAGCATCAGCCTCATACATGATTTTTTACATGTAGGATGTGAGCAGCTCTCACTCCAGCCAGCAAGCCAAAGAATTTTGCTGTTACAAACTACCAAATACCCGTCTTAGCCAATTACACAGAGCAAAAGCATACTGACAGACAGTTTAACCAATCAACATAAACACACATAGCTTGAGTTAAAACAATACTTGCTTGTTCATTTATAAGAAATCAATGCATAAAAGTCTATTCATAAAATTTAGCCTTGCTATGGATACTTTCTGCAACTTAGAAAGCTATTCCAAAACACTAACATAAGTCTATTGTTCTATTCCTCACGTCTTCCTGCAGCTTAACAAGATGCATCAGCAATATTAACAATTCTGTCAGAACTGAGGCCAGTCTGTTTTCCCACAAACCTGAAACCCTCTAACTTTATGGATTCCTACAGAATTGGATGTGCCCCAGCCATGTGCACTCACTGACCAGAAACTCCTCCCCTGTCTGGGCTCATCCCACAGGACAGCGTGGGCAGCGCAAGAGAGTGGGGGAATCTCACCCTCTGCTCTCCTGTACTAAGATCAGAGTTCTGTGTTGAACTCTGAGCCCACAAAGATAAGGAAGACAAGGATGTGCTTCATAGGATCTGTAGAAGGCCATGGAAGATGATGAGGGACAGAAGCAAATGCGGTCCAGCAAAAGTGAACACACCACCCAGAAAGGCTTGGGCCAGAGGCAGGGATAGATCTGCCTTAGCGTATCCAGGTCTGTGATTCAGTAACTGAAGGATTTGTGGGATGCACTGGAAGAGCAAATTGTGCCAGTTGGTAGTAGAATAGGGAAATAAATCCTAAAAGAGGTCTTGGAGCAGTTTTTCAGCCACCCCAGTGGATTCTGGAAGCCTGGCTGAGAGAATTCATTTGCGTGAGACTGGAAGGGTCTTGGCATCAGAAAGAAGAACTCAACTTAAAATGTGATGCAGGAAAACTTTATTGAGGTAGAAGAATGAGAGGCAATAAGCAGCAAATGGAAGCGAGCCAGGCGGAAGTGCAAGTAGGGCGACCATCAGCCAAGGTCCTTTGCTTGGAGGAGACTTTGCCAGATCATCAATGCCTTCCTGCCCCAGAGAGGGAGCATGGCGTGCCAAGGGCACTTAGCAGATGTAGCCATAGCCCCTTCTGCCATAGCAGCCCAGGCCTCCCAGGCCATAGCCAAATCCACGGCCATAGCCAAGGCCGTAGCCAAAGCAACCAAAGCCACCAAATCCCCCAGAAATGGGCTGTCCCTGGGCATTGAGCTCAGTGCCCACGGCAGCCGAGGAGGTGGATCCAACGGCGGTGTTCTGGGGGAAGGAGGTCATGATGGGTCCTGGCAGGGTGACCAGCACAGGGGAAGGGTCGATGATGACACGGGAATCCTGGCATTGCAGGGCACAGGGCTCGTTGCAGCTGTTGGCCAGCGGGGTGGGTCCGCAGGGACGGCAGAGGCTGTTGCAGGCCATGGGTGTGGTGTGGAGGGTGCCTGGAAGAGAGGGGGGTGAAGCAGGGCAGGGTGTGGGGGTTGGAGGGTCAGTGATGAAGGAGGGTGAGGGAGTTTGGAGGGTGTAGTGGGGCTGTGGGGAGGTGTGAGGGCTGCTGAGGCTGGGGCTGAGCGTACTGCAAGAGAGGGGCCAGGGGTGCAGGAGCAGGAGGGTCAGGGGATTGAGACTCACCTGGCTGTCAGCAGGAGCAGGAGGAGAAGGCTTGAGGAGAAGTGTGTGAGGGAGAGAGGCTCTGGGCCGGCTTTTATTCTGGTTGTGGAGGGGTGGGACAGCCTTGTCCCATGGCCTTGGGGCATTTTTGAGGCAGCAGTTCTTGGCTGGCCCAGCCTGGTGAGTCATGAGGGAATGTTCTTCTTCATCCATTTCTACAATTTCATGTCCTGCTCTTGAAGCTGTGTCCATCTGACCTTGGCAGCAGCTTCTAATTGGGAATTGGTATTTGGGAGTATTTGACTGTTCCGTGTGTGTCAGGGAGGGGTCAATAAACAGCCACAGCCCAGGAGATTTGCAATGTCATCAGTGAGGTCATCTTGTGGCAGTTGTGTTCTGTGGTTTGTGGGTGCCTTGTGAAGGCTGGGACTCTGTTCTGTGCTGCTGGATGTCCATCAGTCATTGAGTTGCACCCAGGAATGCTGAGGAAGCTGCTGATGTCCTGGGTAGGTCACTCTGGAAGAGCTTGGAAAGTTTCCAGTGCCTGAAAGCCCTTCATGATAGAGGAAAGAAAGCAGTTCCATTCTGTGTTTTCAATGACATCAAGAAAGAGGAAATCCAGGGCTGAACTTGTTCCATTCTACTTGTATTTTGAAATTTACACAATTTACACAACAACATACTCTGTCATTCAAAGTGTATTCCTTGACCTCATTCAGGAATCCAATAAACAACAAACGGGGCCCGATCGCTTTTTTCCAGGCTGCTCTGTGACATCAATTCCTTTTTTCCGCATTCAAGCCACAAGTTTTCATAACTTATAATTAGTAAGTCTTGATGTGTTGTTCCTATGAGCAAAACCCAATAATTACTAACGGACAGCCAGTAAGCACCTCTTTCCTTTTGTGTCATGGAGCAGTTGTTACTCTGTGGAATTGTGCAATTCCATGTTCTGCTCCTGAGGCCATCTCCATCTGACCTTGGTGGTAGGTTTAAGTTGCAAAAATTAGAGACCAAGATCTTGTTGATTGTGAGTGTCATGACTCATGGATGATTCAACCACAGCTTAGGAGATTTGGGGGGACATCGCTGAGGTCATTCCATGGCATATTCACAACATGTCCCATTTGTATTTTTGCCTCCTTCCTCAAAGAAATTCCAGCTCTCTCAGCTTCTCATCTAAAGGATCCTCCACTCCCATCAGTTTCATGGTCTCCCTGCACTGCTCTTGGCCAACCATGCCCACGGCCTTGTTTCACTGAGAAGCCCCAACAGTGGTGTGGAACAGGATGTTCAACTCCCTTAACCTGCCTGTATTTCTTTTCCTAATCCTGTCCAAGTAACTGCTGGAGCTTTTCACAGCCAAGGTTACATGGCCAACTCATGGCACATTTATGAAATTTCAGCCCAGAGCAGTGACCATACCCCAGGCTGCAGAGAAGTAGATTTGGACAGAAGGAATGGCTGGGGGTTAGGTGAAGACATGAAATAACACCCAAATTCCTGTAGGCTTTGTTTGCCCCTCCAACATTCAAAACAAAACCAGTACCAATCCATTGGCCACTATTTCTCCCAAATGAAATATACAGTCAAGGTCAAATGGACACAGACTCAAGGGAAGAACACAGAACTGCAGAATATCAGGAAAGAAAACACTCCTCACCTCATGACTCACCAGGCTGGGACAGCCAAGAGCTGCTGCCTCAAAATGCCCCAAGGTCTGGGGCCAAGGCTGTCCCGCCCCTCCACAACCAGCATAAAAGCCGGCCCAGAGCCTCTCTCCCTCACACACTTCTCCTCAAGCCTTCTTCTGTGCAGCGAAAAGGTGAGTCCCAAGCCCCTGACCCTCCTGCTCCTGCACCCCTGGTCCCTCTCTTCCAGCATGTTCAGCTCCAGCCTCATCAGCCCTCACGTCTCCCCACAAACCCACAACAGCCTCCACAATCCCTCTCCCCCCTGCATCATCGCCCCTGCCCTGCCTCACCCCCCTCTCTTCCAGGCACCCTCCACACCACACCCATGGCCTGCAACAGCCTCTGCCGTCCCTGCGGACCCACCCCGCTGGCCAACAGCTGCAATGAGCCCTGTGCCCTGCAATGCCAGGATTCCCGTGTCATCATCAACCCTTCCCCTGTGCTGGTCACCCTGCCGGGACCCATCATGACCTCCTTCCCCCAGAACACCGCCGTTGGATCCACCTCCTCCGCTGCCGTGGGCACTGAGCTCAGTGTGCAGGGACAGCCCATCTCTGGGGGATTTGGTGGCTTTGGCTATGGCCTTGGCTATGGCCGTGGGTTTGGCTATGGGCTGGGAGGCCTGGGCTGCTATGGCAGAAGGGGCTATGGCTCCATCTGCTAAGGGCCCTCAGCACCTCACCCCTGACACCACCAGCCTGGGCTCTGCAAAAACTCCTGCAAGCCAATCTCCTTGGCTGATGGTCACTCTACTTGCACCTTACACTCAATCCCTTTCATTTTTTTTCTCCTGCCTCTTCATTCCTTTGCCTCAATAAACATTTCCTGCATCAAAACCTGAGATGCCTCCTGTTCTTTTTTAATTCCAGTTGTCTCACATCCTCACTGAGTACATTCCACAGATCAATGGGACATTGGGGTACATGGAATAGACCAAAAACACCTTCCCTCATAAATATGTCAAAATAACCAATAACAGAGTCTGGCATGGGAAGCAGAGGAGGGAACACCTCCAGAATCTGTCACACACACCTCAGATGATACACGAAAGCCTTGGCCACATTCATGCTCTCCTGGGTACAGCTCTGGTAAAGCCTTTCCATGCCAGTGAACACTTGACAAACTCTTTCCAGCAAGTCTCTTGAACTCTTGCAGCAAACTGAGGAAATACATCAACACTCTGCCAGGAAATCTGGAATGCAAGTGCTTCAACTCCCCTGCTACAGCAGAGCCAGAAAGAGCAGGATTTCCAGCACTATGGACAGTTCAGCATTCAATCTCTCATGACAGACACTCCAACACCTCTTCCACGCTGTGGCCACACTCACAATGAAAGATTCTTGTATTCTTTGCCTGGGGAATTCAATTTTTTTTCACTTGTGCCCTTGCTCTCTTGCCCTGCACATGAGCACTGCTGTGAACAGCTGGGCTCCTTCACTTCAATTCACTTCACTCCTTCACTCCTTCACTTCACTCATTCCCTGCCCATCAGGGATTTGCACACACTGATGACACCCCCCCATCAATCCTTGTCCACTGTGAGTCCCAGCTGTCTCAGACCATCCTCTAGGAATGATTCTCCAACCCCTTTGGAGTCTTGTTGTCCTGAACTGGTCTGGGTTCACAAAATCTGATTCGTTTTCACACTTGGGAGCCCAGGACTGCCCACAACACCTTACGTGGGATCTCACCAGTGCTGAGCAGACAGATGATTTCTCTCTGTTTGGTCATACACTTTTCCCAATCTTTACCTGGACACTTGGGTTTCCTTTTCCCACACAGGGACACCTGCTGTCCCATTTCTTTGCAACCCCAACCACAAAACAAAGGCTTTTTCATAGAAGAAAACAATTGTTCTGACTGATACCCAGGCATTCCTTCTTATCTGGGTTGACTCTTCCCAACAAACAGCCCTTGGCAGAACCCCATTCTGCCCTGGCAGAACTCCATCAGATGTCCAGCACCTCTCAGGTTTTCTGTGTTGGTCCAATGGATCCAATTCCTGGCCTACAGCACTGGGGGCTTGTTGCCATCTGGACTTTGGGACCCTGACCACAAGCCTCTCGGTCCAGCCCTTCGGACCTTTCTCAGATATCCACACTGGGCACTGACACAACCTGGACTTGCCTGGGTTGGTTTTGAGGATCATGCAATGCTCGCCCTCCAACAATCCTGGGCAGCCTCCAAATCCTCCTTCTGACAATCATAAGTGGCCTCATGTTTTGGCACACAGTCCATGTAAAAATTCAAAAGGCTCCAGATATCAAAAACTTAAAAATAAGAGGAGCACCAAGACACCCACAGAGCACAGTCTACAGGAAAATTCAGGTTTAATGTCAGGCTTAGCCAGGTGGGATCAATGTGGGGAGGGATGAAATGTGAGGGAAGGGGCAACACCTCCAGCACAGCTGCAAATTCCAAAGCAGCCTGAGAAGGTTGGGAGGGAATGGGGACCCTCGTCAAAACACATCCACAAACCACAGCACATGAATGTCACACAGTGACCTCACTGATGACACACCACCACTCCAATGCTTTGGTTGTTTATTCCGCCCTCCCTGACATGAACCCTCCATGCACATCCTCCCAAATACCCACACACACTTAAAAGCAGCTGCCATGGTGAGAAGGAAAAGGAGTCAAGAGCAGGACATGGAATCATAGAATTCCATAAAGAAACACCCACATCATGACAGAAAAGGAAAAATGAGTTTGCTGAGCGTCAGTTAGTAAATTTTGTCTTTTGCTCACAGAAACAAAATATAAAGACTTACAGGTTATACCTCATGCCTTCAATGTGGAATAAATGAAGTCATGTCACAGCACAAGCTGGAGAAAAAAAATCAGGCCAGGTTTACTGATTGTTTTTTTTAATTTCTGAATGAGGTCAAGACATAGACTTTAGTTGGTTGAGTCTCATGTAAATTGATTTACTCAATGTTGGTTGAGTGTCATGTAAAGTTGAGAATTCCAAATGGACCTGAAAAATGGAACAAGTTCAACCTGAACAGCCTCTCCTTTTCCAGATGCTGTCACTTCAGCCCACTGAAGACACAAGGGGATGAGCTGCCTTTCATCCATCAGAAACTGCTCCTAGGTATGAGGACCTTTCCAAGTTATTGCAGAGTGACATTCTGAGGACATCAGCAGCTCCCTCAGCATTCCTGGGTGCAACACAATGACTGATGGACACCCAGTGGCACAGAATAGGGGCCCAGTCATCAGAAAGAACCCACAAACCACAGCACATCAGAGTCACAAAATTACCTTACTTGATGACATTGCAGTTCTCTGCGGTTCTGGTTGTTTATTCATTCCTCCCTGACACACACTGAACAATCAAATCCTCCCAAATACCAACTCTCCCCTTTAAGTGGCCACCGAAGTCAGATGGACACAGCCTCAAGGGAAAGACACAGAATTGCAGAATTGCATAAAGGAAAACACTCCCCACCTCAGGACTCACCAGGCAAGAGCTGCAGCCTGCAAAATGCCCAAGGCCATGGGACAAGGCTGTCCCGCCCCTCCAGGACCAGCATAAAAGCCGGCCCAGAGCCTCTCTCCCTCTCACACTTCTCCTCAAGCCTTCTACTCCTGCTACTGCAGACTACCAGGTGAGTCTCAAACCTTGACCAGCCTCAGCAGACCTCACACCTCCCCACAGCTTCACAACAGCCTCCACACTCCCTCTCTATCCTACATCACCGCCCCTCACACCCCAATTCCTTGGCCCTCCCTCACCCTCTCTCTTCCAGGCACCCTCCACACCACACCCATGGCCTGCAACAGCCTCTGCCGTCCCTGCGGACCCACCCCGCTGGCCAACAGCTGCAACGAGCCCTGTGCCCTGCAATGCCAGGATTCCCGCGTCATCATCGACCCTTCCCCTGTGCTGGTCACCCTGCCAGGACCCATCATGACCTCCTTCCCCCAGAACACCGCTGTTGGATCCACCTCCTCGGCTGCCGTGGGCACTGAGCTCAATGCCCAGGGACAGCCCATCTCTGGGGGATTTGGTGGCTTTGGCTATGGCTTTGGCTATGGCCGTGGGTTTGGCTATGGCCTGGGAGGCCTGGGCTGCTATGGCGGAAGGGGCTATGGCTCCATCTGCTAAGGACTGGTTCACCACCTTGGGGCTCCTGCAACAACTCCTGCAAACAAAGCACCCTTGGCTGATGGCTGCCCTACTTGCAACTTGCACGAGATGCCTTCCATCTTTTTCTCCTTTGCCTTCAGTCTTTTCCCTCAATAAAGTTTTCTTGCATCAAAGCCTGAGAAGTCTCCTCCTCTTTTGGATTTCAAATTGTCTCACATCCTCACTCAGCACAGTGTAAGGCCTTAACAGGCTGTTGGCATAGGGGGAAAAGGGCTGGAACACCTTTCTTAGCACATACGTTCCCACCAGCAATCACAAGAATTGCCCAGGAAGCAGGGTTGAAGTGTGATCTTCCAGAATGCGTCACAAGCCCATCACCTGCTATACCTACAGCTTTGACACACCAATCATGGCTCTGAAAAAGTTACTACATGCCAGTAGACACTTAACAAACTCTCTTCCCCAGCTGGATCCTCAAACCCTCCCTGTAAACAGTCACAAAATCATACATTTTGGGAGGAACACTGGAGAGCAAGAGCTTCATTCCCTTCTGCTCTAGTCAGACCAACAAGCGCAGGAATTCCAGGACCATGGGCAGTTCCATTTCTGGATCTCCCAGGACAGACTCCTACATCTTTTCCATTTTGTGACAACCCTCACACTGAAACATGCTTCTCTTCCTTGCCCATGGAGTTACATCTGCTTTCACTTGTGTCTTTGCCCTGTTATCCTCCACATGTGCACTGCTGAGGCTGGCTATGATCCCTCATCTTCATTCCCTGCCATCAGGGATTTGCCCTCACTGATGACAAGCTTCTCTCCATCCTTGTCTCTGGGAGTCACAGATCCCTCATTCTCATCTGTGAAGGATCTCCCAGCCCCTTTAGAACCTTGTTGGCCACAAAGTGGTTTTGTTTCTAAGTTCATGATTATCTTCCACTGGGGAGCCCAGAACTGCCCAAACCACACCACATGGGACCCAGTTAGTGCTCTAAAGAGAGGATGGGCCGCCTCTCCCAACTTCATGGCAAGAATTGTCTGAAATCTATCTTAGACACCTTTTCAACTAAAGCTTCATTGAGATCTTGTGTTCTCTTTGTTCTCCACCAGCACTACAGGGTCCTGCTCAGCAAAGCTCCTTTCCAGATTCTCAGACCAGGGCCAAGTGCCATTCCTGCCCAGATGCAGAACTTCTCATTTCCTGCTCTTGAAATGCAGGACATTCCTTTTACCCTGTCTCCAGATCCCTCTGACCAGTGGCAGAACCAAGTAGTGCCTCAGCCACCCTATCATCTGGCAGCTTGCTGAAGGGGCAACTCTCCAACTGCTCACATGGAACAGAAGACTCCAGGTGTGCACACCTGGCACAGATACAAAGCCCAGACCAGCCTGACACACCTGAGATAATTTGGGGCCGCTCTTCCCAACACACCCACAAACCCAAAACCATGAGTTCCATGGAATGATGTCACTGATGACACCTCACCTCTACATAATATTGTTCACATCTTCAGTCCCCTTTGACATGCCCCATCAACAGCAGCCTTTGGTTTCAAATACTCACACTTTAAAGGAGGAATGACCGCAATGGAAGGGGCAGCTCCTCCTGCACTGCACAGCTGCAAATCCCACACCAGCCATACAGGGCTGGGAGGGAATGGAGCCCCTCTTCACAACACACCCACAAATTAAACCACACAAGTGCCACAAAATGACCTCACTGATGACACCCATAGTTTTCTGAGGCTTTTTTTCTACATATTCTGGTGTCTCTGACACACATTTTCCATGCCAATGCTCCCAAATACCAACTCTCACTTTAATGATGCCGCCAAGGTTGGATGGACAAGGTCTCCTTAGAGCAAGACATGACACCACGGCATAGTTGTGGGGAGGAAAACGCTCCTCGCATCATAGCTTGCCAGGCTGGGCCTGGCAGAACCTGTAACCTGCAAAATGCCCCAAGGCCATGGGACAAGACTGTCCCACCCCTACAGAACCAGCATAAAAGCCGACCCAGAGCCTCTCTCCCTCACAAGCTCCTCCTGACTCCTTCTACTCCTGTTGCTGCCAACAACCAGGTGAGACTCAAGCCCTTGACCCTCCTGCTCCTGCACCCCTGGCCCCTCTCTTTCAGCACGCTCAGCCCCAGCCTCCACACCCCTACAACAGCCTCCACATTTCTTCATCCCTCAGACTCCCACACCCCTGCCCTGCCTCACCCCCCTCTCTCTCTTCCAGGCACCCTCCACACCACACCCATGGCCTGCAACAGCCTCTGCCGTCTCCGGGACCCACCCCGCTGGCCAACAGCTGCAACGAGCCCTGTGCCCTGCAATGCCAGGATTCCCGTGTCATCATCGACCCTTCCCCTGTGCTGGTCACCCTGCCAGGACCCATCATGACCTCCTTCCCCCAGAACACCGCCGTCGGATCCACCTCCTCGGCTGCCGTGGGCACTGAGCTCAGTGTGCAGGGACAGCCCATCTCTGGGGGATTTGGCTTTGGCCTTGGCTACGGCCTTGGCTATGGCCGTGGGTTTGGCTATGGGCTGGGAGGCCTGGGCTGCTATGGCGGAAGGGGCTATGGCTCCATCTGCTAAAGGCACCACCTTGAGGTTCTGGCATCAGCTCCTGCAAGAAAAGCACCTCAGCTGATGATCTTCCTACTTGTGCTTCACACTGGATCACTTCTGTTTCTTTCTCCTGTCTTTTCATTCTTTTACCTCAATAAAGTTTTCCTGCATCAGAGCCTGACATGTCTCCTCATCTTTGTAAATTCCAGTGGTCTCACATCCTCAGCTCACACAGTGTCAGACAGGACATTAGAGTGAACAGAAAAGGGGCACAGCATATTTCTTAGTAAATATGTCACCACTATTAACAACCATGACTGGCACAGGAAGCAAAGGATTGGGAGGACTTTCCAGGACATGGCACAAGCCCATCACCTGCTACACCAGTCTTTTGACACATTAATGGTCTCCTGAGCACAGCTCTGGTAGAGTGTCTCCATGCCAGGACACACTTTACAAACTCTCTTCCCAGCAGAACTCTTGAACCCTCTCAGCAGAGTCACAAAATCATCCACTTTGGGCAGGAACTCTGGGATACAAGTGTTTCATTCCCCTCAGCTCAACAAAGACAAACAAGTATGGGGTTTCCAGGACCATGGACAGTTCAGGTTTTGCTCTCCCAGGACAGTGAGTCCACCATGTCTTCCGTTCTCTGTCCACCCTCACATTGAAAAATTCTTCCCTTCTTTGCCCATGGAATTCCATCTGGTTTCACCTGTGCCCTTGCCCTCGTTTCCTGCATGGTTGCTCTACTGTGGATAGACGGACTCCCTCGACTTAATTTCCTGCCATCTGGGATTTCCATACATTGATGACACCCCACTGTCCATCCTTGTCTCCTGAAGCCCCAGTTCTCCCAGCCTCTCTTCTATGACAGATTCTCCAGCCCTTTCAGTATGTTGGTTGTCCTGCATTTTTGTGAATTAAATTTCCCTAATAGGAAACTAAACCTCCACTAGGGAAACTAAAGTTCATTGCCTCTTCTCCACAGCTTGGTGAAAGGGAGACAAGACTGGTGTTAAAAATTTCCATTCAGACAATTTCAGAGAGCAATAAGGTCAATCCTCTTCCTCTGAAAATTGAACATCCCCAGTTTTTTCAGCTTCTCCTCACCTGTCTTGTTCTCCTAATCCTTCAGCTGCTTTCTTTCCCATGTGTCAGTCAGAACCTGGCACTGTGACCCCATAAGGTGACCTTGCTGAGCCCAGTTGAGATGACTGCTATGGATCAACCAGCACTGGACTTTGGGGAGCTTGGGTGACCTTCATAAATCTCAGGAATTGCTTTCCCATCTCTGTCGAGAAAGGCCTCGCATATAGATTGGGCAGGAGAGATGGAGCCAAGGCAGGCAGGAATGCACTGGAAGGAGCAGCCCCTCAGCCCCAGAATGCCTGCAAAGCCCAGACCAGCCTGACATGGCTGGCAGGGAATGGGGCCCCCTCTTCACAACATACACAAAAACCACAGCACACCAGTATCACAGGGTGACATCAGCGATGACACCCCACCTCTCCCAAGCTTTGGGAATGTCTTCACACCACCCTGACATGCACCAACAACACCAGTCTTTAACCTCTAATAATTGCATTTAAAAGCTGCCGCCAAGGTCAGATGGACACAGACTCAAGAGAAGGACATGGAATAACAGAATTCCAAAAACAAACACCTGCACCATGACAGGGAAAGAAAGATGATGTTGCTGACCAGAGCTAGTAATTATTGGGTTTTGCTCACAGGAACACAATGTTAAGCTTTAAATGATACAAGTTAAAGGAAAGCATATGACCTTCATGTGGAATAAGACAACTGATGTCACAGACCTGCCTGGGCACCTGTTTCTTGTTTGTTTAAGGGGTTTCTAAATGAGGTCAAGGAATATGATTTAAATGACAGAGTACGTTATCATGTACAGTTGAGGATTCCAAAAGGGCTATAACACTGGAACAAGTTCAGCCTGAGCAGCCTCTCCTTTTCCAAATGCTCTCCCTTCATTGCATTCAAGACAGAACGCCACAAGCTCTCTTTAATCCTTCAGGCACTCCCAGGCACTGTGACCTCTCCAAGCTACAACACAGCGACCTCCCCAGGACATCAGCAGCTCCCTCCACATTCCTGGGTGCAACACAATGATTGATGGACATCCAGTGCCACAAAACAGAGTCCCAGTCTTCACAAGGCACTGACAAAGCACAGCACACAAATGCCACAAAATGACCTCACTGATGACATTGTAGTTCTCCACGGCTAAGGCTGCTTATTCAGTTGTCCCATACAAACATTAATAAATAAATACTCCCGAATATGAACTCCTGAATGAAAGCTGCTGCCAAGGTCAGAGGGACACTGACTCAAGAGCAGGACATGGAATTGCAGCGTTGTGAGAAGAAAAACACTCTGCACCTCATGACTCAGCAGGCTAGGTCAGCAAAGAGCTGCTGCCTAAAAAATGCCCCAAGGCCATGGGACAAGGCTGTCCCGCCCCGCCAGGACCTGCATAAAAGCTGGCCCAGAGCCTCTCTCCCTCACACACTTCTCCTCAAGCCTTCTCCTCCTGCTCCTGCTGACAACCAGGTGAGACTCAAGCCCCTGACCCTCCTGTACCTGCATCCCTGATCCCTCTTATCCATTATACTCAGCCGCAGCCTCAGCAGCCCTCATGGCTTCCCATAGCCCCACTACACCCTACACACTTCCTCACCCTCCTGCATCATTGCCCCTTGCAACCCCCATACCCCTGCCCTGCCTCACCCCTCTCTCTTCCAGGCACCCTCCACACCACACCCATGGCCTGCAACAGCCTCTGCCGTCCCTGCGGACCCACCCCGCTGGCCAACAGCTGCAACGAGCCCTGTGCCCTGCAATGCCAGGATTCCCGTGTCATCATCGACCCTTCCCCTGTGCTGGTCACCCTGCCGGGACCCATCATGACCTCCTTCCCCCAGAACACCGCCGTCGGATCCACCTCCTCGGCTGCCGTGGGCACTGAGCTCAGTGTGCAGGGACAGCCCATCTCTGGGGGATTTGGCTTTGGCCTTGGCTATGGCCTTGGCTATGGCCGTGGGTTTGGCTATGGGCTGGGAGGCCTGGGCTGCTATGGCAGAAGGGGCTATGGCTACATCTGCTAAGGGCCCTCAGCACCATTCCTGACATCACCAGCTCTGGCCTCTGCCAACAGCTCCTGCAAGCAAAGCACCACAGCTGATGGTTGCCCTACTTCTACCTCAGGCTGAATTATTTAAAATATTTTCTCCTGTCCTTTCTTTTTTGTTTTGTTTTGTTTTTGACTTAGTCAAGATTACCTGCATCAAAGCTTGACATGTCTCCTCATCTTTCTGAATTCCACTGGTCTCATCTCCTTACCCAACACAGTGCCAGGAATAAACAGACTATTGGACTGAATGGAAAAAGGTCTCTAACATTTCTTAGAAAATACATCACCACCAGTAACAATCAAGACTGGTATGGGAACCAGGGATTGAGGGGAGACACAAACCCATCACCTACTACAACAAAAGTTCTGACACAACAAAACTCTCTTGCTCATGGCTCTCTTCAGGTCTCTCTGTGCCAGTACACACTTGACAAATTCTCTTCTCAGCAGGACTCCCTAACCCTCCCCCCAAAAATAGGAACAACATCATCCAATTAGGCAGGAACTTTGGAGCACAATTGCTTCATTCTCTTCTGCTCAATCGTAGCCAGCAAGAGCCGGATTTCCAGAACCTTGGACAGTTCAGAGTCAGCTCTCCCAGAACAGCTCTTCCACCGCCTCTTTTACTCTGGGACAAACCTTGTACTGAAAAAGGCTTGTCTGCCTTTCCCAGGGAATTCCATCTTCCATCTGTTTTCACTAGTGCCTTGCCCTCTTGTCCTCCACGTTTGCACTGCTAAGAACAGCTGGGCTCCCTTGACTTCATTCTCTCCAATCAGGAATTTGTGCACACTGATGGTGTCCCCACGTCCAGCCTTGCCCTCTGGGAGTCCCACCTCTCACAGCTTCTCCTCTGGGAAAGATCCTCCAGGCCCTGTAGAATCTTTTTGGCCCTGAACTGCTGTCAATTCACTAAATCTACTTCATTTACATGTGGGAAGCCCAGAACCGCTCAGAACACCTCACATGAGAACTCACCGGTGCTCAGGAGACACCAAGAGTCACCTCTCCCTGCTTCATCACAACACTTCTCCCAATCCTGACATGAAGACTTGGGGTCCCTTTTCCCACAATTATACAGGGACACCTCCTGCTCCAGTTTTCCTCACCCAGAAACACAAGGGCAATTTCTCAGAAGAAAACTATTCTGACCTTTGATACTCATACATTCCTTCCTACCTGGGATGACTCCTCCCAACAAACAGCTCTTGGCAGATGCCCTTGCTGAGCTTCAGCACCAGGTTTTCAGGGTTGCCCCAATGGATCCAACTCCTGGCCTACATCACTGGGGACTTGCTGCCATCTGGACTTCAGGACACTGACCACAAGCCTCTGGGTCGAGCTCTTCAGACCTTTCTCAGGTCACCACGCTGGGCCCTGACACAACCTGAACTTGTCTGATTGTCACAGATCATGAAATGCTCACCTGCAACAACCCTGGGTGACCTCCCAATCCTCTTTCTGACAACAACAGGTGGTCTGAGCCCTTTGCATCCAGCCCAAGTTGGGAACTAAATCACCCTGGATAGCAAAAGCTTAAAAGCAAAAGGGGCACCAAGATATCCACAGAGTAGAGTGAACAGGAAAAGTCAGGTCTAGTGTCAGGCTTAGCCAGGTGGGATCAAGGTGGGGAGCAATGAATGTGAGGGAAGGGGCAACACCTTCAGCACATCACAGAGCAGCCTGATGGGGCAGGGAGAGAATGAGGCTCCTCATCACAGCACACCCACAAACCACAGCACAAGAGTGTCACAGGGTCGTTTCAGTGATGACACCACACCTCTTCTAAATTTCAGCTGTTTATTGAGCCCAGCCTAACACCCATCTTCCACACAAACCGTCTCGAATAGCAGCTTGAGCTTAAAAGCTGCTGTCAAGATTAGATGGACAAGGCCTCAAGAGAATGATATGGGATGATTTAATTTCATGAAGAAATGCCCATATGATGACAAAGAAGGAAAGAGGAGCACGATGACCATCAGGCAGTAATTATTGTTTTTTGCTAACAGGAACATAGTATTAAGACTTAAGGGATATAAGATATGAAACCTTACAGCTTGAATGCAGAACAACAGAATTGGACTCACAGACCAGTCATGATAAAAAAAGGATCAGAGACCATTGATTGGTGGGGTTTTTTTGATTTCTAAATGATGTTAAGATATAGAGTTAAAATGAGTTTGTTGTCATGTAATTTTCTGAAATCCAAAGGGACCTTAAAAATGAAGCAAATCCATCCTGACCAGGACCTGGTTATCCAGTTTCTCTCTCTTGATCTCATTCAAGACACAAAGGGATGAGTCCAGTCTTCACAAGGCACTCGCAAACCACAGCACACGAGTGCCACAAAATTACCTCAGTGATGACATCTCACCTCTCCTAGGCTCTGGTTGTTTATTCAGCCCTCCCTGACACACGCTGAACAATCACATCCTCCCAAACACCAACTCTCACTCTAAAGCTGCCGCCAAGGTCAGATGGACACAGCCTCAAGAGCAGGACATGGAATTGCAGAATTGCATAAAGGAAAACACTCCCCACCTCATGACTCACCAGGCTGGGTAAGGCAAGAGCTGCTGCCTCAAAATGCCCCAAGGCCATGGGACAAGGCTGTCCTGCCCCTCCAGGAGCAGCATAAAAGCCAACACAGAGCCTCTCTCCCTCACACACTTCTCCTCAAGCCTTCTCCTTCGCCAGTCCGGATAATCAGGTGAGTCTCAAGGCCCCAACCCTGCTGCCCTCCTTGTTCCTCTCTTCCAGCATGGTCAGCTCCAGCCTCAGCAGCTCTCACACCTCCCCATAGCCCCACTACGCCCTCCACACTCCCTCACCCTCCTGCATCACTGACCCTCCAACCCCCACAAACCTGTCCTGCCTCACCCCTCTCTCTCTTCCAGGCACCCTCCACACCACACCCATGGCCTGCTACAACAGCTGCAGTCCCTGCGGACCCACCCCGCTGGCCAACAGCTGCAACGAGCCCTGTGCCCTGCAATGCCAGAACTCCAGTGTCATCATCAACCCTTCCCCTGTGCTGGTCACCCTGCCAGGACCCATCATGACCTCCTTCCCCCAGAACACCGCCGTCGGATCCACCTCCTCCGCTGCTCTGGGCACTGAGCTCAGTGCGCAGGGACAGCCCATCTCTGGGGGATTTGGCTTTGGCCTTGGCTATGGCCTGGGAGGCCTGGGCTGCTATGGCAGAAGGGGCTATGGCTCCATCTGCTAAGGGCCCTCAGCCCTGACACCACAAGCTCTGGCCTCTGCCAACAGCTCCTGCAACCAAAGCACCTCAGCTGATGGTCACCATTATTGTGCCTCATACCATCTCCTTTCTCACTGCTTTCTTCTGCCTTCTAATTCTTTCGCCTCAATAAAGTTTTCCTGGAATACAGCCTCACACGTCTCCTCCTTTGTTCCACCATGGCTCTTGCAACTTCACCTAGCTCAAAGTCAAGGGTCAACAGCCCATCAGTGTGTGTGGAAAAGGGGCCACAAGACCTCTCTTGGGATATCTGTCAACAGCAGAACCATCCACTGGGCTTCCAGAATGCAGCGCAGGCCCTTCATTTTCCCAAAGCCTTGCACACACCAATGCACTTGTGACCATATCCCCAGCACAACCTCCTGATGGCAGCAAACATTTGTCAAACTCTTTCCCACCAGGACTCTCTGAACATTCCAGCAATGCAATCCAGCAGTGCACAAGGAACACGGGGAAATCCATTATTTCAAACTGACCTGGTCCCCAGACAAAGCAACAAATCCTTCCCTCAGCTGCCCCTCACAGAAATGGTTCTGTAGATTCTTCACCAACATCCTTGTTCTTCTTTGGACATCCTCAAGCGCCTCAATGTCTTTCTTGCTGTGAGGGGCTAAAACTGAACTCAGATTCAGGGTGTGGCCTCCCCAGCACCCAACACAGTGGGACATCACTGCAGTGGTCCTGCTGGCCCCACTATAGGTAATACAAGCCAGGATGCCACTGGTTTTCGTGGCCACCTGGGAACACGTTGGATCATGTTCAGCTACTGTCAACCAGTACCCCCAGATCCTTTTCCCACAGGCAGCTTCCTAGTCACTCCTTCCCAAGCTTGGAGATTTAAGTCTTTACTAAATTCCAAGTAAAATCATCCACACCCTTTTCCTCACTTACTAAGAAGGTCACATTGACACTTCAAGTGATGAGGCTGGTCAAGCAGGATCTGATTTTGCTAAAGCCAGGATGGCTGGGCCTGAACACCTGGTGGTCCTGCAGGGGCCATTAAATATTCTCAAGATGATCTGCTCCAGCAGCTTCTGCAGGACTGGACTCAGATTGACAGGCTTGGAGTTGCTCAGACCCTTCTTCTGGCCCTTCTTCTAGGGAAGAGTCCCATTTTCAAGCCTACATCAACTGGGACCTCCCCAGCTAGCCAGGACTGCTGGCAAAAGATAACAAGTGGCTTGGGAGCACTTTCACCAGCTCCATCAGAGCCCTTAGGTGGATCAATTCAAGTCTGTCACTGACCATCCTCATTGGATTGGGAGGGAGTGAATTCTGCTCCCTTGGGAGGAACTTTCTCCCTCAGCAGGATGCTGTGCCCATCCCAGGAAGCAGAATCACAGCAAAGGGAATCATTGGTGCTCAAGGAACCTCTCAGAGTTGACAAAAGACTCATTGTAGAATGGTTTTGCTTGGAAAGGACCTTGAAGGTTCTCTTGTCCAAACTCTTGCAGTGGACTAAGGCACCTTTCACTATCCCAGGCTGCTTGAAGCCTGGCCTTGATCATTACCAGGGTTGGGGCAGTCACAGCTTCTCTGGGTGACCTGTGCCAGGCCCTCATCACCCACACAGGGAAGAATTTCTTCACAATATCCCATCCAACTCTGCTCTCTGGCAGTGGGAAGACATTTCCCCTTGTCCCATCACTCTCTGTTTGTGTAGGAGATCATGGAGTTCAACTCAACCTGCTCAAGGAAGAACAGCTCAACAAGGCTGCCCATGACCATGTCAACTCGAGGTTTAGTAACTTGAGGCCATTTCCACTTGTCCCATCACTTGCTAAAAGGGAGGAAATAGCAACAACAGTCTTACAAAAAACTCCTTTCAGACAGCTGAAGAAAAGAAGATTATATCTCCTTTGGCTGCCTTGTCTGCATCTAAAAATCTGCAGATCCTAAAACTACTACTCAAAATCTTGTTCTCCAGATCCTCCAGCAGCTGTTCCTAGGGTGTGTCACACCACAGAAGAACCATTGTAACACCAGGGTGGCAAAGCTGGAGCAGAACCAAGGAGAAAGGCAAGTCTCTAAGACAGGTCTGGTGACCTGCTGGTGATGTGAGGAAGAATGACTGTGATGGGAAGGTCAGCTCCTCACTCATAGAAAAGCTGCAAAGACCAGACCATCCTGACAGGGCTATAATGGAATGGGGTCCCTTTGCACAACACACCCACGAACTGAACCACACAAGAGCAATAGGGTGGGGACTCTGATGACACCTCTAAGTTATTGCCATCTATTTTTCATTCTTGGACACGCATCTGAAATGAAATCCGGCCGCAAAAAAAACTGTCAATTTACAGCTGCCGTCAAGATCAGATGAACATGGACTCAAGAGCAGGACATGACACTGCAGAGTTGGGAGACGGAAAACACTCCCCACCTCATGACACACCAGGCTGGGACAGCAAAGAGTTGCTGCCTGCAAAATGCCCCAAGGCCATGGGACAAGGCTGTCCCGCCCCTCCAGAACCAGCATAAAAGCCGGCCCAGAGCCTCTCTCCCTCACACACTTCTCAAGACTTCTGCTCCAGTGCCTACAACCAGGTGAGTCTCAAGCCCCTGACCCTCCCTCCTTCCCCATGGCCCTGCTCTTCCAGCAGTCTTAACCCCTGCCTCAGCAGCCCTCACGCCTCCCACAGCCCCACAACAGCCTCCAGACTCTCTTGCTTCCCTTGCCCTGCTGACAAAGCACACCTCGCACCCCGCCCACTCCTATCCTGCCTAATCTGTTCTCTTCTAGGCACCCTCCACACCACACCCATGGCCTGCTACGACCGCTGCCGTCCCTGTGGACCCACCCCGCTGGCCAACAGCTGCAACGAGCCCTGTGCCCTGCAATGCCAGAATTCCCGCGTCATCATCAACCCTTCCCCTGTGCTGGTCACCCTGCCGGGACCCATCATGACCTCCTTCCCCCAGAACACCGCCGTCGGATCCACCTCCTCTGCTGCTCTGGGCACTGAGCTCAATGCCCAGGGACAGCCCATCTCTGGGGGATTTGGCTTTGGCCTTGGCTATGGCCTGGGAGGCCTGGGCTGCTATGGCAGAAGGGGCTATGGCTCCATCTGCTAAGGGCCCTCAGCACCACCCCTGACACCACCAGCTCTGGCCTCTGCCAACAGCTCCGGCAGCAAAACACCTCAGCTGGTCTTTTCCCTACCTGCTCTGCCAACCCGCTCCCTTCAATCTCTTTCTCCTTTCTCTTCGATTTTATTGCCTCAATAAAGTTCTGTTGCATCAAAGCCTGAGATGCCTCCTTTTGTGTTTGAATCCCAGTGGTCTCCCCTCCTTACTCAGCACAGTGCCACAAATGAACAGGCCATTGGGGGGGATGGAAAAGAGCCAAAACATCCTTCTTAGCAAGGATGTCACCACCTGTACCAAATAAGACTGGCAAGGGATGTAAGGGAGGAGGGAGACAAATTTCCAGAACATGAGACAAGCCCATCACCTGATAACACCAAAGGCTTTGACACATCCATGCTGTCCTGTGCATGGCTCTGGCAAATATGGTCCATGCCAGAACATTCTGGAAAAATTCTCTTCCCAGCAGGACTCTCAAACCCTCACTGCAAACAGAGAAACAACATCATCCACTTGGGTAGGAACCCTCCTGTCCAAGCAAGAGCAGCATTTCCAGAACCATGGACAGGTCAGGATTGGAACGCCAATGACAGAGACTCCACCACCTCTTCCCCAGTCTGACTGCCCTCACAATGAATAGCTCTTTCTGCACCAAGGAAATTCAATCTGTTTTCGTATCCACCCTTGCCCTCTTTTCCCTCATGGCAGCACTGCTGAGATCAGCCAGACTTCCTCGACTTCATTCCATGCCATCAGGCATTTGCACTCACTGATGACACTCCCCTGCCCATCCTTGTCTCCTGGGAGCCCCAGGTATCTTGATCCTCTGTCAAAGAGCCCCTTAGATTATCTTGGTGGCCTTGTACTGGTTTTGTTCCAGTAAGTCCATGAGGTTCTTCTGCTGGGGAGCCCAGAAATGCCCACACCAACCCACCTAAGTGTTGAGGATGTTGGTCTGTGTTGGTTCCGTGGATACAACTCTTGAACTACATCCCTTGAGACTTGACTTTGCATGGATTTCAGATCTTGCCCAGAATGTTATATATGATAAAAATCTAGCAGTCCAATTCACTGACCATTTACACAACCTGTCCATTCTGGGATAGTCTGGGATGATGCCGTAGGAGACACAGTAAATATCCCAGGTGAAAAAATGGAGGTTAACACCAGCCATGTCTCTCTCATAATCCCCAATTAGCTGCTCTTCTCTGTAGCTAACACTGAGGTCATTAATTTTTGATTTTGCCCCCCAAAATTAATGCTAACTTCTCCTTAATATCTTCCTTTCTGACCTGCTCTTGGCAGTCCTTTACAGAATTACGAAATTGTCCCATCCATGTCTGCAGGAAGGAGGTGCCTGGAGAGCCATTAGCAAAGTCAGAGGGAGTAAATGCACTGCAAGGGGGCAGGTGCTAAAGCCCAGCACAGCTGCAAAGCCCAGAGCAGCCTGGCAGGGTGAAGAGGGCTCCCCTTCACAACACACCCACAACCTAAACCACACAAGTGACACAAAATGACCTCACTGATGACACCCATATTATTCCTAGGTATTCTTGGATATTCTGGTTTCCCTGACACACACATTCTAAGCAAATCTTCCCAAATACCAACTCTTACTTAAAAGCTGCTGCCTGGGTCAGATGGACGCAGACTCAAGGGCAGCACTTGGAGTTGTACAGCTGCAGCAAGGAAAACATTCCCCACCTTCCCATCACTTACACAGCTGCAACAGGAAAAACTGATGTTATCATTTCCATTCTAGTGACTCTAAATAGTAACAAGGTTACTTTTTCTGAAAATTCAATATCTCAGTTCCTTCATCTGCTCCTCACATGTCTTGTTCTTCTTATCTTTCACCAGCTACGATGAAGCAACACAAGACTTTGGGGAGCAAGGGAGGCTTCCCTAAACACCTAAACGGGATAGTCTGCCCATTTCCTGTGGAAAAATCATGCCATATGGACAGGTTCAAAAAGTTGGAAAGCTGGTAGGAAAGGAAAGAATGTAATGGAAGGGGAGACTCCTCACCCCCAAAAGAGCTGCAAAGCTGGGACCAGCCTGATGTGGTTGTGGAGGGAATGATGCTCCTCTTCACAAGACACCAACAAAGCACAGCACACACAGTGACCTCACTGATGACACCCCACCGTCCAAAGATTTGGTCATGACTTCAGCCTTTCCTGAAAAGCATCATCACCACCAAACTTCGGTCTCTCAAACTCACACATTAAAGGATCCACCAAGGACAGATGGACACAGACTCAAGAGTAGACTATGGCATTGCAGACTTATGGGAAGGAAAACATTCCACACCTCAAGACTCACCAGGAGGGGCCAGCTAAAAACTGCAGGCTCAAAAATGCTGCAGGGTCAAGGGTAGGGTTGCCTCACCCATCCAAGACCAGAATAAAAGCCGGCCCAGAGCCTCTCTCCCTCACACACTTCTCCTCAAGCCTTCTCCTCCTGCTCCTGTTCTGACAACCAGGTGAGCCTCAAACCCCCCTGCTCCTGCACCCCCCAGCCCCTCTCTTCCAGCATGCTGAGCTCCAGCCTCAGCAGCCCTCACACATCCTGACAGTTCCACAACAGCTGCCACACTCCCTCACCATTCCCATCACTGTCCCTCAGACCCCCCATGCCCCCTGCCCTGCCTCACCTCCCTCTCTTCCAGGCACCCTCCACACCACACCCATGGCCTACACGACCGCTGCAGTCCCTTGCGGACCCACCCCGCTGGCCAACAGCTGCAACGAGCCCTGTGCCCTGCAATGCCAGGATTCCCGCGTCATCATCAACCCTTCCCCTGTGCTGGTCACCCCTGCCAGGACCCATCATGACCTCCTTCCCCCAGAACACCGCTGTAGGATCCACCTCCTCCGCTGCTCTGGGCACTGAGCTCAATGCCCAGGGACAGCCCATCTCTGGGGGATTTGGCTTTGGCCTTGGCTACGGCCTGGGAGGCCTGGGCTGCTATGGCAGAAGGGGCTATGCCTCCATCTGCTAAGGGCCCTCAGCACCACCCCTGACACCACCAGCTCTGGCCTCTGCCAACAGCTCCGGCAGCAAAACACCTCAGCTGGTCTTTTCCCTACCTGCTCTGCCAACCCGCCCCTTCAATCTCTTTCTCCTTTCTCTCGATTTTATTGCCTCAATAAAGTTCTGTTGCATCAAAGCCTGAGATGCCTCCCTTTGTGTTTGAATCCCAGTGGTCTCCCCCCTTACTCAGCACAGTGCCACAAATGAACAGGCCATTGGGGGGATGGAAAAGAGCCAAAACATCCTTCTTAGCAAGGATGTCACCACCTGTACCAAATAAGACTGGCAAGGGATGTAAGGGAGGAGGGAGACAAATTTCCAGAACATGAGACAAGCCCATCACCTGATAACACCAAAGGCTTTGACACATCCATGCTGTCCTGTGCATGGCTCTGGCAAATATGGTCCATGCCAGAACATTCTGGAAAAATTCTCTTCCCAGCAGGACTCTCAAACCCTCACTGCAAACAGAAAAACAACATCATCCACTTGGGTAGGAACCCTCCTGTCCAAGCAAGAGCAGCATTTCCAGAACCATGGACAGGTCAGGATTGGAACGCCAATGACAGAGACTCCACCACCTCTTCCCCAATCTGACTGCCCTCACAATGAATAGCTCTTTCTGCACCAAGGAAATTCAATCTGTTTTCGTATCCACCCTTGCCCTCTTTTCCCTCATGGCAGCACTGCTGAGATCAGCCAGACTTCCTCGACTTCATTCCATGCCATCAGGCATTTGCACTCACTGATGACACTCCCCCTGCCCATCCTTGTCTCCTGGGAGCCCCAGGTATCTCGATCCTCTGTCAAAGAGCCCCTTAGATTATCTTGGTGGCCTTGTACTGGTTTTGTTCCAGTAAGTCCATGAGGTTCTTCTGCTGGGGAGCCCAGAAATGCCCACATGTCGTGGGTTTACAGGAAGCAGGTTTTCTGGGAATGGAGTGGCCAGAGGCCAATAGGTGTCCAGATTTTAAATTGACACCAGGCTTGGCCACTGAGGGTGGATGCGCTTCTGAGAACACAGGGGGTTAGAAGCAGAGCACTCCCTTGGGCTCTCTTTGATTTCCGGCCAGCAAAGAGGCAGGCTCCCCTGCCCGGGCCCGAAGCCATGGGGGAGGAGAAAACCTCCTGCCCCGGCAGAGGTAGGCCTGACCCCTCAGGATGGAAGGGTGGTGGGGGGGACCAGGAGGCGTTGGGCAGCCCCCTCAGGAGAGAGACAGAGGGAGAGAGGCCCTGAGAAGATTTGGGTAGCCCCCCCCCCCAGCTAGAAGATGAGAGAGAGAAAGCTGGTACGGGCCTGTGGCCTTGAAGTGATATCGGCCTGTGAAGAAGGAGGGGAAGGGGGGAGTGCAGCAGGGAAGGAGCCTGGCCGCGTGCAGAAGTTTGTTAACCCCTTTCTGGACAATGAAGACCTCACAGAGCATTTGGACCTTTCCTGGAGGGAGATGGAGTGGATGATAAAGAGGAAATGGGCAAGAGAATGACAGTCGGAGCAGTGAGTGAGGCTGGGAGAGTAAAAGAAGAGGCCGGAAAGAGATGATGGAGTAGCTGGTTGCTGGACTCTTTTGGTACAGCCATGGACAGAACTGGAGGCTGCGGCCCCAAGCGACACAGAGAAGGGCGCAGGGGGGTATGCTTCCCTCGCGACGCAGAGGCGGCGCGCAGGGCGCTCCCCCCCTACCCACATGGCTCAGAACTGAGAGGGTTCAGTTTGGAGACCCCCCGGCCCCAGGGGGTAGACAAGTATGAGAGGGACAAGAGGTCCCGAATGAGAGTAAACTGTGCTTTTTTTTAGAACTGGTCAAAGCATCCTTAAAAGGATAACCCTTGAAGCAGCTCTGTTCCTTGTCCAGTGGTGGGAGCGCTGGGCATGCAAGGAAGAGGTCACCATGGCCCCAAGAAGGACTCCTGTCCTCTTGATGGACTGGAATTGAGTATTTACAGGGTGATGGATGGAGAGTTGAAATTTGGAAGATGTATTGGAAATGTGGTGGGGGGGGGAGGAGGAAATGCTTTTTTTGTGGAGTTTTCATTTTCCAGGTGTGTGTGTGTGTGTGTGTGTGTGTGTGTGTGGTTTGTTTTCCTTTTGCAGTTTAGTTAATAAACTTTTTTTCTAAGGTAGAGGCCTGCTTTGCTTATTTCCTGGTCACATCTCACAGCGAACACCAGGGAAGTATATTTTCATGGGGCACTGGCATTGTGCCAGTGTCAAACCATGACACCACACCAACCCACCTAAGTGTTGAGGATGTTGGTCTGTGTTGGCTCCGTGGATACAACTCTTGAACTACATCCCTTGAGACTTGACTTTGCATGGATTTCAGATCTTTGCCCAGAATGTTATATATGATAAAAATCTAGCAGTCCAATTCACTGACCATTTACACAACCTGTCCATTCTGGGATAGTCTGGGATGATGCCGTAGGAGACACAGTAAATATCCAGGTGAAAAAATGGAGGTTAACACTAGCCATGTCTCTCTCATAATCCCCAATTAGCTGCTCTTCTCTGTAGCTAACACTGAGGTCATTAATTTTTGATTTTGCCCCCCAAAATTAATGCTAACTTCTCCTTAATATCTTCCTGTCTGACCTGCTCTTGGCTGTCCTTTACAGAATTACGAAATTGTCCCATCCATGTCTGCAGGAAGGAGGTGCCTGGAGAGCCATTAGCAAAGTCAGAGGGAGTAAATGCACTGCAAGGGGGCAGGTGCTAAAGCCCAGCACAGCTGCAAAGCCCAGAGCAGCCTGGCAGGGTGAAGAGGGCTCCCCTTCACAACACACCCACAACCTGATGACACCCATATTATTCCTAGGTATTCTTGGATATTCTGGTTTCCCTGACACACACATTCTAAGCAAATCTTCCCAAATACCAACTCTTACTTAAAAGCTGCTGCCTCGGTCAGATGGACGTGGACTCAAGGGCAAGACATGGAGTTGTACAGCTGCTGGAAGGAAAACATTCCCCACCGTCCCATCACTTACACAGCTGCAACAGGAAAAACTGATGTTATCATTTCCATTCTAGTGACTCTAAATAGTAACACGGTTACTTTTTCTGAAAATTCAATATCTCAGTTCCTTCATCTGCTCCTCACATGTCTTGTTCTTCTTATCTTTCACCAGCTACGATGAAGCAACACAAGACTTTGGGGAGCAAGGGAGGCTTCCCTAAACACCTAAACGGGATAGTCTGCCCATTTCCTGTGGAAAAATCATGCCATATGGACAGGTTTAAAAAGTTGGAAAGCTGGTAGGAAAGGAAAGAATGTAATGGAAGGGGAGACTCCTCACCCCCAAAAGAGCTGCAAAGCCGGGACCAGCCTGATGTGGCTGTGGAGGGAATGATGCTCCTCTTCACAAGACACCAACAAAGCACAGCACACACAGTGACCTCACTGATGACACCCCACCGTCCAAAGATTTGGTCATGACTTCAGCCTTTCCTGAAAAGCATCATCACCACCAAACTTCGGTCTCTCAAACTCACACATTAAAGCATCCACCAAGGACAGATGGACACAGACTCAAGAGTAGACTATGGCATTGCAGACTTATGGGAAGGAAAACATTCCACACCTCAAGACTCACCAGGAGGGGCCAGCTAAAAACTGCAGGCTCAAAAATGCTGCAGGGTCAAGGGTAGGGTTGCCTCACCCATCCAAGACCAGAATAAAAGCTGGCCCAGAGCCTCTCTCCCTCACACACTTCTCCTCAAGCCTTCTCCTCCTGCTCCTGTTCTGACAACCAGGTGAGCCTCAAACCCCCCTGCTCCTGCACCCCCAGCCCCTCTCTTCCAGCATGCTGAGCTCCAGCCTCAGCAGCCCTCACACATCCTGACAGTTCCACAACAGCTGCCACACTCCCTCACCATTCCCATCACTGTGCCTCAGACCCCCATGCCCCTGCCCTGCCTCACCCCCCTCTCTTCCAGGCACCCTCCACACCACACGCATGGCCTGCTACAACAGCTGCAGTCCCTGCGGACCCACCCCGCTGGCCAACAGCTGCAACGAGCCCTGTGCCCTGCAATGCCAGGATTCCCGCGTCATCATCAACCCTTCCCCTGTGCTGGTCACCCTGCCAGGACCCATCATGACCTCCTTCCCCCAGAACACCGCTGTAGGATCCACCTCCTCCGCTGCTCTGGGCACTGAGCTCAATGCCCAGGGACAGCCCATCTCTGGGGGATTTGGCTTTGGCCTTGGCTATGGCCTGGGAGGCCTGGGTTGCTATGGCAGAAGGGGCTATGGCTCCATCTGCTAAGGGCCCTCAGCACCACCCCTGACACCACCAGCTCTGGCCTCTGCCAACAGCTCCGGCAGCAAAACACCTCAGCTGGTCTTTTCCCTACCTGCTCTGCCAACCCGCTCCCTTCAATCTCTTTCTCCTTTCTCTTCGATTTTATTGCCTCAATAAAGTTCTGTTGCATCAAAGCCTGAGATGCCTCCTTTTGTGTTTGAATCCCAGTGGTCTCCCCTCCTTACTCAGCACAGTGCCACAAATGAACAGGCCATTGGGGGGGATGGAAAAGAGCCAAAACATCTTTCTTAGCAAGGATGTCACCACCTGTACCAAATAAGACTGGCAAGGGATGTAAGGGAGGAGGGAGACAAATTTCCAGAACATGAGACAAGCCCATCACCTGATAACACCAAAGGCTTTGACACATCCATGCTGTCCTGTGCATGGCTCTGGCAAATATGGTCCATGCCAGAACATTCTGGAAAAATTCTCTTCCCAGCAGGACTCTCAAACCCTCACTGCAAACAGAGAAACAACATCATCCACTTGGGTAGGAACCCTCCTGCCCAAGCAAGAGCAGCATTTCCAGAACCATGGACAGGTCAGGATTGGAACGCCAATGACAGAGACTCCACCACCTCTTCCCCAATCTGACTGCCCTCACAATGAATAGCTCTTTCTGCGCCAAGGAAATTCAATCTGTTTTCGTATCCACCCTTGCCCTCTTTTCCCTCATGGCAGCACTGCTGAGATCAGTCAGACTTCCTCGACTTCATTCCATGCCATCAGGCATTTGCACTCACTGATGACACTCCCCTGCCCATCCTTGTCTCCTGGGAGCCCCAGGTATCTCGATCCTCTGTCAAAGAGCCCCTTAGATTATCTTGGTGGCCTTGTACTGGTTTTGTTCCAGTAAGTCCATGAGGTTCTTCTGCTGGGGAGCCCAGAAATGCCCACACCAACCCACCTAAGTGTTGAGGATGTTGGTCTGTGTTGGTTCCGTGGATACAACTCTTGAACTACTTCCCTTGAGACTTGACTTTGCATGGATTTCAGATCTTGCCCAGAATGTTATATATTATAAAAATCTAGCAGTCCAATTCACTGACCATTTACACAACCTGTCCATTCTGGGATAGTCTGGGATGATGCCGTAGGAGACACAGTAAATATCCCAGGTGAAAAAATGGAGGTTAACACCAGCCATGTCTCTCTCATAATCCCCAATTAGCTGCTCTTCTCTGTAGCTAACACTGAGGTCATTAATTTTTGATTTTGCCCCCCAAAATTAATGCTAACTTCTCCTTAATATCTTCCTGTCTGACCTGCTCTTGGCAGTCCTTTACAGAATTACGAAATTGTCCCATCCATGTCTGCAGGAAGGAGGTGCCTGGAGAGCCATTAGCAAAGTCAGAGGGAGTAAATGCACTGCAAGGGGCAGGTGCTAAAGCCCAGCACAGCTGCAAAGCCCAGGGCAGCCTGGCAGGGTGAAGAGGGCTCCCCTTCACAACACACCCACAACCTAAACCACACAAGTGACACAAAATGACCTCACTGATGACACCCATATTATTCCTAGGTATTCTTGGATATTCTGGTTTCCCTGACACACACATTCTAAGCAAATCTTCCCAAATACCAACTCTTACTTAAAAGCTGCTGCCTGGGTCAGATGGACGCAGACTCAAGGGCAGCACTTGGAGTTGTACAGCTGCTGGAAGGAAAATATTCCCCACCTTCCCATCACTTACACAGCTGCAACAGGCAAAACTGATGTTATCATTTCCATTCTAGTGACTCTAAATAGTAACACGGTTACTTTTTCTGAAAATTCAATATCTCAGTTCCTTCATCTGCTCCTCACATGTCTTGTTCTTCTTATCTTTCACCAGCTACGATGAAGCAACACAAGACTTTGGGGAGCAAGGGAGGCTTCCCTAAACACCTAAACGGGATAGTCTGCCCATTTCCTGTGGAAAAATCATGCCATATGGACAGGTTCAAAAAGTTGGAAAGATGGTAGGAAAGGAAAGAATGTAATGGAAGGGGAGACTCCTCACCCCCAAAAGAGCTGCAAAGCCGGGACCAGCCTGATGTGGTTGTGGAGGGAATGATGCTCCTCTTCACAAGACACCAACAAAGCACAGCACACACAGTGACCTCACTGATGACACCCCACCGTCCAAAGCTTTGGTCATGACTTCAGCCTTTCCTGAAAAGCATCATCACCACCAAACTTCGGTCTCTCAAACTCACACATTAAAGCGTCCACCAAGGACAGATGGACACAGACTCAAGAGTAGACTATGGCATTGCAGACTTATGGGAAGGAAAACATTCCACACCTCAAGACTCACCAGGAGGGGCCAGCTAAAAACTGCAGGCTCAAAAATGCTGCAGGGTCAAGGGTAGGGTTGCCTCACCCATCCAAGACCAGAATAAAAGCCGGCCCAGAGCCTCTCTCCCTCACACACTTCTCCTCAAGCCTTCTCCTCCTGCTCCTGTTCTGACAACCAGGTGAGCCTCAAACCCCCCTGCTCCTGCACCCCCCAGCCCCTCTCTTCCAGCATGCTGAGCTCCAGCCTCAGCAGCCCTCACACATCCTGACAGTTCCACAACAGCTGCCACACTCCCTCACCATTCCCATCACTGTCCCTCAGACCCCCATGCCCCCTGCCCTGCCTCACCCCTCTCTTCCAGGCACCCTCCACACCACACCCATGGCCTGCTACGACCGCTGCAGTCCCTGCGGACCCACCCCGCTGGCCAACAGCTGCAACGAGCCCTGTGCCCTGCAATGCCAGGATTCCCGCGTCATCATCAACCCTTCCCCTGTGCTGGTCACCCTGCCAGGACCCATCATGACCTCCTTCCCCCAGAACACCGCTGTAGGATCCACCTCCTCCGCTGCTCTGGGCACTGAGCTCAATGCCCAGGGACAGCCCATCTCTGGGGGATTTGGCTTTGGCCTTGGCTATGGCCTGGGAGGCCTGGGCTGCTATGGCAGGAGGGGCTATGGCTCCATCTGCTAAGGGCCCTCAGCACCACCCCTGACACCACCAGCTCTGGCCTCTGCCAACAGCTCCGGCAGCAAAACACCTCAGCTGGTCTTTTCCCTACCTGCTCTGCCAACCCGCTCCCTTCAATCTCTTTCTCCTTTCTCTTCGATTTTATTGCCTCAATAAAGTTCTGTTGCATCAAAGCCTGAGATGCCTCCTTTTTGTGTTTGAATCCCAGTGGTCTCCCCTCCTTACTCAGCACAGTGCCACAAATGAACAGGCCATTGGGGGGGATGGAAAAGAGCCAAAACATCTTTCTTAGCAAGGATGTCACCACCTGTACCAAATAAGACAGGCAAGGGATGTAAGGGAGGAGGGAGACAAATTTCCAGAACATGAGACAAGCCCATCACCTGATAACACCAAAGGCTTTGACACATCCATGCTGTCCTGTGCATGGCTCTGGCAAATATGGTCCATGCCAGAACATTCTGGAAAAATTCTCTTCCCAGCAGGACTCTCAAACCCTCACTGCAAACAGAGAAACAACATCATCCACTTGGGTAGGAACCCTCCTGCCCAAGCAAGAGCAGCATTTCCAGAACCATGGACAGGTCAGGATTGGAACGCCAATGACAGAGACTCCACCACCTCTTCCCCAATCTGACTGCCCTCACAATGAATAGCTCTTTCTGCGCCAAGGAAATTCAATCTGTTTTCGTATCCACCCTTGCCCCTCTTTTCCCTCATGGCAGCACTGCTGAGATCAGCCAGACTTCCTCGACTTCATTCCATGCCATCAGGCATTTGCACTCACTGATGACACTCCCCTGCCCATCCTTGTCTCCTGGGAGCCCCAGGTATCTCGATCCTCTGTCAAAGAGCCCCTTAGATTATCTTGGTGGCCTTGTACTGGTTTTGTTCCAGTAAGTCCATGAGGTTCTTCTGCTGGGGAGCCCAGAAATGCCCACACCAACCCACCTAAGTGTTGAGGATGTTGGTCTGTGTTGGTTCCGTGGATACAACTCTTGAACTACTTCCCTTGAGACTTGACTTCACCTGCATTTCAGATCTTGCCCAGAATGTTATATATGATAAAAATCTAGCAGTCCAATTCACTGACCATTTACACAACCTGTCCATTCTGGGATAGTCTGGGATGATGCCGTAGGAGACACAGTAAATATCCAGGTGAAAAAATGGAGGTTAACACCAGCCATGTCTCTCTCATAATCCCCAATTAGCTGCTCTTCTCTGTAGCTAACACTGAGGTCATTAATTTTTGATTTTGCCCCCCAAAATTAATGCTAACTTCTCCTTAATATCTTCCTGTCTGACCTGCTCTTGGCAGTCCTTTACAGAATTACGAAATTGTCCCATCCATGTCTGCAGGAAGGAGGTGCCTGGAGAGCCATTAGCAAAGTCAGAGGGAGTAAATGCACTGCAAGGGGCAGGTGCTAAAGCCCAGCACAGCTGCAAAGCCCAGGGCAGCCTGGCAGGGTGAAGAGGGCTCCCCTTCACAACACACCCACAACCTAAACCACACAAGTGACACAAAATGACCTCACTGATGACACCCATATTATTCCTAGGTATTCTTGGATATTCTGGTTTCCCTGACACACACATTCTAAGCAAATCTTCCCAAATACCAACTCTTACTTAAAAGCTGCTGCCTGGGTCAGATGGACGCAGACTCAAGGGCAGCACTTGGAGTTGTACAGCTGCTGGAAGGAAAATATTCCCCCCACCTTCCCATCACTTACACAGCTGCAACAGGCAAAACTGATGTTATCATTTCCATTCTAGTGACTCTAAATAGTAACACGGTTACTTTTTCTGAAAATTCAATATCTCAGTTCCTTCATCTGCTCCTCACATGTCTTGTTCTTCTTATCTTTCACCAGCTACGATGAAGCAACACAAGACTTTGGGGAGCAAGGGAGGCTTCCCTAAACACCTAAACGGGATAGTCTGCCCATTTCCTGTGGAAAAATCATGCCATATGGACAGGTTCAAAAGTTGGAAAGATGGTAGGAAAGGAAAGAATGTAATGGAAGGGGAGACTCCTCACCCCCAAAAGAGCTGCAAAGCCGGGACCAGCCTGATGTGGTTGTGGAGGGAATGATGCTCCTCTTCACAAGACACCAACAAAGCACAGCACACACAGTGACCTCACTGATGACACCCCACCATCCAAAGCTTTGGTCATGACTTCAGCCTTTCCTGAAAAGCATCATCACCACCAAACTTCGGTCTCTCAAACTCACACATTAAAGCATCCACCAAGGACAGATGGACACAGACTCAAGAGTAGACTATGGCATTGCAGACTTATGGGAAGGAAAACATTCCACACCTCAAGACTCACCAGGAGGGGCCAGCTAAAAACTGCAGGCTCAAAAAATGCTGCAGGGTCAAAGGTAGGGTTGCCTCACCCATCCAAGACCAGAATAAAAGCTGGCCCAGAGCCTCTCTCCCCTCACACACTTCTCCTCAAGCCTTCTCCTCCTGCTCCTGTTCTGACAACCAGGTGAGCCTCAAACCCCCCCTGCTCCTGCACCCCCAGCCCCTCTCTTCCAGCATGCTGAGCTCCAGCCTCAGCAGCCCTCACACATCCTGACAGTTCCACAACAGCTGCCACACTCCCTCACCATTCCCATCACTGTCCCTCAGACCCCCATGCCCCTGCCCTGCCTCACCCCCTCTCTTCCAGGCACCCTCCACACCACACCCATGGCCTGCTACGACCGCTGCAGTCCCTGTGGACCCACCCCGCTGGCCAACAGCTGCAACGAGCCCTGTGCCCTGCAATGCCAGAATTCCCGCGTCATCATCAACCCTTCCCCTGTGCTGGTCACCCTGCCAGGACCCATCATGACCTCCTTCCCCCAGAACACCGCTGTAGGATCCACCTCCTCCGCTGCTCTGGGCACTGAGCTCAATGCCCAGGGACAGCCCATCTCTGGGGGATTTGGCTTTGGCCTTGGCTATGGCCTGGGAGGCCTGGGTTGCTATGGCAGAAGGGGCTATGGCTCCATCTGCTAAGGGCCCTCAGCACCACCCCTGACACCACCAGCTCTGGCCTCTGCCAACAGCTCCGGCAGCAAAAACACCTCAGCTGGTCTTTTCCCTACCTGCTCTGCCAACCCGCTCCCCTTCAATCTCTTTCTCCTTTCTCTTCGATTTTATTGCCTCAATAAAGTTCTGTTGCATCAAAGCCTGAGATGCCTCCTTTTGTGTTTGAATCCCAGTGGTCTCCCCTCCTTACTCAGCACAGTGCCATAAATGAACAGGCCATTGGGGGGATGGAAAGAGCCAAAACATCTTTCTTAGCAAGGATGTCACCACCTGTACCAAATAAGACTGGCAAGGGATGTAAGGGGAGGAGGGAGACAAATTTCCAGAACATGAGACAAGCCCATCACCTGATAACACCAAAGGCTTTGACACATCCATGCTGTCCTGTGCATGGCTCTGGCAAATATGGTCCATGCCAGAACATTCTGGAAAAATTCTCTTCCCAGCAGGACTCTCAAACCCTCACTGCAAACAGAGAAACAACATCATCCACTTGGGTAGGAACCCTCCTGCCCAAGCAAGAGCAGCATTTCCAGAACCATGGACAGGTCAGGATTGGAACGCCAATGACAGAGACTCCACCACCTCTTCCCCAATCTGACTGCCCTCACAATGAATAGCTCTTTCTGCGCCAAGGAAATTCAATCTGTTTTCGTATCCACCCTTGCCCTCTTTTCCCTCATGGCAGCACTGCTGAGATCAGCCAGACTTCCTCGACTTCATTCCATGCCATCAGGCATTTGCACTCACTGATGACACTCCCCTGCCCATCCTTGTCTCCTGGGAGCCCCAGGTATCTCGATCCTCTGTCAAAGAGCCCCTTAGATTATCTTGGTGGCCTTGTACTGGTTTTGTTCCAGTAAGTCCATGAGGTTCTTCTGCTGGGGGCCCAGAAATGCCCACACCAACCCACCTAAGTGTTGAGGATGTTGGTCTGTGTTGGTTCCGTGGATACAACTCTTGAACTACTTCCCTTGAGACTTGACTTTGCATGGATTTCAGATCTTGCCCAGAATGTTATATATTATAAAAATCTAGCAGTCCAATTCACTGACCATTTACACAACCTGTCCATTCTGGGATAGTCTGGGATGATGCCGTAGGAGACACAGTAAATATCCCAGGTGAAAAAATGGAGGTTAACACCAGCCATGTCTCTCTCATAATCCCCAATTAGCTGCTCTTCTCTGTAGCTAACACTGAGGTCATTAATTTTTGATTTTGCCCCCCAAAATTAATGCTAACTTCTCCTTAATATCTTCCTGTCTGACCTGCTCTTGGCAGTCCTTTACAGAATTACGAAATTGTCCCATCCATGTCTGCAGGAAGGAGGTGCCTGGAGAGCCATTAGCAAAGTCAGAGGGAGTAAATGCACTGCAAGGGGGCAGGTGCTAAAGCCCAGCACAGCTGCAAAGCCCAGAGCAGCCTGGCAGGGGTGAAGAGGGCTCCCCTTCACAACACACCCACAACCTAAACCACACAAGTGACACAAAATGACCTCACTGATGACACCCATATTATTCCTAGGTATTCTTGGATATTCTGGTTTCCCTGACACACACATTCTAAGCAAATCTTCCCAAATACCAACTCTTACTTAAAAGCTGCTGCCTGGGTCAGATGGACGCAGACTCAAGGGCAGCACTTGGAGTTGTACAGCTGCTGGAAGGAAAATATTCCCCCACCTTCCCATCACTTACACAGCTGCAACAGGCAAAACTGATGTTATCATTTCCATTCTAGTGACTCTAAATAGTAACACGGTTACTTTTTCTGAAAATTCAATATCTCAGTTCCTTCATCTGCTCCTCACATGTCTTGTTCTTCTTATCTTTCACCAGCTACGATGAAGCAACACAAGACTTTGGGGAGCAAGGGAGGCTTCCCTAAACACCTAAACGGGATAGTCTGCCCATTTCCTGTGGAAAAATCATGCCATATGGACAGGTTCAAAAAGTTGGAAAGATGGTAGGAAAGGAAAGAATGTAATGGAAGGGGGAGACTCCTCACCCCCAAAAGAGCTGCAAAGCCGGGACCAGCCTGATGTGGTTGTGGAGGGAATGATGCTCCTCTTCACAAGACACCAACAAAGCACAGCACACACAGTGACCTCACTGATGACACCCCACCGTCCAAAGCTTTGGTCATGACTTCAGCCTTTCCTGAAAAGCATCATCACCACCAAACTTCGGTCTCTCAAACTCACACATTAAAGCGTCCACCAAGGACAGATGGACACAGACTCAAGAGTAGACTATGGCATTGCAGACTTATGGGAAGGAAAACATTCCACACCTCAAGACTCACCAGGAGGGGCCAGCTAAAAACTGCAGGCTCAAAAAATGCTGCAGGGTCAAGGGTAGGGTTGCCTCACCCATCCAAGACCAGAATAAAAGCCGGCCCAGAGCCTCTCTCCCTCACACACTTCTCCTCAAGCCTTCTCCTCCTGCTCCTGTTCTGACAACCAGGTGAGCCTCAAACCCCCCTGCTCCTGCACCCCCAGCCCCTCTCTTCCAGCATGCTGAGCTCCAGCCTCAGCAGCCCTCACACATCCTGACAGTTCCACAACAGCTGCCACACTCCCTCACCATTCCCATCACTGTCCCTCAGACCCCCATGCCCCTGCCCTGCCTCACCTCCCTCTCTTCCAGGCACCCTCCACACCACACCCATGGCCTGCTACGACCGCTGCAGTCCCTGCGGACCCACCCCGCTGGCCAACAGCTGCAACGAGCCCTGTGCCCTGCAATGCCAGGATTCCCGCGTCATCATCAACCCTTCCCCTGTGCTGGTCACCCTGCCAGGACCCATCATGACCTCCTTCCCCAGAACACCGTCGGATCCACCTCCTCCGCTGCTCTGGGCACTGAGCTCAATGCCCAGGGACAGCCCATCTCTGGGGGATTTGGCTTTGGCCTTGGCTATGGCCTGGGAGGCCTGGGCTGCTATGGCAGGAGGGGCTATGGCTCCATCTGCTAAGGGCCCTCAGCACCACCCCTGACACCACCAGCTCTGGCCTCTGCCAACAGCTCCGGCAGCAAAACACCTCAGCTGGTCTTTTCCCTACCTGCTCTGCCAACCCGCTCCCTTCAATCTCTTTCTCCTTTCTCTTCGATTTTATTGCCTCAATAAAGTTCTGTTGCATCAAAGCCTGAGATGCCTCCTTTTGTGTTTGAATCCCAGTGGTCTCCCCTCCTTACTCAGCACAGTGCCACAAATGAACAGGCCATTGGGGGGGATGGAAAAGAGCCAAAACATCTTTCTTAGCAAGGATGTCACCACCTGTACCAAATAAGACAGGCAAGGGATGTAAGGGAGGAGGGAGACAAATTTCCAGAACATGAGACAAGCCCATCACCTGATAACACCAAAGGCTTTGACACATCCATGCTGTCCTGTGCATGGCTCTGGCAAATATGGTCCATGCCAGAACATTCTGGAAAAATTCTCTTCCCAGCAGGACTCTCAAACCCTCACTGCAAACAGAGAAACAACATCATCCACTTGGGTAGGAACCCTCCTGCCCAAGCAAGAGCAGCATTTCCAGAACCATGGACAGGTCAGGATTGGAACGCCAATGACAGAGACTCCACCACCTCTTCCCCAATCTGACTGCCCTCACAATGAATAGCTCTTTCTGCGCCAAGGAAATTCAATCTGTTTTCGTATCCACCCTTGCCCTCTTTTCCCTCATGGCAGCACTGCTGAGATCAGCCAGACTTCCTCGACTTCATTCCATGCCATCAGGCATTTGCACTCACTGATGACACTCCCCTGCCCATCCTTGTCTCCTGGGAGCCCCAGGTATCTCGATCCTCTGTCAAAGAGCCCCTTAGATTATCTTGGTGGCCTTGTACTGGTTTTGTTCCAGTAAGTCCATGAGGTTCTTCTGCTGGGGAGCCCAGAAATGCCCACACCAACCCACCTAAGTGTTGAGGATGTTGGTCTGTGTTGGTTCCGTGGATACAACTCTTGAACTACTTCCCTTGAGACTTGACTTCACCTGCATTTCAGATCTTGCCCAGAATGTTATATATTATAAAAATCTAGCAGTCCAATTCACTGACCATTTACACAACCTGTCCATTCTGGGATAGTCTGGGATGATGCCGTAGGAGACACAGTAAATATCCAGGTGAAAAAATGGAGGTTAACACCAGCCATGTCTCTCTCATAATCCCCAATTAGCTGCTCTTCTCTGTAGCTAACACTGAGGTCATTAATTTTTGATTTTGCCCCCCAAAATTAATGCTAACTTCTCCTTAATATCTTCCTGTCTGACCTGCTCTTGGCAGTCCTTTACAGATACGAAATTGTCCCATCCATGTCTGCAGGAAGGAGGTGCCTGGAGAGCCATTAGCAAAGTCAGAGGGAGTAAATGCACTGCAAGGGGCAGGTGCTAAAGCCCAGCACAGCTGCAAAGCCCAGGGCAGCCTGGCAGGGTGAAGAGGGCTCCCCTTCACAACACACCCACAACCTAAACCACACAAGTGACACAAAATGACCTCACTGATGACACCCATATTATTCCTAGGTATTCTTGGATATTCTGGTTTCCCTGACACACACATTCTAAGCAAATCTTCCCAAATACCAACTCTTACTTAAAAGCTGCTGCCTGGGTCAGATGGACGCAGACTCAAGGGCAGCACTTGGAGTTGTACAGCTGCTGGAAGGAAAATATTCCCCACCTTCCCATCACTTACACAGCTGCAACAGGCAAAACTGATGTTATCATTTCCATTCTAGTGACTCTAAATAGTAACACGGTTACTTTTTCTGAAAATTCAATATCTCAGTTCCTTCATCTGCTCCTCACATGTCTTGTTCTTCTTATCTTTCACCAGCTACGATGAAGCAACACAAGACTTTGGGGAGCAAGGGAGGCTTCCCTAAACACCTAAACGGGATAGTCTGCCCATTTCCTGTGGAAAAATCATGCCATATGGACAGGTTCAAAAAGTTGGAAAGATGGTAGGAAAGGAAAGAATGTAATGGAAGGGGAGACTCCTCACCCCCAAAAGAGCTGCAAAGCCGGGACCAGCCTGATGTGGTTGTGGAGGGAATGATGCTCCTCTTCACAAGACACCAACAAAGCACAGCACACACAGTGACCTCACTGATGACACCCCCACCATCCAAAGCTTTGGTCATGACTTCAGCCTTTCCTGAAAAGCATCATCACCACCAAACTTCGGTCTCTCAAACTCACACATTAAAGCATCCACCAAGGACAGATGGACACAGACTCAAGAGTAGACTATGGCATTGCAGACTTATGGGAAGGAAAACATTCCACACCTCAAGACTCACCAGGAGGGGCCAGCTAAAAACTGCAGGCTCAAAAATGCTGCAGGGTCAAAGGTAGGGTTGCCTCACCCATCCAAGACCAGAATAAAAGCTGGCCCAGAGCCTCTCTCCCTCACACACTTCTCCTCAAGCCTTCTCCTCCTGCTCCTGTTCTGACAACCAGGTGAGCCTCAAACCCCCCTGCTCCTGCACCCCCAGCCCCTCTCTTCCAGCATGCTGAGCTCCAGCCTCAGCAGCCCTCACACATCCTGACAGTTCCACAACAGCTGCCACACTCCCTCACCATTCCCATCACTGTCCCTCAGACCCCCATGCCCCTGCCCTGCCTCACCCCCTCTCTTCCAGGCACCCTCCACACCACACCCATGGCCTGCTACGACCGCTGCAGTCCCTGTGGACCCACCCCGCTGGCCAACAGCTGCAACGAGCCCTGTGCCCTGCAATGCCAGAATTCCAGCGTCATCATCAACCCTTCCCCTGTGCTGGTCACCCTGCCAGGACCCATCATGACCTCCTTCCCCCAGAACACCGCCGTGGGATCCACATCCTCCGCTGCCCGGGCACTGAGCTCAATGCCCAGGGACAGCCCATCTCTGGGGGATTTGGCTTTTGGCCTTGGCTATGGCCTGGGAGGCCTGGGCTGCTATGGCAGGAAGGGGCTATGGCTCCATCTGCTAAGGGCCCTCAGCACCAGCCCTGACACCACCAGCTCTGGCCTCTGCCAACAGCTCCGGCAGCAAAACACCTCAGCTGGTCTTTTCCCTACCTGCTCTGCCAACCCGCTCCCTTCAATCTCTTTCTCCTTTCTCTTCGATTTTATTGCCTCAATAAAGTTCTGTTGCATCAAAGCCTGAGATGCCTCCTTTTGTGTTTGAATCCCAGTGGTCTCCCCTCCTTACTCAGCACAGTGCCACAAATGAACAGGCCATTGGGGGATGGAAAAGAGCCAAAACATCTTTCTTAGCAAGGATGTCACCACCTGTACCAAATAAGACAGGCAAGGGATGTAAGGGAGGGAGGGAGACAAATTTCCAGAACATGAGACAAGCCCATCACCTGATAACACCAAAGGCTTTGACACATCCATGCTGTCCTGTGCATGGCTCTGGCAAATATGGTCCATGCCAGAACATTCTGGAAAAATTCTCTTCCCAGCAGGACTCTCAAACCCTCACTGCAAACAGAGAAACAACATCATCCACTTGGGTAGGAACCCTCCTGCCCAAGCAAGAGCAGCATTTCCAGAACCATGGACAGGTCAGGATTGGAACGCCAATGACAGAGACTCCACCACCTCTTCCCCAATCTGACTGCCCTCACAATGAATAGCTCTTTCTGCGCCAAGGAAATTCAATCTGTTTTCGTATCCACCCTTGCCCTCTTTTCCCTCATGGCAGCACTGCTGAGATCAGCCAGACTTCCTCGACTTCATTCCATGCCATCAGGCATTTGCACTCACTGATGACACTCCCCTGCCCATCCTTGTCTCCTGGGAGCCCCAGGTATCTCGATCCTCTGTCAAAGAGCCCCTTAGATTATCTTGGTGGCCTTGTACTGGTTTTGTTCCAGTAAGTCCATGAGGTTCTTCTGCTGGGGAGCCCAGAAATGCCCACACCAACCCACCTAAGTGTTGAGGATGTTGGTCTGTGTTGGTTCCGTGGATACAACTCTTGAACTACTTCCCTTGAGACTTGACTTCACCTGCATTTCAGATCTTGCCCAGAATGTTATATATTATAAAAATCTAGCAGTCCAATTCACTGACCATTTACACAACCTGTCCATTCTGGGATAGTCTGGGATGATGCCGTAGGAGACACAGTAAATATCCAGGTGAAAAAATGGAGGTTAACACCAGCCATGTCTCTCTCATAATCCCCAATTAGCTGCTCTTCTCTGTAGCTAACACTGAGGTCATTAATTTTTGATTTTGCCCCCCAAAATTAATGCTAACTTCTCCTTAATATCTTCCTGTCTGACCTGCTCTTGGCAGTCCTTTACAGAATTACGAAATTGTCCCATCCATGTCTGCAGGAAGGAGGTGCCTGGAGAGCCATTAGCAAAGTCAGAGGGAGTAAATGCACTGCAAGGGGGCAGGTGCTAAAGCCCAGCACAGCTGCAAAGCCCAGGGCAGCCTGGCAGGGTGAAGAGGGCTCCCCTTCACAACACACCCACAACCTAAACCACACAAGTGACACAAAATGACCTCACTGATGACACCCATATTATTCCTAGGTATTCTTGGATATTCTGGTTTCCCTGACACACACATTCTAAGCAAATCTTCCCAAATACCAACTCTTACTTAAAAGCTGCTGCCTGGGTCAGATGGACGCAGACTCAAGGGCAGCACTTGGAGTTGTACAGCTGCTGGAAGGAAAATATTCCCCACCTTCCCATCACTTACACAGCTGCAACAGGCAAAACTGATGTTATCATTTCCATTCTAGTGACTCTAAATAGTAACACGGTTACTTTTTCTGAAAATTCAATATCTCAGTTCCTTCATCTGCTCCTCACATGTCTTGTTCTTCTTATCTTTCACCAGCTACGATGAAGCAACACAAGACTTTGGGGAGCAAGGGAGGCTTCCCTAAACACCTAAACGGGATAGTCTGCCCATTTCCTGTGGAAAAATCATGCCATATGGACAGGTTCAAAAAGTTGGAAAGATGGTAGGAAAGGAAAGAATGTAATGGAAGGGGAGACTCCTCACCCCCAAAAGAGCTGCAAAGCCGGGACCAGCCTGATGTGGTTGTGGAGGGAATGATGCTCCTCTTCACAAGACACCAACAAAGCACAGCACACACAGTGACCTCACTGATGACACCCCACCATCCAAAGCTTTGGTCATGACTTCAGCCTTTCCTGAAAAGCATCATCACCACCAAACTTCGGTCTCTCAAACTCACACATTAAAGCATCCACCAAGGACAGATGGACACAGACTCAAGAGTAGACTATGGCATTGCAGACTTATGGGAAGGAAAACATTCCACACCTCAAGACTCACCAGGAGGGGCCAGCTAAAAACTGCAGGCTCAAAAATGCTGCAGGGTCAAAGGTAGGGTTGCCTCACCCATCCAAGACCAGAATAAAAGCTGGCCCAGAGCCTCTCTCCCTCACACACTTCTCCTCAAGCCTTCTCCTCCTGCTCCTGTTCTGACAACCAGGTGAGCCTCAAACCCCCCTGCTCCTGCACCCCCAGCCCCTCTCTTCCAGCATGCTGAGCTCCAGCCTCAGCAGCCCTCACACATCCTGACAGTTCCACAACAGCTGCCACACTCCCTCACCATTCCCATCACTGTCCCTCAGACCCCCATGCCCCTGCCCTGCCTCACCCCCCTCTCTTCCAGGCACCCTCCACACCACACCCATGGCCTGCTACGACCGCTGCAGTCCCTGTGGACCCACCCCGCTGGCCAACAGCTGCAACGAGCCCTGTGCCCTGCAATGCCAGAATTCCAGCGTCATCATCAACCCTTCCCCTGTGCTGGTCACCCTGCCAGGACCCATCATGACCTCCTTCCCCCAGAACACCGCCGTCGGATCCACATCCTCCGCTGCCGTGGGCACTGAGCTCAATGCCCAGGGACAGCCCATCTCTGGGGGATTTGGCTTTGGCCTTGGCTATGGCCTGGGAGGCCTGGGCTGCTATGGCAGAAGGGGCTATGGCTCCATCTGCTAAGGGCCCTCAGCACCAGCCCTGACACCACCAGCTCTGGCCTCTGCCAACAGCTCCGGCAGCAAAACACCTCAGCTGGTCTTTTCCCTACCTGCTCTGCCAACCCGCTCCCTTCAATCTCTTTCTCCTTTCTCTTCGATTTTATTGCCTCAATAAAGTTCTGTTGCATCAAAGCCTGAGATGCCTCCTTTTGTGTTTGAATCCCAGTGGTCTCCCCTCCTTACTCAGCACAGTGCCACAAATGAACAGGCCATTGGGGGGGATGGAAAAGAGCCAAAACATCTTTCTTAGCAAGGATGTCACCACCTGTACCAAATAAGACAGGCAAGGGATGTAAGGGAGGAGGGAGACAAATTTCAGAACATGAGACAAGCCCATCACCTGATAACACCAAAGGCTTTGACACATCCATGCTGTCCTGTGCATGGCTCTGGCAAATATGGTCCATGCCAGAACATTCTGGAAAAATTCTCTTCCCAGCAGGACTCTCAAACCCTCACTGCAAACAGAGAAACAACATCATCCACTTGGGTAGGAACCCTCCTGCCCAAGCAAGAGCAGCATTTCCAGAACCATGGACAGGTCAGGATTGGAACGCCAATGACAGAGACTCCACCACCTCTTCCCCAATCTGACTGCCCTCACAATGAATAGCTCTTTCTGCGCCAAGGAAATTCAATCTGTTTTCGTATCCACCCTTGCCCTCTTTTCCCTCATGGCAGCACTGCTGAGATCAGCCAGACTTCCTCGACTTCATTCCATGCCATCAGGCATTTGCACTCACTGATGACACTCCCCTGCCCATCCTTGTCTCCTGGGAGCCCCAGGTATCTCGATCCTCTGTCAAAGAGCCCCTTAGATTATCTTGGTGGCCTTGTACTGGTTTTGTTCCAGTAAGTCCATGAGGTTCTTCTGCTGGGGAGCCCAGAAATGCCCACACCAACCCACCTAAGTGTTGAGGATGTTGGTCTGTGTTGGTTCCGTGGATACAACTCTTGAACTACTTCCCTTGAGACTTGACTTCACCTGCATTTCAGATCTTGCCCAGAATGTTATATATTATAAAAATCTAGCAGTCCAATTCACTGACCATTTACACAACCTGTCCATTCTGGGATAGTCTGGGATGATGCCGTAGGAGACACAGTAAATATCCAGGTGAAAAATGGAGGTTAACACCAGCCATGTCTCTCTCATAATCCCCAATTAGCTGCTCTTCTCTGTAGCTAACACTGAGGTCATTAATTTTTGATTTTGCCCCCCAAAATTAATGCTAACTTCTCCTTAATATCTTCCTGTCTGACCTGCTCTTGGCAGTCCTTTACAGAATTACGAAATCGTCCCATCCATGTCTGCAGGAAGGAGGTGCCTGGAGAGCCATTAGCAAAGTCAGAGGGAGTAAATGCACTGCAAGGGGGCAGGTGCTAAAGCCCAGCACAGCTGCAAAGCCCAGGGCAGCCTGGCAGGGTGAAGAGGGCTCCCCTTCACAACACACCCACAACCTAAACCACACAAGTGACACAAAATGACCTCACTGATGACACCCATATTATTCCTAGGTATTCTTGGATATTCTGGTTTCCCTGACACACACATTCTAAGCAAATCTTCCCAAATACCAACTCTTACTTAAAAGCTGCTGCCTGGGTCAGATGGACGCAGACTCAAGGGCAGCACTTGGAGTTGTACAGCTGCAGCAAGGAAAACATTCCCCACCTTCCCATCACTTACACAGCTGCAACAGGCAAAACTGATGTTATCATTTCCATTCTAGTGACTCTAAATAGTAACACGGTTACTTTTTCTGAAAATTCAATATCTCAGTTCCTTCATCTGCTCCTCACATGTCTTGTTCTTCTTATCTTTCACCAGCTACGATGAAGCAACACAAGACTTTGGGGAGCAAGGGAGGCTTCCCTAAACACCTAAACGGGATAGTCTGCCCATTTCCTGTGGAAAAATCATGCCATATGGACAGGTTCAAAAAGTTGGAAAGATGGTAGGAAAGGAAAGAATGTAATGGAAGGGGAGACTCCTCACCCCCAAAAGAGCTGCAAAGCCGGGACCAGCCTGATGTGGTTGTGGAGGGAATGATGCTCCTCTTCACAAGACACCAACAAAGCACAGCACACACAGTGACCTCACTGATGACACCCCACCATCCAAAGCTTTGGTCATGACTTCAGCCTTTCCTGAAAAGCATCATCACCACCAAACTTCGGTCTCTCAAACTCACACATTAAAGCATCCACCAAGGACAGATGGACACAGACTCAAGAGTAGACTATGGCATTGCAGACTTATGGGAAGGAAAACATTCCACACCTCAAGACTCACCAGGAGGGGCCAGCTAAAAACTGCAGGCTCAAAAATGCTGCAGGGTCAAGGGTAGGGTTGCCTCACCCATCCAAGACCAGAATAAAAGCCGGCCCAGAGCCTCTCTCCCTCACACACTTCTCCTCAAGCCTTCTCCTCCTGCTCCTGTTCTGACAACCAGGTGAGCCTCAAACCCCCCTGCTCCTGCACCCCCAGCCCCTCTCTTCCAGCATGCTGAGCTCCAGCCTCAGCAGCCCTCACACATCCTGACAGTTCCACAACAGCTGCCACACTCCCTCACCATTCCCATCACTGTCCCTCAGACCCCCATGCCCCTGCCCTGCCTCACCTCCCTCTCTTCCAGGCACCCTCCACACCACACCCATGGCCTGCTACGACCGCTGCAGTCCCTGCGGACCCACCCCGCTGGCCAACAGCTGCAACGAGCCCTGTGCCCTGCAATGCCAGGATTCCCGCGTCATCATCAACCCTTCCCCTGTGCTGGTCACCCTGCCAGGACCCATCATGACCTCCTTCCCCCAGAACACCGCCGTCGGATCCACCTCCTCCGCTGCTCTGGGCACTGAGCTCAATGCCCAGGGACAGCCCATCTCTGGGGGATTTGGCTTTGGCCTTGGCTACGGCCTGGGAGGCCTGGGCTGCTATGGCAGAAGGGGCTATGGCTCCATCTGCTAAGGGCCCTCAGCACCAGCCCCTGACACCACCAGCTCTGGCCTCTGCCAACAGCTCCGGCAGCAAAACACCTCAGCTGGTCTTTTCCCTACCTGCTCTGCCAACCCGCTCCCTTCAATTTCTTTCTCCTTTCTCTTCGATTTTATTGCCTCAATAAAGTTCTGTTGCATCAAAGTCTGAAATGCCTCCTTTTGTGTTTGAATCCCAGTGGTCTCCCCTCCTTACTCAGCACAGTGCCACAAATGAACAGGCCATTGGGGGGGATGGAAAAGAGCCAAAACATCTTTCTTAGCAAGGATGTCACCACCTGTACCAAATAAGACAGGCAAGGGATGTAAGGGAGGAGGGAGACAAATTTCCAGAACATGAGACAAGCCCATCACCTGATAACACCAAAGGCTTTGACACATCCATGCTGTCCTGTGCATGGCTCTGGCAAATATGGTCCATGCCAGAACATTCTGGTAAAATTCTCTTCCCAGCAGGACTCTCAAACCCTCACTGCAAACAGAGAAACAACATCATCCACTTGGGTAGGAACCCTCCTGCCCAAGCAAGAGCAGCATTTCCAGAACCATGGACAGGTCAGGATTGGAACGCCAATGACAGAGACTCCACCACCTCTTCCCCAGTCTGACTGCCCTCACAATGAATAGCTCTTTCTGCGCCAAGGAAATTCAATCTGTTTTCGTATCCACCCTTGCCCTCCTTTCCCTCATGGCAGCACTGCTGAGATCAGCCAGACTTCCTCGACTTCATTCCATGCCATCAGGCATTTGCACTCACTGATGACACTCCCCTGCCCATCCTTGTCTCCTGGGAGCCCCAGGTATCTCGATCCTCTGTCAAAGAGCCCCTTAGATCATCTTGGTGGCCTTGTACTGGTTTTGTTCCAGTAAGTCCATGAGGTTCTTCTGCTGGGGAGCCCAGAAATGCCCACACCAACCCACCTAAGTGTTGAGGATGTTGGTCTGTATTGGCTCCGTGGATACAACTCTTGAACTACTTCCCTTGAGACTTGACTTTGCATGGATTTCAGATCTTGCCCAGAATGTTATATATGATAAAAATCTAGCAGTCCAATTCACTGACCATTTACACAACCTGTCCATTCTGGGATTGTCTGGGATGATGCCGTAGGAGACACAGTCAGTATCCCAGGTGAAAAAATGGAGGTTAACACCAGCCATGTCTCTCTCATAATCCCCAATTAGCTGCTCTTCTCTGTAGCTAACACTGAGGTCATTAATTTTTGATTTTGCCCCCCAAAATTAATGCCAACTTCTCCTTAATATCTTCCTGTCTGACCTGCTCTTGGCAGTCCTTTACAGAATTACGAAATTGTCCCATCCATGTCTGCAGGAAGGAGGTGCCTGGGGAGCCATTAGCAAAGTCAGAGGGAGTAAATGCACTGCAAGGGGGCAGGTGCTAAAGCCCAGCACAGCTGCAAAGCCCAGAGCAGCCTGGCAGGGCGAAGAGGGCTCCCCTTCACAACACACCCACAACCTAAACCACACAAGTGACACAAAATGACCTCACTGATGACACCCATATTATTCCTAGGTATTCTTGGATATTCTGGTTTCCCTGACACACACATTCTAAGCAAATCTTCCCAAATACCAACTCTTACTTAAAAGCTGCTGCCTCGGTCAGATGGACGTGGACTCAAGGGCAAGACATGGAGTTGTACAGCTGCTGGAAGGAAAACATTCCCCACCTTCCCATCACTTTCACAGCTGCACCAGGCAAAACTTATGATTTCCATTCTAGTGACTCTAGAGAGTAACAAGGTTACTCTCTTCTTCTGAAAATTCAACATCTCCAGTTTCTTCAACTGCTCCTCACTTGTCTTGTTCTTCTTATCTTTCACCAGCTAGGATGAATCAACACAGACTGTGGGAAGCATCTGTGGCATCCCTAAACACATAAATGGGATAACCTGCCCGTTTCCTGTGGATAAATCATAGCATATTGACAGGTTTAGAAAGCTGGAAATATGGTAGAGAGGAAGAGAATATAATGGAAGGGAACACCCCTCACTCCCAAAAGAGCTGCAAAGCCGGGACCAGCCTGATGTGGCTGTGGGGGGAATGATGCTCCTCTTCACAAGACACCAACAAAGCACAGCACACACAGTGACCTCACTGATGACACCCCACTGTCCAAAGCTTTGGTCATGACTTCAGCCTTTCCTGAAAAACACCAGCAGCAGCAAACTTTGGTCCTTTAAACTCACATATTAAAGATGCTGCCAAGGACAGATGGTCATGGACTCAAGAGTAGGATATGACATTGAAGAGTTCTGGGAAGGAAAACATTCCCCACCTCAAGACTCACCAGAGGGGGCCAGCTAAAAACTGCAATCTCCAAAATGCTGCAGTGTCAAGGGTAGTGCTTTCCACACATACAGGATGAGCATAAAAGCCAGTCCACAGCCTCCCTCACATACTTGTCCTGACTCCTCCTGCTCCTGCTGACAACCAGGTGAGCCTCAAGCCATGACCCTCCTGCTCATGCACCCCTGACTCCTCTCTTTCAACATGCTCTGCCTCAGACTCTGCAGCCCCCACAGCTTCCCACAGCCCCACAACAGCCTCCACACTCCCTCACCCTCCTGCATCACTGCCCCTGCCTCACCCCTGCCCTGCCTCACCCCTCTGTCTTCCAGGCACCCTCCACACCACACCCATGGCCTGCAACAGCCTCTGCCGTCCCTGCGGACCCACCCCGCTGGCCAACAGCTGCAACGAGCCCTGTGCCCTGCAATGCCAGGATTCCCGCGTCATCATCAACCCTTCCCCTGTGCTGGTCACCCTGCCGGGACCCATCATGACCTCCTTCCCCCAGAACACCGCCGTCGGATCCACCTCCTCCGCTGCTCTGGGCACTGAGCTCAGTGTGCAGGGACAGCCCATCTCTGGGGGATTTGGCTTTGGCCTTGGCTACGGCCTTGGCTACGGCCGTGGATTTGGCTACGGCCTGGGAGGCCTGGGCTGCTATGGCAGGAGGGGCTATGGCTCCATCTGCTAAGGGCCCTCAGCACCACCCCTGACACCACCAGCTCTGGCCTCTGCCAACAGCTCCTGCAACCAAAGCACCTTGGCTGATGAGAGCACATCAGACCAGCTCTTCTCAATTTCTTCACCTTGCACATCAGACCAGCTCTTCTCAATTTCTTCACCTTGCACATCAGACCAGCTCTTCTTAATTTCTTCATCTTCCCTCATCTTTCTTTTGCCTCAATAGACTTCTGCTGCATCAAAGCCTTACCTACCTCCTCTCCTTTTTGAATTCTGCCTCACATGCTTACCCAGCACAGTGCCAGAAATAAACAGGCCATTGGAGTAGATGGAAAATGGCACAACACATTTTCTTGGCAATATATCCCTACAAGTAACAACTAAGACTGGTACGAGAAAATTGGTTGAGGGAGGGCCTTCCAAAATAGGACCCAAAGCCATCATTTTCTACACCAAAGTCTTTGATACATCAGTGCTCTCCAGTTCATCAATGGTTCTGGTTAAGTCTCTTCATGCCAGCACACACTTGACAAAGTCTCTTCCCAGCAGGAATCTCAAGCCTTTCTGCCAAAGAGGGGAAGTATATCACATCCACTTAGGCATAAACTCTGGCTTCTCAGCCACTCTTCAGGCCTCTCACTGCACTCTTAGGCAACCTGGGCTTGTTCAGATGATCTGAGAGTGTAGAATGGGAAAGAGCATCAAAGGCTTCACAAAAGAGTTCTGTCCAACAGCAGCCACAGCTCTCCCCCCATGCCCAGGCTGAGTCACTGGCACATGGCAGACACAGAGCTCAGCCAAGCACCATTTCCTCAAGGGAAATCCTCCAAGACAACTGGCCTCACCCACCAGCACTTGCCACAACTCAAGACCCCAAAGGCCTGGCTCGCCCCTCACCTGCTGCTGCTCCCATCTACCCTCTCCTCCCTTGCACAGCTGCCCCCCAACCCCCATGGAATCCCCTCAGCTGGAAAAGACACTTGACATTCACTCCAAATGTAAACCCAATCTGCGAATGCCACCAACCTCAGAAATGTTTCACTTGTAGGAGACCTAAAAGTAAAATGGCATCAAGACCAACTATTAGGACATCACTTCTAAGGCCACCACGAAACATCCCCAAAACCCAAATCTCCATGGCTTCTAAATTCCTCCAGAAATGGTGACTAAATCACTGCCCTGGGCAGCCATGTACAGGGCTTGAAACTCAAACTTCCAAACTCAACCTCCCCTGGGGTAACTTGACTCCATTCCCTCTCCTCCGATGGCTGGATAAAAGGAAAACAAGACTAATGTCAGATGGTTTCCTTTCCGGTAACTCCAGGAGGCCAAAGGGTCAACCTTCTTCTGAAAATTGAACATTCCCCAGTTCCTTCACCTGCTCCTCATTTGTCTTGTTCTCCTTTCCCCTCACCACTCTTCTTTCCCTTGTGTAAGAGCCGAGCTCTGTGACCCCACAGTGAGACCTTCCTGGGCCCAGGTAAGAGGAGTGCTACGGATGAACAAACACAAGACACTGGGGAGCATGACAGGCATCCCTGAAACACAGGCATCACTCTCCCATGTCCAGGAGGAAAGGAAAGGCATGGAGAGAGGCCTGCAGACACGGAGCAAAGTTAGGGAAGGAGAGAACATGATGAAAGATCCTGAAATGTCATCCTGAGTACACCTGCAAATCCAAGACCATCCCAACAGACCTGGGAGGGAATGAGGCCCGTCTTCACAAGACAGCCACAAACCACAGCACACCAGTGTTGTGGAGTGACTTCACTGTTGACATCTCACTGTCCAAAGCGTTGGTCATGTTGTCAGCCCTGCCTGAAAAACAACATCATCACCAAACTTTTCTCTTTATTACTCGCATTTAAAAGCTGCCGCCAATGTCAGATTGACACAGACTCAAGAACTGGACATGACACAGCAGAAATGTGGAAAGGGAAACATTCCCCATCTCATCACTCACCAGGCTGGGTCAGCAAAGAGCTGCTGCCTGCAAAATGCCCCTAGGCCATGGGACAAGGCTGTCCCACCCCTCCAGGACCAGCATAAAAGCCGGCCCACAGCCTCTCTCCCTCACACACTTCTCCTCAAGCCTTCTCCTCCTGCTCCTGCCAACAACCAGGTGAGTCTCAAGCCCGCAAACCTCCCGCACCTGTACTCCTGGCCCCTCTCTTCCAGCACACTCAGACCGAGCCTCAGCAGCCCTCATGGCTTCCCCCCACTACAGCCCCCACACTCTCTCACTCTACTGACGCTTCACCCCTTCCACCCCCACACCCCTCTACCCTGCCTCACCCCCCTCTGTCTTCCAGGCACCCTCCACACCACACCCATGGCCTGCAACAGCCTCTGCAGTCCCTGCGGACCCACCCCGCTGGCCAACAGCTGCAACGAGCCCTGTGCCCTGCAATGCCAGGATTCCAGCGTCATCATCAACCCTTCCCCTGTGCTGGTCACCCTGCCAGGACCCATCATGACCTCCTTCCCCCAGAACACCGCCGTCGGATCCACCTCCTCCGCTGCTCTGGGCACTGAGCTCAATGCCCAGGGACAGCCCATCTCTGGGGGATTTGGCTTTGGCCTTGGCTATGGCCTGGGAGGCCTGGGCTGCTATGGCAGAAGGGGCTATGGCTACATCTGCTGAAGGCCCTCAGCACCAGCCCTGACACCACCAGCTCTGGCCTCTGGCACGAGCATCTGCAATCAAAGCAGCTTCTCTGATGGTCTCTACCTGCACCTCACTCTGGATCCGTTCAAGTTCTGACTCTTGCCTTTTAATTCTTTTGTCTCAATAAAGTTTTCCTTCATCAAAGCCTCACATGTCTCTTCCTTTTGAATTCCAATGTTCTCACATCCTCAACCATGGGGTGGGTGGAAAAGGGGCACAACACCTTCCAAAACAAGTAAAATCCCAACAGTAACAACCAGGACTGCCACACAAAGCAGGGTTGAATGGTGACCGTCCAGAACATGACAAAATCACATCTCCTGCCATACCAAAGGCATTGATACAACAATGCATTCCTGCTCATTGCTCTGGCAAAGACTCTCCATGACAGCTTTCCCTTCACAAGACCTCCTCCCATCACAACTCTCAAACCACACAAACAATCACACAAACATCCACTCTGAGAGAAACTCAGGAAGTGCTGCAAGGGCTTCCATCGCCTCTGCTCAAGAAAGGCTACCCAGAGAAGGATTTCCAGAACCATGGACACTTCAGGTTTTCATCTCTCTGGACACAGAGACTCCTGCACCTCTTCCACGCTGTGACCACCCTCACACTAAAACAGGCTTGTCTGCTCTGCCCATGGAATTCCATCTGTTTTCTCTTGTGCCATTGCCAACTTGTAACAACTGCCATCCAGACTTGTCTCCTGGAACTCCCAGTTCTCTCAGTCCTCTCTGAAAAATCCTCCAGCCCTTTAAATATCTTGGTAGCCCTGGACTGGCTTTGTTTCACTAAGTTTGTGGGCCTCCTCCCCTGGGGACCCCAGAACTGCTCACACTGACTCACAGCATTTTTGAGTATGTTGAGCAGTTTTGGCCTCATGGATCTGACTCTAGAGTTGTTTCATTTGAAGCTTGGCTCAACCTTGAATTTGGATCACAATTTTCATTCAGGTACTTTGAGAGAGTAAAACGGTCAACTCTTTTGTTATGAAAGCAAAAAACACTCAGGTTTTTCAACTGCTCCTCACACGTCATCTTCTTAGCCTGCAGCAGGATTCCTTTCCAGGTTTCACTCAGAGCCCAGCAATGGGACCCCACAGTGTGGGGGTTGGCCAGTTGAGACGAGCACTATGGATGAACCAACACCAGACACTGGACACAAGGGGAGGCGTCACAGAGAATGCTTTCAAATCTCCAGCAGGAAATGCCTGGCACAGACAGAGGTTCAGAATGTTGGCAGCGGGACAAGGAGGGAGAGAATGCGATGGATGGGGACAATCATCATCCCCAGAAGAGCTGCAAAGCCCAGATGAGCCTGACGTGGCTGTGGGGGAATGAGGACCCTCCTCTCCACAAGACACCCATAAACCACAGCACACCAGGGCCAGGGAGTGACTTCACTGGTAACACCACACTGTCAAAAGCTTTGGTCACGTCTACACACTGCCACAAAAATCAGCATCATCAACAGCCCTTGGTCTCTAACACCTGCATCTAAAAGCTGCCGCCAAGGTCATATGAACACAGATTCAAAGGTAGAACATGACACTGCAGAGTTGTGGGATGCAAAACACTCCCCACCTCAGGACTCATCACTCTGAGCCAACCAGGAACTGTGGCCTGCAAAATGCCCCAAGGCCATGGGACAAGGCTGTCCCACCCATCCAGAACCAGCATAAAAGCCGGCCCAGAGCCTCTCTCCCTCACACACTTCTCCGCAAGCCTTCTCCTCCTGCTCCTGCCGACAACCAGGTGAGCCCCAAGCCCTGACCCTCTTACTCCTGCACCCCTGGGCCCTTTCTTCCAGCACACTCAGCCCCAGCCTCAGCAGCCCTCATGCCTCCCCACAGCCCCACAGCAGCCTCCACACTCCTTCAACCTGCTGATACTTCTCTCTGCTCCACCATGCCCCTACCCTGCCTCACCTCACTCTCTTCCAGGCACCCTCCACACCACACCCATGGCCTGCAACAGCCTCTGCAGTCCCTGCGGACCCACCCCGCTGGCCAACAGCTGCAACGAGCCCTGTGCCCTGCAATGCCAGGATTCCCGCGTCATCATCAACCCTTCCCCTGTGCTGGTCACCCTGCCAGGACCCATCATGACCTCCTTCCCCCAGAACACCGCCGTCGGATCCACCTCCTCTGCTGCTCTGGGCACTGAGCTCAATGCCCAGGGACAGCCCATCTCTGGGGGATTTGGCTTTGGCCTTGGCTACGGCCTGGGAGGCCTGGGCTGCTGTGGCAGAAGGGGCTATGGCTACATCTGCTGAGGGCCCTCAGCACCAGCCCTGACACCACCAGCCCTGGCCTCTGCCAACAGCTTCTACAACCAAAGAACCTTGGCTGATGGCCTCTTGACCTGCACCACATCCTGGAAACCTTCTTGTTTTCTCCCTTGCCTTTTAATGCTTTTTTGTCAATAAACTTTTCCTGCATCAAAGCCTCACAGATCTCCACTTCTTTTTGAAGTCCAAAATTCTCACACCATCCCCCATGGAGTGGATGGCAAAAGGGCACAACACCTTCCTAAACAAGTTGAACCCCAACAGTAATAACCAAGACTGCCATAGGAAGCTGGGTTAAAGGGTCACCTTCCAGAACATGACAAAACACATCACCTGCCATATCAAAGGCTTTGATACAGCAATGCTCCACACCTCATTGCTCTGGTTAAGTCTCCCCATGCCAGCATACATTTCAAAAGATCTCCTCCCATCAGAACTCTCAAATCACACAAACATTCACTGTCAGAGAAACTCAGGTAGTGCTGCAAGCGCTTCCATCCTCTCTGCTCAAGGAAGGCTACCAAGAGAAGGATTTCCAGAACCACGGACACTTCAGGTTTTCATCTCCCTTGACGGACTCCTGCACCGCTTCCACTCTGTGATCATCCTCAAAATAAAAAAAGCTTCTCTGCTCTGCCCATGGAATCTGTTTTCTCTTGAGCCATTGCCGACTTTTCCTTTGCATGTGCAGCACTGAGAACAGATGTGATCCCTCAGCTTCATTCCCTGACATCAGGAATTTACACACACTGGTAACAACCCCCTGTCCAGCCTTGTCTCCTGGAAGTCCCAACTCTTTCAGTCCTCCCTGAAAAATCCTCCAATCATTTAAATATCTTGGTAGCCCTGAACTAGCCTTGTTTCACTAAGTCTGTGGGCCGTCTCCCCTGGGGAGCCCAGACCTGCTCACACTGACACAGCATTTTTGAGGATGTTGAATAGTCTTGGCCGCATTGGTAAGACTCTAGAGCTACTTGATTGGAGCCTTGACTCCAGCTTCACTATGGATCACAAGGCTCCAGGTCATGTTGTTTCAATATTATATAAATAGAGCAGGCCACCTCACTGACCCTTTACACCACCTGTACGTCCTTGCATGGTCTGCAATGATGCAGTAGGAGACAGTGCCAAAGACATTGCTACAAGGTGGAGGTAAACACCAACCATGGCTCCCACATCACCCACAGGAAGATTCTTTCTTTCTGTAGGTAACTCAGAGGTCACTAAGACATAATTTTGCCCTCCAAAATCAACTCTAACTGCTCCTCATCACCTTGCATGACCTGCACTTGGAAATGCTTTATAGGGGAAAAAATTGTCCCATGCTTGTCTGCAGGAACAAGGTCCCTGGAAATCCATGGGCAAGGTGGGAGGGAGTAAATGCCCTGGAAGGGGCAGGTCCTAAAATCTGGCACAGCCACAAAGCCCAGAGCAGCCTGACAGAGCTGAAAAGGAATGGGGTCCCTCACTCAAATGCAGCCACAAACCAACGCACACCTCTCCAATTGGTTGACCACACTGATGACACCCCAATTTTCATTGGCATTTCGGGTTTATTCTTGTTTCTCTGACACGCACCTTCCAAGGAAATGCTCCCAAATAGCAACTCTCACTTTAAAGCTGCTGCCAAGGTCAGATGGTCACAGTCATCAGAGCAGGATTTGGAATTGTAGGATTGCAGGAAGGAAAACAGTCTCCAGCTCATGACTCATCAGAGTGGGCTAGGAAAATCTAAAGTTATGATTTTCATACAGGTACCTTGAGAGAGCAAAAAGGACATTTTCTTCTGAAAATTGAATGTAACCAGGTCTTTCAACTGCTCCTCACACGTTGTCTTCCTATATTTCACTAGTTTTCCATTTTAGGTGTCACTCAGAGTCCAGCAATGGGACCACACAGTATGACCTAGCTGGGGCCAGCTGAGATCGCTGCTACCAATGAATAAACACAAGACATGGCAGAGCATAACAGGAATCCTCAAATCACAGGGATTGGTAGGACGTATGCAGCAAGAAAGGCATGGCATAGAGACCGGTTTAGAATGTTGGCAATGGGATAGGGAGGGAGAGAATGTGATTGAAGGGGACAACCATCATCCCCTTGAAGAGTTGCAAAGCCCAGATGAGCCTGACATGGCTGTGGGGGAATGAGGACCCTCTCCACAAGACACCCAAATACCACAGCACACCAGGGCCAGGGAGTGACTTCACTGTTGACAGCCCACTGTCCAAAGCTCTGGCCACATCCACAGCCCTCCACAAAAAACATCTTCATCAACAGCCCTTGATCTCTAAGACTTGCATTAAAAACCTGCCGCCAAAGTCAGATGAACACGGACACAAAAGTAGGACATGACGCAGCAGAGTTGTGGGATGGAAAACATTCCCCACCTCAGGACTCACCACTCTGAGCCAGACAGGAACTGGGGTCTGCAAAATGCCCCAAGGCCATGGGACAAGGCTGTCCCGCCCCTCCAGAACCAGCATAAAAGACAGTCCACAGCCTCTCTCCCTCACACACTTCTCCTCACGCCTTCTCCTCCTGCTCCTGCCAACAACAAGGTGAGTCTCAAGCCCTGACCCTCTTACTCCTGCACCCCTGGACCCTCTCTTCCAGCACGCTCAGCCACAGCCTCAGCAGCCCTCACACCTCCCCACAGCCCCCCACAACACCCTCCACACTCCCTCAACCTGCTGATACTTCTCTCTTTGCTCCACCAAGTTTCTACCCTGCCTCACCCCCCTCTCTCTTCCAGGCACCCTCCACACAACACCCATGGCCTGCTACAACCGCTGCAGTCCCTGCGGACCCACCCCGCTGGCCAACAGCTGCAACGAGCCCTGTGCCCTGCAATGCCAGGATTCCCGCGTCATCATCAACCCTTCCCCTGTGCTGGTCACCCTGCCAGGACCCATCATGACCTCCTTCCCCCAGAACACCGCCATCGGATCCACCTCCTCCGCTGCTCTGGGCACTGAGCTCAATGCCCAGGGACAGCCCATCTCTGGGGGATTTGGCTTTGGCCTTGGCTATGGGCTGGGAGGCCTGGGCTGCTATGGCAGAAGGGGCTATGGCTCCATCTGCTAAGGGCCCTCAGCACCAGCCCTGACACCACCAGCTCTGGCCTCTGCCAACAGCTCCTGCAACCAAAGCACCTTGGCTGATGGTGTCTCTACTTGTACTTCACAGCTGATTCCTTCAGCTTCTTCTTTCTCATCATTCTTCCACTTCAATAAATTTTCTTGCATCACAACCTCAGTTGCTTCCTGTTCTTTTTGAATTACAAGAATCTCACACCCTCACCCTGTGCAATGCCAGCACTCAGCCAAAATGCTGGATGGAAAAGCAGCAAAGAACCTTTCTTAGCAAATGTGTCCCCACCAGGAAAAACCAACGCTGACATGGGAAACAGGGGAGAGGGGGCACCTTCCTGAACATGACACAACGCCATCACCTCATCTACCAAAGGCTTGGACACAACAACTCTCTCCTGGGCACTGCTCTGCCAAAGTCACTCTAAGCCAGCATACACTTGAAAAATTCTCTTCCCAGCAGCATTCTTGAGTCCTCCCCATGAAGAGAGGAAAAAGAACATCCACTTGGGCAGGAAATGTGGAGAGCAAGTGCTTCCATCCTCTCTGCTCATGAAGGCCCAGCAAGAGCAGTATTTCCAGGATTATGGCCAGTTCAGTTTTGAATCTCCAAGAAGAGGGACCCCATTGTCTCTTACACTCTGGGACCATCCACACACACTGAAAAATTCTTCCTTCCTCTGCCCATGGAATTCCATCTATTTTCACTTGTGCACGTGCCCTCTTTCCCTTCATGTGTGCAGTGCTGAGAACAGCTAGGTTCCCACACACTGGTGACACCACCCTGCCTAGCCTTGTCTTCTGAGAATCCCAGCTCACTCAGTCTCCCCTCTAGCAAAGATCCACCAGGTCCTTGATAATCTGGTGGCCCTCAACTGATCTTTGTCCACTAACCCCTTGTGCTTCTTCGCATGTGGAGGCCTGAACTGTCCACACCACTCTTCACGGGATCTGACCATTGCTCAAAAAAGAGGAAGGGCCACTATTTGTGACTTCATGGGAACAATTTCCTGAAATCTGTCTTGGACGCAGGTGACACCCCACTGAAGTAATTCCCCATTGCAACCTGCTGCTCACTCTCTTCTCAATCTGTACCACAGGGTCCTGCTCACAATAGCCACTTTTCACACTCTCTGCCCACAGCATGAGCCAGGGCCCAGTGCAATTCCTGTCCAGATGCAGAATTTCTCATTTCCCTTGTTTGAAATTTGGGAGATTCCTTTAACCCTCAGTCTTGAGGTTCTTCTGAGTGGTGGAACAGCCAAGAGAGGCCTCAGACACTCCATCATCTGCCAACATGCTGAGGAGGCAACTCTCCCACTGCTGACAAGGAATGCAAGAGTCCAGGCACTCACACCTGGCACAGATGCAAAGCCCAGACCAGCCTGACACACCTGGGAGAGTTTGGGACCCCTCTAAATAACACAGCCATGAACTCAAAACCATGATTTCTACAGGCTGACCTTACTGATAACACCACAGCTCTCAAACCCTTGGTCACATCTTCAGTCCTCTTTGACACACACTATGAACACCAGCCTTTGCTTTCAAATACTCACACTTTAAAGGAGGAATGACCACAATGGAAGGGGCAGCTCCTCATGCACAGCACAGCTGCAAAGGCCAAACCAGCCTGACAAGGCTACAGTCAGAAATGGGGCCCCTCTTCATAACGTACCCAGAAATTAAAGCACAAAAGTGCCATAAAATTACCTCACTGATGACACCCATATTTTTCTTAGGCTTTTGTTGTATATTCTGGTTTCTCTGACACACATCTCCCAAGCAAGCCATACCAAATATGCACATGCTTACAAGCTGACAGCAAGGTCAGATGGACACGGCCTCAAGAGGAGAACATTAGAATGAAGGATTGTGGGCAGGAAAATGCTCCCCACATCAATGCTAAAAAGCCCATGCCAGAAAAAAACGATGTTACAATTTCTGTTCAGTTAAGTCTAGAGTGTAATAAGGTCAACCCTTGTTCTTTGAAAAATAAATGTCCACAGTTCCCTCAACTGCTTCTCAAGTCTACTTATCCTGCACCAGTGTTCCTTTCCAGGTTTCACTCAGAGCCCAGCAGTGGAATCCCACAGTGTGACCTTGTTGGGCCCAGTGGAGACGAGTGCTACGGATGAACCAACACAAGACATTGCATAGCACGGGAGGCGTCACAGGGATCATTTCCCAAAATCTAGCAGAAGAGGCCTGGCATATACACACGTTTAGAATGTTGGCAACGTGACAGGGAGGGAGAGAATGTGATTGAAGGGGACACCCTTCATCTCCACAAGACACCCACAAACCACAGTACACCAGGGCCAGGGAGTGACTTCACTGTTGACAGCCCACTGTCAAAGGCGCTGGTCATGTCCACAGCTCTCCACAAAAAACATCTTGATCAACAGCCCTTGGTCTCTAATGCCTGCATTAAAAAGCTGCCGCCAATGTCAGATGGACACGACTCAAATGTAGTACATGACACTGCAGAGTTGAGGGATGTAAAACACTCCCCACCTCAGGACTCAATTCTGAGTCAGCCAGGAACTGTGGTCTGCAAATTGCCCCAAGGCCATGGGACAAGGTTGTCCTGCCCCTCCAGGACCAGCATAAAAGCCGGCCCAGAGCCTCTCTCCCTCACACACTTCTCCTCAAGCCTTCTCCTCCTGCTGCTGCTGACAACCAGGTGAGTCTCAAGCCCCTGATCCTCTTACTCCTGCACCCCTGGACCCTCTCTTCCAGAACACTAGGCCCCAGCCTCAGCAGCCCTCACGCCTCCCCAGATCCCTACAACAGCCTCCACACTCCCTCACCATGCTGATACTTCTCATCGTGCACCCTCTACCCTGCCTCACATCTGTCTCTCTCCCAGGCACCCTCCACACCACACCCATGGCCTGCAACAGCCTCTGCAGTCCCTGCGGACCCACCCCAGCTGGCCAACAGCTGCAACGAGCCCTGTGCCCTGCAATGCCAGGATTCCCGCGTCATCATCAACCCTTCCCCTGTGCTGGTCACCCTGCCAGGACCCATCATGACCTCCTTCCCCCAGAACACCGCCGTCGGATCCACCTCCTCCGCTGCTCTGGGCACTGAGCTCAATGCCCAGGGACAGCCCATCTCTGGGGGATTTGGCTTTGGCCTTGGCTACGGCCTGGGAGGCCTGGGCTGCTATGGCAGAAGGGGCTGTGGCTCCATCTGCTAAGGGCCCTCAGCACCAGCCCTGACACCACCAGCTCTGGCCTCTGCCAACAGCTCCTGCAACCAAAGCACCTCTGCTGATGGTCTCTCTACTTCCACCTCACACCGGATTCCTCCAGCTTCTTCTTTCCCATCATCCTTTCACTTCAATAAATTTTTCTTGCATCATAAACAGAATTGCTTTCTGTTCTTTTTGAATTACAAGGATCTCACACCCCCACCCTGTGCAATGCCAGCACTCAGCCATTATGATGGATGGAAAACGAGCAAAGAACATTTCTTAGCAAATATGTCCCCACCAGGAACAACCAACACTGACAACCAGGGGGGAGGGAGGAGCCTTCCAGAACATGACACAAGGCCATCATTTCATCTACCCAAGGCTTGGACACAACAATTCTCTCCTGGGCACTGCTCTGCCAAAGTCACTCTACACCAGCAAACACTTGAAAAATTCTCTTCCCAGTAGCACTCTTGAGTCTTCCCCATGATCAAGGGAATAACATCATGCACTTGGGCAGGAACACCAGAGTGCAAACGCTTCCATTCCCCTTGCTCAAGCAGGCCCAGCAGGAGAAGGATTTCTAAGATTATGGCCAGTTCAGTTTTGGACCTCCAAGAAAAGGGACCCCATTGCCTCTTACACTCTGGGACCATCCACACACACTGAAAAATTCTTCCTTCCTTTGCCCATGGAATTCCATCTATTTTTACTTGTGTCTTCTTTCCCTTCATGTGTGCAGTGCTGAGAACAGCTGGGCTTCCACAAACTCGCGACCCCCCTTGTCCAGGTTGTCTCCTCAGAGTCCCAGCTCTCTCATTCTCCCCTCTAGCAATGATCCACCAGGCCTTTAAGTATCTAGAGGGCCTCAACTGGCGTTTCTTTCCTATCTCCTTGTATTTCTTCACATCTCAAGGCCAGAACTATCTGCACCACCTTACACCGGATCTGATCAGTGCTCTAAAGAGAGGAAGGGCCAGCACTCACAATTTCATGGCACTGATTTTCTGAAATCTGTCTCGGACACAGGTGACGCCCCATGGAAGTAATGCCTCACTGCAACCTTCTGGTTACTGTGTTCTTGATCAGCACCACAGGGTCCTGCTCACAAAAGCCACTTTTCAGACTCTCTGCCCACAGCATGACGCAGGGTCAAGTGCTATTCCTGTTGAGATGCAGAACTTCATATTTTCCACCTTTGAAATGCAGGACACTCCTTTAACCCTTAGTTTCGAGTTTCTTCTGACTTGTGGAAAAACCAAGTGGGGCCTCAGCCACTCCATCATCTGCCAGCTCACTGAGGAGGCAACTCAACTCAACAACTGCCCACATGGAAGAGAAGATTACAGGTGCTCACACCTGGCACAGATGGAAAGCCCAGACCAGCCTGACACACCTGGGATACTCTGGGGCCCTGCTTCACAAGACACACAAAAACCCAAAACTATGAGTTCCATGGGATGACCTCACTGATGACAACCAACCTCTCCAAATCTTGGTCACATCTTCAGGCTTTTGGACACACACTATGATCACCAGACTTGGGTCTCAAATACTCACACTTTAAAGGAGGAATGACCATGATGGAAGGGGCAGCTCCTCATGCACAGCACAGCAGCAAAGCCAACACCAACCTGACATGGCTGCAGTGGAATAGGCTCCTCTTTACAACACACCCACAAAATAAACCACTTGAGTACCATAGAATGACCTCACTGATGACACCTATATTTTTCTTAGGCTTTTCTTGTATATTTTGGTTTTCCAGACACACATCTTCCAAACAAATCCTCCCAAATACCAACTCTCACTTAAAAGCTGACACCAAGTTCAGATGGACACTTCCTCAAGAGAAGGACATGACACTGCAGAGTTGTGTGGAAGAAAACACTCTGCACATCATCACTTGAAAGGCTGTGCCAGACAAAACTGATATTTTCCATACCACTCAGGTACCGGTAGAGATTAACAAAGTCAACACTTCTTCTGAAAAGTGAATGTCTGTAGTTCCATCCACTGCTCCTCACATGTCTTCTTCCCCATATCTTTCATCAGCTATGGAAGGACCAGCACAAGACCTTAGAGTGTATGGGAGGCATCTCTAAATAACAGGAATTGCTTCCCATCTTTAGTGGGAAAGGCCTGAACTATAGGGATGTTTAGGAATTTTGCAACATGGTCAGGAGACAGAAAATGTGATGGAAATGGACCTGTCACCTGTCACCCCCAGAAGAGCTGCAAAGCCAAAACAAGGCTGATGTGGCTGCGGCGCAATGAGGCCCCTCTTCACCACACACCCAAAAAACCACAGCACACCACTGCCACGATGATGACATCCCACTTCTCCAAAGCTCTGGTCACGTCTTCAGCCCTCCCAGAGAAACAACATTAACAGAAGCCTTTGGTGTCTAATACCTGCGTTTAAAGGCTGCCGCCAAGGTCATGGCCTCAAGAGCAAGACATGACACTGCAGAGTTGTGGGGAGCAAAATACTCCTCACCTCAGCACTCACCAGGCCTGAAAAATGCCCCGAGGCCATGGGACAAGGCTGTCCCACCCCTCCAGAACCAGCATAAAAGCCGGCCCAGAGCCTCTCTCCCTCACATACTTCTCCTGATCCTGCCGACAGCAAGGTGAGCCTCAATCCCCTGACCCTGCTGCTACTGCACGCTTGACCCCTTTCGGTCAGCATGATCAGACTCCGCAGCCCTCACGCCTCCCCACAGCCCCACAACAGCCTCCACACTCCATCACCCTCCTGCATCACTGCCCCAGCCTCACCCCTGCCCTGCCTCACCTCCTTCTCTCCCAGGCACCCTCCACACCACACCCATGGCCTGCAACAGCCTCTGCCGTCCCTGCGGACCCACCCCGCTGGCCAACAGCTGCAACGAGCCCTGTGCCCTGCAATGCCAGGATTCCCGTGTCATCATCAACCCTTCCCCTGTGCTGGTCACCCTGCCAGGACCCATCATGACCTCCTTCCCCCAGAACACTGCCGTCGGATCCACCTCCTCCTGCTGCTCTGGGCACTGAGCTCAATGCCCAGGGACAGCCCATCTCTGGGGGATTTGGCTTTGGCCTTGGCTACGGCCTGGGAGGCCTGGGCTGCTATGGCAGAAGGGGCTATGGCTCCATCTGCTAAGGGCCCTCAGCACCAGCCCTGACACCACCAGCCCTGGCCTCTGCCAACAGCTCCTGCAACCAAAGCACCTTGGCTGATGGCCTCTCTACTTGTACCTCACTCCTGATTCCTTCAGCCTCTTCCTTCTCATAATTTTTTAACTTCAATAAATTTTTCTTGCATCAAAACCTGACTTGTTTCTGTTATTTTTGAATTCCAGTGGTCTCACATCCTCATCTGTGCAATGCCAGCACTCAACCATTATGTTGGATGGAAAGGGAGCAAAGAACATTTCTTAGAGAACATGCCCCACCAGTAACAACCAACACTGACATGGAAAACAGGGGAGAAGGGCAAAGTTTCCAGAACATGACACAAGGCCATCACCCCATCTGCTAAAGGCTTTCATACAAGAACTCTGTCCTGGGCACTGCACTGTCAAAGTCACTATGTCAGCATACACTTGGAAAATTCTCTTCCCAGCAGCACTCTTGAGTCCTCCCCATGAACTGAGAACAAGAGCATCCACTTGGGCAGGAAATCTGGAGAATAAATGTTTCCATCCCCTCTGCTCAAGGAGACCCAGGAGGAGCAGTATTTCCAGGATTCCGGCCAGTTCAGTTTTGGACCTCCAAGAAGAGGGACCCCATTGCCTCTTACACTCTGGGACCATCCACACACACTGAAAAATTCTTCCTTCCTTTGCCCATGGAATTCCATCTATTTTCACTGGTTCACATGCCTTCTATTCCTTCATGTGTGCAGTGCTGAGAACAGCTTGGGCTCCCACACACTGGTGACACATCCCTGCCCAGCCATGCCTCCCCATAGTCCCAGCCCTCTCGGCCTCTCTTATAGCAAAGATTCTCTAGCCCTTGAACTACCTGTTGGCCCACAATGGGTCTTCGTCCACCACCTACTTGTTCTTCTTCTCCCATGGACGCCAGAACTGTCCACACCACTCCTCATGGGACCTCACCAGTGCTCTAAAGCGACTAAGGGCTACCTCTCCTGATTTCATGGCAACAAGTTTCTGAAATCTGTCTTGGACACAGGTGACATCCCACTAAAGTAATGTCCCAGTGCAATCTTCTCATGTGTGTTCTTGATCAACACCACAGGATCCTGCTCACAAAAGCCACTTTTCACTTTTCAGCCACTCTCTGCCCACAGCATGACCCAGGGCCTAGTGCAATTCCTGCCCTGCTGCAGAACTTCTCATTTCCGTTGCTTGAACTTCAGGAGATGCCTTTAACGCCTCGACTCCAGATCCCTCTGCCTGGTGGCACAACCATGCGGGGTCTCAGACACTCCACCATCTGCCAGCTCGCTGAGGGAGCAACTGTCCTACTGCCCAAATGGAACAGAGAAGTCCAGGCACTCACACTTGGCACAGAGGCAAGGTCCAGACCAGACTGACGCACCCAGGATACTTTGGGACCCCTCCAAATAACACACCCAAGTACCAAAACCCATGAGTTCTAGAGGCTGACCTCACTGATGACACCCCAGCTCTCAAAACTCTGGTCACGTCTTCAGTCCCCTTTGATACACACCATAAACACCAGCCTTTTGTCTCAAATACTCACACTTTAAAGGAGGAATGACCACGATGGAAGGGAAAACTCCTCATGCACAGCACGGCTGCAAAGCCCACACCAGCCATACAGGGCTGTGAGGGAATGGGGCCCCTCTTCACAGAACACCCGCCAAAGAAAACACATAACTGCCATAAAATGACCTCACTTATGACACCAATATTATTCCTAGTCTTTTGTTCCATATTTTGATCTTTGTGACACACATCTTCCAAGTAAATCATCCCAAGGAACCACTCTCACTTAAGAGCTGCGGCCAAGGTGAGGTGGACACAGCCTCAAGGGCAAGACATGATACTGCAGAATTGTGTGCAGGAAAACAGAACCCACATCACGAATCGCAAATCCACGGCACACAAAATCGATGTTATAATTTCCGTTCAAGCACCTCTAGAGTGTAATAAGGTCAACCCTTGTTCTTTCAAAAATAAATGTTCACAGTTCCTTCAACTGCTCCTCAAGTCTACTTATCCTGCACCAGTTATCACTTCCAGGTTTCACTCAGATACCAGCAATGGGACCCCACAGTGTGACCATGCTGGGCCCAGTGGAGATGAGCGCTATGGAAGAACCAACACAAGACATTGGAAAGCAGGGGAGGCATCACAGGGATTGTTCTCCCATAACCAGCAGGAAAGGCCAGGCATACAGACAGGTTTAGAATGTCGGCAGTGGGACAGGGAGGGAGAGAATGGAATGTATGGGGACACCCGTCATCTCCAGAAGAGCTGCAAAGCCCAGATGAGCCTGACGTGGCTGCGGGGGAATGAGGACCCTCACCACAAGACACACACAAACCACAGCACACCAGGGCCAAGGGGTGACTTCACTGTTGACACCCCACTGTCCAAATCTCTGGTCACGTTCACAGCCCTCCACAAAAAACATCTTCATCAACAGCCTTTCTTCTTGAATATCTGTATTTAAAGCTGCCAACAAGGTCACATGAACATGGACTCAAAAGTAGAACATGACACTGCAGAGTAGCAGGAAGGAAAACACTCTCCACTTCAGGACTCACCACGCTGAATCAACCAGGAACTGTGGTTTCCAAAGTGCCCCAAGGCCATGGGACAAGGCTGTCCCACCCCTCCAGGACCAGCATAAAAGCCGGCCCAGAGCCTCTCTCCCTCACACACTTCTCCTCAAGCCTTCTCCTGCTCCTGCCAACAACAAGGTGAGCCTCAAGCCCTGACCCTTTTACTCCTGCACCCCTGGTCCCTCTCTTCCAGCACGCTAAGCCCCAGCCTCAGCAGCCTTCACACCTCCCCACAGCCCCACAGCAGCCTCCACACTCCCTCATGCTTCTACATCACTGCCCCTCACACTCCCACACCGCTGTCTAATGTCGTCCCTTCTCTTCCAGGCACCCTCCACACCACACCCATGGCCTGCTACAACCGCTGTAGTCCCTGCAGACCCACCCCGCTGGCCAACAGCTGCAACGAGCCCTGTGCCCTGCAATGCCAGGATTCCCGTGTCATCATCAACCCTTCCCCTGTGCTGGTCACCCTGCCAGGACCCATCATGACCTCCTTCCCCCAGAACACCGCCGTCGGATCCACCTCCTCCGCTGCTCTGGGCACTGAGCTCAATGCCCAGGGACAGCCCATCTCTGGGGGATTTGGCTTTGGCCTTGGCTACGGCCTGGGAGGCCTGGGCTGCTATGGCAGAAGGGGCTATGGCTCCATCTGCTAAGGGCCCTCAGCACCACCCCTGACACCACCAGCTCTGGCCTCTGCCAACAGCTCCTGCAACCAAAGCACCTCTGCTGATGGTCTCTCTACTTGTACTTCACAGTTGATTCCTCCAGCTTCTTCCTTCTCATAATTTTTTAACTTCAATAAATTTTTCTTGCATCATAAACAGAGTTGCTTTCTGTTCTTTATGAATTCCAAGAATCTGACATCCTCACCCTGTGCAATGCCAGAACTCAACCATTATGTTGGATGGAGAGGGAGCAAAGAACATTTCTTAGCAAATATGTCCCCACCAGGAACAACCAACACTGACATGGGAAACAGGGGAGAGGAGAGACTTTCCAGAACATGACACAAGGCCATCATTTCATCTACCAAAGGCTTGGACACAACAATTCTCTCCTGGGCACTGCTCTGACAAAGCCACTCTATGCCAGCATACACTTCAAAAATTCTCTTCCCAGCAACACTCTTGAGTCCTCCCCATGAACAGAGAAATAACATCATGCACTTGGGCAGGAACTCCACAGTTCAAATGCTTCCATCCCCTCTGCTCAAGCAGACTCAGGAGAGTGAGGATTTCCAGGATTATGGCCTGTTCAGTTTTGGACCTCCAAAATGAGGGAACACATTGTCTCTTACACTCCATGACCATCCATACAACCTGAAAAATTCTTGCTTCCTTTGCCCATGGTATTAAATTTATTTTCAAATGTGCATGTGCCTTCTATTTCTTTCATGTCTGCAATGCAGAAAACAGCTGGGCTCCCACACACCGGGGACCCCATTTGTCCAGCTTTGTCTCCTCAGAGTCCCAGCTCTCTTAGTGTGTTTTCTAGCAAGGATCCACCAGGCCCTTAAGTATCTGATGGCCCTCAACTGGCCTTTTTCCACTATCCTCATGTACTTCTTCACATCTTGAGGACAGAACTGTCCACACCACCCCACATGGAAACTCTCCAGTGCTCTAAAGAGAGCATGGGCCACCTCTCATGACTTCATGGCAACAATTTCCTGAAATCTGTCTTGGACACGGATGACACTCATAGAAGTAATGCCCCACTGCAATCTCCTGGTCTACCTGTTCTCGATCAGCACTACAGGGTCCTGCTCACAAAAGCCACTTTTCAGACTCTGAGCCCACAGCATTATCCAGGGCCAAGTGCAATTCCTCTCCAGATAGAGAACTTCTCGTTTCCCTTGCTTGAACTTTGGGAGATTCCTTGAACCGTCAGGCTCCTGATCTCTCTGGTGCAATGGCCAAGTGGGGCCTCAGACACTCCACAACCTGCCAGCTCACTGAGGAGGCAACTCAACTCAACAACTGCCCACGTGGAGGAGAAGATTGCAGGTGCTCACACCTGGCACAGATGGAAAGCCCAGACCAGCCTGACACACCTGGGATACTTTGGAACCCCGCTTCACAACACACACAAAAACCCAAAACCATGAGTTCCACAGGCTGACCTCACTGATGACACCCCAGCTCTCAAAACTCTGGTCACGTCTTCAGTCCCCTTTGACACACACCATCAACACCAGCCTTTGGTCTCAAATACTCACACTTTAAAGAAGGAATGACCACAATGGAAGGGGCAGCTCCTCACGCACAGCACGGCTGCAAAGCCCAGACCAGCCTGACATGGCTGCGGTAGAATTGGGCCCCTCTTCACAACACACCCACAAAAAAACCTATATGAGTACCACAAAATTACCTCACTGATGATACCCATATAATTCCAAGGCATTTGTTGCATATTTTCATTATTCTGACACACATCTTCCAAGCAAATCCTCCCAAGTACCAACTCTCACTAAAAAGCTGACACCAAGTTCAGATGGAAATGGCCTCAAGAGCAGGACATGACGCTGAAGGATTGTGGAAGAAAAATATTCCCCACACCACAACACACAAATCTATGACACACAAAACCGATGTTAAAACTTACATTCAAGTACCTCTAGAGTGGAATAAAGTCAACCAATTTTTTTTGAAAAATAAACATCCACAGTTCCTTCAACTGAAACTCAGGTCTTTTTTTATCCTTCAAACATTTTCTTTCTATGTTTCTCTCAGAGCCCAGCAACAGGACCCCACAGTGTGACCGTGCTGGGCCCAGTGGAGACAAGCGCTACGGATGAACAAACACAAGACATTGGACAGCAGGGGAGGCATCACAGGGATTGTTCTCGCATATCCAGCAGGAGAGGCCTGACATATAGACATGTTTATAATGCTGGCAATGGCACAGGGAGGGAGAGAATGGGATCAAAGGGGACACCCATTATCCCCACAAGAACTGCAAAGCCCAGATGAGCCTGAGGTGACTGTGAGGAAATGAGGACCCTCTCCACAAGACACCCACAAACCACAGCACACCAGGGCCAGGAAGTGACTTCACTGGTTACAGCCCACTGTCCAAAGTTTGGTCATGCCTACAGCCCTCCACAAAAATCATCATCATCAAAATTCTTTGGCCTCTACTACTGGCATTTAAAAGATGCTGACAGGGTCAGATGGACAAAGACTCAAAAAAAAGGACATGACACTGCAAAGCTGCAGGATGAAAAACACTCCCCACCTCAGGACTCACCACTCTGAGCCAACCAGGAACTGGGGTCTGCAAAATGCCCCAAGGCCATGGGACAAGGCTGTCCCACCCCTCCAGAACCAGCATAAAAGCCGGCCCAGAGCCTCTCTCCCTCACACACTTCTCCTCACACCTTCTGCTCCTGCTCCTGCAGACTACAAGGTGAGCCTCAATCCCCTGACCCTCCTGCTCTGGCACCCCTGGCCCCTCTCTTCCGCCTCGCTCAGACTGAGCCTCAGCAGCCCTCACACCTCCCCACAACCCCACAACAGCCTCCACACTCCCTCACCCTGATGATGCTTCTCTCCTTGCTTCTGCACGCCTCTACCCTGCCTCACCCCCCTCTGTCTTCCAGGCACCCTCCACACCACAGCCATGGCCTGTAACAGCCTCTGCCATCCCTGCGGACCCACCCCGCTGGCCAACAGCTGCAACGAGCCCTGTGCCCTGCAATGCCAGGATTCCCGCGTCATCATCAACCCTTCCCCTGTGCTGGTCACCCTGCCAGGACCCATCATGACCTCCTTCCCCCAGAACACCGCCGTTGGATCCACCTCCTCCGCTGCTCTGGGCACTGAGCTCAATGCCCAGGGACAGCCCATCTCTGGGGGATTTGGCTTTGGCCTTGGCTACGGCCTGGGAGGCCTGGGCTGCTATGGCAGAAGGGGCTATGGCTCCATCTGCTAAGGGCCCTCAGCACCAGCCCTGACACCACCAGCTCTGGCCTCTGCCAACAGCTCCTGCAACCAAAGCACCTTGGCTGATGGCCTGTGTACTTGTACCTCACTCTGGATCCCTTCAAGTTCTCTCCCTTGCCTTTTTGATTTCTTGCCTCAATAAACTTTTCCTTCATCAAAGTCTCACGTGTCTCTTCCTTTTGAATTCCAATGTTCTCACATTCTTACCCATGGGGTGGATGGCAAAGGGGCACAACACCTTCCTAAACAACTACAACCCAACCCATAATAACCAAGACTGGCACAGGAAGCAGGATTGAATGGTGACCTTCCAGAATATGACAAAATCACATCTCCTGCCATACCAAAGGCTTTGATACATCAGTGCTCTCCTGCTCATTGCTCTGGCAAAGACTCTCCATGACAGCATTCCCTTGACAAGACCTCATCCCATCAGAACTTTCAAACCACACAAACAATCACAATATCATCAGATCTCAGAGAAAATCACCAAGTGCTGCAAGGGCTTCCATCCCCTCTGCTCAAGGACGGCTGCCCAGAGAAGGATTTCCAGAACCATCGACACTTCAGGTTTTCATCTCCCTGGACAAATAAACTCCTGCACCTCTTCCACTCTGTGACCACCCTCACACCAAGAAAGGCTTGTCTGCTCTTCCCATGGAATTCCATCTGTTTTTACTTCTGCCATTGCCGACTTTTCCTTCACGCGTACGGCACTGAGAAGAGATGCAACCCCTCAGCTTCACCCCTGCCATCAGGGATTTACACACACTGGTAACATTCCCCATCCAGCCTTGGCTCCTGGAAGTCCCAGCTCTTTAAGTTCTCTGTGAAAAATCCTTCCAGCTCTAAATATTTTTTTAGTCCTGAACTGGCCTTGTTTCACTAAGTCTGTGGGTCTCCTCCCCTGGGGACCCCAGAACTGCTCACACTGACTCACATCATTTTTGAGGATGTTGAACACGGTTGGACTCATGGAAATGACTCTAGAGTTACTTCATTTGAAGTTTGACTCCAGCTTGACTTTGGATCACAACGCTCCAGGTCAAGTTGTTTCAATATTATATAAATAGAGCAGACCACCTCACTGACCCTTTACACCACCTGTACATCCTTGCATAATCAGCAATGGTGCAGTAGGAAACATTGCAAAAGATATTGGTAAAAGGTGGAGATAAACACCACCCATGGCTCCCTAATCATCCACAGTATAATTTTTTCTTTCTGTAGGTAACTTAGAGGTCACTAAGACAGGATTTTGCACACCATAATTGACTCTAACTGCTTCTCATCACCTGGTATGAGCCAAACTTGTAAATGCTTTGTAGGGAAAAAATTGTTCCATCTTTGTCTGCATGAAAAAGCTCCCTGGAAATCCACAGGCAAGGTGGGAGGGAGTAAATGCACTCGAAGGGGCAGGTCCTAAAGTCTGTCACAGCCACCAAGGCACAGCACTGCCTGACAGGGCTGTAGAAGAATGGGATTCCTCACTCAAATGCAACCACAAACCAAAGCACACCTGTCCCATTGCCTGACCACACTGATGACATTCCAATTTTCATAGGCATTTGTGGTTTATTGGTTTTTTTGACACGCACCTTCCAAGCAAATCCTCCCAAATACCAACTCTCACTTTAAAGTTGCTGCCAAGGTCACACGGACACAGCCACAAGAGCAGGACATGGAACTGTAGAGTTGCAGGAAGGAAAACAGTCTCCAGCACACATGACTTGTCAGGCTGGGCCAGGTAAAACTGACGTTATGATTTTCAGTCACGTACCTTGAGAGAGTAATAAGGTCAACACTTCTGTTCTGAAAATTGAATGTATTCAGGTCCTTCAAGTGCTCCACAGATATTATCTTCTTATCCTTTTCCAGTTTTCCTTTCTAGGTGTCGCTCAGAGCCCAGCAATGGGACCCCAGAGTATGACCTAGCTGGCGCCAGCTGAGATGAGCGCTACCAATGAATAAAACACAAGATATTACAGGGCCTGACAATAGTCCCCAAACCACAGGGATTGTTTTTTCCATATTTAGCAGGAATAGCCTGGCATATAAACAGGTTTAGAATGTTGGCAATGGGGAAGGGAGCGAGAGAATGGGATAGAAGAGGACACCCTTCATCCCCAGTAGAGCTGCAAAGCCCAGATGAGCCTGACGTGGCTGTGTGGGAATGAGGACCCTCTCCACAAGATACCCAAAAAGCACAGCACACCAGGACCAGGGGGTGACTTCACTGTTGACAGCCCACTGACCAAAGCTCTGGCCACGTCCACAGCTCTCCATAAAAAACATCTTCATTAACAGCCCTTGGTCGCTAATACCTGCATCTAAAAGCTGCTGACAATGTCAAATGGACACGGACTTAAAAGTAGGACATGACACTGCAGAGCTGTGGGATGGAAAACACTCCCCACCTCAGCACTCAGCACGCCGAGCCAGCCAGGAACTGTGGCCTGCAAAATGCCCCAAGGCCATGGGACAAGGCTGTCCCACCCATCCAGGACCAGCATAAAAGTCGGCCCAGAGCCTCTTTCCCCTCACACACTTCTCCTCAAGCCTTCTCCTCCTGCTCCTGCCCAAAACCAGGTGAGCCTCAATCCTCTGATCCTCCTGCTCCTGACATCCCTGGCCTTCTCTTCCAGCACACTCAGCCTCAGCCTCAGCAGCCCTTATCCCTCCCCACAGCCCCACAACAGCCTCCATGCTCCCCCACTGCTCCTTGCTGCCCCATGCCCCTGCCTTCCCTCACCCCTCTCTCTTCCAGGCACCCTCCACACCACAGCCATGGCCTGCAACAACATCTGCCGTCCCTGCGGACCCACCCCGCTGGCCAACAGCTGCAATGAGCCCTGTGCCCTGCAATGCCAGGATTCCCACGTCATCATCAACCCTTCCCCTGTGCTGGTCACCCTGCCGGGACCCATCATGACCTCCTTCCCCCAGAACACCGCCGTCGGATCCACCTCCTCCGCTGCCTGGGCACTGAGCTCAATGCCCAGGGACAGCCCATCTCTGGGGGATTTGGCTTTGGCCTTGGCTATGGCCTGGGAGGCCTGGGCTGCTATGGCAGAAGGGGCTATGGCTACATCTGCTAAGGGCCCTCAGCACCAGCCCTGACACCACCAGCTCTGGCCTCTGCCAACAGCTCCTGCAACCAAAGCACCTTGGCTGATGGTCTCTCTACTTGTACCTTACGCCTGATTCCTTCAGCTTCTTCCTTCACTTCATTCTTTCAATTCAATAAAATTTTCCTGAATCACAACCTGATTGATTCCTGTTATTTTTGAATTCCAATGGTCTCACATCCTCACCCTGTGCAATGCCAGCACTCAGCCAAAATGCTGGATGGAAAATGAGCAAAGAACCTTTCTTAGCAAATGTGTCCCCACCAGGAAAAACCAACACTGGCATGGAAAACAGGGGAGAGGGGGCACCTTCCTGAACATGACACAAGGCCATCACCTCATCTACCAAAGGCTTGGACACAACAACTCTCTCCTGGGCACTGCTCTGACAAAGTCACTCTAAGCCAGCATACACTTGAAAAATTCTCTTCCCAGCAACACTCTTGAGTCCCCCCCGTGAACAGAGGAACAAGAGCATCCGCTTGGGCAGGAAATGTGGAGAGCAAGTGCTTCCATCCTCTCTGCTCAAGAAGACCAAGGAGGAGCAGGATTTCCAGCATCAGGGCCAGTTCAATTTTGGCCCTCCAAGAAGAGGGATCCCATTGTCTCTTACACTCTGGGACTATCCCCACAAACTGAAAAATTCTTCCTTCCTTTGCCCATGGAACTCCATTTATTTTCACTCATGCATGGACCCCATTTCCCTTCACGTGTGCAGTGTTGAGAACAGCTGGGCTCCCACACACTCGTGACAGTCCCCTGCCCAGCCTTGTCTCCTCAGAGTCCCAGACCTCTCAGCCTCACCTACAGCAAAGATTCTCCAGCCCCTGCACTATCTGCTGGCCCTCAACCTCCCTTCATTCACTTCCCCCTTGTACTTCTTCTCCTGTGGAGGCCAGAACTGTCCACACCACTCTTCAAGGGATCTCTGCAGTGCTGTAAAAGAGAGAAAGGACCACCGCTCACGACTTCATGGCAAAAATCTCAGAAATCTGTCTTGGACACAGGTGACACCCCACTAAAATAACGCCCCAGTGCAACTTTCTGTTACTGTGTTCTCCATGGGCACCACAGGGTCCTGCTCACAAAAGCCACTTTTCAGACTCCCTGCCCACAGCGTGACCCAGGGCCCGGTGCAATTCCTGTCCAGATACAGAACTTCACATTTGCCTTGTTTGAACCTTGGGAGGTTCCCTTAAACCCTTAGTCTCGAGGTCCACCTGTGTGGTCAGACAGCCAAGTGGGGCCTCAGACACACAGACATCTGACGGGGCGCTGAAGGGGCAACTCTTCCACTACCCACACAGAATGGAAAAGTCCAGGTGCTCACCCCTGGCACAGATGTAAAGCCCAGACCAGCCTGACACACCTAGGATAATTTGGGGCCCCACATCACAACCCACCCACAAATCCAAAACTGTAAGTTCCATGGAATGACCTCACTGATGACACCCCACCTCTCCAAATCTTGGTCACATCGTCAGTCCCCTTTGACACACACCATCAACACCAGACTTTGGTTTCAAGTACTCACACTATAAAGGAGGAATGACTGTGATGGAAGGGGCAGCTCCTCATGCACAGCGCAGCTGCAAATTCCACACCAGCCTGACATGGCTGCAGTGGAATGGGATCCTCTGTACAGCACACCCACAAACTAAACCACACAGGAGCCACAGAATGGCCTACTTGATGACAACCATGTTTTTCTTAGGCTTTTCTTGTATATTTTGGTTTTTCTGACACACATCTTCCAAACAAATCCTCCCAAATACCAACTCTCACTTAAAAGCTTCCACCAAGGTCAGATGGACACTTCCTCAAGAGCAGGACATGACACTGCAGAGTTGTGTGCAGGAAAACATTCCCCACATCATGACTTGCAAGGCTGTGTCAGACAAAACTGATATTATGACTTCAATTCAGGTACCTGTAGAGAGTAACAAGGTCAACCCACTTCTTCTGAAAAGTGAATGTCTATAGCTACATCAGCTGCTCCTCTCACAATTTCTTCCCCTTATCCTTCACCAGCTATGGATGGACCAGCACAAGACCTTGGGGAGTAGGAGAGGCATCTGTAAATCACAGGAATTGCTTTCCCATCACTAGGGGAAAAGGCCTGAAATATAGGGATGTTAAGAATTTTGCAATATGGTAGAGAGACAGAAAATGTGATGGAAGGGGAGCTGTCACCTGTTAACTCCCCACCAGAAGAGCTGCAAAGCCCAAACCAGCCTGACGTGGCTGTGGTGGAATGAGGCCCCTCTTCACCACACACCCACAAAACCACAGCACGCCACTGCCACGATGATGACATCCCACTTCTCCAAAGCTCTGGTCACGTCTTCAGCCCTCCCAGAGAAACAACATTAACAGAAGCCTTTGGTGTCTAATACCTGCATTTAAAAGCTGCTGCCAAGGAGATGGCCTCAAGAGCAGAACAAGACACTGCAGCATTGTGGGGAGCAAAATACTCCCCACCTCAGCACTTACCAGGCCTGCAAAATGTCCCAAGGCCATGGGACAAGGCTGCCCCGCCCCTCCACAACCAGCATAAAAGCCGGCCCAGAGCCTTTCTCCCTCACACACTTCTCCTTCTGCTCCTGCAGACTACAAGGTGAGCCTCAATCCTCTGACCCTCCTGCTCCTGCACCCCTGGCCCTTCCAGCATGCTCAGCCCCAACCTCAGCAGCTCTCATCCTTCCGCACAGCAGCTTCCACACTCCAGCACTGCCCCTTGCCCTCCCCCATCCCTGCCCTGCCTCACCCTCTCTCTTCCAGGCACCCTCCACACCACACCCATGGCCTGCTACAACCGCTGCAGTCCCTGCGGACCCACCCCGCTGGCCAACAGCTGCAACGAGCCCTGTGCCCTGCAATGCCAGGATTCCCGCGTCATCATCAACCCTTCCCCTGTGCTGGTCACCCTGCCAGGACCCATCATGACCTCCTTCCCCCAGAACACCGCCGTCGGATCCACCTCCTCTGCTGCTCTGGGCACTGAGCTCAATGCCCAGGGACAGCCCATCTCTGGGGGATTTGGCTTTGGCCTTGGCTACGGCCTGGGAGGCCTGGGCTGCTATGGCAGAAGGGGCTATGGCTCCATCTGCTAAGGGCCCTCAGCACCAGCCCTAACACCACCAGCTCTGGCCTCTGCCAACAGCTCCTGCAACCAAAGCACCTTGGCTCATATTTGCCCTACTTGTACCTCACCCTGGATCCCTTCAAGTTCTCTCCCTTGTCTTTTTATTCTTTTGCCTAAATAAAATTTTCCTGCATCAAAGCCTCATGTCTCATTTTTGAATTTGAAAGCTCTCACACCTTCACCCATGGGGTGGATGGCAAAGGGGCTCAAAACCTTCCTAAACAAGTAGAAACCCCACCCATAATAACCAAGGCTGCCACAGGAAGCTGGGTTGAAGGATGACCTCCCAGAATATGACAAAATCACATCTCCTGCCATTCCAAAGGCTTTGACACAACAATGCTGTTCTGCTCATTGCTCTGGCAAGGCCTCTCCATGCCAGCATTCCCTTGACAAGATCTCCTCCCATCACAACTCTCAAACTACAGCAACATCCACTCAGAGAGAAACCCACCAAGTGCTGCAAGGGCTTCCATCCTCTCTGCTCAAGGAAGGCCACGCAGAGTAGAATTTCCAGAACCATGGACAGGTCAGGTTTTCATCTCTCTGGACACAGAGACTCCTGCGCCTCCTCCACTCTGTGACCACCCTAAAACTAAAAAAGGCTTCTCTGCTCTACCCATGGAATTTCATCCATTTCCACTTGTACCATATCCGACTTGTAACAATTGCCATCCAGACTTGTCTCCTGGAAGTCCCAAGACCCTCAGTCCCTGTGAGAAATCCTGCAGACCTTTCAATATCTTGGTGTTCCTGAACTGGCTTTGTTTCACTAAGTCTGTGGGCCTCCTCCCCTGGGGACCCCAGAACTGCGCACACTGACTCACAGCATTTTTGAGGATGTAGAACAGGGTTGGCCTCATGGAAATTACTCTAGAGTTACTTCATTTGAAGTTTGACTCCAGCTTGAATTCGGATCACAATGTCCCAGGTCATGTTCTTTAAATATTATATAAATAGAGCAGACCACCTCACTGACCCTTTACACCACCTGTACATCCTGGCAAGGTCTGTAATGACGAAGTAGGAGACAGTGCCAAAGACATTGCAAAGAGGTGGAGGTAAACACCAACCATGGCTCCCTCAGCATCCAAAGTATATTTTTTTCTTTCTGTATGTAACACAGAGGTGACTAAGATATGATTTTGCCCTCCAAAATCAATCCTAACTGCTCCTCATCACCTTGTAGAAGCTGAACTTGGAAATGCTTTGGAGGGGAAAAAATTGTCCTTTGTAGGGGAAACAAGGTGCCTGGAAATCCATGGGTAAGGTGGGAGAGAATTAATGCACTGTAAGGAGAAGGACCCAATGCCCACCACAGCCACAAAGCCCCGTCCAGCCTGACAGAACTGAAAAGAATTGGGGCCCCTCTCTCAAATGCAGCCACAAACCAAAGCACACCTGTCCCATGGGTTATCTTAACTGATGTCACCTAATTTTCATAGGCATTTGTGGTTTATTTTGGTTTCTCTGACATGCACCCGCCAAGCAAATCCTCCCAAATACCAACTCTCACTTTAAAGCTGCTGCCAAGGTCAGATGGACTTGAGCACAAGAACAGGACATGGAATTACAGAGCTGCAGGAAGGAAAACAGTCCCCAACTCATGACTAGCCAGTCTAGGCTAGGAAACACTGACGCTATGATTTTCATTCAGGTACCTTGACAGAGTAGAAAAGGTCAACTCTTTTGTTCTGAAAAATAAATGCCCTCAGGTTTTCCAACTGCTCCTGACATGTCATCTTCTTATCCTGCTGCAGATTTCCTTTCCAGGTTTCACTCAGAGCCCAGCAATGGGACCGCAGAGTCTGACCTTGCTGGGGCAAGTGGAGACGAGCGCTATGGGATGAACCAACACAAGATATTGGACAGCAGGAAAGGTGTCACAGGCATTGTTCTAACATAACCAGCAGGAAATACCAGGCATAGAGACAGGTTTAGAATGCAGGCAGTGGGACAGGGAGGGAGAGAAAGTCATGGAAGGGGACACCCGTCATCCCCAGTAGAGCTGCAAAGCCCAGATGAGCCTGACGTGGCTGCGGGGGAATGAAGACCCTCTCCACAAGACACCCACAAACCACAGCACACCAGGGCCAAGGGGTGACTTCACTGTTGACACCCCACTGACCAAAGTTCTTGTTATGTCCACAGCCCTCCACAAAAAACATCATCATCAACAGACTTTGTTCTCTAATAAATGTATTTAAAGCTGCCGACAGGGCCAGATGGACACGGATTCAAAAGCAGAACATGAAACAGCAGAATTGTGGGATGGGAAACACTTCCCACCTCAGGACTCACCACACTGAGTCAACCAAGCACTTTGGCCTGCAAAATGCCCCAAGGCCAAAGGACAAGGTTATCCCGCCCCTGCAGAACCAGCATAAAAGCCGGCCCAGAGCCTCTCTCCCTCACACACTTCTCCTCAAGCCTTCTCCTGCTCCTGCCGACAACCAGGTGAGCCTCAGGCCCCTGACCCTCCTGCTCCTGCACTCCTGGCCTCTCTCTCCCAGCACGCTCAGCTCCAGCCATCCTCACACGTCCCCACAGCCTCCACACTCCCTCTCTCTTCTGCATCACTGCCCCTCACATTCAAACACCCTTGTCCTGCCTCACGCCTCTCTCTTCCAGGTACCCTCCACACCACAGCCATGGCCTGCTACAACAGCTGCAGTCCCTGTGGACCCACCCCGCTGGCCAACAGCTGCAACGAGCCCTGTGCCCTGCAATGCCAGGATTCCCGCGTCATCATCAACCCTTCCCCTGTGCTGGTCACCCTGCCAGGACCCATCATGACCTCCTTCCCCCAGAACACCGCCGTCGGATCCACCTCCTCCGCTGCCGTGGGCACTGAGCTCAATGCCCAGGGACAGCCCATCTCTGGGGGATTTGGCTTTGGCCTTGGCTACGGCCTGGGAGGCCTGGGCTGCTGTGGCAGAAGGGGCTATGCCTCCATCTGCTAAGGGCCCTCAGCACCAGCCCTGACACCACCAGCTCTGGCCTCTGCCAACAGCTCCTGCAACAAAAGCACCTTGGCTGATGGTCTCACCACTTCAAGCTCAAACCTGATTCCTTCAGCTTCTTCTTTCTCATCATTCTTTCACTTCAATAAAGTTTTCTTGCACCACAACCTGAGTTGTTTCATCTTCTTTTTGAATTCCAACGGTCTCACATCCTCACCCTGTGCAACGCCAGCACTCAACCATTACGTTGAAATGAAAGGGAACAAAGAACATTTCTTAGCAAATATGTCCCCACCAGGAACAACCAAGGCTGACATGGGAAAGAGGGGAGAGCAGGGAATGTTCTAGAACATGACAAAAGGCCATCATCTCATCTACCAAAAGCTTTGACACAATTCTCTCCTGCGCACTGCCCAGCCAAAGTCACTCTATGCCAGGATACACTTGGAAAATTCTCTTCCCAGCAGCATTCTTGAGTCCTTCCAGTGAACAGAGGAATTACATCATGCACTTGGGCAGCAACTCCAGAGTACAATTTCTTCCACCCCCCTTGTGAAGTGTGGCCCAGCCGGAACAGTATTTCCAGGATTATGGCCTGTTCAGTTTTGGACCTCCAGGAAGTGGGACCCCATTGTCTCTTACACTCTGGGACCATCCACACACACTGAAAAATTCTTCCTTCCTCTGCCCATGGAATTCCATCTATTTTCACTTGTGCACGTGCCTTCTTTCCCTTCATGTCTACAGTGCTGAGAACAATAGGGTTCCCACACACTTGTGTCTCCCCTTGTATAGCCTTGTCTCCTCAGAGTCCCAGCTCTCTCAGTCTCTCCTCTACAAGGATCCACCAGGCCCTTAAGTATCTGGTGGCCCTCAACTGGCCTTTTTCCACTATCCTTGTGTACTTCTTCATATCTTGAGGACAGAACTGTCCACACCACCCCACATGGAAATTCTCCAGTGCTCTAAAGAGAGCATGGGCCACCTCTCATGACTTCATGTCAACAATTTCCTGAAATCTGTCTTGGACACGGATGACACTGATAGAAGTAATGCCCCACTGCAATCTCCTGGTCTACCTGTTCTCGATCAGCACCACAGGGTCCTGCTCACAAAAGCCACTTTTCAGACTCTGAGCCCACAGCATTATCCAGCGCCAAGTGCAATTCCTCTCCAGATAGAGAACTTCTCGTTTCCCTTTCTTGAACTTTGGGAGATTCCTTGAACCCTCAGTCTCCTGATCACTCTGGTGCAACAGCCAAGTGGGGCCTCAGACACTCCACAACCTGCCAGCTCACTGAGGAGGCAACTCAACTCAACAACTGCCCACATGGAACAGAAGACTCCAGGTGCTCACACCTGGCACAGAGGCAAAGCCCAGACCAGCCTGACACACCTGGGATACTTTGGGATCCCTCTAAATAACACCCTACAAAGCCAAAACCGTGAGTTCCGCAGGCTGACCTGACTGACGACACCCCACCTTTCTAAACCAGGTCACATCTTCAGTCCCCTTTACACGCATCATCAACACCAACTTCTGGTCTGAATACTCTCACTTTAAAGGAGGAATGACTGTGATGGAAGGGGCAGCTCCTCATGCACTGCACAGGTGCAAAGGCCACACCAGCCTGACAAGGCTGTGGTGGAATGGAGCCCATATTCACAGCACACCCACAAACTAAACCACACGAGTGCCACAGAATGGCCTCACTGATGACACCATATTATTCCTTGGGCTTTTGTTGTATGTTTTTGTCTTTGTGACACACATCTTCCAAGCAAATCATCCCAAATACCCACTCTCACTTAAAAGCTGTGGCCCCGGTGAGGTGGACACAGCCTCAAGGGCAAGATATGACACTGCAGAATTGTGTGCAGGAAAGCAGACCCCACATCACAAATCCCAAATCCAAGGCACACAAAACCAATGTAACAATTTCAGTTTAACTACCTCTAGAGTGTAATAATGTCAAGAATTGTTTTTGGAAAAAAAAGGTCACATTAGCCTCAACTACTCCTCACATCTTTTCTTAGACCTTCACCAGTTCTTTCCAGGTTTCACTCAGAGCCCAGCAATGGCACCCCACAGCGTGACCTTGATGGGCCCAGTTGACATGAGTGCTACGGAAGAGCCAACACAAGACCTTGGACAGCAGGGGAGGTGTAACAGGGATTGTTCTCCCATAGCCAGCAGGAAAAGCATGGCATAGAGACAGCTAAAGAATGTTGACAAGGGGACAGGGAGGGAAATAATGTGATGGAAGGGGACACGCGTCATCACCCCCAGTAGAGCTGCAAACCCAGATGACCCTGACGTGGCTGTGGGGGAATGAGGACCCTCTCCACAAGACACCCATAAACCACAGCACACCGGGGCCAGGGGGTGACTTCACTGTTGACACCCCACTGACCAAAGCTCTGGTCACATCCACAGCCCTCCACAGCAAACATCATCATCAACAGTCTTTCGTCTCTATTACTTACATTTAAAAGCTGCGGCCAATGTCAGATGGACACGGAGTCAAAAGTAGGACATGACACTGCAGAGTTGTGGGATGAAAAACACTCCCCACCTCAGCACTCACCACTCTGAGCCAACCAGGAACTGTGGCCTGCAAAATGCCCCAAGGCCATGGGACAAGGCTGTCCTGCCCCTCCAGAACCAGCATAAAAGCCGGCCCAGAGCCTCTCTACCTCACACACTTCTCCTCAAGCCTTCTCCTCCTGCTCCTCTCCAAAACCAGGTGAGACTCAATCCCCTGATCCTCCTGCTCTTGCAGCCCTAGCCCCTCTCTTCCCGCATGCTCGGCCTCAGCCTCAGCAGCCTTCATGCCTCCCCACAGACAAACAACAGCCTCCACACTCTCTTGCCCTTCTCACACTTCCACCCTCACATCCGCACATCCCGCTACCCTGCCTCACCCCTCTCTCTCTCTTCCAGGCACCCTCCACACCACACCCATGGCCTGCAACAGCCTCTGCAGTCCCTGCGGACCCACCCCGCTGGCCAACAGCTGCAACGAGCCCTGTGCCCTGCAATGCCAGGATTCCCGCGTCATCATCAACCCTTCCCCTGTGCTGGTCACCTTGCCAGGACCCATCATGACCTCCTTCCCCCAGAACACCGCCGTCGGATCCACCTCCTCTGCTGCTCTGGGCACTGAGCTCAATGCCCAGGGACAGCCCATCTCTGGGGGATTTGGCTTTGGCCTTGGCTACGGCCTGGGAGGCCTGGGCTGCTATGGCAGAAGGGGCTGTGGCTCCATCTGCTAAGGGCCCTCAGCACCAGCCCTGACACCACCAGCTCTGGCCTCTGCCAACAGCTCCTGCAACCAAAGCACCTTGGCTCATATTTGCCCTACTTGTACCTCACCCTGGATCCCTTCAAGATCTCTCTCTTGCCTTTTAATGCTTTTTCGTCAATAAAGTTTTTCTGCATCAAAGTCTCACATGTTTCCTCTTCATTTCAATTCCAAAGCTCTCACACCTTCACCCATGGGGAGGATGGAAATGGGGCACAACACCTTCCTAAACAAGTTGAACCCCAAGAGTAACAACGAGGACTGCCACAGGAAGCAGGGTTGAAGGATGACCGTCCAGAACATGACAAAATCACATCTCCTGCCATACCAAAGGCTTTGACACATCAATGCTCTCCTGCTCATTGCTCTGGCAAAGACTCTCCATGACAGCATTCCCTTGACAAGATCTCCTCCCATCAGAATTCTCAAACCACACAAACAATTGCAATAACATCCACTCTGAGAGAAACTCACCAAGTGCTGCAAGGGCTTCCATCCCTCTGCTCAAGGAAGTCCACCCAGAGAAGGATTTCCAGAACCATGGACACTTCAGGTTTTCACCTCTCTGGACAGAGAAACTCCTGCACCGCTTCCACGCTGTGACCACCCTCACACTAAAAAAGGCTTGCCAGCTCTGCCCATGGAATTCCATCTGTTTTCACTTCTGTCCTTGCTGACTTGTAACAACCCCACATCCAGACTTGTCTCCTGGAATCCCGGGTCTCTCAGTCATCTCTGAAAAATCCTCCAGCCCTTTAAAAATCTTGGTAGCCCTGGACTGGCCTTGTTTCACTAAGTCTATGGGCCTCCTCCCCTGGGGACCCCAGAACTGCTCACACTGACTCACATCATTTTTGAGGATGTTGAACACAGTTGGCCTCATGGAAATGACTCTAGAGTTACTTCATTTGAAGTTTGACTCCAGCTTGACTTTGCATCACAAGGTTCCAGGTCATGTTCTTTAAATATTGTATGAATAGAGCAGGCCACCTCACTGGCCCTTTACACCACCTGTACATCCTTGCATAGACTGGGATGATGCAGTAGGAGACAATGCCAAAGACATTGCTAAGAGGTGGAGGTAAACACCAGCCATGGCTCCCTCATCATCCACACTAAGATTCTTTTTTTTCTGTAGGCAACTCAGAGGTCACTAAGACAGGATTTTGCACACCATAATCAACACTATCTGTTCCACAACACCTTCTACAAGCTGAACTTGAAAATGCTTTGTAGGGGAAAAATTGTCCCATCCTTGCCTGCAGGAACAGGGTCCCTGGAAATCCATGGGCAAGGTGGGAGGGAGTAAATGCCCTGGAAGGGGCAGGACCTAATGCCCAGCACAGCCACAAAGCCCAGATCAGCCTGACACGGCTGTAAAGGAATGGGATCCCTCTCTCAAATGCAGCCACAAACCGAAACACACCTGTCCCATTGGTTGACCACATTGATGACACCCCAATTTTCATAGGCTTTAGTGGTTTATGTTGGTTTCTTCGACACACACCTTCCAAGCAAATTCCTCCCAAACATCAACTCTTACTTTAAAGCTGCTGCCAAGGTCAGATGGACATGCTCACAAGAGCAGGACATGGAAATGTAGAGTTGCAGGAAGGAACACAATCCCCAGCTCATGACTTTTATCACCAGCCAGGGGTCTGTGTACAAATCACGGACAGGACGGGACTGCTAGGAACTTGCCTTGAGCTGTTCTATTTTTCAGCATCAGTCTCATTATATGGTTATCACATTGGGAAGATGCCATCAGCTCACATCCCAGGCAGCAGACCAAGAACTTCATGTTACAACTTACTTGAAAAGATTTTTGACCAATCACACAAAGCAAAAGCATATTGATAGTAGTTCTAACCAACTACTATAAGCACACATACCTTTGGTTAAAACATTGCCTGCTTATTTCAAATAAAATACCTGCTTGTAAGCCATAAGACACAATGCACAGAGCTCCATCACTAAGCTTAAAACTTCTTAATATCTCACTAGATATACTTCTCTGTGGCTTAGGGAGTTATTCAGGCAAGTGCTAATACACAGACCATTGTTCTATTTTTCCTAAATTTCTACTTCCTAAATAATTTTTCTGCTGACCTATCAATTTCCAAAGCCCTCTGATATTAGGAATTCCAGAACTCGTCAGGCTGGGCTTGGAAAAACTGATGATCTTCATTCGGGTACAGTGAGACAGAAAAAAGGACAATACTTGTGTTCCGAAAATTGAATGTATCCAGGTCCTTCAAGAGGTCCTGAAGTCTTCTTCTTATCCTGCACCAGTTTTCCTTACTAGGATAAACTCAGAGCCCAGCAATGGGACCCCACAGTGTGACCTTGCTGGACCCAGTAGAGACCAGAGCTACAGGATGAACCAACACAAGACATTGGACAGCAGGAAGGCATCACAGGCATTGTTCTCCCATAGCCAGTACAAAAGGCCTGGCATAGAGACAGGTTTAAAATGTTGGCAATGGGATAGGGAGGGAGAGAATGTGATCGAAGGGGACACTCGTTACCCCCAGAAGAGCTGCAAAGCCCAGATGAGCCTGACGTGGCTGTGGGGGAATGAGGACCCTCTTGACAAGACACCCAAAATTCACAGCACACATAGGACATTGGGTGACTTCACTGTTGACACCCAAATGTCCAAACCTCATGTACACAGCCCTCCACAAAAATCATCATCATCAACATTCTTTGGTCTCTACTACTTACCTTTAAAAGCTGCGGCCAATGTCAGATGGACACGGACTCTAAAGTAGGACATGACGCTGCAGAGTTGTGGGATGGAAAACACTCCCCACCTCAGCACTCACCACTCTGAGCCAACCAGGAACTATGGCCTGCAAAATGCCCCAAGGCCATGGGACAAGGCTGTCCCACCCATCCAGAACCAGCATAAAAGCCGGCCCAGAGCCTCTCTCCCTCACACACTTCTCCTCAAGCCTTCTCCTCCTGCTCCTGCCAACAACCAGGTGAGCTTCAAGCCCTGACCCTCCTACTCCTGCACTCCTGGCCCCTCTCTCCCAGCACGCTCAGCCCCAGCCTCAGCAGCCCTCACACCTCTTCACAGCCCCACAGCAGCCTCCACGCTCCCTCACCCTCCTGCATCACTGCCCCACGCATACATACACCCCTTTGTAACCTCATCTCATCTCTTCCAGGGACTCTCCACACCACACCCATGGCCTGCAACAGCCTCTGCCGTCCCTGCGGACCCACCCCGCTGGCCAACAGCTGCAACGAGCCCTGTGCCCTGCAATGCCAGGATTCCCACGTCATCATCAACCCTTCCCCTGTGCTGGTCACCCTGCCAGGACCCATCATGACCTCCTTCCCCCAGAACACCGCCGTCGGATCCACCTCCTCCGCTGCTCTGGGCACTGAGCTCAATGCCCAGGGACAGCCCATCTCTGGGGGATTTGGCTTTGGCCTTGGCTATGGCCTGGGAGGCCTGGGCTGCTATGGCAGAAGGGGCTATGGCTCCATCTGCTAAGGGCCCTCAGCACCAGCCCTGACACCACCAGCTCTGGCCTCTGCCAACAGCTCCTGCAATCAAAGCACCTTGGCTGGTGGTCTCCCTACTTCAACCTCACACCTGATTCCTTCAGCTTCTTCTTTCTCAGCATTCTTTCACTTCAATAAATTTTTCTTGCATCACAACCTGAGTTGCTTCCATCTCTTTTTGAATTCCAATGGTCTCACATCCTCACCCTGTGCAATGCCAGCAGTCAATCATTATGTTGGATGGAAAGGAAGCAAAGAACCTTTCTTAGGGAACGTGCCCCACCAGTAACAACCAACACTGGCATGGAAAACAGTGGAGAAGGGCAAAGTTTCCAGAACATGACACAAGGCCATCACCTCATCTACCAAATGCTTGGACAAAACAACTCTCTCCTGGGCACTGCCCAGACAAAGTCACTCTATGACAGGATACACTTGGAAAATTCTCTTCCCAGCAGCATTCTTGAATCCCCCTGTGAACAGAGGAACAGGAGCATCCACTTGAGCAGGAAATCTGGAGAGCAAGTGTTTCCATTACTTATGCTCGAGCAGACCCAGCAGGAGCAGGATTTCCAGGATTATGGCCTGTTCAGTTTAGGATCTCCAAGAAGAGGGACCCCATTGCCTCTTAAACTCCATGACCATCCAGAAACACTGAAAAATTCGTCCTTCTTTTGCTCATGGAATTCCATCTATTTTCACTCATGCACGGGCCCCCTTTCCCTTCACGTGTGCAGTGTTGAGAACAGCTGGGCTCCCACACACTGGTGACACATCCCTGCCCAGCCCTGTCTCCTGAGAGTCCCAGCTCTCTCAGCCTCTCCGATAGCAAAGATTCTCCAGCCCTTGCACTATCTGGTGGCCCTCGACTGGTGTTTGTCCACTACCCACTTGTGCTTCTTCACCTGTTGAGGCCAGAAGTGTCTACATCACTCCACATGGGATCTGATCAGTGCTCTAAAGAAGGAAAGAGCTACCCCTCAGGATTTCAGGTTGAAAAGTTTCTGAAATCTGTCATGGACACAGGTGACGCGGATTGGAGTAATTCCCCACTGCGACCTGCTGATCGCTCTGTTCTCTATCAGCACTACAGGGTCCTGCTCACAAAAGTCACTTTTCAGACTCTGAGCCTACAACATTATCCAGGGCCGAGTGCAATTCTTGTCCAGATGCAGAACTTCACATTTCCTTTACCTGAACTTTGGGAGATTACTTTAACTCTTAGTCTCAAGGTCCTTCTGACCAGTGGAACAGACAAGTGGTGCCACAGCCACTCCATCGCCGGCCAGCTCACTGAAGGGGCAACTCTCCAACTGCTGACAAGGAGTGGAAGAGTCCAGGTGTGCACACCTGGCACAGATGCAAAGCCCAGACCAGCCTGACACACCTGGGACAGTTTGGGGCCCCTCTTCACAATAATTCTCACAAACCCAAAACCATGATTTCCATGGAATGACCTCACCGATGACACCCCACCTCTCCAAATCTTGGTCACATCTTCAGTCCCCTTTGACACACACATTCAACACCAGACTTTGGTTTCAAATACTCACACTTCAAAGGAGGAATGACTGTGATGGAAGGGGCAGCTCCTCATGCACAGCGCAGCTGCAAATTCCACACCAGCCTGACATGGCTGCAGTGGAATGGCACCCCTCTTCATAACACACCCACAAACTAAACCACACAGGAGCCACAGAATGGCCTACTTGATGACAACCATGTTTTTCTTAGGCTTTTCTTGTATATTTTGGTTTTTCTGACACACATCTTCCAAACAAATCCTCCCAAATACCAACTCTCACTTAAAAGCTTCCACCAAGGTCAGATGGACACTTCCTCAAGAGCAGGACATGACACTGCAGAGTTGTGTGCAGGAAAACATTCCCCACATCATGACTTGCAAGGCTGTGTCAGACAAACTGATATTATGACTTCAGTTCAGGTACCTGTAGAGAGTAACAAGGTCAACCCACTGTTTCTGAAAAGTGAATGTCTATAGCTACATCAGCTGCTCTTCATACAAGTTCTTTCCCTTATCCTTCACCAGCTATGGATGGACCAGCACAAGACCTTGGGAGTACGAGAGGCATCTGTAAATCACAGGAATTGCTTTCCCATCACTAGGGGAAAAGGCCTGTAATATAGGGATGTTAAGAATTTTGCAATATGGTAGAGAGACAGAAAATGTGATGGAAGGGGAGCTGTCACCTGTTAACCCCCCACCAGAAGAGTTGCAAAGCCCAAACCAGCCTGATGTGGCTGTGGTGGAATGAGGCCCCTCTTCACCACACACCCACAAAACCACAGCACGCCACTGCCACGATGATGACATCCCACTTCTCCAAAGCTCTGGTCACGTCTTCAGCCCTCCCAGAGAAACAATATTAACAGAAGCCTTTGGTCTCTAATAGCTGCAGCCTTTGGTCTTTAAAAGCTGCGGCCAATGTCAGATGGCCTCAAGAGCAGAACATGACACTGCAGAGTTGTGGGGAGCAAAACACTCCCCACCTCAGCACTCACCACTCTGAGCCAACCAGGAACTGTGGCCTGCAAAATGCCCCAAGGCCATGGGACAAGGCTGTTCCGCCCCTCCAGGACCAGCATAAAAGCCGGCCCAGAGCCTCTCTACCTCACACACTTCTCCTCACGCCTTCTCCTCCTGCTCCTGCTGACAACAAGGTGAGACTCAATCCCCTGATCCTCCTGCTCCTGCAGCCCTGGCCCCTCTCTTCCAGCATGCTCGGCCTCAGCCTCAGCAGCCTTCATGCCTCCCCACAGACCAACAACAGCCTCCACACTCTCTTGCCCTTCTCACACTTCCACCCTCACATCCCCACATGCCGCTACCCTGCCTCACCCCCCTCTCTCTTCCAGGCACCCTCCACACCACACCCATGGCCTGCAACAGCCTCTGCCGTCCCTGCGGACCCACCCCGCTGGCCAACAGCTGCAACGAGCCCTGTGCCCTGCAATGCCAGGATTCCCGCGTCATCATCAACCCTTCCCCTGTGCTGGTCACCCTGCCGGGACCCATCATGACCTCCTTCCCCCAGAACACCGCCGTCGGATCCACCTCCTCCGCTGCCGTGGGCACTGAGCTCAATGCCCAGGGACAGCCCATCTCTGGGGGATTTGGCTTTGGCCTTGGCTACGGCCTGGGAGGCCTGGGCTGCTATGGCAGAAGGGGCTATGGCTCCATCTGCTAAGGGCCCTCAGCACCAGCCCTGACACCACCAGCTCTGGCCTCTGCCAACAGCTCCTGCAACCAAAGCACCTTGGCTGATGGTTGTCCTACTTGAACCTGACATTGGACCCCTTCCACTCGCTGCTCCTGTCTATTCATTCCTTTGCCTAAATAAAATTTTCTTGCATCAAAGCCTCAGATGCCTCCCGTTCTTATACCAGACCTCTTGCAGCTGCACACACCCCACAAGCTCCCCCCCCCCCCCCCAATTACCCGCCCCCCCCCCCCCCCCCCCCTCTCCTCCAGCGCCCCCCCGCCCCCCCCAAGGGGGGGTGGGCCTTCCCCCCCCCCCTTCCCCGCGCCCCGGGGTTTCCCCGTGCCCCCCGCCCTCCCTGTCCTTCCCCCCCCTCCCTCTCCGGCCCTGCCGGTGGTGGTTTTTTGTTCTCCCCTCCTGCCTCCCTCTCCCCCTCCCCCCCCCCCCCCTTGCGCCCCCCCCTGGTTTTTTTCTTTTTTTTCTTTCTCCCCCTTGCCCCCTCCCCTTTCCCTCCTCCCCCCCCCCCCCCCCTTCTCCCCCGCCCCCCGGGCCCCCCGGCCCCCCCCCCCCCCTTCCACCTCTTGGGTCCCTGGATCATCTGTGCTGGTGACCCCAAGCCACCAACCCTCCACTCTGAGGTCACACATCACATCCCCATTATGACTTGAGTCCCAGCAAGTCACTGTGGATTCCTGAGGTGCAGCATGGACACCTGGCAACGAGGTGCAGGAACGAGCCTGTGACCCTGCTGAGAAGATGGTGCCCCTTGCGCCGCCTTCCTGCCTCTTTGTTTCCCAATACTGACACTCCAACATGGATTTTTGGGTCATAAAGATCTTTGGTCTCCTCAAATTGCTTCTCACCAGTGACGTTCACTCTTTCTTCTCCTTTGATGTGTTTTTTTTTTCTCTGTACAAAGGCTCCCGGCAAACAGGTGAGCTCTGGGCTGACACACAAGTTCAAAGTCTCCAGGGCTATTGGCAGCACTAAAATATTCATCAAAAGCAAATTAAAATAACGTCTCTGGAGCAGCTGGAGCCCAGAGAGGCAGAGAACTCCATGCACAGCTGGATTCAGATTTGGTTCAAAGAGGAAGAGTTTGCTGAGGAACAAAGCCCTTCCTTGAAACCAAAACTAAACAGCCCCTGCAGCTGAGCTGAGAAAGGAGAGAGGGAATAGGTTTGCAATGGTTTGGCCTTTTTATTTCTCTGTTTAGTTAAATAGTGCATTTCCCCTGGTTGGCCTTGAGGCACCAACTTCAGCTCATCTTAAAATAAAGTCTAACCCATAAAAAGACAAATTTAAGTAATCCGTGCTCTTATACTCATTCACCTTGGAGTTCATCCAGCTTGACATCAACACTTGGACAGAAACAAGAGCAGGATTTCACCTTCCCAAGGTCCTGGGACATGCCCAAGCAGCCAGGCCCAGCGGGATGTCTGCCTCATCCCAAACCCGTGCCAGAGACGCTCTTCTTGGGCACAGTCAGCTCACGTGGGTTCCAGGGAGCGCTGGGAGGAGGCTCAGATCCACATCCACAGTGCCCACATTCCTCTCTCCCATCCACCCTGGGAGATCCAGGTCTCTTGGGTCCTGCCCAGTTCTCTGCACTCCATCCAAGGAGACCCCAAGAAGATGGGATGGGCTGGAAGAGGTGGCATTTTTTCCAGTGCTTCTCCTGATGGGATTCACACTCACCTAGCCAAGATCCCACTCCCAGAATAATCCCAAACCCCATTATGGAGCAGTGGCAGGTTCATCTCCCTCCTCCAGAGGACTGGACCCGACAAGACCAAATCCAAAATCATAGTGGGAAGGACACTCTTGTGCAGCAGCTGCTCCCAATCCCATGAACAGGATTTCTTGGAATATCTGTGGCCACCAACCCCATCCCCATCCCAGTCTTCCCCCTCTGTGCTTTTGGATAATTCCCACTGCCAAAGGGCTGCACATTGTGGGGAGCAACCCCCAATCCCTATGGAAACTGGCACAGGCCATCCTGTGGGACAAGGCCTAGAAAAAGGGTCACTGCTGGTGTGCTGCTCCATAAAAAGGAGCCACAGAGCTGGAATTTTAGCAGGGAAGGGATGCTTAGAGCTGTCTCACCTGGGCTCCTGGAGCTTGGCTGCAGCTGTAAAGCCTCATCCTCGGACAGCTTCCACCTGGGATAGGCTGTACCTGGGAATCTCATACCCAGGAATCTCATACCCATCTGCTCCACTTTCCTGGGAGGCATGGAGAGGGCAGAGCACGGAGTGGGGCTGGACCCAGAACCGGGCCCGTTCCAGAGAAATAGGTCACCCAACAAGGAAGCTTCGTTACGGAAACAACGCCTCACACCAAGCAGCGGTTCTCCGACAGGACCTGGCCAAGCCACCCAAGCTTTATCCTGCCGGCTGGAAGGTCCTGGGATGTCCTCAGGATCGTGTCACGCAGACGCCCTGCCCAGATGAGCTAATGGGTCTGCTGCAGGCTTTGATCCTCCAATCCCAAAGGCCTTGTTAGATAACATCAGGAGCCTGGGTGATATTTCATTAACAAACGAGTCCGTCCCATATGGTCGCCGCAACTTTATCCCTTTCCCCTGTGATCTTCCCTCGTGCTCCAACATTTCTTTGGTAATTAGACCCAGAATTAGCATATTTAAGCTCCAAAATTACTGCATTTAATGCAACACCGTGGTTATTCGAATGCTGTCACAGCAGCTCTTGGGCTGTGCCACCTCCCAGCAATTCCTTGGCTGAAACGTGGTTTTATCCCTAATTAGTCTCACAAGACTTGCAGGAGGCAGCAGGAACATCTTATTCTCCCACCAGCACATGGAAAATATTCCTTGGCTTTTCCCCCTCATCCTTGAGAGTGTTCAAGGCCACATTGGAGCAACCTGATCTAGTGCAAAGTGTCCCTGCCCATGACAGGGGGTTGGAATGGGATGATTTTTATTTATGGGAACGATTTTATTCCAGCCCATACCCTTTTATTCCATAATTTCACCGTGCAGTGAAGTGGAAGCGTGGACGCAGCTGGATCTGACTCATCCCTACATCAACGTGAGGTTTCTTCTTGCCAAACCTCAGTGTCTCGTGGAGGATGCAGGACAGACGTGGAATTAGCTGGCGTGGAGAAGGAGCTCCAGCGTCCATCCCTGGCTCCGTGGGTGAGATCAGCCAGGGAATCCTGTAAAACATCAGGTGGGAACAACACTGAGACCCCTGGGAGTGGGATTTTGGATCTGGGAAAGGCCTGCAAGGGCTGGGCACACGCTGGGAATGGGCACTTCCAGGAGACAGAGGCACAAGGTGACATCTTTTAATATACAAAATATCCCCCCCCAACTCTCAGCAAGGAGGTCCCCAAGGATCCAGCCTTCCCTGATATTTTTCCAAATCAAAAGGACACATTTCCAGGTCTCAGCCAGGAGAAAATAAATGAAAAATTGATATTCTATTGCTTCTCGACACTGGGGCTACCCAGGGCTTTGGCGGGAGGAATGTGGGAATTCCTGGCTGGGTTGCCCTTAATTCCACTTTCAAAATTTTAATTTAGAGCAAAGCCCTGCCTTTGCCTCGCAAAAATCCCGAGGGAAAAGCCAGCTGGATGTGTGGGTGGAGGGGGTGCCTTCAAAACTATCCCCCACACGCAGGAAAGCTCTGCTCATTTTTAATCTCGGCTTAAGTGTATTAAAAGTGATTAAAACGTTTTCACATCGAAATCCCTTTCGATGGGCCGCTTTGTGGGGAGACACCTAAGAAACCCCTTTTCTCTCCACCCCCTTCCTTGCTTCTGCACCTCTTCCCATTAACCCCCTTAAAACCCCTGCACCCTCTTCCCTTCTCCTTTCCTTTCCCCGGGACTTGCACCTCCTTCCCATCCACCTTTCTGTCCTTGCACCCCCATTCCCTTCCCTGCACCTCCTTCCCTCCCCCTGCACCTCCTTTCCCCACCCGCACCCCTTTCTCTTCCCTGTATTTCCCTTATCCCTCTTCCCAAAACCTTCTCCCTTGCGCCCTCTCCTTTCCCCTGCTGCCGGGCACGGACTACATTTCCCGACGAGCCAAGCGGCAGCGGCCGGTGACGGCGACGGAAGAACCCGAGCGCAGCCGAACCCTCCTCGGGCCGATACGAGCGAAGCCGAACTCAGCCGAGCGTCCAACGAGCTGACCCGAGTAACTCCGAATCTAGCCGAGCCCCCACGGAGCCGAGACCAACCGAACCTAGACGAGTCGCCACGAAGCACCGCCGAGCAGGACCGAGCACAGCCGAACTCAGCCGAGCCCCTACCGACTCAACCCGAACCCGCGCCGAGCCGAGAGCAGCCGATCTTAACCGAGCGGCTCCGAGCGCACCCGAGTGGCCCCGAATCCAGCTGAGGGTGAGACGCGCCCCTCACCCCATTAAGGGACATTTGTGGGGACAGGAGCCACCCCAGACCGGTGGGGAGGAGAACCGGGGGGTCCCCAAAGTGGGGGGACAGGACGGTGGGAAGGGCAAGGGGGCGGGAGGTTGTGGGTTGGGAGGGGGGACGCGCTACGGGACGGGAGGGGATGAGGGGAGATGGGGGTGCAGGAGTGGGATTCGGGGTGCAGGGGAGGTGGGGGGGGGTTAGGACTGGGTTCAGAGCTGGGATTTGGGGTGCATTGCTGGGGTTTGAGGGGCAGGGGAGGCGTGGGATGCAATCCTGGGTGCAGAGCTGGGGTTTGGGGTGCAGGGAAGGTTTAGGTTGCAAACATAGGATTTGGGGTGCAGGGGGAAATTTGGGGTTCAGGGCGAGATCTGTGGTGCAGACCCGGGGTGCAGAGGGAGATTTGGGGTACAGACGGAGATATGGGGTGCAGGGGGATATTTGGGGTGCAGACACAAGACTCGGGGTTCAGGAATAGATCTGGGATGCAGCCCCTGAGGTGCAGGGGGAGATTTGAGGTGTGGGAGGCGATTTGGGGGTGTAGAAGGAGATTTGGGGCACACACCTGGGGGTGCCGGTGCCCCTCCCTTTCCAGAGGCTGGGCAGTGCCACGTGGCAGGTCTGGCCCTGGCCCAGGTGGCCTCCAGGTGAGGCATTTCAGCCCTGTCACAGCCAAACACGCCCCTTTTTACCCAGAATCGCAGAAATTTCCCCCCCAAAACCCCGATCCCACCTGCCTGGGGTGTGGGGATGCTCGTGGGTGCCCACACCAGGGTGGTCCATGCCGAGGTGATCCCAGCTTGTCCCCCGGCTCCTCCCTGCAGGGTTTTGGCCATGACAGAGGTGACCAAGCGCATCCTGGTGACAGGTGGCACCGGCCTGGTGGGCAGAGCCATCGAGAAGGTGGTGGCTGATGGAGAGGGGCAGCCGGACGAGGAGTGGATCTTCGTGTCCTCCCGGGACGCCGACTTGACGTGAGTTGGGCTTTTTCCTTGGAAACCCCGGAATTTGCTCTATTAACCCCAAAAAACCCCCATCCCTGGACTTTGTTTTTCCTTGGAAACACCCCAGTCTGCTCTGGTGACCCCAGAACTTCCCATCTCAGGATTTTGTTTTTCCTTGGAAATGCATCAATTTGCTTGATCCCACCAAATCCCAAATTTTCTCATTCCAGTGTTTGATTTTTCCTTGGAAACAACCCTGACAACCTTGACCCTGACAAACCCCAAAATTTCCCATTCCAGGATTTGATTTTTCCTCCAAAAGACCCCAGTGTGCTCTGTTGACCTCACCCAACCCCAAAATTTCCTATCCCAGGATTGGAATTTTCCTTGGACACAACCCAATCTGCTGTGCTGACCCCACTGAATCCCAAATTTTCCCATCCCAGGATTGGGTTTTTCCTTGCGATCATCCCAATCTGCTCTGGTGACCCCAAAATTTCCTATCCCTGGATTTGGGTTTTCCTTTGAAACACCCCAGTCTACTCTGACCCAACTGAATCCCAAATTTTCCCATCCCAGGACTGGTTTTTTCCCTCAGAAACACCCCAATGTGCTCTGTTGACCCCACTGAATCCCAAATTTTTCTGTTCCAGGGTTTGATTTTTCCTTGGAAACAGCCCAGTCTGCTCTATTGGCCCTGACAAACCCCAAAATTTTCCATCCCGGAATTTGGGTTTCCCTTGGAAAGACCCCAATCTGCTCTGTTGACCTCACTAAACCCCAAATTTTCCCATCCTAGGATTGGGTTTTTCCTTGGAATCGCCCCAGTCTGCTCTGGTGACCCCAAAATTTCCTATCCCTGGATTTGGGTTTTCCTAGGAAACACCCCAGTGTGCTCTGTTGACACCACTGAATCCCAAATTTTCCATCCCAGAATTTGAGTTTCCCTTGGAAAGACCCCAGTCTGCTCTGTTGACCTCACCCAATCCTAAATTTTTCCATCCCAAGGTTGGGTTTTTCCTTAGAAACTCCCCAATCTGCCCCCACCGAACCCCAACACTTCCTCTCCTATTCTTGGGTTTTTCCTTGGAAACACCTCAATTTGCTCTGCTGACCCCACTGAATCCCAAAATTTCCCATTCCAGGAGCAGCTCCGAGACCAAAGCCCTGTTTGAGAGGCACAAGCCCACCCACGTCATCCACCTGGCCGCCATGGTCGGAGGCCTCTTCAAAAACATCCGCTCCAACCTGGATTTTTGGGTGAGCACCCATGGAATTGGCACTGCCGGGATCCCTGTGGGTGCTGCACTCCCTAAAGTGGGATATGGGCACACAGGGATGTGGTTTGCTCTGCTCCCAGTGCCAAACCAGAGCTCCAGTGGTTTCTGGAGTTATTATGAGTTGTTGGTGAAGGAATTTGGGGATCCCTGACCTCATGATCCTGATAAATGTCCTTTTCCCCAGAGGACAAACATCCACATCAATGACAACGTCCTGCACTCTGCCCATGAGTCAGGGGTGCAGAAGGTGGTCTCCTGCCTCTCCACCTGCATCTTCCCAGACAAGACCACCTATCCCATCGACGAGACCATGGTGAGAATCCCCATTCCCACACAAAATCCAGGGAAAGTCTCTCCCCTGCTTAATTTATCCGCTCTGATATTCCCAGATCCACAACGGGCCGCCTCACAGCTCCAACTTTGGCTACTCCTACGCCAAGAGGATGATTGATGTCCAGAATAGGTGAGCTGGGGACATGGGAGCAGCCATTGGATTTCAAGGCAAGGGGAATCCAGTGGGAATTCCAGGTGGAAGTTGGGGAGATACCTGGGGCTCAGCAGGTGAAGGTGCTGCTGGCCAGGGTTTTTTGGGGGCACATCAGTGCTGGAGGAAGGGGCTTGAGAGCCCACCCACCATCCCTTCCCTGCTCTCATCCAGGGGTTATTCCGAGCAGCATGGCCGACGCTTCACCGCCGTCATTCCCACCAACGTCTTCGGGCCACACGACAACTTCAACATCGAGGACGGCCACGTCCTGCCAGGGCTCATCCACAAGGTCTACCTGGCCAAACGTGAGGGTGGCAGGACTTCCAGGGATTTTTTCTGGGGAGAAATGAGGGGTTTTTTCTCTCCCACCTGCCCTGTGGGGTGGTTAGAGGTGGCTCTGGTGGTCATGGCTCCTTCCTCCTGCAGAGTCCGGCTCTGCTCTGACCGTCTGGGGAACAGGCAAGCCCAGGAGACAGTTCATCTATTCCCTGGTAGGTGTGGCCTTGGGAAGCAGGGAATGGGGCTGGAGGAGCCACTGGCAGGACCCCAGAGGGGTCTGAACCCCCCTGGCTTCTCCTGGGCCATCCCCAGAGTTGTGTCCCCTTGGGATGGGAGGGTTGGGGGACGTCAGTGACCCCTCCAAGAGTTGTCTGCTCTTCCACAGGACCTAGCCCGACTTTTCATTTGGGTGCTGCGGGAATATGATGAGGTGGAACCAATCATTTTGTCAGGTAAGCCTTGGCTGTCCCCCAGGAGTCCCCTCTCCATGAGGGAGCAGCCATGATCCTTCCCTTCTCCACAGTGGGAGAAGAAGATGAAGTCTCCATCCGGGAAGCAGCAGAGGCCATTGCAGAGGCCATGGAATTCAGGGGAGAGCTCGTTGTATCCTTCACAACAGGCTAAGCCCCTCTTCCCACCAGCTCCCCATGGAGATTCCACGATCCAGAGGATCCTTCCCACCAAAGGAGCAAAAGCAAGACGTGTTTTTCCTCCTTAACCCTTCCCATCCCAGTTTGACACCACCAAGTCCGACGGGCAGTTCAAGAAGACGGCCAGCAATGCCAAGCTCCGGCGGTACCTGCCCGAATTCCAGTTCACACCTTTCAGGAAAGGTGAGATGGGGGAGTCTCCAGGAGACACCGGGGGTCGTGCCCCATGCCATCAGCTTTGGTGGCATCAAGGTGGTCCATCCTTTCTGGATGAGGAATGAGGGTGGTGAAGCACTGGCATGTGTTGCCCAGTGAGGTGGTGGTTTCTCCATCCCTGGAAATATCCAAGGTCAGGTTGGATGGGGCATGGAGCAACCTGGTCTCTTGGGAGGTGTCTCCTTGCATGGTGGTTGGATGAGATGACCTAAAAATGTCCATTCCAACCCAACCTATCCCACGATTCTCTGACCAAAATCCATTCCCAGTCTCCAAAACCTGTCCCATGATTCTCTGACCAAAATCCATTCTAGATCCCCCAAACCCATCCTGTGATTCTATGACCAAAATCCCTTCCCAGTCCCTAAACCCATCCTGTGATTCTATGACCAAAATCCATTCCCAAAATCCATTCCCAATCCCATCCCATGATTCTCTGGCCAAAATCCCTTCCCATTCCCCAAACCCATTCTGTGATTCTCTGACCAAAATCCATTCCCAATCCCAAAACCTGTCCCATGATTCTCTGACCAAAATCTGTTCCCAATCCCTCAATTGTCCCATGATTCTATGACCAAAATCAATTCCCAGTCCCAAAACCTGTGCCATGATTCTGTGACCAAAATCAATTCCCAGTCGCCAAACCCATCCTGTGATTCTGTGACCAAAATCCATTCCCAATCCCCAAACCCATCCCATGATTCTGTGACCAAAATCCATTCCCAATCCCCAAACCCATCCTGTGATTCTGTGACCAAAATCTATTCCCAATCCCGATACCTGTCCCATGATTCTGTGACCAAAATCCATTCCAGTCCCCAAACCCATCCTATGATTCTTTAGCCAAAATCAATTCCCAGTCCCAAAACTTGTTCCATGATTCTCTGACCAAAATCCATTCCCAATCCCAAAACTTGTTACATGATTCTCTGGCCAAAATCCCTTCCCAGTCCCCAAACCCCTTCCATGATTCTCTGACCAAAATCCATTGCCAGTCCAAAACCCATCCTGTGATTCTGTGGCCAAAATCAATTCCCAATCCTAAATCCATCCCATGATTCTATGACCAAAATCCCTTCCCAGTCTGCAAACCCATCCCGTGATTCTATGACCAAAGTCAATTCCCAAAATCCATCCCCAATCCCCAAACCCATCCTGTGATTCTCTGACCAAAATCCATTCCCAACCCCGAAACCCATCCCATGATTCTGTGACCAAAATCCATTCCCAAAATCCATTCCAAAATCCATTCCCAATCCCCAAACCCATCCCATCTTCTCCCTCCCCAGCCGTGAAGGAAACCTGTGCCTGGTTCAACGCCAACTATGCCAACGCCAGGAAGTGACGGCACCAGGACTGCCTGGCACCGGGATCATCCTCTTCAACTCAGGGTTGTCCTTTGCTGGGGCAGAGGACGGGGCTGGGCGGGTGACAGTGACATTTCCAAAGTAAAAATGGGAGCCTGGGGAGCAGCTCCCACATTCCTGCCCCACTGCTGGGAGCGGCGCAGGACGCCCAGGGCAGGGGGGAGGAAAGTTGGGGCATCCCAAAAAGATCCCAAATCAAGTAGTGGAAGCCAGCTGGAGCCATCGCCGTGGCTGTGTCCAAGAGGGTGGTGGCTCTGAGCTGTTAATGAGCTACATTAATTACCTGCAATTAGGTGTAATAAAGGGAAGGCAGTCAGGAATCCAGGGCATGGAAATGGCAGCAGGGAATTTGCTGCTGCTCTTGGCACATGGGGATGATCCTACAGCCCCCTATCTCAGGATAGGAATGGGAAAGACTCCAGCTGTAATTGTGGCATTTATTAAAATATATGCAAATAGCATAAAACTGGTGGGATAATGAACATCTACCCTGTACCCACATCCAGTGGCATCCTTAGGGCCCATGTTCTCCACCAGGATCTGGAATAGCCATAAAAAGGGTTAAAACCCCTCAGGGAGGGGCTGGAGGGTCAAAAATGGGGGGATGAATCCATGGCCAAGCTACTGCTGGTGGTGTGGATGTGGCAGAATTCCAGCCCGGGAATCGCTTTCTTCCGGCACCGCTGCCCAGCCCTGGTGAGCCCCTGGCACGGGGACCTACAGAGGAGACACCAATCAGCACCCCAGGAAGCCACCAGCACCTTGGTGTCCCCCTGAGGTGACACCAAGCCATGGAGAAGGGACATTCTGGGTGGTTGGTGCTCACATGTTGGCCCTTGGCCTGCAGGGTTTGGGCTCCAGGAGCTTCCCAGCATCCATGACCAGCTCCGGTGTCACCTGGTTTGGGAAGAAGGGGGTTCCTGCAGATGTCCCTTGTCCCCTGGAGTGCCTTGGCAACCTTCAGGACACCCTCTTCCACCCCAAATTCCTCCCTGTATGTCACGTCCCCAGCCCTGTCTGCCCCATACCCAGAGGTGCCACCATGGTGAGGACACCCCAACCTTGAAGGACCTGACCCTCAGTGAGACCCAGGTGGCCCCCAAGAGCACATTTTGGGGGACAACACCAACATGGGGACATCCCACCCAGCACCTTACCCCACACAAGCTCGGTGTTGTCCTCTGGGCATCGGGGTCAGGTGACACCTGCCTTGTGAATTTGGGAATGTCCCTGGCCACCTCTTGGGGCTGCTCCAGGTGTGAGGGCTCTGCAAGAACATGGCAGGGGTGGAGACACCCTCCAAGGTGGAGGATGGGGACACTCTGGGGTGGTGGCACATGCCCTGGCAGAGCTTGGGGACACTCTGGGATAACACACGTCCCAGAATAAGATGGGGATGTGTCAGGGCTTCGGATCTTTGTCCTACAGCCACCACACCTCCCACCTTGTAGGCGCCTCTCATTTTGCAGGCAGCTCATCTCCATCCTGTCCAACTCCTCTTGCAGCAGCTCCATATCACATTCCCTGTGTGGGAAGAAGGAAAATTGGACTCCTGTCACCTTGGTGGCTTCTGTGTCACCACCACCATGGAGATATGCACTTCTCCACACCCTTCTCTGAGCAGAAATAAGTCAGGGAGTTGGGAAGAGGTGCCCAAAAGCCATAGGAAAGCCACCAGGATGTGTCCTGTCCTTCCCTGGAGACCTCTGCCAGATGGCTCCAGGGTGGGACACCCAGGGAAATTCAGGATGAGACACCAAGGATGGGTGGAACATCCCAGATAGGGGGTACATCCCACATGGAACATCTGAACAGAAATGGTGCAAGGAGTTGGGATGTGTCCGAAAGCCATAGGGAAGCCACCAGGATGTGTCCTGTCCTTCCCTGGAGACCTCTGCCAGATGGCTCCAGGGTGGAACATCCAGGACGGGAATTTCAGGATGAGGCACCAAGGATGGGACATCCAAGATGGAACATCTGAACAGAAATGGTGCAAGGAGTTGGGATGAGGTGTCCGAAAGCCATAGGAAAGCCACCAAGATGTGTCCTGTCCCTTTCCTGAGAACTTCTGCCAGATGGCTCCAGGGTGGGACATCCAGGGCGTGAAATCCAGGGTGGGACCCAGCAGCTCCCAAAGGTTCCATGCCACCTCCTCAACCACGTCCTACCTCTCCGGGGTGGAGGTGAGCCGGTACCGGGCCTTTTCCCGGGGAACCACTGGCCGGATCCTTCTGGCACCATGGCAGCCGGATGCCAGCAGCCAATGCCCTGTGGGAAAACGAGAGGCTGGGAGAGGACAGACCCTCCCCTCTCAGGGTGGTTTGTCCCCAACCACTGTCCCCACACTTGTCCCCACCTGCTGCAGCAAGGACCAGGAGAGTGGAGATTGCTGGAATGCCGAGGGTGCTGGAAGCGAGGAAAAGGAGGAGAAAGATGGCCTGGAATGATGCTGGCACCAGTGGGAGAACCAGGAGCACGAAGTATGAGCTGTGTGGGATGCAGGAGGAGGTGACACTTTGGCTCTGACCTGTGGGATGAGGAAGAAGAGCCTGGTGTTGGCATCCAGCAGCTCCCATCGATCCTCCAGCCCCCACTCCCGCTCACCATCCAGGTCAGGGATGGCTTTGAGGTGCTCCAGGTGCTTTTCCAGCTGGCTTTGTGCATCTTCCAAGGCTGTCAGCATCAGCTCCAGGCTCTGGTTGACCTTCTGCAGCTTCTCCATCACCTCCTGAAGGACCAGGATGCTCTCTGCATATGGAAAAGATGGAAGCAGCAGTGGGATGAGCTGTGGAAGATGCACCCCAGTGTGAAAAAACCTGGGAATGGGATTAGCCATGTTCCCACCTGGCTGGGGATGAACATCCTGAGGTCTTTCCTGCTCCTGATGGAAGTTGGATGGGAGAACTTGGTGCCCTCCCTGGAGCTCTGCAGCCCCACGGCTGCTCACATTCCCTGTGGGGTGGGAAAAGAGGTTGGATCGGTCCCAAAGTGGGATATGGGAATGTTGCAGCATCCCAGCCCTGGTTCGTACCCATCCAATGGGCGATGTCCTGCACGAGCTGGGCCATGGGGAGCTCATCCAGAGCTGACCTCATCCAGGTCTCCCAGAGCTCCTCCTAAGGAGAATATTTGGGGGGGTAATGATGGAGGAATGCTGGTTTTCCCCATGGACACCCCAAATGCACCCCTGGGTGCTCCCAGCACAGGACGGGGGACAGAGGAGGGGGTTTGGGGATCTAAAATATGGAAAAAGGTGTGAACTCACCCCAGAATTCGGCCTTCACCCCCCAAAAAAACCATACCTACACCAAGCAAAGAGGCTGCCCAGGATGGGGGGTCCCAGAATCCAAATTTCCCAGCCAGAGGGAATCCCACAGCCACCAGACAGTAACAGGAGTCCAGGTGTGACATCTCCTGGGATGTGGCTTCATCCCAGAACCAGCTGTCACCCGTGGTTGTCTTGAGGGGGATTTGTGGGGGGAACCCCAGCTCTGGGGGGAGGGGGGTCCCCCACCTTCTCGGGGGGGGCAGCAAGGCCCAGCCACCCCAAAAACCCGGCAGTGGCACAGAGGAGCAGCACAGCCCAGGAGCTCTGGAGCAGCATGATGGGAATGGAGGGGGTCCTGTGGGAAAAGAGGGTGGGGAAAAGCGCCCACATTCATGTACAAATTACAGGACACCCCCTCCCCAAATTTCAGGGTCCCCCCCGCCAGTGGAACCTCCCATAGTCCCAGGGATGCTGGTGGGTGAGGAGCACCCTGGAATGGGAAGCAGCTCCCACATCCACCGACAAATTAGGGGACATCCTCCACAAACCCGTGGATGCCGGCGGGTGGGGGAACCTGTGGGGCCAGGAGAGTGGGAAGCACCTCCCACATCCACGGACAACTTTGGAGGCCTCCCCCACGCCAAATTTTGTCCCCCACCCCCGTGGTGGGGACCCCCTCGTGGCCCTAGGGGTGCCGGGGCTCCGCTGAGCGCTGCAGGGAAGGTTCGGAAAGGTTTTGGGAATGGTTCGGGAATTCCCTCCAGGACCCCTACGCGTGCACCTCCGCGAACCACGTGCCGCCGGCGCCTGCGCAGTTTCCCCTCTTTACCCCGTTCACCCCGCCCCTTAACGGCTGATCCACCAATAGAAGAGGGGGGTGTGGCTGCCTGAGCCCAATCAGGGCCGGGAGTGTGGCTCTGGGGGCGTGGCCTCGCGTAGCGATGGAGGAGTCCGAGCTCTGGGTCGGGTTCGTGGGCGCCGGGCGTATGGCCGGGGGGCTCGTCCGGGGGCTGCTGCAGGCGGGTACGGCATGGGGGGCGACCGGAGGCTCCGTGACACACGGGCAGGGGAGGGGACACGGCGACAGTCCTGGTCTGGCGCCTTCCCGGCGCGTCCTGTGGCGCGGGGAAGTGCGGGGGGACATGGGGACAGCGCTGCTCTGGACGCTCCCTGCACTCCCTTCCCTGCTGTCCAGTGGAGGGACATGGGGACAGTCGCGTCTTGACCCGTTCCTGAAGTGCCAGCCCGCCCCTGGGTCCTTGTCCTCCAGTGCAGGGACATGGGGACAGCCCTGTCCTGGCTCGTTCCCAAGGTGCCAGCCCTTCCCCAGGTCCCTGTGCTCCATTGGAGGGACATGGGGACAGCCCTGCCTTGGCCTATTCCCAAGGTCCCAGCCCTTCCCAGGTCCCTGTTTTCCATTGGAGGGACATGGGGACAGCCCTGCCTTGGCCTATTCCCAAGGTCCCAGCCCCTCCCCGGGTTCCTGTCCTGCACTGGAAGGACATGGGGACAGCCCTTTCCTGCCACTCTTCCCCTGGGGACCCTGCTCTTCCCTGGTGTCCCTGTCCCCCAGGTCAGTGTGGGGACATGGGGACAGCCCTGTCCTATCCCAGTCCCCCGGGGTCCCTGTCCCCCAGATCAGTGTGGGGACATTGGGACAGCCCTGTCCTGCCTCTCTCCCTGACATCCCTGTCCCACAGACAGTGAGAGCACAGCCCTGTCCCTGCTCCCAGTGTGTCCCAGATTGTCCCTGTCCCATAGCACAGTGTGGGGACAGCCCTGCCCATTAGGGTCACCTCCATTGTCACTGCGCCCTGACACAACTGGTGCCAGCCACACTTGCTCCACATCCCCCTTTGGGATCATGCTGGGATTGTGGGAATCACATCCCGGTGGAAATTGGGGTGTCTGGGCTGTGCTGGGGTGTCCCCCCAACCCTGGGGCCACCCTGGCCACTCACACCATTCCCTGTGTCCCCAAAGGAAAGGTTCCAGCCAGCAACGTCCTGGCCAGCGCTCCCTCGGACAAAAACCTGGATGCTTGGCGGGTGAGTGGGGCCAGGGGGGTGGGAGATTTTGGGGTGTCCCTCACTGTGGGCTCAGAGCACCCTTTCCCCCACATTCAGGAGGGGTTTGGCTCATCCTTCCCAGATCTGGGTGAGATCCAGGCAGAGCCTCGGTGGCTTTGTGACCAGAGCAGGTCCACAGGCTGTGTCCCTGCCTCTGGATGTGCCGTTACCATGGGGGTTCTGGTTTTGGGATGCTGTTTTGGGGGATGCTGGGCTGTGATCCCTCTCCCTGTCCCTGGGCAGGAGTTGGGCTGCCGGACCACACACTGCAACCTGGAAGTGGTGTACAGGAGCACCCTGGTCTTCCTGGCCACCAAACCCCACATCCTGCCAGGTGTCCTGGAGGAGATCCGTCCTGCTGTGGGGTCCCAACACATCGTCGTGTCACTGGTGGCTGGTGTCACCATCCAGACACTGCAGCGGGTGAGACTCCTCCTTCTCCTTTTCCTTCTTTTCTCCTCTCCTCCTCTTCCTTCTCTCCTGCTCCTCCTTTTCTCCTTCTCCTCCTTTTCCTTCTTCTTTCCTGCTCCTTCTCTTCTTCTCCTCCTCTCCTTTTGCTTCTGTTTCCCCTCCTTCTCCTTCTCCTTCTCCTTCTCCTTCTCCTTCTCCTTCTCCTTCTCCTTCTCCTTCTCCTTCTCCTTCTCCTTCTCCTTCTCCTTCTCCTTCTCCTCCCCTCCTTTTGCTTCTGTTTTCATTTCTTCTCCTCCTTCTTCTCTCCTTCTCCTCTCCTTTCTTTTTCCTCTTCCTCCTTCTCCTCTTCCTTCTCTTCTTCCCTCTCCTCCTCATCCACCTCCTCCTTCTCTCCTCCTTTCTCTTTGTCCTCATCCTGGTTCTCCTCCTCCCTTCTCCTCCTTTTCTCCTTTTGCTTGTTTCCCCTTCCTCTCCTCCTTCTTCTCTCCTTCCCTCCTCCTCTCCTTTCTTTTTCCTCTTCCTCCTTCTCCTCCTCCTTTTCCTCCTCATCCACCTCCTCCTCCTTCTCCTCATCCTTTTCCTCCTCATCCACCTCCTTCTCCTTCTCCTTTTCCTCCTCATCCACCTCCTTCTCCTTCTTCTCTCCTTCTCCTCCTCCTCTCCTTTCTTTTTCCTCTTCCTCCTTCTTTTCCTCCTCCTCTTCCTCCTCATCCACCTCCTCCTCCTCCTCTCCTCCTTTTTTGCTTGTCCTCATGCTGGTCCTCCTTCTCCTTCTCCTTTTCCTTCTCTCCTTTTGCTTCTGTTTTCCTTTCCTCTCCTCCTTCTCCTCTCCTTCTCCTCCTCTTCTCCTTTCTTTTTCCTCTTCCTCCTTCTCCTCTTCCCTCTCCTCCTCATCCACCTCCTCCTTCTCTCCTCCTTTTTCCTTGTCCGCATCCTGGTCCTCCTTCTTCTTCTTCTCTTCTCTCCTTTTCCTTCTCTCCTTCTCCTCTTCTCCTTCTCCTTCTCTCCTTCTACTTCACTCCTTCTCCTTCGCTCCTTCTCCTCCTCCCTTTCTCCTTCTCCTCTTCTCTCCTTTTCCCCTTCTCTTTCTCCTTCTCCCCTTCTCCTCCTCCTTTTCCTTTCTCTCTTCCTTCTTTTTCATCTCTCATTCTCCTCTTCCTCCTTTCCTCCTCCTCCTCTCCTTTCTCCTCCATTTGCACCCAGGCCCATGCAGGACACACCTCTGTGGCCTTGTCCCCACCCAGCTGCCCCTCCAGCTCCCTCCCCGTGCTCCTCACTTCTCCGCCAGCCTGATGGGTGACACCCCCCGGTGTCTCCGGTCACCTTTGGGTACTTCCCATGGCTGGCACCTCTTCTCCCATCCCCGTCTTTTCCCAGCTCCTCCCGCCCGGGACCAAAGTGCTGCGGATCATGCCCAACCTGCCCTGCGTGGTGCAGGCAGGGGCCATGGTCTTTTCCCGGGGCAGCAACGCGGGTGACGAGGAAGCCGCGCTCCTCAAGAGCCTACTGTCCTCCTGCGGCCTCTGCGAGGAGGTCCCCGAATCCTACATCGACATCCACACCGGGCTCAGCGGCAGCGGCGTGGCCTACGTAAGCCAGAGGGACAGGGGATGCTGTCCTGGGATTTGGGGGTTGCCCTCCTTGCTCCAGGCTCACCCCTGGATCCTCCCCTCTTCCCAGGTGTACCTGTTTGCCGAGGCGCTGGCCGAGGGCGCGGTGAAGATGGGAATGCCGGGCGCCTTGGCCAGCAGGATCGCGGCACAGACGCTGCTGGTGAGTCCTTGGCACACGCTGGCATTGCCCCCCTTCCCTCCTCCCCCTGGGCTCCACAACATCCATTGGGATGAGGGAGGAGGTGCTGGAAGCTGCCCTGCCTCAGTTTCTCTTCTTGGAAGCAAAAATGAAGCCACCAGAAAGACGAAGGGCGTGGCGGTGGGACAGTCCCTCGCCACGGGGGTGTTGGGATGGTGATGCCATCTGTAGCCACGATATTTTCTGAAAAATCCTTTCCTTGGGATTTTTCATCCTGAGAAGCTGAGAGGCCTCAGGAACGAAATGTAAACAATGGTTATCTGCTGCTGTGGAATGCAACAGGTGGATCTGTGATTGGTCTCATGCATTTGTTTCTAATTAATGGCCAATCACAGTCAGCTGGCTCGGACTCTCTATCTGAGACACAAGCCTTCGTTATTCATTCCTTCTTTTTCTATTCTTAGCTAGCCTTCTGATGAAATCCTTTCTTCTATTCTTTTAGTATAGTTTTAAAATATTATATATCACAAAATACTAAATCAAGCCTTCTGAAACATGGAGTCAGATCCTCGCCTCTTCCCTCATCCTCAGACCCCTGTGAACACTGTCACAGCCACCCAACCGTGGAAAGGGGAATTTGGCAAGTCCCAAATCTGCCCTTCTTGGTGTCCTGGTGTCCCGTAGGGCGCAGCCAAGATGCTGCTGGAGACGGGGGAGCACCCGGCGAAGCTGCCGGGGGACGTCTGCACACCCGGGGGCACCACGATCTACGCCCTGCACCAGCTGGAGAAGGGAGCGCTCCGGGCCACCGTCATGGATGCCGTGGAGGCCGCCACCAACCGGGCCTGTGAAATGGCCAAGGACTAGTGAACGAGCCCCTTCTGGGACAGGAGGGGTGATGGGGACCAAAGCGAGCTCCTCTGAGGAGCAGGGGGATCCTGACATCTTCAGGAGAACGTGGTTGAGGGTGGGAGGCGGTGTGGACACGTGTTACCTCTGCAGGGCTGGAACCAAATAAACGTGGCCAGAGCAATGGGGGGTGTGGCTTTTTGTGGTCCCTGTGGTCCTGGGAGGCCACCACAGGGTCACTTCCATGGGGAGGAGACATCCATGGATGTTTCCAGGGATGGAGCTGGTGCCACGCCGGCTCCATGCTCACTGGGGATGGTGCTGGCACCAATGTCACCAAGGATGAAGCTGGTGTGGGATGTGCAGCACTGAGGAGAGACTTTTGGGAATGAGGTGATCCCAATTTAACCCTGCTGAGGCTGGGAGAATGGCTGCATCCCTATGGTCAGAGCCACATCCATGAGGATGCTGCCCACACTCCAGAACTATGGGCAAGAGCTCAACCAGCCAAAAAAAACTGCACCACGATCCCTCCCTGGCACCAGGGAATGGGATGGAAGCCCTGATCTGCTCCCATCTCCAGGAATATCGAGGGGGTAGAAACTCAAACTCGCCCATCAGGAGGGGATCTGAGCCTTCTCCATGCCCTAACTAAGCTCTGCTTGCCTCCCAGCACCTGCACACACGCAATTAGAGATTATCTGGGAACTGCTTTGAGGATGAAAAGGTTTTTTCCGGGCAAAACATCACTGGTGGGAACATCTGGATGCTGAGCCCTGACTTTGGATAAGGGCCTGGAGTGCCAGAACACAGGGAATGGCTTCCCACTGCCAGAGGACAGGGTTAGATGGGATATTGGGAGCAATTCCACCCTGGGAGGGTGGTGAGGGGCTGGGATGGAATTCCCAGAGAAGCTGTGGCTGCCCCACCCCTGGAAGTGTCCAAGGGCAGGCTGGACTGAGCTTGGACCAACCTGGGACAGTGTAAGGTATCCCTGACCACAGCAGAGGTTTGGAATTTGATGGCCTTGCAGGTCCCTTCCAACCCAAACCATTCCATAATTTTATATTCTCACCCCCACAAATCAGTTCAAAGACCTCCAGCCCAGCACCTTCTGCCGATCTTTGGAACATTTTTGCCACACAACTAAACTTTCTTTCATTCACAAACTCCTGGTTGAAATGAGCACGTCCCAAGCTCCAGAATCTTTTCATGGGGCGATTTTGGTGTAAAAGATGATAAACAGAAATGTGATTTTACACGATCACACCCCATTGGTGTGGGGAAGGCCACACTGGAGAGGACACAACCCCATGAAGATCCCCCTGGTGCTACCCCAAATCCCTCTGGGATGGCTCCACCTGGCAGTTCACAGATGACAACCTCCACGTGGGAATAAAAATCCATTTAATTTCCATAAACTCTGCAGCAAGGAGACAAAGAACCAACAAGTAAAAACCCCCACCCGCCCGCTGACATGGGGCACGGCAGCACTGAGGAGTTAATTTCATTTCCCCCTTCCAGTAATTCGGCTAAACACCCTAAAATTTCATCCAAATCAGGTCAGGAGCTGCTAAATTCCCATCAGATGCCTCCAATATTCCAAGGCAGTGCCAGGAGCCCAACCTCAACTCACCCAGATGTGTCCTCCAGCCCCGGCCACCCCACAAACCCCGTGAGAACACCTCAATCCCCAACCCTGGAGCCTTCAGCTCCATGGGGATGCTCAGATGATGGTACCTGGATCACCTGTGGTCCAGGTGTTCCCAGCTGTGATGGGAATGATGGAGGTGACTCTTCCTCATGGATGCCACCCAAGCATCCCTTTCCCAATCCAGTGCCTGAAGGAAATTGTCTTAAACCAGCCCCAAACCATCTTGGTGTAACAGGATTCTGTTTCAGCAGTGGGAAGGGCGTCACCAGCCTCTTCCAAGGTGGAATATTTCCCCTGCAGCACCTCAGGAGTGGCCCATGTCCAGCTGGCTGTGCCCACCTCAACCCTGCTCTGGGATGTGGGGATTTTTCAGGGTAACACCCCCCATTATCCCATGGACACTGAGCAGGTCCTTCCCTCACCCCTTCTCCCCATGGAACTGGGGGAACTGGGCAATTTTGGGGGGTGGCATCCACCCCCCTTCTGGCAGTGCCAGTGACCAGGGGCCACAAGGGACGTAAAAAATAGCACCTCCTAAATATATTTAGGTAAGGAACAACCCTGGGATTCGAGTTGTTGCACAAAAATCCCCTGAATTGTGACCCACAGGCATCTGGGCTTCTTGATCCCCAGGGAGTCATGGTCACAGAGGGGCAAGTGGCACCTCCACCACCATCCCCCTGGGACAAATGGGGTGTCCCCAGCTCTGTGGCCAGCCAGGGGTGGTTGGTAGCCAAAAAGTGGCAGCTGGCCCTGCCCTAGGATTGGGGGCTGCGGCCACGGCGCAGCCGCTGGGCCATGGAGATGAGGGAGCGGAGCTGCACCAGCTTCAGCGGCCCCACTTCCCGGGGGTCCTGTCCCTCCAGCCAGCGCAGCGCCGTCTCCAGACCCTGGATGGCTTCCCCAGCCGTGGGCAGCAAAGGATCTCCTCCTTCCTCACCCCTTTTGCCACCAGCTGCTTCCTCCTCCTCCTCATCCTCCTCCGCCGCGCAGCCCTCGGCGCCTTCCTCCTCGGCGTCCTCCTCGCCATCATCATCCTCCTCCGCACCTGGAGCTGCATCATCCAAGTGCAACCAGTCGGACACTTCCTCGGGAGCCAAGCACTTGAAGGCCAAGGCGGCCAGGTGGGTCAGGTCACTGAAGACCTTGCTGTCCCCTCCGCCCTCCTCCGCTCCGGGGGTGTCCCCATGCTCTTCCTCGCCGGGCTGGGGCTCGAAGGCGGCGCGCAGCCCCAGCAGCCAGCACTTCTCGATGGATCCGGGCGGGATGAGATCCCAGGAGAGCCCAGCCAGGTACAACATGTCCTTGAGGAGGAAGGAGCGCACGAAATCCGCGGGACTGCCGGGGCCGCCGCAGGACACGGCCAAGCGCAGCAATTCCCGCTTGTAGAGCTGCTTGAAGGCCGACACCACCCCTTGCTCCAGCGGCGCCGGGATTCGGCCTCCTGCTCCGGCCAAACGGCTCCCAGAGGGACCCTTGGAGAGGAACAGCGCACGGATGGACCCATCCGGAGTCTGGAGCGGTGGAGAATCCTCAGCCCCCGCTCCAGAGCGGTTTGGAGCGGAGCTGAGCAGCAGCACGGCCTTCTGCTGCAGGCAGCTCCGCCTCAGGTACCGCTTCACCCCCGGCACGAAGTCCTCAAAGAACCAAGCCCGCAGAAGCGCCGGCGCCAGCCGGGCCTCGGGGCTGTAGCGGTAGCAAGCCGGGAATTTCTCCTGGTTGTGATGCCGGAGGCTGGCGGGATCGCGGAGACCCCCGACCACCAAGGGCTTGAGTTTGTGGGAGCCGGTCAAATTGGCGGCCAGCAGCACCGTGACGCGTTCGCCGCGGGCTGGACGCCTTGCCGTGATTCCAGCACTGGGGAGAAGCTTCCAGAAGAGCCTGGTGATGTTGGCGTTGTAGATCTGCTCATCCCCGTAGCCGCCGGCATCGGGCAGGACCTCGGCGCGGGTGGCCGGAGGCGCGTTCGGGCTCGGTGGGGAGGCCGCCCTCGCCGTAGATGCGTTGGCTGGAGATGCCGTGGCGCTTCTGCCAGCGCCAGAACCAGCCGTGGCTTGCCTTGAAGGTGCATTCAGGCCCGTAGATCTGCCGGGCGAAGGCTTCCGCTTGTGCTTGGATGAGGGGTCCGGAGAGCGGCACGCCGTGCTGGCGCAGGGCGAGGAACCAGGCGTAGACGGCGCGGTCGATCTCCTCCTCGTTGGCCAAGCGCATCTTCTTGCGCTGGGTGCCCACCTCGCCGCCGAGCTGCTCCAGGAACCAGCGGAGCTTCGCCTCGTCCTTCAGCCACCCCCGGAGAGTGCCCCCCGGCACCCCGAAAGCCCGGCACACCGACGCCTGGCGCTCGCCCTTCTTCACCCTCTCGATGGCCTGGAGCTTGTCCTTGATGGAGTAGGCGCGGCGAAGCGACATCTTCACCGACACCCCCCCGGCTGATGCGCTGCTGCCTCCACCTCCTCCTCCTCCTGCCCGCCGCCCTCCTGCCATTCCCCCGCCCTCCTCCGGCTCCTCCCCGGGCATGGAGCGACGCCCGCATCCATGGGAATGGGGGGCGCGTTATAACCGGGGAGGAATGCGGGGATGGGGTGGGGGGGGCGCGGCGGCGCCTTTGTCTCCGGTCCGGTCCCCCGCATGCGCGCACCCCACCACAGCCACTAAGTTGCGCCGCTCCCCCTCCCCCTTTTCCTCGCCAAGTTGGATTCTTCCTCCTATCTCCACCAGCGCCTCTGGGTTGTACCACTTTGCGAAAAGGGGGGAGCGCTGCCCCCTCCTCTCACGTCGCTTTCCCCCTTGAGCTGTTCCACTTGGCTCTCACGGGAGGGAGAAGAAGTGCGCGGAGGGAGACAACGGGCCGCAAGCACAGGGCGGAACCTCCTCCGCCCCGTAATGCCCCCCGTAAAATATAGGGGATCATCCTGGGGGAGGCAGGGAAGTAGCGTGGGGGAAGCAGCGAGGTGGCGCATCCCCCTTCTCGCAGAGTGGTACAACCCACGGGCGCTAGCGGAGGTACGAGGACGAATCCAACTTGGCAAGGAAAAGGGGGGGCGGCGCATCCTAATAGCTACAGAGGAGTGGTTCGCGCATCCCGCTTCCACCCCTCCGTGATGTTCCACATGTCTCTTTTATTGTGGGGGGGACAGGCCCCGCTCTATGCGTGTCACACGTTGTCTCCCCACAGCGCACCTCCTTCGCCACCCCCCCGCGCGCCACGTGTGGTACGCGCCTCCCCCATAACCCTCCGCGCGGCGCACGCGCCCCCCTCTCTATCCCGGCGGCCGCCAAAGGGAGCGGAGGGCCCTTAAGGGGTCAAAGCTGTTGGTGAGTCCTGGTTTCCAGCCCCTTACGGCCCCTAGGAAGCCTTATACCCCCAGTTAGGGTCATTTATCCCCCTCCCTGAGCATCGGTAGGGGAGTTTTGGGGGTTTACGGAGCGTCCTTTATCCCTCTAGGGCGGGAGATGAGGGGGGGCCCTCATGATATATCGGAGGAAGGGGCTTAGGGGGGCCGTTTAGGGTGTGTAAGATTCTTTTATCATCTTAGAATCCCCAAGAAGGAGGTTGTGGTCACCCCTTTTGTTCTCTTTAGGGCACTTTTCCTGCGGAAAGAGGGATTTGGGGGTCTCCTCATAAGGAATGGGGCTCCTTCCCTGACAGTGGTGGGAAGAGGGGAATTTTGGGGGTCCTTCCTTGGATGTGAGGGTCTCTCACCCTGTTAAAGCCTCAGAAAAGGGAGTTTGGGGGGTTTTCCTATTGTCTTTAGGGTCCATTCCATTCCCCCAGAGTCCTGAGGGAGAGGATTTGAGGCGCTCTTGGCTTTTGGGATAACTCTTCCATGCCTGGAATCCTATGGAATACGGGGGTGATCCTCCATTTCCTCATGTTTTCAGTCCCTTTTCCCTTAGTAGGTCTGAAAAGGGGGTCCTGGGAGTCCTTGAGAATCCTGAAGGAAAGGATTTAGGGTGCCATTGTTTCTTGGGGTTACTTTCCCCACTTAAAATCCCAGGGAATATTGTGGTGTCACTCCCCACTCCCAGTGTTTTAGGTTCCTTTTCCCTTAATAGTTCTGGGAAGGGGCATGTGGAAACCCCTTCCACATTTCCTGTGGGGTCTCTCCTCCCCTCACACCCCAAAAAAAGAGGATGTGGGAGATCCTTTCCCCTTGCCAGGCACAGGGAAGGGGGGGATTTTAGGATTCTCCATGTCTTTGTGGTCCTTTTCCTTTCCCAGGATTTAGGAACTCTGTGTTACAGGCACGGGGTGGGTGGGGGTCTCCCTAAACCTCTGTGGTTTTTCACACAATGTGGGGACATATTCCCTGTTTTTTTGGCAATATTCCTGATGTATTAAAGCCTCACCTCTTCAAGTCTGGATTGGGGGTGGTGGGGAGAGGGATCAATGTTATTCCTGCCCGGGTAAGGAAGGGAATTTAGGGATCCCACACTTCCCCAGCTGCTCCAGGTGCCTCAAGGATCTGCTCCTCCCCCAATTCCTGGGATTTTTTTTGTCCAGTCACTTGCTGCAAAGGGAAACTGGAGCTGCTGCCATGTCCTGGCACAGAACAGCCAATCCATCCCGTATCCCAACCCCCTTGGCTGCCTTTCCAAACTTATCCTGGAGCTGGGAAACCTGGAAAATCAACTCCAGGTGCACTTGGGCTCTGCTTATCTCACCTGTCCCTCTTTCCTCATTCTGCTGTTCCCGAATTTCCGTCACCTTGGTGGGGTTTGTCTTCTCCCTGTTTTTTTGATCTCAGTGCTCAGGAGGGAGGGATCCATTTCCAAACTATTTTGGGAACGGGCAGAGGCTGCTGCTGTTGTGCTCCGTGGGGTTTTTGAAGGATTACATCCCTGCCTAAACTTGCTGAGGCTGCCGCATCGGCGTTCCCAGAAATCCCCGATGGATTTGTTCTGTCGCATCCAGGTCAGCGATGATTTGGGATTGATCGGGATCCTGATCATCACAATCCTTAGGGATGAGAAATTCCCTTTTCTGAGCTGTTTTGCTGGATTTTTTCCCTCTCCTTTTCCAGGTTTCTCCCATTTCTTCCTGACCTTCAGGTAGGATTTTTCCTCACCTGAGCTGTTCATTCCTAACTCTTTATTTTTTTCCCTATTTTTCTTGAAGGTGACACTTTCCAAGTCTTTCCTGTCTGCCAATTTCCCATATCCATGATTGTCTCATTAGGAATTTTCAGCTTGGAGCAGAAAGTTGTGGTTTTTAGGTGATCAGGGATGGGAACTGTGGTGTTTTCCTGTAATGTGGAGCTTTGTTTCATAGCCAAGGTGACGATAAGATGATGATAAGGATCTGACTTAGAGAAGAGCCAATTTTAGGGAATGAAATCAGCAGGAATTTCGGAACAGCCAAATTCCAGCTGAATTGGAAAAACCAGCAGAAGATCTAGATTTAAATGAATTAAATATTAGATACAAGTGTTAATGTTTTGATTTATTTTTATTTCCCTGATGGTTCTTGAACTCATCCTGAGTTTCTGGGCTGTGACTTTTCCCAGTGGAGAACATTCCCAACGCCACAGCGTGGTTTATAATCCTAAAACTTTGTGTTTGTGAAGGTAAAAATGGCAATTTTGAGTGGAAAATGTTGAAAGTTGATGGTTTGTGTGATTAAAATTCCTTTTTCCCAGGTTCTTCCAGGAATACTGATGGACACAGAAGAGAAATTACTCTTTTTTGTTTTTCCTAATTTCTCCTTGTTTAGAAGCTTTATTTCCTTGGAAATTTGGGGTTTTTCAGGACTGAACATAAGGTCTGGCTGCTCATGGAAGCAAAAAGGTGCTGCAGGAATGTTTGGAACCACCCAAAAATTTGGGATCCTGAATTCCATCAATACATGCCAGGACTGGGATGGCAGGTTGGGAATTCTCAGGCTGCTGGGATGGGAAAATCCTTTTGGATAACATCACAATAATATTCCTTTCGTTGTTATTAAAATGAAGATAAACTCATTGTCTGTGGTGTTGGTTCACAAACTCCATGGAGTTCTGAGAAGTTAATGAGCTCAAATTAATTAACCCATTAATTATTAATTTAATTTTTTGGCTGAGGAGCTGCTGCATCCATAGAAATTGGAATTTTTTCTCTAAATTTATCCTGTGTTTCTTTTTTTAATGCTGTCATAGGAGCAAAAAAAGTAAGTACCTTCTAATTGTTGTGTGGTTTTTTGGGAATTCTGGTAAATCCAGGAATGTCAGCACCAGTGGGATATTTATTAGACAAATTCCTGCAGTTTTCTTGGAAATCATTAATTTTGAAGAGTTTTTAAAAATTAATTTCAGCTCTGTCAATGGGAGGGAATCTCCTGGGAGTTCCTTATTATGGAATTCCCACTCCATAATTCACCTCATCCATGAGGGCTGCAATTCCAGGGCTTGGAGCTGCTTAAAAACTGGAGCAAAATCACTTTAAAAAATAATTTAATAATGGGGAAAACATTTATTCTTGAATTTATTTTAAAAAATTCAAATTTAAAATTTAGTTTAAAAAGAAATAAATTGTAGATTTTTTTGGTGCAAAATCCCACAAATTTTTTTTTTCTGATTATTTACTATAATAAATTTATTGCTATGTAAAGATCCTAAACACAAATTTATCGCTCCATAAAATAAATTCAAAAATTCCAAGTAAGCTTTAATTTTGAAGTTTCTCTTGACATTCTGAATTGAAAACTCAATTTTTAAGCACTTTCAGTTGTATCAGTTTCCCAACTCTAGGGAAAAAAAAGAAAAATCTTCTTTTGCCATTCCTAATAATTTGTCTAATTGTAATCTAATTAATATTTTAAACTCTATCAATTTAGATGTTTAAAGGCAAAACTTTAATTTAGTAATATATAAATTTAAATGGAAATATTCAAGACCCGAAAAAAGCATTTATGTGTAAATTTTAAATTCAAATCAATCAATATTAAATTAAAATTTAAATTAAAAGCAATAAATTTTAAATTTAGTTTAAATGACAATTGAAAATTAAATTGAAATTTAAAGTTAAGCCTTGGACTTGAGGCTTCCAAAATCTTCCAGGACTTATTGGAATTACAAACTTTTGAGGATATTTCATCTGTCTGGGAATTCTATTTGGCAATCTGGCGCAGGTCAACTTTTATTAATTAATAATGGAATTAATCATGAGATTTCCAGCTCCTGGACAAGTTTAATTTGCCAGTAACTTGGATTGTATCCCAAAATTCAAACCCAGTTTTTCAGCACCTACCTTTCAGCATGAAAACCCAATCAGAATTAAACAACAACCTCCAAAAACTCAAAAATTTGAGCCACTTTTTCCAAAATTTTGCCTAATTGGGAATAAGTAACAATTAATTACTAATCCACTAACTTGGAATAATATCCTATAATTCCCAAGGATTTGAACAAAATCTTGTGGGTTTTTTTCTGCCTTAAAATTTCTAATAATGGGAATTCTTGGCAGGAATATTTTAGGAGGAAAGCGGTTTCGGCCGCATTGAATTCCTTGGAATTCAAACTTATCCCAAAAGGGAGAAATAAATGGAATATTTGCGCTTTTCCCCGGGAATATTAATGGATAAAAACATCTCCTGCATGCCCTTGCTTTGCTCTGCTGCCACTACATTTGTTGTGCTTATCTCTCCATGCTGCCCGTTTATTTTCGGGAAGATGAGGACACGGAAAAATCCCTGCTCCGCAGACAAAGTTTGGCTGGAAAAACACCGGGACGACGAGGCCGAGCGGGAAGCGCCGGAGCGGGAAGTGCCGGAACCCGAGGCCATCAACGGGATCTGCCACGAGGATTCCATCGAGGGGGAGCTCAAGGGGGACCCGAAAAAACCCAGGAATGGCAAAAAACAGCGGAAACGGAAGCGCTCGCCGAAACCCAAAGCTCAGGATTCCAAGCTGGAGGCGATCCTGGCGGGAATGTCGGCAGAGCACGTGTGGTTTGACAAGCCCTTGTATGACCGCGCCGAGAACACCTACAGGATAAAACTAGCAGGTTCCCAGAGTTGGGAATCACCTGAGACTGGAAAAGTGGCTCAGGAATCTCCTGCCGTGGCCAGGTCGAAATCCAGCCAAGATATTCCCAAGGGAAGGATGCTCCCGATGTGTTCCCATGGAAGCCTGGCCGCCTGTCACCACGTTGTCCAAGGGGTTTGGATCAACAAGCTTGACTTCGATAAGGCCGAGAGGGCGTTCATGGAGAAATCCCAGTTTTTCCTTCCTCCCAACGTCCTGGCCATCCCGTCCGTGTGGGCGAATTCCAGGCTGGGAACGCCGGATGAGGGCTACGGCACGGCCTTGCCCACTCCTGCCACTCCAGGCTTGGCTCCCGGCATTCCCAACTCTCCCGTGGCCTCCTCTCCCAGTTTGCCCAGCTCTGACCAGCAGACGGTCAATGGGAAGCCGCAGATTTCCAACTGGGAAGTTCTGGCATCTGAGGTGTGGCTGGAAAAGCCTCTCTACGATGATGCTGAGAAGAATTTTTATGAGAAGATGTTGGATGGGCATCCCTTGGATAAAACCCAACAGCAGCAACGTGGCTGCCTGGAAGCATCCAAGAACCACAACCCTGGGAAACAAATGGGAATCACCTCCACCAATCCTGAGCTCCCCGATATTCCCAAGGAAAATCCCACCTGCTTTTTCCTGCACAAGGACAGCGAATCCGTGTGGCTGAATAAGGTGACCTACGACAGGGCTGAATCCCGATATTTTGCCCTGGAAGCAGCCAGAGCAGCAGAGAAAACAGGGATCCAGGAATCTGCTGCAGAAAATCCCTCCCATCCAGCTGCTCCGAACAGTCCTGCTCTGGAAACGAAGTAGGAGAAGTTTTTTTGGGGGTAACACCCATGAAAAAAAAAAAACCAAACAAAAAACCAGCCAGGTCGGGGTTGAGCCAGAAGGAATTTGCATGTGGAGAAGACTGGGTGGACTTGGAGATGATCCCAGTGGGCAGGGAGCAGGGGGGAAAATCCTTCAAGGAATTTCCCTTCTCCTGAGGAATTCTGGTGGATAAAGGCTGTGATTGTGTGGAGCTAGAGGTTGAATGTTTAAAGGCAGGGCTGGGAAGTGAGCTCATTATCCCCCTTTTTGCATGGATACAGCACCATCCTCCTTTCCATCCTCTCATTCCATGTGAAAATCAACATCATAACCAGGATCCAGCTTGAAGAAGGTTTGGAAGTGACTGGAATACAATTTAGGGAATCAGTCTGGAGCATGTGCTGTAGTTTGGTTTTTTAAGGGAATTTATATTAAGGCTGTTGATTTTTGGAATGCCCTTGGATCTTCTGCAAAGGCAGAACTAAGGTAGAGATGGATATTCCTGGAAAAAGAGACTCTTGGAGCATCCATCCTTATTTCTGATATTTCTGGTCCATGAATTTTGTTGGGATTTGTTGGAAAGCTTTTAGGATCTTTGTGTCAAGGGATTTAGGGGTCAAATACCTTTCACCTGGTCCTGTTTGGGACAATTTCCTTTTTAGTTGGTCATAAACGGATATTTGGGAAAATCCACGTGTCTCTGTAAAAAAGTGAGATAAATTTGTCTGTATTTGAGATTTTCTGTAAGTGAATTCCTGGTTGGAATTCCAGCAGGTCCTGGAGATTTGGGTGTGGAAAGTGGTTTTGCTGCAGTTCTTGTGTCTGGTGGCCTGTGGTCTCTTCCAAGTGGGTAGATGAGATAAGGAGGGATTTGATTTTGGGAAAATCATCTGTGGCTTCCCTGGAAGTGTTTTATGGAAAACTATGGGATTTGGGATGATGAGGAGAGTTTTCTTGTGCTGTGGTTTTCTTGTGCTGCTCTCCACCTTCTCAAACTCCTGCTGCCTCTGTCCCTCTCCCTTGCTCGAATTCAGGGCACTTCCTCTTTTCCTCTTTTTTGAGGGCTCTGTTTCCCTTCAAATTAAGAATTTAACCTACCTTTGCTCCATAAAAATTCCCCATTTCCCAGCAGGATTTGGAGTTTTTTGCTGTTTTTCCATGTAGTGCCAGGTCTGTCCCCTCCAAGTGTTGCTGATTTTTAATCAAGATTTCCCAGTGAACTTGTGGATGTCCCATCCCTTGAAGTATCCAGGGAAAAGTTAGATAAGGCTTGGAGCAACCTGGGATAGTGGAAGGTGTCCCATGGCAGGAGGGTGGAACTAAATTATCTTTATGGTCTTTTCCAACCCAAACCATTCCATTATTTCAATTCCCTTTTTATTCTCCTACCCAAGACATTTTCCTTAGCATGAACTAGAAAGTCCTGGTTTTTAGGAATTTTTTTTGTGTGTGGAATAAAGTCAGGATCAGCTGATTCATCCCATCCCCACTCCTCACCAGGTCAGGCAGGTGGGTGATTAATCTGTCCTGCTTTTTTAAGAGGATCCCGGATACTTAAATCCGCAGCCAAGCCGAGCTGCAGGCACAGAACCCGCTCCTGATGAGCTGTTAACCTTCAGTCCTTGCAGGAATTCACTTTTTGTGGATATTTTCCCAGGAAAATGGCTGTGGATTACTTCCTGCACGACAAGATCTGGTTCGAGAAGTTCAAATACGACGACGCCGAGCGAAGGTTCTACGAGCAGATGAACGGCCCCGTGGGTGGCCCCTCCCGCCAGCAGGTAATTCCCAATCCCAGGAATTCCAGAGTAAGTCAAAGGACATGATCCACCTGGATTTTTGTGGGATTTCTGCTCTTTTTTTTCTATTTTTTCCCCCAAGTCTTCCTGGAGTTCTCTAAGCTGTTTAAGACCCATTTGTTTTTTTTTAATCCACTGTTTTCTGTGCAATCTAAAGGATTTGATCCCAAGGAACTGGGAGATCAGGTGCCTTTCTAATAGGTGAACCAGTCCCAGCTTCCAGCGGTTATCCTTAATTTTTCCAGGCTGCTGGGATCTGTGGGGGCACAATTTGAGCTGGAAATCCCCAAATCCCCAATTTTATTGGCAAAGAGCATCCCTGCCCCCCTTCATCCAGGGGAAATTCTGCTTTGCTTCCATTTTGGAGCAGTCCTTTGGAATATTCCAAGGGAATACAAACCTAAAGTTTGAGCAGAGGCACCACAGCTGCAAAGATTTTTTTGGGGGAGGGGGGGATTTTTTTATCCCTCTCTTTGTGCTCCTGGAAATATTCCAGGTGTTCCAGTGGAAGACTCTGTTCGTGGTACCGGTGAGTTGGGGAGGGGAAGGTGGAGGGGGGAAGCATGATCCTGCTGAGCTGAAATATTTCCAGCTTCAATGTTATCCCAAAATTATTCCTGTTCCAAGGTTCAGAGCTTTCCTAACCTCTTCCTGCTCCTAACTGCTTGTGCCTTTGGAATGCTGAGTGTTCAGTGCCTCTTTCCAAGTGTTCACGGGGAAGCTTTTTGCTGAAATTTTAACTTTTAGGCACATTCCAGCTATTCCTGCTGCCCATCCTGGCTTAGGTGCTGGCACAGCACCTAGGAGACTGGGAATGAAAAAAATTGGGAGTTCTGGATGAGTGCTGGAAGTGGGTTTTGGAGTGAAAACCTCTTGGAACAGTTCGACTATTTCAAGGCACATCGGGAGCTTGCAGTGAAGGAGTTTGGCCTGGGAGAGGTGGTTTGAAGGGTGTTTGGAGGAGTTTATCAGCCACTTCCCCCATGGAAAAATACCCTTAAAACCTCCTTGGAAGTAGCAGGGAGTGGAGCCCATCTGGATGTGTCCAGGCTGTTTCTGTTTCATTTTCTGTTTAACTCAGGATTTGGGGGTTTGTGGGAAGTTTCACATCTCGGGTCTTGCTGGTGGGGGTTGCAGTCTGGGAAAGGCAAGGAGTGAATGGATGATGGAATTTCCAGGGAGGGAATCTTGAAATCCAGGCTAAGGCATGGCAGCAGGAGCATAGGGAAAAAATTCCTGGTGTTCTGGGTCCCACCACTCTGGATAGAGCAGAGTCAGGGTTGTCACTTCCTGCCTGAACTCAGGTAATAATATGGAAAAATCCTGTTGGGGGCTGGGTTTTTAAGGAGTTCTGGAGTCACTCCAGCCTTCTGGCAGCATCCCAAACTTTTCAGGGTAATTATAGGGAATTTAAAAGCTCTTTGACTGGATGATCCTGGACACGTGACCAGGGACTGCCCAATTTAGCCCCAATCCTTAAAGCAAAAATCACTGAATCATGGAAAGGACAATTCCCAATTTTCCCAATTCCCTCGCTCCTCCTTCTTTCATTGTTGTTTTTTTTTTTAACTTCCCTGATGAATTTTTTTTTCCCATGTTTTAATATTTTTTTTAAAAAAGAAACTCTTGGTTCTTTCTGCGCTGTTTGCAGGAGAACGGAGCCAGCACGATCCTCCGCGACATTGCCAGAGCCAGGGAGAATATCCAGAAATCGCTGGCCGGAGTGAGTACCCAAGCTCTCACCAGCTGGCTGCCTGCATCCCATTTTTTTGTTTTTTTTTTCTTTTTATGGAATTCTAATCCCATAGACCATTTGGCTTCTTGGTTGGAAGCTAGAGGAGAAGACCAAGGTGTGCAGCGCCGTGTGCCACCAGCTCCGCCCTGTCCCCACGTGCTGCTCACCTGCAGCGCTGCCAAAACTGGATTTGGGTTAAAAGAATTCCCTGAATTGGGCTTTTCCTTCCCTTTTTTTTTTTTTTCCTTTTTGTTTTTTTCCTGGTGGGATGTTCCCATGGGTCGTAACTAACAGGTTCCAACTCGCTGAGCGCGTGGCTCTTTTTTGGGATACACTGGGCTGCCACCTTCTCTTCCCTGTTTTGCTTCCAGTTTAGGGAATGTGAAAAAAAAAAACCAAAAAAAGTTGTGTTTTCCATCTGCTGCATCCAGGGAATTCAGCTTGGCTACAAACTCCGAGACTGGAGCATCCTGGAGAAGCTCAGGAATGCACTTTGTGGAGGTGTTTTTGTGCTGAGTGCAGACAAGACCACTAAAAAAAAATCTTCATTTGTGTAAAAGGAAGTTAAAATACCAGTGAGTGGTTTTATGGGAAAATCCATGGAATTCAGCTCAGGTGTCTTGATTTCCTGCCTTTGTAGTGGGACTCCCAAAGTAATCCATCCATTATTTGGCCTCATAATTCCCAAGCACCCTCAGTTTCTGTCTTTGATCAGGCAATAACAAGGAATTCCCCCTTTCCAAGGGGAATATTCCATATTCCTCCTTACACCAGCAGAAAGGAGCCAGACATTTGGGATGAATATAAAGAATCAGGATTTCAGTCAACAGCTTAATGAAAAAATTTCCTGAATTGGCTCATTTTATTAAAAAAAAATATGGCTAAAGGAGGCCCCCATGCCAAAGAGACTATAAAGTTCCTTTGGGAGAAACTTTTGGAATTGGGCAATGGGCAGGGAATGTAAACCCAGATCACCTGGAAGTGCTGCTCATCCTCACCTTCCAGAGTGTTTTGCCAAAGATGAGGAATTTCTTTCCTGACTCCTGTTAAAGAGCTTTTTTGAGAGAGAATCCCAGAAGTTTGCATCATCCAGGTGCTGTAACAGGGAATTGGTAAAGCAACAGCCCAAAGCCAGGACAGGAATTTTGGGATATAAATTATTTGGAGATGTTGTTGGGGATTAGAGTTGGATGTAAGAAATTGCTGGATATTTTTTGTTCCTGGGGAAGGGGTTGGATCCTCCACGTAGCTGGAAAATAGTTGGAATATCCCTCAAGGGTCATCATTAATGTTGGGTAACCAGGCTGGACTTTAGGACATTCCTAAACTTCTTCCTTGCATTCCCAACCCCCAAATTTACAGTGTGTGATCCAGAGAAAAGTGGGAAGAGCAAAAATCCTGGGATTTTTGTCTTTCCTTCCTCCAGAGTTATTGTCAGGAGTCTAAGGATATTGCAAGGGAAGAGCTGGCTGTGAAAAACTGGGAAAATGGGAGTTTAGTGCTTTTTTGCTGGGAATTTCAGGCTGGGATTGTGTCATAAAACGTAGGAATGAGCACTTGGAATATGATGGGAGTCTGGAGTTCCTTGATTATGAGGAAAAGCAGGAAGTAGAACAGGAAATTCCACCTGAACATGGGAAAAATTTTATTGTCTGATATTTAAAATGTATTTTGTGGATTCAAACTTCAGGGAATAACAGATGTTTATATACCAAGTTGTTAGTCCAAAGTCCAGTTTTGTACCTGTCATAATTCCCAGGGATTTTATTTCTTTGGATAATTAACTTTATGCACAATTCCAGCTTGCCCAAGCAGTTCAGCTGTCCAGAATATTTGAGATAGGCCTCAGCTTTGAGGTGGGTTCAGCACAAAAATTATGGCTTAAAAATAAAGGATTTGAGGGCTTTATACAAGAGTGCAGAGGAAGGGAGGGAAGTGATGCTGTGGAACTCCCCACCCTGGGAATTTTGAATTCTTATCCCTGATAAAATTCATGGATGCTTGTGTGGAGCTGGAAGTTGGAAGAGGGAGTGGGTTTTGTGTGCTATAATGGAGCTATGGTGTCCTCATTCCCAAAGCTTGGAGCATCCTCTCCTCGGGGAAGATCTCAGTCTTATAAAGGCAAATTTTCCATAATTTTTGAGGACCTGGGACATGGTTGTGCCTCTTGCATTGCCTTATGGGTTCCAATTAAGATCTCTTGATTGCTTCAGCTTGGGACAGGTATCCCTTGTTCTTCCCATGCTCTTGCCTCTTTTTTTTGAGGAATTATTATTGACAGGGAAGAAAAATTTCCTGTCCCCATGCTGGCACTGCTGGGGCACCTCCAATCCTGGGATCAGTTTTGGGTCCTTATGACAAAAAGGACATTGAGGGTCTGGAGTATTTCCAGGGAAGGGAATGGATTGGGAAGGGTCTGGAGAGCCAGGAGCTGCTGTGGGAGCTGAGAGGGCTCAGCCTGGAAAAAAAATGAGGTTCAGGGAAAACCTTCTCACTTCCACAAATCCCTGACAGGATTCCAAGTTTGGAATCATGATCTACTCCCAGGGAATGACAGGATGAGAGGAAACCACCAGAGGGGAAATTTAGCTGGAATATTAGGAAAATTCCTCACAGAAAGGGCTGTCCAGCCCTGGCACAGAGGTGGAGTCCCCATCCCTGGAGGGATTTGACATCCCTGCGGATGTGGCACTTGGGGATGTGCTCAGTGGTGGCCTTGGGGGAGCTGTTGGACTCGATGGCCTCAGAGGGATTTTCCCACCTCTGTAATTCCATGATTTCCATCCTTGGAGCATCAGGGCTGGCATGGTGTGATGAGCCCACAGCGCTGCACGAGCTCCCTGCACACACCGAGATGTTCGTGGAGAAGATCCCAGAATTCCTGGGGGAATGTTTGCAGTGCAAGGCTGCTTCCCACTGCTCCCTAACTTCCCCTTGCATGCGGCTCTTCCCTGTGCTTGAGTTCCCTCTGGAATTGCAAAACCTTTTCCCATCTTCCCAAACTTTTTCCCACCCTGCAGCAGAAGACCCCTGCTCGGAGCAAGGAAGCTCCTTGTGCCCGTCCCAAGAAACAGTCGGGACGCTCCTCTGTAAGTGAGCCGTGCATGGATGGAGCCTGTGGAAAAACGGGAGAGGATCTGGTGGGACGAGGATGGAGCAAGTTCTCCTTCCTCAGGGTTTGTCCTTTGGCACTGGGATAAACCTGGATAATGGGATTTCATCCCACCTCTGTGTCCAGGGAGCTGCGCTCACCTTCCTGAGCCTGAATCCACAGCTGAGGCATCGGAGATGGAATTTTTTCCTGGCCCTTTGATATTTCCCAGCCTCATCCCTGGAAGTGTCCAAGGCCAGGTTGGACAGGGCTTGAAAAAGCTTGGGATAGTGGAACATTGGCTGGATGATCCTTAAAATCCCAACCTAAACCATTCCATGATTCAGACCTTTCTTCCTTGTGCCTTGTATTCTTCATCTTATTCCTGCTTTTCCCTCTTTCCATTTTACGTGACTGCTGAGATTCCACACTGGAATAAAAGAGAATAAATTATTCTCTCTTCACTTAGAAGTGACAACTCAAGGGCAAATCCTGTTATTTTCATTCCCTTTGTTGCCTGAAACTGATGGATAAGGAACCTCCTTAGCATTAAAAAAAAAAAAAAGAAAAAGCTCTTTTTTTTTGCTGTCAAAAAAATCCATTGAAACCAGAGTTGGAATAATTATTCCCTCAGGATGTGTTAAAGCAGATTGAAATTGTTAGGAATTTATGGCTGGGCTAGGGAAGGTGGGAGTGTAGAATTCCTGGGATCTTTCCAGCTTTCCCAGTGTTACCTTAGGCAGGTCATTCCTGTCCCTCAGTGGGTTGGGAGAGGAGAGCAAGATTTTTAAGGGGTTTGGTGTGAAATTTTATGTGGTTTTAGTGGCATTTTGGGATCTGAGAGTGGGAAGAGTGATTTTTTCCTTTGCTCCTTGGTGCCAGCTGAAATTCCTTGGGATTTAGTCCATGCTTAATTTTATAGAGCTGCTCCATTAGTTTCAATCCTAATTTAGAGAAAATATCCTTGGTTTTAGTTCAGCTCCTGAACTTCCTCTCTCCCTGAAGACATGACTCTGCTTTGCTTCATGGATTTTTCAGGACGAGGGGAAACAACTCAATTTCATCCTGGTTTTCCTTGTTGCAGAGTGCAAGCACAACCTCCCCTGGAGCTGCTGGTGACCAAAATGAGCTCCTGTCCCGAATTTCCCACCTGGAAGTGGAGAACCAGAACCTCCGCAGTGGTGAGTGGGAGAATTCCTTGTCCTGCCTGGAGACCTGACATGCTACTGGGAATTTAAGGTCATTTTTCCTATTTTTCCCTCTTTTTTCCCCAGTTGTTGCAGACCTCCAGATGGCCATTTTCAAGCTGGAAAGCCGCCTGAACGCTCTGGAGAAATCCTCAACTTCCCACCAGCCCTCATCTGTTCCTCCAACCCAGGTGAGCAGTGGAAAAATGCTGGAATTTTTCTCTAGGAATTACAACCAAAGATCCGTGTGGAGAACCGTCCTGTTTTGGTAAATCCATATAAATCCCACAGCGTGTCCTGGTCAGCGGAGGTTCCCATTCCTGAGCTTTTCTTGGCTGCTCTGCTCCAACTCCAGGTTAATCTTTTCCCTCTTTTTCCCTTTAAAAAAACCTCGGATCCGGTGAAGAAAGTGGAACCGTTCAGCGTTCCCTCCAAAAAAGTGGAGCTCCCGGCCAAGAAATCCGAGCCAGCTGCTGCTGAGGAGGATGAGGATGATGACATTGACCTTTTTGGGAGCGATGATGAGGAGGAAGACCAGGAAGCTGCCAAGGTCCGGGAAGAGCGGCTCCGGCAGTACGCGGAGAAGAAGGCCAAGAAGCCGGGACTCATCGCCAAGTCTTCCATCCTGCTGGATGTGAAGCCGGTGAGTGGCCTTGGGAATTTGGGAGCTCTGGGAGTGGGGCTGGGAATCCTCTCTCGTCCAGGTGGATGGTGGTGGCACCTGTGGAATTCCAAACAAGGGCTCGGAGCCGGGTGGGATTTGTTGCCGTGGAAGCCTGGAATGGGTTTGGATGGATGGGACCTTAAATCCCATCTCATTCCATAGGCAGGGATACTTTCCACTATCCCAGGTTGCTCCCAGCTGGCCTTGGATACTTCCAGGGATAGGGCAGACAAAGATTTTATGGGAATTCCACTCCAGGGCCTCACCGCCCTCCCAGGGAGGAATTTCTTCCCAATATCCCATCTTTTCTTACCCTGTTACAGTTTAAAACCATTCCCACTTCTCCTGTCACTCCACCCTTATCCAAAGTCCCTCTCCAGCTTTCTTGGATCTCCTTGAGGCACTGGAAGGGGCTCTGAGGTCTTCTGGAGCCTTCTCCAGCCAAAAAAGGGCACTTTGGATCAGTGGTGACATTCCCAGAGATGTCACCCTTGGAGCTGCTAATGATCTCCAGGAAAACCCTAAAACCTCCCAATTCCCACTTTTCCAGTGGGATGACGAGACCGACATGGCCAAGATGGAGGAGTGTGTCCGGTCCATCCACATGGACGGGTTGGTGTGGGGAGCCTCCAAACTGGTCCCAGTCGGATATGGCATCAAGAAACTCCAAATCCAGTGCGTGGTGGAGGACGAGAAAGTCGGGACAGACATCCTGGAGGAGGAGATCACCAAGTTTGAGGACTACGTAAGTCTTGGAATGGGATGTGGGAAGGGCCTGGAAGCCATGGGAGGGGGGTTAACTCAGGTGTGTTTTCCTGGGAACACGTGGATGACTCCAGCTTTTGTCCCCTTCCAGGTGCAGAGCGTGGATATTGCTGCTTTTAACAAGATTTAGAAGGGAAAACTGTATCCCCCTCATCCGAACCTGGAATTAATAAAGATGAACATTGGGAGTGCACGTTGGGTCGTGGGTTTTTCCCTCGAGTGCAGCTTCTCCAGGGGGATTTGATGGGAGATTTTGGGATATTGGAGCAACCTGGCCTAGTGGAAGGTGTCCCTGCCCATTGCAGGGGATTGGAATGAGAGATATTTAAGATCTTTTCCAACCTAAACAATTCCATGATTCCCCCATCCTTCATGGAAGGAAAGAACTCAAGACATGGACCTGAATTTTGGGGCTGGAATGAAGGTCTCAGGTTGTTTCCAGCCACCTTTCCCAAGGTTTAGAGACCCCAGTCACTCCCTACAAAGAAAACCAGGATGAATAACCAGGAAGCATCCAGGAATTGCTGGATTTCATCCCTCTTTTCCCACTGACTCCCTGCCCAGGTCACTTTAGCTGAGCGTGGCCTGGCGAGGGCACGGGTGACATTCCTGACTTTGGGAACACGAGGTCTGTCCCAGTGCCAGAGTCCAAGGTCTGGGGCCGCCAAGGGACACTGGAAGCTCCATGGGACGGTGCTGTGAGGGGACGGGTGACATTCCTGACTTTGGGAACACGAGGTCTGTCCCAGTGCCAGAGTCCAAGGGCCACCAAGGGACACAGGAAGCTTCATGGGATTGTGCTGCAAGCCTGTTCCTTGTCCTGGTGTGGCCAGTCACTTGATATGTGACACGTGTCCCTCGCAGGGTCCTGCCACCCCCAGAGCGCTGCTAGGAGTGCCCCTTGTCCCCTGTGCTGCCATCCTGAGTCCCTGCTGGTCCAGGCGGTGCCACGTGTGCCTTCTGTGTCCTGTCTCTGTCATGTCACCACCCGTGTCCCCCATGGGCCACCATCCCTGTGCCGTGTCCCCCTTGATGCTAGCGGTTTATATGCAGACACAAACAGGACGGGGGCTGCTAGGAGAGCGTCTTGAGCTGTTTATTTTTTAGCATCACTTTTATTACATGATTAGAATAATGGAGCGATGCGAACAGCTCGCTGTCTGAGCAGCAAGCTAAAGAAACTTAATGTTACAACATACCATAAACTCTTCTCAGCTAATTACACAAAGCAAAAGCATATTGACAGTAATTCTATCCAATCACCATAAGCACACATAGCTTTGGTTAAAACAATGCTTGCTTATTTTTGAATACAATGCTCCTTTATAAGTGACAACGCACAGAGCTCTAATCATAAGCTTAACCTTGCTAGAGAAACTTTTTGCAACTTAGAAAGCTAAACTACACAGCTCTATTATTCTATTTCCCCTATCTTCTCTACAGCTTGCATATTTTTTCTGCTGCTTCAGCACTGTTCACAATTCTGCTGCAACTGAGGCTTGTCTTTTACAAACTTCTTAAAACTCTCGGATTTTATGGATTCCCACACCCCTTGTGCTGCCATCCCCTGTGCCCAGTGTCCTGCATCTGTCACCCTCCCAGTGTCACCAGTGTGCTGCCATCCCTGCTGCCCTGTCCTCGTTGTCCTCCGTGTCCCTTTGTCCCTGTATCCTCCCTCTGCTGCCATCCCCGCGCCACATGTCCACTGTGCGCTGCCGCCCCGTGTGTCCAGAGAGAGATTTAAGGTCTCGTGTGTCGCCAACCTTGCCCCGTGTCCCCCCTTGTGCTGCCATCCCTGTGTACCCCCTTGTGCTGCCATCCCCGTGTCCCCCCTTGTGCTGCCATCCCCGTGTCCCCCCTTGTGCTGCCATCCCTGTGTCCCCCCGTGTGCTGCCCCGCGTCCCCGTGTCGCCATCCCCGCGTGCTCGCACCCCGCGCTTCCGTATCCCTCCTATTTTCCCCGCTCCTCCCCGTGTCCCCACCCCTGTCCCCTTGTCCCCGCCCCGCCATGGCGCCGCTGGCGGACCTGTACCAGGTGTCCATGGCCTACGGGCACTGGCGGGCCGGGCGACACCGCGCCCCGGCCGCCGCCGAGCTCTTCTTCCGCCGCCCGCCCTTCTGCGGCTCCTTCGCGCTCGGCGCCGGGCTGGCCGAGGGGCTGCGGGGGCTCCGAGCCTTCCGCTTCTCCGCTGCCGGTGCGTGGTGACAGCGGGGGACAAGGGGGGGACACGTGTTGGGGTTGTAGGGAGGAGTGGTGGGCGAGGGGAGCGTCCCAGTGGGACTTGGAGGGACAGGGAAGCAGCTCCAGGGGGCAGGGCGGGATGGAGGAGAGGGTGAAGAAGGGACGGGAGAGGGTCAAGGGGGAGGGAGGGAGGGGGGTACAGCTCAAGGGGACAGTGGGGACAGGAGGGGACAGGGGGGAGAAGCGTTTTGAGGAGCGGTGGTGGGAGAGGAAGGAGGGGAACCTTCCCAGGGAGGCTTTGGAACAACTCCAGGGGATAGGAGGGGAAAGGGCAGAGGATGAGGGTGGGAGGGACGTGGGGGGAAGGAGGGAAATCCCCCCCGGAGGAGGATGGGGGAACAACTCAAGGAGGCTTGTGAGGGATGGGACAGCATCCAGGGGTTTCTGGGGACGTTTCAGGGGGACTTAAGGGGGGCAGCGACATTTCTCAGAGTGATCTGGGGATGGGGGAGAACAGGGGACTTCGGGAGAACAGGAATCCCTCAAGAGAACTTAATGGGGACAGGGACGTCGCTCAGAGGGACCTGTGGGACTGGGGACCTGCGGTGGGGGAGAGGGACAGCATTTGAAGGGGGACTTGGGGGACAGTCCCCCCTGGGGCACTGTAGGCGATCAGGACAACTCATAAAGGGACAGGGACATCTCTCAGATGAACTTAGGGGACAGGGAGACTCTTCAGGGGACACAGGGCAGGGGTGGACACAAAGAGCTGTCATGGAAACTTGGGGGGACACGGGGACACCCTCCAGAGATGTCCCTCAGAGGGGACTTGGGCCACCCCACCCTGTCACACTCCGTTCTGGGGGTGCTGTCACCCATCTGCTGTCACTCACCTGTCCATGGGAGGCTCGGTGTTCCCCCCCACCTCCCCCTGTGTCCCTCGTCCCCGGTGTCACCGTGCTGTCCCCACAGATGTTGCGTACCTGCGCTCTGTCCTGCCCAGCACCATCGATGACGCCTTCTTTGACTACCTGGCCACCCTGGACGCCTCCGAGGTGACCGTCACCGCCATTCCCGAGGGCTCCGTCGTCTTTGCCAGGGTGGGACCCCTCTCCATCTTCTTTCCTGACCATCCCAGCTCTCCCAGCTCCCAGACCTCTCCTTTTCCTTGAACCTGGGATCCCCTGGAACTCCAATCCTGCTTTTCCCAGTGCCCCCCTTTTCCCTGACCCTGGGAGCTCCTGGACTGCCACTCCTGCCTTCCCACCCCCCAGCCTCCCCACTCTTTCCTCAACACCACTGACCCCTTGAACCCCCATCTTGGCCATCCTCATGTCCCTACCCTGTGGCCCCCCTTTTCCTTCACTCTGGGAACCCCTGGAACCCCTTTCCTGGGCACAGGGACAATCTGGACCCTCATTCCTGGGCAATAGGATCCCCCTGCACCCCCTTCCCTGGCACTGGAATCCCCTTGTACCCCCTTTTCCTTCACCAATATCCCTCTGCAACCCCTTTCCTGACCATCCCACCTCTCCCAGGCCCAGGTCTTTCCTTTTCCTTGACTCTGGGATCCCCTGGACCCCCATTCCTGCCTTTCCCAGCTCCTCTCTTCTCCAGAGGGACCAGGATGTCACTTCTCTTCCCTCAGGTGCCGTTCCTGCAGGTGAAGGGGCCACTCCTGGTGGTGCAGCTGCTGGAGACCACCTTGCTGTGCCTGATCAACTATGCCAGGTATTTTGTGATGGGGATGATCCCAAAGCCCCTGGAAGATGGAGGGGGACAGGGAAGGGAGTGCAGCACCCCCCGATCCAGAGGGACACCCCAGTGCTGGGGGTACCATGACCCCACAAGTCCCCTACTGGGATTTAACTGCTGGAATTCTACCAGTTGAATTTAACTACTGGAGGGTGTCCCCCCAAGTTTTCCTGAGGGCTTCCCATGTCCAGCCCACCCTGAAGAGTCTCCCTGTCCCTCAGGTTCTCCTGAGAGATGTCCTGGTCTCCCACAGGTCACCTTTAGGATCTCCCTGTCCCCCAAGTCCCCTTGGTCAACCCCACCACATCCCTGTCCACCGAGTCCCATGGTGATCCCTGCCTCGTCCAAGCAGGGAGGGTCCTGGAGCCTCTTCCCCTTGGCTGTGCTAGCTCTGTGTGACCTGTCCCCTTTGTCCCTCAGCCTGGTGGCCACCAACGCTGCCAGATTCCGTCTCCTGGCTGGCCCAGACATGAAGCTCATAGAGATGGGGCTCCGCCGCGCGCAGGGGCCGGATGGAGCTCTCTCGGCATCCAAATATTCCTACATTGGGGGTGAGTCCCACCCCACGGTGCCCGGTGCCACCGCGGCCCTGCCATCACCTGGGTGTCCCCCCTGTCCCTCCTCGCAGGCTTCGACTGCACCAGCAACATCCTGGCGGGAAAACTCTACGGAATTCCCGTGCGCGGCACCATCGCCCACTCCTTCATCATGTCCTTCAGGGGCCTGGAGGAGGTGCAGCAACGGGTGAGCAGGGCCTGGGATGGGATGGGAATGGAGAAGAATATTGGATAGGGATGGGATGGGATGGGGTAGGGATCTCATGGGGATGGGGATGTAGGGGGGATAGCAGTGGAGATAGGAAAGGGTTGGGATGGGAGAGTGATTGAGTAGGGTTGGGGATGGGATGTGGATGAAGGTGGGATATGGGTGTGATTGGGATGGGCAGAGGGAAGTGGGATGGGGATGGAGTTTGTATGGAGTTGGGGATGGGAGGAGATGGAATGGAGATGGGATAGGGATGTGGTGGGAATCAGGGTAAGGTAGGATGGAGATGGGGATGGGATGGGAATGAGGATATGGATAGGGGTGGGATGGGAATGCTGACAGGGATTAGAGTGGGATGGATGGGGAATGGAACACTGCACCTGTTCCCACACTCCTGGCACCTTGGATGATGCCACAGGCTGTGCAAATCCCATGTTCCCCTGGCAGGAGCTGCCGCCTCGGGCCGGAGGAGATCCCGTGGATCTGGCAGACCTGGCTGTGTCCTGGCTGCAGCAGGTTTGTGTCCTGCTCCAGACTCCTCCCAGCAAGGCCAACCAGGGCGAGCTGGCCGCCTTCGTGTCCTACGCCGTCACCTTCCCGTGTGACTTCCAGGGATTGCTGGACACCTATTGTGTCAGGAGGTGAGGACACCAGGACTTTGCCACCATGGCACAGGGGATGGATGTGGCCCTGAAGTAGAAATGTTGGCTGGTGCAGGGCTTGGAAATAATGCTGGATCCACCCTGGATCAGTTTTCCACTTGTCATTAACGCTTCCCTTGCCCATGCCAGGAGCGGTTTGCCCAATTTCTGTGCCGTGGCCTTGGCACTGCACCAGCTGGGATACCAGGCCATCGGAGTGCGCCTGGACAGTGGGGACCTGGCCCAGCAATCCAAGGAAATCCGGGGAGTGTTCCAAGCCTGCGGAGCTCAGTGAGTCCCACGCCAGCTCTGGGATGGATGTCACTTGTCCCTGTCATCCTCACCTGCATCCAGTCAGGATTTGGGAGCCCTCATAGCTCTGGGTGCTGTGGGTGGATCCATGGATCCTCCCAAATCCTGCTCCTTGCAGCTTCCAGGTGCCCTGGTTTGGGACCATCCCCATCGCTGTCAGCAACGACATCAGTGAGCAGAGCCTGGAGCAGTTCAGGAGGGAGGTGAGGAGCCTGCTGGCACGGCTGGGATGTCACCTGGGTGCTGCTGGCAGGGCTGGGATGTCACCTGGGCTGTCCCTGGTGCTGGCAGGGCTGGGATGTTGATGGTCTCTGTTTTCTGTGCTGCCTCAGGGGAGTGAGATCGACATGATTGGAATCGGGACCAACCTGGTGACGTGTCCCCTGCAGCCGTCGCTGGGCTGTGTCTACAAGGTAAAGGTGGCAGCCTAAATCCCAAATATCCCAATCCTCCATGGCCATCCAGCCCCACTGGAGTCACAGAGTCACAAAAGAATTTGCCTTGGAAGGGATTTTTGAAGGTTCTCCACCATCATGGGCAGGGACACCTTCCACTATCCCTGATTGCTCCAAGCCCTGTCCAACCTGGCCTTGGACACTTCCAGGGATCCAGGAGCAGCCACAGCTCCTCTGGGAATTCCATTCCAGCCTCTCACCACCCTCACAGGGTGGAATTCCTTCCCAGTATCCCATCCAACCCTGCATTCTGGCAGTGGGAAGCCATTCCTCCTCATCCTGTCACTCCATCCCTTGTCCCAAGTCCCTCTCCAGCTCTCCTGGAGCCCCTTCAGGCACTGGAAAGGGCTCCAAGGTCTGCCTGGAGCCTTCTCTAGGCTGGGCATTCCCAGCTCTCCCAGCCTGGCTCCAGAGCAGAGGGGCTCCAGCCCTTGGAGCATCTCCATGGCCTCCTCTGGACCTGCTCCAGCAGCTCCACGCCCTCCTGATGTTGGACTCCAGGGCTGGAGCAGCTCTGCAGGTGGGGTCTCACCTGAGCAGGGCAGAGGGGCAGAATTCCCCCCCCCTCCTGCTGCCCCCACTGTGGGATCAGCCCAGGACACAGGGAAGTTCCAGGTGCCAGCATTGGGTCATGGACAGTTCTTTGCCCACCAGAAGCCCAGAGTCCTCCACAGGCAGGAGGAGGCAGAATGCCCAACTTTGGGGTGGTTTTAGGGTTTTTTATTGTCTTTTTTTAGCTGATTTGCATCAGTTGCCTCTCCAGAGGGGTCACAGGTTCCCTTCCCTTCTCCCACAGCTGGTGGAGGTCAATGGCTCCCCATGCCTGAAGCTCACGGAGGATGAGGAGAAGATGACAATCCCAGGGATGAAGGCAATCTATCGGCTCTATGATGCTGCTGGTGAGTCTGGAGACCCTTCCCAGAGTCCTGGGGGAATCTCTTGCTCCATAACTCTCTCCCTGATGTCTTCCTGGCAGGTCACCCCTTCATGGACCTCATGGCCCTGGAAGAGGAGCCGTCACCCAGTGCGGGGCAGGAGCTGGGGATCCGAGTCCTGGGGCGGCTGGAGGAGACCACCAAGGTCACTCCCACCACTGTGGAGCCCCTCCATCGCACCTACTTCAGGGATGGCCAGGTCAGGGGTGGTCCCATCTCCTGGGAAGGCTCCTCTTCCATGCTGGAGGGTGGATCCAGGGCAATGGTGGCTTCTGAGATGCGCCAACAACTCTGCTGCCGACCCAGATGCGGTGGCTTGGGTGGTGGCTTCCCACGTGGATCTTCCCACCTGGATCTCCATCCCTGCAGGTGTGTGAGCCCCTGCCCAGCCTGCCCGAGGTGAGGACCCATGCTCAGGTGTCCCTCAACCTGCTCAGCCCTGCTCACCGCCGGCTCCACGAGCCACAGCCCTACCCGGTATGTCCAGCACTTCCCACATCCCACCGGCACACACCTGGGAATGCCACTGGATTTGGTGGCCTGAGCAAATCCAGCGGCATTCCACTGGATGCTGCTCGGGCCACCAAATGCAGTGGCATTCCCAGGAGCTGCTCCCTGACCCGTCTTGTTCCCATTCCCAGGTGGCCGTGACGGAACGGCTGCACCAGCTCTTCCTGCAGCTGCGCCAGGGCAGCCTCTGAGGGGGTCCCTGCTCATCCCCACCTCCTGCTCTGCTCTTTTTTGGGAAGCCCGGGTGCCTCGTTAGGAATTAATGGCTCTAATTTAGACCTGGTGCTAACCCGAGGAACCTGCAGGAACTGGGAGAGCGCCTTGGGATCCCAGTAGGGAAGCTGGGAACACAGGGATGGGGAAAGCAGAGCTCGTCCCTGCATCCCCTGGAAGTGACAGTCCTGTGCCCAGCTTGGTGGCCCTGCCAGCCTTGTGCCTTCCTTGGTGGCCCTGCCACTCCTGCGTCCAACTTGGTGGCCCTGCCAGCCCTGTGTCCAACCTGGTGGCGCTAGACCAAAGTCTGGAGTGCCACCAAAAGGGTGACACGGGACACCCATGGGGTACCTATGGCAGACACTCGTTGCTTTGGCAATTCTAAGCTTCATCTCTGTGGCCACATTCCAGCTCTTTCCACTCTGGCCAAATTCCCTGGGATGTGGAGGCTAGCTCCAGGTTGATCCCAGATCCAGGTTGATCCCAGATCCAGGCTGATCCCAGCTCCAGGTTGCCACCTGCACTCTCTAACCCCTGTTCCCACAGGAAACGTGGCTCTAACCCACACTGAGCTTCAGACTAAGCAAAAAATTTCAAATAAAGGCCTTTTCCCACCATGGCTCTGACCCTTATTCCAGTGAAAAACCCTTTGGAACTCCATTGGGAATGGGAAGGTGAGAAGGAAATCCCCAGGGATCAAACTTGTGGCTTTTGCTGTCCTCTCCATGGTTTGGATCTTGGCAGAAATTACAGGGAAGAAAACAACTAAGAGCTTAACAAAGCATGGCCTGATGGTGTTGGAATTCTGGGAATTCCAACAGCATTGTATCCCATATTAAGACAGGAAAAAAATACTCCAGAAAATCCAGGGTCAGTTTGCTAAAAATTAGATTTTCTTTTTAAAGCAAAGCACCAAAGATAAGGAGTCCACTGTACCTGAGTAGAGATTTTCCTGAGTTTTTGGGAGAGGAGGAATGAAGAACAAGGAGAGTGACCTGGGCCAGCATTTGTCACCCTAGTGGATAAGATGCAATTCCTGATGTTTAGGAACCATTTTGGTGGGCAGAGAAGCTCCTGGGTGTCTTTCCACTTTCTCCTCAGGTATTTATGGATATTGAGGAGATTCCTGAGCCTATTTTTTCTCCAGGCTGGGCAATTCCAGCCCCCTCAGCGTCTCCTCATAGGAGATGCTCCAGTCCCTTCATCATCTCTGTGGTTTTTCCTTGGATTTTGTCTCTCACGTACTGGGAAGCTCCAAACAGGACCCAGTATTCCAGGTGTGACCTATCAGAGCTGAGCAGAGGGAAAGAATCCCTCCAGGACCTGCTGGCAACACCTGGAATGCCAGAAAGATCCCAAACCACGCATCCCAAGCCACCAGGACCGACCCAAATCTCCAGGCTTTGTTAAAATTATTCCACTCTGTATTAAAGAGGGGAGGAAAAGAGAGGAACAGGGTTAAACCTGCACGTCTGGGACTCTTGGATGCTTTCCTTGAGGTTTTTGTGGAATTTGGGCATCCCACTGACTCAACTTCCCACTTAATAGCAGGGAACCCCCAAGTGTAAAAATTCATTTAACCTGAGGAACACCAGTTCCCACCCAAACCCTAAACCCTCCTGCAGAAAATCCCAGAGTGCTCTTTTTTTTTTTCTATTTTTGCCCTTGGAATTCTGGTATTTGACCCCAGAACTTGGAAGTGGATGCAAAGGTGGGGCAGAAAGTGCTGAAAGTGAGGTTGTAACACTGAATCCTGTGCAGATTTTGCCAAAAAGAGGAAGCAGCAGGAGCCCAGATGTTGCTCCTCTGCTCCCATCCTCCTTCCAGTTTTGTTCTTGGAAAAATATCTATTTTTAAAGCATAGCTTCAGCTCAGGATATCCATGATTGGAAATAAGGGATGGTGGGTGAAAGTGCCAGATAGTGCTGGATAAGGGAAGTGCAGGGCATTGAGGGACACAGGTGAGAAAATCAATCCTGACCTGATTTTCCTCACTCCACAAATCCGGGTGAGGATGTCTTAGGAAAGGTTGTGGTTTCTTGGTAAACCTGTGGATAATTCCTTGTGTTTTGATTTCTGCTGGTCCCCAGCTTTGGAGGGCAGGGATGGCAGGGAAACAGGGATGTGGGGATGCTCCAGCTGCATAGTACCCGGAGAGGGAGACTTGTGGAATGTGGGGAATAAGAATGAATTTGAGCATCAATAATTCCAAGTCCAGCTGTGCCCAAGTACCAACTACCACTGGATAAAGCCAGGATTTAACAAACCCAGCCTGGCTTGGATAAGTTGACACCAAGAGAGGCGAGAAGAGGCAGCTCAGAGCATCCACACTTGGCTGCTTCCACCTCCTGGGGTGATCCAAGCTCCCACTCCTGATGTTGCTCCTTGCCATCAGCTCTGGGATGGTGTCACTTGTAAAGTGCCATTTTCCTGCTCTGGTACAGGTACATGTAGGCGTCACAAAAGAGGCGTTTGGCCACCCCATCCATGTCCCGAGGCTGCTCCAGGGCCAGCACAGCCAGGGGCAAGTCCAGGTATTTGGCAACTTCAGGACACAGCGTCACCGTGGGAATGTTGAAGCCGTTTTCGCCACCTGAGGTGGAAAGGAGGAGAAAAATCCCAAACCAGATCCCAAAGGGATGGGTTCCTACAGCTCCAGCAGATCCCAGCACACTCCAGAGTCATGCAGAGCCTCAGCTGGGAGATGTAGAGGCCAAAAGCACAGGAAGAGGCTGGATGAGGGGAGATCATCCAACCCAAAGGGGATCCAGGACAGCTGGAAAAGGATTTTGGACAAGATATGGAGGGACAGGACACAGGGAATGGCTTCCCACTGCCAGAGGGCAGGGATAGATGGGCTATTGGGAAGAAATTCTTCCTTGTGAGGGTGGTGAGGAGCTGGAATGGAATTCCCACAGGAGCTGTGGCTGCCTCATCACTGGAATTGTCCGAGTCCAGGTTGGATGAGGCTTGGAGCAACCTGGGATAGTGGAAGGTGCCCATGGCAGGGATTGGAACTGGATGGGTTTTAAGGTCCCTTCCAACCCAAACCATTCCATGATTCTGTGATAAAAGCACAGTGGGGAAGGACAGGAGAACCAATCTGTGCCCACAAGCTGAGCCAGCTGGGATAGGATCCCAAATCCCTTGTCTGACCACAACCACAAGCTGGAAACGCCTGGAAAAACCCCCTTGGCCCCTCTGCAATCTAATTAAAGGAAAGCCAAATTCATGGAAAGCCTAAACAGGGGGACTTGAGAGGAAAAGGTGAACTGAGCAGGCCCAGGCAGCTCCCACATCCCATTCCCATATCCCATTCCCATTCCCTCACCGTGCCGGTCGGCCATGCTGTCGAAGAACATCCAGTGCTCATTGCCAGGGCCGTATTTCACGAAGGACACGTAGTGACTGGTCTCGATGCAGAGCACTGCAAACAGCTCCAGCTTCTCCCGTGGCACCTGCTGGCAGCCCTGGGCGCTCCAGCTCTGGAATTCCTCTGGAATGTGCAGCCTCCGGGGTTTGTGCGCTTTGCGGCGGCGATGGGAGTGAACCTGAGGAGAGGGGACAGGGTGGCATTGGCACAACTGGCCCTGGCATGCCAGGAAGGGAGGGCAGAGGTCAGATTCCCAATTCATTCCCTGTTGATGTGATTTCCGTGCTCCCTGCTTGCCTGGGAACAGCCTGGCATCAGGAAGATGAGATGGGAGCTTCCCACCCTGCAAGAGGCAGAAACTGGGAATGCTCATGGAGAAGCAGCAGGGAGGGATCAGCACTCAGCTCCTGCAGGATTACACTTTATTTATGGAACAGGTTGTCCAGGGAAGCTGTGGATGTGCCATCCCTGGAATTGTCCAAGGTAGGACAGAGCTTGGAGCAACCTGGGATAGTGAGCAGCATCCAGGGGGTGGAACTGGAATGAGCTTCAAAGTCCTTTCCAGTCCAAGTTTTTCTATGATTCCATTATTATTTGGGCTCTGTGCAAGCAGAGGGTTCACAACCTCTGGCTCCTGGTGGGAATGACCCTCAGGAAAGAGCTGAGCGGCTGCAGGGACAGCCAGGGGAATGTGAAGATTTTGGGAGGGCTCATCCCTCTGACAGCTTCCAAGGTGGATTTTGGGAATAGCCATGGAATACCTGTTTGGAGCAGGAGCTGCAGAACTGCTTCAGGCCTGTGGCTGCAAACACTTTGTCCTTGAAACACTCCGAGCATTCCAGAGTGGCAACATCCCCACACAGGCAGCATTCCCTGGGACCTGCCAGGGAAACAGAGCTCAGAGAGAGTGTCTCCTCCAGATCCCACCTAAAATCCAGCTTGTCCTGCCAAAACTGGGGCTCAGGGAAGAAGAATCCCACCCCAGAGAGCCCAGAGCTGGTTGCTCACAGCCCATCATCATCACTCACTGTCCAGCAGCAGATCTGTTATATCCAGCTCCAAGGAAGGGATGATTTTGCTGAACATTTTATATTCCTTCCCAAAACGTGGCATTTGGATAATGAAGCAAGATGGGATCTGGGGAAAAAAAAAAAAAAAAGGGAAAGGAGTCACCCTGCCAGGAGAGCCAAATCCCAGAGATTTTTTTTCTCTGTCTCAATTTGCTGTCATTATTCACAGGACAAAAGGGAAACAGGGAAAGCAGAGACCTTTTCCTAAGTCATTCCTGGATTCAGGGTTGGATATAGAACATCCAAGTCCTCACAGGAATTTTGGGAAGCAAGAAAAGCAGGAAAGCAGAAGGAAACTGGACTCACCTCCACCAGCTTCAGATCTGAGGACAGGAAGGAGCGTTCCACCAACTGCTGCACGTCAGGAACCACCAAATCCTCCTGTTTATCCATAAATATCTGGTAGCAGTAACATTCCTGCTCCTGGCCTCCTGACCTGCAAGGAGAGCTTGTGGGATTGGGGATGTGGTGACACAAAAATTGGAGTTTCCCAAAGTTTGTCCTGGGAGAGCTCCTGGGCTCAAGGCACCGAGGGTGGTTTGGTGCTACACAAAGCCATTTTTCCACCCAAACATACCAAATTTATGCCAGGGGAGCAGTAGATAAGTAGGAATTTTGGCCTCATTATCTCTTTGGAGCAGCACATCCTACAAGCAAAATTCAATTTCCCCTCAATATAAATCTAAAAGGTAATTTAGTATGAGCAAATTTAGCATTTAAATTGACAAACGGATGCTTCGATGAAGGATTAATTTAAAAAAACATCCAAAACTCAAGGTGAGTTGTGTGCAGACCTCTCACAATCCCTAAAGAAAGCAGGGAAAGGATTTCCTTGGGATGACCCTGTGCAGGGGAGCTGCAGCACAGAGTCCTCTTTGTGCTCAGCCTTTCCCAGCACTCCACGATCCACGGCTCGAGCCGCGGCTCCACAAAGGAGCACAGAAACCCAACAATTCCCTTTCTGTGCTCACAAACAGCACAGTTATTTTTGGCTTCCTCCAGCCTCTCATCCTCTTTGTAGAGTCCCCAAAAAACTGGGACTGCATCCATGGGCTGCCTGTTTTGAGAGGCTGTGGGAGCTGAGCCAGCTTGGCAGCCTGGACTCATCCCAAATTCATCCAAAGGCTGTTGGATAACTGCTGGATCTGCACCAAAGTCGGACATCACCTTTCTCAAACCCCTTCTGGCTCTCCGTGAGGATGGCACAAGGTTTTTATCCTGATTTTCTGAAGGCAGCACCCTCCGGGGAGGGCTCAGAAGTGTCTTTGCCCAGATGGGAAGATCACAATAAGCAGGATCAGTCAGTTCCTAAAGGAGTTGCAAAACCCTAGAGCTGTGATTCCAAAAAACTTTAGTGGAAAGGGACAAGTGACCCCCATCCACCCAGGGATTGTGAGGTGCAAAATTAATGGGCCTGTCTCTGGCAATTGTATCCCTCAGCTGTGGAAACTTACTGGAGTTTCAATAGCGGCTCAATTCCCAGGATCTGCTGCATTATGAGATTGAGGAACTCCTCAGGATCTGGAAAGTGAGAGGAAAGGATGGATCAGACCACACCAGGAACTGCCTTGTCCCACTGCACCCAAGAGCTGCCAGGTAAACATGAGTCGGTGTTCCAGGGGCCTGGAATTTCCTCTTCAGGTTAGGGATAAAGGCTGAGAGCACATGGGTAAGACAAAAATCCCAAAGGGAACATGGAAAATGCCAAGCAGCCTTCAGAGACTGCACTTTCATGGAATTCCAGGGTGGTTTGGGTGGGAAAGGACCTTCAAGATCATGGAATTACAGCCATTGCCATAGGCAGGGACACCTTCCACTGTGCCAGCTTGCTCCAAGCCTCATCCAACCTGGACTTGGACAATTCCAGGGGTGGGGCAGCCACAGCTTCTCTGGGAATTCCATTCCAGCCCCTCACCACCCTCACAAGGAAGAATTCCTTCCCAATATCCCATCTATCCCTGGTCTCTGGTAGTGGGAAACCATTCCCTGTGTCCTGTCCCTCCATATCTTGTCCAAAATCCTTCTCCAGCTCTCCTGGAGCCCCTTTAGCTACTGGATGGGGCTCTAAGGGTACAGAGAGATTTGAAAACTGAAAGACTTTTACAAGTGAATTTTTACACCAATTAACATCAGCACCTAATTAAAGCACATTCCTGGGAGAAGCACAAGAGGGAAGTTGCCAGCTGGTGCCTGGAGGAGGCAAAACACAGGGAAGCAGCTGGGGAAGGGCCCCAGGGAGCTCCTTACCTTTCTCAGCATTGGTAAAGCTTGAGCACTGGCCCTTGTCCGTGAGCTGCTCCCGGAGGTGCATCACACTGCTGGCCCTGACAAAGCCAGTCCTGGGAACAACAACCAGCTGCAGGTGAGGGAAATCATGGAATGGCTGGGCTTGGAAGGGAGCTTCATCCAGTTCAACCCCCTGCCATAGGCAGGGATGCCACCAACGAGATCAGGTTGCTCCAAGCCCCATCCAACCTGGCTCAGGACACTTCCAGGAGTGGGGCAGCCAAAGCTTCTCTGGGAATTCCATTCCACCCCCTCACTACCCTCACATGGAAAATTCCTTCCCAAAATCCTATCCCGATCCATGCTCTGTCAGTTTAAAACCATTCCTCCTTGTCCTGAACACCTTGGGATGTGGCTGCCAGGTTTCCCTCAGTGCCAGGTACCACCTTTAGGGCAGCGGGGAAGGAAATGAGGGCAAATGGGACAAATTCCATTATTCCCTACACTCACCTACGGAGGGGATTGACGATCTCATCCCGCAGAATTCCCTGGACGTTCCTGTCACACAGTGGGAAGGGCATGAAGAGCATGGAGTCCAGCACGGAGGTACAGGAAAAGAGGCTGTGGGAAAAGTGGGATGGGTTTGAGTTTGAGGGCTTGGGAGCAACAGCTGGAACCAAAATGTGGTGGCTGGTGACAGTCAATGGCTTTGATGCCCACCAATCCATGCATGGAATTACAGGGAGGTGAGGGAAGCACATCTGCACAGTGAGGCACATCTGGAACAATGAACACTGGGATAAAGCAAGGGAACAGCTCAGGGAGAAGGAAATTCCTACTTTGCAGCCAAAACTGCTCAGGGAAGGGCACCACTGAGTCTTTTCCTCTCCAAGCAGGGAAGTTGGGACCTCCTGGGTGGATTCTTTGGAATGATTCCAGCCAGAACTTCCAGGGATAGAGTCAGCACAGTCCAAATCCGGAAAACTATGAGCTCTCAGCACCCTGAATGACAGACACAGGGGTACAGGGGGTCTTCAGGGCTGAAAAATCTGCTGGATTTGGGAAGGAGATCAAAAAGCACCATGGAGGTTGCATCTCCACACAGTAACATCTTGGTCTACACCAGGTAAACTTCCAGCCACCTTGGAAATCCAGGGAAGTGCTGCAATTTGGGGCTTAGCTTAATTAAAAAGCCATTCATTTAATGAGCCTGCACCACCCAAGCAGGTCCTTACCTGAAGAGAGCTGCATCCATGTAGCAGGAATTACAATGGCCTTGGATGCCCTTCATCCGCCCTTGGAGAACACGGACTGCTGCCTCATTCCTGAGGGGAGGAAAACTCTCAGGACCCTCTGGAAGAACTTCTTGTCCTCCTGCAAGAAAAGGAATTGCCTTCACCTTCTCATCTGAGTCAACTCTGCCCTTCCTTGATGCCTCAAAACTCTGAGGTGACTCTACGACTCTCAGACCTAAGGTGGCTTCTCAATCCAGCTTTTCATAAATCACAATCTTTCAGACTTGAGGGATATTCCCTAAGGAATAATTTAGGTTGGAAAAGACCTCTAGGACCGAGTCCAGCTGTTAATCCAGCCAAAGATGCGGCGTGGGATAAACACCGAAAAACAACACTCGAAGGAAGGGAAGAAACGCTGCCCACGGGGTTTTTCCACATCCTTCTCCCATCCCAGCCCCGTTTTCCTGCTTCCCAGAGGACTCACTGTAATCGCCCAGGGACAGGTCAGAGCTGGGGAAGCTCTGGAAGCGCACGTCGGGCTGGCAGGAGTTCAGCCTCACGAAGAGGCCGCGCTTCGGGGCGCAGTGGAAGTAGGACTTGCCCAGCCACTCTCCAGCTGTGACCCCCTTGTCTTCATCCTGGGAAAACAGCACCAGAGACGAGCCTGAGAGCGGGATTTATGGAATTATGGGTGGAAAAGAGGTCTGAGATCCAGTCTAGCTATGCAATGCTGCTGAGGCCACCATTAGAGTGTGTCCCCAAGTGCCACATCACAGGGATGGGGACCTCGTCCCTGCCCTGAACAGCTGTGCTAGGGCTGGACAACCCCATCCATTAAGTAATTTTCCCAATATCCAACTTAAATGCCCACTGGAGCAGTTTGAGGCTGTTTCCTGTCCGTTGTTCCCTGGGAGCAGAGCCCAATTCCCACCTGGCCCCACCCTCCTGTTAGGGAATTGCAGGGATCCAGAAGGTTCTCCCTGAGCCTCCATTTCTCCAGGATGAGCCCTCTCAGCTGCTCCTGGTGCTCCAGACCCTTCCCAGCTTCATTCCAACCCCTCAATATCCTGTACCCGGGGATCCCAAAACTCCACCCTCCATATTCAGCCACTGCCACCAGCACTCCCAGGTCCTTTCCCAGCTTTCCAGCCTCACCAGTTCAACTCCAGCCATTTTGTCCTTGATTTGGGGCAGGTAGCCCAACCAGCGGATGATTCCTGAAACTTGATTCCCTTTGTCCAAGGTAAGCTGGACCATGGAATTCACTTCCAGGGGTGAATTCCCACCTTCCCCTTCCTCGCTGCTCTCGCTGATCTCTCCTTTCATTAGGTTCGGTTTTCCAAAGCCCACGTCAGAGTTGAACATTGGGAAAAAACCTGATGGGCAACACAAAACATCAGGAGAGGTGGGAATTGGATCCTCTGGATCTAATTCCAGGTCTATTTTGGAAAATCCAGGCTACAAACACAAGCAGGAAGCTGAGCACCAGGGACACAAGGTGTAATTCCCAGTGTGTCCAAGCTGGTCTGACAGGATGAGAGGGAATGATCCTGCTCCTTGTTTCCCTGCACAAAGCTTCACATTCCAACCTCTTGCTGGTCCTGGAGCTAATCCAGCCCTTCCCAGGCTACTGGAATGGCAGCAGAGGCGTTATTTCCTAATTTTTCCACTAATTCCTTGTCTTGTCCAACAATTCCCACCATTGCTGCTGGCACCTGAGCCTTTACCACCAGGATGAAGCTCCTGCTCCATCTTTTACAGCTGAATTAAAGACTTTTTAACCAGTGGTGCTTCTTCCCTGAGGGAATTCTCTGCTACCATCAGCCTCTCCTTCCTGACAAACGGGATTCAGCTTTAGCTTTGTGTGGAACTTGAGATTTTTCCATAAATCCTGGTCCATAAATTTATGGATTTTTTTCCATAAATCCTAAGACAAGCTGTAGGTTTTTTGGGGATTTTAGCTCCTCAGTACCCTGCAGAGAGGGAATAAATTCCAAATTCTCCCAGGATGGGATCAGGAGAGACACATCCAAAGACCACCTACTCTGCAAGTTCTCCTTCAGAACAGATTCCATGGGGATTTCCCTGAAAATGTCAGTCGTTCCTTCTTCTTCCTGAAAGGAATGAAAAATCCATCAGCTAGGGAAAAACCCATCAGCTAAACACTGGAATATGAAGGATTTTTTTTAACAAAGTTTGCACCGAACCTCACATCCCTTTTGGATATTCCTTCTCTTTCATGTGCAACCATAATGTGATTTTTTCCTTTAAAATCCCAAAAAAACCCCATGGAAAAGCTGATCTTACCGGGCAAACCTTCACAAACCATTGGCTCCCTTCCCTGTAAACTGCCATGGCAATTCCTCTGGTGGGGATCTCATCCACGAAGAAGCTGACAGCGTCTCCCACTTTCACGGGAACCACGTCCTCCGTGTCCTGTTTTCCCAGCTTCTGCTTCCCATACTCGTTGCCTGATGTGGGAATAAACTGGATTTTGCTGAAGGGCAGGAAGATCCCACAGTTCCTCTTGCACTTGAAGTACTCGGTGCCGTGGTAGGACCCGTCGCTTCTCCCTCTGTTTTCCCCCTCTCCCTGAAAACACACCAGGATGTCACACAGAGAAATTTCGTGGGAAAAATGAGGAATTCTCCGCTTTGGGCCCCCCCTTACCTGCAATTCCACCCCAAAAAACACCGGGGTCAGCACAGCCAAGCTGGGCTTGTAGATGCTCCCGATGTAGCGCACGACTCCCGGGAAAAATTCCCTCTCCACCTCCACCATCACATTTTGACCCGGCACGGCCTGGAGAGCTCCTTCCAGGCTCTGCCTCTCCAGGAAAAAATCCAAGCGCTCGCTGTGGCTCCCGATGGCCAGGAGGAATCCGGCGGCTTCCTGGCGCACGGGCTGCAGGATTTCCAGGTTGATGGTGACCGTGGAGCTGTCGTCCAGCATGACGACCTTCAGGAAGCAAGCCGGAGGCCCATCCTCGGAAAAATTCCGCAGGTAGCTCCTCTCGCTGCAGAAGCACAAGTTCCCAGCTTGGAAGTACTTGTTTCCATAGGCGCAGTCCTCTGTCAGGATGTAGAAGCAATTCCTGTCGGCTGCCAGAGGCGGGAGGTTGGACATGGCAGATTCCCCTGGGTTGGGAGAGTCACAGCAATGGGGATTTGTGAGTGTTGGCGAAGAATTCCCGAAGAATCCGAGGGTTGGAAGAGGTTTTGGATCCAACCCCGCGCTCAAAGCCTCGCCCAGGTGAGTCTGAGCCTCTCCCAGAGCTTCCCTTTTTCCAGGTGTTTAATCACCCTCGTGGTGATTCAAAATTCCATCTAACCCGGTTTCCCACATTCCTGCTCATCCCTGTTCCCTCACTGTGCTTCCATGGGAAAAGTCCAGCTCTGCCTTCTCCACTAAACCCTCCCAGAAGGAGATTTCACCCAAAAAACCACAAAACCATGGAATGGTTTGGGTTGGAAAGAACATTAAAGATCATCTCATTCCACAACACCTTTCCCTACCCCAGGTTGCTCCAAGCTCCATCCAGCCACACCTGGAATAATTCCAGGGATGGAGAGGCTGCTCCAGCTGGTCCAACCTGTTCTGACCCTGTCCAGCCTCATTAAATTCCATGTTTTCTTTCCTTACTCACGGGACTGAGGCAAAGAATCAGTCCTGCCTTTTAAAATTCCTTGGAAAAGGGATTCCCCCTCCTCAGTGTTGCTACAGCTCATGAATATTCACGAATATTTTGAATATTCATTCTGACCAAATCATGCCTTGCGGTATCAAAGATCCCCAGCTTTCCTAGCAAATATTTATTTATTATATATTTTATATTAAAAGAAATACAAGTATCTGGAAGCTGGAATATATTTTGGTGCTTATTTTTTTAGTTCAATTCTGACAAGTGAAAATTCATGCAGTTAAAATTCCAGTAGGTTAATCTGACTGGTGGAATTCCAGTTAAATTCCAGCGGTTACATTGTAATATTTAAATTCCAGCAGTAATTTAAATCCAGTCATTGAATTACACTCCAAAAATTTTTGTTTCAGCATGAAGAAAGGGTGAATAAAAAAAAAATAAACCATTTTCCCCACCAAAAGCCCAAAATGAATTGATTTTTCTCATGAAATTCCTAATAATAAGCTATTAATTATCCCAAACCCCAAGAATAAATTTTCTCATAAATTAACCAAGAATATAAACAAAAGACTATAAGAATACAAAAAAAACCAAGAATAAACTTTCCTCATCAAGCCCATTTTCCTCATGAAAGCTCCAGAATAAACTACATAAATAAACTGTTTCCCTCATAAAAAGCAAAAAATAAACACATTTTTATCACAAAACCCGCAAGACTAAACAATTTTCCTCATCAAAAAGCAAGAATAAACCATTTTATTAATCAAACCCCAAGAATAAACCATTTTCCTCATCAAAACCATCCGAGAAGTAATTTTCCTCATAAAAACCCACAAATAAACAATTTTCTTCCTTAAAAGCCGAAAATGAACTTTTTTTTCTCAAGAAAAACGCAAAAATAAACCACTTTCCTCATCAAAAACTACGAATAAATCATGTTCCTCATTTTCAAAAGAATCAAAACTAATTTCTTTTCCTCATCAAAACGCCGGAATAGACCCTTTTTCTCATTAAAAAACCCAGAGAATAAACAATTTTATTCGCCAAACCCCAAGAACAAATAGCTTTTCTCACAAAATTAAGCAAGAATACACTAATTTCCTCACGAAAACCGCCAAAGAAACCATTTTCCTCGCGGAAACACAGCAATAAACCCTTTTCCTCATCAAACCCAAGCGCAACACGGGTATTTAAACCAGAATATTCCCAATTTCCTCCGATTTATGGGAATAAATTTCCGCCCCCAGAGCTCCCAGCGGGGTTTGGGCTCGACCCCTCCCCTCACCGTCTCCGCCGCAGCTCCGGCCCCGGCACTTCCGCGTCCGAGCGCGCGCGGCCCGCCAGCCAATGGGGAGCGGCAGGGAGAGGAGGAAGACCAATAGGAGTGAAGGGGCGGGACCACAAGGAGGGGAAGGGGGCGTGGCGCTGCAGCAGCCCCCGCCCCCTGCCGGCCGGCCTGGGGGGAAGGCGGGAACTGCGTGAGGGGCGGCGGGCGGGGGGCGTTTCCATGGACCCAAATCCCTGTGGATTCGCGTGTTTTTCCACGGTCCCAAAGCCCTGTGGATCCTGGAGTGTGGGTCTCCATGGACCCAAATCCCAGTGGATTCACCTATGTTTCCATGGACCCAAATTCCTGTGGATTCGCTTGTGTTTCCACGGTCCCAAAGCCCTGTGGATCCTCGAGGGTGTGTCCCCATGGACCTAAATCCCTATGGATCCCTGAATCTGTGTCCCCAAATCTGATCCCTGAATTGTGAATGCACAAGTCCCCGTGTATCCGCGGTGTATGTCCCACAGACCCAAATCCCAGTGGATTCACATGTGTTTCCATGGGCCCAAATCCCAATGGATCTGTGTCCTAAGGGGCCCAAATTCTACTGAGTTCCATGTGTTTCCATGGACCCAAATCCCTGTGGATTCGTGTGTGTTTCCACAGTCCCAAAGCCCTATGGATCCCTGAATGTGTGTCCCCATGGACCCAAATCCCCATGGACTCGTGTGTATACTAATGAATCCAAATTCTACTGAGTTCACATATGTTTCCAAGGACCCAAATCCCTGTGGATTCACATGTTTCCATGGGTCCAAAGCCCTGTGGATCCTGGAGTGAGTGTCCCCATGGACCCAAATCCCTATGGCCTCATGTGCATCATAACGGACCTAAATTCTAATGGTTCTTTTCATGGGCCCAAATCCCTGTGGATTTTTGTGTGTTTCCACAGTCCCAAAGCCCTGTGGATCCCTGAATCTGTGTCCCCATGGACCCAAGTCCCTGTGTATCCACGGTGTGTGTCCCCATAGACCAAATCCCAATGAATTCACATGTGTTCCCATGGACCCAAATCCTGTGGGATTCACGTGTGTTTCCATGGTCCCAAAGCCCTGTGGATACTGGAGGGTGTGTCCCCATGGACCCAAATCCCTATGTATTCACATGTGTTTCCAAGGACCCAAATCCCAATGGATTTGCATGTGTTTCCACGGTCCCAAAGCCCTGTGGATACTGGAGTTTGTGTCCCCATGGACCCAAATCCCTATGGATCCCTGAATCTGTGTCCCTGAATCTGATCCCTGAATTGTGAATACACACAGACCCAAAGCCCTATGGATCCCTGAATCTGTGTCCCCATGGGCTCAAGTCTTTGTGTATCTGTGGTGTGTGTCCCCATAGACCAAATCCCAATGGATTCACGTGTTTCCATGGACCCAAATCCCTATGGATCCATGAATTTGTGTCCCCATGGACCCAAATCCCAGTAGATTCACATGTATTTCCATCGACCCATGTCCCTATGGATCCATGTGTGTGTCCCATGGACCCAAATCGCTATGGACCCATGTGTCCCCATGGCATGGCCCTGTGATCCTGCATAGCTGTGTGTTCCCAGAGCCCTGTGTCCCCATGGCCTCATGCCCCCATGGCCATGTCCCCACAACCTTGTACCCATTGTCCCTGTGTCCCTCTGCCTTGTGTCCTTCCTGGGTGGCCCTGCCTGCCACAACACACCCCCAAGTGTCCCCACTGCTGCTGGGACAAGGGTGACACACTGGATCTGGGACCACCAAGCCACCTCCCAGGGGACATCATCCACCCTGGGGACCCCGAGGTGGCAGCAGAGCTGGAAGGGGACACCAGGTCACAACAGCAGGGTATAAATATTGGCTAAATAGATTTATTTTCATATAAAGAATACACAGGTCCCCCCCTGCTGGGACACCCCAACCCCAGGGGACACCCCAAGATGTCCCCAGCCACCATCAGGCTGGCCACCACCTCAGTTGGCTTTACTGTCAGGATCTGCCCCATTCCCAGAGTTAGGTGACAACTCTGGGTGACCCTGGGGACATCCCTGTCCCCTCTGGGGCCACCTTGCTGCCTGTATTTACCAGGCGCCTACTCAGGGCACCCTGTCACAGGCCACTCTGCCTTGTGGGACAGCCCCAGACTTGGTCCCCTGCTCCCTTGGTCCCATGCTGGGACACCTCTGGACATTTTGGGGTCCCCCTTGTGCCCTAATACTGTGGCTGGTACAGACACTCCCTCCCCCCACGCCATATGTACACGCTGGATAAAAGAAGAAAATACAGGTATTTATAGCAGGGGAGCAAAATACCCCCCTAACCCCCCCAAAAGTGTCTCCTGTGTCCCCATCCTGGTGCCTCATCACCAGGCAGTCCTGACACCTGTGCCCAGGATGGAGGTCCATCCTGGGCCAGCTGGGCCCCTGTGCCTCAGTTTCCCCATCGGTCATGGGGCTGCCATGGGATGGAGGGACATTGAGAACGTTGGGTGAGGAAGAGCCACTGTGGCCACCTCGTGGGGACAAGGACGTGGCCATGAGCCCCAGGGAATGTGGGATGAAGCTGGAGGCACCTGGGATTGAAGCCAGAGCGTCCCACCTCCCGCCTCACCCCCGTCACAGGCACAGCTACCCAAGGCCCCCTTTCATCCCCGAATTTGTCACGCTGCTGTCACCCAGCCCTGGGCGTGGTGGGAGGTCCGGGTGTGGCCACCCCACCTCCCGTTGTAGCAGGAGAGGAGGTGGCTGGGGGAGCTCCTCAGCTCTGAGTCTCTCCAGCTCAGCTGCGTTTGGTGACCATCTGCCGGTCCCTCTTCTTCTTCTCCATCAACCTGGTGGGGAGCAGGGTGGTGGCCTTAGGGACCCTCCCCAAGAGGGGTGTCCCAAAGCCACAGGGAGGGGACAACTCACTTGCGGTTGCGGACTTCAGTGAGCTCCATGAGCCGCTCCTGGGCTGCCCGGAGCTCGTCCAGGCGCTGCTGGTAGCGGGAATCGCAGCCGTTGGTGCGCTCGTAGCTGGAGACCTGGCTGGAGAGCTCGCTGGCACGGTCCCGGAGCTGCTGGATGGACGAGTAGAGGTTCTCCTCATCTTCCTCCTGCTCCAAAACAAGCGTGTGAGGATGGTGGGGTGGGCAGGACACACCAAAGAGTTGGTTCCCCTTGTTCCAGGTTTCCCTGGCCACCTGGGCCACCTGCCTTGGCATTGATGATTTCGATGTGGATGAGGAGGGAGGCGAGCTCCAGGTCCTCGGTGTAGCTGTTCTTCAACGGCACCGACCGGTAGCCTGGACACATCACAACACGAGCTAAGCACCACAGCAGGGTCTGAGCCCCCCACCATGGCCAGGACCCCAGGGAGATAACGATGATGATTGCAGGGGTTTGCACTAGAATACCTTTAGAGGTCCCTTCCAACCCAAACCCTTCTATGATTCCATGACTCAGTGATTGAGATCATGATGATGACAATTGCAGGAGCGTTGCGCTGGAATATCTTTAAAAGTCCCTTCCAAACCAAACCCTTTTATGACTCCATGACTTAATCATGGAGATGATAATGATAATGATAATGATAATGATAATGATAATGATAATGATAATGATAATGATAATGATAATGATGGAGGGGGGGTGATGGTGATGATTGCAGGGGGGTTGGACGAGATGACCTTTAAAGGCCCCTTCCAACGCAAACCCTGCTGTGATTCCATGACTATGATGGAGATGGTGATGATGATAATGATGATGGGAAGACCATACCTGTTTTGAGGCCCTTGACAGGGAAGGTGGCTTGTGCCAAGAAGTTGGGGTCACTGAACATGTCCTCCTCATACACCACGAAGCGGAGGAAGGCAAACTCAGGGTTGTTGATGTCAAAGACGAACTGCTTGAAGAGCCAGACGGGGTTGAAGCCGTTGTCAGCTGTGGGAGAGAGGACAAAACCCGGCCCCATCACCACATGTCCTCTCAAGAGGATGACAGAGGGCAGAGTCAGGGTTGTCCCTAAAGGTGGGGACATCACCGGTGTGGCCTCTCACCTACGACATCTGTCTTGTTCTTGCTGTTGTCATACTCAGAGCCGCAAACCTCCACCTCCACAAAGGGGCACACGATGCTCCTCCCGTTCTTGGGCAGGTGCCGGGCACCTAGGATCTGTGGGAGAAAGGGGAGAAAGAAAAGGATGAGGTCTGGCCACACTGGATGAAGAAGAACTCCCAAGAGTAACAAGCTCCATGGAGCAAATATGTAGCTGGAACAAGTAAAAACCACCCCTGGTTGACCCAAAAATAAGGAAGGAGTTCCCATCTTCATAGGGACCACCTCAAGGTGGTCTTGCTGTCCTTCCACACTTGCCTGCAGCTGGACTGTGATGGGCTCCACAATCTTCAGGCTGTTCTTGTCGAAGGGGTCGAAGGTCTCGTCCCTCATGATGTCTGGCTGCAGGACGTAGCCACTGCGGCCACCGAGCATGAAGAGCGCCTGGTTCAGCTGCATCGGTTTGTCTGTGACCGTGGGGACAGAGCAGATCTGAGCGTGGGGCTCAGGGACCTTCCCAAGGCCCTTGGTTAGAAGGTTCTATCCTGCAAACCCAACTAAGAGCCCCAGCTGTGGTTGGAGGAGGGATGCAGCTGAGTTTTGCAGGAATCTCCAAGGATTGCATGGACATATCCCCATCAGGATGAGGACAAAGACTTGAGAGAATCCAAACCACCCTTGTCCCCACCAGGATAAGGACAAAGGTTGGAGAGATCTTTCAAACCATCCCCTACATTCCCATCAGGATGAGACACAGGATGGAGAGCATCCAAACTCCTTCCTGTGCCTCCATCAGGATGAGGACAAAGCTTGGAGAGATCATCCAAACCACCTCCTCTATCCCTATCAGGATGAGGACAAAGCTTGGAAAGATCATCCAAACCACCTCCTGTGTCTCCATCAGGATGAGAACAAAGCTTGAAGAGCATCCAAACTACTCGTGTCCCCATGAGGATGGAGACAAAGGTTGGAGAGATCACCCAAACCACCTCCAACAAAACGACCCAGGGCAGAAGCACTGGAAATGCGAATTTTGAGACAATCTTTGGAGATGAGCCCAACAACAACCCCAGGAGCAGGATTTACCGGGAGTCTGGAAGTTGAGGGCCACGAGCTGACTCCCACAGATCCACATGGGCAGTGGGTCATAGTTGGAGGAGTCCAGGCGCTGTCCTTTGGGGTAGATGCGGCTCAGCTGGCGGCGGTTGTACTGCAGGAACTTCTTGCCCTTGCTGCGGTTGGCGTATTTCTCCGCCTTGGTCTCGGGGAAGGACGACATGTCCCGGTAACATGCCTTGTCTGTGCCAATCTCTGCAAGCACCAAGCGGCCATCAGGGAAGGAATGAGATCTGGATAGTTCTTCCCACCTGTCTCTTTCCACGCTTCATGCCTTTATCCGACCTCTCCAGGACTTACTGTCCTCATCGAACGGCACCGGGCGGCAATACACGACCAGCTCCGAGAGCTCCAGGGCGATCTTCTTCCTCCGCTCCATGATCTTCCCCTCTTGCATCTGCACCAGGAAAAACAGGAGCTGCAAGTCTTCCCCCAGACTCTTCCTTTGGAGATATTAGGAACAATCTCCAAGAGAAAGGGACCATCCAGCCCCATCCTCTGCATCCCCTCACCCTGGCGTCGGCGTTCTGCGTGGCCTCCCGGATCTTGGCCACCCACTCGCTGAGCTCCTCCTGTGTGTCTGCGGCCACGTCCAGCGACTGGGCTGCGTGGGACATCTGCTGGGAATGGATGGTGAAGACAAATGGTTTGGAGCTCCTCCCGTCTTTGGAGATAACTATAAGGACATCAGAGGGGGGCTTTACTTGAAGACATTCCCAACGGATGGCTCTGTGGAGCAAACGAAACCTCAGCGGTCCCGCTCCCGGGCCCCCACCAGCCCCCCCTGGCACCCCACCATCCATCTCAGATCCTCCTCTGAGGATCCCATTTTTTTAAATGTGTGGCTTCAGCTTTCCAGGCTGAAACACGCCCTTGGAATCAAGGGAAAATATCCCCTGAATCATCTGGACATCCCAACTCCTCCAAATTCCCCCCAAATCCATAAGTAGGGACACTCACCGACGTGGCAGGATGGGACATCGATGAAGCCCTTCAGAAAGTTCCCCAGGGGGCTGTTTTCTGATGACTGCAAGAGAGGAAGGAAGAGGTAAAATGGGTGAGGCCTGTGGGTTACAGGCAGCCACCACCCAGCCCTTTGAGCTGGACAAATCTGAGGAAAAGAAGGGAAAAAACATCCAGGAGCATCATCCCAAGAGCCGGGTTGGAGTAGGACCAGGAGCATACCCCTGGTTCTGGATAAGGGTCTGGGCTGGTACAGGGCTGGGAGCATTCCCCAAGTTCTGGATAAAGGTCTGGGTTGGAGCAGGACCAAGAGCATCCCCTGACTCTGTGGGACCAAGAGCATCACCCAGATTCTGGATAAGGGTCTGGGCTGGCAAAAGACTGGGAGCATCCTCCAGTTTCCAGGAAAGGATACAAGCTGGAGTGTTGCCAAGAATATCACACAGCCTCCAGACAGAGATCGGGGCTGGAACAGGACTGGGAGCACCCTCCAGCTTCTAATAAACTGTCTACATGGGAGTGGGGCCAAGAACATCCCTCAGCCTCCAGATAAGAATCTGGACTGGAGCAGGAGCACGAGCATCTCCCAGCCTCAGGGTAAGGGTCTGGGCTGGAGAGGACCAGATGCATTCCCCAGCCACTGGGTAAGGATCTGGGCTTGTACAAGACTTGGAGTATTCTGCAGCTTCCAGAAAAGGGTCCAAGCTGGAGTGGGGCTGGGAGCATCTCACAGCCTCTGGATAAAGATACAGGCTGTAAAAGGACCAGGGGCATTTCCCAAGTCCCAGAAATAGGTCCAAGTTGGAGTGGGGCCAGGAACATTCCCCAGACTCTGGATAAGGCTCAAGGCTGGAGCAGAACCATGAGCATCCCCCAGCCTGTGGATAAGGATCCAAGCTGGATCAGGATCATGAGCATCTCCCAGCCTCAAGATAAGGGTCTGGATTTGATCAAGGCTCTTGGGAGCCTCCAATGTCCTCGCTCCCAGGATCCCAGAGAGGTGGCACTCACAGCCTCATCCTGCTCCTGCGCCTGGGTGCCGACGATCTCCTCCACGTAGTTGGCCGGGAACCAGAGCTGCTTCTTGCCCCCGTAGTCCCCCCGCCACCTGCAAGGGGTGAGAGGATCAAGGCGAGCGGACAGATTTTGGGGAGGGGGGGACAGGGGTGTCCCTGCTGCATGCGGTGCCAGGGGGTGGTTGGAGAAAGGGTGGGGGGACAAAGAAGGAGGCTGAGTTAAAACCCGCTGTGGGAATACCCGGGGTGTCCCCTCCACCTCCCGCCCACGGTGACACCCAAGTGACAGCCCTCACCAGCCGCGTCCTGCTTGTCCACGTTGTGGATGATGGCCTGCTTGCAGAATGACAGCTCGTCCTCCCGTTGTGCTTTGTAGTCATACAGAGCCTTCACCGTGCACTGGGGACACCGGGAAGAGGGACATGTGTGTCACCACCCAGCGCCTGGTGCCCCGCTCAGCCCAGCCCCTCGAGCCCCCACAGTGGAGTGTGGAGGATTCTGACCCCAAATCATGGCATCACAGAATGTTAAGGGGTTGGAATAGACCTTAAAGGTGACCACATTCCAACCCATCCTACCATGGGCAGAGATACCTTCCACCAGATGCTCCAAGCTCTGTCCAGCTTGGCTTTGGGCACTTCCAGAGAGGGACCATCCACAACTTCTCTATTCTGGTGTCTCACAACCCTCACAGTAAAACATTTCTTCCTAACATCTAACCTGAATTTCCTCCATTTTGTATCCATTACTCCTTGACCTATCTGACATTCCTGACAAAAAGTGCCTCTCCAGCTTCCACTGGGATGGGTTAGAGGGGACAGAAGGGCTGGAGGTGCCTGTGGTCCTGCAGGATCACCACGTTCAGAGCTGATCCTTTTCAGAGCAGGTTCCTTTTTTAGGATCCCCAGTGGTTTCTCCTGGTGCACTGAAGGGTTAATCCTCTGATATTCCCACAATCTCTGGAAAAAAACCCTCTGGGTTAAGCTTTCCTGTGTGTGGTCATACCTTGCTGCAAAGGGACCATTAAGGCAGCAGCAGTGCTGGACCATGGGATTGTAGGATCACAGGAAAAGAACCTTAGGGCTCCAGACCAGCCTCTTCCAGGGTCAACTCCAACATATGTCCAGTCACAAAAATCCCCAAGGGTGGAGACTGAGTCAACTCCAAGAACAACCAAGTCCCAAAAACCTCTGAGGATGGAGACTGTACCACCTGGGAGCTGACTCTAGACCTGCTTTTTAAGGGTTTCCCAGTGCAAAGGGATTTTCTTGCTGTTGGGGCAAACTTCTGCCAGGTCCCTGCTCCAGGCTGGGGACTTTCCAGCCCTGTCTCCCACCACAATGTGACAGTGCTGTCACTGGAGCTCGGACTGTCCCCAAGTGATGGTGATGTTGGCTGGGTCCAGCTCCAGCATCACTTGAGGGTCAAAGAAACGGAGCACAACTCAACCATTTCTCTGGTCAGCGATGCTGGGAGGTGTGGATCTGAGGAGGGACCACCCAGGAACCCCAGCACTCAAATTGCCATATCCCACCACCCCACCTCCCCAGGACACCAGCTTGGCCCCTTACCCTGGCCATTGGCATCTTGTTGGCCTCTACGTAGAAGTGAGGAGTCCGCACCTCATACAGGGCTCCATAGTCCAGTTCCTGCAAGGAGAAATACCTGAGGGGGTCACCTGGGTGTGGGCAGGGGGTATGAGGGGATGAGAGGAGGTTGAGTGGGATGTAATATCCCCTTGCAACTTGTTGGAAAAGGGAATTATGGTGGAGTTTTAACGCTGGGTGATGACAGTGGAATGAACTTGGCCAGTTCTGGTTGGGCTCCAACCAAAATTCTGGAAGATGGTGGAGCCGAGGATGGGGTTTGGTTGCCTATGGCACAGAACCCACACCATCCATAATTGCTGGGAGAACTCACAGTGGTGCCCATCTTCTCCAGGGTCTCCTCATTGATGGGGTAGCGCAGCTTCATCTTGCGGTACAGCGGGTGCTTCTCGTAGTAGCTGATGAGGTCCACGAGGCTCTCGAACTCGGCCGAGCTGCCCAGCATGAAGAGCCGCCCTTCCTGCTGGATGCGGCAGTGCTTGATCTTCCCCTCCGCCCTGGGGCCAGGAGAGATGGGAATGGGATGGGTGAGGAGTGGCCGAATCCTGGCTTCATGATGGGGATAGGCAGGAGGTGATGCTTGGGGATGCCACCAAGGTGAACACCCTGAAGATGTCATGGAGAGGGTTTCCCCTTCATGACACCATCACGTGTCCCACTGTGTCACCTGCAGCAAACCCCTGCCACCTAGCTCAGGGTCACAACAGAGAGGTTATCACAAATCCTCAGCTTGGCCAAGCCCAAGTGGCCTCGTGGTGGCCACACTCACCGGAAGGAGATGGCGTAGGAGTTGGGCTCGCTGCGCTTCCGCACCAGGAACGCTCCATCCCGTGGGACCCGCATCAGCATGTGCTCGGCCTGGAGACGCGTCAAGCTGGCGTGGTACCACCTGCCCAGGGATAACATGGAGACTGGGGGCTGGCATCAGCATCTCCACACCCTGCTGGGGCTGGAGGAGGCTGGTGGATCCCTGGGATCGAGGGGATGGGGATTGGAAGGATCCTCACTCTTTGCTCTCGTGGGCGTTGGGTTGGGGGACGGGGTCGGTGAGGCGCATCTCAAACTCGTTGCAGCGCAGTGGCACCTCCCGGTAGTGGCAGATGAGGCTGTAGAGGCTGTCGAAGACCAGGTTGTCTGTCAGGTAGAACTTGGTGGCCCCGGCCTCCTGCCTTGAGTGGATCCGGCAGTGCTGCACCCGGCTGGACCTCCTGCCATGGGGGTGAGAGAAAGCCAAGTCAATCTGGGTCCACATCTCCACCATCCCACATCTGTGGTCTACAAGCTGCACAAAAAGGTGACATTTCCCCCAAAAAAGCCATTCCAGCCACCAAACCAGGCACTGACTGGAGGGTCACCCAGGGAAGGTGGGATCCTGCCTCCCTGCTGGAGCTCCTACCAGAAGGAGAGGGTGTAGTCGCCCACGAAGGTCTCGCTCTCGCGCACCAGGAAGGTGCCGTCCTTGCCGCCCGTCTCGGTGCAGTACTCGTGCAGCAGCTTCTCTGCAATCTGTCGCCCGTCACGGCCACCCCCGAGCTTGCCGTGGAACCACTTCTCCGTGAAGTGCAGCTCGTTGTTGTTGAACTCCTGCAAGTTCATCCCACAGTGGGTGTTGTCACCCTGTCACCCTCCCCACGGAGTTGTCGCCTCGCCCTGTGGGCGCGTCCTGCCCCTCACGCACCTCCTTCTGCTCCACCTCCTCTTCATCCTCGTTGAATTGGTAGCGGGATGTCTCCTCTGAGTAGTAAATCTTGTTGCTTGTCAGGACAAAATAATGAGGACTCCAGGTCTGGGAAGGAGGAAGAGCATTGGTGGGGCGAGGAAGAGGATGACATGGAGAGATGGAGCTTTGGGATGGGGTTTTTAATCCCTTTTTTCCCCCCTCACAGCATCGCAGTGGTCTAGGAGAGCCCATCCCAAACCCCACTGTCTGACAGATCCCCCTCAGCCCCTGAAGGCCTCCCTTACATGGTCAATGGGGTCTTCAAGGTAGAGAATTCCATTCTTGATGGAGTTGCTGATGTCATTCTCTGAGTAACTGGCGGTGGAGACCTCCTCGTACAGGTTCCCTTCGACCAGTTTCTTGTGCTGAGAGACAACCAGGGAGGGGAGCTCAGTGGTGGCCATGGGTCACACTGACCTCCCAACCCTCAGGATCAACCTCCCACAGGTGCCTTCGCACCATCCCATGTTCCCCTTGACCACCTCTTGGTGTAGAACCCAACACAATCTGTGTCCCTCCTGCAAAGAGGGGTTTTGGGGTTTTGCCTGCTCCACACCTTGATTAGGATTTTCTTCTTGAGCTGGGTGGGCGAGGGCAACTCATCGGCATTGATGTCCACTGGTTTGGTGAGGAGCATGTCCCCAAAAACCTTCTTGAAGTGGCAGGCCATGTTCCTCTGCTGGACAATGCTGCAGTGGTCTTCGATGGAGAGGATGATGGGGAACCTGGAGCAAGCAGGTGGGAATGGTGACCTCAGATGAAGGTGAGGGAGAGGTTCCCAGAATTCAGAGATTGTTGGGGGAGCTGGGGCTTACTCAGAGGTGACGAAGGCGTGCTCCTTGATGGTGTGCAGCACATCCAGGAATTTGATCTTGGAGGTGAGCGTGTGGCCGTGGTAGATGATGGGGAGATCATCTGGGCCATCCCAGCAATCCACTGAGAAGGAAAACACCTTGGTTAATTCATGTTTGCCATCAACTACCTGCTGGGAACCATTGTTTTGAGCACCCAAATGACAGGGAAAGATCCACTGCCCTGGTGGCGTGGCATGGGGGCAGGGAATGGTCTGTTTGATGGGACATGAGGGGTTCCAGCATCCCTGTGAAGGGCTGGTGTGACTCACACTCAATACAGCGGCAGCCCATCCGCAGGCACCGGGCGTACGCCTCCAGGGAGGACTCACTGGAGAACTGGTCTCCTGTCAGGTACCTGCAGAGGAGAAACAAGGATGATGGGATGCTCATGGACGTCCCTGAGGAACGCCCATGCGGGGAAAATTCCTTACGTGTTGTGGGATGAGGAGATCCAGTACTGGGACAGGGGGTGGTTCATCTCCTCAGGCACCACACGCTCGTACTTAGCATCCATCACCATGTTTTCCTTGGAGAAGAGGTAGGTGAGGAACTGGCAGGGGGAGAAACAGAGAGGTCAGAGCCTGATGGTGCTGGGAGATCCCCGTGGGGACACTGTGTGGGGCCACCCACCTCATCCAGCTGGAAGGAGGGCTCCGACGCGTCGTTGGAGCTCTCCTTGAGGTAGGAGCACATGTAGTCCCGCACCACGCCCACATCACTGGCCCAGGATTCCTGGGATACAAACATGGCTGTTGTTAGTGGAGGAACTGGGCTGGAGCATCCCATGTGGGCTCCTTAGGCCGCAGAGTTCTCAGGGAACGCCCACCTTCTGGTCATGCAGCAGGAACTTCTGGAAGTCATAGAGGGACACTTGGCACAGCTCAGGGCGGTCCACATTCCTGGGACAAGGAGCAGCCACCAGTGAGGAGCAGGAGAAGGAATTGGGATAGATCCCATGGCAGAGTTGAGGCCATCAGTGCCCATCTGCGGCTCAGCCTCCCCATGACCCCCATTCCCACCAGTCCCTCCACCCTGTGACTGGGACAGGCTGGCATCAGCTGGAACGTGCAGCGTTATCCAAGGATACTGGGAGAAGGGCAGGGTGAAATGTCCCTACATCTCTGGCAGCTGCCCCATCTTTCATCCCTGCTCACCCCTTCTCCCCTTCCTGCTCCTATCTTTGCTTCCATCCCATCTCCCATCATTGCTCCCATCCCTTCTGCACCCATATTCCCATTCCTTCTCCCATCCCAGCTCCCATCATTGCTCCCATCCCTTCTGCACCCATATTCCCATCCCTGCTCCCATCCCCATTCCCATTCTCTGCTCTGTCCCACAGCCTGGCTGTATTTCCCACTCTACAGACCCAACTCTTGGAATATTGACTGGGATGGGAGCTGGGAACTCACCGCAAGGGGAAGGAGAGCTCCAGCTGCTCAATGACCTGGAAGGCAGAGAAAGCGTCCAGGCTTAGCTGGAGTGGGACACATCCCACCAGGATGAGGACATCTGGGAGGCCAAAACATGGATCTTACCGACTTCTGGGCATCAAACATCAGGTTTTTGTAGAACTGGATGAAGTGGGAGAAAGTCATCTCATTCCTGGCTTCCACTTCCTGTGGGAGATGGGGCTGGATGAGAGTGGGGCCACTCGATGGGAACCAGGGACACCACGGTGGACCCAGCCCATGTGGGGCAGGTCAAAGAGCATCTCCCTCCTAGCTGGGATGTCCAGAGGGTCCTTACCACGAGTTTATCCCGCAGGAATCTCATGTTGGGAACACGGTAGTTAACCTGGGGCAGCATCGCCTTCAGGTCCTTCACTGTGATGCTGCCAGAGGGAAAACCAGAGTCAGGGTACTGCCAGATCCCTGGACGAGTCTCAGCTCAGAACACCAAGTGTCCCACCCCAAATCTTGGTGCCTGGCATAGGGATCCTACCCTCCTGGCCTGTGGATCCCTGCAGTGGCACAGGACCCAGGGAAACTGTGGATGTCTCATTCCAGGAGGTGTCCAAGGCCAGGTTGGTTGGGGCTTGGAACAACCTGGTCTAGTGGAAGGTGGAAATAGATGATTTTTGATGTCCTTTCCAATTCAAACCATTCCATGATTCCATGTTTCTGAGATTAATTACATGATGTCTGCCATGAGTATTAGCAGAGGGACAAGGAAAGGAAGTGCATCCAAGAACCAACTGGGCACTCTTAAGACATCATCCTATATGGAGGTGATGCCCATTCCCATTCCCATAAGAATTTAAGTCCAAATTCTCTTGGTTTGGGAAGATTATTATGGGCTGCATTAATGGCCTGGCCCCTCTGGCACTGGGGATGGGTCCCAGCGGTCCTCACAGTCACAAGGATGTGACCTGCACCCAATCTCCGATTTTTGGTGCCTTCAAGCATCCCAAAAACCCCGGTGCTCCCTTGTCCCACAAACCTCACCCCCAGCCTGGCTCAACCTCCAGATTTGGGATGCAACAGGGGGAATATGGTTCTGTCCAGCTGAACCCACCATGCTGGTGGCTCACCTGCCTTCCCTGGCCCGGTCCATCCCATCAAACTGCTTCCGTAGCCACCTGGGAAGGAAAGGATGGACAGATAGTGCTCAATCCCAAAAAGGCCCAAAACCAGGGCAGGTTTTCTTCCCAAAACAGGGACCAGGAAATGGGATCTGCTGGTCCTTCCTCACCTCTCGATCTGCAGAGGGGTCTGGGCTCTCTGGGTGTCAGCCACCAGCCAGTTGAGCCCCGTTATCCATAGGTTGATGTCCTCCTCGCAGAAAGCTGTTGGAGGAAGAGGAGGGCGATGAGGTTGGGATGGGGATGATGGGATGTTGGGAAGGGGGTGGGACAGGACACAGGGAATGGGGAGGGACCCAACTCACCGGCCACGCTGAGCGTGCGCAGCCTGAAGTCCATCCCGTAGAGGATGATGAAGCACATGGTGAAGTCCAGCTTGCGAGCGTCCTCGGGGTAGCGCTCGAAATCCCGGGAATTCTTCCCCAGGCGGATCTCCTTGATCTCCCGAATGTCGACTGTGGGGAGAGAGGAACACGAAACTGTCCCCTGCCACCACAGCCTCATGTGAGTGGTTTAGGGAAGCGGGAATTCCAGGAGGACATGCGTCCTCTGGAGAACCTCGTTGCCAGGATGGGATACCCTCAGGAGTGTGTGATGGAATTATGGAATTATGGGTGCTGTGGCCACGTGTCTTTGAGGGTGACATGTCCCCAGTGTCCTCCAGTGATGTGGGCATGGCATGTCCATTCAGGGAACCATGATCCCAGGATGGGATGTCCCTGTGGCACTGCCCGTTGGAGTGGGACAGCACCAGGGTGCCACGGCCTTGTGTCCTCCAGGGATCAGTGTCCCAGGATGTCCCCAGGATGAGGTCCCTGTAGTGTTGCTACAGCTGTGAGAGGACCAGGATGACATAGCCACGTGTCCTCCAGGGATCTGTGTCCCAGGATGTCCCCAGGACGGGGTGTCCCTGCAATGCTGCTATAGCTGAGTGCACCACCATGGATGCCATGGCCACGCATCCTCCAGGGAATCGTGTCCCCAGGATGGGGTGTCTCCATGGCACTGCCCGTTGCAGTGGGATGGCACCCTTGTGTCTTCCAGGGATCAATGTCCCAGGATGTCCCCAGGATGAGGTCCCTGCAGTGTTGCTACAGCTGTGAGAGGACCAGGATGACATAGCCACGTGTCCTCCAGGGATCTGGGTCCCAGGATGTCCCCAGGATGAGGTCCCTGCAATGCTCCTGCAGATGAGTGCCAACACCACGGATGCCATGGAAAAGTCTCATTCAGGGATCTGTGTCCCAAAGACAGGGTGTCCCTGCAGCCCTGCCTCCATGTGTCTGATGGCCCCCATCCCTGTGTGTCCTCCAGGAACTCGTGTCCCCAGGACGTGGCATCCCGACAGCGCTGCCCACTCTTTTCCCAGCTTTGTGGCTGCCACGCGTCCTCCAGGCTCATCCCACCCCATCCCAACCAGCAAATCTCCAGCCACCTTGTCCTCCCCAAGCCAGACCCTGCGCTGGGATAGGCTGAGCTCGTGTTTTCCTTGGAGAACTCTTCCCAAAAGTGCCAATTTGGAGCCCCAGCAGCCGGGACCGCAGGGCGTTGCTTTCCTGCTGCTCTGCTCCCTCATTATCCCGCTAAATAAAGCTCCAACAGCGGCGGCAGGGCCGGGTTTCCGGACCACGCTCTTCCTCACTGCTACTCCACCAAGGGACATTTCCAATTTTCCCAGTGGACACATCCCACTGGGAGCAAGAATAATAACATAATATTAGGAACAACACACACACACAAAATTGTTCTTGATCCCGCAACCGTCACCCCCCAGGCAGATTTGTCCTCTGGGAACGAGCCACCGACACCGGAAAGGGCTTTGTGTGACCCAGGGCAGCCGGACCACCTCGCCAGGGGTATTGTCCTGCCGAGGAAATGGGTCATTTCCCGGAGAATTTCCAGCCCGGCTGCGTTTCCGATGTGGTGGTGGGGAAGGCTGCAGACGTGCCTTGGTGGAAACCCTCGGCTGAATCTGAAGGGGGGATCCAAAGGGGAAAGAAAAGCTGAATGCAGGGAGGAATAAGGGATGGGGGGAGGAATTGGGCTGATTAAGCAAGAAAAGAGGGGAAGAATAGTTTTTCTTGGCGGAAAAGCTCCAGAAAACAGTGGAGGCTTTATCCAGCCTTCTTTTGCTGGATGACCGCAAGCCAAATTTCACAGATCAGGGTGGGATTTTAGCACAAGTGACACACAGGAGCTCTGCTCCCCAGCACAAGCTTTGTTTTGGGAGCAGATCTCAAGGAAAGAAACTTTGTTGTCACTGCATGGCTCCTGTGGCCCGGAGCAAACCCTCTTCCATAAGAACAGGCAGATTTTGGGGATAAAAATGGGTTTATAGTTTAAAAAGCAGCCACTCAACCCCAAACTTGCCCATCCACAGGGTGCCAGGGAGTGGTGACCAGCCAGTGGCTACCAGGGCTTTGCTAACAAGTTGCAACGTTGCTACTCCTTGGATTTAACTCCTCCAGGATCTGGCCTTGCACCCAGACTCTGGGAGCTGTTCCTAATTCCAGGAATGGTTTGTGTCAGAAGGGACCTTAAAGCTCATCTCATTCCAACCCCTGTCATAGGTAGGGACACCTTCCACTAGACCAGGGTGCTCCAAGCCCCTTCCAACCTGGCCTTGGACACCTCCAGGGATCCAGGAGCAGCCACAGCTCCTCTGAGCAATCTATGCCAGGGTCTCACCACCCTCATAATGAAGAATTCCTTCCCAATATCCCATATATCCCTGATCTCTGGCAGTGAGAAGCCATTCCGTGTGTCCTGTCCCTCCATCCCTTGTCCCAAGTCCCTCTCCAGCTTTCTTGGAGCCCCTTTAGGCACTGGACAGGGCTTGGAGGTCTCCCTGGATCCTTCCCTTCTCCAGGCTGGACATTCCCAGCTTTCCAGAGCAGAGGGGCTCCAGCCCTTGGAGCATCTCCATGGCTTCCTCTGGACTCATTCCAGCATCTCCATCCTGCTGTTGGACCCCAGAGCTGGAGGCTCTGCAGGTCTCAGGGGCAGAGGGCAGAATTCCCATTTTCCTGCTGCCTACGCTGTGGGATGAACCGAGGACATGGGGAATTTCTGGGCTGCCAGCAGCAGTTTTTCACCCACCAACACCCCAAAATCCTTCTCCCCCAGGGCAAACAGCCCATTCCCATGAAAACCAGGGGAAAAGGGAGCGGTGAGGGGCTGCACAATACACCCGAGCAGCAGCTTCCTGGAAACCACATCTGCAGCGGATTTGCCTCGATCCTGTCAGAACTCTGTCTCCAAACTCCTCCCCGCATTGTCTCCATTGTCCTGGGCGATTAAAACACTCTGGAAGTCGGTTCCAGCTGCGAAAATCCCTTTTCTCTTCTAATGCAAAGCGAGCAGCGTGGTGCAAAAAAAAGATTTGGAATGGCGGGGAGATGATGGAAGAGCAGGTTCTGCCCAGTGGGATTTTAGGGATGCTGAGAGCCTGGGAGATTTTTTTCAGGCGTTAGGAGGGAAGCAAAGGGGTTGGAAGGAATGGCCGTGTTGGGAATTCCTGCTGGCCTGGGCACTGGGGTCATACCCTCTTGCAGGATGTGGCAGCTCAGACCCTCCTGGACAGAGGAAATTGGAAGACTGTGTCCTGCCGGGATCCTGTGGTGTGGTTTAAAACCTGGAATAAAATATTTCCTCCTTGTCCAACAGTGATAAATCCCAACTGGATTTTCTCCTCCCAAAAAAGTCCTAATTCCAATTATTTGCCACTAACAAGGCTGGAGGCATCATCAAACCACCTCTCCAAAATCCTCTTGGATTTTTCACACTGCCTTCATCCCCCTTTCCTTTAATTTCTTGTAAAGATCCTTTTTTTTGGGGGGCTGTTTTCCACCAGATTCCTTGCACTGGGAACTGGGGTCTGCTGAGGGCGACGGGCTGGAAGCCCTTCAGGATGAGGTTAATTTTGGAGGCCATGCCCCAGGCATTCCCAGGCATGGACACATGGACACGTGTCCAGGGGCTGCTTAACAAAGCGTGTAATTATCCTGGGGGTCCAGGGGAGAGCCAGGATCCGTGTCCTGGCCCTGACAGTTCCTAACAGAGACATCAACACTTCCCATTAATCCCTCTGGCTTGAAGGGGAGGATTTAAAATGGTCTGGGCAGGCAGGAGGCCTGGGAGATGCCAATGCTTCCACAAAATCACGGAGAGTGGGAAGAGAGGGATGGACCAGGGGGTGAGGATGCTCCAGCCCAGAACCTGGATGGGGATTTCTCCCACTCCAGACGAGGAAAAGTGAATGGTGTGATGGGATGGCAGGATTGCACATTTCCAGAAGGATTTTAATTCTTTTTTCATCCTTCTGGATGACCTTGGGGGATGCCTGCTCATTCCCATGGAGGAGATTGAGCTGTTGTATGGGAAAAGACAGATCCTAGGGCTACAGAGGGGAAACTGAGGCACAGCATCTGAGCAACCTGAGATCCTGACCTGGCAGCTCACAGTGCTTCCAGAATAAACAAAGAGCTGGAAATGCATTATTCCATGATTGGATAACAAGTTCTTCTCCATGAGGACCTAAAATACCTCTCCAAAACTGGGTGCCCTTCCTCCCATCGCCTTCTGCTCCCACAGATCTGCTCCTGTATCCAGAAAGTCTGGACAAGCATGGATCCTGCTCATGCCTGTGCTCAGCTCAGTGAGAAAGGTGAGTGCCACCTTTCTTTTCCTGGCTCAAAGCTGGAATTCCACCTCGGGATCAGCACCTCCAAGCAGGAGCTGAAGCTTCCAGGGGATTTTGCTGGATCTTGCAGATAATCAGCAGTGGGTGGTGATTTTTTGGGGGGGTCATTGGTGATTTTGGAGGAGCCTCTCCAGGAAAAAGGTACCTCCCAAACCTCTGGGGTGGGTTTTGCCATCACCCAGGTGAGGTGATATCCCAAAACTGATTTCCTTCCCTGCACAGGGATGTGGGATGAGGTGATGGTGTAGCTCCATGGCACCCCAATTCCAGCTTCCTTCAACTGGATTTTTTTAGCTCAATTAAAGCTTTGAGGTAATGAGCACCAAGACATGGAGCCCCAACAATTCCCACTGTTGGGAGAACATCCCAACAACCTCCTAATCACCAGCGAATCCACATGGAAGGGTGATTTTTATGGATGCCCCAGTGGGGTTTTGGGGTTAAAAAAGCACCATGAGCAGGAACAGGGATGGCCATTCTTTTCCCTCCTTGCCAGGGCAGATATAAATCCATGGGGATGAAACACAAGCAGCTTGATCCCACAGAACAACTTTCAAAGTGGGATGGAGGAGGTGAGGGATGCTCAGCCCAGCAGCTCCTGCTTTTATGGGAATGACCCCATGGCCAGGCACCCTGACAAAGTAGGACATTCCCCAGGAGTGAATATCCCACCATGGTAGGACATTCCATAGGGGGGAACATCCCACCATGGTAGGACATCCCCCTATGGCCAGGAATTCCACAGCAAGTCACCCAATCATGGTAGAACCACCACATCCAGGCATCCCACAAACAGTCACCCCACCACTGTAGGACATCCCACCAAGACCAAGCACCCCACAACCAGTTACCACACCATGGAAGGACATCCCAACACAGCCAGGAGCCCCACAACCAGTTATCCCAGCACTGTAGGACACCCCAACACCGTCAAGCACCCCAGAAACAGTTACCCCATCATGGCTGGGAAACCCAGCACACCCAGAAACCTCCACAGGGCTGTAGGACACCCAAACAGACCCAGGCACCCCACAACCAATTACCCCACCACTGTAGGAGATCCCACAAAACCCAGGCACCTCAACACATCCAAGCACCCCAACACATCCAGGCACCCCCCAGTCAGCCCCCCCACTACAGTAACACATCCCAACACATCCGAGCACCCCACAACCACTTACCCCACTGTGGCAGGATACCCCAACACGCCCAGAACACCCCCAGCCAGTCGCCCCAATACAGCTCAGGATCCCACCAGCACATCCCCAGCCCCCCAACACCGCTGCCACTGATACTACCCTGTCCCCCCAATCCTCCCAATCTTCCCTGTCCTTCCAATCCTCCCTGTCCCCCGGATACTCACTGTCCCCCTCCACCTTCTCGGGCGTCCGGCTCCAGATGATCTGGCGCGTCTCCAGCTTCACCTGGAAGGTCCTTCTCTCCGGCCTCTGCGACTTCTTCTGGTAGAACAAGGTGAGGACGGTGCCCATCTCCAGGCAGCGCAGGATCCTGCCCATGTCCCCCGGCTCCATCCTGGTGTCCTCCAAGAAGCCATTGACGCTGTTGTGCCTGGCCATGGACATCTTCACTGCTCGGCCATCGCCCGGCGGAGCCGCACAGCCGGGATTGTCTCATGCAGGAGAGGACGGAACCAAAGGGCCGAAAGCTTCCCCTGGGGATTTTTCTGGGATCGCCCCGGGCGTGGGTTTTCCTCTACGGACGAGCGGAGCACGGCCAGGACACGCAGCCTCCGGGATTGGCGACAGCGGGGAGGAAAAGGCCGGGCTGGAGGTACCGTGACCTTCGTGTCACCAAGGCTGGATCCGGCCCTGGCGCTGGCATCCAGCGGCGCTGGGAAAAGACAACGCCGGCCTTGCTTGCGGATGAGTTTTTGGATGTGGGGAGGAGGAAAAAATCCAGCCCCACAAAAAAAAAAAAAAAAAAAAAAAAAAAAAAAAAAAAAAAAAAAAGCCAAGTCACCCCAAAAGTGATGGTGGTGAGGTGGCAAAAATCTTCCTCCTCCTCCTCCTCCCTCTCTCCCCGGCCTCCGGGCCGAGCGGGGCCGGGCTTTGGGAATGGGGTGTCGGGAGGTGTTGGGGAAGGTTTGGGGAGCAGCGGGATGGCGGTGGGAAGGGATGTGGGATGCGGGGTTGGGGTGGTGGGTGGTGGGTGGGGAGGTGGGGGGGGGGGAAGGGGAGGGGGTTCCCACCGTCCGCTCGCCCGCCGCCCCTTTTTTTTTTTTCCCTGCTGCTCCTTAATTTCGGGCTGATGAAATGGACGCCCGGAGGAAACTGCAATCACACATGGCCGGAAAGAGATCAGAAAGGAATTAAAAAAAAAAAAAAAAAAAAAGATCTTGGAGAAAGGAAAATGCGAGCCGGGGGAGGAGGGGGGGTGTTTGTGTGGAAAAGATGGGTGAGGGTGACATCTAGAGGAATTCCAGATGGGAATCGCATTTGGGGGTGGGGGTATCCCAGCACAAGGGGCACCCTGGGATGGGACTGCCTGGGTGGAAAACTGTTTTTTGGTTTTTTTTTTGGGAAAAAAAGGGGTTAAAGGAAAGCAGCTGCCGTGAGTTTAGTTCCTGGCTGTCCCGGAGCTGAGCTGGGAATGAAGCTCCAGGAGGGATCGGGATTGGAGTCACTTCTGTCATGAGTTTTGTCCAGCCTCAGCTCGGTGGGAAGGGGGTGGGAAGTGCGGGGTGGGGAAGGAACATATGGAGAGAGGGGGGAAGGCAGCAGGGCACAGGGATTTGGTGTCACAGACCCTGTTTTGTCCCTTTAATGGATTCTGGGTGGGAAAAGACCAGCTGGTGCTCTGGGAATTGTGCAGGGATTTGGGGGAGGCAGAGGGTGAGGGGGACCAGGGGGGCACGCAGGGTGGGCAAGGGGTTATTTCCTGGCTCCATGCTTTGGGAATTTGGAGCAGGAGGGGATTTTGTGATGCTGGGCTCTCCCTGGGGAATATTTGGGATCCTAGTGATGGATGCTACAGGAGATGCTGATCCTGTGATGGACACTCAAGAACTTGGAGCGTGATGGAGGTTCTGAAATCCAGTGATCCATGTCCCAGGCTTATTCCATAGTGTGGGCAGGAGGAAAAGAGGGAATTCTGCCCTTCTGCCTTGCTCAGGTGAGACCCCACCTGCAGAGCTTCCTCCAGCTCCGGGGTCCAAGAGCAGAAGGGTGTGGAACTGCTGGAGCAGATCCAGAGGAGGCCACAGAGATGACCCGAGCGATGGAGCCCCTCTGCTCTGGAGCCAGGCTGGGAGAGCTGAGAATGTCCAGCCTGGAGAAGAAAAGGGTCCAGGGAGACCTTGGAGCCCCTTCCAGTGCCTGAAGGGGCTCCAGGAGAGCTGGAGAGGGACTTGGGACAAGAGGTGGAGTGCCAGGACACAGGGATTGGCTTCCACTGCCAGGATTAGGTTAGGTGGGATATTGAGAAGGAATTATTCCCTTTGAGTGTGATCAGGTGTTGGAATGGAATTCCCAGAGTAGCTGTGGCTGACCCTGGATCTCTGGAAGTGTCCAAGCCAGGTTGGAAGGGGCTTGGACCAACCTGGGATGGTAGAAGGTGTCCCTGCCCGTGGCAAGAGGTTGGAACTGGATGGCCTTCAAAAATCCCTTCCAATCCAAATGGTTTTGTGATTCCGTGACTCCAGTGGGGCTTGATGGCTGTGGAGCAGGTTTGCACCACCTGGAAGTGGCTCAGTGAGGATTGGGATATTTAGGATTTTACCCCCATGCAGAGAGAGTTGCAGAGAGAGAGAGAGATCTCCATCTTTCCACTGGCTGCCTGCAAATCTCCACTTCCCCAAAGAACTTGGGGACATACAGGGTGGAAAGGAGATCGTGAAGGGATTTTATTTTCCTTGCTTTATCCATGAATTAACTTCTGTTTTTCCCCCCCTCCTCTGGAGCAGAATAAGCTTTTGTTCAGGGCAATAAGCTGCAGAGATAGTGGCTGCTTGTGTTTATGTTTTCCATTTCCAGGCACATCCCATTTCAGATCCCCCCTGAACGCCAGGCTGGGAACTGAACATCCCGATCGGAGCGAGCTGCGGTGGATGGAGGATCAGAATAGAAGATTATTTTTCCACATGGGGCTGAGCAGCCGGGGTTTGGCTTCTGATGTCCATCCAAAACATGTGGGTGGGGAAGGAATGCTCTGTTTTCAGTCAGCAATGGAATCACTGGTTTAATTTTAGCCTCTCCAGAGCAAAGCTTGAAGAAAGGAGTTCCCAGAGCAAAGCACCCTACGGAGGCTGGAAGGGGAAGAGGAGCTGGAGTCTCCATGAGGCCTCCAAGAATAGTGGTGTGCCCCCAAACTGGTGCTGCTGAGCACGCAAAATTCATGGTTCTTCTTAAAAACTTGGGTGTGACTCATCTGTGCAGGTCAGGAGAAGCATTGGGGCACCATGGAGCTGTTGGGAAGACAAGGAGAAGCCATGAATGTGCCAAGCTCCATCAAAAGGTGCCCCACCAATACACAGAGAGCTTCAGTGAGTGAAATGTCAGGAAAAATTGGTCCCAGGAGGAACCAAGCAAATCGAATTCCCTCTGTGACTTTTGGATGTGCATCGACCTCTGTTTTGCTGAATGGTGCTGCCCACAGAACTCCAGAGATCCAGCTGAGAGAGGAACCAGGAAATCCCCAGGAAAGGTCTCAAAAATCCCCAGGAAGGTCTCAAAAATTCACCTCCTTCTTCCTGAACATCCTTCCCTCTCATCCAGGGCTTGCAAAGGAGCATCTGATGCCACTTTCCTCTCAGCTTTTCCATCAAAAGCCACGGCTCAGATTGTCAGGAACTTTGCTTCCCCTCTCTTTGGTGCTGTTGTGAAATTTCCTGAAACCAAAAGGATTTGCAAATGTTATTTGACAGCAACACTGGAGCGGCAGGTCCTGCAAGGTGGGCATTTTGCAATGGCAGCTGGTGGTGTAACTGCATTAATTTGGGATAAAACCAGATCCCTGGATGGCCACATGCTCCTGGAAGAGCTCTGCTGGACAATGCTGACCACCCAAACCATATTCCCAATCCAAATATTTACAACTGGCAGTGTATGGATTTTTTTCCCAACCTTTCCAAGCAGGGAAAAGTCCAAGGCCCAAGCATCTGGGGAGAGCAAAGTCCTCTCCCCTTCACAGCTGAAGATGGATCAATAGGGATGTTTTCACACGAACAAATATTTTTTGGGAATTCTGCCATGGTTTCCTGGTGGATTGATTCTATCCCTCGGAATTGGCAAGGGAAAAGCCATATTTCCATTGACAGGATATGGTGGAGTCATATCAGAATCATGGAATGGTTTGGGTTGGAAGGGACCTTCAAATTCATCCAGTTCCACCCCTTGCCATGGGCAGGGACACCTTCCACTACCCCAGGCTGCTGCAACCTGGCCTTGGACACTTCCAGGGATGGGGCAGCCACAGTTTCTCTGGAATTCCATCCCAGCTCCTCACCACCCTCACAGAGAAGAATTCCTTCCCAATATCCCATATATCCCTGCCCTCTGGCAGTGGGAAGCCATTCCCTGTGTCCTGTCCTTCCATCCCTTGTCCCAAGTCCCTCTCCAGCTTTCTTGGAGCCCTTCAGGCACTGGAAGGGGCTCTGAGGTCTCCCTGGATCCTTCCCTTCTCCAGGCTGGACATTCCCATCTCCCTCAGCCTGGTTCCAGAGCAGAGGGGCTCCAGCCCTTGGAGCATCTCCATGGCCTCCTCTGGATCTGCTCCAGCAGCTCCACATCCTTCTGCTGCTGGGGACCCCAGAACTGGATCCTGTGAGTCCCTGTGGTTTCCTTTCCTCACTTAGTAAAGGAAACTTATTTTTGCCATGGGATGTTACAGCCTCCATGATCCCATTCCCACAGAGCAGAGGATTTAGGACATTTTTGGATTAGTTGATTCATAGCTGAGGTTTTTGATCCATGGTTGGTCCTTCTGCCTCCATGGAATTGCCAAATGAGCCATCCTGGATTCAGTGGGTGAACAAAGAGGAGAAAGAAGAGGATTTGCTCTCTGTCCCCACTTGAAATACCTTGGAAAAGAATTCCTGCTGGGAATGACAATGACATGGAAGCACAGAGATCATCCCTCTGGTTTCTCCCTTTCCCAAACACGTGGATTCAGGTCTGCGTGCAGCTCCTGCCCTGGCAGTGCCACTGGAGGCAAGAAACATCCCCCCAAAACCAGACACCACAACAAAAAACCAGCACCCACTCAATAAATGACAGCAGCTTTTCCTTTAGGATCCTGCAGCCATTTCTTCTCCCATTCCTGACATTTTCCTCTCTGTTTTCCATCTAATCCAGGAGACATCTCCTTCCCTTGAGCCCTCCTCTGGAGTCTTGCTGTTATCAGCAAAAAAATGTGAGTCAAGAGTTTGTTTGCCCTTGGGAAGCACTTCTTTTTTTTTCCCCCCTATTGGAGTTAAAATAGGAAAAACATTTTGTAGAAGAAGCAAATTTCTTCAGTGGTAAATAATTGCTGAGCTCCTCTTGGAGCTGGGGCTGTGTCCATGGATTTCTGTAGGAATGGGAGGAAGGGTTTTTAGTAGGGCCTGGAGTGACAGGATGAGGGGTGATGGATTTAAACACAAAGGGGAGAGGTTTAGATTGGAGATAAAGAAGAAATTGTTCACTGTGAGGATGGTGAGAGGCTGGATCAGGCTGCTCAGGGAAATTGTGGATGCCCCATCCCTGGAAATGTTGAGAAGAAGAAAGGGGAGAAGGAGAAGGAGAAGGAGAAGGAGAAAGAGATAAAGAAAATGAGAAGGAAAAGGAGGGTGGGGAGGAAGAGGAGGAGAGAAAGATGGGAAGGAGAAATAAAAACGAGAAGGACAGAAGGAAGAGAAGGAGGAGAAGGAGGAGGAAAAGGAAAAGGAAAAAGAAAAGGAAAAGGAAAAGGAAAAGGAAAAGGAAAAGGAAAAGGAAAAGGAAAAGGAAAAGGAAAAGGAAAAGTCCTGCAGCCATGAGTCCATGCCATGGATGGTGCTGGCACAGCAGGGAATGGGTCACTCACCTCCAGACTCTTCCCAATCCTTCAGGAAAAGGATGCAGGGAACAACCTCTGACCTTGGGACTACAAAGGTTTTAAACCTTCACTCTCTTGATTTTCCACTTCCTCCTGGATTCTCTCCCAATTTTTTACACTTTAATTAAAGCATCTCCCTGAAATCTTGACACAACAATCCCAGAGACTCACAAGTGCTGGAAGACATTCCAGGAAAGCTGTGGCTGCCCCATCCCTGGAATTGTTCCAGACCAGGTTGGACAGGGCTTTGAGCAGCCTGGGATAGTGGAAGATATCTCTGCCCATGGAAAGGGGTGAAATTCCATGACTCTGAAGGTCCCTTCCAATCCAAACCTTCCCAAGATTCCATGATGTCCCACACATGCTGTTCCTGCAAATGGATCCCTGGCAGTTCTGGGTGTTTCAGGATCCGGGGATCCTCTGGCACACTTGTCACTGGATCTGTACTGGGATGATGTTTTAGGACATTGAAAGGATTTATTTTTGGGCTGAAAGAGATAATTTAATTCCCCTTCCCTGTGTTCCCTTCCCTGGGATTTTTACTCACTCAAAACTCTGCAATTACTTTTTTTTTTTCCTCTTTAAAAAAATAAATTAAACTTCCAAAGTGTCATAGAAACTTAGTGCTGTGAATTAAAAGTGCCATGAATTCTTTTTGGATATGCTGCTTGTGACAGGAATGGGCTGGAAAGCCAGGGAAAAAAAAAAGGTTTATTTTAATATTTTAACATCCTCGTCTGTCCTTTGCCCTCTGCACAAATCCCAGGGGAGATTTCTGCCAGCTGCTTGTCCCGAGGCAGGATGCTTTTCTCTATTCCCTGGACAAGATCCAGTTCATGCTTAAAATGCTGCTTCTCCATCTCTGGATACCCCCATCCCAAAGCCCTCCTGATGGAAAACATCCAAGGATGACCCCAAGTGGTCCAAGATCCTCCAAACTTTGCATTTTCTCCTTACAAATTTTGGTGTAAATTGGTGAAACAGCTTTGAGTTTGCCTTTTCCCAAGGTTGGGATTTTGTGGGAGTGGTGGATCCATGGCTTCCCTGGGTTAAAAATGAGCTTTTCCTCCACGTGTGCTGAATTAATTTCAATTCAGAGCAGCTCGTTCCGAGCTCTTTTATGCAAAGCACTCGGCTCCCTGTGCCAGCACAAGGGAGGGAAGGAGCAGCTGGGAGTGGAGGAGGATTTTTTTTGGCACAAGTGCCAATTCCTGTCAGTTTAAAGCCATTATGAAACTCTGGGTGGGATTTGAGATCAATTGAAGCTGATCTGAGGCCGCCCAAAGGGAGGAGATCTGTCATTCCTGCTTGCCTGGCTCCCAGCCTGTTCCCATGTGTGCAAGGCTTGGAAAAAAGAGAGGATTTGGAGTATCTTTTAGTAGTTTTAGGGTCTAGACTCTCCTAACATCTTTGTATTTTGAAGCCTTTTTTCACAAAATAATTTATCTCAACAAGCTGGTTCTTCCCATATTCCACTTTAAAACAGCACAAAACACAAAAATTATTTACTAAATCTCCCTTTCCAAGCAGGGAAATCGTGGGTTCATCCCAGAAATGTGATTTGATCAGAGCTGGGACAGGCAGAACTCCCTGGCTGCATTAGGAAGTGAGATATCCCAAGGGACAGTGTCTGTTTTAAAGGATTTGAGGCTGATAATGGGTTGCTTTTCCAAATGTTCCATCCTGGTGTCATGTTGCTCCAGCTCCTTGGCTCGGCTTTTTGTTCCCTGAATAATTTTAGGCTGGAGTTTTATCTCATTTGCACACTTGAGGCTCTGCTGCTCTTTGTTTATGGGGTTTATTCCCTTGGGGAAGAACGAAATTATTTGGAAAACAAACTCCTTAAGGATTTTCTTCACTTCCACAGCAAATTTGAAGTTTTGAGACTGGTTTGCCTGTGAAGCATTTTATAAATGACAGCCAAAGTGTGGGAAACAGGGAATCACGGGCTGATGGGTGGAATTAACGTTTCTGTGCTGGAGATTTTCCTTTGGATCACCAGGAAAATCTCCCCCTCATGCCTGGCTGTGTGAGGACACTGGTGATGGGAGAGGGGTCAGGGGGTGGGGACAGAGGCAGGGGATGGGGACAGCTGGGAGAGCTGGATAAGGCTGGAAAGAGACAGGGAACAGGAGTCAGGGAATGGGGACAGCCAGGGCTGGGGACAGGGCCTGGGGACAACTGGACCAAATTTAGCTCAAAACAGGAGATCCCAGAATCCTGAAATGGTTTGTGTTGGAAGAAACCTTGAAGATCATCCCATTTCCAATCCCTGCCATTGGCAGGGACACCTTCCACTATCCCAAGTTGCTCCAAGCCCCATCCAACCTGGCCTTGGGCACTTCCAGGGATGGAGCAGCCACAGCTTCTCTGGGAATTCCATTCCAGGACCTCACCACTCTCCCAGAGAATAATTTTTTCCCATATCCCATCTAACCCTGTCTTTTGTCAGTTTGAATCCATTCCCTGTGTCCTGTCCCTCCATCCCTTGTCCCAAGTCCCTCCCCAGCTCTCCCGGAGTCCCTTTAGGCACTGGAAGGAGCTCTGAGCTCTCCCTGGGGCCTTCTCTTCTCCAGGCTGGACATTCCCAGCTCTCCCAGGCTGGCTCCAAGATTTCCAGTTTCCAAATAGATAAATTGCGTTTTACACATTTTGGTAATTGCAGCCTTAGTGAAACCTCAAGAGCCGCAGATGTGGAGAAAGGAGAGAAGAAGAAACTTGCGATAAAATATCACCCAAACCCCAACCTAATGGAACCAAAGGACCAGGGAGAGGTGGAGAAACAACCAAGGCCAGGAGAAGGAAAAACCAGCTCCCTCTTTTCTGTGCAGAACTGTAAATAATTCGAGTATTTTGGCTCCATTTGTGGATCAGGCTCTTGCACCCTGTGTGAAGAACCTTGTTTGGGACAACAGTCATAGGAGAAATGCTGCAGCAATCTGATTGTGAAAAATGCAAATCACTTGTTTTTAAAAATTTAAAAATTTAATAGTAATAAAATGGTTATAAAAGTAGTAGTATAATTAGAGTAATAATAATTTGGACAATTTGGATTAGGACAATAGAAACAAAGAGTTATGGACATCCGGGTACCTTTTTCTGGGCAATATAAGCCCGAGAAAGGACACACGTTAACAGAGGATTAACCCTTAAAAACAATAGCCTGTTGCATATTCATGCATCTCATACATGATGCATAAATTCAATTTAAACAAAAGATTCTGTCTGGTCAGTGTCAGCTTCTTCCTCTTAATCCTAACAGTGTCTTCAGGGATGAGTGAGGCAGGAAGAAGTTCGTTTCTTCTGATAAGGGAGCAATAAGTTCTTTTCTCTGAAAGATTAAATTGTCCTGTGGCTGCTATCTCACTGCGAGTCCTTTCTTTTAAAAGTATCTTACACAGCATAGTTTCTATTTAACACACTGCTTAAGAAAATTAATACAGCATAACTTTCTAACGTAACACATATAATATTCATTTTAATATTTGCGAAAAGCCAATCATAAAATACACATTTTTCACATGATCATTGGAGATGCTGACAACTGGGCCAACCAGGCAGGGATGGGGACAGGAGAAATGGGGACAACTGGACCAGGCTGGGATGGGGACAGGAGATGGCTGGATGAGGTTGTGGAAGGAACAGAGGCTGGGAACAAGGAGAGCCACGGTGGCCCAGGCTGAGGACAGGGGCTGGGGACATCTGGTTCAGACTAAGATAGCGTGAAAAATGCGTGTTTTGTGATTGGCTTTTCGCAAATATTAAAATGAATATTATATGTGTTATGTTAGAAAGTTATGCTGTATTAATTTTTTTAGTAGTGTGTTAAGTATAGTTTTAGGTTATAACATAAGGTTAAAATAGAAACTATGTTATGTAGATACTTTTTTTAAAAGGACTTGCAGCAAGATAGCGGCCACAGGATGCCTAAATCTTTCAGAGAAAGAGAATTTATTGTTCTCTTATCAGAAGAAACAAACTTCTTCCCGCCTCGCTCAGACCTGAGACGCCATTAGGATTAAGAGGAAGAAGTTGACAGTGACCAGACAGAATCCTTTGTTTAAATGGAATTTATGCATCATGTTTGAGGTGTATGAATATGCAACAGGCTATGTTTTTAAGGGTTAATCCTCTGTTAACGTGTGTCCTTTTTCGGGCTTATTTTGCCCAGAAAAAGGTACCCAGACGTCCGTAACTCTTTGTTTCTATTGTATCATAATGCCCTAATCCAAATTGTCCAAATTATTATTACTCTAACTGTAATGCTATTTTAATAACCATTTTATTACTATTAAACTTTTAAAATTTTAAAAACAAGTGATTGGCGTTTTTCACAATAGGAACAGGGGGCAGGGTCTGGTGACAGCTGAACCAGGCTGAGACGGGAAGAGGGGACAACCGGGCTTCTAGCCCAGGCCCGGGACAAAGGCCGGGATCAGCCAGGCCGGGCTGAGTTAGGCCCAGTCCCAGGCCTAGGCCCGGGCTCAGTTTAGGCCGCGCTGTCCCGTCCTGGTTGCCCGGCAACGGTCGCCGGCATCACGTGACCGCCCAGGAGCGCTCACGTGAGTCCGTTGGCGTCGGGCGGCGCCGGTTGATGACGTCACAGCGTCGCGGGGCCGTCGGGAGAGCTGCGGGAATGGAGGAACGGGAGGCTGTGCCGGGAGATCCGAGTGCTGCAGGGTGCGGGAATGGGGGAAATCGGGAACGGGAGCGGCTGTGCCGGGAGATCCGAGTGCTGCAGGGTGCGGGAATGGGGGAAATCGGGAACGGGAGCGGCTGTGCCGGGAGATCCGAGTGCTGCAGGGTGCGGGAATGGGGGAAATCGGGAATGGGAGAGGCTGTGCCGGGAGATCCGAGTGCTCCAGGGTGCGGGAATTGGGGGATTGGGGAGAATCGGGAATGGGAGAGGCTGTGCCGGGAGATCCGAGTGCTCCAGGGTGCGGGAGTGGGGGGATTGGTAATGGGAGAGGCTGTGCCGGGAGATCCGAGTGCTCCAGGGTGCGGGAATGGGGGAAATCGGGAATGGGAGAGGCTGTGCCGGGAGATCCGAGTGCTCCAGGGTGCGGGAATGGGGGAAATCGGGAATGGGAGAGGCTGTGCCGGGAGATCCGAGTGCTGCAGGGTGCGGGAATGGGGGAAATCGGGAACGGGAGGCTGTGCCGGGAGATCCGAGTGCTCCAGGGTGCGGGAATTGGGGGGATTGGGGAGAATCGGGAATGGGAGAGGCTGTGCCGGGAGATCCGAGTGCTCCAGGGTGCGGGAATGGGGGAAATCGGGAATGGGAGAGGCTGTGCTGCGAGATCCGAGTGCTCCAGGGTGCGGGAATTGGGGGGACTGGGGAGAATCGGGAATGGGAGAGGCTGTGCCGGCAGATCCGAGTGCTCCAGGGAGTGAAGGGATCGCGGGAACACCGGGGACAAGGGGACACCGAGGGGAATGGGGAAAAAAGGGAGAGAGCGCCGAGGAAAAGAGGCCGGGGTTGGAAACAGGGAGCGGCTGGGAGCAATGTGAGAGGACCTGGAGGAGGGATAAGGGGAAATCTGGGCATCCTGGGGGATGGTACAGTGTTTTAAGGGAATTTTGGGAATCTGCTTTGGGACAGGGACAGGTTGTGACGGGACCTGGGGGGTTTTTGGTGGGGGTGGGACGTTGGGTTTTAGGTGGGGACTGGGGGGAATGTGAGTGGGATGGGGATGGGGAAGATCCCAGAGTGCTGGGAGAAAGAAGGAAGAGGGAGAAGAAAGGGCTCAGGAGTTTTGGGAGAGGAGGGAAGTGATCCAGGGAGTGCTGGGAAAAGGTGGAAAGGGAAAAGACCCAGGAAAGCCGAGTGGGCCAGGGCAGGGAGGGAACAGAGCCCATGGGGTGCTGGGGGATTTTGGGGTCCCCACACCGGGAATTTGCACAATTCTGCTCTCAGCAGGATCTGGGACTCTCGTGGCTTTGGGAAGGGGCTTTTCCCTGTCCCACAGCCCCGGGCTGGGAGCACAGAGGTGGGATGTGGATCCATGTGCCCTTCCCAAGCTCTGGAAAGCACCAAAGCTTATTTTAGCACCAAATCCCTCTCTTTTTGTCCTTCAAAGTAAATTTTCCTGGTTAGTGAGGCCACAACCTCCGCTCAGGACTTGGGATTTGCCTCTCCAGGAGCTCCTACATGGGGGAATGATGAGAGGGAGGAAAACAATCCTTGCTTTTCCATGAGGAATGTGCTGACTCAGCTCTCCTGGCAGCACCGTGACCCCGGTGGAGGAAAAACTCTTCCTGAAATACCAGGCTCCAAATTCCTTTGGGAATCACTCATGGGAAAGGTTTTCTAAACACTGAGGCTGGACAAGGGCAGGAATTCCCAAATTAACAGGGATGTTGGCTTCCAGAGGGACACAACAGCAAGGCCTTGGAGTGTCCTTGTTGCTGCTTTGGAGGGAAGCAAGGAAGGGAACTTGGGAAGGGTCTGGAGCACCAGAAGCAGCTGATGGAGATGGGGGGCTCATCCCGGAGAAAAGGAGGCTCAGGGGGAACCTTCTGGCTCCTTAAAATTCCCTCACAGGAGGGTGAAGTCATGTGGGATCGGGATCTGCCAGGACACAGGGAATGGCTTCCCATTGCCAGAGGGCAGGGATAGATGGGATATCAGGAAGGAATTCTTCCTTGTGAGGGTGGTGAGGTGCTGGGATGGAATTCCCAGAGAAGCCGTGTCTGCCCCTGGATCCCTGGAAGTGTCCAAGGCCAGGTTGGATGGGGCTCAGAGCAACTTGAACCAGATGTTCTTGAAGGTCCCTTCCCACCCAAAGCATTCCTGGATGCTGTGATTCCATGACTTTTCCATCCACCCCGGCTCGTCATCCAAAACCCGATTGATGATGCAATTCCAGCGCAAGGAAGAGCAGCTCCGTGTTGCTCTCAGATTCCCATGGGATCAGGGAATTAATGCTCTGTGTTCTCTGCCACAGGTCTCATTAACAGCCACAGGAACATGCACGGGAATGTCCCACGTCCGGCGCCCTCGGCTCCTCCGAGGTGGAGCAACCCCCGCCAGCCTGGCTACACCAGGAGAGGAGCCTTTTCCACCAGGTACCCCCAGCAGGCTCCCAGGAATTTCCACCCACGCCAAACTCACTCCTGGAGGAAAAAATACTCCCTGGACAACCGGCTGCCGGGATCGGGGTATGACGCTGGAAGTGCTTCCAGCACTTCCCAGGGTTTTGGGAGCCTTGGGAACAGCCAGACTCCTGAGGCACCGGAATCATCCCCAGAGAGACACGTGGACTTCACCACGGATGGGAACATCGTTGTGGATATCCAGGTGCCACAAAGGGCTGGCCAGGAAAATGTGGGTCCTTACGGAGAGTTTTCCGGGCGGGAAGTGGCGGTGGCTCCTTTGGCGGATGGAAACATCCAGAAATCTCTTCTCCAGGAGGAAGAGAGAAGACCTTCCCTATCCATTTCCTTCAGTTCCACCTCGAGGACTGTGTGCCTGCCTGGAAGTGGAGCTGGGAGCTCCTTTTCTGCCTCTGGAAGCACCAGTGAAAGTGCCGTGGCGCTGAAGTCGGAGCCACAAAAACCTTTGGAATTTCCAGGTCAGGAGCCAGCCCAGCACTCAGTACGGATCAAGGCAGAACCGCTCTCTCCAGGGCAGCCAAGTGGTGAGGAAGTCCAGGATGCTTCCCTACATCCCAAACTCTTTGGGAGCGCCGAGATGCTCTCTCGACCTGCTCAGGCTGGGGTGACCCTGGTGAAGAGCAGATTTCCCGTAATTCCCAAAGCTCCCGCTCTCCAAAAAGCTGCCTCAGCACCCATCTCCAGCAAATCTCAGAAATTCAGGAAAAACAACTACACCTGGGTGGCAAACCCTGGGAAAAGCTCCCGGATTGTGAAGAGGTGGGCGAGCCCTCGAGCCGAAAATTCCAAGAAGGGCACTGGGGGAGTGGACAAAGGTGCTAAAATCTCCCCCAAGGCGGATTTGGGAGCGAAGATAAAGAAATTGGGATTGCAATCCAAGCTGGGGATTTCTCCCAGTAAATATAAGTGGAAGGCCTCCAGCTTGCAGACTTTGCCTTCCACTTCCAAGTCAGCATTCCAGTGGAGATCCGAGGACCAGAAGAAGGCTCCGGCCCCAAATACCCCTCGAACCGTCTCCGTCCCACCGGCTCCGAGCGCGGCGTCCGTTGTTCCCGGTGGGATGAAATCCTTTGGAGAGGCTGCGCTGTCCAGTTACAAAGTGAAGAGCCGGACAAAAATCATCAAGAGGAAAGGGAATGTGGGGTAAGTTGTTGGTTTGGATTTTGTGTCCGTGGGTTTCATGTCAGGTTGTGGCTGTGGGAGAAATTCCAGCGAGGGTTGTTGTGTGCTGGAGGATTTATGGAATCATGGAGTGGTTTGGGCTGGAAGACCTTAAAAATCATGGAATCCCACACCCCTGCTATGAACACGGACACCTTCCACAAGACCAGGCTGCTCCAAGTCCCATCCAACCTGGCCTTGGACACTTCCAGGGATCAGGCAGCCACAGCTTCTCTGGGAATTCCATCACAGCCCCTCACCACACTTCCAGGGAAGAATTCCTTACCAATATCCCATCTATCCCTGCCCTCTGGCAGTGGGAAGCCATTCCCTGTGTCCTGTCCTTCCATCCCTTGTCCCAAGCCCCTCTCCAGCTTTCTTGGAGCTCTTTAGGCGTTGGAAGGGGCTCTGAGGTCTCCCTGGATCCTTCCCTTCTCCAGGCTGGACGTTCCCAGCTCTCCCAGCCTGGCTCCAGAGCAGAGGGGCTCCATCTCTTGGAGCATCTCCATGGCCTCCTCTGGATTTGCTCCAGCAGTTCCATGTCCCCCTGATGTTGGATGATCCAGAGCTGGATCCTGTGAATTCCTGTGGTCACCGACACTTCCTCACTCAGCAAAGGAAGCTGCATTTTCCTTGATTTAATTTCGAATTCTCATAGTTGTTGTGTTGATTCCTGCTTCTGTTTCTCTGATCCCTTCAGTGCTTCCCAGCAGGTTTCCATCCTTGCCTTGCCCTCCTGCTTTGCCTGGAAAACTATCAGTGGGTGTATTGTGCTGGGAAAATCACTCAGGAGCAGCCTGGAGAAGCTGGGAACGTTTGGGATTTTTTGGCAGTTCAGGGAGACCTCCCACACCTTGGTAAATTCCAGCAGAACCAGGGAAGGGATCATCCCCCTGTGCTGGGCACTGCTGAGGCTCCTCAAATCCTGGGGGGAAAATATTGAGGATCTGGAGCTTGTCCAGAGTTGGGAGTGGAGCTGGGGAAGGGTCTGGAGCACCAGGAGCAGCTGAGGGAGCTGGGAGAACTCAGCCTGGAGAAAAGGAGGCTCAGGGGGAACCTTCTGGCTCCCTAAATTCCGTGACAGGAGGGTGAAGTCAGGAAGGATCAGGATCTCTCAGGGAACAAGGGTAAGAGTGTGAGGAAACAGCCTCAAACTCCTCCAGGGGCGGTTTAGTTTGTATATTGGGAAAATTCCTTCTGATAAAGGATGGTCAGGCATTGGGAATCCCCATCCCTGGAGAGATTTAAGATCCCTTTGGATGTGGAACTTGGGGACATGGTCAGTGGTGTCCATGGCACTGCTGGGAAATGCTTGGACTTGATGATCTGAGAGATCTTTTTCAACCTAAACCATTCCATGATTCCATGATTCAATCCCTCACATCTGTTGAGCAGAAGGCCGTGAGTAAGTCTGGCTGTCAAACACCTCATTCTCCATCTGTTCCTCGCCAGGAACTCCTCACATTTGCCCATTTCCTTGGAATTTGCTCTTCAGAGCTTCTCCTCCCCCCTCACCCAGAGGAGAATCCTGGTGGGATTTGACTCCTCTTGGAGCCCTGGAGAAGAACACCAGGAGCGTTTTGGTCATTTCCCTGCTCCCTCCTAACCGTGTGACATTCCCTTTCCCAGTTCCCCCACGGATAAGAAGAACATCTCCCCCACCACAGCTCTCAAGAGCCGCTTCCACCTCCGGAGGAGGAATTCCATGCGGGGAAAACCTTCGGTGACAGCGAAGCGCTCCTCGCCCCGGGGCCTGGTGCAGATTTCCAAGCACCGCCTCTGCCGGATGCCGGCGACCAGGACACAGGCAGCCACCAAGGAAGGTAGGAACAGCCATTCCAAGGGCTCACTGGACTCAGTGGAGTGATTCCAAGGGTTCTTGGGTTTGGGGATGTGTTGCTGAGTCCTCCTGGAGGTGTTGTTGGTCGTGGAGCAAACAGTGAGCAAATCGCTCCGTATCTGTGTTGTCCTTTTGGTATTTCCACAAAAAATCTGTTTCCTGGTTTTCTTGGGGTTTCCCTGGATTTTCAGGAAGGTTTTCCAAGATGGAAGAGGTTGGCAGAGGCAGGAATACACAAATCTCTCGCCTGCATCCCAATGCGGTGTCCAGTTTTGGATCTAATTTGCTAAAACACCAGTAATTAGTGGAGTACTGAATCCATCATGTTTGGGAACAGGGAATTTGCATCCGTGTCCTGCTGCCTTGGAGCAGAACTCAGAGCTCAGAGTGGCACCACCACATGTCTGGAATGTTGTTGGGATGTTGGTGGCTCCAAGTCTGATTCTTCTGTTCCCTAGGGATATTTTTGTGGATAAAAGGCTTCTCCCACTTGGGATTCAGTTGTTTGAGATGGATATGATGCACATTTTCCCTGTGGCCCTGTGAAATTCCCTGTGGGAATTGCTGGAGCTGGGAGAGAGGTTTGGATCAGATGTAGCTGGGATTTGTCTCCAGTTGTATTTTGGGATTATTTGGTGTTCAGACAGCTCCGTTGAGATGTTGTTGAGTTTTCCTGGGTGAGGGATTTTGGACAAGGGGCTGGAATGCCAGGACAAGGGGGAATGGCTTCCCACTGCCAGAGAGTGGGGTTAGATGGGAAATTGGAAAGGAATTCTTCCCTGTGAGGGTGGTAAGGCCCTGGAATGGAATTCCCAGAGAAGCTGTGGCTGCCCCTGGATCCCTGGAAGTGATCATGGCCATCTGGGATGGGGCTTGGAGCAACCTGGGATAGTGGAAGGTATTCCTGTTCATAGCAGGGGTGTGGTATTCCATGATCTTTTGAGTTCTTCCAACCCAAATCATTCCATGATTCCATGAAAAGGCAGAAAACTCTGGAGACACAGAGCAATTTGGGATTGCTACAGCATTTTTACCTCAAAGGGAATTGAGGCAGTGATGATCCCAGGGATATCAGCTTGTTTGGAATCCCAGTTCCTTGATTGAAGGGAATGTTTCCGCACTGAAATCTGATTTTAGCTGGATAGGAATGAGAAAATAAAGCAGGAATGTGGTTTTGCTCCAGGCTTTGGGAATTTGGCAAATAAAAAAGGTTGGAGAATTGAAGAAAAAAAAGGGAATAGGTCTGGAAGTGACCTTGGGAGAACAGGGAGTTCATTTTCCCCTCCAAAAGTGGATCCAGTTATCCAGCCTTTCCTGGCAGATGCTTCTCTGTGTGGCACCTTCTCCTTTGCAGAGAAATTCAGGAAGAGCCTGGATTTCCTTGAAATTCCCTCAGTGAATTTTGGATTTGCTCCCTTTGATTAAAGTTGACTTTCTGGATTTGAATCCTTTTGTACTTCAAGATTTTTCTTGGAGAGCTTCAATCCCAGGCAGAGGATTTACAGCTTCATGTGTTGGAATATTCTTAAACTCTGGGTTTGGAAAGCTGTGGAATTATTCCAGGGCTGTTCCTCTGTGTGCTCCAGGACTCCCGTGTTATTTTTTTCCCCCAGGTTTAGTAGGTGAAGATTATTGGGTGGTGGATGGGGCAGGGATATTCCCAAGTCTGGAATGCTCACAGGGATTGGGACAACTCCCATGCTCCCTGTAAATGTATAATTATGGATGTGGTGCCAGTGTTTTTGGTTCCTCAAGGAGCTGGGAATAAGTGAAGTCTTGTGGATTCAATTCCTAGCTCCTAGGTTATCCAAGAGGTTTTGGGAAGGTTGTTTTGGTTTCTTTTGGGGCAAAGTTTGGATATTAATCCCAGCAAAAATATTGTGGATATTAATCACCACAAAGGGGTGGAATTTCCAGTCTTTTGCATTTCTCCTTGGGCAGGTGTGAGGGAAGTAAATGGGGTTGCTGGGATGCACTGGGAGCAGAGTGGGGTAGGAATGGAGCAGGGACATGGAGGGAAAGACAGAGGGGAGGAATGTTCCCAACTTCCTGCATGGCAGTGTGGCTGGAAAAGGTGGATCAGCCCCTTCCGTCCCCACGGATGTGGGGCCTGTGGTGACACAGCCTGGCTGGCTTCCTGTTTGTCCTGTTCCACAGGATTTGGGGATCTGTGGCACAGCTCTGTGGGCTGTACAGAGACATCACTCCTGCTTTTCCCAAGTCCTGGTCTGTCTCCTGCCTTTCCAATTCCCTCTTTGACACAAATGGATCTGTTTGGTCTCATCAGTAGGGAAGCTCCTCCAGATGTTGCTGAGTCTTGAACTGGGATTGGTGTTTTCCAGTGCTCTGTCCACTTCCCTCTGTTGGAATTGCTGTTATTTAGGGATCAGAGAGCCAGTGGAAAGTGGCAGATTGGCAGGAATTTTCTTGGGATTATTTGGCCTATTCTGTGAGAGATCCACCTGCAGCTCTTATTGATTAATTCCAAAACAGTTGATTAACTGGGATGTTCAGTAACAGCTCAGATATTGGAGTGTGTCCCAAATGGAAGATTTTCCAATGGGATAGTGGGGCAGGGAGAAAGTTCCAGGTCAGGCTGCCTCCCTAGCCTCTGGGATCCTCAGGGATGTGATGGAAGAGGGATAAAAGGTGGTGGTTGTTTCTTTCGTTATCCAGGAAGAAGCTGGAGGACCAACAAGGATCATCAAGGTCTCGTGTGCCAGTGTTTTGGATAAAATCATGGGATGGTTTTGGTGGGAAAGGACCTTGGAGATCATGGAATTCCAGTCCACACCGTGGGCAGGGACACCTTCCTATCCCAGGTTGCTCCAAGCTCCATCCAAGCTGGCCTTGGACACTTCTAGGGATGGGGCAGCCACAGCTTCTCTGGGAATTTCATTCCAGCACCTTCTCAATCTCACAGGGAGAAATTCCTTCCCAAATCCCATCTATCCCTGTCCTCTGGCAGTAGGAAGCCATTCCCTGTGTCCTGGCACTTCAGGTCCTTATCTAAAGTCCCTCTCCAGCTCTCCTGGAGCCCCTTTAGGCACTGGAAGGGGCTCTGAGGTTTCCCTGGATACTTCCCTTCTCCAGGCTGGACATTCCCAGCTCTCCCAGCCAGTCTAGATGCCAAATGAGCTTTTTCTCCATGTTCTGTCCCATCACCTTGGGGATCCTTTATCGGCTTTCTCCAGACTGAAGATGGAATATTCCCAAAAGTTCAAGGATGGCATCTCTTTCTCACCAGTTTTGAGGGAAAACGCCAACTTTTAAGTGAGTTTTGACTGATCCAGGTGTGATGACAGCAGGATATTCCTGCTTTTCCTATCCTAAAAATCCCATGCCAGAGGATATGGGAGTCCCATGCTTTCCCAACAGCTTTTTGCTGTCTTTATCCGGGATTTCTTGCAAGATGAGGCTTATTCCCAACCTATTTTTTGATGACAGACAAGTGAGTTCTGGTAGTTGGGAACTTTTCCTCAACATTCCTTGGCTCATCCTGCTTGGGCATCCGAGCTGCCATTTCTTATTCCCAGGATTTTTTCCTTGGAAAAAACTAGGAATAAGTGCTTCAAAGGAAGATTTCTTGATTTTTTTTCTAATTCATTTTAACGTCAGAGATGTGGCAAATGTATGGACAAGGAGAATGGGAGTGACAACTGCGTAGTACATGTGGGAAAATTGGGATTTTCGCAGGAGAATTGAGGGCTTTTCCAGGAGAATTGGGGATTTTGGGAAGTGCACACAGCCCTGCAGAGGGCACTCGTGCCTCTCCCATCTCCTCAGTCCGCCTTTTTCTGGTTATTGATGGCCTAATTTCGTCTTTATGTGAAAGAAAGCAGATCTGGAGTAATTTGCAGCAATAACCTGCTAATGCCGGGCCAGTATCAAAATTCCCATGTTCATTCCCGGTGGCAGATAAAACACTAATATATAATTATCCTTGCAAATTGGATTGTTTTAAATAACCAAAAGGCTACGGCCGGGGACAAAACCATCCCATTTCCCTGGAGTTCCTATTGCGGGGTAATTGCTGCGTTCAATCAATTTCCTTGGCATTAGAAATTCCATCACAATCAACATTAAGCTTTATTCATTGTGATGGCAAAGAGCCGGATCATTTCTCCTCTTTTCCTTAACTGGCAAAATTAATCAGGGAAAAGATTTTAAACATTTACCCGTGCGAAAGAGGTCAGCTCTGCCACTATATTGCTCAGCAGATAAGGGGGCTAATAAAAAGAAAATTGAATTACTAATGATCGCCAGGAACAGAGTATATAAAACCTGGCAATCGCCCGGTGCAGGAAAAAAAGGGAATCAATTTTCTCCGGACAAGGTGCGCTCGTTTTTTATTTTGGCTCATATTATCAGCAATTTAATTGGAGAGAGCATAAACAGGAGGAAACAGTTAGGGAATAATGAGGCTGGAGGTGTAAAATCCTGCAGGATAGATGCTGGACACAATTTATTTGGCACAACAGATAATCACTTTAATTGAATCCAAAAGTGCAGCGTTCAGCAGCGCCGGCTCTGCGCCTCGCCCGAGGGGGATCATGGAATATTACAAAGAGGCTCCTCCGTGTCTTTTCCACCTCTGTAATGCCCCCTTCCAGGCAGGACTGCTCCGGGATTGCTTCGGCACGGTCACAGCTGGCTGGAAGCAGGAGATGGAGAAAGCAGGAGGGAGATTCTCCAGGGAATTTTCCTTATTTATGTTGTGTTTGTTCCTTAAATAATTCGGTGCTTGCTGGGTTGGATGGCTCCATGTGAGACTGGTCGTGTCCTGCTCGAGGTGAACTTGGAGTCATGGAATGGTTTGGGCTGGGAGGGATCTCAAAGATCAACTTATTTTGCTGTGTCCTGAGTTCAAAGCCTGGCTCCCTTTTCCTGCTGTGACCTCCAGGTCTGGGTATTAAAGGAACTTCTAAAGAGCTTTTGGATTGTTTTCTTGGGAGAGGTGGGCGGTTCATTGTGGAATTTAGATCCCAGAATGGTTTGGGTTGGAAGGGACCTTGAAGATCATCCAGTTCCACCCCCTGCCATGGGCAGGGACACCTTCCACTATCCCAGGTTGCTCCAAGCCCTGTCCAGCCTGGCCTTGGACATTTCCAGGGATCTAGGGGCAGCCACAGCTTTTCTGGGAATTCTGTTCCAGTTCCTCACCACCCTCCCAGGGAAGAATTCCTTCCCAATATCCCACTAAACCTTCCCTCCTTCAGCTTAAGTAGGTAGGGAATTGTAGCAGTTCCCCATCTGTGTCTGTGCCAAGTCCAAGGCCACAGGAGGAGTAATTTGGGAGCACATCCTTGTCAGATCCACATGGACATGGACACATCCAACCTGGATTTGTGTTGCTTCCCTTGAAAATATTCCTTCCCTGCTATGTTCCCCTTTCTCCTGCTCCAAACTGAGATAAGCCAGTGGTTGGTGTTATCAGCTTCCTGCTTTTCCCATGTTGCCACCCCACTGTTGAAACTGCCAAACAGAAGGAATCCTGTTTGTTTTCCCATCTTCCTAAAGAGAAATTCCATAAGATTCAGAAAACCCACTTCACTCTGCATCTGCAGAAGCTTCTCCAACTCTTTACTGCCAGAATCACCCTCCAAAAAATTCCCTGAAACCTCATTTCTCTCCTCCTTGAAAGGATGTGACATGAGGGGGTTGGGATGGGCAAGGAGTGTTTGCTTGGAAAAACGCTGGAGGCAAAAGTGGCAGGAGCTGCTTTGCATTACTTGGGCGAGTAAAGGGGGTGTAAATGGTGAGGAGCAAGTTATGGGTGGCATCCAAATGCTCAGCTGCTGATAATTTTATTGACGCCGGGTGTTTGTATCCCTCTGGCAGCTCTGAAAATCTCAGCCCTGGATTATATACCCTCTCCTTTTTTTTTTTCTTGAAGCTTCCAGCAGGTTGATTCCCAGTGGGACAGCAGTTGAGGGAATTTTGGAGGTTTTTTTCCTTGTTTGGTGTTTTATTTTATAATAATTTTATTTTTCTTCTGAGTTGCGTGAGGTTTTGCCGCTCTTCGAGGCGACGCCTCCGATCGCGTTACAGCCGAGTTAAGCTCTTGATCCCTTCCCTCAGGGAAGCCCTTGGATCACACACAGAACTCCTCAGAGTTCATCACATCTTTTTCTTTGCTCCATCATCACTCCCGTTTTCCCGAATTCCTTCCAGCTGATCCAAACCCTTCCAAGGTCGCCGCTCTCTGTCGTTCCTCTGTCCCACCAAGGTTTGACCTTGCTTGGAAATCATTCCATTGCCAGCTCTCTCTTCCCTCTGGCTTGTCCTGGGGAGCCAGGGGTGGAGCGTGGCTGGCGAGGTGGCTCCTCACTCCTTCAGGAATTGGGAAAAGTTCACATTCTTGGCTCTTTGCCGGGCCCGGTTACGTCAGTGGTCGTAAGTAACGGTTTTGGGTTTCCGCCTTGACTTGGCATTTCCAGGTGACTCGTCCCGAGCTGCAAGAGGAGCTGCAGGCGTGGAGCCAGGATTGGGAATTCTCTTTGCAGAGCTCTCTTTTAAAAATAACAGCCTGCTGGGAGCGAGGGGATGGACCTTGCTTAAGGAAGTGTTCCCGTGCAGACGTTGGATTTGGGACTGGGGAAATCGGCAACTGCGAAAGAGGGAACATCTAGAGGGAAGTGGGGATCCTGAAGGTGACGATTCCTGGGTGTCTCTTTCCCTGTGGAATTCGACCTCAATTTGTACACTCAATTTGTTGTGGAAGCCACATCCCTGGAAGTATTCCAGGCCAGGTTGGATGGGACTTGGAACAGCCTTGTCCAATGGAATGTGTCCCATGCAAGGAGATGACCTTGAAGGTCCCTTCCCACCCAAACCATTCCATGTTTTAATGAAAGTCACCTCTCAATCCCTATTTTAGGTAGTTTTACTTCAATATTTTTACCTCAGTCCCTATTTTAGAGTCTCTCCTGTGCAACTCCAGCTCTGTTGGATTGGGAAATTCCATCGGTAGCCAGCAGCTCTTTGGGGAATAGTCTATTTATACACTAATAGGAAAAATATTTGGCTTTGGGGATGGATGAGATGCTTCTATTGGTCTGACCCTTGATATTTCCAGGTCTGTGGGGGGCTTTGTGTAAGACTCCAAACCTTTCAGGGATGGCACAGCGTGGAACTAAAATAGACGGGGGAAAAAAAGAGGGAAAAAAAATGGGAAACAGCAATAGGTCTTAAACTCCTAATTTCCCCTCCTGGGGCTTGCCTGGCCTTAAGTATTTCCAGGGATGGAGCATCCACAAATTGTCTGGGCAACCAGGACCTCACCACCCTCACAGGGAAGAATTTCTACCCAATATCCCACCTGAACTTACTCCCAGTTTGAAGCAAATCCCCCTTATCCTGTCACTCCATGCTCTTGGAAACAGATCTTTATCTTGGAAATCGATATTTATTTGTCCATGGAAGCTTTGGCTTGGAAGTGACCTCTAGGAGTCTCCTAATCCAACCAAAAAGGAAGCTTTTACACCAGTTTTGAACCTGCTGTTTGGAATTGGGCAGAATTTCAGTGCTGATCCCTCTTATCCCTCTGCTTGTCTTTCCTTCTTAAATAAAAATAAGGAAAATGAAAGTGGGCTAAGGCACTTAAAAAAACCCATAACCTGAGAAGTGACAATGAGTCCCTTTTCCCTGTTATTTTTTCCCCTTCCTTTTGCTATTTTCTCCCACTTAATAAACTGTCTGATGGTATTCCCAGCACGGTCACAGTTGGAATTACTGATGCCGGCGTGGATGATCGGAGTGTCCTCCACTGCTCTGTCAGGATTCCCAAAATCCCGCCCTGGCAGATGCTCAATTCCCTGTAAAACCTGCGTAGGTTTCTCTGTTCTGCTTTCTGCTTCCAGTTCTTTCCCAAATCCCGGTTTACACCCTTAGTTTTTAAATTTTCTCATGGAAATCTTCCCATTTGATTTTCCTTGCAATGACTCGGAAGCGTCGGAGGGAAATTCCTCTCCCTGGCTGCTGAGCCGAGTTAAGCCGTTCATTCCAGGACTTGCTGGATCGCTCCATGTGCTCTGCAAAGCCCTGGAAATGAGCAAAAACCCCTTGGAATATGGAACAGATGCCAGAGTGCACCTGGAATAAGGGATTTGTGGACTCGGCAGCATCTCCCGAGTCCTACAAAACTCTGCTGTTCCAGCAGCTTTGCCAGAGTTTCTGCTTCAGCCTGAGGGGTGGGGAAATGCCTTGACTTCGCTTGTCAACAGGAATTTTGCTGTCATCCCTCAGGAAATATGAGTTCAAGGAACTTTTCCTCCTCCCCCGTGCCTCTGGATAATCCCCACTCGTGCGGTTTTCGGGGGGCTGTTTCTATTTTGGGTTGTTTGGAGCGGTGTCAAGTGGGGATTTCGTGTGGAGGTGTGGACGGGATCGGCTCCAAAGCTGATCCCACATGTTATCAGCCCTTAAGCTGCCCTCAGGGGCTCTCTGTTGGAAAAGGGCAGGGGAATTCTTGGAGGTTTAGTGTGGGCTGTAAACTCCAGTGTTGGTTGCGATGGGAAACCCCATGTTGTTCCTCAGGGCACCAGCAAATGTCCTGGGACATCTTGTCCTTGGATGGGACAAAGAGAGCCCAGGAAAGGGCGAGTAGGTGGGATGTGCCATCAAACTATTTTTTTTTTTTCCCCATGGAATCACGGAATGGTTTGGGGAAGGATCTTGAATATCATCCAGTTCCAATCCCCTGCCATGGGCAGGGACATCTTCCACTATCCCAGATTGTTCCAAGCCCCATCCAACCTGGCCTTGGACACTTCCTAGGATAGGGCAGTCACAATTTCTCTAGGAATTCCATTCCAGGGCCTCACCACCTTCCCAGGGAAGAACTCCTTCCCAATATCCCACCTATCCCTGCCCTCTGGCATTAGAAAGCCATTCCCTGTGTCCTGTCCCTCCATCCCTTGTCTCAAGTCCCTCTCCAGCTCTCCTGGAGCCCCTTCAGGCACTGGAAGGGGCTCTGAGGTCTCCCTGGAGCCTTCTCTTCTCCAGGCTGGACATTCCCAGCTCTCCCAGCCTGGCTCCAGAGCAGAGGGGCTCCAGCCCTTGGAGCATCTCCGTGGCCTCCTCTGGAATTGCTCCAGCAGCTCCACATCCTCCTGATGTTGGATCCTGGACCTGAATGTAGAATTCTAGGTGGGATCTCACCTGAGTGGGGCAGAGGGGCAGAATTCCCCCTCTCCTGATGTCCATACTGGGAATGAACCCAGGATATGGGGTATTTCTGGGATGTGAGCACTCATGGATGGGGCACATCCAGTTTTTCATCCACCAAAACCCCCAATCCTTCTCTTTGGAGCTGCTCCCAATCCATCCTTTATCCAGCTTTGGGGTGGGAAAGTGTGCTTGAATCCCAGGGCTCAGGTGGATCAATGTTAAGTGCTCTTTTTGGGATTTAAAAAAGCAAGGAATTCTTTCCTTTTCACAACGAGCACAACCTGCCACCCAAATAATATTGGTTCCTGGCTGGGTCGAGGTGTTTGCAGTGATTGGTGACCTTAATTTAGCAGTGATGACTTCCAAATGCTTTCCCTGTTATCAGGAATCAAGGAGTGGAGCCCTCCCTTATCAGGAAGCAAATCAAAAGGGAATTTGATGGGGTGAAACGAGTCCATCAGAGATCCCTCTCTGTTTTTAAAACAAGATTTACTCTGCTCTCTCCACATTAACTGGGGCATTTTACGGTGCTCCCCTTTCCGTGAGCTTCCGTGATCCATCATTTCCCGGCTCGCCTGCCGGAGTGGCTGTTAGATTTTACTACTGCAAACACTGTAAAAGGGCATTAGAGCAGTTAAATCTGGAGTCTTGCTTCCATAAGGAAAAAGAAAATGCTGAATTAGGCACCAGAAAAGGCAACCACAGCGATACTTTAATCTTGCATAAATTATCAGAAGAGTCAGAGGCGAGTGATTTTATGTATTGTTAGAGCTTTGCTAATTAATTATTCCGGAATAATTGATGTTTAGAAGCACCAAAGTTGGGTCCTTTCCTGGCTTAATGGACTTTCAATATGGCAGCTGGATTTTTATTTCTTTCTTAATTTTAACCCTTCTGTCCATGGGGTTAATGAAGTTGCTTTCCTAAATATGAAGAGTCTAAATAATAATTAATCAAGGAAATATCATTCCAAAAATTGTGGGTCTAAGTCAGTGGTGGTTTTGGGGACATTCCTGACATCCAGGGGAAGTTGATTCCCCAGTGGGAATATTTGAAGGATGAAATGCCCTAAAGAAATGGATAAATGTAAATAAGCTGAAGAAGAGCAGAGACCCTGGCACAGAGCCCAAAAATGCCTGTGGTTTTGATTATGACCCATGGAGCAAGTTACCAACCTTAGATGAAGATCTGCAGGCCACGACAAATTAAGTAGAATGATAGTGAATTTATCACAAGGTAACAAGTAGATTTTGGGGTTTTTAGAATGGGGATTCAGGGGGGCAAGATGGAGGGAGCTGGGCATGTCCAGCCTTTCTCCTTCTTCTTCTTGGCCTCCAGCTTCTGCTGTGATGTTGGCACTTTTAGATTGGTTTAGAGTAGAAGCTTCGCTGTCTAACATAGGTGATAGGTATTGGAAAGTAATTGTAAACATTGCATACATAGTTTTTAGTATAAAGACATAACAGCGCCCTGGGGGCAGGCAGAGTGCCTCTGACTGACCTGCTGAGTGGGCCTCGGCAGGAGAGGAGAAAGAATTTTATAGTTAAGATACAATAAACAACCTTGAGACGGAGAAATGAAGAGCCCTGACTCCTTCTTCAAGCACCAGGCTGGGAAAAGAGACTTTCTAACATTTCTTGGGGTCACTCTGACCAGCTAGAGACCCCGACACATCCAGTTTTTTGGGATCGGGGAAGATGGGGCCTGCAAAGGACAGGTGAGGACAGGGCATGAAGTGAACAAACACTCGTTGAGCCAAAGGGGTTTAGGAAAACAATGTTGTTTAGGACATACAATGCTGGTAAAGCGATCCCTGCTCCTGGGCAATTCCAGCCCCAGCGACTCTCCCACTGTCACCACTCTCCTTGTGGGGCCGGGCAGGGCGTGGGTGACAGACATTCCACGGCCTGGACACAACGTGGGGAAAGCAGCTTTGTGGAAAAGTGTCCTAAACTTGATATCCTTGTTTATCTCTTCCCAGGCCCTGCCTGGCCCCTCGAGATAAACAGGTGCCAGTGCTTGCGATTCCCAACAGCCGCTCCGCTGCCGGAATAATTCCAAAAGGAGGTTGTGTTTACGTGGGGAGTTATTCCTGCCTCCCTTCAGGGCTGGAGCATCCCTGTGGCAAATGGGCTGGGAGTGGACACAGCCCCAGGACCTGGAGTTGCTCCAACCTGGCCTTGGGAGCTTCCAGGGATGGGGAAGCCCCAGCTTTTCTGGGAATCCTGTGCCAAGGCCTCACCACCCTCACAAGGAAGGATTTCTTCCCAATATCCCATCTAATGCTGTCCTCTGGCAGTAGGAAGCTATTCCCTGTGTCCTGGCATGTCCAAAGAAGAGCAGCGAGGCTGGTGAGGGGCTTGGAACACAAGCCGTATGAGGAACGACTGAGGGAGCTGGGGTTGTTCAGCCTGGAGAAAAGGAGACTCAGAGGTGACCTTATCACTCTCTTCAACTTCCTGAAGGGTGGCTGTGGTGAGCTGGGCATCGGTCTCTTTCTCCGGGCAACAACAGACAGAACAAGAGGGGACAGTCTCAAGCTGCGCCAAGGGAGATACAGGCTAGAATTAAGGAGGAGGTTTTTCACAGAAAGAGTGGTCAAATACTGGAATCATCTTCCTAGGGAGGTGGTGGAGTCACCATCCCTCGATGTGTTTAAAAAAAGACTGGATCTGGCACAAGGTGCCATGATCCAATTGAGGTGTTAGAAGATGGGTTGGACACGATGATCTTAAAGGTCTCTTCCAACCTAGAAATTCTGTGATTCTGTGATTCTATCCTATATCCAAAGTCCCTCTCCAGCTCTCTTGGAGCTCCTTTAGGCACTGGAAGGGGCTCTGAGGTATCCACAGAGTGTTCCCTTTTCTCCCAGCCTGTCTCCAGCCCCTGGAGCAACTCCTTGGCTTTGCTTCCCTCACTTCCTGCACACATCCAAGACATTCCAGCCTCTTGGAGTCATCAATAACTTAAACCTCCGGGTCCCGTACTTGGATTTTTTTCCTTTATTTCCCTTTTTCCGCTCTCTCCCTGCCTAGTGGGATCCCTGCTCCTTCTCCCTGCCCTGGCCCAGCTCTCGCGTGCCTTGGCTTAGCACAGGGAATCCTCAGCTCCTCTCCTGGGAGCTCCCAGCATTGCTGTCATTCCCTGAGGGAACACTGTGCCCTGCTCCGGGGCTGTTTAGTGTCTCAAGTTAGAGACATTCCTGAATGGAACGTCCTTAATTCCCACATAGATGCTGCAGGAACAGCATCAGGCCCAGAAGTAAAATGTAGTGAAGAATTCCAGAGTGAAATTGAGATGGGGAACCTCTGCTGCTGTCAGGCTGGAAATCTCCAGCCTGGAGTTTCCCTGGGCTTTTTAATGGAAGCAGGAACTTGTTTTATGTTGGTTTATGTCATGGGCTCTGAAGTGAAGCTGGGATCAGTTCTGGAATTCTGGGTTCAGTTCTGATCCCAGAAAGACAGTGAGGGTTTGGAGCATATCCAGAGAAGGGAATGGAGCTGGGGAAGGGTCTGGAGCAACCAGGAGCAGCTGGGGGAGGGCTCAGCCTGGAGAAAAGGAGGCTCAGGGAGGGCCTTTTCACTCCCCACAACTCCCTGAGGGTGGAATCAGATGGGGTTCAGGCTTTTTTTTATTCCAGGGAATAAGGGACAGGACCACAGGAAGCAGCCTCAAGTTGTGCCAGGGAAGCTTTAGTTTGGATATCGGGAAAATGTTTTTCATGTAAAGGATTGTAAAGCATTGGAATGGGCTTCTTGGGGGAGTGGGGAAGTCACATCCCTGGAAGTGTCCAAAAAAATGTGTGGATATTTGGATTTGGCACTTGAGGACAGGGATTAGTGGTGCACTTAGCGGTGGTGCTGGGCTGAGGTTTGGACTTGATGGTCTTGGAGCTCTTTTCCAGCTTTCAGTTCCGTGTTTCCAGACTTTGCTCTGTGTTATTCCTCTTGCTCTCACTCTCTGCCTTGACCCTGTGCCTAACAGCAAAGGTTGGGAATTTGGACATGGAATTTCATTTCTTTTTTGGAGTACCCCAGAATTACAAAATAGTGTGAACTGGGAGGGACCTACAAGACTGTCCAATCCCACCCCCTGCCATGGGCAGGGACAACATCCATTATCCCAGATTGCTCCAAGCCCTGTCCTGCCTGGCCTTGGACAATTCCAGGGATCCAGGGTCAGCCACAGCTTCTCTGGTTGTGCTCCTCACCACCCTCACAAGGAAGAATTCCTTCTTAATATTGCATCTCTCCCTGTCCTCTGGCAGTGGAAAGCCATTCCCTGTTTCCTGTCCCTCCAGAACTCATCTGAAGTCCCTCTCCAGCTTTCTTGGACTCCTTTAGGCACTGGAAGGAGTAATTCAGATTTATTCCTGTTCGTTTTTTTTTTTTTTTTTAATTTCATTCCTTAACATGTTCCCAAATATTTCTGGTAATACATTGTAGGAAACATCAATTCCAATTTTTTTTCTTTTTTGTTGTGTTATTCCATCCCCACAATTCCCAGCCAGTTTTCTCTTTCAACTGAAAGGACATTTTCCTCTTTGTCGCATTTCCATTAGTGGATTGTCACCATGGATCCACTGCCCATCGTGTGTCAGTCACTGCCTCTTCCGAAGGGCTCATTCCACGCTATGTGGTGTTGGAAAAGGCTTTTCCCTTCCCATTCCATCCTCTTAAAACCCAGTCCTGGACATCACAGCGGCCACTTGGGCTGTGCTGACACTTCCTTTGTCCTGTCCCCTCTTCCCAGGGATCTTAGTGCACATTCCAGGCTGCCTCATTCCCTAATGCTTTGCTTTTTCTCCTTTAAATATTCATGGGAGCAGAGTGGCCTGGGCTACTTAATGGAGCAGCATTATCCTTGGAATTCAGAGCAGGAGTGTGCTTGTTGTCAATATGTTTTAAAAACTTTTCCCACATATTGAATCCTGTAGGATTGAGGTATTTTCCCGATTTTTAAGTGAATTCCGGAGTTGGTGGTTGTGAATGTGCTGTGTTGGGAGGAGGAGAAATTCCACAAACTTCCAGTTTCTCACTAGACAAGGATGTGTTATCCTATGAAAAGGATCGCTGACATTCCTGAGGGATTTTTAGTGGGTGGCTTTTCTTCTAAAACCCGGATAAGAAGTACTCAGAAGGAATTTAGAATCACAGAGTCATGGAATGGTTTGGATTGGAAGAGACCTTAAAGATCATGGAATTCCAACGCCTGCCATGGGCAGGGACACCTTCCACTATCCCAGGTTGCTCTGTCCCCCATCCAGCATGGAATTTTGGCTCGAGTCAGGATTTGCAGCTCCAGATGCTCCTGGATATCCTGTGGATTACTGAAGAATAAAATAAAGAAATGCCAGAGATTTTTCAGGGAATGTTTTTTTTCCTTCCAGCTTTTCCAACCAGTCAGCTCCCAGTTCATTCAGGTCACTGGTGGGATGAGAGCTGGAAGTCTGGCTCTCCTGCTGCTTCAATATTCCATCTATTTAGGAGATGGTTCCTGACACATGGCCTGGAGAGAATAATTGGATGTGGCAGCTGAGCGAAAAAGGCTGGATGGGATTTTTCCTTCCAGTGCATGTGGATGGATGAAGTTTGGGGTGATTTGTTTTATTTTTATTTATGGAAAAAATAAAGGGAAACAAAACGAATTCCCACAAAACTACCAACCAAACCTTTTATGTTCAAATCAACTGGGATCCAATGGGGATTCAGCCAAGACAATGGGAGACAGGAGGGATTTCTTTTCCCAGTTCTGGAATTTCTGGTGGCCTAGAAAGGCGTTTACCATTTGGAAATACTCTCAAATTGGAATACCAGCAATCCCTAGAATCCCAGGGAATGTCCTTCAAATCCATTTGGAGTTGATTAAAACCAAAGAGTCTTTACTGTTGCTGGATCTCTGTATCCTTGGGATAAATGATTTTACTGCTTTTCCTGAGTTTTGCTGCTTGGAAGATGGGAGCAGATCTGGGAAAAAGATCTGTGAGATCTGGGAAAAAAACTCAGGCAGATCCCAGCGCTGTGGGATCTGGGCAAAAATCCCACCTATTGGGCAGGAATTCTTCCCTGTGAGGGTGGGGAGGCCCTGGCTCAGGTTTTGCAGAGAAGCCGTGGTTGTCCCATTTCTGGAAGTGTTCCAGGACAGGTTGGATAGGTCTTGGAGAAATCTGGGATAGTGGACGGTGTCCCTGACCATGTCAGAGGGGTGGAATGGGATGAGCTTTAAGGTGCCTTCCAAAGCATTCCAAGATTCTGTTCCCTGTGCTCTCACTCCCTCCTGGGTGTGGCTGCTGATCCTTTAGGTCCCCATTCCTGTAGGATCAGAGTGGTATGGGGAGATCAAGGAGAACAAAATGGGGAGAAAATCAAAAGGGTTTGGAGATGGCAGAGGGAAGTGGATGAGGGCCAAAGAAATAATGGAATCATTGAGGTTGGAAAAGGCCTCTGAGATTGAGTCCAGCTATTAACCCAGCACCAGCTCATGTTCCAAGTTCCACATCCATACGTTCTTTGCGCCCTTCCAGGGATTGTGATTCCACCACTGCCCTGGGAATGCCATGCCAGGGCTTGTCAACTCTTTCCATGGAAAAATTTTTCCATGATATCCAAGTTGGACCTCCCCTGGTGCAACTTGAGGTCGTTCCCTCCCATCCTTGTTCCCTGGGAGCAGATCCCTGCTCCCACCTGGCTCCACCCTCCTGTCAGGGAATTGCAGAGTGAAAAGGTCCTTCCAAAGCCTCCCTTTCTCCAGGCTGAGCCCCTTTCCCAGCTCCCTCAGCTGCTGCTGGTGCTCCAGACCCTTCCCAGCTCCATTCCCTTCTCTTGGACTCACTGACATTATCGATTCCGTGAAAAGGAGGGACTCAGGATCCATGCTGGGAAGAGCTGGATCAGTGAGAAAGATGCTGAGGATATTTTGTGACCAGGATTTTAAGGAATGAGAGGAAACCTGGAGTTGCCACCCTTCTCCCTCAGGAGCGATGGAGGGATCCAGGTGGAAAGGAAAAGCATCAAAGCCTGGCTTGTTTTTCCTCCCCTCCAGTTTTCTCCGAGTTTGGAAAGTTTATTTCCGAGGGAGAAGAGTGGAGCAGCTTTTTTCCAGCCTGGAGTGGTGTTAATTGGTTTTTGTTTGAAATATTTACGGGATGGGAACATCAAGGATGAGCCACTCTCCCTCTAAGTGGCCTTGACAGGTGACATTCCCTGGCAGCTCCAGGTCCCCACGGTGCAATCGGGTGGATTTGAGAAGTGCTGACTCTCCAAATAAACCAGGTTTATGGATTGGCCTCAGTCTTGTCCTAAATCTTGTTTTCTTCTGGATTTCATGAGAATTTTGTGTGAACTGGTCGTGGTTTGGGATCTTTGGAAATTTTTTTGTTCAAGTTGATTCATCTAAAATACGGGACTAAAATCATAGAATTTAGGGAAAGGTTTTAATCTTGGAAGTTGGATCTGAGGATTGGTGGGATCTCACTGTCCCAGCACGAAGAGAAGATGTGGTTTTAGAGACTGGAATGTGTTTGCAGTATGGGGTAGCCCTGGAAACAGCTGGGAAGTACGAGAGGATCACCGTGAGCCAGAGCTGTGTCTGTGACAGCAAATCTGCACCTGGAAATGTGGGAATCTCTTGGAAAAGGCTGTTAAAGAAATCTGTGCTCTATCATTTATCTTTTTGGCCTTTTCCAGGCCAGGTTGGACAGGACTTGGAGCAACCTGGGTTAGTGGAAGGTGTTGCTGCCCATGGCACAGGAGTTGGAATGTGATGGTCTTGGGGCTGCCTTCCAACCCAAAACCATTCCATGATTCTGTGATTTTTTATTTTTTTTTCCTGTGGAACGTTTTTGTCCTGGAGTCTCCAGAGGAAGCATGTCCCTCCTCCAAGAGAAGTGTGTCCCTTCTCCCAGAAATCTAAAAATTGAGAGACTTGGCTGGAGGGATATCCTTGCAGCAAACTTCCCTGGGTGTCCACGAGGATATTTCTTCCCTGTGCTCTTGTGCTGCCCATGTTGTTTCCAGCCCCTGGGAAGCTGCTGTGTGTATCCAGCGCGTTCCTCCGGAATGTGGTAACCCCATTCCTTGGGAATACAATTTGAGCTATGACATAATCCCTGGAGCAAGTGAGGAGCCATTAGCAGCTTCTTCCTTACGGCAGTTGGTGGAGCGGGGCAGTGCCTTGGGATTCTGCTCATTCCTGGGTATTTTCTCAGGCTCCAAACTCCGACAGGTGGCACCCGGGAATGACTGGGCAGGGAATTCTGTTTTAAATCATTCAGCACCTCGGAATGGCTTCCCCTGTTTGTCTGAATTATAGCATTGACCTCCAGGATTTCTTAGGATGATGTCCTTAATCGTCTCCATGCAATGGGAGAATCCCAATCCCGGAGTGTGACGTTATGTGTATCCCATCTGCTATCCAAAGGATCCCATCTTGGGAAAGGGAAAATTGGGATAAATGATAAGGAAAAGGAGCTTGAGGTGGTCCCAGCTTGAATTACAGCTGGGTCACAAGTTTTGGAAAACATTTATGGAGGAGATCCGGGACCATGTGGAGTTCAGCACATTCCGGGGCTTATCTCCCAAGATGACACGTCCTACAATCCTTAAAATCTGTTGGGGTGTGGATGTGATCGGTGGCTGAGCATCTCCTCTCTCTGCCCAGCTTTCCCTTTGAAAATTTGGGGTAAAAATTAAATAATTAGGGATGTTAATGAGGGATCTTGGCAGCACTTAATGGGAAGAGCTGCTGGTGTGGGAGTGGGGAAAAAAGGACTGGAAGGAGCAATGCTGCCATTTCCCTTTCTAACTGGGAATTAGGGAACTGTTGGATTGACGTGGCCAAAATGCTGCTTTTCCCAGCTGTTCCGGCTGCCAGGCAGTCTTTTTCCTGGGATTTTCTCTGAATTTCCATGTCTGGAAGCAAATACACATTTGAATTCCATGGGCATCTGTGCTCAGTCCTTCATCATCCCATTCCTGTGGGATTTTTGGTTGCTTCTTCCACAGCTCCAGAGAAAGGGACAAGATGAGGTGGTGGTTTGGAATTTATCCCTGAAATTCTTGAATGTTGAGTCCTGAGAGAATGGGAGTTGCATGTGGAAAGTAAAAAGCTTAAGGTGAAAGTCAAAGAAGAGAGAAAAATGAGATATCCACCTGTGGGATGTTCCTGGTGTCCTGGTCATGAAGCATCACCTGGAGCCAGCATGGAAAACAAGAGTTGGGAAGCAGCAGCATCTCCACAATTCTCCCTCCTTGCTGTCTCCAGGAGCTCCTTCCACGGGTGAAACAAGAGGGAATGGATTAAAAATTCCATAATTAGCACAGCCAGGGCTCTGCTCCAGGCTGCAGCCGGCATTAATTAGTTATCCCAACAATTATGGCATTGTTAGGAAAAATCAACTCATTCATGTTCTTTGTTTTGGATTTGTTTGGCACCTCCTGGGATGGGATCCTGGACAATGACTGCGGGATGCTGAGCAGCTGCCAGTGGAGTGATCCCATTAAAATACGGAGATCTCATCTCCAATTCAATTCCGGCTCCCAAGAATATCCTGGGAAGTCGTTTTGTTGCTCCCAAGAGCGTCTCCAGTTCCAGTGTCACGTTGTCACCCCTTGGAATAGGCTGAGTTATTGCTGTTGTTATTTGAGGAGAAATATTAATGGAGCATTTCCTTTTAATCCCATAACTCTTCCTTATTTTCCCTCCTGTAAACCTGCCTTTCCTTCTGCTCTTCCTTGCAGCATTCCCTGCTGGATTTCAGCGCAGGAGAAGGAAATTCACCCCTCTAAAATGCACTTTATTTGCTCTCAGATTCTGGGTCACTGCTCCCTTCCCTCCCTGATACTTCCTGGGGACAAATGAATCCTTATGTTGTTCAGCAGCTCTTGGGAATTGTTGGGAATGCTCCAAGTATTTTATACCTGCAATGGAAAATAATAAGTGCTGCTTTCCCGGGTTTTTGTGGGATTTCAGGGAATTTTTATGCAGTGGAGGAGCAGAGGTTAAAGTAGTGATTCCTGTGATTCCTTGGAATGCTGCTGAGTGCATTGCAGCCAAGCTTTGACATTGGGAATATTCAGCATTTGTGGGAATATTTGTGTCTGGATTTGATCCTGTGAACAAACCTCCTGTGAATAATTGTCCTGATTTTAGTAAAATTTAGGCTTTATTTCTAAGTGACAGTTTGGCAACCCAGGAGAATAAAGCCCTTCCTCACCCACAGGATGGGCACAGCATGGTTTGGGAATTTTGAATGTCATCCACTTACAGCCCCTGCCATGGGCAGGGACACCTTCCACTACCCCAGCTTGCTCCAAGCCCCATCCAACCTGGCCTTGGACACTTCCAGGGATCGAGGGTCAGCCGCGGCTCTGGGAATTCTATTCCAGCTCCTCAACACCCTCACAAGGAAGAATTCCTTCCCATTATCCCATCCATCCCTGCCCTCTGGCAGTGGAAGCCATTCCCTGTGTCCTGTCCCTCCATCCCTTGTCCCAAGTCCCTCTCCAGCTCTCCTGGAGCCCCTTTAGGCACTGGAAGGTGCTTCAAGGTCTCCCTGTAGCCTTCCCTTTTCCAGGCTGGACATTCCCAGCTCTCCTAGCCTGGTTCCATCCCTTGGAGCATCTCCGTGGCCTCTTCTGGACTTGCTCCAGGATACCCACGGATTGGGATGGAGCTGGAATTAGAACCAAGGTTATGACCCTGCATCCCATGGTCCTGGCAGGTCCTTGGGTTCAGTGGGCCCAGAAAGGGCTGGAATGATCCACCTTCATGGCTATGATGCTCCAGGATATTCTTACCTACAATTTTTCCATGTAACAGGAATATTTGGGTGTGAAGTGCCAGAGTGCAGGTACAGGAAAGTGTAGGAGAGGGAAGATCGTTCTCTTTTCTCTAGGATTACTTTGAGGAGTTGGAATTTCTGCTAATAAAAACTTATTTCCCCCCTGTGCTATTCCATATATTATTATTTTTCAGTGGGAGAAAATTAATGGAATTTTTCTGTATCCATGAACAGAAAAGAACATTCCAAGAGTATCCCACAGATTTGTGAGGTGACACTTGTGGTTCTTATTCCTTTGAGTGACATTTGTACACCTCCAGAGGTTGTCTCATCCCTCAACTCCAGAATCAGCCCGTGGAAAAGGAACCAGGAATGTCCTGAGCTGCTCCTTTCCAGGGCCGTGCCTTGGGTTTGACTCCTGGAAGTTGGTTTCGGCAGGCTGCGGAAATATTCCCGCTGAAATCCTTAATGAAAACACCTGTTCCGAGCCATCATCTTTTCCCTTTTCCATCTCTTGTGTCCATATATAACAGCGGGAGTGATGAAAATTCCCAATTAGCTGCCTGTGAGAAAATGAGGCAATGCCAGCTGTGAGCAAGCCACTTCTCCCTCCCTGGGGATAGAGTAACCTTATCCCATTCCCAACTTTCCTCCCAATACTCCCAAGCTGGGGGGGATCGCTTGTGAGGGAGAACAGGGAGACGGCACATGAGGAAAAAGGGGGAAACTGGGAACAAGAGGAACTCCAACCACGGGTTTGTCCTGGTGTGCTGGATCTATCTTTACCCTCCTTGGCTCAGGACAGCCCTTGGATTTGTCGAGTCCCTACGGAAACATCCAGCTTGGCATCCGACTCACGCCAGGAACGTCGGCCCGGGCTCGGCCCGCGCTCCGCGGCCTCGGGAAGCTCCTCGCTCCTTTCACAGGTGCCTTTCCAATTTTAAGATTTGGTTCGGATGCGTCAAATTGATGGGATTCGTCATGGAAAGCTCCGGGCAAGATGTGACTCCCGTAAATTAAAAAAGCATCCCGAGCTGGAGAGGGTGGGAGATCAGGGGCTCTTGAGGCCAGCAGGGAATAGTGTGGGATTCGATTCCAGGCACCTCCCGGGGTAATTTTTGTAGATGATCTCATCCTGATTCTGTTGTTTATTTGCCACTTGGCTCCTCTGATTCCTTGTGGATTGACCCCCCTTCCCTCATCATCTGTCATTCCATGAGGGCTGGGAAGAAGTTGAGGAGGTGATGGGAGATGGGTATTGTTGCTGTGCTCCCTTCTCCTTTTCCCAGGATAAAATCCCTGCTCACTGTCAGCCCTCACCTTCCTAAAATCCGGGAATAGTTTGGGTTGGAAAGCACCTTAAAGCTCATCCACTTTCACCCCCTGCCATGGACAGGGACACATTCCACAATCCCGGGTGCTCCAAGCCCCATCCAGCCTGGCCTGGAAAATTCCAGGGATGGGGGCTCCACAACTTCTCCAAGTTCCTGTGCATCTCCCTCAAAAAGCACAGCTGGTGTTGGGGAAAATTCCTGGAAGTTGTGTCACCATTGCATCCAATCCCAGAGCTCCTTTTTCCTTTACTCCCCTTGAATGCAGTGCCAGGACACAGGGAATGGCTTCCCACTGCCAGAAGGCAGGGGTTAGATGGGAAATTGGGAAGGAATTCCTCGCTGGAGGCTGGTGAGGGGCTGGAATGGATTCCCAGAGAAGCTGCCCCATCCCTGGAAGTATCCAAGGCCAAGTTGGATTTGGCTTGGAGCAGCCTGGGATAGTGGAAGGTGTCCCTGCCCATGGCAGGGGTTGGAATTCCACAATCTTTAAGGTCCTTTCCAACCCAAACCATTCCACAATCCCGTAATTTTGAGTCTGGATGTTCCAGTCTGGCTCTGGTACCACCTTGCTCCCTGCGGTGCCAGGAACTTCCCAGGTGCCACTTCCCAAAGGTGTTACTGCAATACACACCCACAGCTGCAAATCCCCTTTCCCTTTCCCTTTTTTTTTTTTTTTTTTTCCTTGGACCTTTCCCAAAGCTCCCAAACAAATGGGAAGCTCCTGGTCAGAATCTGCAGCTGTCCCTGAGCTCAGGCTGGTGGTGAAACAAGTGGGGTGGGGTTTATTTCCCCTCCCCTTTTCCTGCTGGGAATGCCACAGGGCTGGATAATTCCAGGTGTCTGATTAGCCACGCTTAATTAAGAGCCCGGGATCTTGGAACGAGCCTGATGGAGTCAGCTGGAGGGAAGGCTCAGCTTGTTCCCTGTGGGAATGTCAGCTCCAGGCTACCCAGTGCTTTGGGATTGCTATGTCCTCATCTTCCCAGTTCCATGGTTTTCTTGGAATAACCAGTTGGGAAAGGTGTCCTGGCAGCTTGGGGAAGTAGCAGAGTTGGAGGAGGACATTCCTGTGCCCCATGGGAAACATGGTTTGGGATTTGGGATAAACCAGGGCTACTTGCTGCCTTGTGCAGAATCTGGGATTTTTGGCTCCTTAAATTCCACCAGGAAAACACTCCCCCCCCCCCCCCCCCTTCCAGACAAGTACATTTAAAGAGGAGCAAACATCCCCTTCCTCATCTGTGGATGCTCCTTGAGCTCTATCCCGTGTTGGGATATTCCCTTTCCATCCCTTTCCCGGCGTGGATCCTTCACCTTGGCAGCTCCCTGAGGCAGGAGCAGCCTTTTCCTTGTATTTCTGTGCCTCATTGACTCCCGTCTGTTCCCACTCTCTGGCTTCAAACCTATTCCTTTTGGCTTTTCCCTGTTTTTCCCCTTCCACTTTCCCGTTTAATCGTAGCTGTGTTGTTGTACTCAGCATTTTCCCAGCGCTGAAATGCGGGAAGAGGTTTGGGAATGGGAGATGGGTGGGTGAATAAACCCCCCCTGAGGCTTTGAGCAAGACCACATCCCAGAGGGATCCTTTTGGGATGATTTTTAGGAATAACTGGACTCAGCCCAGCTTCCCTGGAGAGCTTAATTCCATGTGTGTCGCTCCAGCGAAACAAGAAGGGATCTCTTCCCTGTATTCCTTGATTTAGGTTAGGTTTTTTCCCTGGATTCCTTGATTTAGGGTTTAATTGCACCAATTTCCCTGTTGGAAAGGAGAATTTGGGGGGATAAAATTTGAAGCCTGTACTGCAAAGTTTAAAATTCCTGGATGCGTTTCTCCCTTTCTTTTCCAATTCTTTACAAAGCATATTCAGGCACAGGTGTGGAAATCTGTGGGAAGAAATTGATTTTTCCTTCCATCTTTTTCCCGTTGGGATACGGAGAAGCAGGATCTGACACCAGGACCTGCCGTGGTACCCTCTAGGGGGCACGATGCCTCTGCTGTTTTTCTGGAGAAAGGATTTTTTTTTTCCCCATAGGGAAAAACGAACTGAGAGTTACAAGAAGCAGCAAAATATCCGTGTGTTCAGCAGGAATTGTAGCTGGGCCGGAGCTGCTTGGAATTTCCCCGGCAGTGGTGCCCTGCCTTCATTTTTGTGGGACTTTCAGGGTAAATTTGGGTTTAATCCCTAATTCTGCCCTTCAGTCCCAAATAAAGTAAGGCGTATCCTGGCTCCTCTTTAGTTAAAACCTCTGGAGTCTTCATGAATCCTGGATAATTTGGGATATCCTGGATAAGCTGTGAGGTGCTAGAATTGAATTCAAACACTGTGTTATTTTTTTTTAACTCCTTCATTCCCGCTATTCCTGAACTATCAGGAATGAGAGCGGAATAAGACGCTGAGAAAATGATGCTCTGTAAAAAAACCCTTTGGGAATAAATCCTGTTTTCCAGTGCTCCTGTAATTACCTTTTCCCACTCCGTGTGGGATTCCTGCCTTAGGGACAGAGCTGGGGCTGCTTTTTTGCTGCCTCTGGGATGTTTCCCACACGGAGCCAATTCCTGTCTCATTAATTGATTCCCAAGAAAGGTGAGTTAACCAGGAATTTTTTATTGGATCAGATTATTTTATTTCCCTGCCTTCCCAAAACTTCTGCCCTGTCCTTAGCCACAATTAATTAATTAATCCCTGCTTTAATTGCTCCACACGGGGAGGGAATGGGGTGCCATCACCTCTGGACCCTCTGGAGCAGAACGAGAGCGCAAAAGTCTCTGTCGGAAAATCAAATCCATCTTTTCCAATTGGTCCCTGCCGACCTGGATTGTCTTGGATTTTCTGGCAAAGAGCTTCGTGCCAGAGTGACCAAATTAAGGAGGAAGGCATCCCTGTAAAGGATAAAAATAAAAAAAGGATAAAATTTTGTCTGGCTTTTCACAGACAGAAATTTGGGATTTTAAAAAATCCCAAACCACCTTCAATTATAATTTAAGTAAATGGGAACATTCCCTTTTTATGACATTAAATTCCTGCAAAATAAAAAAGCAACCTCCAAACCCTCATTTTTCCATGAAATATCCTCATGCTGGGAATATTTTTTTTCCATTTTTCCCTCTTTTATACATATCCAGGAGGATTTTGTTCTGGAGAGGGGAATGTTGAGACACAAGCTCCGTGCTGGAACTCCGCTCCAGCCCGATCCTGCTGCATCTGCTTCCCTCTGCCTCATCCTTCTCCACTTTTCCTGCTGGCTCAGGATTTTTCCAGCTCGTAATCATTCCAGCAGATGGTGGGATAAAGGGATGCTGACCAGGAAATTACCTGGGAGCCGGGAGCAGCGGCACCTTTATGTCACAGAGTGCCAAAAATCCGTTTTCAGCACGGCTGGGCTTGTCCAGGGTAGGCACGGATTTATGGAAAAGAGTGGGAAAAGCTCTCCAGCTCTTTTCTGGGAATCAGGATAAGGGGTTTTTTTGGGAAAAGGCTGAATTGGTGATTTAAACCTGCTGTGGTGGTGATTTAAGGTGGGGTTTGTTGATGTCCTGCAAAGTTTCCACAGGGAAAATCGGCTGCTCCTGCAATTTGAGGCAATTCGTGTGGGAGAGTGGGATCTCCAGGAAATTCCTGGTGGAGCAGGGGAGAACCTTTGGGATTTGTTGTCCAGTCAGGAAAACTGGGCTGTCCTGTGGATTCAGACATTTGGTGTTTGGTGTAGGAGGGTGGGATCTCCAGGAGATTCCCATAAAAACAAGGCAGATCCTTTGGGATGTATCGTCCTGCCAGGAAAACCAGGTTCTCCTGTGTTTTGAGGCTCCTGGTGTTTGATTTAGGGAAATTGGATTTCTGGGAGATTCCTGGAAAAGCAGGCAGAACCTTTGGTATGTGTTGTCCAGCCAGGAAAACTGAGCAGTCCTTGGATTGAGGCATTTGGTGTAGGAGAACGGGATCTGCAGGAGATTCCCAGGGGAGCAGGGCAGACCCTTTGGGATGTGTTGTACTTCCAGGGAGCGCATTTCTCCCAGGATTTTACCACCCAAAATGAGGGAAGTGGGAAACCACATAATTCCATAGGGTGAATCCCTTCCTCCCTCCTGCCCTGTGCCGATTTTTAAGGAATATCAGCGGGGCAGGTGCTGCTTTGGGAATACAAAGCTCCGCTCCCATTTTCCCACTGCCGTCCCCGGAGCTCAGGAAGTATCCGGTAAATCAGACACTCCCGGCTCACTCCATCCAGTAATGAAGTGGGAATGAACTCTGGAAAAGGGAAGGGGGGCCGGGGGGAATGAGCTCCCCGGAGATTGATGGGATGTGCTGACGTCGGGGCCCAAACACGACCATCTCACTTTTCCAAGCAATCCATCTGGAGCTTCGGTGATCTGTCATCCCGGTGGGCCGGGAAATTCGTTAGGAGACTTGGAAAAGAGCTCCCACCTTTGCGGTTTTTCCGGACGCTCCCTCCCCGAAAGAGCTGAGGGGGGGATGCGAAGGAATCTTGGGAGCTTTTTCCCGGGATTCTTGAGGGTGTTAATTTGGTGGCACAGGAGTTTAAATGGGCTTAAACACTTGGATAAATCAAGGAATTCCTTGATATTTGGTTTGTTAAAAATTGGTTTATTCTGGATTTTTTTTTTTTTTTTGTAAAGCAGGGCCAGAATGGAGAATGGGAAGGAGATTCCTTAGGATTTAGGACAATCAAGGAAGTGTTAAAGCAGCTTTGGAAGTAAAGAAGGTGATTTGGGGAATTTTTTATGAGTTTCATCCTTGTTTTTGCTGTTGATCATTCTGTCTGCTCTAGGAAGAATCTATTTGTCGTTTTCCTTCCTGGTTTTCTTGCTTTTAAATGAGGAAAAGCGCGATGTTGAGGGCTGTGTTAAAAATTTCCTCTGAGGTATCCTAAGGGAAGACCGAAGTATTCCCCATTGTGCTCATTCCTGCCTGGATTTGCATCAGAATTAATCCCAAATTCCATGTAATGATCCAGATTAACCACTTTTTAAATGGAGAGAGAGAACAATTCCTGGAATCTGAGACCTGGGATGTGACAGGGTATAAAACCCTTTTAAAACCGAGTTTGAGATTTTCCTACAGGGATTCACAGGAGAATTAATCCCAAATTTTGTGTGAAAATTTGATACAAAATGATCCAAATTTTTAAGGATGAATCTCTGGCAGAATGATCCCTGGAATCTCAGATCTGGGGACAGAGGATAAAGCTCCTTTAAACCTCATCTTGAGGTTTCCTGCAGGGATTTGCAGCAGAATTAACCCCAAATTCCATGTAAGGATCCAGATTAACCACTTTTTAAATGGAGAGAGAACAATTCCTGAAATCTGAGACCTGGGATGTGACAGGGTATAAGACCCTTTTAAAACCGAGTTTGAGATTTTCCTACAGATATTCGCAGGAGAATTAATCCCAGATTTTGTGTAAAAATTTGATCCAAAATGATCCAAATTTTTAAGGATGAATCTCTGGCAGAATGATCCCTGGAATCTGAGGTCTGGGGTGTGACAGAGGATAAAGCTCCTTTAAACCTCATCATGAGGTTTTCCTGCAGAGATTTGCAGCAGAATTAACCCCAAATTCCATGTAAGGATCCAGATTAACCACTTACAAAGCATGAAATTTTGGGAAGTGGAGAGCAGAGCAGTCCCTGGATCCTGAGTCCCGTTCCTAAATTCTGACTTGGAATCTGGCCAGGGCTAAAGCTCTTTTAGACTTCAGCTTGAGGTTTTTCTGCATGGATTTAGTGAAATTCCATGGTAACGATCCAGATTATTAACCACTTCTTAAGGATGAATTTTGGGAATTGGAGGGCAGGGCTATCCCTGGATCAGTGATGATCAGTGGGATCAGTGCTGGGGCTGGGACTGGTTTTATGGAAAAGGCCACACAGTCCTTGGTCCAGACTTCCAGCACGCAGTTGTTCCCAATCCAGAGGCACAGCTGGCATGCCATGGCCCTGTCCCAGCATCCCAGGATGTATTAATAGCCCCACAATTTGGGAATTCACGGCTGGACCGAAACCTGACTCCAGCCACTTTCCCACCCTGCACATGGACACGATTATCTTGGAGACTCCAACCATTTCCAGCACCCCTGCTGGAAAAGTGCAGCTCTTTGGTTGACATCCTGCTTTTATCCTCTCTCCTGAATTCCTGGAGAAGGGATCAGGTGTTAATTGAAGGGAGGGAAATCCTGGGAAGTGAGGGCAGCACTGATGTCTCCTTTTCTTTGGCAACAAAATATCCTGGACACTGCCTCAGTTTCCCCACATGATTCTCTTCTTTCTAATCCTCCCACTTGGTGGCTCCCAGGAAGCTGCATGGAGAAAGGAATTTCTCCTTCATTCCATGAAAGGTGGTGGCTGAAGCCCTCAGGGACAAATCTATGTGGAGATGGGTGCAAATATCAGGTGGCAAAATGCACAATCCACGAGATAAAATCATGGAATCATTAAGGTTGGAAAAAACCTCAGAGTCCACTGAGTCCAAGCGTTCCCTCAGCATTTCCAAGGCCACCACTGACCTTGTCCCCAAGTGCCACATCCACATGGATTTTAAATTCTTCCAGTGATGGGAATCCAGCACTGCTATGGGCAGCTGTGCTAGTGCCTGACCACGTTTTCCATGAAGAAGTTTTCCCAATATCTGACTTAAACCTCTCGTAGTGCTTCTTGAGGCTGTTTCCTCTTATCCTGTCCCTTGTTCCCTCGGAGCAGATCCTGATCCCACCTGGCTTCACCCTCCTGTCAGGGAGGTGCAGAGTGAGAAGGTCCCTCCTGAATCTCCTTTTCTCCAGGCTGAGCCTCCCCCTCCAGCTCCTGTTTATATTCCAGAGGTTTTCCACAGAAATTATCCCTGCAAATCCACCCTCATTCTCCTTTTTCCCCCTTGCAAATCCTGTAAATACTTTGAATCCCAGAAAGGTTTGGAATGGTTTTGAAAGGGACTTTAAAGACCACCTCATTCCAACCTTTTCCATGGACAGGGACAGCTTCCACTGGACCAGGTTTCTGGGATTCCTTTTTGTGGGAGTAGGGAATAGAATATTTATGGAATAAACACACCCATGGTGTATTTTGGCAGTGGTGCTGTCAATGCTTTGCATTCAGTTTGCTGCAAATTCCTGATCCCTGTATCAATAATCACTTCCCAGCTTGTTATAAATTTCCATCAGATAAATATTGATATTCCACTCCAACTTTATGGATGAACAACCTCCCTGGCTTCCATATTGTCCCAGGTTTTATGGACAGGAAAAAAATCAAAGGTGGTTTATAATTTGAAACAGCCTCGAGTTTGTTTGGGTTGTTTTATGTCCACTCGTGTTAATCAAGGGAGAGGTTTGGGATTTGTTCCAAGAAAGGTTTTGGTGACATTTGAGGTATTAGATGGTGTTATCCACAAGGGAATCCAGAGGGATTCTGGGAAGAGGCAAGTTAATGGAGAAGTTCTGGAGTTTTGAGCAGGACACGGATATTTTTTCCTGCCTGAGAGCCACTTTGGGAACTTCTCGGGAGCCCGCGGCGCCGCTCGGTGTTTGTGTCACCCTCGGATCCGGAGGAGCTCCTGGAGGGGCTGGAAAATCTCTGGCTGCAAATGAAGCTCTGATGGAAGGTTCTGCTCCCAGGGTGCCTCTTCCCGTGTTCCTTGGGGCGGGAAGCGGCTCCCACAGGCACCTCCCGTGTGATGTCTGAGCCCAGCAGGAAGGGAAAAAAAATGGAGACAAAGGAGAAGAGGAGGTGTGCCATGTGCTGCTCCTCTGGCTCTCCCCAGCCTCAAATTGCTCGGGGACACGGCACTGGCTCTGTGGATTCCTGGGAGCCACCACCCTGAAGGAAGCACTTCTCTTCCCCTAAGAGCTGAAGGATGTCTGGGGACTTTTCCTGCCACTTCTGGGATGTGCACAGGTACATCAAGAGGAGAAAATCAGCCTGAAGAAGCCTCTTCCTGAGGTTTGTGCTGAGCTTGGAGGAAGATTTTGCTTAGCTGATTGGCTTTTGTTATCCTTGAGGATATTTAACCCCCTCTGGAAGATTCATTGCTTGGGCTGGAGCTGGTGGGAGGAGGAGTTGGGGGGACACTGGGGACAGCACGTGTTGAGCTCCTGGAGAAAAACAGCTGGAGTGTGTAATCCCAGAAATAAGGATCTAAAGCTGTCCCAAAGGCCTGGGGGGGAAAAACCTGGAGGAGAAGAGGGAAGAATCATTGGGATCTTGAGTTTCCTCAGGAGGGGCAGCTCCAATCTCTGCTCTCTGTGACCACGGCCAGGACCTGAGGGAATGGCTGGAAATGTGTCAGGGAAGGTTTATGTTGGGTATCAGGAAAAGGTTCTTCCTCCAGAGGGTGGTTGGGTGCCAGGACAGGATCCCTAGGAAATGGTCACGGCCCCAAGGCTGCCAGAGCTGTTGGAAAGGGCTCTCTGGCACAGAAGGGGATTTTTTGGGATGTCCTGCATGGGGCAAAGAGTTGGACTCATTAATCCTCGTGGTTCCCTTCCAACTCAGGATATCCTATGAATCCAGAAGGTGTTTTGGCTTGTGGACAAATCCTTTTGACCCTTAAGTCTATTCCCTGTCAGGCACAACTATCCCAGGAATATTTTATTGTGAGATTCAGTCATTTTCTGCCTCAAACACCTTAAAACCCGTGGTAAAATCACCACCTGCTCAGCTATTTTCTCCTCAAGCCCATCTTTTCTACGAGCATCTGATTCCCAAGTTCTCAGCTTTTTTTCCCCTCCTGTTAATTATTATAATTACTTTTAAAACCTGGCCCCTGATTAGGCACTAGGTGGACACGGTGGCTGGGTTTTATTGCAGAACCTGCTCCTGCTCAAGGAGTTATTTTTGCTGAAGGTTTCCCCGGAATTGCTGAGTCAAGACAACGCTTTGATGGGATAAACATCTTCCCGCTCCCTTCTGTTCAGACCCTGGAGCCCCATTTGCCTGAGTAAAGACGTTGAGTTTCTTGGAATGCAGCTCCTGTTAAAGGAGCCCTGGAGCAAACACAGCGAGCTCTTGCTGTAATTTAAGAGTTTATCCCAAATCCATGAACCATGGACCCAAATTCAGGGGCTGAAAGTTGCTTCCTCATCTTGACCGTGTCTCTCCCAAGACCTGCAGGTGGGTTTGAATTCCCCCTGATCTTGGAGCTGGTCAGTGATTTCCTCATGCAAACACCACCTCAGAACCACTGGTGGTCACCTGCTCCTAATGTGGCTTTTCCAGAAGGGTTTGGCCACAAGGTCAGTGCTCAACTGCTCAACGGAACCATTCCTGATGGATGCACGGAGAGGTTTCCAGGGGGGAGCACGTGGGGTTTACACAGAAATAGTCGCTCATCCGACTGAATCGTTAATGCCCGTTGCCCGCGGAGACTAATTAAGGAGAGCTGCAGCTGTTTTGGGAAGCACTTTGTGGGGATTACAGCACGGGCTGGAGGAGCTCTCGGAGTGTGAAACATTAGGAAAGGCGTTTTGTGCCGCTCCGCTCCGAGGAGTTAAGGGAAGGGGGGGGGTGTGGGGACAGAGTTTTCCAAACTGTTTTCTTGGAGATGGTTTGAGCTTGGCCAAACAATGGGATGTGAGCGATGACAGCCTGGCTTTGGTGGGGACACGTCAGGAACCCTGGGGGAGAAAGGTTAATAGGGTGTCCCTGCTGCCTTTCCCTAAAATCCTGCTGCCTTTTCCATGTGCTCCTGTGGGAATTGGGGCAGCTGCGGGGGGGTGTTGGTGCTTTCCTTTGTCACTTTGGTTGCTCTGAAGAGCTTGTAGGAAAGACCTCAGGTTTTTTGTTGTCCAGAGAAGGGAGTGGAGCTGGCAAGGGTCTGGAGCACCAGGAGCAGCTGAGGGAGCTGGGGAGCTCAGCCTGGAGAAAAGGAGGCTCAGGGGGGACCTTCTGGCTCTCTACAACATCCTGCTCCAAGCTCCATGTCCAACCTGGACTTCCAACAAGTCAACCACAGCTTCTTGGGAATTCCATCCCAGCCCTCTCCTACCCTCCCAGGGAAGAATTCTTTCCCAATATCCTGTCTAACCCTCCCCTCTGGCACTGGAAACCCTCTACCCTATTGTGCTAAAATTGTGTGATACAAGATTTCCTTTATTTCTCCTTTTGAATTTTCCAGTGGTTTTACTTGGTCATTTAATTTATGTATCTTCATTTACATAAGATCAAGTTTTCCTGCACATGGGACATAAATTCTCCAAGACAATGAATCGCTTTGGGTTATTGTAAAAGAAAATATTAGGACCCTTTGTAAAACCTTGATTTTGTGGAACTCCTGAGCCATCCTGGAAATCTTTGATTCCTTGGTCAAAAACCCTCCTGAAGGGTTTGCTCTACTGGATTAAATCCTGAGGCCCTGAGAAACAGCCAGTGCATGGATCTTCTGGGAGCCAACAGGAAAACTTTGGGAGGCATTACTGCAGTTGAGATTCAGGCTGGGAGTCTGGCTGTTCACACTCCCAGTGGCATGTGCAGAATCCCTGGAGCTCCAGGGATTACGGCTTTATGGTTCACACGTGGGATTTGCTGTGAGCTCCTGGTTCTTTTTATAGAGAGTCTATTCCGGGGGGATTTCGGAGAGGGAATTTCTGACCTTTGGACAAGAAGCCATCAAGCTGTGAACCAGCAGGAAATCCAAAGTGATTTAGCCCATGGTCCTTTTTAAAATCCAGCTGTTTCCTGGTTTAGGATGTTGTTTGTTGGGTGATTGTTGTTGCCAGGGGCTGGAGCTGTGCTGAGGCAGGGTCTTGGTGCCCTTCCCTTGTGTCTTCGTGGAATCTGGGAATGGTTTAGGTGGGAAGGGATCTCTCAAGACCCTCTCATTCCATCCCCTGCCATGGGCAGGGACACCTTCCACTATCCCAGGGTGCTCCAAGCCCCATCCAGCCTAGCCTTGAATTTTTCCAGGAATGAGGCAGCCACAGCTTCTCTGGAAAACCTGTGCCTCACCACCCTCACAGAGAATTCCTTCCCAATATCCCATCTATCCCTGCCCTCTGGCAGTGGAAAGCCATTCCCCCTTTTCCTGGCACTCCATCCCTTGTCCCAAGTCCCTCTCCAGCTCTCGTGGAGTCCCTTCAGGCACTGGAAGGTGCTCCAAGGTCTCCCTGGAGCCTTCCCTTCTCCAGGCTGGACTTTTCCAGCTCTCCCAGCCTGAGTCCACAGCAGAGGGGCTTGGAGTCTTGGAATCAACATCCCTGGAAGTATTGAATAAGTGTGCGGATGTGGCACTTGGGGACGTGGTTTAGTGGTGAATGTGGCAATGCTGAATTAACAGTTGGACTTGATGATCTTGGGTGTATTTTCCAACCTCAACAATTCCATGATTCTGGGTTTATCTTCCCTCCATTATCCCTCCTGGGGCAGGGGGCACGAACCAGGCTCCCACCTGGCTTGTGTGATGTATGTAATTCTGCAGGACTCATACCTGGAGGATTTATTTGGAGGAGGGGGTGGATTGTAGGCTTTTCTCCCTCCAAAATATGTATTTGGTTTAATAACAGGCACGAGCACCTGCCCTTTTCCCTGACACTACAGAAAAACCCCGGAGTGCTGTCAATAAAAAGATGCCCTGATAGCTTTGGAAAGGAAATTAAAATTTATCAATATTTTCCCCCCTCTCTGGAGCAGCTTGTCTGATGTGGAAGCTGGAAAAGGAAGATTTGCTGTTCTTTCTCTCCCACACTGACACCCCTGGGCAATCCCAAGGGTGTGACAAAAGGAATGCTCTGCTCACCTATCACCCAGCCTTTGGAAAATTAATATTTTAATGGAATAGAATCCAGGTGCCTCCAGAGGTTTGGAGTCACAGGAAAGGATTGAAGGAAAGTGATGTGGGTTGAAAGAGGCCTCAAAGATCATCTCATTCCAGCCCTCTTCTATGGGCAGGGACACCTTGCGTGAATCCAGGTTGCTCCAAGCCCAATCCAACCTGGCCTTGACCAGATGCCGTTTCCTTCAAGCTATGCTGTTGGAGAGGCACATGCTCCAACATGGGATGGCACATGCTCCAGGATGATGCTCAGGGATGCAGGAGTGGCAACCTGAATGTAAAGCACTGGATCAGAGGGTAGAGATGGGATTATGGACATTTTGGGGAAAAGGGCTTTTGCTTTCCACCAAAAATAGTTTTTTTTTCCTTTGTTTTGTTCCCTTTTTGGTTAGCAGCCTTGGATGTAGCAAAGTTGATTGGAATCAGGTGACTTGGAGGTCTGAGCTTTCCCTATTATGATGTTGTTGACCTTGGGAGCTGAGGAGCCACCAATGCCAAAGCTTTCTTCTTTTCCTAAAAAAGTCATGTGAGCTCATCTTTGTGCCTTTATGCTTCAAAACCATGGCTGAAAGGAATCATGGAATATCCTAAGTTGGAAAGGACCCACATGGGTCATCCAGTCCAGCTCCTGGCCCTGCATAGGACACCCCATGAATTCCACCATGTGCCTGAGAGGACCTTGAATCAAAATTATTCCAGAGTCTTGTGGTGTGCTGCTTACTTGGGATTTTCTAAGGAGGATTGGCTCTCCAAACCAGGTAGCCAATGGGAATTTCCTTCTTGTAATCCTGTTTTCCACATCATAAATTTCAGTGACCCTGGTCCCCATGTGGATTTGATCCAAGAGAAAGTCTTGGCATTGTGTTTTCATGACTTAAGATCCCTCTCATTGCACCCCATCCTGAAGAGGATGTTTTTTAGGATCAGACCTATAAGAAAATTCCATCTCTGGTGCAGGAATGGTGGTTTTGGGTCATCTGGTCCCATTTAAGCCCTAGTGGTCAATTCCTTAAGTTCTGCCCATGGAATGGGATGGTGGGTAGGGTTTGGGTGCCTCTTGGTGCCATCCAACCCCATGCTGAGCATGGAATGCTGTTGGATTCTTTCTCCTCCAGCACAGCTGAAGCCGTGGTCTTTGGGGAGGTGGGAGAAGTGGATGAGTGCCAAACCCATCCAGCTGGATCACCCAAATGGGCAATCCAAGGAAATCAACCACATGCCCTGATGCTCATGCACAGCTTAGGCTGTGAAATTCCTTATTTATAGGAACTTAACGGATGCTGTAGCAGCTTCAAGCAGATGAACACATTTCTTTAAAGCAACAGCAACGTTCTTCCTTCTCGAGGGGGAAAGTTTTAACTGAAAGAGGGAAGGTTTAGAGCAGAAATAAGGAAGGAATTCTACCTTGGGAGGATGGGGAGGCACTGGCACAGATTGCCCAGAGAAACTGTGGCTGCCCCATCCCTGGAAGTGTTCAAGGCCAGGTTAGACGGGGCTTGGAGCAACCTGGGATAGTGGAAGGTGTTGCTGCCCATGGCAAGGCTTTGGAACTGGATGATCTTCAAGGTCTCTTCCTACCCAAACCATTCTGGGATTCTTTGAAGTTCCTTTGAAGGGAAAGAGCTGGGATAGAAGCAGCACTGAAAAGACCGCACACGTTTTCCTCTTCTTCCTTCCCATCCATCCCGAGCTTTGTCGAGCGACGGATAAAAAAGGGGGGAAAAAAAACAACCAACCCACCCACAATAATCTATAGCAACTGTCAGCCAGCAAACTACTCCCATTTCATAGGGATAGGTTGGATGTCAGCGCGAGGATCGATGGCTCTCGCGCCGTAATTATAAAAACTCGTGGGTTGTGTTGCTTGAGTGAGTTTGGGAAGAGTAGGGTCTCAATCTTCCCTCTAATGGGGCTTTGGCAGTCGGTGGCGCAGCGGCTTCGTCTTAGTCTGACAGTGTTGTCATTAAACACCAGGTAGCGTGGAACAACAGGGAACACGGCTCCGGAGCGGCCGGGAACACGCGGCTTTGACAGGAGTGATTTGTCATCAAGGAGCTGCCCAAACTCCTGAGCCTGGAGTACGGGCGGCTGCTTAAAGTGACTTATTGCCCCTGTCGGCGGCTGCAGTTGTGATTTGATAATCGGTAAATGTTTGTCAAAGATGAATTCCCTCCCTGATGCAGTGCAGTGCTGGAAAAGCAAATGAAAAGCAGGGGAAAAGAACATATTGGATGGATTAAAGACTAGGGCAGGATAAGGGTGATGGAAACAACAGGTTTCCCTGTTAACTTGGCATCCTTCCTTCAGGGAGGTGAAGTGTTGAGGTTTGAGATACTGAGATGGGGACTCACTGTCAACACGGGTGCTGGGGGACTGGGAGTGCTGCAACATTAACTCCATTTCAGGAAAAATTTTGTCATGGAAAGGGTTGTTAAGCATTGGAAGGGGCTGCCCAGGGAGGTGGTGGAGTCCCCATCCCTAGAGGTGTTCGAGGAATAACTGGATGTGGCACTCAGGGCTCTGGTTTGGGTGACGAGGTGAGGATCGATCACAAATTGGACTCGATGATCTTGAAGGTCTTTCCCAACCTTAATGATTCTGTGATTATAAGGAGTTGGTTTTTTTTCCAGATTTCAAAGATCCTGGAGCTGTGCTTGGTCTTGAGGGACTGTAGACTGATGTGGAGCAATGTTTCTCCTTTTCTTAAGCACATGGAATCATAGATTGGTTTGAGTTGGAAGAGACCTTAAAGATCATCTCATTCCATGGTCGGGGAGCCATTGTGATGTGTCCGACTTCAGCTCCGTTCTCTTCTGTCTGGGAGGTTTCAAGAGTGGTTTTTTGCTAAGGAAAACAACATCCTGGTTCTTTCTTTCCATGGATGTGATGCTTTTCTGGCTTTTTGGAAAATAGTTCCCTCGGCAAACCCGTGTGCACCTACTCACTGGTTACAACTTGTAGTAGAATCCCTTTGCTTCTCACGGGGATGGATTTTGAGCCTGTCTATCGCGTGCTTTATATCAAAGTTTAGAAAGGAGAATTAAAAGGATCTTAATGAACCTTCTGCCTGCAAAGTTTTCCTCCCATCTCCCTGAGTTTATCCAAGTTCCTCTGCTGAATGCCAGAGTCAGGTCAGGTTCTTTTTAAGTGGATGCTTAGAAAGCTAAAAGCTGGCCTTCTGTTGGATAAGTGGCTTTGAGGGTGGGGAATACCTAAGAGATTCAAATTTTTCCTTGTTAAATTTAAATAAAATAAAATAAAAAAAAAAAAGGAAGTCAATCCTAAAGCACGAATGCAAATGGAATTCCAGCCCGCCGAGAGCTCCTGTCGTTTCCCGAGGCAGAGCCACCTCTCCCCGTGCCACGGTGAGGCGTGAACACAAGATCCCTGAACCCATTTGATTATAGCCGGGGTTTTTCTGGTGTCTGAAGTGCTGGAAACGATCAAGAGCAGGAAAAGTGGAGTGATTTATTAGACTCATAAAAATTCATACTTTGTTATTCCAGTTGTCTTCCATCTGCAGCTTGTTAGAACGAGCACCCCTGGCAGCTCCTGCCGCGAGGCCGGGGGGAGGAGGGCATTTATCAGCTTTCCTCCTGCCATCCCGCTCTCATTTAGAGGAATGGATCCAGCTCCTGGAAACACATTAATAATCATTCACCGAGGGAAGGGGGGAAGGAAAACCCACCACCCTCTTTTGTTATAATAATAAGGGTTGTGTTTGAACAAGGGCCGATGCTCCAGAGACCCATTCAGGCTCTTTAACACGGGCTGGAGCTGGGAAAACGGTGTTCAGAGCCTTCAGTGTGACCTCCTCTTGCCAGTCCTGGTGGATAATTGGGGATCTCCTCATCCTTGGAAGGCTCTTCTGTGCCTGTGATGTTTGGAAGGGCTGTCCTGGGGCTTTTTGGCAGTGGGGATGGGGATGTGACAGAGCTGGTGGGGTTACTGGGTTACTGGGAGGTTTGATGTGTCCTCCTGTCCCCACCAAGACCTTGTTGGACCCTTCTGTCTCTGCCTCCCTGTATTTTGGGATTGGAGGGAATAACCAAGATATTTGCTGGCGTTTCTGTTGCAGTTGGAATATTGGTATTGGAATTGTGGGGCTGAGTCAAAGGCACAGTTCTTCCCATTATTTGCTAAGGCTTCCTAGATCGCCGGGCTCTGGGGGCTGGTGGGGCTGAAGTGACCCAGACCCCTTTGGAAAATGATACGGATTTGGATAAATGTAGGATGGCTTTGGTTGGGAAAGACCTCTGAGATCATCGAGTCCCATCTGTTTCCCCACCATTGACAGGGCTACCACTAATCCACATCCCCAAATGCCACACCCACACATTCTTGAATGCTTCCAGGGATGGTGTTCCACAAAGAATGGGCAGGGTCTGGAGTACCAGGAGCAGCTGAGGGTGCTGGAGGGGCTCAGCCTGGAGAAAAGGAGGCTCAGGGGGGACCTTCTGGCTCTGCACACCTCCCTGACAGGAGGGTGCAGCCAGATGGGGGTCGGGCTCAAGGGAAAGGACGATAGGAAATGACCTCAAGTTGTGCCAGGAGAGGTTTAGATTGGATAGTGGAGAAAAAAAATCTTCATAGAAAGGTGGTCAGGCATTGGAATAGCCTTCCTTGGCAGTGGTGGAGTTACCATCTGTAAAAGGCTTCAGAAAATGTGTGGATACGGCGCTTGGGGACATGGTTTGGGGGTGGCATTGGCAGTGCTGAACTGTTTGATTCAATGGTCTTAGTGCTCTTTTCCAGCCTAAACCATTCCATGATTCCATGCTGGGTGTTGTGGTATCCTGGGAACACCCAAATCCCAAAGATGCCACATCCACTGAACCAGATCCACTAAAATCCATCCTGTGCAGCATCCCAGCTGCAGATGGAAGCTGGGATTGCACCAGTGGGCTGGAAAGGGAGAACAGGTCCTCAGCCTTTAGGGAGGCTGATCCTGAGTGTCTCTTGCAGCAGCATTTTTCCAGGGAGTTTCTTGTATCTCCGTGACTTTCACATCTGCTGCTTTTCTTTTCCTGTCACGCTTGCTGCCAGTGTTTCCTCACTGCTGGATTTCTCCTGGCTGTGCCATCCCCAGCTTCTCCAGATGCTCTTCTCCTCACTCCCCTTCTTTCTTCTCAACAGCTCAGGCATCACTTTGTTCCCCCATGACATCTCCACGCGTCGTGGGGCTTTCCTAAACGTTTGGATTTTTGAAAGGCTCTAATAAGGTCTGCCTGGAACCTTCCCTTCTCCAGGCTGGACATTCCCAGCTCTCCCAGCTGTCTCCAGAGCAGAGAGACTCCAGCCCTTGGAGATCTCCATGGCCTCCTCTGGACCTTCTCCAGCAGCTCCACATCCTTCTGCTGTTGGACCCCAGACCTGGATGTAGAATTCCAGGGAGGGTCTCGCCTGAGTGGAACAGAGGGGCAGAATCCCTCCCTTTCCTGCTGCTGGAGTTTTTCTCTTCAAGTTGGGTGATGTTTTCCCACTCTGTATTTCCTGGAAACAAAATTTCTGTATTTTTCACCTAAACCCAGGAATTCTGGATGCAGATGCAGACCCATGGAATTTATTTGAGCAGGATATTTGCATTTGCCCCGAGAGTTTGTAAATCCTCATCCCTGGAACTGTCCAAGGCCAGGCTGGGCAAGGCTTGGAGCTACCTGTTCTAATGGCAGGTGTCCCTGCCCAGTGCAAGGGTTTTGGAATAAAGTGGTCTTAAAGGCCTCTTCCAAGCCAAACAATTCAATGAATTTAATACTTTGCCTGATAAAATGAGTGTTTCCTTACAGTTCATCTCCAAGTGCCAGTGCCCAACACAGCCTCACTTCTGGTGGATTCCGTGAACTTCCTCTTTTCCTGTGGTCTAACTGACCTAACAGAATTAGCCAAGCAGATTTGGTATTAATTTCCCAAATATTCCCAGCTGAAAGCAGCTGCCATGCTAAGCAAATTTTCCAGTGTGTTTGGAGCTCTCTAAAATGTTTCCGCTCCAAATCTGCCCTTCTCCTGTCCTCTCAAAATGTGACAACCGGAGCAGCTGTCGTGCTCTGGGTCCCAGGTAAAGCAGTTTGGATCTATTGGATTTATTTCCTATTAAGCAGCAGTTTGTGATCATAAAGCATCGTTTACACGCTGGCATAAAGAGCCATTGCTCTTGAAAGAGCTCGGAACTGAATGAGTGTGAAAATTAAATTCCCCTCTTAAACCCAAGGATGGTCCTTTTGGAAGCTGATTCCAGTCGCAACATAATTAACCTCTTGCTGTGCCATTCTGTGGGAACATATTGAACCTGCTCCGGGATAATCATCCCTAATACTGGTGTCTGCTTTCACACTGAATTCCTAACAGCATTACAGTAATCCCAAAGCTTTTGTTGACTCCAGGGACTTGGCCAAGTTGGCAGCCAGGACAAAAGGTGTCAGAGCCGCGTGGCTCAGGGGTGATGCCATCGAGGTATGGTGGGATGGGAAACGCCAGAACCATTTGCTTTTGGCTGGAGGAGCTGTAGTGGAACTTTATTCAGGTTTCCCATGGATTTATCCCTGTTGAAGGTCGTTTCCATATGCTTGGAGCAACCTGGTCTAGTGGAAGGTGTCCCTGCCCATGGCAGAAGGTTGGAACTCGATGGTGTTAAAGGTCCCTTCCAACCCAAACCATTCCATGATTTTTGTTTTAGTCCAACTTCTCCCCATCTTTCTCAGTTTTTTCCTCTATTTCTCTTCTCTTCCCATCCACAGATTTCTCATCCAGGGAAGCAAGTGGTGTTGGGGATAATCCCCAGGAGATTTGGGTGTATTTCCACCTCTGCACCCGATGATGAGCTGAAGTCTGAGACTGGAGAAGAGAAGAATTCAGGGAGACCTTTGAGTCCCTTCCAGTGCCTAAAGGGGCTCCAGGAGAGCCAGAGAGTGACTTTGGACAAGTGAATGGAGCGACAGGACAAAAGGGAATGGCTTCCCACTGCCAGAGGGCAGGGACAGATGGGATATTAGGAGGGAATTCTTCACTGGGAGAGTGGGGAGGCTGTGGAATGGAATTCCTAGAGAAGCTATGGCTACTCCGTCCCTGGAAGTGTCCAAGGCCAGGTTGGATGGGGCTTGGAGCAGCCTGGCTCTCGGTTGATGTGAAGGGCAGTGATTGGGATTCCCAATCCCTGTAATCTGCTGTAGCAGTGGGAGTGAGGCTGATCCATCCTGGCCATCAGAACTTCCCATGGTGCTTTTGCTGTCAAGGTTGCTCCCGGCTACAAACTCCTCTGCTGCCCCCAAATTTGCCCTTGGACCTTCTTACTAAAATCCTGAAAAGCTCCTCCACCACCTTCCCTTCATCCACAAGGTGGGAAACAGTGCAGAAGGATCAGATCCATTAGGAAATGGTCTTGCAGGGATTTTACAAGGAGCAGATATGGGGGACTCATTCCATGCCTTGACATTGGTCGCCCCAAACTCCACATAATGGAAGCCAGCAGCAAACTGTTTTGAGTCAGGGATGCCTTTTCCCATGGAAAAGAGGGAGGTTTTATCCCATACCATCCCAGAGCATCAGTGGATGTGTACGATGGTCCTGCTGCTACCTGGAATGTCTGGCTGAGTGTCCTCTTCCTTCTGGGATTTGAGGGTAACAGTGGGTTTTGCTGAATCTTCCCTTCCTGACGTGGAGCAAATCCCATGGCGAGGGATAAATCTTCATGTTGGGAAGGGTTTGCTTCCAGAAAACCCTTTGGCAGAGATTTTTGGTTCTTTTTGGAGCTACTTTGGGTTCCGAGTGGGAGTTTTTTACCCCCTATCAGGAGCTGGGACATGCTGGTGGCTCATTCACATGTGTCCTGATAGTCCTTAACCCTTTTATTTTTTTTCCTCTTGCCTTTTTGGAAAGAGCAATTTGGTTTTATCAGAGGTTTTTGGTCTCTGCTTTGCTTTTTTCCTTGGGGTAGTTCTGCTTCATCCCTTTAATCTCTGAGGTTTTCCCCGGTGCTGGGGACCATCCTGGCACCGCATCCAAGGTTCAGCTTCTGCTCCCCAATTTGCATTTGTCCGTGCTCCCGTCTCGCTTCCAAGTGCTGGAAGATCAATGTACCTGTCACTCACTGCTTCCCGTCTCGCCTCCGATCAGGATTAATGGCACAGCTCGGCACTGAGCCCCGATGGAGACACATGGGAGGGGTCTTGGTGGCCAAGGATTGACAATGGGTGACCTTGTGGTGCCCAGGTCATGACTTAATTTAGTTCTTTTCCCCATGTCTGTGCCCGCACAGGAAGCTTTTCTATCCCATATCCTGTTCCTACAGCAGCAGTAATCTCTTGGATTTGGGAATGTGCACTCCTGAAGTTCCCCTTGCTTATTTAAGTTCCTTTTTTCCCATCAGTATCTGAACACGATTTACGCCACCATTATTGTGGTTTCCCTAATCCATCCTAAGCAACATCATCTTCCTCTTGCCTCACAGATTTAGAATCACATAATCATGGAATAGTCATTAAGGTTGGAAAAGAGCTCTGAGATCATCAAGTCCAAATGTTAACTCAGCACTTCCAAGGCCACCACTAAACTCTGTCCCCAAGTGCCACATCAACACGGCTTTTTGGGACATGTTTCACTAGATGAGGTTGCTCCAAGCCCTATCCAATCCATGGATGGGGCAGGCACATCTTGTCTGGGCAACCTGTACCAGGGCCTCCCCACCCTCACATGGAAGAGTTCCTTCCCAATATTCCATCTAACCCTGCCCTCTGGCAGTGGGAAGCCATTCCCCTTTGTCCTGTCACTCCAGGACCTTGTCCAAAGTAATTTTCCACCTTTCTTTTAAGCCTCTTTTAAAAACAGGTTTCTCCAGACCCTTCTCCAGGTGAAATATTCCAGGAACAAACTCTTTTTATTCCCTCCCTGCTTCAACTTCCACAGGGGGCCAATTCCTGGTACTTCTCTCAGGAAAGTAAGAGAATAAATAAGGACCCTTGCATCCAACCCCTTTCCTAAGGGATGTGTGTGCTGGTATCTCCTGCATCCTACCTGCTTGAAGCACCCTTGTAAGAGATTTTGGTAACAAATTCCCTGTCTCAAGGTCAGCATTGGACAAGAGGAAACAGGGGAAGTTTTGTTTGGATATTAGGAAAAATTTCTTCCCTGCAGGGATGCTTGGGCCGCTCAGGGAAGTGGTGGAATCATCATTCCTTGAGGGATTTAATAGCCTGTGTGGATGTGGCACTTGGGGACGTGGTTTAGTCATGGCCTTGGCAGCAGTGGGTTGATGACCTTAGAGGTCTTTTCCAACCTTAACAATCCTACATTTAGAGTTTACACCAGGATTTTTTTTTCCCTGGGAACAGGAGGCGCGCAGCGGCGCCCGCGGGATTCGCGGCTCCGCAGAAAGCCCCGAGCTCAGCAGCGCGCGGCCCTGGCTGATAAATGATGCTCATATCCCATTCGAATATGATGCAAGCAGTTTTTTTGTAGTTTGTCTTCCATGGCGGTAGTAAAGTTTTTAATTAGGAAAGCTAATGAGATCGATTAGTCATTAGAAGTGACCTCTGGATCGCGGCGAGGAGTGGGGATGTGTGCGCCGGGCTGATAACGGGGGACGCTGGGGTATTGTTTGTAATAAAAGCGTGAAGTGTTTGATTTGAGTGAAATGTGCCACGGGGAATACATCACGCGGAGAGGAAAAAATTACAACCCTGGGAGCCTGTAATGAAGGGAATTAAACCAACATCCTGTCTAAATAACATGATTATCTACACAAAACCCCTCAGCTAGCAAGTAATAATAGAAAACGGAGCTCTTCGGAGAGGCTCTTTGAGGAGGTGGTTAATGCTGGAGTCGCGCATCAGGCACTTTCCAAGGAGCAGCTTCAGAATGAATACACCATCCAATTACCTCTGGGAATAGAGTTTACCAGGTGCCAGCCTGTTTTGGGGAAGGAGGAGGAGGAGGGGGATGCCTGCAATAATTTGGGATCTCTCTTTCTTGTCAGGCAGGAGTTTGATGCAATTCTGGGTTGATTGGTGGCAGCTCAAGCTTGTGTGGGGGGCAAAAAGGTGTTAATTATGTATTCAGCAAATTCCCAGCTTCGTTATTCTGTGAGGTTGGAGTGGAGGAGGGGAAGGGGCAACTTGTGCTGTTGCTGGCTGGGGAGGATGTAGGATTGAGGCTCTCATCCCTTCCCCAGTGGGGTGGAAGTGCTTTGGGTACATGGCTGGTGCTGTATCCGTGTGAGGTTGGGTATGTCCACATGTCCTGGGTGACAAAAGTGACAGAAGGCAGATTTAGGTGGGATACTAAGGAGAAATTCTTCCCTGCAAGTGTGGTGAGGCCCTGGCAGAGGTTACCCAGAGAAGCTGTGGCTGCTCCATCCCTGGATGTGTCCAAGACCAGTTTGGACAGGGCTTGGAGCAGTCTGGGATGGTGGAAGATGTCCTTGCCCATGGCAGGGGGTTGAAGTGGATGGTCTTCAAGGTCCCTTCCAACCCAAACCATTCCATGAGTCCATGATTTCAGGTCAGTCCCACCATCACCATAGCTGGGATTTCATCATATGTGTGGTGTTGGGCCCTGCAGGGGTTAGCACCTCTGTTCTTTTGTTGTCCCCATTTTCCTGTCCTAAATACAGTTCCCTGAAGGAAAAAACTCCAAGTTTGCTGGTACTTGGGAGCAATTTTAATTGTAATTAGAGCTTCAACTTTGCAAAGGCTTTAAAAGCCCACGCAGAGGTTTGGTCACTGCACTGAAGAATTTGATCTGCTACAAAAAAAAAAAATGCTGGGATAGGGAAAGAGCAGTGAAATCCCATTTGCTTTCCGTGTTCTTTCCTCTCTCCTTTCTTACCTCACCTCTAAAGTGACCTCTGAAGTGCCTCACCTCTAAAGTGGCTGCAATTCCTCTAAGTCATTGAATCATCAGGTGGTTTCTACTGGAAGAGAACTTGGAAGATCCTTTAGTTCCATGATTTATCCCATGGGTTCAGATTGCGGAGCGTTGCGAGCGTCATCTTCACCACAAAAAAATTCCAGTGGTTTTTCTGTCATGGCAGAGCCTGGTTTTTGCCTTTTTCCATCACCAGAGGTTATAACTTTTTTTTTTTCCTCAATTTCTGAATGGAAATTTGTGTTGCCTGATCCCTCCCAAAGCCAACACAAGTCATCAACTTGTTGGGAATGCTCAAGAAGGAAAATACTCCCTGTATGAAACTGTAAAGCTGTGAATTGATGTTGCCACTGTTGCAGGGCAGTGGGGGAGCTGTTCCCTCCTTTCTAGGGAATGGTGTCAGATCTAAAATGTATTTCCATATTTTTCCTAATTTACCTGGCAATCCACCTTATTCTCCCTCCTCTCATAGAGATAAACATGGGGATGGGTCAAACATTTTCAGTGGAGATAATGCTCCCATTTTTCCCCTCCCAACCTCTCCATAATTTTAATGAGAGGATCTCCAAGAAAAACAGCCGGCCCTTTAAATCAGTTATAAAACCCAGAGACCGAGGCTCAGCATGGAGTGTCAGCTTTAATTATCTGGGCAGTTACAGCTGTATGTTATAAAAGTCGGGCAATTAGGTGCATTCCTGAAAGCTTGGGAAAAAAAAAGGGGCTCGTGGAGGAAAACCACAGTCAGACATAGAACTGTTAATTGCACGAAACATTCTGCAGAATAACCCAGGATGTAGATCATCCTGCAACAGAGAATCCGGGAATGCGTAAGGTTGGAAGGGAGCTTAAAGCTCATCCAGTTCCCTATCCATGGAAGGGACCTTCCGTTATCCCAGGTTGCTCAAAGTCTCGTCCAACCTGGATTTCAATGCTTTTGGGAATGAAACGTATGATGAAAATGCCAAGGATTAAAGGCATACATTTATTTCCAGTGTGGATGTTGGGATCCAGGTGTTGTTGGTGAATCCATGATTCCCATGGTAGTCTTTTGCTGATGGGCTGGTGTAGCCAGTCCCAGGCACATCAAGGCCTTTCTGTTACCATCAGCCATACTGGTCCCATTCCTGAAACTTCACCCCTTTTTTCAGGTGCTAAAATGTTGGATATAGGATTTAAGCTGGATGTGGGACCAATGGCCATTGAAGTTGATGATCTTAAAGGTCTTTTCCAACCTTAAAAATTCTGTGATTCTGTGAGAATGTCAGTGAGATCCCTCCTGTGCCCATCCACACCTGAATTTTGAGCCTGTTTTTCCATGTTTTTTCTCCTAGGATCCAACTTCCACTTTGTAAGGAGCCCCCCAGCCAACAAGGTGATAAAGACGCGCTACAGGATTGTGAAGAAGAATGTGGTGCCTCCAGCCTTATCATCCTTCACCAGCCCCCTTCCCACCTGGAAAACCAGGCGCCCTGTTCCATCCAGGTAATTCTGCCATCCCTGGAATGCAGCTGGTTGGGATGTAGGAGCTATGGGAACTCCCATGTTGGTTCCGTGTTTTTCTGTCGCATCTTCACTGTTTAATTTCTCTCTTTGTTTGGCCTACTCTGAGTTTATTGACTTAAAGTGTAAAATCATATTAGGAATTGTGTTATCCTGAGCTGGTGCCAACAGCTTATGCCTTTGGCTTCCTATGTATTCCCTCTTGGAATTAATTGTTTCCATGGAGCAGTTAAATAAGCTGAAAAGAGGATGAATAAACGTGTGGATGTTGGTGATGAAGGGGAGCGTGTTGAATGCTCCAGACTTCCACTAGGATGTAGGTGCTGTCCCAAACTCATTTATTCCCAATTATCTGGATGGGTGAAACATCCAGAAATATTTTGTCACTGCCTAGAGAAGGCACTGAAGGTGCCATAACCTTGAGTTGGAGTATTCCTAAATCCATAGAGGTGGAGATGTTTCCAGGGAGTGTCACAGAGGCCAAGACAAGACCCAGAGCTTGTGTAAAGCAGAAAGGTTGTTAAAATAATTGATTCTTTAGAACAAGGTGTGATTAGAAGCAACAGGTTTGGGGAAAATACAGATTTTGGCTATTTTTAGGTCAGGAATAGCTTGTCCTCCCACTGAAATGGTAGTAGTCATGGGCAGTATTTTGGGCAAAGAGAGTCTGTTCTGCTCTTCTCCAACTTTGTTCTCCCTGCTCCAGGTGGATTCCTCCAAAAGTCATTCCCCAGCAATGCCCTGAGGATTGGTGGCTTTTATGGTAGAGCTGTGGTGATTGTTTTCAAAGCCTGACTTTGGCTGGTATTTCCCTTTAAAAGTGAATTTTGGGATTCCCAAATTGGTATCTGAAGCGAGGGTTGGCTTTGGAAGAGTTCAGGGTGATGAAGCAAAGTATGGGATAAACAGAGGGATTGGTAAAAAAGGATGGGTCAATTATTTTGTGTATTTTCCAAGCTCTTGGTTGAGAAACTCCTCATCTCCTGTAGTCTACTTGTCTCAAAGTGCTTCTTCCAGTATGGAACCTGGGATCCTTTTGGGCTCATGGTCAATCTTACCTGCACCACCTCCTCCTTTGTCTTCACATTCTGCTTTTGCCTGTGATGTTTTCCCACCTGGGCGCCATCCTGAGATCCACACGTTTTGTTCTGGGTTGCCACCTCCATTTGCACATCCTTGAGGACCAAGTTCCTGCATTTCCCTTTCCAGAAGCAAACCACGTAATTTTTTGCCTGCTCCATCATCCTGCGATTTCATGGAATCAGAAGATGTTTGGGTGGGAAGGGAACTTAAAGATCATCCAGTCCCACCCCTCTGCCATGGGCAGAGACACATTCCACTACCCCAGGATACTCCAACCTGGCCTTGGACGCTTCTAGGGATGAGACAGCCACAATTTCTCTGGGAAGCCTGTGCCAGGGCCTTAACACCCTGGAACTGTCCAGGGCCAGATTGGATGGGGCTTGGAGCAACTTGGTATTGTGGAAAGTGTCCCTGCCCATGGCAGAAGGTTGAAACAAGATGGTCTTGAAAGTCCCTCCCAATTCAAATTATTCTGTAACTTTCAGCCTTAATTAATAGAAAACAGCTCATCCTCCAGCTGTTGGGCTCAGCTTCTTCCCTCACACCTTGTTACTCCAGATCCGTTTGGTTGATGGATGGGCAAGGATAAGCTTCAGGCATGGAATTCAGAGCAGGAATGTCTGGGATCTGTGTGGTGGCTCTTGCTCAACCCAGTGTTGATTTCCCAAGGAACGACCTCGTTCTGCCGCGATTGGCTGAGAGCTCCCACTTGTAGGATCATTTTGTCTGTATTAATCTCCGACTTCATTAAATTGGTGTAGTTTAGATCTTACAGCTGCTTCAGACAAATCTTGATAAAATGCCATCAGCAAATTAAAACAATTATGCTTTAAAGAAGCAATAAATCTCCATCTACCAATTACCTTTGTTGGGGGTGATCAATCACCCGGCCTGTCTGGAGGAAGCACATGGCAAATGCTTCTCCTGCACTTTTTATGGGATTTTTTGCTTCATCGTTCCTATCTTGGATCTGTCACAAGCAAGACATCAGGATCTGCTTTTTTCCTGATTTTCTTTGCTCTTCACAAAACACGGAGAAGCTCTGACAACTGTGGGGCACTGCTTTAGTCACCTCAGTTTTATTTTTCATACTGATTAGTCAATTATTCTTAATATTTCTGTTTTTCATTGCAATAATTGCAATGTTTTTACAATAATTTGGTATTTTTAATATCCTCATCCCCTTAAGCCAGCCGTGGGATGTCAACTGGTGGTGCTACCCTCCAGTGCTACTCCCAAGCTGGTTCCCAACTGGCACCAAGGAGAAATTTCTTCCATGAAGTCCAGGTTTTTGGGTATCTGGAAGTAATGTGCCAGGGTTTTGTTTTGCTGGGACATCCAGGATGTCACCCTATTTACCAATAAATCCTCAAATCACCAGACTAAGATGAAGAGGGATGTGGCTTTGGGAAATGAGTGACAGGGAGAGTTGCTGGAGGTACCTGATGTCAGTCCCTTGGGAATGAATTCCATCCTCCCCTTCTTGCTGGGTTGCATAAAACTGGGCCCTGCTGCTGACTTTTCTTCGAGGCGATAGGTGGGAGTATATTTTAAATTAATTTTACTCCACTTTTTGTAATATTTTTGTTTTAAATAGATTTATAAGCAACTCGGGGCCTATTTCTCCAAATTTATGAAGATAATTTTCACTCTCTTGATAAGGTGAAATTTACACCTGCTATTTCCATATTAATTCACATTGCTAAGTGGATCTAATTTTCTTCCGTTCTTCTATCTGGTGAGTGTGGCCTTTCCTAATGCAATTTCCCCCTCACTAAATCACTGTGATCGGGAGTCATGATCGAGTTAAATTAACTTAAATTAATTTACTTAATAAGAGCTCCAGATCATTGTGAATGAGGTTAAGATTTATTGATTCTCCTTTTCACTCCTCCCCCTTATCTCCCACGGCTTTGCTGGGAGCGCAGCTCACAAGGGCTGTGATTTGCTGGCCTTAAATTTTGGTCGCTCCTGGTGACATTGAGGTTGATCATCGCTTCAAAATCCCAGAGGGAGATGTCCTCTCTCCTCACAGCCTCCCTCTGCTGGGAAAGGGATGGGATGAGGGATTTGCCATGGAGGAGTTGGGATGGATGAAGTGTTGCACTGAGATTTGAGAGTGATGCTTCTTCTGCTTCCAACCTCTTTCCGGGGTCCACGTGGATGTGGCTACCAAAAAAATGGGATGTCCATATATTATAGAGGCAGCAGAAGAATTCTTGGGTTGATCAGAGGAATGGAACACCTTTCCTACAAGGAAAGGCTGAGAGGATTGGGATTGTTTGGCCTGGAGAAGAGAAGCTTCAGGGTGACCTCAGTGCAGCCTTCCAGTGCCTGAAGGGGCTGACAGGAAAGATGGAGAGGGGATTTTTGCAAGGAGTGACAGGACAAGGGGGAATGGCTTCTCACTGAAAGTAAGTAGTGTTAGATTGGATATCAGGAAGAAGTTCTTCCCTGTGAGGGTGGTGAGGCCCTTGCACAGGTTTCCCAGAGAAAGTGGATCCCCAGGGAAGTGGTCCCAAAGCTTTCAGAGCTCAAGGAGCATTTGGACAACACTCTCAGGCACAGGGTGAGATTTTTGAGGTGTCCTGTGCAGGACCGGGGGTTGCACTAGATGATCCTTGTGTGTGTCCCTTCCAACTCAGAATATTCTAGGATTCTATAAACTCCTTCAGAAGGCTTCAGTTCTCCCTCTGGAGAGCCAAAACCACTTTTAAGACATTTTTGGGACCAGAGAGCCCTTTGAGTTGAGCTTATAGACCCCCAGTAGGGGAATGGAACACTGACCCACTTTGAAGAGTTTTCTTCTCAAATCCTGCTGCAAGTGTGGAAAACAAAAGTCACCTGTCTGCAAATAATGAGTTGTGTCTGGCACTGCTGGGAAAACTCTGATATTTCTTCCTGAAAACTTTGCGGCGCCTCTTGAGGGAGAATCCTACCCCTCCAGCACTATAAATAAGTAACGAACAAGATAATCCAACATTTGTCAGAGAAATGCCAGCTCAGGAGAAAGGAACTCGTCAGTGGAGGATTTGCTCATGTAGTTTAGTTTAGTTTTCTTTATTCCTTTTATTTTCTTCTCTTTTGTTCTGTTCTGTGGCCTGGAGCGCATTGAACAGATTAAGATGGAAACAGTTGTCACCATCCCTGGGGTGTTCAAGAAATGACTGGATGTGGCATTCAGCACTCTGGTCTGGTTGGCAGGGTGGTGACTGGTCAAAGTTTGGACTTGATGGTATTTTCCAGCCTAAATGATTCTGTGATATGGTGATTACAAGGATTTCTCCCCCAGGTTTCAAAGATCTGAAGGCTTTAGGGATTCGAGCTGAAAGATAAAGTGGTTGATGCAGGTTTTGAAATGGGGCTCAGCCACATTGGTGAGTGCAAGGTCCACTTCTCTGGGAAAGGGGAGATACAGCTGAGCATCCAAGAGGAGGAGGAACCACCATCCCTTCCAGTCATCCTCTGCAGGAGGCTGGGATATTGTGTTCTAGGTCACTTGGACCACACCAACCTCCTTGTCCCATTTTTCCTTTCCTTCACAGTGGGTGGTTTTGGGTTTCCAATTTTCTTTTGCTCCCTTAACAACATCTTTTAGACACCAATTGCCAACCGGCTGACCCAACTCATGATCCAGTTCAGACAATCATGGAATGGTTTGGCTTAGAAGGGACCTTGGAAGAGCATCTGGTCCAACCCCTCCTGCCATGGGCAGGGATGCCTTCCACTAGATCAGGTTTTTCCAGTTCCTATCCAGCCTGGCCTTGAACACTTCCATAGGATGGGATGATTGATTTCATGCAGCCCCTGTCATCCTTTCCCAGGGAAGCCTTCCTGATTTTCCTTTCCATTTTTCTGGCATTCCTTAAGTGCTGTTACAAGTTTCCCTGTGGAAGTGATTTCACTGTCTTGAGATAATGGCACAGCACCAGGTGCCAGTCCTGGTGTGCTGTTAGTGTGTAATTAACCCTTTCTCCCTAAATCCATGGGAATAGAGTGAGAATGGGAATCTTGGTTATGGAATAGAGTCCCATGTTTCCCATTGGGTGCATTTCAGTTCCTGTGCCTCATTCCCACAGAATGGTGTGGTTAACTTGTCATGGATGAAATGAATGCTAAAATTCAATATATCCCCTCTCTTTTGGGGAGGAGAACGTATCCTTGGGAATTCCAGGGACGCTTTCTCATCATTTCCATCTTCCTCTTGTTGTATTGGAGACAGACAATCAGGGTTTGCACGGAGTCATCCACCATAATCCCACTGATGGACAGTAATGGGTCAAACCAGACTAAATCCATCGCTTCTGAGCTTTTTGGTTGCACTCTGAGGGTCCCTAAGAGGTCAATCCATTCAGGAAACGGGATGGGGTCACCCAACAACTGTGACTCCTCTGGGAGCTGTTGGGAAGTGCTTGGGATGCGTTGGTTGCTCATTGTACAACCCAGCAATTGTTGGGTTGAGGTGGTGGTGAGACCCTGGCACAAGCTGCCCGGGAAAGATGTAACTACCCCATCCCTGGAAGTATTCCAGGTCAGGCTAGACGGGGCTTAGAGCAACCTGGGACAGTGGAAGGTGTCCCTGTCCATGGCTGGAACTCGATGGTTTTTAATGTTCCAGACTGTTCTGGATTCTTTGTTCATGATCCTGGTAGGTCAGCAGTTGGAGCTGAGAACAGAGAGCAGAGTGTGGGGCCGTAATTCACAGTGGATGGAGCAAATCCACATTTTCTGGGGTGTCATCTCAAAAGTTGCAGAGAAAACAGGGAAAACTGTTAACGTCGGCTTCCACGGCGGAAAATTGCCGAGCGCTCCGACGGGAGAGGCTTTAATCGACGTTCCCATATATTGTGAGCAGACAGGGATGGGCATTTTAAAGATCTCAGCAAATGCTGTCTTTTCTCCTTGACCCATTTATTTTTTCCACCAGTATGTATCTTCTAGGGTCCAAGAGGTGGGATCCCAACCTCCCAAAACCAGTTTGGAGCACAAACTGGATGGATGTTCTGAGCCAGACGCTGCTTTAAGTAGTGCAAGTGCTTCAGTCTCCCAGTTTTGGGGGGTTTCAAGCACAGCTTTTTATGTTGCTTATTTAATTGGGATGATGCTCCAGTGGGATTTTACCTCTGGGTGCTGATTGCTCTGGGATATTCCCGAACAGAGGCGAGGGAATCGTGAGCAGAGGGCAGAGGTTGGGACACCGGGAGTTAATTTCCTTTTATCAAGATGATAAAATCCCCCCTCCGCCTTCCCGGCTTTTGCCGCGTTAATCTGCGAACGGAGTTGGAATGTGACGAATGGCCTTAAAGTTCCTGTCAATTTTTTTTTTCCCAAATTCATTTGACATGAAAGTGAGAAGTAAACAGAAAGCCTGTGGTTAAGCAGATAACTTGGAAAGCCTTTTCCATCACATTTAAAAACGGCCGTGTCATGGATTCTGCGAATTGGCGGCTCCTATTTTGTTTGATTTTATTTTGTCTGTGTGGTAAATTTTCTTTTAATAATCCCGACGTGGTTTGACGAGGTTTTAGGCCTCGGATTTTTTTTGAAGGGATGTTAAACCATTCTCCAAAATGACATCTCATTAAAGTGAAATTCATCTGCTGGGATTGGAGCCGTTACAGGCAGGAGGGAACAGTAACTCCCATTTGGAAATCCATATTTTTTGTTTCTATAGGAAATACTTTTAATCCCTTTAATGAGGCTGGGATGAGATGCACAACCCGGATTGTTTCGGAGCAGCCCTGACATCTGGCCCAGCATAATCCAGTTTCTGTTCTGGACTGGTTTAGAGGCTTTAAAAAACAATGGCACCTCTTTGGGGCAAAGCTGGGGATTAATCCTCCCTGTTACTGGTGCTCCCCTCCTTCCCAAGAGACAGACACTGGGGAAAAGTCACTCCTCTCTTCTGTCTTCCTTTGCTTTTTATTTATTTCTTATTTCTTATTTCTGTTTCTTCTTCCCTATTTAAATTTTCTTTTCTCTTTTTCCTCTTTCCCTCTTTCTTGTTATTTTCTCTTTCTTCTTCCTTTCCCCCTTTTCCTTTTCTTGTTTTCCTTTTTAAATTGTTTTGGCTTTGCTATATTTTTTCTTTTCATTTTTTTCTAGATTTTCCTCTTTTAGTTTTCATCTTTATTCCTTTTCCTTTTTTTGTCTTCTTCCTTTTTCACCTTTTTGACTTTTTTCTCTTTCCCTTTCCCCCCCTTTCTTTTTCTCCTTTTTCCTTTTTTCCTTTTTCCCTTTTTTCTTTACTCCTTTTATCTCCTGCCCTCCTTTCCCTTTTTTCCCTTTTCCTTTGTTTTTTCTCCTTTGCTTTATTTCTTTTTTCTTTTCCCTATTTCCTCTTTCCTTTTTTCTTTCATCCAATTCCATCCTTTTTTACCTTTTTCCTTTTTTTCCTCTTTCTTATTTTTTTCCTTTTTCATAATTCTTTTGCCCTCTCCCTGCTTTTTCATTTCCTTTTTTCCTTTATTTCCCTCTTTTAACTTTTTCCTTTTCTTTTTTTCCTATTTTATCTCCTTCTTTCCTTTTCCCCTTTTCTTCTTGTTTTTCTTTTTCTTTTTCCTTTTTTTCCCCTTCTCTTTCTCCTTTTCCTATTTTCCCCTTTTCTCATTTTTCCCATTTTCCTCTTTCCTCATTTTGTTTCCTTTCTCTTTCTCCCTTTTCCATTTTTCCTTTTTCTCATTTTTCCCTTTTCCCTTTTTTGCTTTTCCTTTATCCTTTAATTTCCTTCCTTCCCTTTAAATATTTTTTCATATTTTCCTTAATTTCTTTTTTTTCCAACCTTTTCTTTTTTCCTTCTTCCTCCACTTTTCATTTTTTCCCTCTTTTTTCCCCTTGTTCTTCTCCCAAACATCCCTCCCAGCCGGTTACTTTCCCACCTGGCAAACTCAGCAGCAAATCCAAGTTGCGCAGCTTCCAGCAGGATTCAGGGACTCCACCACTCCGACTGCCTGCCCTGACCACCCCCATCCTCCCATTCTCCCCAGTCCTGTCCAATTCCTGGGCAACCTTGTGCTGGGAGGTTGGATTTTTCCTGCTTTTCCGTGAATTCCAGGCTGCCGGCGCTGGGGGGAAGCGCTCCCGTTCCCTCCTCCTGGGTCAGCCGCAGTAATCGAGCTCCACTTCGGAGGAAGTAATGAAACCAAAATAAAAGCGGGACTCAGGGGTTAATGACCAGCTCTAAATGCACATGAACATCCTTAGGAATAATGGGATTTTCCTTTTTTAATTTTGGTTAATGGAGTCGTCGCGTTTCGAATGGATTCCATTAAAAAGAAAACTGCCACATCCGATCTCGGGGACAGTGAGGGGTTATTTACTCGGCAGGGTGTTGTGTGGATCTTGGATCAGCTCTTCCCTGGAGCCTGGAGCATCCTTGTTGGGGAGCACAGCCTTCCATAACCTGGATCTTTTCTTCCTGGGAAATCTTGCAGCTTCATCCCCTGCTGGAGCTGTGTTGGATTTGATGATCTGGAAAGGCTTTTCCAACTCAATCCATTGAGAGCCCCCAACATGGCACTGGTTTCCTGCTGCGTGAGATGTTGGATTTGCTGCACCCTTTGGCATGAGATCACAAAATCCCAGGATCTTTTAGGTTGGAAAAGACCTCCAAGATCATCAAGTCCAACCTGGGACTGATCTCCACCTTGTCACCCAGACCAGGGCACCGAGTGCCCCATCCAGCTGTTCCTTGCACACCTCCAGGCATGGTGATTCCACCACTTCCCCGGCAGCCCATTCCAATTTTACTTTTTTTTTGTGAAAAAATTCCTTCTAAGATTCCCAAGTTGGATGGAAATCATCTGGAAGTCATCCAGCCCATAGCTTGGATAACATAATTGGAGTGTCTTCCTGCTGCCTCATTTCCCCCCGTCCCAAACCAAATTTGATGGTGCAAAATCACTGTTGGAGAGCGCGGTGCCACCATTCCTGACTGGAATCAGTGGCATCCTCAGTGGAATTTTTACCTGGGTCAGGGCAGAGTTTCAAAATTGGTCTCCTGGGTGAGGCATTTTCAGTTGTTGGGCTTCACAGATCAGTCTTGGAGGTTCAAATCAACTCCTGGTAGATCAAACCATTCCCGAGGATGTTCAGCAGCTCTTATGGATTGTCAAGGCCAGATGGGAGCAAAGCAAGGGATGTGGTTCTGTTGGAATGTGTTTGATTTGCAGTGTGAGTTTTGGATCCTCAGCACCAGGTTGGCTCTCTAGATCCACTCTGAAGAGTCCCCACTACTTTTGGGGTGCTGTGGGTCAGGGACGAGGAGATTCTGGAACCCTGATGGAGTTTGCAACCAAAAGATCCTTTGGAAAAAGATGAACTGAGATGATAAATGAGATAAAAAAAGGGGACTCTGCATTCCAGGAAATGCTTGTTTGGAGAGGTGCAGGGGACTTACGAGTGGCTTGGGGTGAGGAACCGTGTTCCAGTTCCATCAGGGTGCTCCACAAACATTCCCAGCCCCCAGGGCTGGACAAACCAAGTGGAAATATCCCATAGGGACTAAAACCAGGCTGGAGGTCATCACCTCTGTTGTGTCACAGAGCAGAGGTGGTCATAGTGGTGCCACTCCTCAATGAGCTTCTGGGCAACATCTTCCTGCCTGGCTGCTCCCACCATTCCATCCCATGGAATTTTGGGTTAATATGTTTTCCTTAGTGTTTCTAGTAGGCTGAGAGCACCTGCAGGGGTGGCTCGAGGAGGATTTGCTCAGGAGCAGTTTTCATTAGCCAGGATTTCTTTTCCTCTGCTTTTGTGAGGCCTTTCTGTGTTTTCCGAGTCCAGCAGCTGTCAGAGAAAAGCGGAACATCCTTAGCAAGGAGCTTTAGAGGGATTAAAAGTTGGGAGTTTGCAGCTGTGGATCAGCAGTTCTGGGTCGGGGATGGATCATCTGGTGCAGGAACTCAGGTGGGAGAGGTGAAAATGTGGGCTCAGGTAACTCAAGAGGTCTTCTCCAATGTTGGGTGCCATCTCCAGGTGCTGGGACACCAGATTGGAGATGGTCCTGCCCATCCTATGGTGGAAAAAGTCAAAACTTCTCTGAGTGCTCTGGAGCTGGGCTGGGAGAGCTGAGGGTGTCCAACCTGGGGAAGAGAAAGCTCCAGGGAGACTTTAGAACCCCCTCCAGTGCCTAAAGGGGCTCCAAGAGAGCTGGAGAGGGACTTGGGACAAGGGATGGAGGGACAGGACACAGGGAATGGCTTCCCACTGCCAGAGGGCAGCGATAGATGGGATATTGGTAAGGAATTCTTCCCTGGAAGTGTGGTGAGGGGCTGTGATGGAATTCCCAGAGAAGCTGTGGCTGCCCGATCCCTGGAAGTGTCCAAGGCCAGGTTGAACAGGGCTTGGAGCAACCTGGGATAGTGGAAGGTGTCCCTGTCCATGGCAGGGGGTGGAACTGGATGGTCTTGAAGGTCCCTTCCCACCTGAACCATTCCACAATTCCATAAAAAACTTTAATTATGGCTGTAATGATATTTTTTGGCTTAGGGTCTGGGATGGGCTCCGGGCAGTCAGGACAGATGCCCTGGGAAGGGAGCAGAGGATTGATCCTTCCCCTTCCAGTCTTGGGATTCATCTTGTTCAAAGTCCCCCAGGGACTGAGCATGGTTCTGTTGGGATTTGGAGCCTGACTGTAAAATCCTTTAACCCTCTTGGTGCTGCTCCCTCTGTCCCAGGGCATCCATTTATTCCTACCCAGGTACTCCAGGATAAAATCTCTCATGGGTCCATGAAGTTCCAAGTTCAGCTCTTCCTTTTCTCCATCCAAATTCCCCAAACACCAGCTGTAATTTTAAATAAGATCAATTTTGTGGGGTATTATTCACCTTTTCTAACCCAGGCTTCAACAGTAATGGCATAGCTTGGCCAGATGAAATTTCCCTGTGGATAAAGTGTTCCAAATTGGCCACATGCTGTATTTAAAACTCATTTTGAAGTGGTTTGGACTCTTTGGAAGTGTTTTTTTAAGGCTAATTATGCCTGCTAACAGCATCCCATTCAGAATATATTTTCCAGTGCTGTATATTTACACACTCCCTGTTTTTTCACCTGACAGTGACAGCTGTGGGAGTGAGGAATGTATTTAATTCCTAAATATCTACTCTAATAAGAGATTAGTAATGGCAGAGCTGCTTTTTTTCCACCCTTTTCCCAGATGGTTTTCCTTACAAAGGATTGTAACTTCTCCAAGCTTTCAGCAGATCGAACCCCGATGTTTTCCTGTGCCAATTCCAGTGTGAAAGTTGGGATTTAAAAGAAAAAGCACCCAAAAAAGGAGGAAGAGCAAAGCAGAGCATGGCTGAATGGCAGCTCCACAAGGCACGAATTCCCTGAATGACTTCTTATCCCGATAAAATTGGGATAAATTCCTTTAAACTTTTCTGTGAGCTGCTGCGCTGAGCCGAGTCCAACTGGTGCCAGCATCTGGGCTGAGCTCCGGGCTGTGCCCGGGCAGGTCTCCGAGCTCAGGAATGAGCAATCCGGTTTTTGGGGGCAAAAAAGGTCACTTGGCAAGTGCTGGAGCATCGTTCTCCACTGATTAATTCTGTCCAGGCTAAGTAAACATTTAGGCTTCTTTCAGGCCGAAGGATGGATCCATCTGTTTCATCCTGGTGGGAGAAATCAGGGAGTATCCTGAGCTGGAAGGACCATCAAATCCAACTCCTGGCCCTGCATGGGAACGTCCCAACAAAATAAAAAGTATAAAATACTCTAAAAAAGCTGGAGAAAACTCCTGGATTGGCAGCTGCAGAGGGATCCTAAATAAGATCTCTGAGAGCTTCACTGGGCATCAGGATCCGTTTTCCAGGAGCTGGAAAGGGCTTCATGCAATAGAGGGAAGGAAGGGAAGGAAGGAATTTGTACATTTCTCCCATGGGTCAAATTTCACCCTTGGGCTGAGTTAATGAAATTTCTAATTGAGTTTAAGTGTCTGTTGTACTAAACATGGAGAAAAAATCCTAAATAATTATATATTCATATCCAAAACCTACATAATGTTTGGAAGGTTCCCTGCCCATGGCAGGGGGCTGGAATGACATGATCTTTGAGGTCCCTTCCAACTCAAATTATTCTGGGATTACGTAATCAGCTTTCTCAGTCCCTGGATGTTTATTTCCTTCTGCTGCCTTGGAAATAATTGGAATTAGCTCATTAATACCAACTAATATCCCTCCTACCAGATCTGGTCTCTCCCCAGCAGAGCACTGAGATTTCCTCTTTCTACACCCAAATTCTCTGTCTGACAGAGCTTCCTTTGGGATGAAGCCATTGTGTTCCCTTCCAAACCTTGGTTTTATTCCATTAGGGAATGTGTGGATGATGCAGGACCATCCAGCCTCTCTTTGGCTCTTCCAGGGCTGGATCCTGGCACCTCTGTGTGGGTTTCAGCATGAGGCCGGATCCGCCACCGCCCTTGGCACCGGCAAAGCCGACCATCTGCATCCGGCAGCTTCCCTGCTCCCGGTCCATCCATCCATCCATCCCCAGGTGCCAGTCGGGCTCCGCAGCATCTGCAGCTCCTGCTGCCCTCTGGGCTGGCCTGGAAGGAGGATTTGCAGAAGGATACGGGGAGGTCTGAGAGGTCACAGCTGTTAAAGCTGGGAAAGTGGGAAAAAAAGAGCAGAGGGATTCCCGAAGTTGGCACGGATCCCGCGGCCACCTGTCTGTGAGCAGGAATCTGAAATTGTTTTGATTGCAGATAATTTCCTTTAATTCCCCCCAAATTAGTGGAGATTTAATAATTGCTTCTGGAATTGTTGGTAGTGATTCCCGGTCTGTGTTCCTGCCATCCTCTGGTGTGGAAAGGAGGATGTAAACGTAGGCAATGAGGGGTGAATCTCCAGGGAAACCCCAAAGCTATTCCAGTTCAGGGTATTTTATATGGGCAAAGGTTTTATGGCTCAATAAGGAGGAGCAGGGAGTGTCAAAGGTGATGTCTCTGCAGCTTTAAATTCCTTTTTAAACCCAAGGATGAAAGGGGGCAAAGGGGAAATGTTATTTGTGTCACGGGAAGGAACTTTGTGGGAGTTGTGGGAGACAGGGAATGTTTTTCTGTCCCCTCCCTCTAACAAATTCCTGGTCTCTTCTGCATGTAAAATAATGCTGTTTCAACTCAAATCAGGGTGTGGAATCGTGGAATCATTGAGGCTGGGTAAGCCCTCATTGACTTGAACCATTCCTTCAGCACTGCCAGTGTCATCACTAAACGATGTCCCCAAGTGCCACATCCACATGGCTTTTAAATCCTTCCAGGAATGGTGATTTCACCCCTGTTAGGGGCAGCTGTGCCAGGGCTTGATAACTCTTTCCATGAAAAAATTCATCCTGATGTCCATCCTGAACCTCTCCTGGCACAGCTTTGAGGCCATTTCCTCTTGTCCTGTCCCTTGTTCCCTGGGAACAGATCCCAAACCCCACCTGGCTGTTAGGGAGTTGTGGAGAGCCAGAAGGTCCCCCCCGACCCTCCTTTTCTCCAGGCTGATCCTCCCGAGCTCCCTCAGCACTTCCTGGTGCTCCAGACCCTTCTCCAGCTCCATTCCCATCCCTGGACATGCTCCAGCTCCTCAATGTCTGTTTTTCTGAACTCTCGAATTTTTAAGAATAAAAAGCTGATGAATAAGGAGGAAGGGAAAAGGACTTCCTTGTACAATGTGTGAAGATGCGGGATTAGAATCGTTGAGTCATGGAATGATTTGGTTTGGAAGGGAGATTTAAGACCAGTTTCACCTCCTGCCAAGGGCAGGGACACATTCCACTATCCCAGGTTCCTCCAAGCCCTGTCCAACCTGGCCTTGGACACTTCCAGGGATGGGGTCCACACCCTCTCCAGGCAATCTATTTCAATCCAATAGGATTGACTTGATGTGCTACCCCTGTTTGTAATCCCTGACATTAATTCTGTGTCATCCATGGGTTTGTGGATGGACAGGGAATTAGGCAGGATCTTTTTGGTCCTAGGGTGGGCAGCTCCTCATGGATCTGCATCATTCCCACCTGTGCACAGGTGACACCAACCAACTTGCAAACATGAGGGAGGGCAGGAGTTGCATTGGCTGCATCCAGAGCTGTGACAAAATCCTCCGGGGGCCGGGATCCACCTGGGAGGGCATCTTGGCAAATCCTCTGTGTGAAATCCAGTAGAAAGCACTTTGTGGAGCATCCAAGAATGCTCTGCTTACCCAGCTTTGGGAGCCTTTTTGCCTGCGTTGGTGAAACTCTCGCCTCCTATTTTTCCCCTCTTTTTTTTTTCCCGTCGGCGCTGCTGAAGTGAAGCTTCCTCAGGCAGGTTTTTTACAATTTGGATTTGATGAGAACAGTCGGTTACAACTCCTCGAGTGCCGTAAAAGTTGATGCGATGGTCGCTCCGCGCCTGTGCTCATTTTTATAATTTTTTATTTTATGAAACAGGACAGGGAGCTTAGTGACTTATTACTATTCATTTCGTTTCAATGCAGTAAATATTGATTCAGTTGGGGCTTTTCAATTTAAACCACTTGCCGATTATATAAAATATTACCAGCCTCTGGAATTATGCTTACGGATCCCTTCGGCTGCTCATTAGCGAAGGAGTGCAATTTTTAGATCCCTTTGCTTTCATCATCCAAATAAATGGGCCGAGCTCCCTCTTCCCAGGGAAGGTGCTGTAGACTCAGCTCGCAGGGGCTTGACAGCCTCGATGGAGCTCTTAATTTGGAGCCGCTTTCAAAGGATTTTGTACGTGGGTTTTTTTTTCATTTTGAGACATTGAGGTCTCTTCCTCTGATTTTTCAGAGGCAGAATGACAGCTGGGATAAATGGAGCTGGTTCATCCTGCTCAAAGCAGCTTCTCCTGCCTGTGGGTAGTTGGATGTTGCTTGAGCTCCAGTGATCTGTTTACATGAGTTGAGAGAAGCAGGAACAGAGGTCTGGGAAGAGGGAGAAATTGGATGAAATTCCAGTGGTGGAAAGGTCTTGTTAGCTGTGGTCACTTGGGGTCATCTGTGATGGACATTCCCATGGCAAAACTTCCGACAGAACCAGCTCAGACAACTCACAAAGTGTTGCTTCAACATTGTGAGGAGGTGTTGGAGCCCATTCATGTAGGGATGGGGTTAAATAAGCCTTGGGAAAATGATGTTGGTGCCACCAGAACTCATGGTATTTGGACTGTGGGATGTTGCTTGGGATGTTGCTTGGGATGTTGGGTTGGTTTGGGATGTTGCCCATCCTGAGCCCACTTCAGGAGTTTTCCCTTCCCATTGTTGGACCTTTCCATCCCCACTGTCTCCTGGTGAGCCCTTTAGGGTGTGAGCTCCTTGCCATGCTCCTCCTGGCATCTCCTCATGGAAGGACATGAGGGCAGGATCATGAAAATCAAGCTCCTTCTCTAACCCATTTGTCCTGAGGACATGGAGACTGGGACACAGGCAGATCCAGGATATTCTGATGGGATTTGAAAGAAAGAAAACAAATCATACGTGAGGGAGCATCCCCTACAGTTGAGAATTGTCACTTTTGGGGGTTAATTATCGGGGAAGGAGCCTCCTTCAAGTGGTTTCGGGTCCATCAAGATGAAAAGAGAGAAAAGTCTGGACTGACTTCAACTTCTTGACCACTTTTAAACCCAACCAAGAACACGCAATGTTCAGGACGAGACTCAAGAAATTGTCTGGTTTAGCAAGAGCTGTATTAATTGGATCAATGTTAAAATGTGATTTAAAGCACATTGTCAGTGGAGCAGGGGATTTGGCCGAGGACCTGGTTCCAAGGGTGAGTTACGATCTCGGGGCCAAGATGTTCTTCGCGTTATCCTTTGTGCAGCACTTAACCCGTGGTGGATTTCCCCAAAAATAACTAATGATGTGACCAGAAAGAACCTGGATGAGGCTTCAGACTGGAAAAGGAAGAGCTAAAAACTCCACTGCTGTGGAGCCAGCTTACATAATTAAACACTGGTTTAAATGCCGCTTTTAGGCCAGGTTTAAGGGTGGTAGTAAACAAACTTTGCAATAATCAATAGTTCTTAGTCTGCCTGCATAATTCAAACTCATCAGCCCTTTTCTCCCCCAGTGGTTCAGAGCTAATCTCACCAATTGGTTGCAGTAGGATGTCGTGGTGAAGGTGACCTGGAATCCCTTTGTGTGAGTGGGTTTTTGTCAGCTAAATTCAAGGAATTTATCCTTTTTAATGCAAAACCTTCGTGCAATGTATTCATCAGGTTGCTGGCTCACCTATTGCTGGAGATGAATGTGTATTATTTTAATGCTAAGATTAATAAGGACTTTCTGAAGTCCTGCTTGAAGTATTCCCTGATGGTATTTGAGGACTTAATTTGAGTGTAAAGCTGGGATAATTGTGTGGCACTGCAGCTCATGGAAAGCACAGGGAGTTTTGGAGCAGGGCAGAGCTTCCATGGGAGACTGGCACAAGTTGGGTAAAGGCTTCCCCAGATCCCCGTGGAGTCCCTGTGTACACTTCAACCACTTTGGGATTTTTAATTGCTTTGAAAAATCATGGAATGAGCAGATAATCTGGGTTGGAAAGGACTTTTTAAGATCATCTTGTTCCAAACCCCTGCCATGGGCAGGGATTCCCTTCCACTATCCCAGGTTGCTTCCAGCCTCATCCAGCCCGGCCTTGAACACTTCCAGGGATGGGGCAACCACAGCTTCTCTGGGCAACCTGTGCCAGGGCCTCGCCATCCTCACAGCAAAGAATTTATTCTCAATATCCCATCTAACCCTGCCCTCTGGCAGTGGGAAGCTGTTTCCTGTGTCCTGGCACTCCATCCCTGTCCCTCTTCAGTTTTCCTGGAGCCTCTTCAGGCGCTGGAAGGGGCTCTGAGGTCTCCCTGGATCCTTCCCTTCTCCAGGCTGGACATTCCCAGATTTCCCAGCCTGGCTGCAGAGCAGAGGGGCTCCAGCCCTTGGAACATTTCTTCAGCCTTCTCTGGAGTCTCTCCAGCAGCTCCACATCCTTCTGACGTTGGGCCCCACAGCTGGAGGCAGCTTTGCAGGCGGGGCCTCAACTGAATGGGACAGAATTCTTCCCTCGCCTGCTTTCCAAACTGTGGGATGAGCCCAGGACACGCGGGAATTTCTGGGTTCCAGCACACGTGGCGAAATATTGGGGTTTGTAATGTCATCCCATTCCCATCACTGCATTCTGGTGGTGTGGGTTGTTTCACATGCCATAGAACCACTTTGGGATTCCCTAGGCAAAGCAGAAAGCTGGAGATTTTCCTTCTGTATTGCCAAGCCAGATGGTTGCTCCCATTGTGCCACCTAGGAGAATTTCTTCCCAATATCCCATCTAACCCTGGCAGCAGGAAGCCATTCCCTGTGCCCTATCACTCCATCCCTTGTCCAAAGTCCCTCTCCAGCTCTCCAGGAGCCCCTTTAAGCACTGGAAAGGCTCTGAGGTCTTCCTGGAGCCTTCTCTTCTTCAGGGACAAGTTCCTTTTATTGTGATGGAGATGCAGAGTCGTTTGTCCTTGTTGATTGAGTATTTATGATGGGAGCTCTGGATGGTGTTTCTCTCAGATTGGATTTCTGCAGCTGGCAGCTGCTCCTGTCCTCCCCAAAGGTCCCTTTTTACCTGTCAGGACACTCTGGAGCCTTTTACCTGTTTATTCTTGTCCTTTGATTTAATCTCTGGCCACTGGGGTGGCTGTAACACCGTAGTCTTCAGAATTTTCATTCTGCCCTGTATGTATAGGTTGGATTTCTCCTACTCTTTTTTTTTATTTTATTATTTTTTAAATCCTGATCAATATTCAAGGACCATAAAAACGTTCCCCACTTATCATGAGCTGTTATCTCAACGACTCCTCACCATTATTAATAATCACTCTCAGTGTCGTGTATTGCTCTTCCTTATGGCTCCCGAGGCAAATCACGGTTGCAGGGAAGGAGTTCTAATGGTCAAGTCGCAGGCTGGGGAGGAGCAGAGCTCTTTTGCCTCTTTCTGAAAGCAGGACAACAGGTTTGGAGTAGTTTCTGTGGTTCCTGGTGGCCACCTGCTGAAGGGGAACCTCCTGAATTTAGTCATGCTGTGTCCTCCTGCAGGTGGTGACATCCATGGAGATGCTCCGTGGGCATTTTGGTACCTACCTGGCATAGGGATGTGCAAATGTGAGCTGGTATGCAGGTGCATCCGAGGTGATAGAGCCTAGCCAGTCCCGTCAAGATACTGGGGAACCCCAGAACCTCTCAAGCTTTGGTGTGAGATCTTCCCCCTTAAGGTATTTGAAAACCATAGAAGGGTTTGGGTGGGAAGGGACTTTCAAGATAATCGAGTTCCACCCCCTGCAGTGGCTAGGGACACCTCCCATTATCCCAGGTTGCTCCAAGCCCCATCCAACCTGGCCTTGGACACTGCCAGGGATGGGGCAGCCACAGCTTCTCTGGGAATCCCATTTCAGGGCCTCCCCACCCTCCCTGGGAACAATTCCTTCCCAATATCCCATCTAGTCCTTCCCTCTGCCAGTTTAAAGCCATCATCTAGACCTGGTGGTTGGCAACTGGTTCTGGAGGGCCTTGCTTGAGCAGGGCGTTGGGCCAGACTTCCAGGGATTCCTTCCAGCCTCACACATTCTGTGATCTCTCCTGAAAACCTCTGGGCATTGCTGTTGTTGATCATGGCACATCCTCTCTTGGGGCACTGGGACATCCAGAGGAATTTGAGATTTGTCCAGAGAAGCTTTGGCTGTCCCATCCCTGGAAGTGTCCAGGGTCAGTTTGGATGAGGCTGTGAGCAACCTGGTCTAGTGGAAAGTATCCCTGTCCATGGCAGAGGGAGTTGGAATGAGATGGTCTTTAAGGTCTCTTCCAACCCAAACCATTCCTGGATTTTATGATTTCACATCAAAAATTAACCCTGGGCAGGTGGTTGGACTCTCCTACAAACCTGGAGACAACTTGATCTTGCATGAACTCTGAGATACCTGGAGTTGCTGGTGGATCAACGAGCTCCCATTCCCACTTTCATTCTGCCAAATAGATATTTCCAAACCCACTCTTGAATTCCCAATCCATGCTCCTCCTCCTGCTGCCTGGTTTCCATTGCTGGATGATGGCCCCAAAAGCAATGACCCCTCCAAAGCTTGACTAATGAGCACCATGCCACCGGGAAAGGCAACTTCCTTCTTTCCTTCTCCAAGTCAGTGGTGGATTTTATTTTTTCCCCGTTGTTTTGGGGGTTGTTTTTGTTTTCTGTTTTCCCAGCTTGGCACGGTTCAGCGCTTCGGCCTTGCGAACTTGAACGCCCGGATTAATTTGTGGTTAGATCTCTGTTAAGATTGCATCCACTTCCCCAGTCAGCACTTAATTGGCAGTTGCTTGATTTAACAGCGTGGGAGCCGGCTCCGGAAAAATGGCTTGGATAAATCACTGCCTGACGCCAGAAAATAGATATAATCTCAACATTAACTACATTAATAGTAGCAGGAGCCGAATTAAGAAAGCCATAAAGTAGAGGCAGGAGAGTATAAATTATGGCCATCTCGCTGTCTTCTTCTCCAGGCTCTGCTTTCTGTCCTCTCCCTGCTGGTAGGATGGGATCAGTGCTGGTCTTGGATCCAGCTGGGTGGCATTCAGCTCTGCTGGGGACAGGGAGAAGAGCAATTCCCACAATTCACACCATTCCCAGCTCATGGGATAGCACCAGAGTGGGTCTAATCAGTTTTAGTGGCTTAGTTGATTACAGGGATCCAAGATGTTGAAGTCTGGATTTGATTTCTTCCCTCCGGAGTCCCGACCTGGGATATGGGGTCTTTTATGGGCTCTTGTCACAGGGATTTCGGGGATGATTATTTGGGGTTGGATAAGGGGAGAAAAGACATTTCCTAATGATGTGGATGCAAATCTATGCAGGGCATGTGGTGAGGTGGCCAGTTCCCAGCTCCTGGAGAACCCCCAGGAGATCCCTAACTTGTGAGTGTCCATGTTCTTCCCAGGGAGAGCTTTGCCTTTATTTCCCATCTGTGAAAACCAGGGAAAGCAACTCAGGATAAATGCTGTGAGGGCGTGTTTTTCCCGATGCTCTGGATAATGGTGAACTTCACAACTTCTCCTGCTCTTCAGGAGTCCCAGGAAAAGTGTTCCTCTAATTTTTGCATGCCATGGGATGCCAAAAACCTTCCCAGCTCTTCCAGCTGTTGCTTTATCCGTTTGTGCTGGTGTTGACTGTATATAAATTCAGAAGCACATCTGGTTGGTTGTTCCTTTTTTCCCTTCAGTCAGATCCAACTTTGATTCAGAAGGTGACAGTTTAGGGTTTTCTGTGGACATATTGGAGTGGAGATACTCCACATGGAGATTTTTGGGAGTCCTGGGATGGAGGTGGAAGCTGAGCAGCTTCATGAGGACCAAACCCTCAGTGGGAACTGAGGTGCTGGTAGTACCTCCCTGCTGGTGAGAGGGGTTCCAGAGCAGGTAATGATGCCCTAGGGCATCATGAAAATCCTTTTCCATCTACTTCTCTGTGGAAAAATGGGAAGAGGGGAATGATGATGCCAAGGAAATCGCCTTGGAAGTTGCATCCCACCATCTGGAGGGTTGGGTCAGTACTACGAGCTGGAGGCAAGTTTTGGGGTCATTTAGGAAGTTTTCTCCATTTTTTGGTTGTCCTGGAGATTTTTGTGAGTTTTTTGGGAGTTTAGGGATTGCTCTGGGTCTGGTGTCAGCAGAGGGAGACAGCTCTGTGTGAGTCTGGTGTGGGAAAGGCTAATTTGAATTTAATGAGAGAGCAAGAATTAATTGGTTTGGTCTTTGGGTGCATGTTGAACACAATATGCCAAATTTTGATGGAGCCATCAAAATCCTATAAAACCCAAACCTGACCTGAATTTTCCCCCACAATCCCTGATTAAAAGCATCTCTGGGCTGTTTGGAAGTGCAAATGCTTTTTGCACTTTAAATGCCAGGGCTTTTAATTTATTTATTATTTTAATTGTTATTATAATTATTGATACATTCATTTTCTTTACTGATAAATTATTTTATTTATTTATATTTATTTTATAAATGTAGCATGTTATCTATCTCAAGGAAGCATCCACATTATAAAATCATGGAATAGTTTGGGTTGGCAGGGAATATCATCCCATTCCAAACCCCAGCCATGGGCAGGGACACCTTCCACTATCCCAGGTTACTCCAAGCCCCATCCAACCCACCCTTGAACATTTCCAGGGATGGGGCAGCCACAGCTTCTCTGGGCATCCTGTGCCAGGGTCTCACCACCCTCACAGGGAAGGATTTCTTCCCAATATTTCATCTAACCGTGTCCTCTAGCAGTGGGAAGCCATTACCTGTGTCCTGTCCCTCCATCCCTTGTCCCAGGTCCCTCTCCAGCTCTCCTGGAGCCCCTTCAGGCACTGGAAGGGGCTCTGAGGTGTCCCTGGATCCTTCCCTTCTCCAGGCTGGACATTCCCAGCTCTCCCAGCCTGGCTGCAGAGCTGAGGGGCTCCAGCCCTTGGAGCATCTCCGTGGCCTCCTCTGGACCTGCTCCAGCAGCTCCACATCCCTCTGATGTTAGCCCCAGGTCTGGATGCATAATTCCAGGTGGGATCTCACCTGAGCAGGGCAGAGAGGCAGAATTGCCTTTTTTTCTCAGGTTTATCCTGACCTTTTCTACTTTTATTTCCAGCTTTTTGGTTCAGTTGCACCCCCCTTCACCACGTCCCGTTTTCTCCCCTGGAAATGGATTTTTAAAAGCGTCATCTTCCAGCGAATTTTCCTTTCCATCTTGTTGTTTATTAGGCTCTTAAAGGCAAAGCTTGTAATGCGTCCATTGATCGAAATTCCAATTGAAGAGATGTGAGCACATAAAATGGTCCCGACCCTTTAATAATAGAGCGATATCCTTTGGAATGTAGGCAATGCAATTAGGACAAGGAACCAACCCCCTGCCCCTTGATGGGGGCCTTTGAATCATTTTTATCCTTTGAATATATTGTTCCATATATTCAGAGTCAGAACTGAGTTCCTTTAAGTGTCTTCCTGGTGAGTATCTGATGGACTGGCGCTCTCAGAAGTGTTGGACCTTTTTTTTTAATTCCTCTTTCTCTTGGAAGCAGATCCAAATTTTTATAGATCCGTGTTTATTAATTATGCATGTCTACATTTATAAAATATATATAATATGTATTTTATATGTGGATAGAAATTGGGTGGATGGGCCGAGTCCAGCAGTGTGAAGGTCAACAAAGCCAAGTGTTGGATCGAGCACTTGGATCACAACAATTTCATGGAATGCTCCAGTCATGGATAAAGGGCTGGAGAGATGGAAATGGGCTTGGAGGTGCTGGTGGCAGTGGCTAAACATGAGTCCAGGGGGGCAAGAAAGCCACTGCCACCTGGCTTGTAGCAGCCATGTTGTGTCCATAGGCCCAGGGAAGTGTCCATCCCCCTGTTCTGGTAGTGCTGGGACAACTCCAGTCCTGGTAGGAATTTTGAGTCTCTCACAAGACAGACATGGAAGGGCTGGGATGTATTCAGGGAAGGGAATGGAGCTGGGAAGAATCTGGGGCACCAGGAGTGGCTGAGGGATCTGGGAGGGCTCAGCCTGGAGAAAAGAAGGCTCAAGAGGGACCCTCTGACTCTCCACAACTCCCTGAGAGGAGGTGGATCCAGCTGGGAGCGGGAATCTGCTCCCAGGGAACAAGGGACAGGACCAGAAGAAATGGCCTCAAACTACACCAGGGGAGGTTCAGGATGGACATCAAGAGGAATTTCTTCATGGAAAGGGTTGGAATATGCTGCCCAAGGAGGTGGTGGAGTCCCCATCCCTGGAGGTGTTCAAGGAATGCCTGGATGTGGCGCTCAGTGCTCTGGTCTGGGTGACAAAGTTTGGGATCAGTCACAGGTTGGACTTCATGATCTTGGAATTCGTGATCTTCATGGTCTTTTTCAACCTAAATGATTCCATGATTCCATATATGTTATGTATACACTTATCCGGGTGTAGACAGCGTTGGTATGAAATATTTACTGGATCATAGAATTACAGGGATGTTGAGAATTCACACCAAGGAGTCAGAGCTGACAATGCTGCTCCAGTTGTTTTGTGGGTCAGCTTATAAATGGTAAGGAGACCACCAGACAGATATACAACCACCTGCTTAAAATTTGGAGAAAAAGGTTTGGGAGTCAGCATCTGAATTTCTTATTTACTCCTTGAGTTTAATATAATGTCAGGAAAACCAATTCTTTGGGGAGGAAAAAATCATTTATACACTGTTTTCTCTGCCTTTGTAGCTAAATTTAATTTAAATTTAATTAATTAATCAAATTTAAATTTAGTTTTTAAAATGGATGTGTATCCATCCCCAGTCCAAGCTGTGGGCATGGGGTTTTCCAGAGGCAGGCAGTAGCTGGTGTTTTCCCAGCCGATAATTCCCTTTAGCACAGCGCCACTGAACTTCTTTAACCTCTTCCATACTGAGTTCCTGCTTTTCCGTGGAACCCTGCTCCTTGTCCAAGATATTTGCTTTAATTAAAATGTATCAGCTGTTCTGGCTCTTCATAGTATTATTGCTGTTTCCTGCATGAGGAAAAGAGCATTTAAAGGGAAAATATCTTTGGAAAAAGCAATTATCCCAGGTATTTTTGGAAAGCAGGCAGGAGGGAAAGCCTCCAGTGGGATTTGGCTCCGTGTCTGAGTGATTATTGTGATAAATATTCAGAGTTGGAACTGTTTGGGTCGGGATACGGACGCAGCATTGGAATGATCCTCAGCAATTAGCCTTCCTGGGATATTCCAGTGCTTGGAGCACATCCAGAGCTCTGAAATGAGATTCACAGGGGTGAGCAGAGGGAGGAATATCACTTCTGTGCCAGGACAGGGGAAGGTCTAGGAGCTGCTCTCACTTTCCCTCTGGTTTTAGCCCATCACTGAGGGTGGTAGGACACTGTCTGGGAGGTATTAAGGATTAATCCACGTGGACACAGGTCCTGGAGCTTCCCAAGCGGAACCACTGAATCCGGCAACACCTGCGTGGAGCGCCACGAGCTCCATTTCAGCTAATCAGAGTTAAACCCTAATGAACTTTGTCCAATCGCCTGAGCTAATGGGGGTAAAAGGAATCTAATTAACGGGACAATAGTTCCCGGTCTTCCCGGTGTAATCACTGATCCTCCGCCAGCATTAGAGCAGCGGGATGGAAAGCCGACTATTAGGGACCGTCAGCATTTCCATTCTCAGGCTCAGCCTAAGCGGTTTAATGGGACCTTGGCAGGGGGGTTTGGGCTGAGACTTGACCTACCTTGAAAACAGCTTTATCTTGGGAAATTGTCTTCTCCAGAGGAGCTTTTGTCTGATCTCCAGGGAGGTGTTTTCATAGCAGAAACTTTGCTGGAGAAGTTGGAATTGTTTCCAAGGATCCTCCCGTGGCTTGCTGTGGGATCAGGCCCAGGGCTGGAGGGAAACCAAGGAGGTGGTTTGGAGTTGGGCTGTCAGGGAGTGGGGAGGACAAGAGGAAATGATCTGAAGTTGTGCCAAGGGAGGTTTTGATTGGATATCAGGGAGAATTTCTTCATGGAAGGGGCTGTCAAGCACTGGAACAGTGCAGTGGTGGAGGAAAGAAGGCAGGATTAGATGGGATACAGGGAGAAAGTTCATTCCTGTGAGTGTGATGAGGGCCTGGCACAAGGCTTAAAGAATTGTTTGGGTTGGGAGGGATCTTGAAGGTCCCAACTCCCTGCCATAGGCAGGGACGCCTTCCTCCATCCCAAGTTGTTCCAAACCCCCATCCAAACTGGCCTTGGACACTCCAGGGATGGGGCAGCCTCAGCTTCTCTGGACAACCTGTGCCAGGGCCTCCCCACCCTCACAGGGAAGAATTCCATCCCAATATCCCATCTTTCCTTGCCCTCTGGTGGTGGGAAGCCATTCCCTGTCACTCCATCCCTTGTCCCAAGTCCCTCTCCAGCTCTCTTGAAGTCCCTTTAGGCACTGAAGAGGCTCTAACATCTCCCTGGGTCCTTCTTTCCTCCAGGCTGGACATTCTCCCAGGACAGTTCCATCCCTGCCCTCCTTACCTGGCCACACCAGTCCTTCAGCACAAGTGGTCACAAGGCAAATTATTTCCCCATTTTTTGTGCTTGACACATGGAGCTGGGTTTGTATCCAGGCTCTCCATCTCCTGCAAGAATGAATGGGGTTACAAACAATAGTAGGAATTTAGGAAACAGGGGCAGGGAAAAGAGCTCTCCTCTCCCACTGCTCTGAACTCCTCGAGGTGTTACTGGATCTTGTGTGTTTTTTGGAAGGTTTTGGCGGGATTTCAGGGCTTTCTCTGGCTTGAAGTGGGATCATGAGCCCTGCAGGAGCTGCCAAGTGCCGTGTGGAGCTTTGGCTTTTCATGGACACACTGGAGAGATGAAAGGGGATGGCAGCATGGGGCTGAATGGCTTTCAGAGGGAAATGGCAATAAATCCAGTGGGAGGGAATGATGACATTTGAGGGAAGAGATGGCATCCAGAGGGACCATTACAGGCTGGGCCAGTGCAAACCTTGGGAAGCCCAAGGCCAAGGTCCTGTAAGTGGATAGGACAATCCCAGGGACAGACCCAGGTTGCATGGGGAGTGGATTGAGAGCAGCCCTGAGAAGGATTTGGGGGTGTTGGTGGATGAAAAATGGGATGTGCCTCATCCATGTGTGCTGGAACCCAAAAGTTCCCTGTGTCCTGGACTCATCCCACAGTGTGGGCAGCGGGAGAGGAGGAATTCCAGCCCCTCCACCCTGCTCAGGTGAGATCCCACCTGCAGAGCTCCCTCCAGCTCTGGGGTCTAACAGCAAAGGGATGTGGAGCTGCTGGAGCAGGTCCAGAGGAGGCCATGGAGATGCTCCAAGTGCTGGAGCCCTTCTGCTCTGGAGCCAGGCTGGGAGAGCTGGGAATGTCCAGCCTGGAGAAGGGAAGGATCCAGGGAGACCTCAGAGCTCCTTCCAGTGTCTGAAGGGACTCCAGGAGAGCTGGAGAGGGACTTTGGACAAGGGATGGAGGGACAGGACACAGGGAATGGCTTTCCACTGCCAGAGGGCAGGGATAGATGGGATATTGGGAGGGAAAAATTCTTTCTTGTGAGAGTGGGGAGGAGCTGGAATGGAATTTCCAGAGAAGCTGTGTCTGCCCCTGGATCCCTGGAAGTGTCCAAGGCCAGGTTGGACAGGTTTTGAAACAACCTGGGATAGTGGAAGGTGTCCCTGCCCATGTCAGGGGGTTGGCTTGGATGATCTTGAAGGTCCCTTCCGACCCAAACCATCCCATGATTCTGTGGAATATTCCCCCTTAGTTTAGCCCAAAGTTGCCTGTAAATTTTGCAGCCCTTTGAGATCAACTGCAAGGAGATCAGGATATTTTGTTCATACCTGGGTCTTTCCAAGTGGAATTATTTGAAGAGTTATCCAGTCTATGTGAGGATTGGCAAGAGGCATCCTTCTATGGGATGTGGAAACTGGGGAAAACCATGAAAATCTCCTCCACAACACTTCAGTGCAGGTGTAATGCCATGTTTCTTTTTTTTTTTTTTTTTTTGTGGAGGAATCTCTGTTCTCATTGGTTGATAACCATTAAATTTACTTGCAACTATTTTCCTTTCCAGGTCAGGGGGAATTTATTGGGAAGGTACGTCTTTATTTAGGTAATTAGGGAGCTTAATAGGTGCTCATTGAAATTCATAATTTTTCCCAGGTTTTGAAAATGCTAAATGAGATCTGGGATGGATTATTATTTTTTTTCCTTGAGATTAACATTAAGCTGCATTTGAATGGAAATTCAGATTCAATTGAACCAAATTAAAACAGGGGTTTTTTTTAAGTGTTTGTTTCATAATTAGAAGTAATTATTGAAAGGAGGGAATTGTTTATGGGTAAATTAATGCGTTTTTGCCCGTCACTGTGTATTTAAAACTAATGGATCCTCTGTATTTATGGATGTATGTGGGGAAAAGACATATCCCTTTCTATTTTTAATTTCCAATCACTTTTCCAACCTCAAATATCATCAAGAATGGACTGAATGATTTGAATTATCCCAATCAGGTTCTTCAGATAAATTAAATCTTAATGTAGAAAGTGTTTATTTGATGTTTGACCTTTATTATTTTAAAGAGAAAGCATCAATGTTGATAAAAATGCCATAAATCAAACATTTTAGTGGAATTACTTCCTTTTAGCTGTAAATTTGGGGTCTTCAGGGATCTGATGGGTGAGGATAAAGATGGAGAAGCTTCCGAGGGGCATCTTGGAGCATTCCTGGTGTGTTTGAGGAACACTTCTAGCCCTAAATCCTGTGTTGTTTGCTAAGGAATGATGAATGACTGAGGAAAATGGGATTTTTGGGATTTTTTTTTTCTTCCTGAATGAGGATTTTCCATTGTCACCTCCCAGGCTTGTGGCAGACGAGCTCCCTCCTTCCTCACCTCTCTCCCTGTTGCTTCCCGTAACCATTGCCCCCGCGATGATCCGCTCTTTCCTCGGGATTCAAATGCCAGCATGCAAATGTGATTTCTGACTATGTAAGGATTACTTTCAAAAAAAAAATATATATATACAAGCTAAGCCCAAAGAAGAAATCCAGTAGTAAAAGAAAACCTTTCTTTAAGAGCCACTTGTATCGCCGCCAGTGCCAGGAAATCCTCTCCGTTTCAGCTGGCTGGAAACGCCGCTGGGATGTTCCTGCTCTGCTCGTGGGGTTGTGTTTAACTTAGAGACATCGAATACTCTAAAAATGTTGCATTTCAAGTGTAGGGGAATTTTTGTGGGGGTTTGGGTGGGGTTTTTGGATCACGTGGTCTTGTGTTGATGAGGGGATTGGGGTGTTAAGTGTGAGCAGGCTGGAGCGACTCATCCTTGTTTTTAACCTTCGTTTTCCATGTTGGCTTGGAAATCTCCCACTTTTTTTCCTTTTTATTTAGATTAATATATAAAATTATAATGTTAGATATAGATTATCTGAAGAGGGAATGTATTTTCCCAGCTAGCTCCTGGCTGAAGTTTTGGTGGTTTTACTCTATTCTGAGCAGGTTTGGAACTCCATTCTGAGAAGGGAATGGAGCTGGAGAAGGGTCTGGAGCACCAGGAACTGCTGAGGGATCTGGTGAGGCTCAGCCTGGAGAAAAGGAGGCTCGGGGGGACCTTCTGGCTCTCCACAGCTCCCTGGCAGGGTGGTGAATCCAGGTGGGGTTCAGGATCTGTTCCCAGGGAACAAGAGACAAGAAAAGAGGAAACAGCCTCAGGCTGTGACAGGAGAGGATTAGTTTGAATATTGGGAAGCTTTTTTCATGGAAAGGTTGGGCAGGCTGCCCAAGGCAGTGGTGGAATCCCCACCCCCCTAGGAATTTAACATCTGTCTGGATGTGACACTTTGGAATGTGGCTTAGTGGTGGCCTTGGCTGTGCTGGGAGAATGGTTGGGCTGGATGATCTTGGAGAACTTTTCCCACCTAAATGCCTGTGGAATTCTCTGAAGGATACAGCTGGGCTGTGTTTAATCATGGGAAATCAGACTTGGTCAACACAAGCACCTACTAAGCAGCAGCATGAAATGTTCTGAGTGAGGCAAAGTTGCTGCTTCGAGAGATGCACTGGGAAAGCCTGAACCTCGTCCTACAGAATCATGGAATGCTTTGAGTTGGAAGTGGCCTAAGAGATCATCTTGTCCAAACCCCTGCCATGGGCAGGGACACCTTCCACTAGCCCAGGTTGCTCCAAGCCCCATCCAACCTGGCATTAAGAGTTTTGTCAGCCTGGAACCTCCCTTTTTAACATTTTTAGCATCAGGCTCTGATTTTCCCCACAGTTGACGTCGAACCTGCACCAGCTACGCTGCCGTTTTTAAACATTTTTATGTCGTTCCTCCACCCCCTCTTCATTAAAAATTTTTCTTCCGCTGTCCACCCTGGGGGTGGGGGAAAGACAACCCTCAACCTTGTGTAGTCAAGGTTATGGCGATAAATTCCGGAGCATTGTCACTTCTATTCGGAGTAAATTGGCCGGCCGCTCTTGGGCTGAAGGGGAGATAATTTGCTGTAGTATTTCAAATGGATTAGAAATGGATTTGAAGGGAAAGTTCATGCCTCCCATTACAAAGGCTAGAAAGAAGACTATCTTAAGGCACTGTTCACACTCTAGCCTTCATTATCCACGCTTAATACCTTTCCTATTTTCCAGCGTTAATGAAATTTCCTGCCGGAGCGGGGCCTTGTGGACGGACGGGAGGACTCTTTAGATCTGCGGGATGCGCGGCAGAAAGGGAATTACAAGGCCCTCGTGTCGAGGGGCCCAGTGTATTCTTCAGGTCCTTGGCCCAGCTATTATCTCGTTAATTTTATCCTCTTTTGTCAATACAGTTCATTTCCAAAGGCCGTCCTTTCCATTAGGGTAACAATTCCACAGAGAGCTGGGATCCCGCCGCCGATGAAAAGCGATGGGAGTTTGGCTCTGTGCCCTCGCCGGTGGCTTTTCCCTGCCACCACCAGCTTGGATGTCACTAAGAGGGAGGGGGACACACACACTGGTGGCTGTGTTGGGGCCACACAAGCACTTGGGAGCAACAACTTGGATTCAGAGGGAAATGAAGGGTTCCTGTAAGTGAAGTTTGGGAAGTTGAGTTCCCTCCCCGCTCTTCTGTGTGGGTGCGGTTTTTCCATATAAAACAAAATTTCCCTTAAATTTTAAATCTCTTAAGGCTCCTATAATATAATAAATATCCTGCCTAATATAATAAATAATAAATACAATAAATATTCTAATAAATATTACTTTATATATATAAAAGGATGATGGAACATCACTGCTTGGACATTTGCACCACCCAGAAGCTGGAAATGGAGGTAGCCAAGCCTCCAGTGAGCTCAAACTGAGCCTCTGGTTGGTACTCCCCATCCCTGGAAGTGTTCAAGGCCAGGTTGAATGGGGCTTGGAGTGAACTGTTCTACTGGAACGTGGCCCTGCCCATGGAGGCGGATTGAAACTTGGTGATTTTGAAGATGCATTTCAACCCAAATCATTCTGTGATGATTCCATGGCTTCAGTCTGGTGGCCCTTGGGGCTTTGGCATGCCTGAGCAGATGTTCTGCAGAAGTTTTGCTTGGAGACTACCCAGAGGTCACTGGTCTCCTCAAAAATACAGCTTTAAATTAGAGGAGGTTCAACCCCAGTCCCTTTGGGGAATGAGATGAATTTTGATGTTTTTGTCAAAATCCTTGAAAAAAAATCATAGATTCATGGAATGGATTGGCAGGAACCTTAAAAATCATCCTGTTCCAACTCTCTGCCTCAGTGGGGATGTTCTGATACCACATCTGCATTTGGAGCCTCCCTCAGTTTGGAGCTTGGCCATCCCTAAGAAATTCTAAAGAGAGAAGTGTGTGACCACTTTGGTGATCTTGAGCAGGAAGGCAAGAAAATCAATATCCTGAGGATTTGGGGGATTCAAGCAACTGGGTGTTAAACTGGTGCTTAAACCAGGGAGTCAGGCTTAGGGGGTGTGAGCAGCCACTGGGGCTGTGCAGGGTTTAGGGTGGGCTGGGATTTATTGACATTGCAGCCAAAAAAGGTTTCATTTAATGCATTATCTCATATATATGTGCGTCTGTGTGATAATATAATGTATTAGGGCATGTATGTAAATTTATATTCAATAGATATTGAATGTATCTCTATAAATATAGAATATTTTTAATATATATTATCTACATATAATATATAAATATAATTATATAGATACAATATCTATTTGAATACATATAATATCTATTTAAATATGTTTACCCTTTATGTATATATATGTCTGCATGTAGTTTATATATATCTATAGTGTATCTGTATATCTGTAGATCTAGAGATCTGTATATCTGTGCCCTGGTTGCTTCCACAGCTGTGCCACATCCCAGTCTTTCCCTACAAATCAGAGTGTGGAATGTTGGATGAAACCCTGACTTCTTCCTTCCCCTCTACTAGAGTTAAGAAAAATATGAAATGTATAATATATAGAAAACAATATCTATATATTATGTGTATTACCTATATATTAGTGAATATATGTAATTCAATATATATTCTATATATTCAATAATATATTAATAATATAAAGCACTAAGAATAAAAATAGTATCTGGGCCTCATATAAATTATCTCTAAGTATTAATAAATATATATATTGAACATATCTAGATGTTATTGAATATATATAATTCAATATATGCATTCAGTGCATATATTCAATAATATCTAGAGATAATTGATGGATATAGGAGGCCCAGAGAATACAGGTGATAATATATAGATTTATGTATGAAAGTATCAATATTTGTTATTCCATGTTTTATATAGATCTTGTATTTCAATACATACAATCAGGGTATATATATTCAATTATGTGTGTATCTATATGGAAATTGATGTGTGTGGATAAATCTATATATAACCCAGAGATAACATATAGGGAATATATATGGAATTACAGAAGTCCTTAAAAGGACTGATTCAGTGGGGAAAAAGGAGCCCCAAATCCACTGGCACTACAGCCCCTGTGAATGGAGGAATGGAGCATCCAGGGGTCCTCCCAGGAATGTGTCTCTGGGAGGAATAGGAGATGGATGGAGCTGGGATGGGTCTTGTCACAGCCATGGTGGTGTTTTGCAGTACCTTCATTAGAATCCTGGAATGGGTTGGGTTGGAAGGTTAAAGCTCATCCAGTTCCATGGAAGCCATGGGGAAGGACGCCTTCCACTATCCCAGGGCTCCAAGCCCTGTCCAACTTGGCCTTGGACACTTCCAGGGATGGGGCAGCTGCAGCTTCTCCGGGAGCTCCATTCCAGCACCCTCCCTGGGAAGAATTCCTTCCCAATATCTTACCCAATTCTGCCCTCTGGCAGTGGGAAGCCATTCCATGTGTCCTGTCACTCCATCTCTTTTCCACAGTCTCTCTCCAGCTCTCCTGGAGCCCCTTTAGGCATGGCAAGGTCTCCCTGGATCCTTCCCTTCTCCAGGTTGAACACCCCCAGCTCTCCCAGCCTGGCTCCAGAGCAGAGGGGCTCCAGCCCTCGGAGCATCTCTGTGGCCTTCCTCTGGATCTGCTCCAACAGATCCACATCCTTCTACTGCTGGGACCCCAGAGCTGGACACAAAACTCCAGATGGGATCTCAGAAAAGCAGAGGAGAGGGTGAGAATCATCTCTGTCACCCTCCTGGCTGTTTGATATTTGATATTATTTGTATTGCCCCTGATGTGGCCACACAACCTTTCTTCAGGTCCTGCAGCCACTGCTGGATGCATCCGTGGTTTTGCTGGAGTTTTCTGGGATGTGCTGGGTGGTCCCTTAGTGACCCAAGTGTCCCTCATGCCATCGCCACCTTCACCCAACAACGCCACCGCCGTGACTCCTTTGCAAGTCACTCAGACTTGATGCTCCTCTCTGGAGCAGTTCTGTGAGGAGGAAACCCTGGGGGAACTAAAACGAGGAATTTATCCAATTCCCATCCCCTTTCCACAAAAACCAGGCAGCAAATTTTCCGAGCTCGGTAGCCAGTGGCAACAGCCCTCCGGAATGAATAGGCTGTCACGCTCAGCATTAGGAAATGTAACTATTCCATTTTCCAGCTCTCTTTTTCTTTGGAGCACATGTTCATTTAAAGGAAATGCTCATCGGGGTTTGCATTCCGCTGATAGGATAGCGGGATCTTAATTTACGGATATTCTCCGGTAATGCGCGGTTTATATACGTTCTGCTAATAGCATTATGAGCATAGTTTGGGCTAATACAAAATTAGAGCTCTAATTTGCATAAACAAATTACTGTTTGGATTAGCGCTAAATGAGGAAGGGGACTGATATTGGAGGAGATTTGATTTGGCTGCAGTGGCTCTGTTTGGATAATGGGGGATGGATAGGAACGAGCTGGGAGGCTGTGTTGCGGGTCGGGAAGGAGGTGGGGTGGTGCAGGAGGTATCAGGTCATGGAGTGGACAAGATTTTGGGTGACAGAGGAGCCTCTCTGGGGCATGTGGCAAGGTGGGGGGGGTTGGCCTCTTTTCCCTGTCAACCAGCAACAAGATGAGAGGAAATGGCCTCAAGCTGTGCCAGAGGAGGTTCAGGTTGGACATCAGAAGGAATTTATTCATGGAAAGGATTGTTAAACATTAGGATGAGCTGTCCAGGTGGAATGGAGTCCCTGTCCCTGGAGGTGCTCAAGGAATGCCTGGACGTGACACTCAGTGCTCTGGTCTAATTGACAAAGTGGTGATCGGTCACAGGTTGGACTTCATGGCCTTGGAGGTCTTTTCTAAAAGATTTTGGGATTCTGTGATATTTATCCCTCAGGCGTCACTTTGGAGCTTACTGGGTCCTTCAGAGTAACGTTATGGGCAACAGTAACTAGATCGCGATTCCCAATCCATTTCCATCCCACTGACTCAATATTGGGTTTGTGAATACTGGTGAATTTAGGGAGAGTTGAGGAGGTGGGAACAGGTCCCCAGCCCCACCCACTGGACCCTGCTGAGGTCCAGCATCAGCTCCAGGTGACTGGTGGGGATAGAAATGCTCTTGGGTGATTTGTCCCACGTAGGGATTGAGAAAAATCCTTCCAAGAGCCAGATCTGAGGGCAGAATAAAAATATTAAAGTTGTGGTATCTGATTAATAACAGGAATAATGATAGCAAAGATACAGACTCATGGAATGTTTAGGTTGGAATGGACCTTAAAGACCATCTAGTTCCAAACCCCTGCCATGGACAGGGATGCCACCCACTGGATCAAGTTGCTCAGAGTCCCATCCCACCTGGCTTTGATGTACTTCCAGGAATGTCAAAGATTGTAGAACTCCATAAAACTTGACTAAGGTCAGTGAAGGTCCCACCTTGCTGATTCTCTCATGGGATTGCATCCACATTTCCTTGTTTCTGCTGGGGGTAGAGGTGCAAGCAAGGGTGGGAGAAGTTGTGGGAGAGTCCCTGAAGGTAATTTTTTTGGTATTAGACATGAGGAATCAGAGCTTTTCCTCTGTCAACAGGAAGAACATCCCTGCTTCTTCCATACATCTCCATTCCAGTGGGAGCTGTCCCTGCCCTTGGAAATGGGGTTGGAATGAGATGATCTTGAAGGTCCCTTTGAACCCAAACCATTCCATAAGTCTCCCATTCCATGGTTTGCTCATGAAGTAACACCTCCTTGTGACATTTTCCCAAATTTGGGCTGACCTTGACTTTATTTTTCCTGCAGATCCCCATTGTTAAACCAAACCCGACCCTCACTCCAAGGTGGCAAATCCCAGCTCGTCCAACAGCGCTGGAGGAACAAAGGCTTCCGCTGCATCGGCGGCGTCATGTACCGGGTGTCGGCCAACAAACTCTCCAAAACTTCCAGCAGCCCTCTCCGTGCCAGGGACCTGGGCACCAGAACTCCCATCAGAGCAGGTGAGCAGGAATTTGTCCCAGTTCATGTCCAAAATCCATTGAGTTCAGTTTTTAGTTGTTTATTCCCAGCCTGTGGGTTGCGACTCATCCTCCGACCTCACAGAATTCCGGATGGTGGACATCCCATGGTGCCAAGTGCCGTTCTTGCTTTATAGTCGCTCCAAAGGGGAAATAATGTTGGAGGAATTAAAAGTTTAGGAGAATTGAGGTTTTCTTAAGTCAGACTTAATTCAAGCTTGTGGAGACACGCCGTTGAACTTGGTTTAATGGGCAAAATCCTGGATAACTTCAAACAGCACAAGGTTGAATGTGCTTGAGATGCTGATCAAATTACGTTCAATATTGACCTAAAAATTTGGGAAGATCATTCTGCAGATAACCATGGAATGATGCCCCATTTTGATGAATTCCCAGCTTTACATCATGGCTTTTATTGAATTTGTGTTTCAGCTCCTCCTGTGTTTGGCATCTTAAGTGTAACTCTTAAAAAAGATTAGATTTTAACTGTGCTTAAAGTATTTTTAAAATTTCTTCTTGGTCTCAAATATTTTTGCTCCCTAACTGTTTATTGAAAATTTTTGGGGATAGTTAAACTGGGGAAGGTGGATCAGAGTTTGGAGACTCAGAAAAAGTGACCATAAAATAGCTCAGGCATTTGTGGGAAAAAATTTGGATTTTTTCCAAGAGCTTTGCTACTGGATCAGGATAATCAACTGCACAAAACCAGCTCGAGGGTGGTTCTGCCTTAAGCACCATCTCTGGACATTGAAGATGTCACTAAAGACAGAAAATATCCTGCAGGAATGGAAGAAAAGGGGTGAAACCCAGGACATGGACAGGGATGTTGTTGGATGGAGTAGGGGATGGATTTCAGAACAGAGTTGGAGCACTAGGAAGAGTCCTGGGGAGAAGTGATGGCTGGAAGGACTGGAAAAGTGGAAGATCTGGGGCTGCCAAGCAAAGGAAGGATGCCTCTCCATGAGCAGGTGGAGCAGCCAAAAACCAAGGGGCTTAAACTGGTGGGAGAGCTTTCCAAGGACAAGGATGATGAAATGTTGGACTCATTTGGCTCTAAAATCTCCATTATTTTAAAGATTTTTTTAAAGAACAGGTGTAATGAACTTCTTTTTCAGGAGGTCCTGCCTCCCAGCAAGAAGGTGAATTTTTTTTATTTATCCAAGTGCAAGGAAGTCTCTAAATTTGTCTGGAAATAGACAAATGAGCAAAGTCTCATTTGGGCAACTCAGCAAAGGCTGATGGATTCAACCTGTCCATGAATATCCATCACTGGATTGGGACCAAGCAGAGAAACACCAACTTAGAGGCAAATTTCTGGAAGAGGGATGAAACCAATGGTAACTTGGGAGGATTTCTGCAGATTCAGACCTTAGAATTGCTTGTGGTGGGTACCTGAAGGGATTTGGGGTGACAGGGCATGGAACAGATGTGATGCCCCCATTTTTCCTTTCTCGCTGAAACCACGTCTTCTAGTGAGGTCTCATTCAGATAATTGGGTTTAATTAGTCCCACTTAGGGAGGGACGATTCCTTCCAGGTCTATTCCCTATAAAATACAATCCCATCTAATTATTATTTTGAAGATGTTCCTTATTTTGCTGTTGCCTCTTTCCCCCTGCCACATAGTACAAAGTGTGGCTTTGTAACCACAAAACCTGAGGAGCTGCTGTGAATCAGTATTTTCGTGTCATCTTTCATCTCTCCCCACAATTCATCCTCCTTCCCAAGGATGGATTCCACAGATTCCTCTTGCCTTAGGATAACTGGGCCTGGCAGGGCGGAAGATTTGTGTGTTCTCATCGGCTGCGAACGTTTGCTCAACGGTCTGTGTTTTCAACACTTGACAAAGTTTATTTAAAAGATGGAAAAAAACGGCTTTTCCTTTCCCTTTCAGTGCCAGGCACCATGTGTTTGGAATAGGGGAGAGATGGGAAATGCTCCTGACAGTTTAATAGCTTGGAGTTTACTTCCAGTGGGTTATAATTCTGCTCTTTCCCTGGATTTATAGGGTTGGGGTTTTTTATCTCTACTGTACAAAATCTGATGCCGGGCGCTGGGGCTGATCCATCCATTCCCAAGTGATTTATTGATGGATTCCCAGGCATTCCCAAGTGATTTATTGATGGATGCTGGTGGTGAGTGAAGATCTGATCCTGGGGATGCGCTTCCTGCGTCCTTGTGCTGTATTGGGATCAATCTTGAGGCTACCAGGAGCAATGGGAGGAGCAGTTTTCCATGGCTCTTCTGGAATTGGCTTTGTTGATGCTGGAGAGATGAGGAAGGCACATGGCTTGGGGACAAGGAAAGTGTCACTGCAATTCCAGGAAAAATTTTTGGAGGTGGTTTGAACGTAAAAAATCTCCCTGGAGCAATCACAGCATCATCACAACCTGTGCAGTTGCTGAGAACTTCGCTGTCATCCCACGTGCGGCTCTGCTCCCAAAGGATTTCTGTGCCTTCCACACTTGTCTCTGGAAAACTGCAAATAAAATACAGAAATAAAAAGACTTTTTATTTGCCTTTCCGGCTGGATAGGGATCTTGCATGTGGCATAGTTAATTACTTGGGCAAGGATGGAGAAGAAAACCCAGAGCTTAAACACTCTCTGCTCATCCCTGTGCAAGACAAAGATGTGGAATCACACATGGAAAAGCTCTTTCCCTTTGGGATAATTGGTATTTCAGCACCCATGTCTTTTTTCACTTTGCAGAAGTCTTGAAAATCGGCAGTGGGATGTTGTGGAAAGCATTGGCTATGTGGCAGTTAATTAAACAACCAGAATAATTTGGTTTCTCTGCTCACAAGGAACTTTCTTTCATTTCTTTCTCCAGCTGCTAAGGCATTTTCCAGAGTCTTGAGGAATTTCCATGAAATCAGGGAGAGAAGCAAAAGGTCCTGGGCGATGTAGAGTTTCACAAAGAAATACAGAAGGGGAAATACAAGATTGAAAGCAGCAGAAAGCAAATTAAGGTTTGACATTGTCCGGAAACCAGCCCTGACCCCAATCTCTGCACAAGTCGCTGCTGCTGCCGAGAGAGGAATTGCACTCTGTGAGCTGGGGCTGGCTCCAGCAGCGTTTTCCAGGTGTCCAGGCTATTTTTCCATGGGCAAATCCTCACCTGCATGATTTCTTCATGCTGAGGTTTTAGCTCTTGGTTGGAGAAAGGCTGGTGGCTTTGGGGACTGCAGAGGTGCCAGCCGGCCTCTTGAACAATGTGATTTTATTTATTGGGGTTTTCGAGTTGTCTCCATGACCGTAGATTCCAGAGCCTTGGAGATAACCAGGATTTTGAGCTCCCAAAGGTGGAGGCTTAAGAGGAGTTTTAAGTCCTCTCGAGCTGAGGCATCTCCCACACATTGTGATGGTGGCTCTGATCCCAGATAAACAAATTATTAATTAAAACATGGCTGAGTTCAGCCTTCCAGAACTGGGAGGGACTTTCCCTGCATCCAGATGCACTTCCTGTCTCCATCCTGCTGTGTAACGTCCCCTCCTGCCTCAGTTTCCCCTCTCTGCTGCAAAGGTGATCAGCTGGGGAGATGGAAGATCATGGAATCATGGAATAGTTTGGGTCAGAAAGGAGCTTAAAGACAATCTCATTCCAACCCCCTGCCATGGGCAGGGACATCTTCCACTATCCCAGGCTGATCCAAGCCCCACACAGCCTGGCCTTGGACACTTCCAGGGATGAGACAACCACAGCTTCTCTGGGCAGCCTGTGCCAGGGCCTCATCACCCTCGCAGGGAAGGGTTTCCTCTCAACAGTCCATCTAACCCTGCCCTCTGGCAGTGGGAAACCATTCCCCCTTTTCCTGTCCTTCCATCCCTTGTCCCAAGTCCCTCTCCAGCTGTCCTGGAGCCCCTTCAAGCACTGGAAGGGGCTCTCAGTTCTCTCCAGAGCCTTCTCTGCTCCAGGCTGGACATTCCCAGCTCTCCCAGCCTGGCTCCATGCCTTGGAGCATCTCTGGAGTCCCTCCTTCACTGCATCAGGCTGGGGACAGCTGACGGATGCTCCTGAGCACGATTTGGGCTGCAGTGGGAGAACTCCACACTCCACAGAGCTGGAAGAAAGTGCTCTCTGGCCTCCCTGTTTACCAACTAATTTTGGAAGTGCTGAATGTCACAGAAACATGCTTCCAACTTTTTCAAGGACGACGAAGTGCTCAGCGCTGCTGTTGGCCTAGCACTTGTGAGAATGCTTCTTCCTCAGAGCCACTCCTTTTTACAGAAGGAAAAGAAGGATTCAGGACTGGAATGTTTCCACCACCCGTCATCTGCCTCTTCTTGTAATTTTAAGAGGAATTTGGGAGGATTTTCTCTCGTGTGCCGAGCTTTGTCTTTTCCCTATGTCCGTGGAAACATCCCAAACTTCTTGTTTGTCCATCATGACCCTGTCTTCTGTCTTCAACACACCTTGAGTGTGTTGGGATCATACTGGAGGGATAAGGAAGACTTTGGTGGAGGAGAGACCAGCCCAATGCACCGAGATATGAGAGCAGGGAAATTTGAAATGTTGCTTTCCTCATGTTTCCACTGGTTTTGCTGTTGCTGGTGCTAGGATCCCTTTGTGCTCACTCCCTTTGAGGTGAATTCCTTGGGTTTGGGATTGCTCAGTCTCTTGCCTCTTTTTGAGCTCAATTCCTTGGCTTCTTCAGGATCAGCCCCTTGTTTTGGGATTGCTTTATCCCTCAGACACTTCCATCTCAATCTCTTGGGTTTGGGATTGCTCTGTCCCTTACCCATCTTGAATTAAATCCCTTGTCCTCTTTGGAAGTCATTCCCTTGGCTTTGGCATTGCTCAGTCCCTTACCTCTTCTGACCTCAGTTCCCTGGCTCCCTCGATCTCAGTGCTTTTTCTTTGGGATTATGGGATCCCTTGGTCCCTTTTGATCTCAATCCCATTGCTCCTTTTTTACTCAGTCCTTTGCCTTTGGGATTCCTCAATTCTTTCCTCTTCTCAGATTAGTTCTTTCTCTCTGGGGTTGCTCAATGCCTTGGCCACTTTTGAGCTCAGTTTCATGACCCCTTCAATCTCAAGGGTTTTTCTTTGGGATTGGGGAATCCTTTCAATCTCATTCAATCCCAATCCCGTGGTTTTGGGATTCTTCAATCCCTTACCCCTTTTGAGCTCAGTTCCTATGCACTTTCAATCCCTTGGCCCCTTCAATCTCAATCCCTTGTTTGTGGAATTGTTTTGTGTCTTTGAGCTCAGTCCCTCAATTTCTTTAAACTCAATCCCTTGTTTTTGGGATTTCTCAATCCCTTACCCTTTTTCACACCAGCTCCATGGCCCCCTCAGTCTGAGTGCCTTGTCTTTGGGATTGTGGGATCTCTTGGCCCCTTTGATCTCAATCCCTTGATTTTGGGATTGTTCAATCCCTCAGCCCCTTTGAGCTCAATCCCTTGGCCCCTTTTGAGCTTTATCCCTTGGTTTTGGGATTGTTCAATCCCTTTGACACCTTCACTCTCAATCCCTTGGTTTTGGGATTGTTCAATCCTTATATCCCTCTGGAGCTGGATCTTTTGGCCCCTTCAATCTCATGCCTTGGCTTTGGAGTTGCTCAATCTCTTTCACTTTATGAGCTCAATTCCTCAGCTCTGGAACTGCAGGGATCAGTTCCTGCTCCTGGCCCACATCTGCTCAGACAACATCCAACCCAGTGCTGCTTTATTAATTGAAGACTATTCATTAATTGAAGTTGCTTTGTTAATAAAACACTCGTGACCACCTGACTCGGGGACATTAATGGGATGCAGGGACAGTCGGGCAGGAAAACAGGAAAATCTGTGCTTGTTTAGAGGCAGCTCATCCCTTCTTTTTCTGTTGTCTTCTCTGGAATGAGGACTTGTGCTGTCCAGTGAGGGAAATAAATGACCCCCAGCAGCTGCGAGTGCTGATCCTCGAAATCCGCGGAACCCACTTAAATGAATAATAATTAAAGAAATAAATTTCCCCAAGTGCAGCCTCAAAACTTTCGGTTCAGCAATAAAGCCAAGGAGAGACTCGGAAAATGAATCGCTCGGCTCTTTCCGAAGGAGGCTGCGGTGGGAGAGGTGGGATGATAATGGAAACTATTAAAGGAGCCAGTGTGGTTTAAGGAAGCCTTTTCCAGGTCGTGTGGGAACAGGCTGGGGAGAGGTTGTGTGGTGATGCTGACACCTGAGGGATAAAAGGATTGAGCAATCCCAAAATAATGGAATTGAGGGGGAAGGGGCCAAGGGATTGAGGAATCCCAAAACTAAGGGATTGAGCTCGAAAGGGACCAAGGATATAAGGAATTGAATAATCCCAAAGAAAAGGTACTGAGATTCAAGGGGCCATGGAGTTTAGCTCAAAAGGGATAAGAGATTGAGGAATCCCAAACCCAAGGAATTGTACTCAATAAGCCAAAGGACTGAGCTCTAAAGGGATAAGGGACTGAACAATTCCAAAACCATGGGATTGGTGAGCAAAAAATGGGATGACCCTGTTGTGGTCATCCTCAATTTGGAGCACTGGCCAGCAGAGCTGATCACCTGCCTGTTGTTGCCAACCAGGCAAACCCCTGGTTGGTTCCCTCTGTGTGTCAGATTTCCATAAATTATCCTTGCCTAGGGATGGTGGAAGTAGATGGAAAGCAATGGGCTTGATACTCAACACATCATTCTGACAATGTTCCCACCCTCTTGCCCATCCCTTGGCCCTACCATACCCCAGCTCTGAATTTCTTCCTTTTTTTCTGCCTATTTCAGTTTTCTACTGGTTTTTTTCCCTCTGTGGGGAAGATTTCCACAAATTATCCTTGATTAGGGATTGTGGAAGATAGGAAGCAATGGGCTCAATACTCAATACTCAATACTCATCATTCTAACAGTATTCTCACCTTCTTGCCCATCATCCCTTGGTCCTGGCGCACCCTAATTCTGGATTTCTCTCTTTTCTGGATTTCTTCTTTTTTTTCAGTTTTTTACAGCTTTTCCACCATTTAAAAAAAGTAAATTATTGGATAAGATGCTCCAACAGACCTTTCCATGAGATGAGGCCTGATCCTTGAGCTGTGCCTCGAAGCAATAAAGTCCTTCCTAAATAATTAAACAGGCGATAATTAACTGTGATATTTGCAGCCAATTTTTAACTCAAAAGACTATTTGGAATATTGTTTTCAGGGTGTGTTTGTTGCATCCCAAGCTCCTGGGTGACGGGGAGCTGAGCAGGAATGTTGGATTGAATGGGAGCATCCTGATATCCATGTGGGAATGCTGGAAAGCACTGAGTGTTGTTCCTGAGTGCAGTTCCTGGGCTGCCAAGGGAAATCTCTGCCAACCTTTTCCTGGAGGAGAAGGACCTTGAGCCTCGAGCTGTGTTTTGGGGTTATGGAGATTAAAAACCCCAGGATACTGGAGATGGACCTGGATCTGCTTGAGCTGAGTTTTAGGATTAAGGATATGAAAAGATCCTATGTAATTTGTAGTTGGTGCAGGGGTGCAGCATCCAACCCTCTTGTTTTAAGCAATTTTTTTTGTTTGACAAGGATAAATTGTGCCTTTTCCCCCTTTTCCATCAAAAGCTGGAATTCCAAACGTCGAGCCAAACGCTGCGGAAAACACCGCGGGACTGCTTGGCTGTGGATTCCTTCCTAGGAGCAGGGGAAAAAAAAAAAGAAGGAGTTAGGCTGTAGCCCCCGCTATTAATCATAGCTGTAATCATGCATTTAATGAACATGACAGCTCCCGCTCCCTCCGGAGAGACGCGCGGAGTCTCCCGGCTGGATTGGGAACAACAATCACTTCTCACCGCGAGCCACCGGAGCCGCCAGCGTCAGGCTGGGATGATGCATTGAGAGAAACAGCCCTGTTTGCACGGGCTGTGGGTTTCCTTAAGGATGATGCTCTTGCAAGCGACTGAATCATCAGGAAAGGGGGAGAGAAGTCCACCTGTCCCTTCCACAGGGTGGAAAATACCCTGGCTGACGCCGCTGTGCTGGGTGTAATCACTTCAAATGCCCTCAGTGTGCAGTTCTTGATGCTCTCTGTGGCAGCTTTTCTTACTTTCCTGCTTTTTTCCCCCTCTCTGTTCTGTTCCCGCTGCCTTGGAGCATGCACATGGGAAGAATTTACCATGGCACCACTTTAAATTTCCACAGTGAGGGACTTTAGCAATGCCAGAGATGTGGGAATCACTTTCCTGATCCGACAGCACCGCTGTGTCCTGATGTTCTCCCCGGCTGGGAAGTGATTGAGGAGAAAAACGGGACAGATCTGGTACTGGGATGTGCCCAGTGTTTTGTCTGGACCAAATGAGACTCCCAAAGTCGAGCCCTGGGGGCATCATTTCATCTTTCTGTTTAATTTAGGCCAGACTGCAGCAAATTTTGGCTCCTGATGTTGGAATTTAACCCTTATCCCCTTTTCCAGTGTCTTTTGATGTCCCAATTTCACCCCAATTTCAATAATACAGCATCCAATGCCAGGAATACTTATTTATTAATGCATTTATTAATGCAAATCTCTTGTTGTGACCAGTTGGGAATTCCGAGTTGACAACCACCCTAAAAATCCAAAATTAGGCTCCTTGGACCTCCTGAAAAGTCGGGAACATCCAATCCCCTCTCCTGCACCCCCTTCTTGTTATTTGGATGTACACAAAGCTTTGACTTTTATTTAAACTCTTTTTCCATGATGCAGCAGCTTCAAAAAAATACCCTCATGGCAGAGCCTGAGTTTTCTCCATAAATCCCAAAGGATGGGGAAATGTTTAATTACGGAGCTTTCTTGGCTTGGCTCCTCCTGGGGAAATATTTGGGTGATTTTCTAATAGTTTCGGGAGCATTTGCACAAGGGATGAATAATTAGAGAGTGGGAAAATGTGGATGGGGGTTTTCTTTGCCAGCTTCCAGGTGCTCTGCCAGACCTGGATGGATCTCACATGGATTTTGTCATGGAGGGGACCAGCTCTTGGGTAGTTAAACTCCCTTTGGGATGCAAGTTAATTCCTGGAATGGGAGATACACATCATGTTATTGCATGGTTCTTGCTGGCAAATGAAAGCTGGGGAAAAAAAGCCCAATAAAATAATTTCATTGATGTATTTTTGTTACGTAAAAATTCCAGCCCATGGGCAGGAGGCTGTTGACCCTTTTATTTATCCACTATCTCTTTAGTGATTCCTCCTTTCTGGCCAAGGTGACCTTTAAGGGCCCTTCCAGCCCTAACCATTCCACGATTCAGTGATTCCAGACTTGTTCATCCCTGTGTATCTGCTTTTATCCCCAAATATTAAATATTTAGAGGGATTGTGTGCTGCCCTCAGGAGCTGATTCCTGCTGTAGCTTTAAGGAATATTACACTGAATTCCATAGGGCTGAGGATGCTCCAGGCCTATCCTAATGGATTTTAATTTGGTGCTTTCTCCCGACATTGTTTGGGAAGTCAACCTTGCTCTTAATTGAGACTCAATTGAGACTTAATTGGAGCATCCCAAAGTTGGCGAATGTTTATTCTAGCAGAAAAAAAAGATGCTCCCACACTTGGCACGAGAAGGAATTTTAAAAAAACGGGAAAAAAACCATCTCAGTGGTGGCTCAAATGCCCCGTTGATGGAATTTGATGTGCAGAGGGAACAGATGGGGCTTCTCTGACGCCGGCAGCCGAGTGACAGCTCGCGGTGCCGCGCAATCAAATTCCACTCGCTCAACTTCCCCAACACGCCCGGGCTGGCAGGTGAGTGACTGAGCCGCTCTCATCCCACCTGGAAAACTGAAATCCAGCCTTCCTTTCCCATCCATTCTTCCCTGCACCAGTCAAGGATGATTTAATTCCATGCGTGCATGGATGGGAGTGGGCGCTGGGCTTCCCTGTCCAGCTGCGGGGAGCGGCCAAGCCAAGCGTGGAAATTTGTTGGATTGATGGTGGAAGCGTGGGATTTGCTTGGAGAAGTGTTCTGACACGTTTGGGTGCTGAGGGGGAAAATTCCTGCTGTGTTTAGGGCTGGCAAGGAGCACTTCTGCCGGGGCTGCTCCAGAGGTAGGAAGTCCCTGAAGGTCATCTTTGTCCCTTGGTTCTCTGGGAGCTCCGTGCTTTGGGTTAAATAAGGTCATGGAATCACGGAATGGTTTGGGTTGGGAGGGAGCTTGAAGATCATCCAGTTCCAACCCTCTGCCAGGGGCAGGGACACCTTCCACTATTCCAGGTTGCTCTAAGCTCTGTCCAAGCTGGCCTTGGGCACTTCCAGGGATGGGGAATCCATAGTTTCTCTGGGCAATTTGTGCCAGGGCCTCCCCACTCTCACAGGGAAGAATTTTTTCCCTATATCCCATCTCTCCCTGCCTTCTGGCAGTGGGAAGCCATTCCCTCTGCTTTGCCACTCCAGGTTCTTGCCCATAGTTCCTCTCCAGCTCTCCTGGAGCCCCTTTAGGCAATGGAGGGGGCTCCATGTTCTCCTTGGAACCTTTTCCAGGTCAAACAACCCCAGATCTCACAGCTTTTCCTCATAGCAAAGGGTCTCCATCCCTCCAATAATTTCTGTGGACCTAAGGTACTGAGGGCTATGTGAATTCCTGCAGAATTTTTCTATTCCAAGCAATGATGTATGTTTTTCTCTCTCTCCAGCGCTGAGATTGCACTCCACACCCAGTCCTGGGGTCTTTTCACCCAGCCTGAGCAGATCCTCAACGTGCCGATACATTGCCAGGTCTGTACTCATGGGAAGCAGGAATGACATGCTCCATCTTTGGAATTATGCTCAGGAGGGAATCAGGAGCTTCAGGAGCAGCTGTTGAACTGGAGGATGATTTGGTGAAGCTCTGGCTTCTGCTTTTCTGCAGCTTCTACTTCGAGGTGGTTTTAAGCTCAGCCAGTCTCCCCACCCTCCCATGGAAGAATTTCTTCCCAATATACCATCTATCCCTGCCCTCCAAGAGTAGGAAGCCATTCCCCTTTTCCTGTCCCTCCATCCCTTGTCCAAAGTCCCTGTCCAGCTCTCCTGGAGCCCCTTTAGGCACTGGAAGGGGCTCTAGGGTGTGCCTGGACAGCCAGGATGGACATTCCCAGCTCTCCCAGCCTGGCTCCAGAGCAGAAGGGCTCCAGCCACTGGAGCATCTCCAGGGCCTCCTCTGGACCTGCTCCAGCAGCTTCACATCACCCTTCTGTTGGACCCCAGAGCTGGAGGCAGCTCTGCAGGTGGGATCTCACCTGAGTGGGGCTGAGGGGCAGAAATTCCCCATCTCCTCCTGCCCACACTGTGGGATGAACCCAGGACATTCTGGGCTCCCATGGCTGGATCATGTGGAGCTTCTCATCCACCAACTCCCCCGAGTCCTTCTCCTCAGGGCTGCTCTCAATCCATTCCCCACCCAGCCTGGATTTGTGCTTGGGATTACCTACTACACATCCAGGACCTTACACTTGGCCTTGCACCTCTTTTTAATCCAGGAGCTGCAGACAGCCAGCAATTACAGAGGTAAAAATGTGCATTTCCTCTGAAAATAATTTCCTTGACCCTGTGTTTTTCATGGATAATGCACTGTGTCCTCATTAAACCAGATCTAACCGTGCCCTACCACCAAATTATCTGCTTGGAGAGATCTGATGTGCCCCCCATGGTTTGTGTTCACCTGGATCTCACCACTTCCCCTCTTCCACCTGGTCTCACACATCCCAAGAGCTGCTGGGTAATTCCCTCTCCAGCTGGAAGCTCAAGGAGAACATGTGCTGAGCAACTTCTGAGCTCCTTAAGTAGCTTCTAGTGGGACCAGGCAATTAAAAAGGAGCTTTTCTGTTCTCTGCTGGTACTTTTTGTTCCTGTGGCCATCACCTAGGTGCTCGTTCTTTGAAGTTCATGAGCAGGTGCCCACTTGAAGGCCATGAGTAGCATCAGGCCCAGCTGGTGGGACATACGCTGAAGAGCCCTCCAAGTCATTCAGCCTTAGCATCCAGTGCTGCACAAGGAGAGGATGTTTCCTTCCTCAGCATATTCCCCAAAAGTGTGGGAAACCCTCTCCATGCTCATAAAATCCGAGTAGAAAATCAGAGTTACGGGGATGGGAAGGGATCTCACTGGTTGCTTTGGTGTAACCTTGCAGATTTTTAATGGTTTGGGGTAAAATCAGCCAAAAATTGAAAATATTTAAGGGCTTATGAGCATGAACTTCCTAAATATTTCACTCTGCTTAGATGGGCTTCTCTGTGGTTTCAGGTATTGTTGAGATGTCTTCTTCATGTCATTGTGGTGTCAGAACTGGAGGTTTTCCCTGACCTTGTCCCTCTTTCTCCCTCAGCCGTGCTGTGCAGAGGAGCTTGGCCATCATCCGTCAAGCCAAGCAGAAGAAGAAAAAGAAGGAATATTGTATGTACTACAACCGCTTTGGGAAGTGCAATCGGGGCGAGAGCTGCCCCTACATCCACGATCCAGAGAAAGTGGCCGTCTGCACCAGGTAGGGATGGACACGGAATTGTGGTGAACTGGGACGTTGGGTGGCTTTGGTGCTTCCTTGTGGGGCATTCCTAAGGGAAACCAACTGATAACAGAGTTGTAGGACAACAGGAATGGGAGTTCTGGGTCAGGTGTAGGTTCTGCACTGTTGGGTTGGAAGGAGGAGGACAAGAAGAGGCCAGAGAATCATGGAATTGTTTTGGCTGGAAGGGGCATCAAAGATCACTGAATTCCAAACCCCTGCCATGGGCAGGGACACCTTCCACTATCCCAGGTTACTCCAAGCCCTGTCCAGCTTGGCCTGGAACACTTTCAAGGATGGGGCAGCCACATTTTGTCTGGAATTCCATTCCAGGGCCTCACCAGCCTCACAGGGAAAAATATCTCTTCCTAATATCCTATCTATCCCTCTGGCAGTGGGAAGCCATTCTCCGTGTCCTGTCACTCCATCCCTTGTCCCAAATCCCTCTTTGGCTCTCTTGGAGCCTGTTTAGGCACTGGAAGGGACTCTAAGGTCCCTTTGGAGCCTTCTTTTCTGGGCTGGGTGACTTGAGCCCCTGCCCTGACCACACTCCAGGTTATTCCTTCAGGAGCATTCCTCAGATCCATTTGGATCAGTCCAGCAGATTTGAATCCCTCAGCCTGTGACCTCATGCAGCTCCGAGACTTGGTGATTTATTCCAGGAGAACTGATCTGTGTTGGCAGTTCATTAGACCTGCCCAAGAGTTGATTAAACTCTATTATGAGTCATTTAAAAAGTGCAGAAGAGCCAACTCCACTGATGAACTCCTGGAGTAATTTTTCCATAAAATTGCTGCTGTGCTGGAATCACTTGGAAGTTGCTCAAAGCTCGATGGGAGACAATAGAGGAGGGGAAGGTGATTTATTGTTTTTTTAACTGATTTTACTCCTTCTCACTCATTCTCCCATAACAAATCCCGTAACTCCTTGCCTACTTTAGGAATTGTGCTCCTTGAAGTCTTTTGGGTCTCCAACCTGTCTCATTTCCGTGGATCATTGGAGGACAACACTGATTTCTCCCAGTTTTGTGTCTCCTCATCCTTGTTCCTTTATCTCTAATTCCATTCTTTAGCTTTCCCTTATAATTTTATAATTTTGTTAATCTGGTCTCACAGTGGTCAATCCTAGGAAAACTCTTGACATCCTCATGTGCTTTGGGATCTTGGTTCCTGTTCTGGGCCTGTCTTTGCTCCTCCTGATCACTGGCCGCTCTCACCTGCAGCTTCATCCAGCATCTCTTGGAATGGGGTCATAGAATCCTGGAATGGTTTGGATTGGAAAGAACTTTCAAGATCATCCAATCCACCCCCCTGCCATAGGCAGGGACACTTTCCACTATCCAAGCTCCAAGCCTTGTCTCACCTAGCCTTGAACACTTCCAGGGATGGGGAATCCACAGCTTTTCTTGGCAATTTGGAATAATCAGGGCTCAAGGAAGGACCTTTCTCCTTCTGGGAGCATCATGTTTGAATTCTGGGATATAAGCCTTGCTCTGCCTACTAATGAGCAGCCAAATGTGATGAAAGAATAAAGTCCATCAGGAATCATCAGCTACTCTTCCAGCAAGGGGGATCTCTACTAATTTAGGGTGTGAAATGGGTTTATGGGTGAGCTCGGCAACAATTGTGTGGTTTTTGTGGCCCACCTGGTGTCCAACCTGCTCCTTCTGCTTTATCTCCAGGTTTCTCCGTGGCACGTGCAAGAAGACGGATGGGACCTGTCCATTTTCCCACAAGGTGTCCAAGGACAAGGTCTGTGTGACTTCCCAAAGGGATTGTGGCTCTGTGTTCAAAGGGGTGGTTGTAGGAAGGTTCTTCCTCACTGAGTGCTTCCAACTGAGTTTGGAGTTTCCTTGCTGAGCTGTTCAGGCTCCTGAATCATGACAGAGCCATGGAATGGTTTGGGATGGATGGGACCTTCAGGATCATCTCATTCCTACCCCTCTGCAATGGGCAGGGACACCTTCCACTATCCCAGGTTGCTCCAAGCCCCGTCCAACCCAGCCTTGAATTTTTCCAGGGATGGGGCATCCACAGCTTCTCTGGGAAACCTGTGCCAGGGCCTCCCCACCCTATGTCTAGAAAAGACCTATGAGGTCTTAAAGATCTAAAAAGGACCTCCAAGATAATCAAGTCCATTTAGATGCATCTAATCCTTCCCTACTTCCGTAAGATCACATTTCCCTGGAAATCCCTCTGTGCTGGGGTCAGAGAATGTTCCAACAAACATAACTTGGAGGTATAAATTAATAAAAATCAATTCTAAGATGCCAAGCAGCAAAATCAGGTTGAAACCATGGCAAAACAACTCTCGAGTTCATTGTTTTCCACCTTCTTGATGTATTTGGAGCTCTGTAGTTTTATTACACAAGGTGTAAAAATAATCCAGAGTTTTTATTTTGGGTTTATCAGTGATGATTTAGCACCTCGGCCTGTGTTTAATGGCTGGGATCTCCACTTGGATGTAGCTTTGGAGACTCCATCACGGAAGCTGAGGTGCCTGAGGCACGTTCCTTGTCCATGGGGAGCTCATAAGTTATCGGGGAAGTTGCTCCCAATGAGACACGGGGCACCAGATGTTTTTTACATGGATTTCTCTTCAGAGTCACTTAATCACGAGTACATAAAACAGGGATGGGGACAGCTGCATTCCCTGGCTCGTGGCGTGTCAGAGCAGGAACGGGGATGAGGATTGATAGATGGAAAAAAAGTTTGGGTTTTTTTTTTTTCATCCTGTAACAGCGTCAGACTTCAGAAATAAGGAAGCCGAGAATGAAGGAAGCTTCGCTGGTGGATTGGCTGTTGGTTTATCCAAAATTATTGTAATTAGTGAGGCCAGCTACTTGTCATCCTCGTAAACAAAGTGCAACCCTCTGCCTGCGCCTCTGAGGTGAAGGATTGAAATTCATCCACAGAACCATGAGCTCCAAATTAAATGAATTTCAGAAGGTGGTGGAGTCTTTTTTGGTCCCAGTGCAAAAAAACCTAGATGAAACTTGGGAATTGGACATGCCCAATGAGCTGTTGCAGTTGGTGGTTTATCCACCAAAGAATGAATGTGATGGTTGGATGTGGATGAATTTGTGGTCTCTCTACCCAGGAATATTTCTCGACATGTTTAAATTCCTGGTGGAAATGTGGCCTCAGTTTCCCCTCCAGGAACACTTGGTCCCTCAAGGAGGACCTCTAGATTTGGCTTCTGGGCTCTGTTTTGGGTGAAAAAATGGAAAATGATGGAAAACTCAACCTTTAGTGGCACCTCACCAGTCTGAGAAGAATAACAGTGATATTGTGGTAATAAAACTGAATTAAAAAGGAGTGACCATGTCAAGGAGCTGTTTGCCAATAGCATTCTGGGGACAAAATCCCTGGGATGGGATCCCACGGGATGCAGTGACCTCAGCCCATCTCACCTTTATCCTGAGCTAATGAAGCATCACCTAAACTCAGGATGAATCAGCAATTAACAAACCAAAATCATAGCAGGCAGTACCAGCTCTGAAAAGCTTTCGGAGCACATATTTCCTGCCATGCTCCGTTGGGAAGGGGAATTATTTTTCACAGGATTAGCCAACCTGAGGGTGGTTCAAAGGTCTCCCTGTTTGCCACCTTGTCATCAGCAAGGGCTGGAAGAGAAACAACCTCCTCCATGGAGTTCAAACTTGTTCCAGGGTGATTTATTGCCATGGGAATGCTGCTTCCTAAAGCGGGAGGCAACTTCACTTTCCAGGTCCTGGAGCTCCTCGTTAACCTGAGTTGGTTCTTGGCAAAGGTGGCTTTTCCCTCATTTATCAGGGCTGGGAAAAGCAGGTGGAGGCACTCAGCAGAGCAAGGAAGCAGTTTTCCTCCTGCTAGTGGAGTTTTTTGAGTAAATTCTACCTTTTCCTCAGGTGAAGGATTGTGCCTCGTTGGTTTTTGGCTGTTTGAGTTGAGGTTTTAATGCAATACATGTTTTTTGCCGTGGGATGATGTGGTGGTTTGGGGATTCCTGATTTCTCTGGTCCTGTCGATTTCATTATGTGGTTACTGGGGAGGGACACCCCAAAACCTCCTCATCAGAGAAAGTGCAGGTTGTTGTGTGTCTCACCTCAGTGGGATTTCACTGGGATGGGATATCCAGTCCAGGAGGTGAAGGATCAAAGGCTGGCAGGGCTTGGCTCTTGTTTTCAGGACAAAACAATTTCTCAGCCTTCTTGCACTCCCATGCCTCGGTGTCCCCACTGAAAAATGGGAATAATCACTATTTTCTATAGGAAAAATCACAGTTTTCTATGGAAAACTGCATGGATTCAGCTGTCACAGTAGCAGGGAGCTTTTCCCCATCTTAGAGTAGCAAACTCCTTGCTCCAAGCAGGGAACGATCTCCAGGATGGAGAATGGCTCCAGATTGTCACTGAGCTTTGCAGATCCAAACTCCAGTGGTTTTCATCACCCTCTGGTGATGGAAGAAAGAGCCTGGGGAAGAGGGAAAGCTCTTCTTCTTCTGCCATGGGCAGGAACACCTTTCACTATCCCATATTGCTCCAAGCCCTATCCAGCCTGGACTTGGGCACTTGCAGGGATGAGGCAGCCACAGCTTCTCTGCGTATCCTGTGCCAGGGCCTCACAGTTAAAGAATTTTGCTCCACAGGAGACTCAGGCAGAGCCTTTGATGAGAAGCACCCGCTGAAGTGACATACAGGGAATTTTTCCACAGTGGATCAGAGCCACTGACACATCCCAACAATGGGGAGAAACCAGGAAATCTGAAGGAAGCGAAGGTTGTGAGAGGCCGGGACTCAAGAAGCCGCCCGCTGCTGTTCCAACAGCTTTTCCCCTTGAGGAACTCAGAAAGAATCAGCATTTTTCTCCCTAATAGAGCTTCAAAACTCAGTTGTGAGCAATTTGGAGGCTCACGTGGAGTTTCGGGTTCATTTAGCTGCTGCCTCCAGAGCTTGTAGAGAGTCAAAGCTGTCGAAGGCGGCCGCAGCGCCCCAGTGCCTTGAATTAATGTTATTGTTATTTGTGTGGACGTGCTGGGGTGCAAACAAGGTTAATTGAAATGAGAGCGCTGCTTCCTCTTGATAATGGCTTGGGCTTGACAGCGAGGAGGAGTTTATTTTTGTCGGAGAGCTGCCTTTATTATCCCTTTTTATTAGAGCTAATTTGGGCTCTATATCAAAAACTACATTAAGGGAATCGTTTACGGTCACACCACCAGCACTGCCAAAGATCGCCCCAGAGCCCTGTCCTTTATGTTAATGTCTGCAGTTAAAAGACAATTAAAAATAAACTCTCCTCTTTTAAAGCACCCTTTGTTTTCTTTCCTCTAGGCCTCCAGCGAGGCAATTTAGTTCAACCCTTAATGTGCCCTTCAGGGATAAGGGATTTTTCCGGATAGCCCCGGCCGTGGTTATTGCAGGATTGTAAATATTACTTGGGGATGCTTGAACTGGTGGGACCAGGATGCTGCTGGTGAATGGGGTGATCAATACCATGCCAAGCAGTGAGGAAATTCGGGATGTAGGAGCAGGAGGAGCCGGACCTTCGGGAAGTGCACATTCCAGGTGGCAGCTGCCTGGTCGGGGCGGGAAACGGGAAGCTGCCAGTGGTTGCCGGTGAGTTAAGGATGCTGAAATATGGCAGCAGGCTGGTAATTTGTTTTTAATGATAACAGCTGGCAGAAGGTGAAGTTTGTGCTTTGAGGACGATGAGGAGAATCCTTGCTCCGTCGGTTTTCCCCGTCGGCTGTCGCGCTGCGGAAGCTCGGGAATGCTGGAGCGTGGGATCAGGGATCTGCTCCGTGTATCCCACTGGTCTCCTTCTCTAATGCTCAGGGCAGGAGCTGCTCTCCTCCTCATTTCACTCCCTTCTGGAGCATCCCTGCTTGCCCTGGTGTGCAGGAACAGGCATCACACCCCTGGGGAATTCCAGAATAATGCCTTGGAATGATGCAGCGCCCCCAAAATCCTTGCGGAGGTGCTTTTTCCCCCCTTTCTAGGAACCACCTTTTGGAGCCTTTATCAAACCCCCTTCCAGCCAGCTCTGTATCCACGGAAGAGCCAAATGGGAAGCACCCCCAGGATGGTGTTTTGGCCTTTGTGATGGCCAAATTTTCCTCTGGGATATTGGGATTCCCTCTGAGAATTCCCTGCGGGATGTTGCAGCCAGGCTGGGTGTGTTCCCTGCGCCGCCGTTGCCATCTCCATCGCTGCATCATCCTTTGCAAAAGGTGTTCCCAGAATTTATGACATTTCCCCATCCCTTCCCTACACTGTCCAGAGGGAATTTGCTTCCTGATGGCAGTTTCCAGCTTTTCACCCTCTGTCCAGCATCCTGAAAGATGCTGAGGGAAGCGCCTTCGCTCCCTGCGTATCCAAACACCGGGAACACGTAATAGCAGGGAGCTGCCTTGCCGGAGACCAATGGAAGAGCTAAAAACACCTCTGGGATGGGTGGCTGGCAAAAGATTTCTATTTATTTTATGCTTGTCACGCTTTTATTTCAGGTCTGGGGGTTGCAGTGATTCCGAGTCACGGGTTTAGGGAATTGCTGACGGGTTGCTCCTTCTCTTGCAGATGCCGGTGTGTTCCTACTACTTGAAGGGAATCTGCAGCAACAGCAATTGCCCCTACAGCCATGTCTACGTGTCCAGGAAGGCAGAAGTGTGCCAGGATTTCCTCAAAGGATATTGTCCTATGGGAGAAAAGGTAAAGAGGGATTTATCCCAGCTGTTGTGGGCCAAAGCCAAAGCCATGAGCAGTGTCCTGCACCAGCTACGGCACCACAGGGAAGAGCTGGAAGCTGCTCAGCAGCTGGATGTGATGAACAACAGTCCTGTGCTTTTTCATAGGGTTTTGGCAAAGTGGTTTGGTTGGGAGAAAAGGGAAAGAAATCAAAGGCTTCAGCTCATCAACATTCTGGTGTTTCCCTGATAAGAGCCTCCATGGGGTTGTTCCTGTCATCAGTGTCTGAGCTCAAAGCACCTGCCCTGAAAACCCCTCACTGAAAAGGATGAAAAATGTTGGAAAATACTTAGGATTCCCTGTTTCACCTAGAAAATCCATAGGCATTAATGCTTATTTTCCACTCTGGCTCCGTGATGGGTTTAAACTTGAGCCTTAAATCCTGTGGCTTGGTTTTAGGAGCAAGACCAGGCTTGCTCAGCCAGCTCAGCATCCAGGATTCATGGAGCCACCTCCAGGTCCTGAGGATGGTTTGGATCTGTGCAGTGAAGTCCTACATGGACTTCATGTGCACCCTGGGGAGAGTTGCAACCTCATCCATGAGCTTTTGGCACCTGATGTAACGTGGAAATTATGGGAGCAGCTTCCCTCGAGCAGGGCTTGGAGCCAGCTGTCATTTGCTGTTCCAAAGGAATTTGGAACACACAGGACCTCACCTTTCTGTGTTGTGGTTAGGGGAGAGGATTGGCCATGCTGGTGTTTCCTTGGGAATCCAAGTGACTGTCCTGACTCCTCTTTGCTGTTTTCCAAATGGGTTGTGGACTATGGTATGGGATTTCTGCTCATCCTTGGACAACTGTGACCACAGGAAAGGGGGGAATTCGGCCCCTCTGCCCCACTCAGATGGGACCCCACCTGCAGAGCTGCCTTCAGCTCAGGATCTAACAGAAGAAGGAAGATGTGGAGCTGCTGGAGTGAGTCCAAATGAGGCCACGGAGATGCTCAAGGGCTGGAGCCCCTCTGCGCTGCAGCCAGGCTGGGAGAGCTGGAAATGCCCAGCCTGGAAAAGGAGAGGCTCTGAGGAGACCTTAGAACCATTTCTAAGGGGCTAAAGGGGCTCCAGGAGAGCTGGAGAGGGACTTTTGACAAGGGATTGAGTGCCAGGACACAGGAAATGGCTTCCCAATGCCAGAGGGCAGGGTTAAATGGGATATTGGGAAGATTCCCTGTGAAGGTGGTGAGGTCCTGGCACAGGCTGTTCAGAGGAGTTGTGGGTGCCTCAGAGGGCTCTTCTCCTCCTTTTCTCCATCCTGGTGGCACTTGTTTGCAGAGGTACAACCCATCAGGAGAAGCTGTAGGTGCTCAGATCCCACCAGTGTGGCCACCAGCCTGTCCCAGAATCCAAACACAACATTGGATGGAATCCTAGCATCATTTAGCCTGGAAAAGAGCCCAGCTTTGAACACAGCACTGTCAAGTCCCACTAAACCCCATCTGGTCTTTTCTCCATCCTTTCCCCAGGAGAAACAACCAAAGAGCAAGAACCAGGGAAAAAAAGCCAAAAGTGAGAGTTTTAAGGAAAGCAGGACATCAGCAGCAGCGGAGGGAAGCTCTAATAAATTAGTCTGGGCCTAATTACTTTTTGTGGCAGCGCGTGGAGGGGGACTTGATGCAGGATAAACATTCCCTCAGAAGGAAAACACAGGCATCCTGCCACCTCCCTCCAGCGCAGCGCCAACCACGCAGGCAGGGTCCCGACAATTATTTTTAAAATATTCCAATTTAAATGAAAATATAAAAGAGATATTTAGAATATTTATTCTATTAGGAAAAGTGCTTACGGCGTCACTTTTGGAATGTCGGGAAAGCATTCTCCTCCAGATGATGGATAGCAGCCTGTAATTATATATGGGGAGAAATTGCTGAGCGGGCCATATTTAACTGGGGAGGAGAAATTCCAGCTTGGGCCATTAAGGGTTAATTTTATTCTCTAAATAATATAAAAAGTGCTGAGTCCGTGCCTTTGCTCCAAGTAGAAAGTCCTCAAATGGACCCCGGAGAGTTTATAATATTCTACTGAATCAAGGAAAAATGTTAACCTTGCTTCATAAAACGATGGCTTGTTAAAGATGCGCAGTCCCTTTCCTTGTGAATTATTTAGGATGGGAGTAAATCTTCCCTCGTTCTGCCTTTCCCTGTCCGAGCAATGTTGGTTTGAAGCACAAAGAGCATGGAATGCGAAGGTGTGCGACTCCGGTGGAGCATCCTGGGTGGATAAACTTCAATGAGGCTGGTCCAAAATTAGGAATTGAGGTTGTTTTGTGATGATTTTTGGCACACTGGGCTCTTCTTCCAGTTGCTTTCTCCTCTTTGTGCCCTCCCAGACAAACACAATTCCTGATTTTTAGCAGGCCTCCATCAGAAATGTCCATTATTATCCATAATTTATGATGTGTCGTTGGCAGTGTTGTCTCTTAAGGACTTCCTAGGATGTGTTGCAGGATTCTCGGGATAAGTTGATCCACCTTTGACCCATTCCATGGACTGTAATTCCAGCTGCTCTTCGTACAAATGACGCCAGGACTGACCTGCTCTGGCTTCACCAGGAATTTAGAATTAAGTGAGAAAGCTTTAATTTTGCATTCCCAAGTCCTTTTTTCAGGAATGTGGATTGTAGAGGGTCTAAATGCACCCTTGGGGAAGGGGACAGCTCCTGTACAAGACCATGATCACATCCTTCTTAAAGGGAATGTTACCCCCCAGTGTTAATTAATTGGTCTAAAGTTGGACCTGATGATTTTGGAGAGCTTTTCCAACCTAAATGATTCCAGGATTCTGTTTCCAGAAGGGAGCTGGTGGCAGAGCTAGGACCTTGGTTTCCAGCATTCCTACAGGTTCCTTGGTCATGGCTTGGGAAGTTCCTTCACTATTTGTGTTTCCTAAAGGGATCATCCCTAAAGACAATGTTATGTGTGTCCCTTAAAGCCATGGAGTGATTCCCACCTTGGAGATCTCTGTCCTAATTTTTCTGGAGCTCCCTGCCCTTCCCTGGCACCCTGACCTGGTCATGCTGGGAGGTCCCTCTGGGCTTGGCCACCTGCACTGGAGGAAGCCCCAAGAGGGAAGTGGGAAGAGAGGGAGAAATGGGGCCTCTTGCAGGTTCTTCCCAGGGTTTTTTGGAGATGTTTTCATGAGCTGCTCTACGGTCAGAGCTCCTCTATGGTTCCACATCCCTCCTCCCATATGGGGCCTTGTGCAGGGGCTTGGAGGAGGAATTCTCTAGGAGAGGATGGGATGAGGCTGGCGGGGGTGGGGGATGAGGCAGCACCAGTGAGTGAAGTGTCTGTGGTGATGTGACCCCAGGGCAAGGGACAAGCAAGAGGAGACATTGGATGGAGATGCTGTGGATGGCCCATCCCTGGAAGTGTCCAAGGCCAGGTTGGATGGGGATTGGAGCAACCAAGGATAGTGGAAACTGCCTGTGCCAGGGGGTTGGAGCAGGATGGGCTTTAAGGATCTTTCCAACCCAAACCAGATTTGATGGCAAACCATGGGCTGGGATCTCTGTGAGGCCAAGAGCCTGGAGCTGAGAGCTCATCCATAGATGGTCCCAAGGAGCAACTACCTTGGGATTTGCTTTCTAGGCACAAAAGATGAAGGAGAAAAGATTTAGATGGGACATTGGGAAGAATTCCTTCCTGTGAGGGTGGTGAGGCCCTGGCAGAGAAGCTGTGGCTGCCCCATCCCTGGAAGTGTCCAAGGCCAGGTTGGAGAGGGCTTGGAGCAACCTGGAATACTGGAAGGTGTCCCTGCCCACAGCAGGGGTTTGAAATGAAATCATTAAGGTCCCTTCCAACTCGAACCACTCAATGATTCCATTGCTGCATCTGGAAAATTGTTTTGTATTAAATAATCTTCCCCCCTCCGTGCCCATTAGCGCCAGAGCCACATTAAATCCCTCTCTCCGGGTTGTTTCCATCGGCTGCCTTGGAGCCTGTGGGTAAATTGTTCCCTCATGGGAGCTGTTAAACAGTGAGACACAGTGAGATTAAACAACGAAGCTTCCCTGGAAAGGCACGGGGAGATGTGCTGGAATAAATCATGGATAAGAGGAGAATCTGTTCCCATCCCTCTGGAATCCCAACTGGCACATCCGGCCCTTGTGATGGTGAGGTTTGACATGGGGACCTGCCATGGCATGTGCTGGGACTGCTCATCCCAGGTCATCTTATTCCTAAAATCCGTCTTTTTATTGGGCCAACAGCTTTCACCAAAGCTCTAATTTCTGCCTTATCTATGTAAAAAATATGGGACAGGGGCAGCACTGCCTGAGGAAGTGCTGCTTCCTTGGGAAGAATAATTTTCCTCCCACAGGTGGAGCTTGGTGTTTTTTTGCAGTGGCAGCTGCTGGATTTTCCTGTAGAAAATCAAAATGTGGGGATTTTTTCTCAGCTGAAACCTCGTTCTTGTGTGGTTTTTTGCGTGTTTGGTTGGTTATTTTTTCCTTTACTGGTGGAAGTTCAACAATTTCCCACCAGAAACGTAACAGTTTTTGTGTGTCTGATACATTCAATTTAACACATTTCTTTAGAGAAAACCACATGAGCTGTGTTACAACAGTAAATATTAAATATCTGTGGCATTTTCTCTTAATTATCCAGTGATGGAGAGCAGCAGCCTGGGATCCTTGTTTTCCTTAATCTTTTATCATGGAAAGGTGAAGTTCAACACTGTTCATGCTTTCTGATCTCAGCTGACTTTTCTGGTTCAACCAGCTTTTTTTTTTCCTCACAGCCATCAGATCTTGGTGTTTCTGGGTCTTTTTTCCCCCTCCTTTGATCCCAGGTTGACTCCCAACCAACTTCACTTTTCCTTGAGGAATTCTTGAACAAAAGGTTGTCCAACCCTGGCACAGGCTGATCTGACAAGTTGTGAAATACTCATTCCTGGAGGGATTTAACAGCCCTTTGGAAGTGGCACTTGTGGACATAGTGGTGGCCTTAGCAGTGCTGAGGGAATGGGATTTTCCCACCGAAATGATTTCCTGATTCTGTAATAATTTGGAAATAGCTGATGGAGAGCTTTGCCTTTGATAGCTCTTTTATAGTCCACTGCAGCTGTATGAAAATCAACGACAAAAGCAACTTAATTTTGTTTATCCTTAATTTTGGCTCTGGCTGACAGATGTTTTCTGGGAGCTTGATTTGGGATTTTTTTCCCCCCTAATGTGTAGCAGAAATCTTCAGTCACCAAACTGATGAGCAAGTGGAATTTTTATTTAAAATAAAGTATGTGTAGGATTGGTAATGAGGCTGTTTTTAAGGTCATCAGTAGTGTCCAGGATGGATTTGAGCTGGCTGAGATCTCTCCAGGTTCATCCCATTGGTTTGCTGGGGATGTTGAGTCCTTGTCCACATCCTCTGGCAACAAATGCTGCTGATAATAAATGATAAATCCCAGTTGTGGCGATGGGATCTTCCCATTGGAAGCACTTTGTAGCCTTCAGAAGAGATTTAAAACTGATCAGGATTCTTCCATGGCCAATCCTATCTTCGTATCTCTGTGGAAATCTTGTGGGTTTCCAGTTGTATCTCGTGGTTTGTAATGGGATAATGAGGGTTCTTATTGCTCCTTTAATTTAACTGTAGCATCTCCAGCAGAATTCTGATCTTTATGTTAAAGATGGAGCTTATCAGGATGCACTGGAACTATTTAATAGCCTGGGATTGTTGATAACAGCGCCAAGATAAATCCCAGGCTGAGATTTCCTCTTTCTTACACTTTAATATCTTTGTAGAAGGAGGTGGGGCACAAAATGTGAAAATTGGGAAGTTTGGGAGAAGAGCAGCCACAGAATCACAGCTCTGAAGTGGGAGCGTAGTGATGAGGCAGAGACTTCCTGATTTCAACCTGAACTTCTGTAGAGATGAACACAAAACCCAGCTGATTGGAGTTTTGCTTCTTGTCTGGAATCTCCCTTTGATCTGATCTGTTCTCTGTTGGAAAATCCCCACTTCCTGTGAGCAGTGGGTGATTCCCAGGATGACCGTGGGATAGCTCAGGTTGGAAGGGACCACAATGGGGCATCTGATCCAAACTCCCTGTTCCAGCAGGATCATCCCAGAGCACATGGATTGTGTCCAGAGGGTTCTGGACCCCCCAGAGGATCCAGAGTATCTGGAACAGGGAGACTCCACACCCTCTCTGATCTCTGTTCAGGGCTTGGTCACTGCCCAGGGGAGAAGTTCTGCCTCACGTCCAGGTGGAATTTCCTGGGATCAGTCCCTGCCTGTTCCTCTTGTGCCATTGCTGGGCCCCACAGAGCAGAGCCTGGGCCCTCTCTGAGCCCTCCCTGCAGACAGGGACAGACAGAGATGAGGTCCCCTCTCAGCTGTGTCTCCTCTCGAGGCTGAACAGCCCCAGCTCCTTCAGCCTTTCCTTATCAGGGATGCTCCAGTCCATCATCCTTGTCCTCCTCTGGACCTGCTCCAGGAGTTCCATGTCTCCAGCACTGGGCAGAGCACTCCAGATGTGCCCCATCTGTGCTGAGGAGAGGGGCAGCATCACATCCCTCGAATTGCTCTTCCTAATGCACCCCAGGATCCCATTGGTGGTGCCCTGAGCCAACTGGAACCAGGCATGTGGTGGAGCCCCTGATGGAAAAGATGCCATTGGGAATGTCCAGTGAGTGTCTGCCTCACTCCATGCCCAGTGGTGATGATTTGGGGTTGGGAATTACCATTGATGGTAATTCCCATCATGTGAAAATGGTTCTGTTGTGGCTTTAGTGTGGGATGGATGGGATCGTGGAGGTTCCTGATGGAAAAGGGGCTCCTCAAAGCAATGCAGGGAATAGTTGAATTCCATAGGCATTGCCACTAAAGGATGAATGCCGGGTTCAGAATTCACCTTCTGGATGTGCAAAAAGTCAATGACTCAATTTCCAGTAGAAACCAGTGACAGTTGGTGGCCCTCAAGGGTCTGTACTGGGGCCAATGCTAATTAATGCCTTCATTAATGACATAATGGGATTGGGCGCCCCCTTGGCAAGTTTTCACTTGATGACATCAAGTGGATGTTCCTGTTGTTTCACAGAATCCTGGGATTGCAGACTGCTTTGAGTTGGAAGACTCTTTAAAGACCATCCAATTCCCACCCCCTGCCATGAGCAGGGATTCCCTCCCGTCTCCTTTGCTGCCTCTTAAATATGATTTTCGCAGTGATTTTCAAAACACCATCCTGGTCTTGCTCCAGTTCCTGAGGTATTTTAGCTCAAATGTTGTTTTATTTCCTGAAAATACCAAAGGAGAGGGTTTATGGATTTGCAGTGGATCCTGGAGAGCTTTTAGATCCCAAATTCCTCTGATCATTTGGAGATGACCATCAGGAGTCATCCCTTCACTAAAGATATTTTGCTGGGCAAACTGTTTTGAGGGCAGAAACTTGTTTTGGAGCAAATTCCTTCGGATAACCACATCGGTTAAATTTCTCCATCATTATTCCAGTCTGGATGATGTTAGGATGTATTGTCCTCCAGGTTTTAATGACAGGGAGCTGGGATTTTTTTTTAAAGGCTGTTTCCATCTGCACCCAATTATAAAAAAGCAATCGGAAAAAAGCCATTTACTGGCTGTCACTTTGGAGCGGCGTCAAAACAGCTCCAGCACCTCCAGCCATCACTTCCCAACAACCACTTAGAAGGACATTAAAACAGCCTGACATCCATCCAGTCCCTTAATCCCGCTGCTTGGCCATGGGGATACCTGGAATAGCTTTGGCAAAAGCTGCATGGATGCTCAAGAGGGCTTTAAAAAGTAGGAAACACTGGAGTTGAGGCAGTTGAGTTTTGGTGATTTTAACGCTCCCCTTCCCCTGAAGGTCTGGTTGGTGGGATTTGTGTCTGTTGTGATGGGATAGAGGGATGGACATAGACCCCAAGGAGATGGTAGGAGTGCTTCAGCACTTTGTCATCTCTTCACAGAATCACCAAATATTCTGAGTTGGAAGGGACCCACAAGGATCATCAAAGTCCAGCCCTTGTCACCTGCTGTCCCACAGCACTGGGAAAGGAGCAGGGGCTGAGATTAAGCCTGGAGATACTTGAGAAGTTCAACCTGGCCAAACTGCTGCCCAGGAGCCAGGAATGTGAGGCTGGGTGGGATCTCTCCTCCCCACCCCATACAGTCAGTGGGTTGGTTGTTGGTTGGCCCAGTGACCCAGCTTCACCTTCCTCCCACCCTCCATCCCTTCCTGCCAAGCTTATTCATGGAAAATGTTCATTAACATCATTCCCAAGACTGAGCCAGGACTTTCCACCAGTTGCTGCCTCCTCCTTTGCCAGCTTCGTGCTAAAGAAGGCTGGGCCCTGCAAACCTCCTCACCCCTGTCTCACTCCTGGAGCACGTTGGGCCCTGTTGGACCATTTAAGGCCTTGTGGATCCTTGACAGCACCTGGAATTTCACCCAAAGCTGCCCTGGCAGCCAAGGAGGAGTCCTGGACACGGGATCTGCCAGCTGGGCACCATCCCAACCCTGGGCACCGTTGCTGGACAGGCTGTGGGGGGAACCCCACAGCGGGGAGACTGGGATTGGGACGTGCCCATGGGGATGTTGGCAAGGAGCCGGAGTGGGGTGAGATTCCTCCCTGCGGCTTTTTAGGGATTCTCTGGGGTTTTCTCATCTCTCTGGTGGAAGGGACCAGAGTTTTTTCCCTTTTTATGGCCCAACCTGTGGTCTGGCGGGGGTCCCGGGGGGGGTATAATTAGCCACCCCAACAGGTGTCAGGGATCAGATGACCCCCAGCACCACCCCACAGCCCCGCTCGGCTTCACCCCAGCTGACGCGTGGCCGGCAGCAAAATTCCCTGTGGAAACCCAGCCCCAGCGCGTCGGATCTGGCAGGAGCAGGAGAGCTACTGTAAATAAACAGAAGGGGCTTTTCCAGCCTCCAGAGGCAATTCCAGCCTCACCATCCCAGCTGTGGGACAGCGAGGATGGACAGGGTGTTGCGGAAGAAGGGATGGAGCGCTGGGAACGGTGTGGAAAAGCCATTAGAAACCCAAGCTGGGGACGCGGCCCTGGGATTAGTCGCACACGGTTTGTTTTCTTTATTAAGTATCTTTTTACCATGGAGCCAATAAACATGGGCTGCTCCAAGGATTCACTTGGAGGCTGGGGCTGGGTGGAGCACTGGGGAGGTGGCACATCCCGATCCCAGTGCCCGGTCCGGATCATGGCGCTGTCCCACCCCGTAATTGGTGCCCTGCTGGGAAGGAACAGTCTTGGCCTTTTCCCAAAATAGCATAATTCCTCGATGTAGCAGCGATGCATCCATGTGGCTTTTTGAGATCAGGAGCTCTTTTTTTCCTGCTCTTCTCCTTCCTGAGTTGATTTTGTGCTGGAAACCCCTTTACAAAAGAGGATTTCACATCCTTTTCAGGGAACATGCAGGGCAGAGACAGAATTTGGACTTGATGATCCCTGGGAGTCCCTTTCAACTCAGGATATTCTGTGATTCCAGGAACGGGGGATGGTCAGACCAGGATCTAGCACCAAGGCCCGTCCCCACAGTGTTGTGCTCCACTGGGATTGTCTCTTCCAGGTGGGCTTGGAAGGTCTGCCCATGCATTCATCCCAGTCTTCAATCCCTAATGGGCTGTTCCTTTATTTTTTTTCTCTTCCCTAATTTTGTCCCATTTATTTTAAAAGAAGTTATCAGGTTGAGGGATTTGCTTTTCTGCTTGCTAATATTTTGGGAGAAATTCCTGTGTTTGAATTCCTGTCTGGTTGCTGCTTTTTCCAAGCATTTCTCTTTGGTCCAGGATGTATCCTGTCTGCAGGTAAAATGAGAAAGTGAAGAAAATGTCATGTGGGGCCCGGCTAGGAGAGCTGGGAATGTCCAGCCTAGAGACAAGAAGGTTCCAGGGAGACCTTAGAGGCTCTCCCAGTGTCTAAAGGGGCTCCAAGAGAGCTGGAGAGGGACTTTGGACAAGGGATGGAGTACCAGGAAAAGGGAGAATGGTTTCCCACTGCCAGAGGGAGTGGTTAGATGGGATTGGGAAGAAATCCTTCCCTGTGAGGATGATGAAGCTGTGGCACAGGTTTCCCAGAGAAGCTGTGGTTGTCCCATCCCTGGAAGTGTCTAAGGCCAGATTGGACAGAGCTGGGAGCTACCTGGGATAGTGGAAGGTGTCCATGCCCATGGCAGGAGGTTGGAACGAGATGATTTCTAAGTCCCTTCCAACCCAAAGCATTCCATGTTTCCATGTTCGTATAAAACACAGGATTTGGGAGTAATGGCAAAGCCAGGTACTGTTCAGACCTGGCTCTACTTCCAGGTTGGTTGTAAAGTTGCTTCCCATTCCAGCTCCTTGAAATAAGAGGTGCAAAATCATAGGAATGGGAGTTTTAAATGGCTTTTTTTTTTAATGGAAAAGCAGCACCATCACTGAGCTGTCCCCCCGCATTGAGCCCATATCCGTGTGTCCATGTGGATCCCAGCCCTCCTGCTGCTCAGCGCCATCCCCAACCTCCGGCACATAAGCTCCTTGCTCTGCTGCCGACTTCAGTGCTCAGCCCCGGGCAATGGAGCTGCCAAATCCTTCTGCTTTTCAAGGAGAGAGCTCGGCAGGGATCCTGCTTAATCCCAAAGGTCAGCACGGGGAGCTGCTCCCGTGTCCCCAAAGAAAAGTTGCATTAAAAGGGCAGGAACTGACCTCCATTCCCCATTGTCGGCAGGATGGATTTTTGTAAACAGGGCAGAATGGTGGTGCTCAAACCCTCCCTGTTTTTGTTTCTGCACGGATTTATCTTGTTTTCCCCAAAATTTGAGCGTCTGTAGCATGGAGGAATGGGATGCTTGGGCATCTGAGTGTGGAAGGACTCACATTTCTCCTGGAGAAGGTCAGCAAGGGAATGGATGTTGGAGTTGGGAATTTTTGGTTGTGCCGCATGTGTTGGGTTGTCTCTACATGGATGTCACAATGTGATGCAAAAGCCAGACTGGTTGGGATGGAGCATCCTGGGTGGGAGTGGATCCACATGGGACTAAGAGGGGTCCAGGACTTGCTCCCACCTTTCATCCCTTGGGATATGCTGGGATGAGCTCTCTGGATTGCTGGGAACAGAGATTAGAGAAAGGCTGTTCTTTTTCCTTCATTCCCAGGAACCCAGATAGAAATCCCAGCTGAAGGCATCTCCTCTTCTCTGCCTGCCTCTCTCCCTGCCTTTCCCACTGCCAAAAAGTGCCATTTCCCAGCAGAAAGCCATGTGAGGAATCTCAGGGACACTGATGACACCTCTTTCCCTTCAGAACCACTGGTGGCTGCTGGGAGTTGCCAAAATCCAGAGTTGGGAGTGCAGGAGCATTTTTAGGGATGAACATCTCAATGCTCTTGTTTTAACAGCCCCATTTCATGGCCACACTGAGCTTCCCTGGATGGGAAAGCATCAACCAAGCTTTGGGAAGAGCAGGTTGAACTCCAGCCCTCATCCGTCTTCCTCAGAAGGCTGGTCCAGGCAGCAATCCCAAAATAACTCCTAAAAGGATTTTGTTCCGGCTGTTCCCTGCTCTTTCCCAAGTCCCAGACATGTCTGAGACAACAAAACCCTGTGTCGTCTGCAAAACTAGCTTCTCCAGCCCAAATAATCTCCTTGGGACTTCTCCCAAGGGGTAAATCACTGCTGTTAAGGCTTTGGTGGCTTGAATCCATAAAATCAAGCACTTGGAAAACTGTGGGCAGGTGTGGATGTACCAGACTAGAATATTTTTTTTTGTAGTATTTTTCTTGGAATATTGTTTTGATGTGGAGAAGGAAACGCCAACACATCCGTCTCTCCCTTTAGCAAGGTGTTGGTGCCACCTGAAGGAGCTCAGCTGTGGATTCCTGTGCTCCCACAGGGTTTTCCCTGCCTTTTCCAACTCTGCTTGCTCTTTCCCTGGCAGTGCAAGAAGAAGCACACGCTGGTTTGTCCCGACTTTGCCAAGAAAGGGGTCTGCCCCAAGGGTGCCCGGTGCAAACTCCTGCACCCCCAGAAGAGACGTTACCCACAGCAGGTTGGAGGTGATGGAGACCACAACAACCCCCCTTCCAAGTGGAGACGGATCCAGGAGGCATCAGGCAGGTAGGAAAGAGCTCATTTTGCTTCATCTAACAGTTTCCTTCCCAGCCTGGTCCAGATTTTTCCTCTGCCAGGCGTGTTCTGTCTGTATCCTGGTTTATTTTAAGATGTGTTGGTGTGGGTCACTGTGGTGTTTTCTGATGGAGACACCTCTGGGATGGGCAATGTCCATGCTTGAGGAAGAGCTGATGGAGAGGAAAGAGTGGATTCACCCTTAGGAATGTGCCATCCAGGGCTTTAGCACCTCCAGGAACCCTTGAGGCTTTTGTAGACCTTCCTCTTGGAGATGGAGGAGTCCTGATGGAGATTCCACTGCTGAAAGTGTGTCCAGGTTATCCATAGTTATGTGGGAAATGGGAAAACATCATCCCTCTTCCTTACATCTATGTTAGAGAGCAGAGCTGAGCCCTCTCCATGGCATGGAGGGGCTGGAGAATCAGAAATGGGGATGGACATAGAGATAAGAGGCTTTGAAAAAGTTTGATGCTGGACTGGGCCCTTGGTTAATCCTTGGAAGCTCTCTGAGCTCTCTCCCTGATGTTTTTGGGTGCCAGGATGGAGCCACAGGCTGATGATGGATGTGTCCATCCTCATCCTCACAGGATTTTCCTGAGCTTGGCACACCCTCTGCCCTCACTCTCAAGTCCTGCATGCAGGACAACAACATCCCAATGGAATTAAAACTAAAGCCAAATGGAAATTTGGCTTTAAAAGCCAAAATCTCCAAGTCCTGCTCAGTGGGAGGAGGAAGGATGGATTTGGGTGCGTGGCTTCTCCATGGCTTTTTGCAGCGGGAGGTGGGAGTGAAGGTGGGATGGAAAGGGCGGGACCTGGGAGCTTTGCCAGGCTGGTCCATGCTCCTGGAATCCTCCATGGTCTGGGCCTGGGCCTCATCCTGGCCCTGCCTTGTAAGGTAGCAGAGGGGGACGAGCAGCTCCGCGGGTTCTCCGAACTTATCCCTGGTGACAGAAGAGCCTTGGAATGACACCCAGCTCACGTTCCGGTGTGAACGAGGTGTAAAATAGCTCCTTGCTCTTTTTAGGGAAGGAGGAATGAGTGCAGGCCTGCCTGGTTGGGAGGCTCCTGGCGTCCTCCGCTGGGAAGGGAGCACGCCCCAGCTTGGAAGCTGCTCCAGAGGGTTTTTTTTTCCTTTATTGGCACCGTCATGGGAGATGTCAAAGGAGCTGGAGTGTCAAGTTAGCTTGGAAGAGAGTGGCGGGGCTGGGAGTGAGCCAAGCCCAGCAGGACATCTCCAAGCCATCCCAGCTCCCCACACCTTCCATCTCCCCTGCCCTCTGCTCAATCACAAACAGGAGCCCAGCACTTCCACAAGAATCTGAAGAGCTGGGAACCTTGCAGGGAAGTGCAGGACAGGGAATCCAGGTGGGGAGGGAGAAACTCCAGCTGAATCTGTGCTGGCTCCAGGGAAATCAGGGTTACAGCATGGCCTTGGATGGAGACCTGGGAGCTCCAAGCCTCTTCCATTGCATATGACACCCTGTCCAGCATTACCAAGTGGGATTGTTTCACTTTCCCTTATTATTTTTCCCATTCTTGCAGGAATGATCCAGCTCAACTCCAGGATGATGGGGAAATTCCTGGACCCTCCAGTGCAGAGCAAGAGGTGAAGTTTTGGAAAGAGGAGGAGCCCAAGCCAAGCAGCTACCTGCAAAAGCTGCCATCCTTCATCTCCCTCCGATCCCCGGAATCTCCCGGTTCCCTGGGCTGCAAAGAGGAGAGGGATGAGGATGAGCCAGAGGATGAACCAGGTAGGAATCACATCCTCTGCTAGGAGCTGCTCTAGTTTTCCAAGAAAAAAAGTTACTCTCTGCTGTTCTCCGTGAGTTTTGATGGGATCCATGTTCTTTGTGAGTCATCAAACCAGTTAAGACTGGGAGTCCAAACTGGGATGGCAGTCAGGATTCCCATCTGGGCACAAATACTTGTGTCTGTTCCCAAAATTGTGTGTCAGGACTTTGTCCCCTTATTTTATCAACTCCTTCCTTATCCTGTAAATTATCCAATTATGAATCTGGTCTCGTTTCCATGATGGAATCACTTCACTGCTCTATAGAGAAGGTGCTTAGTGGGATGCAAGGATGCTCTGCCTCTGGAGGACCTCTGGACCATCCATCACACCTGTTTCCCAGCAGGAAGTAGCTTGGAAGCTTTCCAATAAAAAATATTCCAATGGGAGGTGGGGTGGAGTGTTGGCAAGTTGGAAGTTTAAAAGAAGAGCTGTTAGTTTGGGATTATCTACTTTTGAAGTCAGTAAAATTTTTGGGAAATACAGTTTAGGATGAGCAGAACTCTTTAGGAATTCTACCACGTGAGAGCAAGCAGCTTCTGCTTCTCCAGTGTTCTCCTTGATTCCTTCTCTCCTCTTTCAGCTCTGCCGTGGGAAAATCCCTAAAGGGATGGGATTTTGGGGTGCTCCAGGGATGTACCCCCAGGAGCAGAGGTGATGGAGATGGTGAGGCCGGGATTGTGCCTGGTTCTTCCCAGCTCTGAGTGGGAGGTTTTTGGCTGTAGGATGCTCCACATTTCCCTTTTCCTCTCCCATCCTTCTCCAGAGGGATGCACAGCCTCATCTCCAGAGCACCATCCAGGAATGGGCCCAGAAATCACAATATTTTGTGGGAATAATGATTAAATTCGTGCTGCCAGCTCTGTTGGCATAAGATTTGACTCAGTGTGACCCTTTTCCATCTTTGATCCCTGCTTTCCATGCAGCCAGAACAGGGATAAGGGATGAATTCCATTGCAAAAGCCAGGCTGAAGCATTTACAGGACCATCCATAAGGATCTGTGAGGCTGTGCCTGGCTCAGCTGCTTCAAGCCAGGGAGGGCTGAGGTGCCTTAACACTGTTGGAAAGAGAATTCCCAGGATTAGCAACATATTCCCGAAGTCACAGGGGAGCGCGGGTGCTGTTGAACCACGGTGTGGTGGACACAGTGAGGGGACCATTCCAGCTGGGAATGTTCCTCTCCACAACACGGAGTGAAACACTCAGCTTCCCTTTCCAGGGATTTCTTCTCCCCTTCTTCCTTTTCCTTGGCCCTGGTTCAACTCCCTTTTGATCTCGGGAAGTGTTCCCAAAGCAGCGATTTAACCGAGATTTTTGTCTCCATGATGAAGTTGGAACAATTAATTCATGGACAAGAAGACTGTTGAAATGCTTTGGAATACACTTGGCAGCCAGGAGTAACTCAGGAGCAAGGGCATCCTTTTCCTCTTAATTCTAGTGTGTGCATCCAAGGGAGGATGATTTCCAGGCGTTTTGGGTGGGAGGATGAGGAGGAGCTGGTTCATTTGGGAATGTCATCAGGAAGGCTGGGTGAAGCTGGCAGCTACGAGGTCAGGGCACTCATCCCTCTGTGCTCCTTTGCTCAGGGAGGCTCATGGAATTGGAAAAGTGGATGCTGGAGGATCCATGGGAAAGGAAAATCAGGCAGGAATTGCAGATGGCTGTAAAATCATCTGATGATGAGGCAATTTCCCTGCCAAAGCAGTGGTGTGCCGAGTCTGGACATAGGAATGTTGTTCCATGGGTTTCCCCATCCTTGGGTTTCATCTTAATCCCAGCCAAGGGATTTCAAGGCACAGCAGCCCCCAGAAACCCCCAAATCCAATGGGATAAGAGGGACCCTGGCCACCATCCCTAGAGGACATGGGATTGATGCTTCTAAAGGACCAAATGCTTTGTGGTGGCCACATCACTTGGACTGGACTCCATGACCCTTGTGGATCCCTTCCAATATTCCTGTATTCCTTCGGAATATTTGGTGATCCTGAGATTGAGTGTGGAGCTGAGGAGGTGGTCAGGATGAGCTTGTGTAGCTCTTTTCCTGTAGGAAATCAAGCTGGAGTCTGTGGTGGGATTTGGGGGTGGGATCTGGGCAGCTGTGCCATCGATAATGTTGGGTTTGTGCTTGTGAAGCCTGAAGTTGACACACAAATTATTGGGATGGTAGATAAGGAGGAGGGCAGGTTGTTATTAAGGAATGAGATTAATTCCTTGGTTAAACAGTCTCAAATTGGAGAAAATGCCCTTTTAATCCTGGGAAATGCAAGAGGAATGAGGAAAAACACGGGAGGGGCAGGGAGGGAGTTTGGGGATGACCTTTAAGGACCAGTGTGGGCAACAGCGTGAGCTTTCAGGGTCTCAGTGGGGGTCTGGGTTCAGGATATAGGAAAAAGGGACTGGAAAGGAGGGATGTGTTCTGTGTGCGTGGAGCAGAGCCACTGGCACGTTCCCAACCCTCCAGAGGAGTCTGGAAATTGGGGTTGGAAGAGTGATTTGTTGACAAGGTGGTGATCAGATAAAGGTTGATCTCAGAGGTCTTTTCCAATCTAAATGATTCCGGGATTCTGTAATTTGAGGGCGCTGGTGCTTTCCAAGCATCTTCTAAAAAGCCAATCCGTGTAGCACGGGGACAGCCAACTGCTGCCAGCTGAGCATCCCAAATGGGAAGAGCGGGTTTGGTGGCATCCCATCCTTCACCTTGTGTTATCCACCCAGGAGCATGGAGCCAGAGGGAGAACAGGCTTCCCTGCCCCTCCGACTCCTGTTTTCCAGGTAATGGGCTTTTCCATATTTCACCTTCCAGTTAAATCGCCTGTGCTGGAGCCTAACTGGCCTCCCCGCGCTAATTGCACCAATGCAAACCATTCCAATCGAGTGCTAATTTAATTAGAAAGCACCCATTTTAGTTAATTTGTTCGAGAAGATCACTGCAAACTCCTGGAGAGAACAGATGTTCCCCTCTCCCCCGATGAACATTCCGGGCTTTGTAAATGGCTCCGCTCAGCCTTGTTTAGGAGAGAAAAGAGGATTTTATAGCCGCAAACGACCCTTTCTGTAAACATTTTACAGCTCTCTGCACGTTTGAGTGACGATAAACCCCGAGCAGCTCGGCGGGCTGCAAATTTGGGACCATACGGCCGTCATTTTATTGTCATATTTCACGGTCGTAACGTTAATGGAAGATGCTCGCTCCAGTCTTTTTTAACGGCTCCGCTGAGCACGCTCAACCGCCTCGGCTTCCGAGGAATTCGGGGAGTGTGCGGCGGCGGCGGCTTCTGGGTTTGTTTACGGCTTCTACTTCTGGAGGGATAAATTTGGGAATTTTGTGGATTTTGACCTCTTTTCTCGCTGTGGTTGAGATGACCCCAACAGGGCATGGAAGTGCCACTGTCACTGCCGCCTTGGTGGCGGGGCTTGATCCAACCATTCCCAGCTCCAGGAATCTGAGAATTAGAGAATATCGCAGTTTAGAAGGGACTGTCAAGTCCAACTCCTTGTCCTGCACAGGACAACCCAAATTTAATTTAGGAGATGTCCAGTGCTGCCGCCCTCCATGTGGATGTGGCCAGTCCCCCTTGGGTCCCATGGAATCTTCATTGCCTTCAGCATCTCCTTCAGGGCTTTTTCTGCCAGCAAATCTTTGCTCCAGAACTTTTTTTGGTAACCAGGTGAGGCAACCAAGCCTTTGATCAGTCAAGTCAGTGTCAGAAGATGCCCTGGAGCTTTCCATGAACCATCTGCATGGTTGGGGTTGGAGGGCTTGGACATGAGTGGCTTGTCCTGGAATAACAGGAGCTGGCATCATTTTGACCCCAGCAGGACTTGGGGCAGTTTGTCCCTTTTGTGAGGAAGCAATGGGGATAAAATACAGGGAATTGATTTCTCTGTGGGGTCACAAACATCTCCAGGTGGTGCGGCCTTGACACAGGTTTTCCAGAGAAGTTGTGGATGTCTTATCCCTGGAAGCGTTCAAGGCCAGTTTGGATGAGGCTTGGAGCAACCCGGACAAGTGGAAGATGTCCCTGCCCATGGAAATTAGTCCTTAAGGTCCCTTCCAATACAAGGAAGGGTTAAAGAATATTTTTCTTCTGGGAATAAATAGGGAAAGTGTGTTTGGGGGGAATTTCTCCTCATGGTGTTAAACCTTGAGCATCCAGCAGGAAAATTCTGTGGATGCATCTCTGTGCTCTGAACCTTCCTGGAGGAAGATGCAGGACAGGATGAAACCCTTTGGTGGCATCAGGAGAATGACAGAGATCAAACATTCCATCAGGTTGTTGAGGGAAGGAAACCAACAAAATTCCAGCTTTTCTCCTGCTGGATGGTGAAGTTTGGAAAGCTGCAAGGGAGTTATCTTTCCCTGTATCTCGCTGCTTTGGGGTTTGGGAATCTTCACCCCTGATGTGGGGCATCTCCAGCTGCCTTCCACCTCCTTACCTTGCGGAAAACCCAGTTCATAATCCCTCATGGATCAGGGATGATGAGCAGGGAGAGGATTTGGGATCCAGCCCCAGACCCACCTCCTTTCACCCTTCATCCGAGAGGATTCCCCACCTTGAAATCCCTTTCAATCCCTCTCGGATCAGCATCTGGATGAAACAAATTTGGTTTTAACTTCCCTGTTGGATGCAGCTGGAGCCGCTCGGCTCTGGCTGGGGGAAAACCAGGTTTTATTGAAAAATCTAATGGTGCCACCTGAAGTGTGATTTACTGCACTGTCCACTCCTCAGACTTGATAATATATTTCTATTAGATTTCCTCCTTTCCCCTCTTTTTTCCTGGAGAAGAGTGGCAAGTTTCTCCGTCTGCCTGACACCTTCTTAGGCTTAGGCAAAATAAATGTTGATTTCCATCAGGAGGAAGAGCGCTGGAAGTCCTAATTCTCCGACGAGCCTGACAAGCTCAGCAAAAACCGCCTGGGTTTCGATGGAAAACTCGTGATCCGGCCTCGGTTCCTCTCCTTCGGAAGCTGTTCAGTCTTTGGAATGAAAAAGGGGTTGCTTTCGCTAACTAGAAATTATATACCTGGTTCCTTGGAAGATGGATTGCGCCGCTCCCGGAATGCCGGGAAAGGCGGCAGGGGGAGAGAGTGAAGGAGCTGGAGATGCGACCCAAGATTGATCACGCCATTTGCAGGATCTCCCAAGCACAAAACTGGAAAAATATCTTTTCCTTTGCCAGGGTTGAGTGGAGTGACACCCCCGTTTGGTACAGGTTTTCCCTCGTGGGGTTTTTTTGGGATGTGGTGTTCACTCCTTGACTGTGCCATCCTTCCTCCATCTCCTTCCATCCAAGGGGAGAAATGGAACCAGTTTAGCCCTCTCATGACCGATTTTGGGTTTATTTTCTCATTCCCACCTTGATTTTTTTGAGGAATCTCTTGGAAATCAAGCATGGATGCTCTGGAAGTATCTTGGCCCCGTGGGCTCTGTACAAAAGTCAGGAAGTTAATTATGGTCGAATTAAAAATCACCTTTTCCCTTCTTCTCCCAAAGAAATAAATCCATATTTCTACTTCTGTAATCAAACCTGCTTTGAGCTGCCTCATGGATATCAGCTAAGGAAGTTTTCCCTGGCTCATTCAAAGGGAATTGAGCTCTTCCCACCATTCCTATTGAACTCACACCATGGGGCGGGAATGTGGAGTTGCTGATTTTGACCCCTTGAGGTGACAACCAGCAGCTCCGGACCCTCATTCCAGCAACCGGGCTGGGATTCGCAGATCCCAGGCTGGAAAAAACACTTGGCTGGATGCCAAAGGGAAAAATTGGGAGGGTGGGGATGCAAGGGTGTTTTGCTCCGTGTCACCATTCCCAAATCCCAGCCGGATTTGGCTGCGTTGCCGGTGAGGAATATCCAGATCCGCCGTGTCTGCCGTGCATCCCGCTGATGTATGGGAGTTATATTAAGGGTGGAAAGGTGCTAAATGAGCCCTCTTTATTTTCCATAAATTAACTCCACAGCGATGAATCACTGCCAGAGCGCCTTCGACTGCCAGCAAGTTTGTTTATCCAAGTTGGAAAGTGAAGGAAAACTCTTGGAGACTCCCCGTTGTTGGGTCCTCACCTGTCCTGCCTCTCCTGCCCCCAAAACTTTCTCCTTTGGGCTCTCAAGGCTGCTTGAAGGTGTCCTTGGTCCCACCTCCAGGTTGGGTTCATTGTTTGGGAAGTGCCATGCAGAATTTTGCAGGAACACGGGCAACAGAACATCTGAAGGGAGTTTGGGCTGGATTCCCTCCATCTTCTCCACGACCTTCTCCACCTCCATTAATCCCAAGTGAAGGGGAACTTTTCCCACTAAACCTGTGGGTCCTTTTTCTTCTGGGAAACCTCCACTTTTTTCCATCCTCATTCATCTTTGTGGCCAAGTGGCCACCACTTTCCTTCCCACCCATCACTCTGGTACATGGAACCCCATAAACACCTCCCCAAACCCTTTGGGGAGGGAAAACAGGAGAACCTGCAGAAAGGTACTCCCAGTGTTGTGCTTAAAACAGAGAAGGATTTCACTGTGTCCACCTTGGTCCATGGGACGATGCTGGACTTGTCCTGGAAGGAGGTCACCTCCCAGAGGCACTTCATGGTGTTTTGGCTCTACATGAGCATCCAGAACCCTCTTTGGAGGACGCACCATGTTCCAGCAAGCAGAAGACATCACCTGGAGCGTCCTAAATGGATGCTGGGAATGCTTAGGGGGATGACTGCTGAGGCTCAGCTCTTTACGGCTCCATCCCAGCACCAAAGCAGGTCCTGATGTTCATCGGTGGGAAGGTTTGGATCTTTTTTAATTCTCTTTTTCACCCATAACTTGTGAATTTTGCAGCAGATTTGCTGCTCCATGGTGGGGAGCGTCCTCTGAGTACCACTTGGAGGAAGTTGAGGATGCTCAGGGATTTGGGGAATGAGCCACCTCCATCCTTGACATGGCCAAGGGGGATGTGAAGCAGAAGAGGAACTTAGGACACTCCTACACTTGCATTCAATGGGATTCCCAAGATGACCCGAGCCAGCCTCAATGACTTTCTCCTCTTTTCGTCCTTTCCTTCCCAGGCAACACCAAAAGGAGGAGAATGTTCCCAAGGACATCCCTGCAGGATTCCGAGAGCTCCCTTGTGGGTAGCAGAGGTGAGTCCAGTGGGTGCTGCCAGGGTGGAAAACCACCCACATTCCTGATTTCCCAGTGCTTTAACCCCCTCCCATGACCAGGCAAGGAGAAGCCTGGGAATATCCAGCTGTGTTCCCCCCTTTCCCACCATCACCATTCCCTTCCCTCCCTTCAGGGAAACGGCTGCAGATCAAGCCCCGGCTGTGAGTCCATCCCAATCCTGTGGCAGCCGACCAGCTCAGGAACTGGAGAGCCAGGGAACGACCTGGCACCTACCTCAGGATGCCATGTCCAGACATGGCACCCCCTCTCCTCCTCCTCTTGCTTTTCCGGGATGTCACTGCGACACGGAGCCGGGCAGCAGCGTGGGAATGCACCGCTCGTTCCTGCAGGGGAGCAGCTTTGTTTGGAATCTTTGATTTGACCAATAAATGACCTTTTCAGATGGTTTGTTGAAGGCAACTCCTGCCACCTCCTTGGATGCTTGTGGGGCTGGGAAGAGCTCCCCATCCCCATCCATCTTCTGGTGCTGTCCCAGCCGCAAGGACAGGATAGGGGGACCTGAGGTGGTTTAATGCCATCAGGTGACATTCCCACATCCAAGTTGGGATGTGTCAGGCAGGGACAAGTCGCTGTGCTGGCATGTAATTGGGTGTAAAGCCCCCACAGCCCTGATCCCACCATTCCAAGAGCCCATCCCGCTCCATGCCCTTGCTTTTGGGAGGAGATTTCCTGGAGCTGAGAGTATCCCTCATGGAAGTGTGTTGGGAGTGGTGCTGAGATCACAATCTGCATTTTGGGGTCTCCCTGAATTGCACCCGACCCCCTCCTCTCCCTATCCCAGCAGGGGTTTGGGCTCCATTGGGAATGCCAAGCCAACTCTCCAGGGTTTGGGGGTTTTTGGGGGCTCTCCAAATCCAAGCAGGGACAGAATGAAGGAACACTGGAACAATGGGGTTTTGCATCCATAGGTACAATTCCCAAGGGATTTTTGGGTGCCAGGGGCTGTTCTCCCACACAGATGCGATTTGTAGGATTTGCTCATCCACAGCCCCTCAGGCAAAATCCTGTGGGGAAAAGGTATCAGAGGGAATTGGGAAGGACTGGAGTTCCCTGGGGATGCAGGATCCAGGTGTGATCAGAGATAGGGTAGGAAATGCCAGTGGGTCGTGGCTTCACCCCCCAAACAGGTCCCCACAGGGGGGTTCCCTTCACCAAGTGACCCCCATGGAGGGGTTTTGTCACCATCCCAAATCCACAACATCCCCTAGGCACTGGAGGACCAGCAGATCCTCACCCTGGGATGTTGCTTGTGCCCCAGGGTATGTCCAACGAGTTGATTTTTAATAAAAGCATTGTGGTTTTTGTTGATATGAAAATGTCTTTTGTTAACTCCCATGTTTTGATATGTAAATAAAAGAGTTTCCTCCCCTGGGATGGAAAAGCCTCCCTGTGGCTTTCCTCTTTTTTCAGCAGTGCATGAACATCCCATCAAATATCCATCCAAATCCAGTGGAGGAGTCACTCTGATCCCTAAATCCTTAGTTTTTTAATCATTAAAACTTTCCACCCAGAAACAATGATTCTTCACGTGGTGGTATCCTAAAAAAAACCCCTAACTAAGTTCCCTAAAAGCCACCCTGGAGGAGACGGTGCTGTTGTGAATCCTCAGGGATGTCCAGTGGTGGCCGGGAGCTTTGGTTTTCCCTGGATCCCTAACGAGGATAATCCTCGTGCTGCACTAATTAAAGGAGGCAATGAGGAGCGGTGGCTCCACCGGCACCGCTGCTCCCTTCCCGGGGAGGATTGGAATTTCCAGCCGGCTGTCGTTAAAGCTCTGCTTGGGGGTGATTAATTTCCAAGCAGGGATAAACGCGGCCCCTGGAGAGGTGTCACTGAACTCCGGTGGGTTCCCCCTCTGTCTCCAACATCCTCAATTCCTCGGCAGTGGGTTCCAGTGGGATTTATCCCTCCTCGCTGTGAAGCCGGGGGTGCGCTCTTGGGCTCGGGGACCCGCCAAGGACATTTCCGGGGGGGTGCCACGACTGGGAGGTTGGCACAGGGTGGAGTTTCTGGAGGGCTCCATAAACATTTCCCGGAAAAACCTTCCCGTGGCGGGTGCTGCTGGCAGCGCTCTTGGTCCCCTGCCGGGGAAGCAGGTGCCCGGGTGAACGTCACCCGCCGGGATCAGTTTTCTGCCTGTCATCGGGGTGGCTGTTCTCTGCCCTCCTCCTTCTCCACCTTCTCCTCCTCAGCTTCATCCTCATCCTCCTCCTAATGTGATTTCCACCCTCCGCCCCAAAATTCCTGACCCTGCAGCAACACTGGGTTGTGGGGCAGGTGCTGGTGGAGCATCACCAAGATGGTCCCACCCTCTCTCCGTGGGGTGCATCGTGGTGGACACCACCCTCCCATGGGGTGAGGTCACTGTCCCCAAGCCAGCAACACCCCAAATGGGAGCCGTGTGCCATCCAGGGAAACTGAGGCAGCCCCAGGTGGGCACCCAGCCCTGCTCCAAGGAGTGATGGGGCACACGAGCTCTAAAACTGAAAGGTGACGCCATCCTGCCACCATCCCGAGGCCACCAACCTGGTTATGTCACTTGACTGCCTGTGAGTAAACTTAGCTGACGGGCCCGGCGTGGCGGGGAGGGTTGGGGACATGCCATGGGCATTTCCTAAAAATACCCCGGGGGTGTCGCTGGGGAGCCACGGCCCCATTGGAGCCCGGCCCAGTCCTAATCCCCTGGTGGCTCCTGTCCCAGTGTGGGTGGCAGCTGCTGGTGTGGAGCAGCTCTGGGGAGCTCTGGGGAGGATCGTGGTGCCAGGGGAAAGGAGGTGGCACCCCATCTTTTCCCAGTGCAGGATCCCAGTATCCTGCTATACAGGCGGGATGATGATGGATTTAGGGTGACACAATGAAGCAAAAAGGGTTAAAACCACCCCACAAAAAAGGTTTTTTGTTGTCCACTTCTTTGCCCCCTCCCTCAAGTCATGCTCAAGTTTGGGGATTCCAAAGCGGGGTATCTGTGTCCAATATGGGATAACATCCAGGATCACCAGGGAATGGGGGTCATGTTTAGGGCTTTGCCTGCATCCATGACCCTTCCCAAGGGGAATAAATGTTCCCCCTGCCCTGACCCAATTAGCAGCAGAAAGATGGACCCTCCCCAGAGGCCAGATCCAGCATAAGCAATAATGTGAGATTTTAATTGCTGAAGTTGCAGTGGGATAAATGTTTTAATCCTCAAAAACCACATTTTTTTGCATTAATTTGACCCTATATCCAAAGGGTCAGTTAGCAGCCATGGAGAGCAGTGTCCCCTGTCCCCAAGTCCCCAAGCAGGATTGGCTGGATGAGGGGAATGTCACCCCCCACATCCTGCAGCCAAGTTGAGATGTAGTGGGACCCAAGATTCATCCTGTGGGTGACAGAGACAATCCTGGACCCCCAGGGGATGAGTGGGTGGGTGTTGCCAGCCTCTGTGGGATGAACCTGCTCATCCCTTGGGATTAGGTGGGAACGCTCCATGGTGTTCCCTGTGCCTCGGTTTCCCATTCCTGTTCCTCCAGGCTGCAGCAGCCCTGAGGTTGCAGATAGAGCAGCATGGCCACATCCCAACCAGGGCCTCACCCAGGGGTGGCATTAGCACCCCAAAAACCCCCTGACAAGCTGTCTCTGAGTGCCAGTGACACATTTTCTAGGTGCTGAGATGGCAATCCTGGTCCTCCATCTGGTGACACTCTCATTCATGGGTGGATGTCACCTGTGCTAGGTGCGATGCCACCTCCGAAACCAGAGGCAGCACTGGAGTACAGAGGTGCACGTGGCTGCAGCCTAACCACCAACAGCTTATGGAAAATCCCGAAAAATCCCCAAAATTAAATTTATTTGACTTTTTGCAAGGATGGAAGTACTCCGGGAAGGATCCTGGTCTGTTCCTGAGGTGGGGAAGGGGCTGCATTCCGACGCTGTGGTCCCTCAGCGAGGTGGCACCAAACCCAATTTAGGCTCAGTAACTCCTTTTTGGATATTTTCCCTTTTTGGGGAGTAGGAAATCAGGATTTCTAGGATGTTTCTCCCCACTCCACACTCAGTTCGGGGCGGAGGGTGGGAGATGAAGCCCCACCTTGGGATGCGCAGGCCGAGAGGGTCCAGGGGACACCCGGAGCATTCCTCCCCTCCGGGGATTGACAGCTGCCCCGGGGGCGTTGCCATGGGGATATGAAAATCCAAGAGGGTTCTCGGGATGCTGATAGGCTGGAAGCGCTTAGCCTCGCCTCAGTAGGCGTGGCCGTGCCTCGTTTTCCCCGTATAAAAAGCGGCGAGTTCCATTGAGCTCCCGGCGGCGGCGGCGCCGGTCGCGGGCAGGGGCGGGCAGGGGAGCGGCCCCCGCCCCCAGGGCGCCGTGTCCCGGCGGGAGGAGGAGGAGGAGGAGGCAGGAGAAGGCTCGGTAGCCCGGGGAGGTGGGGCCGGGGCAGGTGCCAGGGGAGGCAGGAAGGGGCGGGCAGGGCGCTGCCCGCTCCTCGCCATTGGGAACCGGCCGCAGGCAGCGGCGGAGCCCGCCCGGCCGGAGCGCAGAGCCGTGGCGCTCGGAGGAGGGTCCCGGAGCGCAGCAGCCGAGCCGAGTCCCGACGGAGAGAGGTGGCTGCCCCGCAGCCCTCAGCGGAGCCCCGGCTGGGGACCCGGAGCCCGGCTGAACCGCAGCGCAAAGTCCCGTCCGAGGCGAGCACCGGAGCCCGGCTGAGCGCCGCAGCAGAGCCCCGGTGGAGGATCCCAGAGCCCGGCTGAGCCCCGCAGCAGAGCCTCGGCGAAGCGTCCCGGAGCCCGGCTGAGCCCCGCAGCAGAGCCCCGGCGAAGCGTCCCGGAGCCCGGCTGAGCCCCGCAGCAGAGCCCCATCTCGGACGCCTCTGAACCTCCCCGCAAAGTCCCATTGGAGCGTCCCGGAGCCCGGCTGAGCCCCGCAGCGGATCTCGGTCGGAGCGTCCTGGAGCCCCGCTGAACGCCGCCGCAAAGCTCCGTCAGAAGGTCCCATAGCTCGGCTGAATCCCACCGCAAAGTCCCGTCGGGACTTCCCGGAGCCCGGTGAGCCCTGCAGCGGAGCCTCGCCGGAGGGTCCCGGTGCCCGGCAGCAGATCCCCGTCCGAGGGTCCCGGAGCCCCGCTGAACCCCACGGCAAAGCCCCATCGGAGGGTCCCGGACCCCCGCTGAACCCCACGGCAAAGCCCCATCGGAAGGTCCCGGAGCCCCTCTGAACCCCACGGCAAAGCCCCATCGGAGGGTCTCGGGGTCCGGTCTGGGCAGCCGCTTGTGCCGGAGCCCGCTCGGAGGAGGCTCCCGGAGCCCGCGGGACCCTCGGTGAGCGGCGGTGCCCGGGGGCTCCCCCCCCCCGGTCCCTCCATGGACTGAGATGGCCTCGGAGCTGGCCATGAGCGCGGAGCTGCCCACGAGCCCCCTCGCCATCGAGTACGTGAACGATTTCGACCTGATGAAGTTCGAGGTGAAGAAGGAGCCGGCGGAGGCGGAGCGGCTGTGCCACCGCCTGCCCGCCGGGTCCCTGTCGTCCACCCCGCTCAGCACGCCCTGCTCCTCCGTGCCTTCCTCGCCCAGCTTCTGCGCTCCCAGCCCCGGTGGGCAACCGGCCCCCGGCCCCCCGGCTACCACGGCCGCTTCCCTGGGCTCCAAACAGCAGCTGGAGGAGCTGTACTGGATGTCGGGTTACCAGCATCACCTCAACCCCGAAGCTCTCAACCTGACGCCGGAGGACGCGGTGGAGGCGTTGATCGGTGCCCCTCACCATCATCATCATCACCACCAAGGGTACGAGCCCTTCCGACCTCAGCCCTTCGGGGGTGAGGAGCTGCCGCCGGCCGCGCATCACCATCCCGGCCATCACCATCATCATCATCACCACCTACGCCTGGAGGACCGGTTCTCCGACGATCAGCTGGTGAGTATGTCCGTGCGGGAGCTGAACCGGCAGCTGCGGGGCTTCAGCAAGGAGGAGGTGATCCGCCTCAAGCAGAAGAGGAGGACCTTGAAGAACCGGGGCTACGCTCAATCCTGCCGCTACAAGCGGGTCCAGCAACGGCACATCTTGGAGAACGAGAAATGCCAACTGCAGAGCCAGGTGGAGCAGCTCAAGCAGGAGGTGACCCGCTTGGCCAAGGAAAGGGATCTGTACAAAGAAAAATATGAGAAGTTGGCCGGCCGGGGCTTCCCGCGGGAGCCCTCCCCATCCACCGCCCCGAAAGCCGCCGCTGACTTCTTCATGTGAGCCGGGCTGGTGGGATGGGGTGGGATCCCCTTTTTTTTTTTTTTTTTTTTTTCCTCATGCGGGGAGAGAGCAAACCCGCCGCTTATATTTAAAAAGAAAAAAAAATGGAAAAAAATTAATATTATGAAGTCCCCACTCAAATTTTGGGGAGGGGAAGTTGAACTCCCTCCCTCCCACCATGCACCCACCCATCGGGACTCGGGGTGGGGGGTCCCGGGGTGGGGGAGTGGGGGGCAGCCCTGCATGCGGGACGTGTACGGCCACCCGCCCCCCTTCCCGGGAGCATCAGCGCCATCCAGGTGGCTTCTCCCCACCTTTCCCTGCGGGTTTTCCCCTCCATTGGGATTTTTATTCTTCGAGGGATCCCCACGGATCGGCCGGGGGGGTCCCCGGCAGCGCTGCGCCCTGCCCGGCCCCTCTGCCCACCCCCCATTCCCGGCCGGCAAACCTGAGCCACATTTAACTTATTCACCCTTGTAAATATGTAGAAAATTAGTTCGTTTTTTGCCTTTTTTGTTTCTCTTTCTTTTTTTTTTTCCTTGAGCCTATATTTTGCTTGGTGATTTACGAGAAAAAGAAAATGAACAAAAAAAAAAAAAAGGAAAACCAACAAAAAAACCCTAAAATCCTTTAGAAAAGAGAAAAAAAAATTACACGAGTCTTAAAAGTTTGTATGTAATAGCATGCAAATAATATCCGAGTTAATTTAACGATGTTGGGAAGAAGCCGAATGCACTATATACAGGAATCGATTGGGTGAAATAATACTGTTTTATAGAGATTTAAAATTATCTATGCTCTTAAAAATAGTGGGGAGGGGCGGGAGGGGAAGAGGTAACAATTTTAGGGTGACCTGAAAGGCAATATAGTAATATATGGACTGCAAACGGTTGGCTGCTATCTCACTATGCACCAGATTTATTTATTAACCCTCGGGAAACGGAAAATCTTATTTTAACCTCGATGTTTGGAGAAAAAGAAAAAAAACCAGACGGCAAGAAAATGCACATTATTTGTTGTGGAAACAAGAGGAAAAAAAAAAGGATTAAGAATTCGTGCAATCGTTGGAGCGAAAGCGGGACCGATCCTGTGCGGAGGAGCGGGGCGGGTTTGTTTGTTTTTTTTTTTAAACGAGTTGCTTATTTAAAAAAGGAGAAAAAAAATTAAAAAAAAACAAATTTTGGGGGGGGAAACAAAAGGGTCCTGCGGACAAAGCGAGCTTGGGAGCCTGGTGCATTTTAGGGACTGATCGTGCGAAGCGTTTTTAACGACCTGTTGTTTCGATTTGTGACGGTTTTAATGATGTTGCATCAAGATAAAAACTTATATTCAACTAGAACCTGGGTCGGGTTTTCTCTCAACTTTTGGGGGGTGTCCCCGCATCATCGGGGTTTTGTTTCGGGGTTGTTTATTGTCCCTTTGATTCCCGGTGCTGATGCAAAACCTTCCCCGAGCTCCCGCTGAGATAAGTCCGGTGTTGAGCATCGCCTCTGCCTCATTGAACTCTGGCTTTTCACTTCTCCTGCCTTTTTTTGTTTTGTTTTGTTTTTGTTTTGTTTTTTGCAGCCGGGTTCTGGGTGTTTTTGGTTTTCTTTCCCGGCTGGAGGGTCCTGGAGACCTTCATCCCTGCAGCTGCTGGGGAAGTCACCGGATCCAGTTTGGTTCCAGCTTGTCCGACACCGTCCCGATGAGCCGCTGGCTTGATTTTCAACGGTAATAAATTATTTTTCTTTCCTCTTTTGGCTTCTCCCGCTTGAATTTTTAATTAAAAAAGGACCCCTTAACAAACCAAGCCCACACCTTCCCTAATCCAAGCTTTTGGGCTGATATTTTACTGAGATTTGTGGGGTTTTGGGACTGTTTTTAAGGATATTTCTTTGCCGCAAACCCCAAGCACAGCTGCTGCTTTTCCTGGACTCAGTGGGACAAATTCCAACACAACCCTTGGTACAACACATTTTTTGGGCATTTTATATGCCTTTTTAATATTTTGGTATAGTTTCTGTCCTATATTTTTGCCCAGGCTCAGCTGTGGCAGGTCCCCAAGCTGTGGTGTGTTCCCTCCTGCCGCTTCCATAAATCTCCGCTGTGCTCATGTAACCCCCTGGCTTTTCCTTGGATTTGTGGGGTGCCTGCAACTCCCCAACTCTCTGGTCTTGCCTTTTCTGCACCCCCAAACCTCACTCCCCTCTTTCTTCATCTTTTTCTGGCTTTTTGGTGTCTTACTGTGTGACCAGAGGATTTTTGAGCAGCCTGAGCTCGGCTCAATATCGGACTTGGATTTTGGGATGGGAGCTGGGATGCAAAGAGGGACATTTGTCCCAGGGCTGGACAAAAAGGGGGGTTTGGAAGGTGGGGGGTTCACCCCTTATTTCTGTATTTATTTAGATCCAGGGGAACTTTTGCAAACCTGGCTCTAAATAAAATTAACTTGTGCAGCCGCTCGTGGGACATCGTGTCCTCGAATTTTTTGGCGCTGAATCACAGCTTCCTGGTGGGTAATTCCCTAATTTTCCTCCCAATATCCCTTTCTCTTGGCATATATTTTTGGGGGGAGAACACATCCAGCTGCCTGGTCATGACCAAATAATAATTTGCGGAGGAAAAGGTATTTTCGGCTGGTACCTTCCCCAAACCAGACTGGGAGATCTCGGTCCCCGCTGTCTAAATCTTCACTCCTGGATCTTTCTCTCCTGGATCTCCATTCCCTGTTGGCACATCCTGGGGGTCACTGCCCCTTTTCCCAGCTGGGCTGGGGCTGGCTGGGGAAGCAGAGCTGACTTTGGGATCTGTGTGGGGTTTTGTGGGAGCTCTGTCCCATTGGGTGTCACCCCAGGACACAGCGCGGAGCCCGCGAGGTGACCGCGATCGTCTCCCGCTCCGGAATCCTTTCCCCTCTTCCGTGGCACAGCAAAGGCAGCGATTTAAGATTCCAAATTTTCCCCTTTGCCTCCTCCTTTTTGTTTTATTTTGGGGTGCAACAACCTGGGAAAGATCCCAGATTATTTTGGCAATCCAGGCTTTATCCCTTCCTCTTTATCCCGAAGGGATCCCCAATTCCGTGCGCTACTGTGATTTATTTTTTTAGTTCCCCACTGATTTTTTTAAACTCAGACCCTCCTTGAAATCCCCTAATAGCTGGAGCAGGACACAGGGTGTTGCTGCCACCCATTAGTGTTGGTCCTCCATTGGGAGACCCCATCCCACATTTTTTTTGGGAGATTACAGGGTGGAATTGCAGCCTTCTGCCCCATCATCCTGACTTTCTCCGTGCTCCTGAAGCTCCTGGCTTTCTGGGATTTGGCTTTGCTGAATAAATAATAAAACCTAAAGTAGTTTAAGCCAAAATTTGGCTGGTTTATGACTTGTCTCCTTTTTGGGGCTGAGTGCCCCCTGCACCCTGGGCTCTGGGGGGTGTCTGGGTGGTCCCTGCTTGGGTTTGCAGCGTTTTTTGGGATGGCTGAAATATTTGCAGGATCATATGTGTGCATTCCAAGCATGTTGGCACATGTTTTGGGATGGGGATGTGGCAGGACAGGGTCGCGTGTCACCCGTGTGCCGCAGGACTGCGACATCCGCAGGTGCCACCACGTCTGCTGCAGGAGGACGTGTGGCGCTTGGGGTCACTCTGACCTGGTTTCAAAGCTTTCCCCTCATTTTTCCTGATCCCTGAGCGGGGCTGGAGCCTCCTTCTCCATCTTCCTGCTGCTTTTTGGGGGTTGCAGCAGGACCTCAGGGCACCACGCCGTCCCTCCTGTGAGGATCTGCAGTCCTGCCGCTCATCCTGGGCATCTCCTGCACCCTCAGCTCCATCCTCAGCCTTTTCCAGGGGTGGAAACAGCAGCCCAATCCAAAAGGATGCTCCAAGGGCTGCCTGGCACTTTGGGTGGGGACATGGGGACAAGCCCTGGGGGTCCTCTTCATGTCCCCCTCCTGCAGAGCTCCTTAACCCCGTTTCCAAGCTTTACTTCCTCACTCAGTGGGCATCACTGAGCTGCGAAATGCCTGGAATTCCTCCAGCTTCCCAGTCCGTGGGTTTTCCACAGGGCAGAGGGGTGATTTTGGGGGGTGCTCACCCCCAAACACAGCAGTACCCTGGAGCACCTTATCCATGGATGCTCGGGATTGGGCACAGCCCCTGGCAGAGTCCCCTCGAAGCGGTGCAGGGTGCTCCGTGCCACCTCCAAGCAGGAATTACCGGGATCGCTGGAATCGGGTGGAAAACTACAAGAAGATGATCAATGCAGCATCTCCAAAATTGTCCCTCGCTCCTTCCTCCTCAGTCATTGATGCTCCCACCCCACAGGTTTGTCCCAAAACTGCTCTGGTGTTCACACAAATCCCGACATCTCCACAAATCCCGACATCTCTACAAATCCTGACGTCTCCGTAAGGTGAGAACTCCAGTCCTGGAATTCAGTCCTGGGATGGAAGCAGGTTGGGCTGCTGGGCATGGAGGAATGTGGGGTAATGTTCACTTAAAAAGCAGGAACTAATTCGAATCTCAGCCAAATTAATCCTGGTCAAAAAAAAAAAAAAAAAATCTTGGATTTGTCTCCAACTCAGGGCTGAGCCACTGTGAGCAGAGCCTGGGCTCGGTTTGGAGCTGGAATTTTTTGGCTCGAGTAGATCTTTATATTCTGGCTCAGCCACAGTTTGATTTTTGCACATTCCCTCCTTTCCATGCCCTGTGTCTGCCTGCCTCCTCAATATTCCCGCATCCCTGGTGCACAAACACAAACCTGCCCATGTTATATAAAAATATATTTATATAAAATAAATTTATCCCCATTTATCACCTTGGTAGAACAGAGCTCTGCCATGGGCTCATGACTCTGGCACTGCACAGCCCATCCTGAAGGCTGGAATTTTTTCCAGCTCTCTGCCTTCCCCCAGCCAGCAGATCCCAGTTCCACTGATGCCATCCCTAAACTCAGCAGGAAGTGCGGTCCTTCCCAAAATACAGGACGTGGAAAACCCTCCTGCATAACATGTACAGCACCACAGCTGGGATTTTATCCCAAATTCCTTGGGTTTGGGTGGGTTTGTGTCACCCAGGAGTGCTGCTGCTGCTGTGGGAATTGGGATGCAGGTAGTTGGATCCAGAATATGGGTGTGGGATGCAGGAGGAGGGATATGGGATACAGGAGGTGGGATGCAGGATGCACAGATACAGGACATTGGATGTGGGATGAAGGGGATACAGGGATACAGGACATTGGATGTAGGATTCAGGATATGGGATGCAGGAGGTGGGATGGAGGAGGTGGGATGGAGGAAGTAGGATGCAGGATTTAGGATGTGGGATGCCAGATATGAGGATACAGGACATTGAGTATGGGATGCAGGGGGTGAGATGTGGGATGCAGGTATTGGGATGAAGGACATGGGATGCAGGATGCAAGGATACAGGATTTATCATTGGGTGTGAGATGCAGATGGTGGGGATATAGGGTACAGGATGCAAGGATGGAGAATATTGGATGTGGGATGCAGGATAAAGGATGTGACAAATAGGCTATGAGAATTGGGATGTAGGATATGGGGCATAGGAGATGGGATATGGAATGTGGGATATGGGATGCTCCCTGCAGCAGGCTGCGTGCTGGTTGTCACTGCCCCTTAATCCAGGAGAAAAGGGAAGCTCTGGATTGTGAGGATCACGAATGAGCCTGGCCCAGCCCAGCCCACCCTTCCCTGGCTGCATCGAGGATGCAACACCAGCAAATCCCAGGAATTCCAGCTCATACCCATCACTGCCTGTGTGTGTGCAGGCGGTGGGATAAAGCAGGTGGGATGTGGGATGCAAGCTGTGGGATGCAGGATGCGCATCCACGTGTGTGCAGGGAGAACAGCTCACTGCCAAGTGGGAAACATTCCAGGACAGCGTCAGTCCTCAGATCCAGACGTGATCAGATCCTGCCAGCCAATGCCCTTTGCTATCTCAGCTGTCTGGGAAGTGCAGCTTTCCTTGGAGTCGCCATCCCCAGTGCCTGGGAATGCCCTTGTTCCCCTCTCCATCCCCACAACTCCGTGTCCCTCCTTGCCAAGCTCCCAATTGAATCATCAGCTCAGTGTTTAATTACCCACACCATAAACCCCAAAGATTCCCCGGGTTTTAACACCCCTCCAATTCTTCCTTTCCATGGATGAGAGTGGAGGGAAAGCAGAGGGAGCATCTTCCCACCCCCACCAGGTTATTTATTCATGGAAAAGGCCGAGGCTGGAGCGCGGCTCCGGCACAGCCCTGGCAGCTGGCGGCTCCCTGGGAGCTGTAATTTGCACAAGCAAAAATAAACTAATTGTTATTTTCCATTTACATAAAGGGAAGGGAAGAGAAGCTGGAAGAGAGGGGGAAGGAGGCCGGGAATGTGAAGGGAATGTGCTGCCAGCTCCTTCTGGGAGAGCTGTGCCAAAGTACCGGCTCATTCCCTGCTCCCGTGGGGCTCATCCTGCCTGTCTGGTTGCTGGAGGAGTTCAAATTTATGGAAATGATGGCACTGGACCATCATCTTCCTCACCACAGAGTCAGGGCCCACTTCCAGGGGTGTGTAGCCCATCCCAATGAAGATGCAACACAACAGGAGAGAGAGGACAACCACTTCCATCAGCTGGGTGGGAGGAAAAACCTGCTGGCATCAGGACAGATTTGAGGGATGGATGGAGATTTATTTGGGGTTTTCACTTTTGCCGTGGTGTGCGGATCCAAAAGAAGGGCCTGGGCATAGAATCATGGAGTGTTTTGGGTTGGGAGGGAACTTAAAAATCATCCAGTTCCAACCTCCTGCCATGGGCAGGGACACCTTCCACTATTCCAGGTTGCTCCAAGCCCTGTCCAACCTTGCCTTGGACACTTCCAGGGATGGGGCAGGCACAGCTTTTCTGGGCAACCTGTGCCAGGGCCTCCCCACCCTCCCAGGGAAGAATTTCTTCTCCATATCCCATCTAAGCCTGCCCTCTGGCAGTGGGATACCTCAGGTCTTTGAGACTTTAACCCTTTTCCCAAGTGACCGTTGCTGAAGGGCACCTGATGGGGATGTGTTTGTGGATCTGGGCTTGGGATGGAGGTGGGAGTGAGGATAAACAGCAGAGGGGGGTGGGAATGCTCCTTTCTCATCAACTCTGTGCAGCCGGAGGATTCCTTGGACCAGGGAGGAAGAAGAAGAGGTTTCCCAGAGAGGCTGTGGATTCCCCATCCATGGAAGTGCCCAAAGCCAGATTGGATGAGATTGGAGCAACCTGATCTAGTGTAAGGCATCCCTGTCCGTGCCAATGGGGTTGGAATGAGAGGATCTTTAAGGTCCATCCCAACCCGAGCCATTCCAACAATTTTATGAAGAACACATCCACGACCTCATGCACTGGATGGAGACTGGAGATGCTGTCACCAGCAGTGTCAGCACAGGAGAGACCCCTTCCATGCTGCCACATCTTGGGAACCTTTGTCATAACACTTGGAACGAAACGTCGCGGGCGTTTAATTCCGATTTACGCCGACAGGTCCTGTCCGTTAATTAAATATCCATTGATTGTTCGGAGAACACTTCCTTGGGTTTATCGCGTTTCTCCGAGACAAATCAAATTGCCACGTCATTAACTTCCAGCTCTCCAATCCATACATAATTACTGCCTTATTAATACCTCCGAGTTACGAGGAAGTTTGAGGCAATTAATATTTGTGGGATAGTTTGTATCAAGTTAATTCCATCAGGGTTATGTTAATAATGCGGACATCTAATAAGCTGGATAATTAACGTCTTTCTCGTTAGCATCTTCTCAGGTGCCAGTTAAATGTCAGGACAGGCTTTGTGGCCGGGCTGTGTTTAATTAAACTCGTTATTACAGAGGGATTCATGGCTGTTACATGTGAACGGAGCCAGGTAGGACCAGCACGTGGTTCCTGCCCTGCTTGGGCTTTGGATGCAAAATGGGTTTGGGGATGGATTGGAAATGGGATTTAGGGGCTGTTCCAAGTCTGGACACAGGAGAGTTTTTTGCTTGGCAGGAAGGTCAGGATATGGTCCTCGTCAGTGTTGGTCTTGCTTGACTCAGAGCAAGGTTTGGATTTAAGGGATGTTCTTCCAAAAAAGTGGCAAAAACCATGGGCTCCCTGATGTGGACATGATTAGAAGAGTGGGGAAAGTGCTGGGAGCATCTGTGACCACATTCCCCAGCAAGACCAAAAATGGTCCAAAACCTATCCCCATGAAAATTCAGGCAAATTTTAGGCTCAGCTTTAGCCCAAATTTGAAGTTTTTGTTGGGTTTCTTCCTGAGATGGCAGGAGTTTTTCCAGTGCACCCCAGCCCTTGGGATCATCTCACTCCACGCTGCTTCCCTGGGGTTTTCCTGCTCCCTCATCACCATGGAGTTCTTGGCCATAAGAACTTCTCTGGGAGACCTGACTGAGCCTGCATCTCCCTGCCCACAGCCTTCCCTCCCCTGCTGCTCATGAATAAAAGATGGACCCCGTCTACCTGGCCTGTTTGTCCTCGTGAAAAATTCATTGGCTGCTGATTAAGTTTTAAGGAAGGGCCGTGTTGCTCAGGTGGGTCGATGTTCTCCAGCTGCCCAGAGGGGTGGGAAGCTGTGGAGTTGGGATTTGCCCCCTCTGCTTGCTCTGGAAAAGGAACGGGGGAGAGTTTTGCTCCTTCCCAGCTCCTGGTTGGGATCCCGGCAAGAAATGCTGGAATAGTGGGAAAAGAAGGACCCAGGCTGGGCTTGGTTCACATTTGGGAAGGTGATGATCCACGCCAGGCCCAGAGCACACCAGAAATTGTGGAATTTGGGAAAGGAGACACAAGCCATGACCACAGAGAGGAAAGAGGCCCCAGGTGACCTGAACAAGGTCTTCCATCCCTGGAGAATGTGGTGACCACTGAGGCTCTGCCTCAACAGAGGGACAGCATTTGCACTGGAAAAAAGGAGGGAATTAACCAAAATTAAAATACTTTTCCTTTCTGATTATCCATAATCCCTAAAATAAAGGCTCTGCTGCTTATTTCTCCCCTCCCCTCCTCTTGTCTCACTCCAAGGGCACAGAGGAGATGCTCAGGAGCTCATTTTAAATTGCATTTAGGAGCTTATTTAATGTTATCCCTAAAAATGTTCCTGCTGGAGACGGCTCCTCATGTTCCCTCTTCTGGGACAGACTGGGGAAGGAGAAGAGGGAAGAATCCTCCACCACTCCATGTGTGGGGGCCGTGCTCATGCTGGCACCACAAAGTTGCCTCCCTGGTCAGAGATTCCTGCTCCATAAATATTTAAGGAAGCAGTGTGGGGGTCCCAGGGGTCTCCTGGGACGGGTCGTTAGTGCAGGACGAGGAAGCATCGGACAGAGAGCAGAGGAGGAGGGGAAAAAACTGCAACGAAAACCAAGCAAAAGCTGCCAAAGCCACAAGGTCAGGGATGAAATATTCATGGAGCCATCCGTGCTGGAAGACAGGTGTGGAGGTCCTGGGGAGGCTGCGGAAACCCCGCTCTGGCTTCCTTCTCTCTCGTCATCAATGCTCAGCCAGCAGAGTTGGGGGCAGTGGTTAAAGATGTATGAGCCCAGTTGTGCAACAGCTGGACACATCTGGCACCTCATCCCCCTGGTGCTCCTCTCCTGTGCTCTGTAAAAGATGGATGGGGGGATTGGGAGGGGACACTTGGTGGCCACTGCGTGGGCTGGGCCCTTCGGGAATCACAAGGAGAAATGGGATTTGGGATGGGGATGGTTGGATGGGAGGGATAGAGGTGGTTGGATGGGAGGGATGGGATTTGAGATGGAGGTGGTTGGGTGGGAGAGACAGATGGAGGTGGTTGGATGGGAGGAATGGGCTTTGGGATGGTGTTTTTTGATATTTAGATAGGTGGTTGGGTGGGACAGATGGGTTTTGGGGGTGGAGGTGGTTGGGTGGGAGGGATGGGTTTTGGGATGGAGGTGGTTGGATGGGAGGGATGGGCAGTGAGATGGAGGTGGTTGGGTGGGAGAGATGGGCAGTGGGGCGGAGGTGGTTGGATGGGACGGATGGGTTTTGGGATGGAGGTGGTTGGATGGGAGGAATGGGCTTTGGGATGGAGGTGGTTGGATGGGAGGGATGGGCAGTGGGATGGAGGTGGTTGGATGGGAGGAATGGAAGATCTACCAGAAGGGATGGGCAGTGGGAGGGATGAATGCTGTTGAGTTGGAGAGATGGGCAAAGGGTTGGGGTTGGTCATTCTGCAATGGATGGATGGATGGAAGTGGTTGTGGTGTAGGAATAGGTGATGGAATTTAGGAGTTTGGGTTGGAGGGATGAGCAATGGGGAGCAGGTGGGCTGTGGGAGGAACGGGTAATGGGATGGAGGTGGCTGGATGGGAAAGATGGAGCCTCAGATGCAGGTTTTTCCCTCTATTTCCCTTTTTGGGAAAGTTGTGTGTCCTGCTTGGCCCCTCCATGTCCTGTCAGAGCATCCCACAGGCTCTGCACCAGACAGCCTTCCCAAATCCCATCTCCAGCTGGGAATTCAGCCCCATGCCCATGAACCATCACCTTCCTTCCAGGTCACCACATCTCCTGCCAGACCCGACCACCCTAGAGATGAAATTCCTGAGCCAGGTGTTGAACCACCTCTTCCTAGAAATAACACCCCATTTTCTTACACAAATTATTTCCTTTGCCTCTGTGGAAGCTCATTAGAATTCTTGAATGTAACCACACAGATCGATGACGTGCTGGGCCAGCACATGGCAGTCAATTCCTGTTTTCCAGGAGACTTTTCCTCCCTGTCTAATCAGGGAAGGCAACGTCTTTCTCCCTGATTTTTGCTATGGTATTGGTCCCCCGCTGATTAATTTCCAATGGGTCACCTCAGCAGGGAAGGAGGCTCTCCGGTTTAATTAGGAATGGGTAATATGAGTGTGGATTATCCCGCAGCTGTCCAGTGTTATTGTGGATGAGTGCCAGGAGTTTCAGCCTCTCCTAAAATAAAATTCAAAAAGAAAATTCTTGGAATAAAAGTCTTTGTGCTTATCAGGTCAGTGTCCAGCTCAGGAGCTGATTAAGCGGCTTCACTGCCACCTGCCTGAGCCCACAGGCAGCTTATCCCAGGCCTTTCCACAGGGAGCTGAGGTCGGGATGCTGTTCCCAAAACGGTGAGTGCCACCAAATAGTAAAGGATGGAACAACTCTTCGCTTTATGGGAATTTATGGGATGGGAGGGCAGCATCCTTGCATTGCCCCTGTGCTCTGCTGTCCCCCAGAAGCATTCTGACACTCAGATCCGTGCACACACCCTCATTCCTGTCAGTTTTCCCAGCTCCGGGTCTCCTTGCTGGGAGCTGCCGAGTCAGCAGGCCGCACATCTGTAGCGCGGGATCCACCGGAGGATGATATTAATCAGGATTTTTTCCTCTTGGACTTTGGCAGCTTCCCGGTGCTCGCAGCTGTGCCCGCGCCCTGGGAAATCAGCTCCGGTGACTCCCGCGCTGCCGGCTGGGAATGCTCCTCATCCCCAGGAGCTTTTGGGCTGTGGGCACAGATGTGTCCCCTCCCACGGATGAGCAGGGAAGAGGGGAGGAGCTGTTAATTCCCTAATCATAGTGGTGCTGTCTTCGCACCCTTTCCATGCAGCTTCATCCCTATCCCTTCTCCTTGGTGCTCTTGGAGCACCTTTGGATGTTGTTTCCATCAAGGAGAACGTCCTGGACCAAGCAGCATCATCCTGGTCCCAAACCCTCCCCATGATGCTCGGAAGGAGGGAATAAGGTGTTACGGAATATGGGAAACTTGTTATGATGGGGACCTCCCTTCCAAGCATGGCATCTCATGTGCCACTCCTGACATCCCGCATTCTTCATCCGGAAGCTGGATAAGGCCTGTGGGGTGGATAATTAGGATAATGAATTGCCCTAAGGCAGTGTTAGCCTCGGTGGGAACCGTGGGAAGGCTGGAGGAGAATCTTCTCCCACTAAGAACCTCTAATCCCATTCTTGGAGAATAAATTGTCCCAGTGCCTCAGTTTCCCTGGATGCAAACAGCGATGTGTGGGGTAGATCAGTGACATGGCCCATCCTGAGGGAAATATTACGTTTTCCAAGGGATTTTTGAGGCAGGGACTGACATGTGCCTGTTCTTTCATCCCTATTTTCCATCACCTGGATCTCCAACTTCCTTTCCCTGACATCCTAACAGTGGTTGTGGTTAGGGGCAGATGGGAAAATGGAGTCTGGGGAGGGATTTTGTTCAACCCACTCATTTTGTTTTTGTGCTGTGCTCCCTTCCCTATGGACACAGGTTCTCCACAGGGGTTGGAAGCAGGAAAGGCGCAGGTAAGGGGGGGAATTCTCTCTCTCTTGTGATCCCTTTGTGTCTCCGTGTAATCAGCTCTGGTTTATTCTCTTTGATTTTTTTTTTTTGTCCTTTTTGTTGTTATTTTTCATTTTTCCTTAGTGTCAGCGTTTTCCCGCCCCAATCTCTCCCTTCCCCTGGGATTCACCAGAAACCTGAGACTGGGAATTATTCAGGATGCAAAGGGCTGTTAGTGGGTCACTGGTCTCCTTCCATGACATCTTCCAACTTCCAAGCCCTTAACCCTTCCCAAGCCACAGGAGGAATCCTCCACACTTCCCCCTTTCCCCCACGCATATCCCCATGGAAAAATTCCTGTCAAGCCTGAAATCCTACAGGCAGAAGGGCCAGATAGGATAGGTTTGGGTGAATTTGGGCTGAAAAACAATGACTTTGTGGCCGTTGGAATGCTGGATGCTCTGCTGGGAGATGTTATGGGGAAATTATCACACTTTTGGGAATTTGGAATACCGGTTGTGGGTGGAATGGGGTTGGGATGAGGATGGGACGTTGGAAGATGCTTGGATAGCTTTGCAGGCAGCACAGCCCTATGGGCAAAGCCAGAGCAACAGGAAATTTTGGGGCTTTGGGAAGAGTTTTAAGCACTTAAAAACTTAGTGGGGAAATTGTTGCTGCCAGCAGCAAATCCTCCTGGGATGTTGGGGGCAGACTCGAGGGCACAAACAGGTTAGGAAATATTGGAGCAGGATTTGGGGCAGAAATCTTTCCACGGATGGAGATGTGAGGATCTGGGCATCAGGGAGGTGTTGAGATGTTGGAGCATGTCCAGAGAAGGAGCTGGGGAGGGTCTGGAGCACCAGGAGTGGCCGAGGGAGTTGGAATTGGGGAAAGGCAGGCTCAGGAGGGACCTTCTCCCTCTCTGCAATTCCTGGAAAGGAGGGTGGAGCCAGGTGGGGATCGGGCTCTGCTCCCAGGGAACAAGGGACAGAACAACAAGAAATGGCCTCAAGTGGTGTCAGGGCAGGTCTAGGTTCGATATTAGGGAAAATTTCTTCATGGAAAGCATTTTCCAGCCTTGACACACCTACCCAGGGCAGTGGTGTCACCATCCCTGGAGGGATTTAACATCCATGTGGATGTGGCACTTGGGGCATGATCAGTGGTGGCCTTGGCAGAGCTGGACTTGTTCTTGAAGGGCTTTTCCAACCTAAATCATTCCATGATTCCACGATGGATGGATGACAGTGAGCTGTTGGCCACCACATGTCCCTACCAAGCTCCTCTTGTCCCTCAATCCCCACAACTCCTCCTGCTCATGGAGAAAAGCCAATTCCCTACAGTTTTGTCTCTTTCACTTTCCAAAACAAGAAGGAATAAATCCATGAGGATATGGAAAAGCAGGAAAAAAAATCCATCACTTTCAAAGGCAGCCTGGATGTTTTTCCAGCATTTGGGAGGTGTGTGTTTCTCTCCCAAATTGTTTGGCACCCAGGGGTATCGGGAGCACTCAATCTCAACCTTTTTGATCTGCTCCCAAAAAATTCATCAGAGGATGCAGAAAAGTGGATCAGCTCTTAAGCGCTGCATCAAGAAAGTTGCAGTTTAAACAGATTTTATATTATTTTTTTTTTCATCACCAGAGTTTCTAGGAAATTTAAAAAAAATTCCATGGAAGTGAAGAACAAGGCAGATCTCCTGATAAGCAAATAAAATTATATGAGATAAACCCCCAAGGCCTCTTTAGCCACCACAGCTGAAATATCAAATTTTTAGGCTTCCCTAGCCTGGACTGTGAGGAAAACAGAGGTGGAGGGACTGAAATATTTGCTGGTGGTTTTAAAAGCAGCCACTTTTTATACTGAAGGCTTCTCTGCACCTTGTGGTGACACAAGTGGTGTGTGGCTAAAAAGCCACCTGGGTTGTCACTCTAATGGAGTTAAATTCGCTTGGAAAAAAAAGAATGAAAATAAAAATAGCCATGAAAATATTTAAGAAAAAAAAAAAAAAAAAAAAAAAAAAAAAAAAAAAGAAAAGCAAACCTGGCCAGAGTCCATAAAGCAAAGAGCTGAGCAAATTGGGGCAATTGTCAAGGGAGGTCAAAGCTGTCACCTGTCAAAGTTGGCAGTTTCCTCTAGAAAGACTTGATGCGAATCCTCCCCCCAGAACATGGGCAGTGTCCAGGGGCAGCTCTGCTCTCCTGATGTGCATCTTTTCTGTGGGATGAGTTTTGCCTACGCAGCCACGGCCGATTTTACATCACAGTGAGCATCCAGCAGCTCCTCTCCTGCTCCTTTTCCTGGTTGTGTTTGGATCCAGTTTGGGTGATCTTTGCTGGCAGGGTGGGAATGAGGAATATGGGATATAGGATCAGCAGCTGGCTCTGCTCCAATGTGCCGGAGAGAGGCAGCACAGGGGTTAAAACATTCTCCACCCCAAAAAGGAGCCATGTAGCTCCTAAGGACACCTAAAACTTCCACAAAAAGGAATTTTCGAGGAAACCACGGAGATGCTCCAAGGGATGGAGCCCCTCTGCTCTGGAGCCAGGCTGGGAGAGCTGGGGGTGTTCACCTGGAGAAGAGAAGGCTCCAGGGAAACCTCAGAGCCCCTTCCAGCACCTAAAGGAACTCCAAGAGAGCTGGAGATGAGGCTTGGAGTGGAAGGAAAAGAGGGAATGGCTTCCCACTGCCAGAGGGCAGGGTTGGATGGGATACTGGGAAGGAACAACCCCTCCTGGAAACCTCAGCAGAGAGGTGGAGGGAGGAGGAGGAGGAGGAGGAAGGAAACAATTCCCCAGCTGCTGGAGATGTTTCCTCCACGTGAGCACTGCTGTGGCTCCAGGGATTTGTCCGGCATGTCATTCTCCTTGGCACTGGAATGACCTCAGCTCCCTCTTGGCTGGTGCTCCAAACCTACTGTTGGCCTGCGAGAAAATAATAAAGAATTAATTAAGACCCAGCTCTCATCAGTGTTAATGCTTCAGAGCCCCTTTAGCCACCGTTCCAGGGCGTTCCAGGTGCTTTTGCCTTATGAAATAATCAGGATGGAGATGCAGCCAGAGCAGTGGCCTCAGCTCTGAGCACTGATCACAAAAAGGGTCTGAAAAAAAAATGGATTTCAAAGATTTCAGTCCTCTATTTTCCTCATCACCCTTCTCTTCTCCCTTCTCTGCCAACATTTACTCTTCCTCTTCCTCTCCCCCCAGGAATTCTGGTGTTTCACTGCTGTTTAAACTCCCACAGCACAAATCTTCTCCAGCACAGACCTCAAGGGTGTGAGTGCTCTGGTGACATCCTCTAGGAGATATTCCCAAGCTCTGATAACCCTGCAAACCTCCTTCAGAAGATCACAGCATTCCCATGGCATCTCTATCCACAGGACCCCCACCACTGGGAAATCTCATCCCAAACAGGTCCCACTCATCACTGGGAGAAACACCAAACCTTTGGACCATCAGGACAACTCTGGATTTGCGGCTGACCCACCACACCTGAGCCCTTGGAGCATCTTTGTGGCTCTCTGCTTCCATGAGGTCACCAGAGAAGGCCTGAAGGACTGGTTTAAGGGAATGTGAATTCCCTTAAAAACTCCTTGGTGGATAAAAACTCCTACAAGATGTAGAAAGTTGTTGGCTGTGGATCCACGGGGTGCCAGTGTGAGTAACCACCAGGAGCATGGGAAGGGTTTTTTTACTCCTTGGTGGTCGTTGTCCAAGGTTTCCAGCTCTTCTCAGAAGAGGCCATGCTGCTCCAAAGGGTTTTCTGACTTGAAAAATCCCTCTTTTTTTTCTTATTGGGAATTTTAAGGGTTCTGCTCCATGATGAGGTTTTCCACAGGCTCTTTCAGAGGAGCTGGAGGGGATGTGGGTTGGGGAACATGGATTTCTTTACATCAGAGATAGCAAGATAACTCTTGGATTAAAGAGTTGTCTGGACTTGAAGTGCCCATGTCCTTATCCTGGACTGAGAGGGAATGAGGACTGGGAATGAGAAGGTCAGGAATTCAAAACTGTGGGGCAAAGCCTTAAGATCCAGTGCAGCCAGAGCTGGTTTCTCATCCCAGCAGAGCAAAAGGGGCTCCAGGACCTTGCTTATTCCCACCAGGGACTCCAAGAATGAGGATGGAATCAGGCTGTATCCTCAGAAACGGCTGTGTCCGCAAAATCTTTGGGAAGATTCAGAGCAGCAACTGCTGGTGGCAAGAGGCAGCACAAAGAAACTCCATGGGGCATCACAGAACAAGCTGAGCTTGGGGGAATTTCTTAATCCCTCTCCTTACTCAAAGGCTGGATTTTGCCTTCTCCATCACTCCGGAGAAAGGAGCCCTGGGTGCTGCTGGCTTGGGATGGGACTTGGAGCCAGAGCCTGGTCTCTGAACACAAGATCAGCTTTGAGGAGGAGAAACTGAGAGCTGGGAAATGCTAAAAGAGCCATTAAATCATCTGCTCCATCCCCAGCAGGGCTGGTGGGATTGTCCCCCCGAGGCGGCTGGCATGGAAATGCTGCTGTTGTGGGGTTTTCATGGAGATCCTCTGGGAACAGCTCCCTGCCAAGTGTGGGAAACTCTGTGAAATCTCTACCTTTTGCTTCTCATTAGTGCAGCCTAATCATCCCCCTTTTCCCAGGGGGATTTCTGCCCTCCAGGCACACGAGACCTTTTTTCCATCTGCCTTCCCAGCTGTCTGCCTGCCCAGGTCCCTGCAGGTCGGTGCTTACCCGGAGGGGATTTTTTTCCAAGCCTTTGGGTCCTGGCAGCCCCCAGGGCAGGACAAGAGGCAGGAAGAGCAGTTGAATGATCGGGCAGGATGCAAACAAAGGGAAATGGTGTCCGAGGAGGATTGTCCTGCCTCAGGAATTCCCCTGGAACACATCAGGCAGTTTCATGTGAGGCTCTGTCCTCCCGAGGCCTGGCACCACCTTTCCCAAGCTGTGCAGGAGCTGGAAGCCAGGATTGTCTCATTCCCTGTGGGACAGCAGAGGTGTTCATGTGTTTGCTTCCCAATGGGCAGCTCCTGCCACTAAAGGCATCGGGATGTAGAGCCTGTGTCAAAGTGGAAGGATGGGAATGGGGACTGGATGGTTCAACCCCAGAGCTGGGGGAAATTTGGGATGAGAAGGTTTGTGGCTCCTCTGGACAAGCAGGAAAGATGGATTCTCTGTAAGAGAGGAGGGAAAGGAGCTGAGACTTCAGGTGAGATGTGATGGGTCTGCAGTGGGTTTGCCAGAGGGTTTGGAAAGCTGTGCAGAGCTGGAAGAACAGGGAAAGGGATGTTGGTGCAACACCTATGGATATGGGCTCACCATGACTGGAAATAATCCAGTGGCCACCCCAGTCTGGGAGAAAATTTTTTTCTAATCAAACCCAGAGCTGGCAGAGCTGGCAGGGGTCTCTCCTCTGAGGGAAAAGCTGCTCCCAACACACCTCCTTCCTCCTGGGAAATGACCCACATTCCTAGGATCATTGCTTTGCTTGGGCATAGGAACCATCCCCTGGTCCAGCAGCTCCTGTGAGGAACAAAACCAGGAGTGAAAGCTCCAGTTATGGAGTCTGGCAATAAAAACACAATCCAGAAATAACCAAGGTGGATTCAGACTGTGAACGTGTGCTGTGAATCCAATTTAAATTGTAAAATGTTTAGGGAGCTGCCTGCTGGTGACAAGGACCTGCCCTGCCCTGCCTGCAGTGCTGCACGGAGCATTCCAGGGGATGGCCAGGTGCTGTCACTCCACCTGCGACAGTGACAGCAAAAACTGACCAAAACACTCATGAAAACATTGGAATGGTATCTCTGAGGGGTCCAGAGGCTGTTTATGTCCCAGAGAATGTGAATCCAACATGGGGAAACAGGGAGATGCAGATAACAACCGGCTATGTCCCAAATCCCTGGAGCCACTTCCTCCTGCTGGTTTGGACCCTGCTCTGTCACCTGCTGGCACCACATTTATCCCTTCCCATATAACACGGCGGGGGAGCTGGGACTGGATTCTCTTTAAGGTCCCTTCCAACCCAATCCACTCTACAATTCTGGGATCACTTCACAGACCCACAAGGGGTGAGGTGAGGCCAGGACGCCGCGTGGTTGCAATCCCAGAGGACTCCCCACGGCTCCCAATCCCTTTATCTCGGGATCAAGAAGTTTGGGGCCGCATCTGCCAGCCTTGTGCTGCTGGCATCACGCTGCTGCTGAAGCGGCAGGATGGGGCAGACCGTGGGAGCGACAGCACCGATCTTCCACCCCGAAAAAAACATCCTGGGATCAAACACGCTGATGCTTCTCCCTGTCCCGTGGGGTGAGGTCCCCACGGCTTCCAGCGTTTTTCAGCCTTGCAGCCCTCTGGGTTAACCCGGGAGCATCCTCCTCCCTCCATCCCTCCCTCCCTCCCTTCCCTCCCCTTCTTTCCCCGTCTCGGCGCTCGCCCCCGCCGGCATCCACCAGCCTCTTTCAGGTACCTCGGAGCTTTTAATTGAAAGCAACCGCCGCTGCTCACAAAACACGCCGAGACCCGGGAGCCGCTCTGAAGCCTGACTCAGGATGGGGACCCTGCCGGCGCGACGCGGGGCGACAGATAATTAAAGTGACAATCGCGGGGGATGCAGCGATGCCTCCCCCGAGGATGCCGCGGCAGCATCGGGCGAGTCGTGCCGGGCCGGTGGCTCCTTTTTTTGGCCACCTCCAGCCCGGCTACGCGGCCACCTCCACCTCCAGAGCCGGGTTTGAAGTCCCCCGGGTGCCGTCGGTGCGGGACAAACAAGGCAGGGCTTGATCGCAGGAGGCTCGGGGTGTTTAAACGCGGGAGTAGAATCGAGAGTCGTGTGGGAGCGTGAAGACAGATGGGCTAAAATTTCTGAATGCTCATGAAAGATTCAGGGGCGTCACTTGTTAAATTTAATTGGGAGAAATCCGACTCGGCGCCTGACTGCACGGTTTGGTGGCTTTTGCTTAAGAAGTCAAGTGACAAGCTTGTCGTCTGTGTTTTTTTCCCTTCTTTCCTTCCCTTCTCTTCCTCCCGCCTGCTTTTCCCAGCTCCTGCCACCGTGAATAATTTGGGGAGGATTATCTCCTGTCTCCTGTTGGGGCGAGCATCACTCCAGGGAGGAGAGAGGTGGGATTTTGGTGATGCTGTCAGCTTGGGATGCAGGAGATGGGAGCTCAGGTGCTGCTGGGTTTTGATCCGGATCCAGGAAGGGAAGTAGGGGCTTCAATAAATGTCATTTGCCAGCAAAAATTTGGGATTCAATCCCTCTGCCATGGGGCTGGGACAGTTTTCTTCCCCACATGATGACCTGATGGGAGAGGGGGATGTGACAAAACCCCTCTCCTAGGCAGGATCTCCTCTGGAGATGAGTTTTCCAGAGGCTGGAGGAAAGTTGTGTGCGAACAGGGGTGACAATGAAATTTAATGGCTTCTTCTCCTGGGGGATTTTCAAAGTGATGGGTGTTTTCAGTGACTGATTCTTCTTTTTAAAAAAAGGAGATTCCAGGAGGGAATCATCCCTCCAAAAGCCAATTTCTGTGCTCGTTGTGGCTGCCTCTGCTTCCAAAGAGAAAAGCAGTCCCTGCTGGAGGGTCAATCCATCTCCTGTGAACTTTGATGTCTGCGGGAAAGCAGATGAATCACACTTGAACATTCCTGCTTCTCCCAGATGACTCCAAGACAAGCTGGAGTGAATCCCCAAGGTGTTCTCCTGCTCCATAGATATCCTCGGAGAGGTGATGTGGACCCTCCCCACTCAGCTGTGTGGCATCCTGGTTGTCACCCCTGTTTGCACGCAACTTTCCTCCAGCCTCTGGAAAACTCAGCTCCAGAGGAGATCCTGCCTAGGAGAGGGGTTTTGTCACATCCCCCTCTCCCACCAGGTCATCATGTGGGGAAGAAAATTGTCCCAGCCCCATGGCAGAGGGATTGAATCCCAAATTTCTGCTGGCAGATGACATTTATTGAAGCCCCTACTTCCCTATCTGGATCTGGATGAAAACCCAGCAACACCTGAGCTCCCATCTCCTGCATCCCAAGCTGACAGCATCACCAAAATCCCACCTCTCTCCTCCCTGGTTGGGTGGGAATGGGAGCTCCTGGATAAATTGTGGGAGCAGTTTGGACCCTGCCATGTGGCCTGGCTGTCGCTTTAAATGCGCCAACCATGTGGGACACGACCCTTTTTAATGGGGTTTGTCTGGTGGGATCTTTGAGCCTAAAGGGGAATTATTCCAGGTATTTTATGCTTTGCAAAGTATAAAATCCACTCATCTTTCCATATGACTGTTCATCCTCCTGTCTGTCCATCCACCCATCCATCCATCCATCTGAAGAATCATGGAATGGTTTGAGTTGGAGGAGACCTTCAAGATCATCCAGTTCCAACCCCCTGACACGGTTCCAAACCCTGTCCAATGTGGCCTTGGACACTTCCAGAGATGGGGCAGCCACAGCTTCTCTGAGAATTCCATTCCAGGGCCTCCCCACCCTCACAGGGAAGAATTCCTTCCCAATATCCCATCTCTCCCTGCCCTCTGGCACTGTGAAGTCATTCCTACTTGTCCTGGCTTTCCAAGCTTATGAAATGGGTTTGTGGAATGAATTTCCTCTTTAATGAGTCTCAGTCCGCAATTCCAGAGCCAAAAAAGTGGCTTTGGATGGACGTCTGGATGTGCTGGAGTGTCCCTGCATGGGGAGGCTTGGACATGAGCCTGGGGTTGGATTTTTGCTCGGCTTTATGAGGAGAATTTAGGCTAAATTTTCACACGCTTTCCTTTGAGACATCAGACTGGGTACCAAAATCTTCACCCCAGGTTTGTAGGACACCTCAAGTCACCCAACATTTCACCTGAAAGATGCTGATTTGGGTTTAGTGAAACCCCACAGAGTGATGGACATCTCACTAAGCTGCTCTGACTCTAAGCAGGGTCAGGGGAGGTTTAGGCTCGATATTAGGAAAATTTCCTTGCCCAGATGGTGGTTGGACACTGGAATTGGCTCCTCAGGGGATTGATCACAATCCTAAGCCTGATGGAGTTCAAGGAGTGTTTGGACAATGCCCCCAGGCACAGCGTGGGGTTTTTGGGATGTCCCGGAGTCCGGGAATTGGTCTGGGAGATCACTGTGAGTTGCTTCCAGCTCAGGATGTTCCATGATTCCATGAAGTCATTTATTTTTGTCATTTTCCTTCACCATGAGCTTTCCCTTGAACACATTCCTGGCTCCTCAGGACCATCCCATGAATAGCAGCATCCTCAAAAGCTGAAGGGACAGAAATTAAAGCACTGCCTCCTTCTTGCCACCGTTAATTACCCCCTTTGTTAATGACTTGCATTTCCAGCATCCACTGGTGAAGCTTTGCATTTGGATTTTGGAGACTTGGTTCTACTCTGAGAGAAGTTTCATCAAACCGAGATGTCAGCACAGAGCCAGATTCCCACAGCTCCAGGATGACTCAGGTGCAGTTTCAAAGGGATCCGAGTTCTGGCTTTGAATTTCTCAGCATGAGGATGCACATTTTCACGAAATAAAAAGGTGGAATTTGTTCATCATGGCTACCCCAGTGAGGAGCGAGGAGTTTGTAATTAAAAAATTTTGTCTTTTTGTGCTCATCCTGCCACAGCTCTCCTCTCTCCATGGGACCTCCAGAGGAGCCTCTCCTAAATCCTTGGAATGGCTCCTCAGAGGGGAATCCCAACACATCCTCATGCAAAAACAGGGAGGGGATTCTGCCCCTCTGCTCCCCTCTGGTGAGATCCCACCTGGAATGCTGCCTCCAGCTCTGGATTCCCCAGCACAGGAAGGACATGGAGCTGTTGGAGAGAGTCCAGAGGAGACACCAAGGTGATCAGAGGGACGTGAGGGAAAACTGGGAGAGTCGGGTTTGTGCAGCCTGGAGAAGAGAAGCCTTGGGGTGAACCTAATTCTGGTCTTGCAGGACCTTAAGGACGTGACAAAAAAGAGGGAAAGACGTTTTTTACAAGGAATGGAGTGACAGCACAAGGGGGAGTGGCTTCCAATGGCTTCTAGTGCCAGAGGGCAGTTTTAGATGGGATATTGGAAGAAATTCCTCCCTGGGAGGGTGCTGAGGCCTGGAAATGGAATTCCCAGAGAAGCTGCGGCTGTCCCCATCCCTGTAAGTGTCCAAGGCCAGGCTGGATGGGGCTTGGACCAACCTGGGATGGTGGAACATGTCCCTGCCCATGGCAGGGTGTTGGACTGGATGATCTTTAAGGTCCTTTCCAGCCCAAACCTTTCCATGATTTCATAAAAAATAAAGATTCAGCGCAGTCCAGCGCACATCAGGCAGCACCTGCCTTTGGAGTCAATCCCAGCAGCAGCCAGGGAAGCTCCTGCATTTGAGTTCTGCTGGCAAAAGGGAAGAATTTCTGTGCAAAATCCCAAACAAAAAAGCAACTTTATCTTTTGAACACTGCCAGGGATTGTCTCTGTACCTGTCCTTTGTTTTCTTTTTTTAATTCTTTGTCCCCCAGAACAAGGAAAAACAACCTTCCTTCTTCTCTCCATCAGCAAAGGAGGGGCAAAGGGAGGAAAATAATTATAAAAGGAAGAAAAATGATCCCCATAATTTTTTGTGTTGACAGTGCAATCTCCAAAAATCCCCTGCTTTGCTTTGATGCAGAATAAAAGAATTTTGAGTGACACAGAGACTTTTCTGTTGTTCTGCTCTCCATTTATCATCTCAAAAATGCAGCAGCGAAGAGCTTTTTATTCCTGAGTCTCCACCAGGATTTTTGGATCTGGAATTCAGGTTCATCTGGTCAGAAGTCAGGGAAACATGGAATTATTTAGATTGGAAAAGAGTGATTCCAACCATTCCCCCAGCACTGCCAAGGCCACCACTGACCGTGTCCCCCAGGGCCACATCCACATGGATTTTGAATTCCTTCAGAGATGGGGACTCCACCACCTCCCTGGGCAGCCCATCCCAATGGTTGGCAACGCCTTCCATGAGGAAATTCTTCCTGAAATTGATTTAGGAAATTGAAATTTAGAAGGTGCTTCCAACACAGCTGGTGCTCTTCAGTGATGTTCTTCTTCTTGTTTTCCAGGGCCAACTGCATCCTTTAATTCCAAAGATAGTGGAGTCAGGCTGTTGGAATGGGCTGGAGCCCACAGAGGGATGTTCCAGGGATCTCTCCAGGTCAGAGGAGTCCCAGTCCCCTCCCTGAACTGCTTTGCTTCATGGAATCATGGAATCACGCTCCAACTCCCCCATTCCAAGCCCTGCAATGGGCAGGGACACCTTCCACTACCCCAGGTTTTCCAAGCCCCATCCAACCTGGGTGTGGACAATTCCAGGGATTGGAGTTTCCTACCAAGCTGCAATTCTTGGTGTGGGAGAGGCAGGAGTCCTACTCCAGGATGGGCCTGTTTTGGATTAATGTCCAGCTGAAATTGGTGTCCAGTGACAGGCAAGGGTTCTGCCCCTCTGCCCTGCTCAGGTGTGACCCCACCTGCAGAGCTGCCTCCAGCCCTGGGATCCAGCATCCCAGTGGCTGGGGCAGATCCAGAGGAGTCCATGTAGATGCTTCAAATGCTGGAGCCCCTCTGCTCTGGAGCCAGGCTGGGAGAGCTGGAGGCGTTCACCTGGAGAAGGGAACACTCCAAGGAGAATTTGGAGCCCTTTCCAGTGCTCCAAGAGACCTGGAGAGGGACTTGGGACATGGACATGAAGTGACACAAGAGGAATGGCTTCCCATTGCCAGAGGGCAGGGATGGATGGGATATTGGGAAGGAATTTTTCCCTGTGAGGGTGCTGAGGGGCTGGAATGGAATTTCCAGAGAAGCTGCGGCTGCCCCATCCCTGGAATGTCTAAGGCCAGGTTGGATGGGGCTTGGAGTGACCTGGTCTAGTGAAAAGTGTCCCTCCCCATGGCAGGGGGTTGGACTGAATGGTCTTGAAGGTTCCTTCCAATCCAAACAATTCCATGATTCTGTGACCACCAAAGATGGGACTGAAACCCTTTTCCTGGGAGCACTCATTGAGCAGGATCTGTGGAAGGCTGGGAGGAGCTGGCAGGGAGCAGGGCCTGAGCCAGCCCAGAGTCCAGTTTTAAGTTACTGCTGCTTAGGCACAGAAATAGCTCCTATTAAGTTGCATTTCGAGATTTGGAGCCAGAAGATTGAGGTCACATCCACAGAGCGGGACCTGGTGTTTCGTGTCCTCTGCAATTCCAAGATCTCTCCCCAAGAGCCATCCTGGGAATGGCATCCCCCTCCTCCTGCTCTACGGGGACACAACCTCTTCCAGGGGGGATTTTGCTGCCTGAAGTTTCACCTGGCAGGAAAATGTGGATGTGGCAAATGAAAAATTATCTCCTGCCTCAGTTTCCCTACACAGAGCAAGGGAAGATTTTCCCCATCCCATAAGGGCTGGTACATCCCACCAGGAGCTGGTGGCAATGTCACTGAACACCAGCATGGAGGTGCTTTTTAAAATCACCCTGTTCTGCATGGAAGGAGAATTCCCCTCCATGGAGAGGGGCCAAGCATCCCTGGAAAGGGACAAGTTTAAAGGTCAGGGATATGGGCTGGACCCAGACCAAAATCCTTTTCCCTCAACCACCTGCTCTTGCTAGAAGTTGTCTCTGCCTCCCTGGTTCTCATCCAGCCTCACCCCAGAGCCCAATTCCATGGGCATTCTGGGATATCTGAAACGTCTGGCCAGGATCCTCCTGCTGATTTCTACGTGGATGAATCCCACGGCAAAAACCCCTCTGGAATTGCTTATCCCACCTCCCCAGCCAGAAGAAATGATGGCAAAAATTTCCAGGGTTTAAAGGGTTCAGAAAAGTCTGATGACCCCAGACTACGAGATTCATCTCCACACAGAATTGATTTCAGGCAGGGATTGGAAGATCCTTGTCAGTGGACAACGTAGCAAAAGGGGAAACCTTAAAATCATGGAATGGTTTGGGTTGGAAAAGGACTTTGAAGACCATCTTATTCCAACCCCCTGCCATGGGACACCTTCCACTATCCCAGGTTGCTCCAACCTGTCTAACCTGGCCTTGAGATGGGGCAGCCACAGCTTCTCTGGGAATTCCATGCCAGGGCCTCAGCACCCTCACAGCCAGGAATTCCTGCTCAATATCCCATCTATCGCTGCCCTCTGGCAGTGGGAAGCCATTCCCTGTGTCCTGTCCCTCCATCCCTTATCCCAAGTCCATCTCCTGCTCTCCTGGAGCCCCTTCAGGCACTGGAAGGGGCTCTGAGGTTTTCCTGGATCCTTCCCTTCTCCAGGATGGACATTTCCAGCTCTCTCAGCTTGGCTCCAGAACAGAGGGGCTCAATCCCTTGGAGCATCTCCGTGGCCTCCTCTGGATCTGCTCCAGTAACTCCACATCCTCCTGATACTGGAGGTTTCTTGCTCATCCTCTGCTTTTTGGGCTGAGGAACCATTTCCACGCAGTCACAACAATGCCTTCCTCATCCAGACATGCCCTGGGATCACTTTTCCTATTTCTCACTACTCCTGAAGGGATCCTGAATTTCGGGAATTGCACTGCTCTCATTGCTCTGCCCAGATTTCTTGTCTTTGCTCTCCCCACGACACATGAAGAGAATTTTGGGTGTCCTGGGAATGGTGTCTGTGCATGTCCAAGGTTGTGATGGCAGAAAGATGGATTATCCCTCTCCTAATCATCCTGAGGTGAATTAGTGCCATCCACGGAGCTGTGTGTGCCCATTCCTTGGTTTTCCTATCCACTTTTACAGGGAAGGGGATATCCAGAGCTCCAGGGAGCTCTGGGGAGCTTTGGGGACTTCCAGGCATCAATGACACCCCCGAGCTTCCTGAATTCTTCCCTCTTCACCTCTTGCCATCCTCCTGTCCTTACAGCTGTGTCAGAGGGCTCCAGAGGAGGCCGTTCCCGTGGAAGCAGCCACTTGAATTTCCCCCCTTTCCCTCAAAGTGATTTTTCTCCCACTTCCGCGCAGTGTGCGGAGGGAATTTTCGCACCCGTAAACACTTTGCGCCGCTGGCTCCCGGCTAATTGAGTCTGACAGTTCGTGTAGTCAGCAGCTGAATGGTGTCACTGGGAATTAGGCTGCCGGGATAGACTGCCAGGAGCAAATTACTTTGTCACTTCTCAGCTGACTCGAAAATATGGGGCTTTTTTTTTTCCTTTTTTTTTTTTTTTAATTCTTCTTTTTATTTTTGATTTTGTTCCCCAGGTTTCAGTTTAGTTTTGGAGGTTTTGTGTGAGAGCATTTGAAGCCCTCCTAAACTCCGGCCTGGTTTGTTTAAGGAGCATTTTCTTGTTGGTAACAAACTCCTTTCCTCCCGAACCCCCCCTGGAAGTGTTTATGGAGTGGGTTCTGAAAATTATTTTTAAAGGGGATCCAGGGGGACTGAAGGGAAGTGACTCAGAGAACGGGAAAGGGATTAAACAGATCCCTCCTCCTCTCTGTGGTTTCCATCCAATGCCATGGATCCATCACTCATCCATCCACCTCCACCAGGCAGCTTCCATTTGTTTGTTCATCTCCCTGACGTGTTCCTTTTGCTGTGCAGTATTCCAGGATTATGTCCAGTTGCCAACTGGTTGTCCATCATCTGGCTGTGGAGTGTTTCTGGTCCATCCTTATTTGTCTGTTTGCTGAGTTTATCCCTTTACCCTTTCCCAAATTCCTCCCATGATGCCATGATCCCATGTTGGGACAGTTGTCAAGCTCTCCAATCATTCCCTTTTGAGGTCCTGTTGGAAAATTGTTGGTTGGAAAGCTGTTGGATGTGAAAAGCTGTTTTTTGGATATTCTGCATCTGCTGGTGGCAATGCAATTCCAGCCTCTCTGAAAAAACAAGGATGAGTGGGATTTTAACCAGTCAAAAGCAGGTAATTCCTGAGGCGACGGAGCCGAGCCCTGTTTCAATGTCACCTGCATGCCAACCTGGGCTCTCCCAAACTCTGTCATTCGTCACAATCATGTCCAATAGGCTGTTTCCCTGAAAACATTCCTCTGCTTCCATGACAAACCTTGGAATGTCACCCAGACCAGCTCAAGGCCAGGGGAGAAAGTCATGGAGCAACTGCCCAGCTCCACATGACTGGAAGTGAAGGAGAGCCCTGGACCAGGTTCATCCAGCTGGAACACTTTTCTGGGGAAGATCCAGAGTTTTGGTTCTATTAAATTAATCCTGCACTAGAAGGGCTTTTCATCCAGGTAGGAATGAGGGAAGTGTTGGTGCACCTGATTTTTGGGGATTTTTGGAAGTGTTTTCATAAAAGACATTTCCATTCCCTGATGTTTCTGCATCCTTAGCCCAGCACTGCTCATGCATCGCTGCTCCGGGGACAATTTGCATTTTTCCAAGTGTGATCCCACTCCCTAAAAAATTGTGACTTCACATTTACAGTGACAAAACCACACTTTTTTAATGATTATCACCAGTGCAACATCTGCCCCAGTCTCCCTTCCTGTCATCCTGGGGCTGAGGGTACTCTGAATGTTCCTCTCTTAGATCCTTAAATACTTTGGATTTGTGAATCACTACTGTAAATTTTATAGGACTCTTTTATTAAATTCTTTCAATTAAGCTGTCAATTAAATTTAAACACTGTTAAACCTTTAGGCTTAAACTGCTGGTCAAGCCCGGGGCTCAGTTTAACAACAAGGTTTGGTCTGAAGCTTGTGCCTCAATGGGATGGTTTTCCTAATTCCTTTTTATCCTTACCCTTTTCCTTGCACTCCCCAACACCTCTCCTTGCTCTTCCAGGGGGTGATTTCCTATTCCTCGGTTTCTCCAAAGCCTGAACGACCTGGACACCAATATTCCCTACCAGAGAGGAACCCAGTGGCCAGGACCTTGCAGCCAAGTCCTGCTGCAAGACCAGGAAAACTGGGATAAACCCACCTGGAAGAGACTTTGCACAGCCAGGTTTATCCTGGACACATGGTAGAAATGCTGCAGGAGGTAAATCCTCCATGGAAACACCAACTCTGGCTCTGCTTCCCAACAATAAATCCAAGTTTAATCCTCAAATTGCCTGGGCCTCCCTCCTGCCAGGTTCTGGCTCCTACACAAATTGTCCATCAACCCTAAGTAGGATTTCTTGGCCACACAAAAAAAAAGAGGCCCCAAAGCTGCCATGGAGGAATGCAAATAAATAAAAAGACGGTGGGATCCCTCTGGATGTTTTTGGCCAGGTCCTTTCTCATGGATGCTTTGGGAAGAGGTCATTACCCACCCAGCCTGTCAGGATTGGTCCTCTTGATCCCATTTAGCTGAGGCTGGGAGCTCCCACCCCTGTTTCGGGGAAGAAACCACAATTTCTGCCCATTTCCAGTGGATTGTGGACCCCTGGATGATTAGCTGGATGTTCCAAGGTCTGGAACACCTAAAATCCTGGAATGGTTTGGGTTGGAAAGGACCTCCAGGATCATCCAACCCCCTGCCATGGGCAGGGACACCTCCCACTATCCCAGGTTGCTCCAATCTCCATCCAACCTGGCCTTGAGCTGGTCTGGATTTGTCTCCCAGACCAGAAAGTTCTGTTGGAGTCTCAAAAGGAGCTGACTGTCCTCCAGGATGCTCCAAGCCTTCCCACTGGTCCTTCAGGTGCAAAGAATCTTGTCTAGATTGCTGGGAGACGGGAAAAACCTGGAAGATCATCCCATCCAAAGCAGGAATTTTGTCTTTGCCCACTGCTTGCCCAGGCAGGAAGTCATGGTGATCTGATCCCTGGGAATTTGAGAAGGTGGATGGGGATTCCACCCCTCCGCTCTCCTCTGGTGGGATCCCATCTGGAATGCTGCATCCAGCTCTGGTGTCCCAGCACAGGAAGGACGTGGAGCTGTGGGATCGAGTCCAGAGGAGGCATCAAGATGATCAGAGGGATGGAGAACCTCTGGAAAAACTGGGAGAGTTGGGAATGCTCAGCCTGGAAAAGACAAGTTTTGGGGTGACTTAACTGTGGCCTTTCAGGACCTGGAGAAGGAGACAAAAAAGATGGAGAGGAACTGTTTCCAGGGATTTGGAGAGATGGGACGAGGGGAAATGGCTTCTCACTGACAGGGAGTAGGGTTGGATGGGATACTGGCGAGAAAGGAACTTTGACAGATGTAAGGATGAGCCTGATGGCTCCAAAATGGAGAAGACATCCCTGGAAAGCAGCATCCTGAGGGATTTGTGGGCGCTGACCTTTTTTATGCAACTGCTGTAGGCCAATCCAACCTAACCATGAATTTTGGTCTCTAATTCCTCTTGGAAGGGGTGGAATGACATGAGGAGAATGAAGGATATTTCACAAATCCAGCAAAGTTTGGGTGTTCCTCAACTGCTCCTACAGAGCAGAACCTTTCATCTTTCCAAGATTCCTTATTTTGGCAGCCACATTTTCCTTTCCAGCGCTCAGGGATGGAGGCACCTCTGGCTCCGGGGAATGCTGGCATGAGTGGTGGGTGCTCAGATCTTCCTGGGACCCATGGAAGGGATGGTTTGGAGATTGGATGACCTTGGGAGGGGAAGAACAACTCCTGTCAAGAGGAGGGCTGTGTTTTTTGGGAAGGAGCCAAAGGAAAACTGATCAACGGAGCACGGGAGAGAAAATGAGACACCCAGAATAGCTCCAGGTCTGGTTCTGTGCCTTGCAGGGAAAGCCTGAACATCCACAGGATCTTCCCTCCTTCCTGGCTGCTTCGCCATCCCCAGGGGCTCTCCTGATGTGCCAAGCTCATGGGTCTCTGTGACGAGGCCGTGGGCCCTGGCAGATGCAAAGCCCTGGAGAACAATCCCTGAGGAAGAACCGAGCTCAGGCCAAGTTTTTTAAATGGGATTTTTCTTATCAGGAGGATTGATCCTCATAAATTTATGTGGAGGGCAGTGTGGAATCTGCATCTGGGGCTTAAATGTGCCCATCCTTGTGGTGTTCTGCCCCACAGAGCACTTGATTTTCCCTCTGCAGGGGAGCTACCTCTCCAAATGGAATTTTCTCTCCCCTTTTTGCTCCACTTCCCCCACTTCTCACAAGATCCTTGTAGCTCCCTGCACCAGTGCACATTGCAGGGAGTTTTGGGGCTCCATGCCCTGGTAAACTCAGATTTTGCAACAAACCTTGTTCCTTCCACTCGAAATAATCCCCTGTGCACCAAATGGATCAGGGAGGGATGGGGGGAACAGGGACTTCGTGGGACAGAGCCAAAATCAACTCTGGATAAAAAGTCCTGCCCAGAAAGAAACAGGAAGCTTTGAGGAATGATTAGCAGAGAAAATGAATAAAAAATTACCCCCAGGGCAGGAATGGGAAGCACCCCAGGGCTGGCTGGGCTCCTTGGCTTTGTTTATTCCTGGGACTCTCCCGGCTGGGGCCTCCAGGCGATGAGTTCCTCACTTCACAGTTTTGGGAGCACATGTCATGGTTGAGGTTCATTCATCTCCCCCTGCCAGCGTCCTTGATGAGTGATTTTAATTTTGCTGCCTCTCGGGTTACCCTGAGCCGTGAGGAGGTTTAAAAACATCCCCGGGTTGGGGCATTTTGACTTTCCCGTTTAGGACTGAGGTGCAAGCTCTCTGAGCGTGGATCCTACTGCTTCACTCTGCAGCTGTGATGGCAACACGGGGAGATCTCAGATCCCTGAGAATCGGTTTTTGCACAGGGGCAGCCTTGGAGGAGACTTGAAGGTCACATCTGATGGAATTCTGCCCTGTTTGCCACCGCTGATGGCTCTGAACATCATGTTCGGAGTAAGGAAAAGGCTCTGACACACAAGAAGCAGCAGCATCCTCTAAAAACACAGCAGAGCCAGCCCAGTCTCAGAAAACTTCATCCTTGTCCTGCATCCCCTCGAATTCCACGCACACACGAATCCCCGTAGGGCCACAACCACATACAAAAAACCAGGAGCTGTCTCTCTCTCCTCCCTCTGCTCAAGCACACTCGTTTTCCTAGGAAAATCCCTCTCTTTGGGTTTCTTCAGCCTCGCAGCCTTTAGGGGTCACTCCTAGCAAGATTTCCATCATTTCCCTGCAGCCTCACGAGGTGGAAATGTCCTGGAAGAGCCAGCAGTGGCATCGGGACTCCTGGTGTCCCAGCATGTCTTGTGCTGAGTATTCCCAGTTTCCTGTGGCTTTACCTGGGCGTGATCCTTCCCTTCTCTTCTCCTGAGGGAGGAAGAAGATGGAAACTGCATCCTCCCCAGGTCCAGAAGGTGAAGGATGAACAACCCAGGGCATTTAATGCTGGTGTAATTTTGGGATGAAAAACCTCGCAGTGCTGCTCTAAGGACATCCCAAATTCCATCTCTGTGCTGTCCAGCTTGAGATGGGCTCAGTGAAGAGGGATGAACTGGCTGGGAATGGGAATAACAGCAGGGATCATGCACCTTTCCCGACATGACATGAGGCCAGGGATTTGCCTGCTTTTTCCCCTCTGTGGCTGCCATTTGCTACAGCCAGAGTGACAGTTCCAACAGCGGGAGACAATGTTCCTGGGCAGTGGAATTTGGTCACCTGCTCTTTTCCACTGGGCCCAGGCCAGAACATTCTATCTATCTCCAGGAATTTGGGATGGGGGCTCTTCTCTGAACAGCCTAATCTGGTTGAAGATATCCCTGATCTTGCACGGGGACCAAGTTGTACCATCTAACATGGCCTTGGGCACTTCCAGAGGTGCAGCAGCCACAGCTTCTCTAGGAATTCTATTTCAGAACCTCAGCACCCTCACAGGGAAGAATTTCTCCCCAAAATCTCATCTATCCCTGCCCCCTGGCATTGGGAAGCCATTCCCCCTTGTGCTGTCACTCCAGGCCCTCGTCTGAAGTCCTTCTCCAGCTCATCTGGAGCTTCTTTAGGCACTTTAGGGTCTTTTCTTCTCCAGGTGAGTATTCCCAGTCCTCCCAGCCTGTCTCCAGAGCATTCTCTATCCCTGCACATCCTCCCCCCTGAATCAGAAAGAAAGAAAGAAAAAACCAGGAAGTTTTGAGGAATGATTAATGGAGAAAATGATGATTAGCAGGAAAAACCCTCATAACCCTCAGGGAGTGGTTATCACCCTTGGAGAAGCAGCTCCCATCCTGGGAAGGCAACATTCCCAGAGGCACAGCACTCAAACCAGCCAGAGATCCCCTCCAGATCCCAAACTTCTGGCTCCAGTGATGTCAAAGGGGTTGTCAGGCACAGGGGGATGGCAGGAGAGGAAGAGGACGCAAAGCCAACATTTGCTTTGGGATCCCTATTGACTGGATTTCCTGGACATCCCAAAAGCCCAAATTAAGGGAATTGTTCAATAATGAGAAATAGACAATTGGACTCTACAAAGTATCAGAGCCCGACACTTCCAGCAGCAGCCAGAGGCTGGCTCAGGATCCCTACTTGCTCCCAGAGAAGTGGCTGTGGAACAGGGAAAGGTCAGGAAAACCGGTGCTGGTAACAGTTTGCCAAGGATAATTTGGGCTGCCCCAGGCCCTGAGAGTGAGACAGTGGCTCCTGGCAGAGCTCCAGGCCTGGCACAACAGCACTGGAGTGCGAAGGCTCTGGCAGGAGGGATATCCAAGGGCTGTCCATGCATCCTTGATATGGGATACGGGATGGTGTAGCCATGCATGTGTAGGAATGGTGAGATGGGAGATCCAACAGCCTGGAAAAGGGACAGGCAGCATTTAAAACCCCACTGCCACATCCCTGGAAGTGTCCAAGGCAAGGTTGGATGGGGTTTGGAGCAACCTGGTCTAGTGGGAGTTATCCCTGCCCATGGCAGGAGGGTGGAACTCTGTGATTTTGAAGGTCCCTTCCAACCCAAATCATTCCATAATGATTATTTGGAAAGCAGGGAGATGGAGGGATGTGGTGAGGTCTGATTTGCTCTCAGTGTTGCAATGACCCTCAGTGCCACTCAGATGAGCGATTGTCCTGATCCCACAGCCCTCTGCTGCTGAACGGCCCAATCAGGTGGAATTCCACTGATCCCAGCCCCACCTGTCCCTCCTTAGCTCGGTGCTGGGCCCTCTTGCTGTGCTCCTTTGGAGCCTGACAGATTTTGTCCCCCTGGCTGAGCAGGGATCCGCGGCCGGAGCCTCGCGCCTCCCTGTGCCAGGTCCCAGCGGTGTAAGCGGATCCCTGCAGCTCAGGGCTCGTTATGTTTCCCAGCACAGTCTGTGCCGGTTAATTTGTACCTCCAGGAATTTGGAGATGCTCCTTCCAGCAGGGAGGCCCCTGGGTAAGACATGGCATCTTCTCTCCATGACGTAAACCGTTCCCGAGCCAAATAGCTCCGTGCCCCAGCATGGATCATGGAATCACTTTAGCTGGAAAACTCCTTTAAGACCATCACGTTTCCTGCTGTAAAACTGCACCTTGAAACCTTCACCCTTCTCCACCCCGGGGATGAAACGCTTCATTATGGAGGTGCAGGAATGGTGGGAATAATGCGAGTGCCTCGTGGTTGGGATGCTTCCTTTGGGATAACACCGTGCTCTGGTGGATCTCCTGCTGTAGGATCACGGGTAACCCTGGGGGAAGCCCGTGGGTGGGGGCTGAGGTCCCAGCAGGAGGTGGGGATGCATCAGGTGTCAGCCCTGGGTGCCAGCCATGGTGTCTTCTAACAGCACCCCGGGGACCTGGCGCTGCGCTCAGGGCGAGGGAGCCAAGCAGTCCCAGTGTGAGGTGCCCTCAGGAGGGGAGGAGCAGCTGGGGGACAGGCAGGGGACATTTGAGAACCAGCTCCCTGCATCCCAGGGGGCCCTGGCCGAGATGCAGATGCCAAGCAGGTCAGGAAGGATGGACAACTCCCCGCTCCAGCACTGGGAAAGGACCAAAAGGGGTTTTGGATGGCTTAGATCAATGTGCAGGGGTCTGGAGGATGGTTTGGAGCAGCTTTCCCCCTGAGGTCAGGCACATGTTTGATTTGGAGGCTGGGTTTCCCTGCAAAATTCCAAAAATTTTCCCACAAATCCTGTCTGGGATCCTCTCCTATTCTTTGCAATTCCCTGAAAATAAGACCCGAATGTTCCTCCTTTCTCTGTTTTCTTCTCCCACCACCCCTGACTTGCCTGTGTTCAACAGGGTCCACCTGTTGAAGTCCTGATGTTTCTCTGCCAAGGCCTTTCTTGTCACTCCAAAGGTTTTTATCCTCTTCCCTTTTCCTGTTTTTCTCCCTGTCTGGATTCCTGAAATGGTCCCTCCTCCACGACATAAGACCAAAGTTTCTGTAGAATCATAATGGAATCGTTTGGGTTGGAAGGGACATTTAAAGTTCGTGTAATTCCAAACCCCAAACCCTCTTGGCTTCAATTAAATTGTTCAAGAAATCATGGAATGGTTTGGGTTGGAAGGGACCTTAATGATAATTTTCTTCCATCCCTCTGGCATGTCCCCCTGCAGGGACACCTTCCACTACTCCAGGGTGCTCCAAGCCCTGTCCAACCTGGCCTTGAGCACTTCCAGGGATCCAGGGGCAGCCACAGCTTCTCTGGGCAATCTGTGCCCATGCTTCACCACCCTCACATGGAGGATTTTTTTTTCCTGATATCAAATCAAAACTTACTTTCTGACAGTATTAAACCATTCTCTCTTTTTCTGTCGTTCCAGGCCCCTGTAAATTGTTCCTTTTTATCTTTTTGTAGATCCCTTCAAGTACTGTAAAACTGCAATTAGGTCACCTCAAAATCTTCTCATTTTCTTGTTTTATGATCATCCAGACCTTCCCATTCAAGATTTCATCAGGGTTAAACCAAGCACCAAATGAATCACTCCTGGCTCCTTCTGCAGGAGCGTCCCCATCATCCCATCCTCAGACTGGAATTCTGTCGAGGCTGTTAATTATAGCTGCAATTCCCTCTGGAATAATGACTTTTCCCTGTCCCCTCGCTGGTCCTTTGTGTTCCCACATCACCCTCCACCCCAGCAGCATCTCTCTCCAGCAGGGAAGTTTAAAATCCAGGTCTCCTGAAGGAAGTGGAATCGCAAGGGTCATTTTCACCTCTGCAGATGCTAAATCGTGCTCTGCTGACTGCTGGAAAACCTTTCCCTCCCCCTCCCAATCCATGCAGAAGTTTTGCAACAGCAGCAAATCCCTTGATAACCCGCCTGTGCTGGAAGCAAAGCCCTCCCCAACTCAGCGCACCAAGAAGTGCAGAACATCAGCTTCCCTGATATCCCTCTGTTCCCCTCTTTTTCTCGGGAGCTCCAGGCAAGGGACAGACTTCTGAGCCAGGCTCTTTCTTCAGGTCCTAATTCAGGGCCCTTTGCAAAAGGATTATTTTCTGTTTGAAGGGGTTTTTTTCCTGCTCCGGGGTAGTATCCAGGCAGGAGAAGCCAGCTAAGGGAGAGAGGAGCCTCACAGAGCTCATTTCTGCTCCCTTTTCCCAGTCAAACTGGCAGCCTGGGATGGATCAGTGGGATCGGGATGGACCCAAGATGTTCTTCTCCTCTTGTCTGAGGGTTGATTTGGGGCAGGTGAGAAGAAAAGTGGGGACTCAACATATCTGTACCTCACCCACTTCCAGCTGACTTCCAGGTCCCTCCACACCCTCTCACCCTTCATTTTTCCCTGGATGTGACTTATCCATCCCTGCTGTGGCTTTTCTATTTCCAGCCCCTATCAACAGTTCCCTGACCCTGGCGCCAAGTGCATAGTCCAGCCCATTTCAGGGTGGCCAAACTGCCTCAGATCCCAAATCCCAATGGCTCCATCCACGTGGCCTCTTGGGACAGCTCCAAAATCCCTTTTGGGAACAGCCCCATCCAGCAGTGGTGCCAGAGATTTTATCCATAGTCCCAGCTGCCTGAGCATCTTCCATGTTTTGCAAGCCAGGCTTCTCACTTTTTCCAGCAGAGAGAGATCTCAATGTTCTTGGGCACAGCACATGTCTCGTGTTGGATGTCCACAGATCTCCATCCACAAGATTAAATCCAGTCATGAATTCATAAGTTGATCCATGAATCCGTAGGCTGATCTATGGCTTGTTTTTCCTCGTTGTTGGCTTCTGGTGTTAACTCCTGGCTCGAAGCCTTACGTCCAGACCTTGTGCTGGTTTAGGATAAAGGATTGCAATTTCAAGGATAGGCCTGTGGACACTAAATTGGCTGTGAGAAATCCACTTCCATATTTTCCAGAGGCGTCTTCATCTGGGCTCTCATGTTTAGTGCATGGACTGTTCTTATCCAAAGAAAATTCCTGCAGAAGGGTTCGATGGAGACTGGGATCATCATCCCAAGGCTGAGCTTGAAGGAGCTGGAGAGAGAGACAGCCCCTCTCACCACAATTCCATGGATTCCACACTGGAGGGTTGCTTGTGCTTTCCTGCTGTTTTGTCCCAGCTCCTCTGTCCTTCCACATTGTCCCAATGATCTCAAGCAAACCCAATCTCAAGGACTGCTCCCAAGGAGGGACACTTGGGTTGGGCTGTCTGGCTGCTATTCTGGCCTTGCCACTTATGGATTCATGGTTGGACTCGGTGATCTTAGGGTCTTTTCCAGACTAAAGGATTCTGTGATTTCCATGGTGATTCCTGTTTCTTCTCCTTTGTTCTTCCCAGGTTTTTAGTGCTGGTGGGAAGCAATGGTTACAATCCCAAAGCTTCTCCAGGGCCACCACCAGCCATGTCTCCATCCTCCCACATTCACATCCTGAATTCATTGCACAGAATCATGGAATAGGAAGCAATCATTACGATATTGAAGCTTCTCCAGGGCCATCATCAGCCATGTCTCCATCCTCCCACATTCATTCCGTAGCACAAAATCACGGAATCTCCTGAACTGGGAGGGTCCCACAGGGATCACTGAGTCCATCTCCTGGCCTTGCACAGGACAACCCCAACAATCCCACCATGTCCAACTCCATTATAATCTAAATTGCTGGAAGTTTATGAACTGCCTAAAAGGTTCTATCTTTGGCCCAAACTGCTTTAAACCCTCATCTCAAATCCCTGTAGCCCCACAACAACTGAGCGGCTCCATCATCAGGTGAATGTTTTCCCATTTCCATCCTGCCCAAAGGGAAGAAGCCTCCGGCTTTTATCTTTGAACAAACCTTCCAACACCCTGTGGAATTTCCTTTCCTCCCTCCGCAGCTTGTGCCTGGCTCTTCCTGCTCTCCAGCTGAGGCGAGTGCAGCCTTGGGTCAAGTGTAATCATTTTTATAGAGCTGGGGATCAATAACTGCGGGAGAGAAATGCTGTGTGTCAGAGTCCCCTCGGATCCTGGAAAACCAAAGGAACACTACATGGAAGAGCACTTACTGTATTACTGCTGCAGGGGGATGGAGCTCCGTGCCAGAGGCTTGGCAGAGCTTTGGAAGTGCTGGAGGGATTCATGCCCAGCTTCTCTGGGAATAGGGAGAACATCCCTATTCTGCACAGCCCTTCCTCCTTCCCATCTTTCCCAAGGAACATCCGTGTTTTACAAACACCAGCTGCAAGAACACCTGGGAATCAGTGGCTTTATCCCAAGCTGATGGATAAAGCAAGGAAAGCATGGAAACACATAGATTTAACACCATTCTGCCCCAAAACTTCCCTTTGGGAAGTTTTTTTTATGGTTTCTGGTTTTTATTGCCTGTTTGGGTCTGTTCTGTTGCTGTGGGCTGCTGGAAAAGCTGGAATTTCCAGGGATACACACCTAGATCTAATCCCTGCAAAACCCTTTGGGACAAGGTGTTGGATAAATGTCAACAGAAAAAATTCTGGGAATAATCTAAGCTGGCGAAAAATTCTCCTGGGATGGAACCAAACTTAATTTGAGTAATTGGTGGCTTGAAGAGCAGGAAGTAGGGATGAGATGGGAGTGCCATCAGGGGACAAGCGTCCCTGTCCTCTCACATGACACTTCCTTGGTGCACCACGGGTGATCTGGGGGTTGTTAAGGATGTGTGGGATTTGTCCAAGCATTCCCAGAGCCTTGCCACCTGTGTCTTTTGCCTCCCTCTCCTTTTCCCATCTCTGTCCCTCTGTAGTTATTCCAGAGGAGCTGGGCTCAGGAGATCACTGAGGGAGATTTCCAAGAAATTTCTGCTCTACACGGAGGGGAAGAACTTATATCCCTTTCCCCACCGCATTCATGGATGTGCTCACCAGACTATCCTGAGGATGAATCCAGCTTTAGCCCTCCACAGCCTGGTCCAGCTTAATCTGGGAAATGAAAATTGATGCTTGGCTTGGTGAGATGCAGCATCATCACCTCAGTGTAGGAATGCAAGGAATGAGCAATTAGTCATGGATGGGACTGTCACCCATCCCTGGGTATCTTCCTCTTTCTTCCTGGTTTTCCATGGTGGTTGTTTTGTGTCCCTGCAGTGGGAGTGGAGGAACTGGAGAAGCAGAAATCATTTCCAGGTATATTGAGTCTCTTTGGGTTAGAATTAGGGTTTGCACAAGAGGAATTTTTTAGGACCATCCTTTGGAAATGGAAATTCTTCTCCATTCTAAGAGAGATAAGTTCCTGAGCTTTGTCTGCTCCTATCCTGTTGCTCCACATATCAGAATGGGGATAGAGTCCTAAAATTATGGAATAATTTTGCGTTACAAAGGAACTTTAAAGACCATCAGCAAGAAGCAAGGAGACCTTCAACCAGAACAGGTTGCTTGGAGCCCCATCCAACCTGACTCTGAATTTTTCCAGGGCGGGGGCATCCACCCCCCTGGAATTGTTCCGTGTTTTTCCACCCTTTCCAAGCAGGAAAGCTTTAGGGACTCTTAATGTTTCAGGTCTGTCTGAGAACTGAAATGCACTGACAGGAGTTGGGGTGGGGTTGGGAACCCATTGATCCCGTCTCCATCCGTTTCTGGAGAGTTTTTCCATTCACCCATCCATACATCCATCAAACCGTCTCCAATCCATCGTCTTGATGCTGCACAGGAAGTTTTGACAGGCGGAGACAGGAAAGTGCCAGATCATCACTTTTGTTACTGTTGCAAATGAATTTTATGGATGGATATTTACATCTGACTTTATGACCCACTGCTTTCTACTAAGGAAAGACATTTCAATCCATAGGAAAGATCTCCAGGGCCATGGTTTTATCAGACAGAAGAAATCTGATCAGAGCAGATCTTCAAGCCTGGAGCTCCACTGGTCCTGTTTCTTTCCAACGCCACCATGCAGTGATTTTGGAGGAATTTCCACACAGATTCCTTGTGCTGGAGGTTTAGCTCCACTAACATGCTTGACTCACAACTGGGAATGTGCCCCCTCTCCCTCTTTGGCCCCTTTTAGGACACCTGAACCTTGTACCTGCTCTGACCGAGGCTGGTGTCAGCCGTGGATTCATGCCCATGGGATATTTTGCCCATGGGATATTTTGCCAGTGAAATCTCCCTTCCCACTTCTCCCTCTCCTGCTGGGTTGGCAGGTTGAGGAGGGATCTGTTCCTCCACCTGTCTCCCTAATCCTCCCTTTCCACCTGGATGGGGCTTTCTGAGTCTGAATCCATCTCCTAAGCACAGGGTGGGTTTCTCCTGCTCGCTCCTCATTTGTTCCTGATTCCCTTATCCCTAGTGCCAATGAACTCCGTATTCCATCTCATCCTTGCCCGAGAGAGTTTGGTTCTTCTGTGATGAACAAAAAAGACTAAACTTCACCCCCTTCCCTTCTCCTCCTCCTTGCTGGAGCTCAGCTAATGGACATCCAAGTCCTGGCCACAATCCTGATGGATTCTGGTTATCCTGAGGAGACCCAGGCTGTGTCCAGGGTCCAAACCAGGCTGTGGAGTGGGAGATCTTGTCCCAGGGCATCCTGCCCACACAGTTGTCCCCTCACCTGATGTTCCCAAACCACAGTGGCATTGAGCGGCTCCCACCATCCAGCTGTGCTGCTTTAGCATCTCCTCAGCCCCGGTGAGGCACATTTGGGTGCTGTGTCCAGTTCTGGGCTCCTCAGGACAGGAGGGACATGGAGCTCCTTGAGCAGGTCCAGAGGAGGACAACAAAGATGATGAAGGGACTGGAGCATCCCTGCCAAGGAAAGGCTGAAGGAGCTGGGGCTGTTCAGCCTGGAGAGGAGACACAGCTGAGAGGGGACCTCATCCCTGTCTGTCCCTGTCTGCAGGGAGGGCTCAGAGAGGGCCCAGGCTCTGCTCTGGGGGGCCCAGCAATGGCACAAGAGGAACAGGCAGGGACTGATCTCAGGAAATTCCACCTGGACATGAGGCAGAACTTCTCCCCTGTGCAGTGACCAAGCCCTGAACAGAGATCAGAGAGGGTGTGGAGTCTCCCTCACTGGAGATATTCCAGAGCCCTCTGGACACAATCCATGTGCTGGGTGCTCTGGGATGACCCTGCTTGAGAAGGGAGGTGAGACCAGATGATTCGACTGTGGTCCCTTCCTGCCTGACCCATTCCATGATTCTGCGATTGGACAGCACTCCAACATCTGGCATGAGCCAGCAGTGACCATGGCCACACCATGGGCAGATTTGGAGCTGGTAGGGGAGATCCTGACCAGGCTGGGACAGCAATATCCAAACCCACAACCTGCTCTGCAGGCACTGGAAGCAGCAGGAAGCTGGGCACGGCCTCTCCCCCTCAGAGCCTGCAGTTAAATATTGACAAGGGAGGGCTGTTTTTAAGGGATGACTAATTTTATGAGCAATCATCAAGGAACGCGGGGATGCCACGAGCTCATCCAATATCCTGTCTCTGAGAGCATCCCCTCCCAGCTGCCTGGGAGGAAGGAGTCAGCCTCTGTAATGGACACTTATCCAATAATTTGCCAAAGGGGGCAGTTTCTCGCTAACCTCAAGCGGTTTCTGTTTGGCGTGTGGCCTGAAACACAGCCCTGACATCCCTCATAAATATTTATCCCAGCTGCCGGAGCAGTGGAGGAGATGTTTGACCACATCCAGCCTTTGTGGGAGTTTTCCAAGCACTTGTTTCAGAGAGCCCCCCTGTGCTCAGGGCAAAGGCCAGCTCCTGAGTCAGCTCCAATCTCCTGCCATGGAAGCCTCCAGGGAGGAAATGCACCCGGGAACGCGTTGGGGTGCAGTGGATCCTCTGGATTTGAATACTAATCAGGATCAGGGCATGGAATATTCACTCACTCTGTCCCTAATTGTCAGCATAGGGTTTGACGCCCCTTCTACCTGGCTGCTCCAGACCCTGGTGGCTTGAGGACACAGGGGCTGGGAGAGGGTAGGGTGATCTCTCCACCATGCCACCAAATGTCACCCTCCAGGGTTCTACCTGTGTTTCTCCAGGGATCAGAATGGGGATTGCCCACCAGGACTGGGAGGCCAGGGAGCAGGGAAGAGGCTGGGGCTCCAAGGAGTCTGTTTTTCCTGTGTTAGAGGCTCTTTTGGCAAGGTGTGGGAGCACCCTGGGCTCCATGGCAAGGCTCTGTCCTATCCCAGATCCTGCTGTGTTTTGTAACACCCAGTCTGAAGGACCTGGGATAACCCTCCCATTCCCATCTGCTGACACTTTGTGGGAATATTGCTTTGGTTTCTGCTCCCTGTTTCCCTCCCTGGGGTGCTCTGAACCCCCCATCAAGGGACACACAGTGGGGAGCCACAGCAGAGCCCCAGGGCGACCCTGGGCAGATGCCAACCTTGCCCATGTCCTAGAACTGGAGCCTCTCCCCTCCTGTTTTTGGACACATCCAGGCTCACTTGAGGTGTGGGGGTGCAAGGGTTAAGCCCTTGTCCTTCAGGAGCACTGAATTTATCTCATCACTCACTCCAGGTCCTCCACCCCCGGAGCAGCATCCAAGGAAAGCCTCCCTCCCCCAGTTCCTGGGGGCAGCCAAGCCTGAAGCCCCTCTCGCTTCCCACCGGCGGGAACAATGTTATTCTGCACCGAGGCAATTACCGCCACCTAATTAAAACCGAGGCGCGTGCCATCCCTCAATGACACGGCGGGTGGAGGTGGCAGGGAGCAGGGAAGGCGGGGAACAGGGAAAGCGGATGCTCTGCTTTATCCCCCCGGCTTTTCCCAGACCTCCCTCTCCGCTTCCCTGTGGGACTTGGTGTGGGGCCGCTTCCCAGGAAGCTCAGGAAGATGGGGAGGAGGGAGGGGGAATGGGAGGAGGGACAGAAAAGAGATGGATGCTCTGGGGGGGCTTTGTCCCATCCTCTCCTCCCACCCCTCCCCTCCAACCTTTTACACTGCCACTCAGCTCCAGAGGCTCTTGATTGACTTTAAATGTAATTAAATCGCAGGCACGCCGAGGATAATTCAGGAGGTTTCATTGCCCGTCGGAGAGAGCGAGGCAGCGGAGACAGAGGGGTGTTAATAACGCACTTTTTATTGACGAGCAGTTGGAAGAGGTTCAGGGAATTTGTGGAGAGGGAGGAGCCTTGGACCAGGCAGGGAAATTTGGGTCAGGGTGGGGGAGTCTGGGATTTTTAGATTTGATCCCAAAAGTCTTCAGAGGGATGGGGGAATGCCCCGTGATCAGTCAGTTGGGGCTTCCCTGCCACATTATCCCATGGGAGGGCTGCACCTTTGGATCAATCCCCAAGGGATGTGAACGTTCTCCCAGGCAATTAGTGCGAGGAAAAGAGGAAACAGACTCACGTTCTGCCAGGGAAGCTTCAGGTTGGACATCAGGAAGAAATTCTTCATGGGAAGGGTTGTCAGGCATTGGATTGGGCTGCCCAGGATGGTGGTGGAGTCACCATCCCTAGATGTGGTCAAGGAATGACTGGATACAGCAGGGGATCATCACATGTTGGACCGGAAGATCTTGGAGGTGTTTTCCAAGATTCTGTGAGAATTCTCTGAGAAAAGAGTGAATTCACCTTGCACAGTCAGGAATGCCCAACTCAGGATGGGAACCCCTGTTTCTTTCATGGCACCTTGAGGATCCTTGCTGTGTCCCATCACATGGGGGGACAACTCTGCTTTAGGTCCTCTGGGTAAACCCAATTTTTCTGAACTCCAAATTGGGTGATTTTTCCTGAACCTGTCTTTCAGCTGATGCTGATTTTCCACACTTGTCTGTTTTATTTCTCTCTTTTTTTCTTTATTTCCCCAGAAATCACTTCTGCTGCTTCCTCTAGAAGATAAACTGAGCAAATATGTCCCTTGGGAAGAAGTTCTTTCATGAGTTTAGCTGTGTTTCAGGCTGCCCCAAATCCAGGTCTGACAGCTCCATGCTTGGCTCGATCCAGGAAAGATCTGGAGAACTCCTGCATGGCAAGGGAAGACCCAGGGGCTCACTTGGTGTGAGCCTGGTGGCACATCCAAAATTCTGGCTGGAGAAACAAGAACAATCTAGATTTCATCAATATGGAAAAATTCCCAACAGAAATGAAGTATGATGAAGGTGACTTTGAGGTCCATAAATGTTTGAGGTGTTGCTGTCATTGCTTTTTTTGGGGATGATGTTGGTTGCAAAGAAGGGTCCTGTGGTGCCATGGCACCCTCCTGTCTCTAATTGGTTTTACACAAGCCTAGTTGAGTCTTACTAAGCTATGCTTAAGTCTGGGTCTGTTGAGACCTGAGGAACATGTTGTTGGTCCACACTGGTGGACTCTGACAATTGCATGAGACAGAACCTCCTCTTCCACCTCATTTTTGTCCTTTGTCACATCAGGCCACGTTGCCTCAGTTTGAGATTCAGAGGTGAAAACATGGGATGGGGATGAGTATTTCCTTGGAAAGAGGGCATGGCTGAAAGGTTTGGGAGTACAGGAGGTGTGACTTTCATCAAGGAGGCATCTCAAGCAGCATTTCTTGGGGTGGAAGCTGGTTCAGGGGCTGTTTCCAGAGGAAGGAACATTTCAAAATGTGTTGCATGAGAAGCAGAAGTTGCCCGCCAGGGGAATCTCTGACTCCCTGCAGAATTAGAATTGTCCTTCAGAGGGAGCTCACAGGGTGTTGAGACCCAACCAGTCCATCTCCTGTCACCTGCTGGTTGGTCCTCTTCCTAAATTCCCAGGTTTGGAGGCCTGGCTGGGGCAATGTGACACCTTGCATGGTGCTTTGCTGTTTGCTACAGTAAAATCTCCTCTCCACTGATGTCTTAATTTCGAAGAAGATCCTTAGACCAATCCAGAGCAATCAGTTGAACTACCTCAAGAGTAATTACCCCTTGATGATCTTGGTATTTTGTTCCTCTGGCCACCACGGGACCACCCACAGCTCACGGACCAGAGGTGGGAGCTGCAGCTCCCATCTTCTCCCAGGTCCCAGAGAGCTGGTCAAAGGGTCCAGGAAAAGCAATTCCAGGTGTGGAGTGGGTCCCCATGCCTGGTTAGGCCTGGCAGAGCCCGCTGGAGCATCTGATGGGGTGGGGAGGGGGTGGCGAGTGGATTAAAATTCTCGTTTCTTCACGCTGGGTGAGAACGCTACAGTGGATTAGGCCGGGAGCTGCTCCTGGCTGCGGCGCTGTGCTGAATTAGCAACATGTTTGAATGAGATAAAAGGGGCAGCTTTACCCCAGCGCCCTCGTTCCGCTAATCCCACTACAGCTGTGAAATGAAGAGCAGCAGATCGGCTTTACTCCCTTCCCTGACTATTTCCTACCCTTGAGACCGAGGCAGCTCCGCACAGATTTACCAAACCTGGCCCTGCAGGCGGATTTCTGCTCCGGCTGGATGCTCCCTTTGCTGTGCCGGGCCCTATAGCAGGATTTCTTGGGATGGGAGGCTCTTGGAAAATGGGGTTGGTTGGGGTTGGACTTTTGTAGAGTGAGGTTGGTTGCCCTGGGAGGGGTTTGGCCACCTTGCCAAGCTTTACAAGATTTCATGTTGTCGTGGTGTGTTGCCACAGATGTGCTGGAGGAGGGAAAACTCATCCCTGTTCCAGCAGGTCACCTCAGCAGCATGGAACAGGTGGGGTTTTCTCCTGCTTTTCCCTGGGAGTCTCTCAGACAACTAAATGGAGGATGCTCTTTGGTCCTGCAGCTGGGGCTGCGCCCACCCAACCTCCAGTTCACTGATGACATTTTACCCTGTGGTGGCACCTCTTGCTTGTTCATGGATGTCCCAGTCAGGGACTGGTCACAGCTCCAGGGACATGGACAACATCTCCTGGCACTGGAAGTAATCCCACCAGTGCAACTTCCTCTTTCAAGTGGGTCCCAGTGTGGTTCCAACCCTTTTTCAAACAAGGATGTTGCAGTGTTGGGATAACTTGGGACCACAAGTCCCCTCTCCTCTCGCGCAAAGCGAAGTTTGTAGAGGGAGATGAGAGAAGGAGACTGTAAATAGCCAGGTAATGATTTGAGAGGTCTTTAAAAATAATCTTAACAATGTTTAAAAAGGATCTTGGAGGTCTTTTCCAACCTGTCCTGGGTTGACTATATGATGCTTTTATCCCCAAATCGTCTCATTGGTTTATGCTGAATAATAATAAGTTTTGCACCTTTAAGACTTGTTGCAGAGAGTGAAAGGGGGGAGAGAAGAATCGCACAGTTTTTTTTTTTTTTTTTACCTTAGAAAAAAAAAGTTTATTAACTAAACTACAAAAGGGAAATGACTCAATGACTTGGAGGTGATAGAACTTGGAGGGAAGGATTGAAACCAATGTTTGGGTCTGTTGACCTACTCCTGAAATGGGTTATCTCCTTCTTATCAGTGAGCCAGGAGTCACAACAGCTGGATATCACTTCCCTGGAGCTGGGGAGGTCAGATGTGTCCTTGTCCCAGTCACTTAAAGGCTGGAATTTATCCCTTCTGTTTTATGGGAATTGTCACACAGGTGTAGCCATTGGAATGGTGCTTTTGTGCTCCTGCACATCCAGGAGTTTAAACCTGTGCCATCCACAAAGCTGAGGGAATAAATTGTCCACTTGGATTGAGTTTTCTGCCTTAGGAAGAGTAGAAAAATTCCCTCAGCTCCATTAACTGGATCAGCTTGCTGTGCAGCCACGGGAAAGAGGAATCTCCACTGCACACACCCCGTTTAATCCCATCAAAACACCTTTTATCCACATCTCCATAACACGGGTAGGAAAACAAACCTGCTGTAGGATCAGATCCATCTGTTTGCACAGGAATCACAAAGATTTGGAAGATGAATTAAGTTTGGTGTGGTTTTCCTCAAAAAATCTGTTTGTGTGGATGCAGAACTAGTTCAGCTGGAAATTGTTCTTCCAGAGGAAGGTTCAAGAGAGCACACAAGGAATCTCATGGAGCTTCATCCTTACCTCTGCCAAATGAGAGACTTGACCTTTCATGAATTATTCCTCTTCTGCAATAACTTCAAAATCCAAAGGTTTCTGTGTTCCATTTTTTCAACTCTGGAAGAGCCCCACTGCCTTTCCCTTCATGGCTTTGTGTCTCTTGATCACTGTTTAGAAGGTCAACCACAACAATGGGGGTTCCATCCCCATCCCTGCTTAAATCCTGGCATTTCCCAACAAGACAATTGTGCAGAGAGAATTAATTTAGGTGATCTGAACATCCAGAACCTCTCTCGATGACTCATTGTTCTCCTTCTGTGGGGGACACTTGAGCTTCTTAACCTCCAAACCAGCAAATCCGATGTGTGAAATGAAAGTTGAGCTTCTCAACCTCCAAAACCTCAATTCCCACCTGGGAAGTGGGAGTTGAGCTTTCCAGACTCCAAAACAGCAATTCCCACCTGTGAAGGTGGAGGCTGAGCATCCAGGAGTGCACAAACAAATCACCTTTTCTGACCTAGAATTAATTGATGTTTTCCTGAAGTTGTGGCCTAATTTCAGCATGATGAGCACCAAAATGTTTTTACAATGAGGAACTCTGATCCCACCTTCTCCAGGTGTGGCTGATCCCAGATGGAGCCATTGAAAAGCCTCCTCACAGCAAAGTGAGGATGATGAGGGTAATGTGACCCCGATGTGGGTTTGCATTTTGGGTTGGATTCATAGAATCATGGAATCACTGAGCCTGGAAAAGCTCTGCAAATCATCAAATCCAACCTTTGACTGAACACCACCACATAAAACAGATTTCAACTCCCTTAAAATTATTTTGGTGCTGAGTTTAAAGCCGAAGGTGACACTGGGTCCCTTTGGATGAAAGGATGGTGCTGTGAGGGTGTCCTGAGCAGAGACGACACCTTGCACAAGGATCCCAGCTCCTCATCCACTGCTTGGATAATCAGACGAAAGCAGGGGAATCTGAATTTCCACTTCCATCCCAAAAGATGGAGCCTGTTTGTTTGTGATCACCCGCAGTTCCCCTCTGCATCCCACATTCCTGGGAGAGGTGGAATCCTTCACATCCTCCATTTCAAAGACGTCTCTATTAACAGGACAATGGGAGAATAAGCACTTTCCTTTATTCATTTCCCCGCTGTCTGATAAAATCATATTGATGATAATTTTCCTTTAATGGACCATTTGCAGTAATTATGATGCAGAGGGTGAGTAATTGGAGCTGACGCCCGATGCCTCCTATGGAACTCGGCAAACTTAATTCACTCCATTGTCTGGGAGAAAAGGAGAGAGAGGAGGGAGACAGGAGGGAGAGGCCAATCCCACAGGCCCCTCTCCCCTCCCAAATGGTCAGCAGAGCAAATTATTGCTTCTTCTGCCTCTGTAGGATTTGCTTCGGTGCATCAATTTGCACCTTTCCCTTTCCTTCCCTTTTCCACCAGTTCCCAAATTTGCATTCTCTGTCCTGATGTCTCCATGCTCCCAGTTTTCAAGCTCCGGAATTATTTCTTCTGTGTCGTCTTTAAAGTGTTTTTCCCCATTGCTTACAGCACATGCTTCTCTGGGATGTGTCATGGAATAACAGAATTATTTAGGGTTGAAAAGCCCTCCAGGGTCATTGAGTCCAACCATTCCTCAGCACAGCCAAGGCCACTGCTTAACCATGTCCCCAAGTGCCACATCCGCATGGCTTTTAAATCCCTCCAGAGGTGGTGTCCAGCCAGGGCTGGAGAGCCTTTCAGTGAAGAATTTTTCCCTAATATCCAACGTAAACCTGCAATGGCACAACTTGAGGCCATTTCCTATTGTCCTGTCCTTTGCTCCCTGGGAGCAGATCCCAACCTCCCCCTGGCTCCACCCTCTTTTCAGGGAATTGCAGAGAGTGAGAAGGTCCTTCCTGAGCCTTCTTTCCTCCATGCTTTTTCTCCCAGGTCCCACAGCTGCTCCTCATCAGATTTGTGCTCCAGACCTTTGTCTTCCTTTAAAAAATCAAGTATCCTTGGCATAGGCCCATGTGCAGACTCCCCACACCATTATCTCATCCTGAAGGTCCTTCCCTCTGGGTCCTTCTCTGCAGGCAAGAGGAATGAGCCTCTGGAAAATGAGCCTCTTTTCCACCTTGGTGGAAAAACATGTTTTCCCTGGAAAATGAGCCTCTTTTCCACCTTGGTGGAAAAACACGTGGTCCAGCCCTGAATTCAATGGGAAAGCTCTGGCTGTGGCCAGAACAAGGAGCTGTGCTCCAGGGAAAAATAAAGCATGGAATGATCTGATTATCTGTGAGTAGAAAGCATCCTTGACTGGGAGAAGGGAATTGGGAAACATTCCATCCTGGGTTTGAAGATGTGGGTCTAAGACTCTTTGGAAGTGTCCTAGTTTAACCTGTTAATGTCACACAGGCACTTCCTCAATCCCCCTCAGTTCAGTGAGATAGGGAGAGAATTAGAAAAAAAAAGTAAATTTGGGTAATTGAGGTAAAAACTGTTTAATAGGACAGAAAAGGAAGGGAAAATAATTACAATAATCCTAGAATTCCAGAATGGTTTGGGTTGGAAGGGAGCTTAAAACTCATCCAATTCTAACCCTCCATGGACAGGGACACCTTGATCCCCTGAAGCTGGAGATGGGATGAAGTTGTGGAGGGATGAACCTGGATGTTCTTGGTAATGATGCAACCAGCCAGCTCAAATCCATGGGATCATCCAATGGGAGGTGGGGCTACAGGGAGAACAGAGAAATTTGGACAGGGGGGGAATCCACATATCTCCATAAAGCAGAACAAATATAAAAACAGTTCATCAGTATTCTTGGAACTGGATTGAGATGGAAATGAACATTTCTCTATGCATTCTGGCAGATTGACTACTTGGAAAAAGATGATGGAGGCCAATTGAACAATTGGCTCCCAACAATTGGTTGCAATATTTTGTTTCAGTCAAGAGTGCTCCAAGTTGGCTCCAAGTTTGGTCTTTTTTTTAATTCGAGATGAATTTCAAGAGTTGTTCTCAGCTGCAAAATGAAAATGTCTCTTTTAATGCATTTCCTTCTATTTTTAATTTCTTGGAATCAGGAAGGCATTTTAAGCACTGAAAATTCAATGGAATTGAAATGTGGCTGAGAAATGCTTCAATATTGTTAAAACTCCTTTTTTTTTTTTTTTTTTTTCCTCTAAGAGATTTTTCAAGAGAAAACTTCTCCCCAAGCTCTGCTCTCTGGGAAATTTGGAGTGATAAATTTTGTAGTTACGAAAGACCAGCGGATGTCTTTGTGGAGAAATCTGGGAGAAGAGCAACCCTCCTCCCATCTCCTGATTTCTGCCTCATTCTCACTGAGGAATTGCCTTTGAGTTCAGCGTTTCCTCCCAGGTTTCATTTCTGGAAGTTAGCTGTTAAGAGGAATGAAACTCTTGGATTTTCTCCTGTGTGTGGATCCAACTCTCTGCCCATCCATTTCTCTCCATTTCACAGAGCTAAAGCAGCTGTTTTGTCCAGCTTTCTTTATCCATTGGAAATAAATAATGGGAAAATGAAATGTGGTGCTCTTGGAGCCAGTGGTTAAGTTTTGCCTCTGTTTTTTTGGGGAAAAAATCCTGAAACAAGGGGTTTTGGGACTTGAAGTGGGGTCTTCATGGTTCAGAGATTTCCTGGAAAACTGGGCATGGATTACACCTAACAAGGGTCCTCTCCACCTGGGACAAACATCTGCCAAGCATGAGTGGCTCGAGGTGGCCAGACTCAACTCTTCATCCCTGGAAGTGATCACAGAAATGTTGGATGGGGTTTGCAGCAACCTGGGATAGTGGAAAATGTTCAAGGTCAGGTTGCTCCAAACCCCATCCAGCTTGGCCTTGAACATTTCCAAGGGTGGACCATCCCCAGTGCATCCACTCCTCATGGGAGAGGCAGCAGTGATGTTGGCTTTGGAAGCACATCTGGCTTTCCATTCCATTCCATGCATGGAATATGACCACTCCCTCCCAAATGCCAGTGCTTGTTCTGTGGGAACCAGCAATATTTCCAAGAATTAGTAGGAAAGCTGTTCATTAGCCCAGGAATCTAATTGGAATTTAGTCTGGTATTAGATGCCAATTGTTTTCATCTTTGTCCATGTTGATGGGGAAAGGTGGATCTGGACCCTGAGAATGGCTGAAATTCCATTCAAAACTGGACGTGTGTTTTGTTGGAATAGGATTTCTTAAGGATTAATGGCTATTTCTCCTCTTCTCCATTACTCTTTATAACTGGAAGATTCAGCTTCAGGGAAGGCTGAAGGATACAGCCTTTTCCAAGGCTCCTTTGTTGTTTCTGACAGGACTAAACCCAGCCCTGCCTTTAGTCCAGAGTAATTTTGGAAAAAAAAATTTATGGATGCCCTTTATTTTTCCAAATGGGACCAAGCCATTGACAACAAAAGGGATCATCACCTTCTCCCACGGGATTGTGGCATCAGTCCTAAAACCCTGTGGAAGTTGGCAGTGGATATCAGTAATTATGGGAAAATAAATTATAGGGATGGTACAATTATCCCAGAGCCAAAGGCAATAAACCCAGACACGCAGAGTTAATGTGAAACTTTAAAGAAATCCAATATTTTAAGGTGGTATTTCCCAGGATCCAAAGAGCCCTTGGCCAGCCCCTCTGGAGTTCCAATCATTTCAAATAATTGGAAATTGGGATACAATCTATGTTTACTTTTGCGGGATGAATAGGAATATTCTCCCTCTCTACTTTTTCACTTGAAAAAGCCTTTTAAAAATAATTAGGTTCATTTTTTTCTCTGATTTTTAGGTTCCTGATGTGGGAACCAAAATGTTTCTATTTTTTAATGACAAATAATGGCAAAAAAAATTCTCACGAAGCTTTAAAAAGTCATCAAATCAAATAGGATATATTTAAATTTTTCATCATTTGGGAGAAAGGATGAATTGGGGGAAACTGCAGCAGTTTTTTTGGGAAATTCCTCTTGGATAAGTCTGATTCATTGTCCTGTGGAAATTGTCCACCTCACACATCCTAGGCTGAGACATCTGGGTGGCAAACACCTCCTGGGAAGGAAGTGGGAATCAGTGGGAAAGGATTGGGAGTGGCTGGGAACAGGCTGGAATGTAGTGAGATAGTTGGATATGGTTTGGGATGAATCCCTAATGGTCAATAAACAGAGCTGGGTCCTGAGAGAAATGCAGATCTGTTGGCTAAATCCTGGAGCAGGATGATCCCATCCAATCTGCCAGGAAAGTGGAATTTTGGGGTGTCTTCTTCAGCCTGGAAGGCCCATCTGGGCCTCATCTGAATAAAGTGAAAACTTTAATCTGTGGAGTTTTGAGATAGATTCAGGAAATCCAAAAATGTAGGATCATTCCACCTTTTTGGCCACCACAGCCAGGACAAACTGGGAAAACAAATGTGGAAACACCAGATTTCCCAGTGGAACCCTTATTTTCCTTTCCCCACAATAAGGGACTGCTTTTTTTCCATGTTTCTCTTTGTTTAGTTGTCTATTTAGGTGTTTTGTTTGGGGGGTATTTTTTATTTGTTCTTTTGGGTTTTTTGTTGTACTTTTTAGGTTGGTTTTGGCTTTTTGTCCATGGGTGTTATCCCTGGATATGGTGATGGAATGTCACCCAGTTTAGGTTCCAGCTCTCCCAGCTTTGGCCATTTCATTGATTTCTTTCCACAGACGAGTGGAAAATCAGGAAACTGACTCTGGACTAATCTTGGGGTAGCAAATCCATCGTGTGAATTCACAGAAAGGAGCCTTATTCCATTCATTTCTCAGTTCTGAGGAAAATCATCACAGAATCATGAACTAATTTAGGATGGAAGAGCCCTCTAAGATCATGGAGTCCAACCATTCCTCAGCACAGCCAAGGCCACCACTAAACCATGTCCCCAAGTGTCACATCCACATGGATGTTAAATCCCTCCAGGAATGGAGAGTCCACCTCTACTCTGAGCTGGGCCACCCTTTCCATGAAGAATTTTTTTCCTAATATCCAACCTAAAGCTCCCCTGGTGCAACTTGAGGCTGTTTCCTCTCATCCTGTCCCTTGTTCCCTGGGAGCAGATCCTGATCCCGCCTGGCTCCACCTTACTGTCAGGGAGTTGTGGAGAGCCAGGAGGTCCCCCCTGAGCCTCCTTTTCTCCAGACTGAGACCCTTTCTCAGCTTCCTCAGCCTCTCCTGGTGCTCCAGACCCTTTCCGAGCCCCATTTCCTTCCTGGGACATGCTCCAGCAAGTTTCTCCAGCAAATGGGAATATTGTGGGAAATGCATCAAAGGCTTTCCTAAAATCCAGGTAGATTCCACAGCTTTTCCCTCATCCATCAAATGTCACCTTGTCATAGAGGAAGCATCACTTGTGACCCTTTTTTGGGACGCTGCTATTTGGTACAGATTTTTTTTTTGTTTTGGGAAAAAGGAGTTGCCTTCCCAAGGGATGCTTGGACATGGTGAACCCTTTTTCCATGGTTTCCCTTTTCTGGGCTTTTCTTTTGGAAAGGGCAGGATCCTGACTGAGACAAAACCCAAATCCTCCATGTCACTCCTTGTTTGGGACCCTCTCATCTCAAAGCTTGGCTGCCTCTCTCTTCCCAAAATCTTCCCATTCCTGCTGTTAATGAGGATGGAGCGACTCATTTGGGATCCTGGATGTCTTTATAACCCAAGCCCACGGCTAGGAGCTGCTTCTCCTGATGATTTTAATCTCCTCATCCATCTTTTCTGGTCAATAAACTCCCTCTCGAATCAAATTGTTACCGAACATATCCCAACGCTGATGTCCATTGGACTCCGGGCTCCAGCGGATAATGGAGTTTGTCATAATTAAGTGTCCTTCTTAATTAATTGAGTGGTCAGGATGCTAATTAGCCAGGTTTATTGAGACTGGAGGAGTATGAAGGGCAATAACTGCAGCTCATCAAAAGCATTGGGACTAGGAATAAAGTGCAGCTCCCTTCCCTCTCCAGACAAATCCGTGGCTCCGGAGATTTATGGATTGGGAGATGGGGATGAGCAGGGTTGTGCTGGGCTTTGTTTCAGTGTGGCCAAGGTTTCCCAGCCTTTGCTCCCATTTTCCACACGTTCCTGGATCTCATCCATCACTACAGCCCTGACTCGGATGTCTCCTCATTCCTTATCTGATCCTTATTCCTGCATTCCCTGCTCAGAGAAAGCAGGACTTCCAATAGAAATCTGGGACACCTGATGGCTCATAGTTACATAGGAAATTCCCTGAGTGGGAGTTCCTTGACTTTTTCTGCCCTATCTGGTTTGTATCCTCTAATTCCCAATTCTCAAATCCTCTTTTTTTTTTTTTTTTGGAAAGCGTTCACCTGACCTGAATTCTTGAACTTCCTGGTCTATCCCCATCATCCATTTAAAAAAAAATAAATTGTCTCTTTATATCCAAAACCAGGACAGGGATTTTCATAAGGAATCAAGAAAAATATTTGGATCATGCAGCTGAAAGAGGATCTTCTTCTGGGATCTGGAATGAAGTCGAGGCTCTCTCACTGTGTCTCTGGATTATTTTAGGGAATAATCCTTAGGGAATTTGATGATTGTATCCCAGTTCCTCAACCAACTGAAGCCCAAGAAGTCTTTCAGGATTTCCCAAACTGGTTTACATGAGTGGCAGGATTGGGAAGAGAGGGAATGCACTTAGGAAGTGAAGGAATATTTAATAAGGTTTTGCAATTCTCTTTTTTGCAGCATGAGGACTGGAGCATTCCCAGAGGGATTGAAGTGAGAATTGCCCTTGGAGACACCCAAGGAAAACCAGACCAAGCTCAGTACCTGTGTAGGGAGTGAGGAGTTTTTATGCTAACTTTGCTTTTCTTTGGGAATGTCTAAAACTAGAGAAGTGGTATCTGTGGAGGTCAAAAAAACTGTTGGAAGTGCATCCGGAAATCTGTGAGTAATCCTGGAGTTGAGGATGCAAGAATTCCTCAGGATTACAGTCTCCCATATGATAGAGGTGGACTTTGGCATTCACCTGGGAGATCTTTTTACAGAATTCCCTACATTTCTGGGCTCAAGGAACATAGAGTCAAAAGCCTCTCATGCCTTATCCCATCTTGCATCCTTTGTGTGCTTAAAAACATGGAAATTGCCCTATCAAAACCTTGTTTTACTTCCCATTTTTACTCCAAGTGATGAGATTTTGGCCCTGTTTTGGCTCGAATAATTCTGTGCCCAGGAAGGACTCATCCATCCTGCTCTGATTTTGGGGGCAGCATCCATAAAAGTCCATAACTCCCACTCTCCAGTATTTATTTCAGTGGCTTTGGCATTGGAGTTTGGCTGTTCCAAGGGGAGAGCAGTCAGAGATGAAACCTCTGGAAGGAAACTTCCCACGCCTGGCTTATTTTGAGAAATTCCTGGTGGAGGTGGCTGTGCAAGGCCAAGACTTCCAAGGAAAAAGAACAGAAGGGTGATGTGGAGATGCTGGAAAAGGTCCAGAGGAAGCCACAGAAATGCTCCAAGGGCTGGAGCCCTTCTGCTCTGGAGCCAGGCTGGAAAGAGCTGGGAATGTCCAGCCTGGAGAAGGGAAGGATCCAGGGAGACCTCGGAGATTCTTCCAGTGCCTAAAGGGGCTCCAGGAGAGCTGAAGAGGGACTTGGGACAAGGGATGGAGGGACAGGACGTGGGGAATGGCTTCTGCCTGCCAGAGGGCCGGGATAGATGGGATATTGGGAAGGAATTCTTCCCTGTGAGGGTGGTGAGGGGCTGGAATGGAATTCCCAGAGAAGCTGTGGCTGTTCCTGGATCCCTGGAAGTGTCCCAGGCCAGGTTGGACAGGACTTGGAGCAACCTGGGATAGTGGAAGCTGTCCCTGCCCATGGAACCAGATTATCCTGAATGTCCATCCCATTCCAAACCATCCAATCATTCCATGATTTCATGATTATCCCTAACTCGCAGAACATTCCTTGAAAAAAGGAATAATCAAATTCCTTATAGTAAAAATCCTCACTTTTTAGTAGAACAGCAAGAATTTGGCTCCATGTCCCTGAGAACTGAAGGGATCAGTGATCCAGTGATCCCTAATCCACTCACTGACTGGAATTGGAATGATCTGTCCAGAAAAGGATTGCTCTGCACTTCCCCTGTTCCATATATTCTCTCCCAAAATATCCAAACCAAAATTTTTTGGGGATGAGACATAAGATTTGTGTATTCTCCATGTCCTAAAATTTAGGGAAATATTAATTGGGTAAATTAGGAGTTAAGAGGTTTTCCTGATAATTTTCCTACTTCCTAGTGGGATAGGCAAAATGAGGATTAAATCCTAGTCTTAAACATAATAATGATATTTATATTTATTTATAAATATTTATATGTTTTTAAAATATCTTTTTGGGTCTAATAAGGCCAAAATTTGGCCAGATGATCCTGGTTTAAGGATTTGCCTTAAAATCCACCTGGATGTGTCCTGTTCCACTTTTTCCTTGTGGAAAACCAATCTTAAACAGATTAAAAATTATCATTGCATAAATACATTAAATAAATAACACATACACAAAAAAATTGCATTAATTGAACAGAGCTTCAGAGCATATTCCAGTGGGAGATTTCCACTGGGATAAGGCAGCTTGATAGAAATTAGGGATAACCCAGCTTTTGCCAGGACACATCCCTGTATTTTTATGGCTTTTTGGTGACTCAGGAAGGTTCCTTTTGATTTTATGATTTCCAGGACGTTTTAATGGACAGAAACATCAAAGCAGAGATGGCTTGAAGGGTATTTTTAGAAATGTGCCTTCCATAAAAATTCCATATATTTCTATATATACACACTTAAAAATATAATTATAAATGCATTTCTATTTCTCCATGTACTTTTTATAAAAATAAATATAAATATCTTGACGTGGGATGAAGCAGGAGAGGGAATTTGAAAGTGTGACCCAGCCTAATTCCAAAGTATCCCTTTCTTGATGTATTTTCAGTCCTAGATTTAGTAAACCAGCTTATTCCTGGTCAAATTCCTGAGGTGGTACATTTTAGGATTTTCTTTTCTTTGCTCTGCAGTTCAGCTCCCGACAAATAGGTTATACCTGGATGCTGGAAGTGAATTCTGGGAGTGTTTTAAAGCAGAATTATCCCATTCCTGAAATCCATTACTTTGTTTTATTTGCCCAAAATCAAATGCCAGTTTTATTGGAATATTATTGTGCATTTGGGAATTAAAAAAATTCATCCCCCTCTTCCCAAATTAATGATTTTTAGGATGAGAAATAAAACTGGATCTAGCAGTGGATTCCTGATATCCCTCAGTTCTCAGATGCTGGGATGAGATCCTGGTACCAAACCCCTGATCCATTTTGAGGGATAATTTCCCCACCTGACAGATGCTTTTTTTCCTGGGAAAAGCAGCTGAAGACAACGCTGCTCCCCACTGCAGATGTGGCTGGGTTTAAAAATAAATCCCAATGTGGCCGGAGGATCCCAGGATGGAGAGAGGGTGGAATTAAGTCCTCAAGAGATGGATTGAGGAAGGAATTTCCAGCACCTCACACTTCCCTGGTAAGGGGCAAGCTGCCTCATGTGGGACATATTTTTGGGAATATAGCTGGCATTCCAGGGAGGAATGTCCCTAAGCCCCCTCCAGCATCCCAACGGGGTCCCATCCTGTCCTTCCATAGGGAGGGGGACATTTTTCCAGTGGCACTTCCTCACTGCTGCCACCCCCAGCCAAAAGGTGTTAAACGGCTCTGCAGGACCTCCCACCTCCCTCGGATCCATCTTCCCTGGAATCGCTGCGTTACAACCAAACAGGATTTGTTCCACTCCAATTTGTCAAGATTGGACAAGGCCTCAAAGTTGGTGGAGATGTTTATTAAAGGTTTTCCAGGGGTTGGAGCAGGGGAGGCGATTTCCTTCCCGGGCTCGGAGCACAGCTCCCATCCCTGTTTCATAGCGTGGGAGGGATGAGGGGGTTTCTCTTCCTTCTCTGCCAGTAAAAATTAGATAAAGTCCCTCTTCTCCATCCCAAAATCACCACCCAAGAGGGATCAATATTTGTTATCCTCCTTTTCCAGCTGTAGGAAAAGGGGAAATGCGATGGAGTGGGGACATGGGGATGCGTCGGGGAGGAATGAGCCACATGTGCCACACCAGGATGGTACAAACATCCCAAAGATTTTAATTTCAGGGAAGAGGGAGATGCCTGCAAGGCCCCCCTCAGGAGGCAGATTTGGGAATCAGACAGGGTAGTTCTGGGAAGGTGGCGGGAATGAGATCATGGCTCTGGAGGGATGCCAGCCCCCTCGGGATTGGGATTGGGCATTTTGCGCCAGCTGAACCACTCTGCTCCACTGTGACACTTTTAGGGGAATTCTGTTCCTTAGAGCTCCCCTCCTTCCTCATTTTTTCCCCCTCCCAAAATTAATTTCCAGAGTCTTCCCACCCTGGGAAGAGTGGGAAGCAGGGGAAGGTTACTCCAGAAAAGAGGTTGTGTCTGAGGGAAGGTGACTGACACCTCCTTCTCATCCAGGTGAGTGTTCCTGGGGCTGACTCATTTTTGGATAATCTGGAATAACTCCAGGGAAGTCACCAGGGATGGCAGAGGAGCAAACCCAGCAGGAAGTGAGACAGAAATTAACCCTTGGCATGTGCCCACGGATTTATCTGAAGGCAAAGGATTTTATTACAATGGCTTAAGTGGGCTTTGGATGGAGCCTCTGGAAAAAGCAGGGAAAGGTTGCTGGAATCCTTCTTGAGCTAATTAATCAAATATATAATAAATAAATCACCTGCAGTCACTGCCAGGTGCCTGGAATGGAGGCAGCATGGCTTTAAGCAGAATTTCAGGCTTTGTATCTTCAGGATTATTGTTATTTAATTATATTGGAGCTGCCTTTGGAAGCTGGTGGGCAGCAGGTATCAGGTGAGAGCTCCCTGCTTTATTCTGAGGCAAGATTTGATCTCTCTGTTCCAGTGATGAATTTTCCCTGATGAAATTAAACTTATTTCAGATTAAGAGGGGGGGAAAAAAAAGTGTTTTCTATTTTGAGCTGCAAGAGAAGTGAAGAAATAACTCCCTACTGAGATTAATTCTTATCATTTTAAGATATGATGACAGATAAAAAAGAACTTCAGAGCTGATATGAAATGAGATTCTGAGCTTTGCAGGGGAAAAGGGGCAAATATTTTGGGGAAATTTTCATGGAAATACCTTCCTGTATTTTTGTTGACAAAACATGGATTTGAAAGGCTTTGATTGCCCCACTCACATCTGACAATTGTACAACTCCCGGGGTTAATTTTTAGGGATTGTCAAGGAGAACTGAAAGCCAAACCCATCACCAGGACAAGAGGGAGAAAGATGAGTTTAACTTCCCTTTTTATTTTGTTTATTAACGTGGAATGTTTACCTTCTTTGGATTCTGGATGGAGATTGCAATTCCTTTCTTTCTGAGTGCTAAACTCCTGCTGACTTCCAGGCTGAACCTCTTTTCCAGCCTCATTTCAGCACCCTTGGATGCAGGAGAATGAGGATTAGAGCACCAGAACTGTGATGATTTTGCTTTTTTGGGTCATTGGAGGCTCTGCTTTTCCTGCTGGTGGTGTGTCCTCCATCCCTGAGCATCCTCATGGGAGTGATTTATGGAATGTTACAGGTCCAGACCCTCTTCCCAGGCAAAATTCTTAAACACTTGGCAAAATCGAAATTACATCCAAGACAGGATTCCCTCCCTGGCAAGGCAAAGTCAACCCCATTTCCTGATTTTTCATGTTTTAATTTCCCTTACCAGGTGCTGCTGTGTTTCCTGCTGAAGGAGGAGAGCTTGTCCCATGGTTATGGAATCAGTGGGGGCTTAGGAGATTGGATGTGATACCTGGAGCACCTGGAAAAGTCACCTAATCCCCTTGTGACAATGGAAAAGGGAGTTTGGCCTGAATTTCCAGCAGCTCTGCCTGATTGGAGTTTCCCAGGTACCTGAATTTGTCTCTTACCTGTGCAACCAGGTGAGGGCAAGAATCCTTCTCTCTTTGCAACAAATGCAATTAAGAGTTCGGATTAATTACCTGCACCAAAGGTGTGACCTTGTTCATGACACACGATCTCAAGGCTCACATAAAATTCCAGGTGGTGTTTAAATATCTCCATCAGAAGGAAGACCTGATATCCCATTAAGTCTCCTCTCCCTTGCTCCGGGTCAGGCTCCAGAGGGGAATGAGGGTGGGATGTTTGAGGGTGGAATCACAACTAATGGGGAGGTTTGACACCCCCAGGTGAAAATTTGTCTGGATACAGGCAGGGAGAGCTGGAAATGTCCAGCCTGGACAAGGGAAGCCTCCAGGGAGAACTTAGGGCCCCTTCCAGTGCCTAAAGGGGATCCAGGAGAGCTGGAGAGGGACTTTGGACAAAGGATGTAGTGACAGGACACAGGAAATGGCTTTAAACTTCCAGAGGGCAGGTCTGGATGGGGTACTGGGAAGTAATTCTTGGCTGTGGGTGTGGTGAGGCACTGGAATTGATTCCCAGAGAAGCTGTGGCTGCCTCATCCCTGGAAGTGCTCCAGGTCAGGTTGGATAGGGCTTGGAGCAACCTGGGATAGTGGAAGATGTCCCTTCCCATGGCAGGGCGTTGGAACTGGATGATCTTTGAGATCCCAAACCATTCCAGGATTCCTTGCTTCTGTTTTGGCCCAGGAGGAGATGGGAACAGGATGTACAAGCAGCAGCCCTTCCATTCCCATTCCCAGAAGGCAATTCCCACAGCAATAACCAGGAAGGGGAATGCTGGACAAGCCTCCCGTGAGACTGGATCTCTTTTTCCACTTCTGCTCTCCTCCTTGGTGCACGGAGAGTTTTGGGATGAAGGTGGAGGTGATGGAACCAGAACCTGGGAATGACTGAGGCTGAGACACGAGCCCAGGGAAGATCCCACAAACTCTGACTGTCTCTCCTGCCTCCTCCAGTTCTTTATCACCACTGTTTTCCTTCTCTGCTTTCCTTGAGCTCCTGGCAGCATTCCTGGCAGCCTTTCCCTGCTGGTGCCCAGCCCTGGCTGGATGAGGTCAGGGACAACAAGAAGGAAAACAGGAGGAAACCAGGCCAATTTGTCCCGCTCATCGCTGTCTCCCTATCTGTCATCCCCAGTCCAGATCCGCTTGCCCTCCTTAAACAAGATCTCAACTGACCGTAAGGCTTCTGTCACTCCACCAAAATCAAACCCCTTCCCTCATCAAATCCCTAATCAGCCGGAACGGCTCCGTTATCCGTGCGAAATTGACTCCTCTCCGCTCCTTCTGCTGACCGCTGCCCTTCAATGAGCCGGCCCCGGCTCTGACTCCGAGGGCAACATCTCGTCTAATTATATTTCCCCTGCCTTTTCCAAATTCTCTCAGGCACCCGGACGAGCCCAGGTATCGAGGAGAGTGGGAGGATTAATGGAGAAGCCAGGCGTGGATTGCAGCGGGAAAATTTGCAGCCGCGCACTCCTGGCTGGTTTGGGAAGGGTGATTTTGAGGCAGAAATGGGAGAGCTCCTACTCCAAGGTGGAGGTGATGGGATGGTGGGACTTTGAGGGTGAATGTGGCAGCTGTGTTCACCCCTTCCCAGGAAAAATTCATTCCCTTCTGGCCACCCAAAAAATTCATTCCCTTCTGGCCACCCCAATGTTGAGCTCTGGTGGCACCACACATCCTCCATTATCTAATTTTCCAAGAGCAAAAGAGATATCCTTGTGTCCACAACCAGCCTTTAAATTTGCTTTGTGTTAATTGACTTCAGATTCCCAAAAAATATTCAGAATGAGGGGCACAGGTTAAAACTGGGATATAAAAAAGGAACAACCACGAGCAGTGGTTTAGGAATGCCACAGGGATCTACTTTCCCCTGAAGAAGGATCCTTTGGCCAAGAAACACCAGGAATTCTGAGATCATGGGAAAACCTGTGAGGATGGACAAGTGCACGAATGTGGGATGATATTCCAATGTGTATGGATGCCCTCAAATCAGGGCAAGAAGCTCCGCGGAAGTGATGGGAATGCGAGGGGGCAGCACTCAGCTAATCCAGTAGGAGAAACCCATCCCCGAGTGAGTCAGGATGCAGGGAATGACGGCTCTTATTCCATTCTCCCCAGTCCGCAGGATTTTCCCTGTGATGCCATGTTCCTGCCAGGAACATCTCAGTGTCAGATCTCGGGGCTGCATTTTTCAGCCAGGAGAGGGGAATGGATTAGCGAGGGAGGGGATTTGACTCTGTGGAAATAAACTCGCTCTTTGGAAATGGAATTAGTGTGGGATGTTTAATCAAAGGAAAAGATGGATTGGCAGTGGGATAATGCCAAGCCCTGGCCACAATAACCACAATTTATGGCTTGTGTTGCCACAAAGTCAATTTGGGTTTAATTTCTCTGCTTTGCTCCAGCTCTGTTTTCCGGCAGCTCTGTCTGATGGAAGGTGGGTGATGGGGAATGCCTCTAATTTGGAATTTAGAAGGTGGAGGTTGTTCTTGCCTGGGATATTCAGGATTTTAGTCCTTTTCCTGCTGCCTTTGGGGTGACCTTTCAGAGGTGAACATCTTTCCTGGCTCCCGGGGAATTTTCTGGGATCAGGGAGTTGCCCCTTCAAGTGATTTAAGATCAAAGCATGGCCTAGCAGAGCCCACAGTTGAAGGCTTTACTCCCTCTGTTCAGCCCTTCTGGAGAAGAGGAATGGAGAAGGAATGGAGGCAAAAGGATGTGTCACCACGAATATTAACCCACTGGGAATTGAGCTCTGATGGCAATTCTAATCCCTGCCTTGGGATTATGCACCACCCAAGTGTGTTTTTATTGGTCCTCCCAGTTCCAAGAGTGGCATGTGCTGGGGATGAGCAGCCACTGTAATCCAGGGAAAGCATTTCTGGGTCCAATCCTTGAACTCAGACCAGCTTTCCTCTCCAGATTCCTCAGATAAGTGAGGTTGGAAAAGAGCAAGAGGCCTGGGCAGCCTGTTTCAACTTGTGACTACCTTCCTCATCCAATCACTTTTCCATGTGTCAAGCTGGATCCTCTTCCATGTCAACTTGGATTTTCTCCCTTGAGGATGGGGACAATGGAACCTGGCCTTGGAATGAGTCAGTGGGGCAGGAACCCATCCCGGTTTCTGATGTGGGGACCAACTGGTCATGGATATCAACCCCAGCTCTGGCATCTTTCCCTGGATAACTCCAGAAGTTGTGCCCTCTTCTTCAGCCACGAAATTAAATTTGGTCCCACGTCTATGGGACTTTGCCGTAGCTCACTTGCAGGACTCCAAGGAAAGAGGATTCCTTCATTCCTTTCCCTTCTGGCTTTTCCTGCCCTGGTGCCCAGCTCCCTGCAGAGGAGGGGAATCTGGTTCATGCCTTTAAGAGCTTTTCCATTAATGCAGATTTGAAAAATAACAGGAAAATAAAGAAACCACTTCCTTTAATTCCATGGAACAAACCCAGTGAGTTCCAATCCATAAAATTTTATAGACAACAATAAACCAAAAACGTTGGCCTCTCTACTGAGTTGTTTAAGAGGCTGCTGTGGCATTTTCCTGCCTTGTCATTCCCGTGCTCTGCAGTGGGAATATAAATCACCTGGAACAAGTGTAAGACTCGAGCTCAAACATATCCCAGGTAAGAGGGAAAGGGAGAAGAAGCAGGATAATCCATGGGCTGAACAGCTCATGTCTCTGGATACATTTATTTGGAAGTGAATGAAGGATATTTGCCAAATACTGAACCAGTTTGGGTGGTCCCTGTCATTTCCCTGAGGGAATTTATTACTGAGGCTGATCCTACAGGCATTACTTACCTCGATCTGATCAAGGATTTATGGGAGCAGGGGGAAGGTTCTACGCAGTGGGAGATCGAGTTTGAGGTTTGCCTTCAAAAACTGAAATTTTCTGGCAAAAAAAATTAATTTCATTAAAAAGAAAATCAACAAAACTCCACTCACAAAAACACAAAACAAACAAATGAAAAAACCCTAAAAACTATTCTTGACTAGCCTCACTTGTAATTCCCTAATATTTTTCACCTTTTAAGCTGAAATTTCTGACTCTGCTTTTATCCCAACAAAAATCCTCCAGAACCACTTAAAAAATAAAGATATTTTCACCACAGTAGCAAAACTCTATGTTTTTTCTCTATTTCTCAAATTCACGTGAAAAAATGGGATTCTTTTCCTCCGAGAAGCTGCAGAGTAACACTGGATAATGGAAGCTGTTGTTCCAGGACATCAAAACATGGCATGGGATGAGCCTTGCAGGGGAAGACTTAAATCAATAAGCTTTGAGCCTGGGAAAATAGGACATTCATTGGAGATGTTTCCAGCCAGCACAGTTTTTTTATTTTTTTTCCCCTTTCCAATGTTTTGCATGTGAGGGGGGATTCTTTCATCTGGATTATTCCCTCATTAAAACCAAGGGCTGTCAGATTGGCTGCCAGGATCAGGGCTCGGCTTCCTAAAATGCTTCCGTGGGAAGCTGTTCCTTTGTGAGGGTTTTAAGTAGGGCTGCGCTGAGGTTCCCGACATTAGGGGGACAATCCCCATTTTTAAAGTGGATTTGAAGGTTTTTTAGGAAGTTGTACCTCCCAGTCTGCCCAAGATAAATTGAAGGGGCTTGGAACAGAAGCCATATGAAGAACGACTGAGGGAGCTGGGGTTGTTCAGCCTGGAGAAAAGGAGACTCAGAGGTGACCTTATCACTCTCTTCAACTTCCTGAAGGGTGGCTGTGGTGAGCTGGGCGTCGGTCTCTTTCTCCGGGCAACAACTGACAGAACAAGAGGACACGGTCTCAAACTGTGCCAAGGGAGATACAGGCTAGAATTAAGGAGGAGGTTTTTCACAGAAAGAGTGGTCAAATACTGGAATCATCTACCCAGGGAGGTGGTGGAGTCACCATCCCTTGATGTGTTTAAAAAAAGACTGGATCTGGCACTTGGTTCCATGATCTAGTTGAGGTGTTAGAAGATGGGTTGGACTCGATGATCTTAAAGGTCTCTTCCAACCTAGAAATTCTGTGATTCTGTGATTCTGTGAATCAGAGTCTCCATCCCTGGAAATGTTCAAGGAAAGCCTGGACATGGCGTTTAATGCTCTGATTGGTGATGATCTTGGTTTAATGATCTGGTGGACTCAATGATCTTGGAGGTGTATTCCAACCTTAATGATTCTGGGATTCTTGGAGCACCCTCATAGCTTTGTGCTGGGAAAGCAGAAGAAAACCCAACTTCATGTCCACCCTTGGATTTTAATTTTAAAGAACAGCAAAACCACCCTGGAGATGTTGCTGCTCAAAGCGTCATTCCCATGAAGGCACCTGGAAATTCTTCCATTGCCTGAATCTCATTATTTCCCAAACTTTTTAGTGGATGAGGAAAATACTCTGGATGTGTCTGCCTAGACTTTAGTGAAGTTATTGATGCTGTTTCCTACATCATTCTCCTGGAAAAACTGGCTGTTCATGGCTTGGAAGGATGCACTGTTTCCTGGGAAAAAACTGTCTGTGCCCAAGGAGTGTCAGGGAACAGAGTTAAATCCATTTGGGACCAGTGTGGTGTTCCAGAGGGTGGAATTCTGGGAACAATCTTGTTTAAAATCTTTATTAATGATCTGGATAAGGGGATTGAGGGAACCCTCAGGGTTGGAGAGGGCACCAAGGCGGATCATTGATCTGCAGAGGGATCAGGACGGGCTGGATCCATGGGCTGAGGCAACGAGGTTCAACAAGGCCAAGTGATGGGTCCTGCACTGGGTCACAATAATCCTGTGGAATGCTCTGGACTTGGGGAATAGTGGCTGGAAAGGTTCCCATTGGAAAATTAGGAAATGGGAATTTCCCACAGGAAAACTGGGAAGGATCTGGAGAACCAGGAGCAACTGAAGGAATTGGAACTGGAAAAAAGGAGGCTCAGGGGGGGACCTTCTGGCTCTCCACATCTCCCTGACAAGAGGGTGAAGCCAGGTGGGAATCAGGCTCTGCTACCAGGGAATGTGGGACAGGATGAGAGGAAGTGGCCTAAGGCTGTGCCAGGGGAGGTTTAGGTTGGATATTAGGAGAAAAATTCTTCATGGACATGTGGGCAACCCTGGCAAAGGCTGCCCAGGGCAGTGATGGAGTTGCCATCCCTGAAGGGATTTAAAAGCCATTGGATGTGACAATGGGGCACCTGGTTTAGTGGTGGCCTTGGCAGTAGCTGGACTCAATTATCTTAAATGTCTTTTCCAACCTAAATGATTCCATGATTCATTTTTGGGACCACCAGTGAAAGGGTCAGGATGAGACCCCCTGAGAGGCTATATGGGGAAAGATCTTCACTGATGGATTTATGGTGGAAACCTGGGATGCTGCTCCCACATCCCACCCTCTCATCCATACCCCTCATGCCTGACATTTGCTGGACATTTATTCCCAGACATAATTCCTAAATCCCAAATCCCCTAAGAACAGAGGGTAGGTCCCAGGAATCCCAAACCACTCAACCCTGCTTCCAATGACCATTTTCTGTGTTTGCGCCTTTTCTCAGGATCTACAAAGGGAATCTCCAGATTTTTCTTCCCTCTGGGACCACCATGTTAGGGAAAAAACCCAGGAATGTTGTCCCGTCACCCCCATATCTGCAGTAATTCCTTGAGCTACACTTTTTCCGACTAATTTGAGCAATTGGCAGATTTGGTGTCTAATGAGCTATGGAGGGCATGGGCAGTTAAACATTCCCAAAGTGCCTGGAGAAACCCATCCCATCATCATAACAATGGGGAGATTAAGGCTCCAATTAAAAGGAGACAGGGCAGTGACCAACCGTGATCAGCCTGGGTTCCTGAAGAGCTGATTTAGGGAATGACTGAAGCAGGAATGGGGTGGGAGCAGTACAGGAGCTGAGGAAGGGAGGGAATTCTGTAATTAGTGGTGGGGTGGTGCTGTGTATCTGTCCCTGTTTCGTGAAGGATTTTCAAAATGGACAAATGGGAGGGGAAAAAAATCCTGCAAAGTGTTTGCTATGGTGACATCAGATCCCTGTGGAAGGGATAAGCTGTGTTTGGCATCAGCTGCAATTCCAGGAGCTCACGTCTTTCCTGAAAATCCACTTTTCTCCTTCCCTCAACATCAGCACCAGTTTCCCCTCTGTCTCCCATCTCTTTTCCCCTCCCTTTCCCTTTCTTCCCAGATTGGTCCTGTGCAGTGCCAGGCAGGAAAATGCAATGCCCTGCATTGTGAGAAAGCCTTGAACTGCTTTTTTCTAAGGATAAGACAGTGAGAGAGGAACACCTGACTGAGACTTGCCTGGAAAAACCCAATTTATCTGATGGGAAGTTGGGAAGAGGAAACTGTCTGTGTTTGTCAAGACGTTGGAATGAAGAGTAGCACTGGGAAGCTCTGGGAGAGATTAATAATTCTGTTTTCAGACACAGGGGAAGTGATGGATGGGAGAAACCAGACACAGGAATATTTCCTTCTCTAGTGGTTGCAGTCCAGGGTCTGCAGTCTGGGAAGAGGCAGGTCTGTCCTGGAACCTGGCAAAAGCAGGGATTGGAGCTGCCCAGGAAACCTGGGAAGCTGCATCTCCTGTGCCTCTGCTGTTGGATTGTGGCAAACTCACGGTTCCCTGATGTTCGCCCAAATCTTTGCAACCTCCCCTGATGCTCTTTTTACTCCATATGGAATCCTGGAGTTGTTTGGGTGGGAAGGGACCTTAAGGATCATCTCATTCCACCCTCTGCCATGGACAGGGACAACATCCACTATCCCAGGTTGCTCCAAGCCCTGTCCAACCTGGACTTGGACACTTCCAGGGATCCAGGGACAGTCATAGCTTCTCTGGGAAACCTGTGCCAGGGCCTCAGCACCCTCCCAGGGTGGAATTTCTTCCCAGTATCCCATCCAGCCCTGCCCTCTGGCAGTGGGAGGGCATTCCCTGTCCTTCCATCCCCTGTCCAAAGTCCCTCTCCAACTCTCCTGGAGACCCTTTAGGCACTGGAAGGGCTCTGAGGTCTCCCTGGAGCCTCTTTTTCTCCAGGCAGGACACCCCCAGCTCTCCCAGCCCATCTCCAGAGGAGAGATGCTCCAACCCTGTGGACAAATTAGTGGCCTCCTCTGGAATTGCTCCCACAGGAAGATCGGTACCTGCCTCAGGTTCCTTCTGCTGTTCCATGAGATCAGAAGCAAAGGAAAAGTCCAGACAACACCTGCTTGGAGAGTAATGGACAATAGGGATATTTCTAGGATGTAACGATTTAAAGGGAAGTTTCTAATGGAGGGAAGAAAGGATGGGAAAGGCTCAAAAGATAAATCATTCTTGATAAGGACGTTGATCAGTAGAAATTTCTCCAGCTCTTCAGACACAACCATGATGATCTGAGTCCAGAATTTTGGAACAGAAACCTGCCTGGAAAACAGGGATCAACTGAAATGTCTGGAGCCATGTGGTTTTCCAGGGATTTAGTTCAAAGTTAATCCCACGCAACTTTGAAAGCCTTGCAATTCACTCACCCAGCACTGTGGGTACTTAACATTGTGGCATCACCTGCTCAGGGAAAATCCAGACGCAATTCCTAAGATGGGATTGCATTCCCTTGCTAGGTAGCCTGACTGGTGCATTTGCTGTGTGAATGGGGAGGTGAGTGAGTGTTTTTGTCCCAAATCTCAGGAATTCCTCTCCTGGCTGAGCTCCTGACCTTGAATGTCTCCAGGGATGAGGCATCATCCATCCTCTGATCCCTCATTTTAAAGGCTCTTTTAAAAGGAATTTAAAACCAAAATTTACAACCAAAGTTCCCAGCGACTGTGACCCTGCAGGAGAGGAATGTGAAGCATCTTCAGGGACAGAACTGGAGACCATGGAAATTTTCCCAAGGGATGCCAAGGGACAGAGCGTTTATCCACAAAGTCCTGACGTTCTGGTGGCGAATTGTCCCATCCTGGCTTAGGGGGGGATCTGGGGTTTTCCTGAGGACTGGGATTTCATTCCTCACCATCATCACTGGGAGGGAAACAGGGCATTTCCCATCACCAGGAATAGCAGCCATTCCTTATCCACCAGGGATTCCATGCTCAGTAAGTGCTGGAAACCGGAGGCCTCCATCGAGGTGGGTGAGTAGCTGTCTGGAAATGCAACTTTCTTGGAAATTCCAGCCCTCACCACAAGCCAGAAGGAGGAGAAAACCAGCCTGGGGCTACCAGAGACACAACTGAATACCTTGGTGCAAGATCTGCACATCTGAGCCTGTCCCTTTCCCTGGATTCACTCCAACCACAAAAACCTTTGCTGTCCCCCTCTGGAATCAAAGATCCTGAGCAGCTGAATCCATGAGTGATGGAGAGCAGCAGCCTGACTGTCCTGAGCCTCCCATCCATGCCCGTAAATCAGGGAAGAGGGGCGGATAAATCAATCGCAGAAATCGACAGGCTGGCACTGGAATGTATTGTTGGTTTATCAGTCAATAGTTATTGACTGGGATCATGTTCCCAGGGTGATAATCCTGCCCTCAGGAGGGAGCCCACACCCCCATGGAAATGTTGGCTGTGGAAGCTCTCAGCAGACTGAGAGGAAATTTGGGAAGAGAGGATGGAAAAAGAGGTACAGTGGGGAGGAGCCAAGCACCTGGAAAGGATCTGTGGGAATGTTACAGACAAGGAATGATGGTGGAAGGGGAGGAGAGGAGACAAGGACGTGACAGTTTGTACTTGTGACACAAAGACAAGGAGAAGAGTCCACACAAACTCCACACACCCTTTCCCAAAGCCAACGAGGAATCCAGGAGCCCCAGTTCTCCCAGTCCCCTCCAGACGGACTGGAAGGACAGGCCTCAAAAGCTGGGACTTAAGGGCTGTATCCCTGCAGGAGGGTCCACACTAGAACTGGTCCCATGCCCTTAAATCTACCATGGCAAACTGCTCAGTCCCTGCCAAAATTCCCCAAAAAGGCCAGCTCAGTACAGACTGGTTGAAATCTTGCTGGGGAAGGAGCTCTCAGGCCTAAATCTCTTCTCATTGCCCATGGTTTTGAAAGTCCTTTTGCCTTTCCATGAGGAAATGGCCTCTGGGACTGGGGGCATTTCCAGGGCTTGCAGGGTCATTTTAATCCCAAAGAAATTTGGTGGCATTGTCAGGAGAAGTTTACCCTGTCCTATTTCCATCCGGATTAGGAATGGAAGAGAATCCAGTTTTAAATGAACTTTCTGCTCTGGTATCCAGAGAATCCCCAAATCATTATGGTTAGAAAGGATGTCCAAGATAATTGAGTCCAACCAACTCATCACCCAGCCCAGAGCATGGAGTGCCATGTCCAGTATTTTCTTGGCTATCTTGCGTCCCTGGGCAGCCTCTTCCAATGCCTGACCACCCTTTTCCATGAAAAAATTCTTCCTGATGTCCAACCTAAACCTCCCCTGGCACAGCTTGAGGCCATGTCCTCTTGTCCTGTCGCTGTTTGGCCCCCACCTGGGTCCACCCTCCTGTCAGGGAGTTGAGGAGAGCAATAAGGTCCTCCCTGAGCCTCCTTTCCTCCAGATAAAGAGCAGCAGTGATGGATGAAGTCTCTGAACTAATGCAGAATCATTTTCTCCCTCCCTTCACTCTCTTCAAAAGGAAAAATAAAAGGGGAAAAACACAGAAAAAAAAATAAAATAAAAGAGAGGGATGAGAGCCTATCAAGTTGTTGGATGTGACACCCCCAGCCCATGTTCACCTTGGCAGATGGCAGGAGATCGTTGCTTAGCGTGGCATGCTTGACATCCCGCAGAAACAGCGAGGATGAGGTGGTGGATCCGGAGCTGTTGGCAGCTGCTGTGGTACCTGTGCTGGGAGATGGAGGTGCAGATTCCTTTCACACCTCCCCATGCACAAACACGTTTTTGGGAAGCAACCCGTGGCACATCTGCTTGTCCCAACCACCCCCTGTTGCTCTCCCCTGGCGTCTCGCGGTGCTGGCTGGCGGGTTGGGGGGTGTTGCTCGTCTTGTCACCAGCTCGTGTGACAGGTGAGGAAACGCAGAGTTGCGGAGGTGTCAAGGAGGTGCTCCGGGGCTTTCCTGCTTCAGCAAGGGGGGACTGGGGGAGGCGGGTGGGAAAACAGAGCAACAGAGGAACATCTGTTCCCGTCTCCACTTTGCAAAGAACGGGAAGATGAGCAGGGAGGAGACAGTGGGAGATGAGAGTTTTTCTGCCCAGCAAACCAGGAAAATTTGTCCTATCCGGGTTTCCGAGGGTTAAGGTTTACCCAAGCCTGAAGTGACGTCTCCATGTCCTCTAAATACCTGGAGTAAGGAATGACCCAAGGGCTTTGCTCAGGGAGTTTGGGCATTCAGGTGTTGCGATTGGGTGTGCAAGAGCTGAGATTCCAGGCGAGCCCTCTGGATGTGTGTCCTGTCCTTCCTCAGAGCTGGGATTCTGTGGGCAAAGTCTCCTGCTGGACATCCTGGTGGTGAGGCTCCTGCTAATTCCTTGTTTAATTCCCTGTTGTGAAGGGTGGATTTCTGGAAATGCTGGAAAACATGTGTGCAAGAAAGCCAGAAAATCTGGGAGGAAAATGACAAAATCCCATATCCATGGGCAGCTCTCTCCATCACCCAAAACTGGAAGGATTTTCCTCACTTTACCTGTTGCTGCAAGAAAATCTCAGGGATAAATCCTGCTGCTGGATTATAGGGAACATGTCTGATATCACCCTGTTCTCTCCTGATCACTGCATCCATGAAGCTTCCGACTTTAGGGACACAGTACTCCTGAAATATTAACTGCCTCAGATCAAGGAATATTGAAAAAGCTTGAATCCATGAGAATTCCCTGTCTCCAAGCCCCATCAGTCGCAAGCTGGAGACCTTTAACTTTGTTCCTCACCTGGGAATAAGCACACAGGGATGTACAGATTGGTTCTCCAACTCATTGCTCAACTTGACATCTTTGTGGGTTAAAACAATGCCTGGAAGTGAATCAAGGGGTGACTAAAAACTCGCTGGGTGGAAAGGAGGAAAAGGAAACAAGAAATGATCCTGGAAGTGTTCAAGACCTCATTGCAAGGGACTTGGAGCAACATTATCTAGTGGAAGATTCCCTGCCCATGGTAGGGGGTTGGAATGGGATGATCTTTGCATTCCCTTCTCACCCAAATTATTCCATGATTCCAAGAAACATCGGTGGTCATGGTCTTCAAACAGCTGGAAAATCAAAACAGGTCTTCAAATGTCAATTTTTTCCTCTGGAATTATCCAGTTCAGGGGCTGGATCTGGCTAGTTAAGGAGGATTCCTGCTGACATCTGAGGAATCCAAGATCATGCAAATCATCGGGAGATTTCCCAAGGATACACTGAAAACCGGAGTCCTTTGGGATTTGCAAGTCAACAAGGCTAACTTGAAATACCTCCAAAGACACCTATGCACAAATGGCTTGAACTGCTGGAAATAAAAGGCATGAAAGTCCAGCAGATCCAATGGGAATGGTGGGAATTTCTTCTCTTGTCACTCTGGACTAGATCAGAACAGCGCCAGAGCTTTAGTGGATTTGCCAAAACTGTTCCCAGTCCAGGATGACAGGATGGAAACTGGTCCCCCAGGATGGCACTCCTGAAATGTCCCTACCTCTGTGCCATGAGTCCATCCTGGCTTATTTTGAGATGGGTACAAGGCACAGGACAGGATTTCATGGCTGATATTCCAGCCCCTCTCAATAGCCCAGCAGGTGAGGAAGAGGATAAGAGAGGGATTTGAAAAGCGCATTGAGTTTCTTCTTTGTGTCTGTGTGGCATTAGGAAAATTCCCTTTTGACATCAGGAAAATTCTCTTTTAGGCTCATGATCCCAATGTTTCAGAGCCCCTTAGTGTTGGCAATTATAGGAGCCTTTGGTTTATCAAAAATCACTGGGACAAAAAGGCCTCCCGAAGCAATCCTGAAGTGCTGCTCCCTGGGAGAACATCATGGAGAGGGCAGAAGGATACAGATTGTGTTGAAATGCGTTTCACAGCTGGTGGGCTGCACGTTCTGCCTCTCCAACTGTGGCTCTGGCTGCCACCACTGGTTGTCCTGGTGCTCGGTGGCGCTGCTGGCCAGGATCTGCTGGGAGGTCACCGTGAGAAGGAGCTGAGGTCAGCGAGCCGTGCTCGGCTCCTGGAGCAGCTGTCGGTGTTATTTGGTTTGGCAGCCTCTTCTTCCCCCAGCGGGAAAAACTGAAACCTAACCCCTCAATGCACGCTTTGTTTTGGAATTAGCTGCTGGAAGTGGTGGTTCCTGGGGGTGGTGTGGGATATAAGCTGCTGTCCATCAGGATGATGAGGCTGGGTGACAGCTTGTCTCTCCCGCTGGCACAAGTTGGGAAGGGCTGGAATGTCGTTTCCAAGCGTTTTGCTGTGTGGGAAAGAAAGGACGGTCCTAGATGTGGTCTCCAGAGGTTTGGAGGAGATGCAGGATGATGGAGGCTCTGTGAAATGGCCCTGGTTTTCCTTTGGGATTGTTTATTCCATAGGCTTTTTCCAGGGATGAATTGGGATTGGGCAGAGCTGGCACAGCGAGATCTCCATCTCCAGTCCATGATCCCGTGGACCTGGATGGGGCTTGGAGCAACCTGGCCTAGTGGAAGGTGTCCTAGTCCATGGCAGGGATTGGAACAAGACCTTTAAGGTGCCTTCTCACCCAACCCAGTGATTCTATATAAAAACCACACCTTTGTTGTGTAAATCATTGTAAATTATGTTCCTCTGGAGCTCTCTGGAATCCAGACCATGCTAAGGTCATGGATAACAGATAATCCCATGGGAGAGCTTTGAAATCATCCATCCCAATACTCCATGTGGGTCAGTTTCACTGGAGCCTTCACACACAAGGTTTGTTCCAAGTGCCAGTGGTATGGGATGAGTCCTGTTTTCCCCAATGCCTCCCAAGATTCCATGGAAAATGAGCACACCTAAAATCCCTGTGTAGTAACCGTGTCTCATGCCTAGATAACACTTCCAGGATCCCCTGAAATCCAAATAATTTCTCTTACTCTGGAGATGGAGCATCCAGGGGTTGATGCCACTGCTTGAATGCAAGTCACTGAGAAGATGGAGTATGGAACAGCAAGCAGCAGCATTCCCAAATATTCCAGTGCTTTTAACACCTTTTTTTTTTGGAATGGAGAGCTGTGAGAGATTTAAGAGTCCACTCATCTGTTCCTTCTCTTGCCCACCAATATTTGGAGGATCCGCCACTTTATTCTGTTTTTATCTTCATTTTCCAGAGGTTTAATAGAATCCTAGGAAGGTTTGGGTTGGGAGGGATCTTCAAGACCATCTGGTTCCAGCCCCCTGCCATAAGCTGGGATTCACCCACTATCCCAGGCTGTTCAGAGCCCTGTCCAGCCTGGCCTGGGACATTTCCAGGGATGGAAGAGCCACAACTGCTCTGGAAAACCTGTGCCAGGGCCTCACCACCCTCACAGGGGAGAATCTTCCCAGTATCCTATCTAAATCTCCCCTCTGTCAGTTTAAAGCCATTCCCCATTATCCTATCACTCCATTCCTCATCCCATGTCCCTCTCCAGATCTCCTGGAGCCCCTTTAGGCTCTAGAAGGGGCTCTAAGCTCTCCCTGGGACCTTCCCTTCTCCAGTCTGGACACTGTCAGCTCTCCCACCCTGGGTCCAGCTTTCTTTCATTTAAATGGTTTTAATTTATCCCCCAGCCTGGCAATGTATTTAAACTTCTCTTTCCCCTTCCCCACCATGGTCAGAAGCAGAGCTATAAAGTTGAGATAGGATCTACCTGGGACTTGTCAAACACTTGTTCAGGCAGCAATGGGAAACTCCAAGTACATTTGTTGGATTAAAAGGAATATGAGTCCCAGGAGAGCTTTTCCTAGTAAATTTTGCAGTTCACTAAACAATCGATTTCCTTCACGCACCTTCCCTGGATTCCACAGAGCAGGAGCTTGATTCTCCTGTGTTGTGCCTTGACTCTCCAGCCTACTGGATCCTTTTCCCTGTGCACCGCCGGTTACTGATGGTTGGATATCCGGGCAGGGATATGGATGGCAGCAGGATGTGCTATCCCTGCACCTCTTCCCACAATCCTTATTTCTGGGTCATGCTTAGTTAGAGCCTCCCACCATGTGAGTTTGGACAGCTGCTCCCTGCATGGCTCAGCCCTTCACCCCAGCAGCCCATTTCCCTGGGAAAAATGCTGCAATCAAGAATTCCTTATTATTTTTTTTTTAAATACCAGTTTCAAGTAACTTTTGCTTCCAATGTGATATTCCCAGGGAATATTTCTTCATGGTCTGCAGTCAAAGGATCTTCATTCTCTGCCAGTGAGTGAAATTCCTGTCCCTTCAAGGAAAATGTCCCTCAGGGGTGGTGAGGCCCTGGAGGAGGTTTCCCAGAGAAGTTGTGGATGCCCCATTCCTGGAAGTGTCCAAGGCCAGGCTGGACAGGGCTTCGGGCAGCCTGGGATAGTGGAAGGTGTCCCTGCCCATGACAGGGCATGGAACAAGTTCATCTTTACAGCCTCTTCCAGCCCAAACCATTCCATGATTCTCTGGTACTTGATAGTCACCGGAGATAAAGAGAGTCCTGCAGGAAGTTTAAGATGTATCCTTTGGCTGGGAAAAATCATTCCCTAAAACTGCTTCTATCATTGGAGTGTGTATGGAGAGGGATTCAGACGGATTCAACCACTTAGCCAAGAAATCCACACCTGTATCTTTTCCACACTGCCTGGTTTCAACCAAGACCTAATTCCTTCACCTTGGAAGTAAGGGCCGTGTGTGTTGTTACATCATTCCCAGACAAAGACTATTCCAGGGATATTGAAATGCTCCTGTGATGCTGCTAAAAAGCCACGGACATGCTCTCCTTAGTGTGTCCTCAGCGGTTGGACTGGACAATGTATTTCCTTGGAAAGGACTTTGGCTTTCCTGCTGGATTTTGCTTCTGCTCACTTCAGCTCACCTCTTCATCACCTTTCCTATTCCCATCCTGGTCATCCACAAATTTCACCAGTGACCTCATTCCTTTTTCCTGCCTCTCCAGGTCCTGAGTGAGACCATTGGGATGTGGCAGATGTCACTGACATCAGCTGATCCCTTCATCCCTCTGCTTCCTTCCAATTCCAGGCTGCCAAGGGATGCTCCTCTGGCTCTTCCCTGTGTCCTGCATCATCCTGGAGTTCCTCATGTGGTGCAGGGAATGCATCTTGGAGGTTTTGCCAAAATAGTTGAAGATTAGGGACAACGAGCTTGATGGTGCCACCAGTCTTTGAGCAGCCAGAATTACCTCAGGGTGAATTTTTCTCCTCTTTCTTTTCCCAAAAAAACCCTTTTTCTATAATCTGAGAAAGGCTTCCAAACATCTGGATCTTCTCAGCTGTTCCACTGATTTCCTAAGGAGGATTTTTCCCAACTCACATCCCAAGAGGTACAATCCCCTCTTCTCCAAACAAAGTGGGAGGGATGGGAGGAAGGCAGAGCTGGGAGTGTCTGGTTTTCGGACATCAGGATAAATCTTGATCATAGCCTGGGATCTGCGCAGCTGGGGGTTGATCCAGGTCATGGAATATTTTAGGATAGAAGAGAGTGCTGGTATTTCCGTTTCAACCCCTTGCATGGCCAGCCTCAAAGTTAGACCAGGCTCAGCTCCTTGGGCTCTTGTTGAGATGAGGATGGAAATTCCACAGCCTTTCCCAGAGTCTGCCCACCCTCATGTTGGGAATTTTCCCTTGGTGCCCCCTGTGGTTGTCCCCACTTGTCCTTTTGCTGTGGTACTTGGAGAAGAACCTGACTTCATCCTCTCCATGAACATCTCCTGTGAAAAAGGTGGGAAAAAGGGATGTTCCTTTACTTTCCTCTTTTCAGCTGAGCTCAGTCACTTCATACACTTTATTTCCCAACCCATCTTGGTGTCCCTCCAAAACCCATTTTGGTGTCCTCCCAAAATGCATCTTAGTGTCCCCTGCCAGATTTGCTGCATTTTGTCACTGGGGCCCTGAAACTGAGCTCATTACTCCAGATTTGTCCTCCCAAGTGTCACACCTAGGGGACAAATCCCTCCCCTTGCCTCACAAATAAAACCTGGGATGCAGCTGCTGAGAGGAGTGGAGCTGATGGAGGCAATTGGTCCAAGCTGGATCTTTATTGTGTGCTCCGAGGGAAATCCACAGCCTGGAGCATCACCTTGTTAACATCTGGAGTGAGGAGCCATGGGAATGGGTGGGGAATGGAGGATTTTACTGTCGGGAATGCCCTCAGGGATTTTTGGGATCATGGTGAAGGTGGTTGTCATGTCCATCATGTTATTTATGGACAGGAAAGGAGCTGCATTCCCAGGTTTTGTTCAGCTGGTGCTTGTGAAGAATTCAGTTATTGGGTGATGCTCTGTCAGCCTCTTCTTCAAGACCAGAGGAGGAAGGAATATTAAGATCACCTTTCCTAACTTGAGGAAAATCCCTTTTGGGATGTGATGAAAAAATCCAAAGGTAAATCAGAAGTTTTACCTTTTCTGTTTCTGTTTTGGCATTTTTGTCTTGGGAGTTTTGTTCATTTTGTTTGTCACCCCGGTTTTTTAAGATTTTCTAAGCCTTCTGATGTTGACATTCTTGTAGCGGACTTTCTCACACACTTTCTGTAAATAACTCATTGTTTTGCATTCCTTTATAGAGGAAGAGAGAGTTGATGCACTGTTGGTTTGACCAATGTCATTGGAGAGGTGTCACTGTCACCCTCCAATCCACTGTCACTTTTGGAAAACTATAAATGTTAGAGTCAGAAAATAAACTGCCCTTTTTTCTTCACCCTGAGAACAGCGGTGTGAGCTTGTGTTCTTTCATGTCCTATAGTGACATTTGTTTGTGGGTTTGTTGTTTTTTGTATTTTTAAAATAATATTATATTTTTGATTGAGAGTATGAACAGCTCCTATGTCCCGGCAAATGAATAGTCCCAGGATAATCACCTCTATCATAAGAACTGGATCCAGAAGGTGTCAAGCTGGAGCTTCAAGGTTGGAGACAAGAGGGACATTTAGACACCCTGAACTGTTTCTTTATTTAAATCCAGTTGTGGGAATCTCTTCCTGCCTCCTCCACTGCCTGGGCCAGCATCACTCATTGTGACAAACATATCCAGGGATACTGAAATGGAAAAGGAGTCAAGGATGTGGCTCCTGCTGAGGGACATGAACAACCTCTGTGTTTGCAGGTAAAAAACCGTCACCTGCTGGTGGCTGCTGGCTGAATATGGGCACCTTTCCCTCCTTTAGAGCAGGACACGGATAAATCCAGGACCTTGGACAGTCCAGCACTGTGCACCGTGCTGGAGGAACTCCTCAAGGTGTGTTAGATCCCATTTGTGCCTCCTCCCTGCTGGAATCCCTGCTCTGCAGCCCTGCCTGAAGGTGAGGACTTGGACGTTCTTGTCACTCAGCTTTTAAACTGAGGGAGGGGGACAAGAGCTTTTCCCCAGGAAAATCCCACTGATTTTGACCTCTGCACCTTCCAGCCCATCTCCTGTCCCCGAATTTCCTTGGTCATCCCTGCTGGTGGAGAAAGGGAATCACTTTTACATCAAAGCCTCCTTAGCTCAGCCCTGTTCTCCCACCTCACCTCCAAGAAGCTGCTCCAGCTCCCGTGGCCTTTTCCTTTTAATCTTCCTGCCTTCTTCCCATCTTGGAGCTGTTGCCAATTAAGAGCAAACCATTTGATCATGCCATAATCCCAATGCCAGCAGGCAGAGCTGTTGGAGCATGGGAAGAGAGGAGGAAAAAAAAGGAGAGAGAGTGGGGAATAATAATAAAAATAATAATAATATAGAGGAGGGGAAGAGAATAAAAAGCAGCCTCTTCTTCCAGCTCTCTGCTCACAAGGTAAAGAATCAAAAAGTCATTTGATGCATAATTGATTGCTTTGGAGTGACTCACAAATTGCTCAGGAGCCTTGATTCTCGGGATAATCAGCACATGGAAAACACAGGGACGTTTTGACCGCGGGGTTGTGGAGAGGGGGGGTCTGGGGAGGAGGGAAAAATAAACACCAAAAGAGCACGGCAGCACCAGAGCGAGTCCCAAATATTTTAATGAGTGCCAAGAACAAGGGATTTCAGAAGCTTGAGCTCAGGACAAAACAATAAATTAGCAAACAAAAAAACGGGAACAAAACACAAAGGGGCTTTTTAGTGTTTTTTTTTTTTCTTTTTTTCCCCCTGACAGAAAAGCACAAAAATGCTGAGCTGGCCGGGCTGGGGCTGCAAGTTGCTCTCCCCCTCCCTGTTTCTCTGGAATGTGTGGATGGGAAGGGGAGGGATGCAGCCTTGAACCTTTGTGTGTGGATTCCCCCACCCTGACTGCCCCATTCTGGGTCATCCCATCTCCCAAAATACTCCGAGAGAGCTTATGGCTCATTGTAAATTTCACTGTGACTGGAAAACAGAGGTGTTGGAGCACTTGGATTTCATAAGCCTAGTGACTTACCTCCAGAAAAAGAAGGGAGGGGAAGGGGTGGACTTCCATTATCTCCTAACTCAGTCCTTTTCCAGGAGGGAATTTTACTGACCCAGATTTCCTGGACCTTTTGGAAGCTGGGAAATGACAACAGCTGCAATCCAAACGGGATTAAAAAGCTCCAAAGGACTATTTGGCTCTAAGAGCCTTGCACAACCAATATGTGGGATTTTGGAAGCTGCTCCTTCTTCCAGCATCATCTGATCCCTGTTTTCTGCTCCCTAAGGATGTTCTGATTGCTTTTCCTTGGGTCTGACCACACCTTTTTTCTCCAGCCTTTCCCCATTTTCTGCTGGAAGGGATGGATGCCTGGGAACGTTGTTGCTGTGTAGTGCAGGCCCAGATATTGCCATCCCAAAATATCCAGCAGAGCACCTTCCCAGGGTTCCTGGATGGAGGGTTTTGCGCAAGTAACTCGTCCCAAAACCTCTAATCTTTCCTCAGTTTACTTTTCCTTCCCTGTCCTGATTCCCAGCCTTTGGAAGCAGACACATCCCAGCTCTGTTTTCCCCAAAATTAACTCATGGAATGCCTGAATGCACCAAGGAGTTTGGAATTCTTTAGGGAGAAAAGCTGTTTCCCAGTGTGAGTGGAGAGGGCTGGAATCCCTGCAGGAACTGTTGGGATGAATCCATCTCCAACACATGGATAAGTGCCTTTTCCTGCTTCCTTGCGGTCTGTCATGTTGGGAGGCAACTGCTGGATGCCATTAGCCCAGCTGGAGACTGGATTTCAGCTTCTGCTCAGAGCTCAGAATGTACTGGAAGCATTGAGAAGTGGATTTTCCATGGGTTTTGGGGCTTTCTTGGTTCCTGTGCCCACCACATCCTCAGGGTTCCTGACCTGGAGCCTCACCCCAGGTGATTGCAATCCTGGAATGTGCTCCAGGCTCCTGAGCAGCCCAGGGGGATTTTGGGGTGGGAAACATGGCTGTAAGGTGTTCATCCCAGATTTTTTCCCCTTGAAATCCATGGGAAAAGGTGAAGTGCATCCTTCGGATCACACAGGGAATGTGAGTGCTCCCAGTGGAGAAATGAGATATGTTTGTGGAAGGGCCTGGCTGAGTTCAACAGTGACAAAATCCTGCAGTAGAAGAAATTACTTTGGGAGGGAGAGACCCTTCCCTTCCCTTCCCTTCCCTTCCCTTCCCTTCCCTTCCCTTCCCTTCCCTTCCCTTCCCTTCCCTTCCCTTCCCTTCCCTTCCCTTCCCTTCCTTCCCTTCCCTTCCCTTCCCTTCCCTTCCCTTCCCTTCCCTTCCCTTCCCTTCCCTTCCCTTCCCTTCCCTTCCCTTCCCTTCCCTTCCCTTCCCTTCCCTTCCCTTTTCCATCTCCTTCCCACTCCACCTCTTCTCTCCAGGGATTGGGAATCACCCTGCACCCCATGGGAAGCCCAGTGACACAGAAAGGACAAAAGGGACCTTGGAGGTGGCCAGGGGGTGGCAGAAGTTGCCCAGAGAAGCTGTGGATGTCCCATCCTTGGAAGTGTCCAAGGCCAGATTGGATGGAGCTTGGAGCAACCTGGGATGGTGGAAAGTGTGCCAGGAAGTGGGTTTGGAATGAGATGAGCTTTAAGGTCCTTTCCAACCCAAACCGTTCTGGGATCCCATGATCTTTCTAGCCCTGAATCTTGTCTTATTCGCCTCTGAACCCTCAACTGGCTTTGAAGCCAATCCTTGGAATCACCCATAGTAATGCCAGATGAACATCAGCCATGGGAAACAACTTTGCTGCTGGTCATCCCAAAAAAATCCCCTCCTGGCAGCAGGGATGAGGAAAGGTGATGGGATTGTGACCCTGCAGCACCCTGGGACACCCTGGGACATGCGGGGGACAAACTCCACCCTCAGAGCTGGCGGCAGAACCGCCCTTTTCTGCTCCAACCATAAAACCACGCCGCCTCCCTACGGATGGGTGATGCCTGTTGGGAAGGGTGACACATCCTTGGCATTCCCACAGAAATCCATCCACCCTGGCTGGGATAAACTGGCTTAACCCATACCGTGCTTGGCACATCAGTTTCACACCAACCTGGAAGGTTTTGCCCAAGGTATCATCCCAAAACCTGCCCCTCTCCACCACACGGACCTTCCCAATACCACTGCTGGATTCCAGCGGCAAGAGCTCGTTAACATTCCGACAGCTCCGATGTCACTCTCTAAACGAAGGCTGCTCTTAAAGAGAGGTTTTTATTTAATTGGGCCCTGACTCCGCCGCGTGTGGCCTTGTCAAGCACCTCGGCAGCACTCCTCAGAAAAAAAAAAAAAAAAAGAAAAAGATTGGGAAAAGCAAAGGAGGGAGGGGAGGACGGGAAAGGGAAGAGTGGAAGGGAGCCACCCCGAGCCCCGCTTTGAAAGGGAGGGGATGAGAAGGGACCTGTCAATGGGATCAAGCTGGAGGTGGCCGTGAAAAGCCTGGCAGCTCCCGCTCCGTGAGGATGGGGAGGGGAAGCGGTGGGAATCCACGGGGCGATCCGTGAGGAGATGAAGGAGGAATGACAGCCCCTGAGGCTGCCAGGGTTTGAAAGGAGAACACACAGGAGCCAAAACCTGCGGAGAGACACTTGCAACTTTTCACTTATTCCCTTTGACAAGACAATGGAGTTTTCTTTCTGTCTCCCCCCCGAGCTCCCCCCTTCCTTGTTTTTTAAAGTGGGTCCCATAGGGAGAAGCAGAGAGTTCTCAAAGGATGAAACAACTGGAGCGATGGGGAGGGGAGGAGGGAAATGGGGAAGAAAGGAGGGAGCAGCAGAGCTTATTTCCACACGGGACTCTGCCTTAGCCAGGAGGTGGAGGAGGAAGGATTGAGCCGAGAGGGGCATTTCCCTCTCCTCGGACTCCCAGGATTCCCACTCAAAAGAGGGGCTCAGAGGTTGGGGAGGGGGACACTGGGATAGGATGCAGCCAGAGACCTGATTCCATATGATGGGAAGTTTCCCTGATTCCCTGGGATCAGGGAAGGTGGCAGATGGAGGAAGGGGAGCAGAGCAGAGGGACTGAGTCCTTCCCTAAGCTGCCTCTGTGACCATTGGTACCAGGAAAGGGAGGTTGGACTACTGTGCTTTAGACAATTCCAAGGGAAAATGGGGATCAGAGCACTTGGCAATGCCACCTTCTTGCTCCCAGTCTTCATGCCATGAAACTGGGAAGACTGGGAAAATGCCAGTAAGGACTGTTGAGCTGTGTCCCCTCTGTCCAAACCCTGCAGGGACATGAGGTGTGGCCAGCCCAGGGTGTTTCCCACCTCCAAGGTGGGATTATATACTGGAGAAACCCTCTGTCCTTCCCTCCGTCTTGCTCTTAAATTTTCCAGGTGAGATTCCCCAGGAAAAGCTTTCAGTGGACCTAATAAACAAAATAATGTTGGAGGAGAGCTTTTTCCCTGAATGTTTCTGCCTTAACCTCATCTCTGTCTGTCAGAGATGGTGGGAGGGAAGGATGGGACAGATCCAGGCCAAAAGAGGATCAGGATGCTGCAGTCTTGGGTAATTCCAGGAAAAAAAATCTGGAAGCTCTTCACTGTGCCTTTGGCTTTCCCAGAAGGGAAACAGGAGGGACCCAGAGCTTGGCAAAACATCCTGGGAATGACAAGGAACTGTTTTCCAAGCAGTTAATTCCAACCTTTTCTTGTTGTGCTCTGGTTGTCTCCAAGTAGAAGAGAGCCCTCAGCCTCTCTGGGATCCTGCTCATAGGGAAAAAAATTCCTCTTATCAGCCGTGACTTCCCATATTCCAAATTCTCCCTGTTGTCCTCCTACAACAGGGGGACACTTCAAGACGAGTCTGCCTTTCTCTCCCCTACTCTGTCCCTCCAGGGATTAAATGAGTGGCACAAAATTTTGGGAAGCGTTAACCAAATGATTGGGAATGGCCACATGACCACATTCCTGAATCCTGAGATCTCACCATTTATCCTTCTGCATAAGCATCAAACAGGAACCACCATCAATCTTCCCAACCCTTCCAAGCACTGGATGAAGGAGATCAACACCATAACCTCTGCTTGAGAGGGACTGGGGATGAAGGCATGGAAAAATGAGTTATTGGAAGAGGAGGAATCAGGGTGGCACTTCCTCATTTTCCTTCAGGGACCTGCTGTGTCCCCACCAACCCTTTGTGGTCGCTGGGGTTTATCATGGAATGGTTTGGGTTGAAAGAAACCTTAAGGATCCTCCAGTTCAAACTCCCCTGCCATGGGCAGGGACACCTTCCACTATCCCAAGTTGCTCCAAGTCCTATCCAACCTGGCCTTGGACACTTCCAGGGATGGGGCAACCACAGCTTCTCTGGCAGCCTGTGCCAGGGCCTGCCCACCCTCAAAGGGAAGAATTCCTTCTGCAAATCGAACCTAAATTTCTCCTCTTTCAGTTTGAAGATGTTCACCCCTGTCCTGTCAATCCAGGCTCCTGAAAATTATCTCTTCCCATCTTTTTTGGCTTCTTGAGGTACTAGAAAGGCACAATTACATCACTCCAGGATGAACAATCCCAATTCTCTCAGTCTTTTCTCACAGCAGAGCTGCTCCATCCCTCTGATCCCGTTGGTGCCTCCTTTAGACTCACTCCAACATCTCCATGTCCTTCCTGTGCTGGGGAACCCAGAGCTGGATGCAGCTCTGCAGGTGGGGTCTCACCTGAGCAGGGCAGAGGGGCAAAATCCCCTCTTCTAATCCTGGACTGAAATCCATGTCCCCTCCCTTGGGGAGTAAAAGTGTTTGGAAAACCAGGGGCTTCATCAGGCGTTGCTGATGAAGAGTGGAATCCAGGAAGGGAATGGCCAAGGTAGTCTCTGGAATTTTCTGCTTCATGTCTCTTTGAGGAATGAGACAATGTGGGGTCAAATATGGGACCACCACAACATTCCCGTGGTGGGACATCTTCCAGAGCTTCTTGCTTGTCCTGGTCTCTCCAAACCCTCCCAAAAGAGAACCAGTTGTTAATTCCAGGACCTGCTCCCTGGGTCCTTCATGGATCCTTTGCTGGTGGCATCTGAATGTCACCTGGCCCAAAGCCTGTGAGCCCTGGATCCTGTGTGCAGGAGCTGCTGGAGATGGGACTGGAAAAACTCCTTCACATTTCCATTGGGAACAGTACGAGAAGTGGGATAATTGATGTCAGGTAGGAAAGATTTGTCTGAACAAAGTTCCCTTTAAGACCCCAGATTTCCTTTTCTGGTCTTGTTCAGAAGCAAAAAGGGACTCAGAGGTGCTGTCTCAGGTGAAGATGCTTCAGAAGCAATGTTCACATGGTGGATGTGAGACAAATTCCATGAAAAACAGGATTTTTTGTGCTTCTGTTTCTTTGGTGGCCCTGGGAAGGACACATCCTCTGCCCTAAAGTGTTCCCGAGTGCTACTTTTGCATCACCCTGAGATCTGACCTATTTTTGACTCCTTTTTTATCTCTCAGAGCAGAGATTGAACACCTGGAACCTGATGCAGGTGCTGACCCTACAACCGGGAGCTGCCGACAGGTACGGAGAGGGGAATATAGAGAAGAATATTTCCCTAGGACAGGTGGCATTCCAGCCATTGCCACTGCCCCACACCCTGAGATCTGACCTATTTTTGACTCCTTTTTTATGTCTCAGAGCAGAGATTGAACACCTGGAACCTGATGCAGGTGCTGACCCTGCAACTCGTAACTGCCGACAGGTATGGAGAGGGGAATAGAGGGAAGAACATTCCCCTGGGACAGGTGACATTCCAGCCATTGCCACCGCCCCACCTGCAGCTGGGAGGGTGCCCTGGAGCCTCTCCCTGGAGAACATCTCAGCCGTTCCAGCACCAGGGACCATCAGCTGGGTCCAACTTTGTGTGTTGATGTCCTTGGGACACATCTGGCTGAGTGGGAAAGACGGATGTGCAATCCCTTGGGAAAACCATTTGAGACAGGGAGCATGATCAGGCTGGCTGGAGGATGGGGGTCACAAACAATCCCACCTCCCAAATTCTCCCAATTCTCCTCACCCAGGGCTATGGGGATCACCCTTTATCCCAACCCTCACCTTTATTTTCTCTCCCTGCTTTCAGCCTCCCCCCCTCTCTCTCTTTGTCTTTCCTTTCTCTCCACCCCTCCTAGCTTTGCCACTCCTATTTCTCCCTCTTTTCTCCCTTTTTTTCCTGCCCCTCTCGGGCAGGCTTGGAATTCACATGGAATCTCACCCAGCTCACGCATTCCCGACGCTTTGTACCAGCTTTGGCCTCCACATTTCCATAGGCAGCGGCTTAATGGGTGCTTAGCGAAGAACTTTTTGTGTTATTTTTCCCTGTGTGAATTACCTGGCCCACAGCGTCACCGCGGAAGATTGGAAATGCTGGAAATGCTGGAAATGCTCCTGCCATGGACCTTTACACGGCACATTTTAGGATCCCCGCTGTGTTTTCTTTCCAAGAAGAAGAAAGACCTGTCAGCATTAAGCAAATCAGCCGCACGTCTTGCCGCCTTGAGCTGTGTCACACATGAATATCTGAGGGCTTTTTTTTCCCCCCCTCCACCTTCTCTTTCCCTTCTCCCCTCTCCTTTCCCCTTCCCGTTTTTAACGAAAGAAAAGTTTAATGCTCTCACAAAGGAGGGAGAGGGAGAAATATCCATAAAACTCCAATTTAAACCCCTTTAACCCATTCCTTTTCTTTTCCTTTCAACCTGAGAGCAAACCCTTTTTTCTTCCTAATAGGAAGAAGGTTTGAATTTCTCGAGCAGCTGGAGGGGGAGAGAGAGGAGGAGGATGAGAAGGAGGAATGTGGAGGGGAAGGAAGAGTTTTTCCCTCTGCATGAGGGTTTCAGGGAATGGAAAAATGGGGATGAAGCAGGACAGGATTTTCCTTTCACAGTCTTGTCTTGCCTGCCCAAGCTGCAAATTCAGTTTCCAGGTGCCCCTAAACAAGGGAAATGTGGATAAATAAAACACCAAATTATTAAAAATCACAGATATTTTAAATCCCCTTATCTTGGGAATAAATTTGGGGCCAAAATTAGGACCTTCCATAGAAAGAGAAACTGCTGAACTCAGCGGTGACGCCAGACACCCAAAAAGTCCGCTGACCACGACACCTCATTGAAATTGATGTAGTTGAGTTATGGGGTCACTAGAGCTGCAAAATTTGTCCCCAAAAGGATTCAGGAGTTGGTTTTCCCATCCTGCCCTAATCCTGGGGATCTGTGTCTGCACAGGCTTGGAGCAGTGATGATCCCACGAGGTGGGAAAAGGCAGCAAAGCACAGGGATTTGTGCCATGAGCGGAATTCCTGATGGAGATTTCTTCTATCCTTTCCACCTGACCTTACCCCCTCAATCTCCCAGTTAGTAATTAATCCAAAAGTGCAAACTCATTCCAGCCAGGAAAGGACTGTTAATATCCAAATATCCACTTGGAAATGCAAACACACATTTCCTTGTCTGGGCTTTCATTGGAAAGAGCTGGTGTGGGTGAGCATCTCCAAATCCTTGTCTTCTGGGGTCAGAAAAGCAGGAATGGGTTCAGCTTCTTTTCACTCATAAAATTTTCCTGATCCAAAAAATTGCTGGGAATGAGTTAGGGAGGATGTGGAAGAGGAGAGAAGAAATCAAATGTGTCTCCTCATGGAATCTGAATGAAAATCAGGGAAATCAGGGAAAATTAGCCCCACTGCAAACTCCATGGCACCTTGGACCTAGGTCAGGCATCCAATCAGGCATGAAAAAGAGGAGAATGCATGTGAATGAACACCAGGGAATTTTCACTTCCAAACCCTGGGGTTGCCCATCCGAGCCATTTATCTCCCTTGCCCATTAATGCTTAATTGATCCATGGCTCTAATTGGCTGCAGGGGAGACACACCATGCAGAAAGTTGGAAGCAAAAGCAGGATCCAAGGAAATTTGGGAGTTTCCTGGATGTGTTGAGGGGAGCTCGTGTGTGGGGATGCCGGGATAATTTCTGGGACTTTGGAATTTCCATCCACTGCTGAAACAACAGCTCTGCCCTTTCCTCTCCCTGGTCCTTGTGGTGATTCCCAAGCCAGACCTGCCTCTTATCCTGCATCACCTCGAATTCCTCATTCCCTCTTTGGCTCCTGAGTTTCCTTCAACTCCACAGAGCTTGGATTGCTTGGTGTCAGTTTCTGGGGACAGATCCTTCCTGGGGTCCTCCCAAAGTAGTGGCCAAGAAGGCCAGTGCCCCCTGTCTGTATCAGCCACAGGGTGACAAGAGAACCAGGGCAGGGATTGTCCCCCCTGTGCTGGCGCTGCTGAGGCCACACTCCAAATCCTGGATCAGTTTTGGGCTTCTCAGGACAACAAAGCCATTGAGGAGCTGGAGTGTGCCCGGGGAATGCAACAGAGCTGGGAAAGGGTCTGGAGAGCCAGGAGTGGCTGAGGGAGCTGGGGGAGCTCAGCCTGGAGAAAAGGAGGCTCAGGGGGGACCTTCTGGCTCTGTACAACTCCCTGACTGGAGGGTAGAGCCAGGCAGGGCTCTGCTCTCAGAGAATGTGGGACAGGACAATTTCCATTAAGTTTTGGAAATGGCCTCAAGTTGTTGCAGGTGAAGTTTAGTTTGGATATCAGGAAAAAAAATTTCATGGAAAGGGTTGTCCAGCTCTGGCACATCTTCCCATGGCAGTGGTGGAGCTCCTGGCTGGATTTAACACCTCTGCTGATGTGGCACTTGGAGACATGGTTTTTTAGTGGTTTAGTTTTTTAGCCTTGGCAGTGCTGGGGGATCAGTTGAATCTTTGGTGTCTTTTCTAATGGAAATGATTCAATGATTCCATGACTATTAAGAATGGCCTCTTGTCCCATGATTTATGCAGAGCTGTTCTTAGGAACATTTGGGAATCAGCTCAGTGGCCTGCTCTGTGCCTTCCCAGGGACTGCACTGATGATTGAGCAGTGATTGGATCCCAAATCCTGAGCCCATTCCCTGTCACTGCCTGAATCCTGACACAGCCCTGTGTCAGGGTTCACTTCCTTCCCTCAGGAAGTTTGGTGAAATTATTTTCCAGTGGGAGAGCATGAAACCTTCCCAAAGCCTTGCATGGAGCCGAGTGAATGAGTTGCACATCCCGTCGCAATTCCCTGCCCGGCTGGGGCTGCCTCATGCAATCCCAGCTTCCCACTGTGCCCTTCCCGACTCCTGGGGACTTCCTGCCTCTTGGTTCTGGCTCATCCACGCTCCAGTTCATTCTGGCTGCCTCCAGCTCTCAGCACATGCATCTGCCCCCGCTGACTTCATCCCTCCAGTGCCTGGGACACGCGCCAGGGCGCGGGAATTGCGCATCCCACCTTCCCCAGGGTGCACTTCTTGGAATTGCTGAGCTGAGCAGAACCATGTGGAGCTCTCAACCTTTTCCCCTCACCCCCAGATTTAGGGGAAATGAGGGGAAACGCTGGGAGAGCTGTGCTGCCGTGGATTTATTCCAGAGCTTGTGCTGCCTCCCTGCATCCCAGGATGATGAGAGCTGGGATTTGTGCTGTGCTGTGGAGGTGGTGGAATGATTTAGGGATGCGATGCTGCCTTTGGATGCAACAGGTCCCGATGGATGCCATGATGCCTGCAGCAGAACAGAATCCTCTAAATCCACAGACGAGCTCATTAATTATTAATTGCATTGCACAGTTCATTCATCAGCTCAATCCCAGGGCAGCAGCGCAGCTCCAGAGTGGGAATGGCATCCTGGCTCCTTTGAGGAAGGAGCAGAGGGCTCGGCATAGAATTAGGATGGGACAGCTCGTTGGAGGCCCTGGATTGTCACTCCAGGCACAGAAACATTGTCCTGTGTAGTTCACGTCCAGCCCAAGAGGATTCTCTGTGGATTCTTCATGTCTGGAAGTGTTCCAGGCCAGGTTGGACAAGGCTTGGAGCAACGTGGGATATGGGAAGGTGTTCCTACCCAGGGGTTGGAATGGGGTGATCTTTAGGGTCTCTTCCCACACAAACCATTCTGTGATTCCATGATTTTCTGCTGTCTCTCACTCACAATTTTCTTCTGATGGGGGGAAACCGAGCACTGAAACAGCCAAATCCCAGTGAAGACCGAGGTTTGGAAAAACAGTTGCCATCTTACTCCATTTTCCTTGGGAATATGTGTGGCAAGAAGATTGTGTTTGGGGCTAACAGCCACTCCAGATATTTCTCCATTAAGTGTTCCCAGTTCCTGCTCCCAAAGCCAATGGGCAAGAATGGGATATTTTGCACTTTTATCCTGTAAAACAGGGGCAATCTGAAACTTCCCAGTTTGGATGGATCTGGAATCTCTTTTATGGAAGCTACAGCTGGATTTCCATGGTGTGAAGTACGACAGATCCCCAACATCTTAATGGAGAGGAAACACATCCCAAAACCCACAAAAATGTGTGGGGAACGAATCAAATCTGGATGATGCTCTGGAGAGCATCTCCTGTGTGGAGCGGAGAGGAAAGGTGGGAGCAGGGAGGGAGGGAGGGAGGATGATGGGGGTGAGCTCTGTGCTTCCCAGGAAGGGCTTTAATGCATCGGAAAGTGGAAGGTTTCCCATCTGATTCTTGTCACGGGCAGCAGGACTAATCGGAGACATGCCATTTCTGGGGGGGGGGAAGGAAAAACCCCAGGAATGGACAAACCACTTTGCTCAGAGGGGGCTGCTGCCCTTAAGAGGCTTTTATTGCTGAGGCTCCTTGGCTTGGCAGAGGTGCTGTCATTAGAGTGACACTAAAAGTATCCAAGGATGAGTGGTGACGGACGGACTGACCTGTCCCTGTCAAGCTTGGAGCGGCTGAGGGGGGGAGGAAGGGGGAGAAAAAGAGGAGGGAGAAGCAGCTTTTCCTCCGAAATGGGGTGATTTCCATGAAAACCAGGTAGTGCTGGTATCCAGCTCAGATCCTTTCCAGTTATCACCTCCAATCAGTCCATGAATCCCAAAAGATTTGGAATCTGCCCTTGCTGGGAACACAGAAATTGGGTGTTTTCCCTGTCTTTGGCAGGGCTGGATGAAGAACAAGCTCCCAGCTTTGAAGATGCTGCCAATCCACCCTTTCTGCCAGGGTTTTTCAAGGAGAATTGAGGAAAGCCATGGCCTGGCATGACATTAATGTCCCTGGGTCCCACCAGCAAACAATCCTCTTCCTGATCTATTATCCCTGCCCATGGCAGAGGGCTTGGAATTAGATGATCCTTAAGACCCCTCCCAATCCAAACCATTCCATGTTTCGTTGTCAATCCAGCTCTGATTTTAGGGGATGTTGCTCTTGTTTATCTCTGGACTGAGCCGAAATTGCCTTCTTCAGTGACAGAGTTATCGTTGAGGAGAGCAATCACTTTGGATAAAATCCTGTTTCCTCCCCACACCATTTCATGGAAACCTCATCTCTTGAGCTTGAAATAGGAGTGGCCCTCATCCCAGGAGAGGCTGTAACCCTCTCCATGGGAAGAGCCCATCCCCAGATGCCCACATAGTGGGAAAACATGGGAAAACCAGCTTTTTAATATTTCTTGTGGCTGTGGTTAAATTTCTCCTGTATTTCTGCACTCCCTGCCAGGAAATCTTACCAGAGCTTCCCCCAGATTTTGGATTTTGACCTTGGCCAGGGCTAACCTGGGAAGATGCCAAGTTTCCTGCTGGAGTCCTTTCCCTAATCCCGGCATATCTCACATCCCTGCTCCCTGTTCTACCTCTCCTCCCTGCTCCTTCACAACAGAGTATTTGCCAGCCACAGCTCCATTATTCTGCTCCCGAGGCTGAAATTTTCCTTTTAATTCTTCTCCTTGTGGAAAATGGATCTAATTTCTTTTCCCTTCCACCTCCCCTCCTCCTCCTAAGCCCCTTCCTGGCTGCTTGCAAAGAGAGGTTTTAGACACCAATTTCAAGGTGGATTCAGCCCTGGGAAATTGGGGAATTGAACATCAAGAAGTTGTTTGAGGCTGCGGAGTGGTCTGGGCTCCCTCCTGAGCTGGAGGAGTCCAACAAAATCCTTGGAAGTGCAAGTCCAGCTAATCAAGCTTTTGGAGAGGTAGGAGGACTCCTGGGGATGTGGGGGGAGTTTCTTCAAACACGGATCTTTGGGAAAGGCAGGGAGACTCAGGGGAATGTAAGAATGGGGGATGAGGGAAGAGGATTTGGGATGTGCAAGTTCTGCTGTTTGAGTCCTTGGTCAAGCCACCCCTGAATCCCAGTTTTCCCACCTGTTTAGTGATGGTGAGCTCTTCTCTATGGACTGGTGGGAATCTGCTCCAGATGGCCTGGAGGAACAATACATTTTCCTTAAGGATTGGCTGGCAAACACAGGAAATGGCAAAGCCAAGGGATGTCAATGAGATCTGACCAACTCCCTCTCCAGAGAAATTGTGGATGGCCCATCCCTGGACCTGGGGATGTCCCACTGGACATACCAGTGTTGCATCTAAAAACTGGATTATATCAGGCACAGCTGAGTGGAAACACATCCAGAGACTTAAAATTGAATCATGGAATGGATTTGGTTGGAAGGGATCTTAAAGCCCATCCAATCCATGGACAGGGGCACCTTCCACAATCCCAGGTTGCTCCAAGCCCGGCTGAACCCGGCCTGGGATATTTCCAGGGATGGAGCATCCACAATGTCTCTGGGAAACCTGGTCCAGTGTTTCTTCACCTTCGTTGTAAAAAAAACCTTTTCCTTCTTTCTAGTTTAGGGATCATATCCATGTATTTAGTGGCTGTGGGAGCTCTACTTGGCTCTGTGGAGTTCACCACAATCCAGGGAATGGCATGTTTTGGGAACAGCCACTTTTCCTTCTGCATAATCCGAGCCCATGTAAGCTGCCCAATGGCATAAATTAAAAGCTCAGCAAAAGAACAATTTTTTTTTTCCCAACTCTGGGAATTTAACTCAGTGCAGTGATAGAAATTCTGGATTTATGTAATAAAGAGAGTTGTGGAAGGGGGAAAATCCCTTTGGCCAGGGGAACAAAAAGGGATGAAGGAATTCCAGGTTGGGAGTGCTGAATTTGTCCCACTATTGCTGAAGGATTTGCACCAAACAACAAATCCAGTGGAAAAATGACCTGGGTATCCAAAACTATATCTGGATATTTGGGAGTATCCAAAAATGCTTTGCTGTTTCAACACCCTTATATTCCAATTTTTCCTAAACTATTCCATGTACCTGAATAGTGGGATAAACAGCTCAGGACAGCAGGGTGAATCCGTGTTTTTCCATACTCTGCCTGCATGAGAAGCTGAATCTGGACCCTCAGAAAAAACCTGATATTTAAATAGTGTTTAAGGAAGACCAAAACATTCCCAAAATCTATTTTCTAGATTTTAGCTGCACAATCTGGGGCTATGAGAAGACCACAATTCCTCCAGGAACAAGCAGGTTTCCTGTCTCTGAGCTAAACGGGAATCATGTTTGTTCCAGGGATTTCTGCTGTGATCATAAATAACTCAAATCCCAGCTTCCCAGTTTACCTGAAAATCTCCAAAGACTTTTCCTTTGCTCCATGTTCCCTGGAAGCATTCAGAGCCTGCCCAAACAGCATTTTCCTGACGCTCCATGAAAAATATTTGCTCAGCTCTTCTGGAAATCACAAGCTCCCGGGAAGTTCAAGGCAAGGGATTCACCTTGCCCTGGGCTGCTGGAAATTGCTTTGCTCCACAGCTCGTGCTGGAAAAGAGGGAGATCAGCGGGGTGGGAGTCCAGTAAAGGTCGTGGAGGATGTGGAATGACAGTGGAATTTGGGACACGGGTTGTCTGAGCACAGCATCTTTCCCAGTAGTTTGGCAGAGGGGAGATTTAAGGGATGGAGAGGAGGGAAGGGAGGATGGAGACATGGAGATGGAGAGCTCTGGAGATGGTCCCACGTTGTGCCAGCAGTGGTGGGCAGAGGTCAAGGGGTACCACTGATCCTCTTATTGTGGAATCATGGAATGGTTTGGGTGGGAAGGGACCTTAAAAATAATTTCATTCCAGCCCCAGCCATGGGCAGGGACACCTTCCACTTTCCCAGGTTGCTCCAAGCCCTGCCCAACCTGCCCTGGAACACTTCCAGGGATGGAGCAGCCACAGCTTCTCTGGGAATTTCATTCCAGGGCCTCACCACCCTCCTAAGGAGTAATTCCTTCCCAATATCCCATCTAACTCTGACCTCTGGCAGTGAGAAGCCATTCCCTGTGTCCTGGCACTCCATCTTTTGTCCCAAGTCCCTCTCCAGCTCTCCTGGAGCCCCTTCAGCCACTGGAAGGGGCTTTGAGTTCTCCCTGGATCCTTCCCTTCTCCAGGCTGGATGTTCCCAGCTCTCCCAGCCTGGCTCCAGAGCAGAGGAGCTCCATCCCTTGGAGCATCTCCATGGCCTCCTCTGGATCTGCTCCAGCATCTCCACATCCTTCTGCTGTTGGACCCTGGAGCTGCTTCCAATAAATCTTTCCTGCCAGTGACACCGAGACAATCCAGGATGTCCTTTCCTGCAGCAAGGACAAAGGCATTGCTTTAAATTTAAGGATAGGAGGCCTAGATAGGATATTGGGAAGAAATTCTTCCCTGGGAGGGTGCTGAGGCAGTGGAATGGAATTCCCAGGGAAGCTGTAGTTGCCCCATCCCTGGAAGTGTCCAAGGCCAGGTTGGGTGGGGCTTGGAGTAACCTGGGGTAGTGGAAGGTCTCCTTTCCCACAGCAAGGAGGGGAATGAGATGATCTTGAAAGTCCTTCCCACCCAAAGAATTCCATGATTCCATGATGAGCAACCATTGCAGAGCTTTCCCAAAACAACTGGTGACTCCAGTTTAGGAATTTCCTGGATTTGTGAGGAAAGAGGAGTGGAATCCAGGCAAATCCAGCTAACAAACATGAGGAAGGGACAAGGAAATTTTCCTTGGCCCCTTCCGCAGATCCACCACAATTTGCTGATTTTCAGGATGCTCCCCATCCTCATAACTCCTTCTGGACCATGATGGATGAGTTTGAAGCTCTGTCTGCCTTCCTGGAATTGCTTTGCCATTGGAAGCCGTGTCTGGGGGGCTCCCAGGGGGTCAATGAGGATGGGGTGGAGGGAGGTGGTGGCTGGGGTGATTTTCCTGATGTGGGGTTGTTGTGGATGGAAATTAATGGAGCTGGGAGATTCAGCTGCTGCCGGGGAAGCATCCAGGGATTCTTTTCGCTCCGGCACTGCCGGCAGGAACATCCTGGAGCCTCAGCAGCACATAAGTAACTACAATGGGTGATTCCTTAATAATTAAAGATATGCAGTGCTTGGATTGCCTCCCAGAGCCGGAGCAGACCAGGGGGACCAGGGAGGAAAACTTCCCGTCTTACAGGAAATCTTCCCGTGCCGAAGCTCGGAGGGATTTGGTTGGAATCAATTCACTCTGCCTGCAGCCGCAGGAAGCTGCCGCTGGGATCCTGCCATGGATTAACTAAGCGACCTTGGAGTGCTGCTTCCCTCCTTGCCGTGCCTTGTTTTCCTCTCCCAGATTTGGGATGCTGTCTGGAGCGTCTCATGGGAGAAGCTGGAACCTCCAGAGTTCGGAGCTGAGAAGTCTCAGGAGGAGGTGGGGATGTTTAATGGGTGATCCCAGAGCTCTCTGGGACAGCAAATCTGCATTTTTCATGGAATTCTGGAATGGGTGGGAAGGGACCTTAAAGATCACCTCCTTCCAACCTCCTGCCATGGGCAGGGATGCTTCCCACTATCCCAGGTTTCTCCAAGCCCCAACTAACCTGCCCTTGGAGGTTCTCTGCTGTTCCCACCTCCACTGTTTGTCCTTAAACCACTTGGAACTTGAGCCAGCATAGGAAAAAACAATATTCCCACCATGGAAAGAGCATCCAGGCGGGGCAGCTGGGTCTCACACCCTGCTCCCTGTGGCCAGGGCAGCTCGGACACACCAGGGATGCTGAGGAGCCCTCTGGCCAATCCCTGACAGCTCCACTTCATTCCCAGCGCTGATTCCAGGCGACGCGCGAGCGGATTGAAGAACTCCCGCTCTCCCGCTTTTCCGAGCCTCGGAGAGAAATGGCAGAGCCCGGGGCCAAGGCTAAAACCCTCAGTTAACATTAAAGTGAAGGATCTGCCGGTGCTCCTGCCGGGGGCAGAGGGGAGCGGATGCGCTTTTCTCCGCAGCCAGACGCGTGTTTGCCTTTTCCCGGGACGGATGTCACCGGCTCAGGGAGGGCGGGATGGGGATGCTGACTCAGCAGCCGCCGCTCCATTGCCTGGAAAGACGCGCAGCGGCGTTTGGAGCGTCGCGTTTTGCGCTCTGGGGCTGTGCCGAGCTTCCTTTGCCGCTCCCCCCCCATCCCCAGGCGTTGATCCCGATCCAGGCTGAGCGATGTGACAGGAATTTGTACCCGGGCCTGGCTTTTATCATGCAGATTGTGCATAAATCATGCTAATTGACCCTGGAGTCGGGGATGGCTTCAAGGTCAGCTTGGATTAGGCTTGGAGTGTCCTGGTCTAGTGGGAGCTGTCCCTGCACATGCAGGGGGGTTGGAATGACATAAAATCCCCTCCATCCCAAACAGTTCCAGGGTTTAATGATATCAAAGCGGTGTCAAATTGGTACAAGAGGAAAACTCCACCTTAAATCCCACTTTAAATCCCTCACCCCTATATTTAAGTTGCTATTCCCTCTGCGTAACAACTCCGAGTTGGATTTTAACTTCCCAGGGTGAAAATCCTCATTTATTCCCGCAATGAGGATGGAGGGAGAGATCAGGGAGCTGAGGGACAGCTTACAGCAGGATGAGCCAGCTGTGACCCAGCATTCCCGTTCCTCTGAATCCCCTTTGCCTCCCTCTGGAGCCCTCAAATTGTTTTATCCCTGCCTGGGCTTGTGCCTGGAGCTAGCGCGATTTTGCCCAGATTTCCCGGTTTGCATAAGGTTTTCCCGCTGGGATTAACCCCTTGGAGAGGCAGGCACTGCCTGGAACCATAGCCCAGAGCTGATCACCTGAATCCCTGCAAAGTTCAGACTGTGGGGATTCAAAGGATGCAGCAATGGGGCTCTGGATGTGCCAGTAGCTTTCCCAGGGCTGAGCCGAAGCGTCCTCCTCTTGCTGAATTTTATGCTTAACGGAGGAGTCAAAGAAATTCAAATTTACACAACACTTGATTTGAGGAGAAATGTGTTTTTTTTTTTTTTCTGCTTGGGGTGAAAAATTGCTCGGGCTTGGACACTGAAAAATTAGGGAATCTGTCCTTAAACATTCCTGTTTCTTACCTGTAGGACCCAGGGATGAGGATTTCTGAGGGGTTCTGTTGGATCAGGAGGCAGGGAAAGGCTCTGGATGCCCCCGCTGCATGCAGGGTAATTATGGATTATACAGCCAGGGATGCTGGGATATTTCCAGGGATTTCTGATGTTGCTTTCTAGGAAGGAATTCTTCCCTGTGAGGAGCTGGATGAGGTTATCCAGAGAATCTGTTCCATCCCTGGAAGTGTTCAAGGCTGGGTTGAATGGGGCTTGGAACAACCTGGGACAGTGGAAGATATCTCTGCCCATGGCAAGGAATGAAATGAGATGGACTTTGAGATCTCTTCAACTCAAAGCTCTCTGCAATTATGAAATTTGGGAGATGCCGCCTGGAATTCACTCCTTTCTGTGCCTCAGTTTCCCCAGCAGCAGGAGCTGTTCCTCCTTCCCCACCCACGAGGGGAGACTGGAATTGCTCGGGCTTTGCTTCTTTGGCCAGGGCTGGATTTTCCCAGCTCAGCACTTCTGCAGAGCCAATCCTTGGAGCTGGTAAAGTGCTGTGGGAGTGAGGATGTGCTGGATACCCGAGCCGGGTGGGAGCAGACAGCTTTTCCATGGATGGGCTGATCCTGCAGCCGGGGCCGGGGCAGGGGGGAGCGGATCAATACCGCTCGGATACGGAGAGAGCTGGAATAAGCCGAGCTTTGTAAGTGAAGCCTGAGCTCTCAGGGCTCCCGGTAAAGGCCGTTATCTCCAGACATTCCCGGCTGTCTGGATCCTCTCACAATACAGAGACATTCCAACCAGGATATGAGTCAGCTCGCAGGGATCTCTTCCTGATCCAGCCCAACACCGCTTTGCGTTGTTGGCTGACACTGCCTGGTGTGGGTGACACTTCTTCTGGGGACAAGGACCAGCCAGGGGGTCCATCCCAACCCATCCTTCCCGATTTCGCCTGCATCCCATCCAGAACTTCAGACACTGGCATCCCTGTGCTCATCCCAAAGTTATGAGGAAAACAGCCAGGGAAAAGGCACATGGATTTATTCCTTGATTTCTGGGCTCTGAAGGTGACTTAAACAGTTTTCCTGGTCCACAGAGCTCCTGGCTTTATCTGTGAAATCCATAGAAGAGGAGAAGGAACTGGAAAGACCCTCTAGACCAACTGGTTTTTCCCCAATAAAATCCAAGGAAAGCTGGAAAATGTTTTTTTCCCCCAGTTATGCCCCATCCTGGTCTCCTGGCCACATTCCCATGCTTCCCAGTGGCTCCAGTTTGGGTATCAGCCCTAGCCTTGTCTAACCAGTTCCAAGCTGGGATTGGGAGAAGAAAACAGCTGGATTTTGGGCCTTTATCCATATCCTGTCTCCTGACCAGGAGAAATGCAAGGCAGGATGGACCAGCAGAGAATTCCCAGAATTTCTTCCCTGTTGCCAACAATTTGTACCCTTGAACCAGCGTTTTTTCATCTCTATTATGGATGGATTTTTCCCTTATAATGTGCCTGTCATCCTTGCAAAAAACCTCCTGGAGCAAGGAATTCCCTGGGTGTGGAATGCAACAGCCAAAAAGGGAGGGAAAACTTTGCCGAGACCTGGAAAAATCAGTCCAGTTGTGAAAAGGAAAGAGCTGTGAAATCCGAGCTGTTTATCCCAACAATCACTGGGAGTGATGCCCACAGGCTCCTCCCAAATTAGGAGCTCTTAACTCTTCCCCTAAATGTTGGTGTTTTGGATCTTCCACAACATTTGGCAATAAATGAAATCCAGGCCAGGGGATTTTTTTTGGCTTACCATTCCAGCCATTTCCCTGCTCCTCCTTTCTCCCCCCCTTCCCATCTCATTTCCTCGGGAGCCAAAGGAATCTGTCTGCCTGATGGATGGCTCCTGACAAGCTGAGAAGCCAAAGATCACATGTCAATAGGGCCATAATTAGGAGAATTGAGCCCTGTCAGGGCCTCCCGGAAATTTATCTGGAATCAATGGCCAATAGGGTGGAAGGAATGAAGATGTGGGAGTGTTTGCTTTGGAGCTGCCATGGATTTTTACACCCTGTCTGCACAGGGATCCTGCTGGCCGGGCCTTTCCTGCTGCCTGAAAGAAGGGAGGATTATGGAATTAGCCATGGAGATCTGCCCTGGCACCCGTTGACCCTTCTGGGGATGTGGCTGCACCCCTGGAGCAGGCACAGCGAGAGGGAAAAGTGGGATAGAGGATGGAATTCGATGTTTTGCTCTTCCTTCCAGTGGGAGAGAGCATGGCAATCTCAGGCATGGGCTGGAATTATGGAGGGACTTTTAGGAAATGTGCCCAAATGATGGGGAAATGGAGGGAATTTTAGGAAATGTGGCCAAATCCCCCATGTCTCCAAATCCCCCTAATGTCCCTGAATCCTCCCAAACACCCTCCATGTCCCCAAACCTCCCCTATGTTTTCAAATTCTCCCAATGTCTCCAAATTCCCTCCCCATCCTCAAATTCCCCCAAATCTCCCCACTGTCCCCAAATCCTGCCCCCATGTCCACATTTCCTTATGCCCCCAAATCCCCCTCATGTCCCCAAATCCCCAAAGCTCTCCCACATCCCAAAATTCCATCCTAAATCTCCATGTCCCCAAAACCCCCCAATGCCCCCAAATCTCCCCAATGCCCCCATTTGCCCACATCCCCAAATTCCCACTCCATGTCCCACACTTCGGACCCCACATCAGGGTCTTGGATCCACCCAGGGATGCAGGATGGAAGATGCAGCAGCTGAGGGGACAAGGACATTGTCACCTCCCATCCCCAGCTGGACAGGGCTGGGGTCTCATCACTCACAAATTAAACCTGGATTAAATTTCCAAGTGAAGCTCAGACTGTCACAGTTTTCCAGGGATATTACTGGCAAAAAAAAAGTTGGGATTTAGGAATTGACTTCCTCTGGAGGCTGCTAAAGTCTGGGCCACTGCAGGGTTTTTTTTCCTTACTGCTTTTCTCACACCTGAGGCACTTCCTGGATGTCCCTGAATCCCAAATTTCCTGTGATGTCCTTGGCACTGGTGAAGGACTGGGAGGTTTGCACTTCTATGGGCTGAATCCTTTCTGCAATTCCAGGGTTTACAGGCAAAGAAAAGCTTGGAATGCCCTGGGAAACCCTTTGGCATCTGCTTTTAATACTTTGTTGGTGCAAGGGTCAATGGCCTGGCCCCAAAACTGTTGAACCATGAAAACAGCTGAGGTTAAAGCCAGAAATCCTTTGGAAATGCTTTTGGATACCAGGCAGGATGGAGCTGGAATCACACAAGCCAGAGAGAAGTAGCAGGCAGGGGGTTATCCCTCCCTGCCTGGGGAATGATGTTGGGATTGGGATATTGGGTGTGTTTCTACCCCAGGACTGAAATAAACTGAAGAAAATCTTTGAAATTCCAGCCTTGTGCATTGCTCCAGGGGTTGACCCCGCTTCCTATCCATGGATTTCACCCCCAGGGTGCAGCAGGCATTCCACGCTCCCTGGACTGAGCTCACCCAGCTTGCCCATCCCACAAACTCTGCTGCTGCTCGCCCAGGCTGCAAAATCAAAGCTTGGAAAAACTCCCAGGGATTAGGGCTTCAAACCAGTGAAATCAGAATTAGGGAATTAGGGATCAGAAAGGCTCTCCCTGCCTGTTTTTGGCTCCATGGCCAAAATCCCAGCTTTTCATCAATTCCCAGTGTATCCACCAGTCCCCACAGCCCTCACTGAGATTCATTTCACTTCTGAAAACCCCATAGGATTGCAGGAAAAGAATCAAGGAAAGGGGAAGGATGCAGAGCCTTCCAAAGGCTGTGGATACCACAGAGCTCCTAATTTATTGCTTCTGTAATTGGGGTTAATTACTGGTGACCAAATTTATCTTCTCGCCTCTCATTAATCCCAAACACAAAAGAACCCTGTTTGCAATCAATTGCTGTTTAATTACAGCACAATAGCTGCCTCCTGAGATCGAAATCCTGGCTGGCTCCAGGTCTTGAGGAGGATGAGAGTGGAAAAATGGAGGATGAGGATGCCAGCTGGGATTGGCATTGTGTGTTCCAGGGACTCGTGAAATCCAGGGAGAGGAGTGGGAAGTCTCCTTGTCCTTGGTTGAAGGATCAGGGAGTGGCTTTCAGCTGGGGAGAAATGAGAGGGAATGACCTCAGGTTCCACCTGGGCAGATTTAGAGTGGATATTTGGGAAAAAAATATCATGGAAAAGGTTGTCAAGCCCTGGAAAAGGCTGCCTGGAGAAATGGTGGTTCCCATCCTGTGAGGAATTTCAAAGCCATGGAGAGGTGGGATTCAGGGATGCAGGTTGGTGCTGGAATTGGCAGTGCTAGATTAATTTGACTCTAAGATCTTCAAGGTCTTTTCCAACCCAAAGGATTCCATGATTCTGAGATTTGGATGGAAAACATGTTCCATGCGAAACCTTTTTTCAGGGAATATTTGGTCCACTCTCAACCTGAGAACAGTGGGAATGGAAATTCCTCCCTCAAGGAGAACAAGGAAACAAGGTCCCAGCACTTCCCAGGGCTTTGTAGTTTGGACTGAAGGTGTTTGAGGTGACCAGGAGATTCCCCAAAATACATGGAAAGTGAGGAAGAAGGGGAAAAAAATGGGAATTGTGGGAAAGCTCTTATTTCTGCAGGCAAACCCCAGTTTCCTATCCTGAATCCCCCATTCCTGGGGACAGAACTCACCAGCCCCAGGACCACACCTGAAATCTCCAAATTGTTTTTTTTTTTGCCAGGAGAATCATTTCCTTGGCACTGGTGCCTGTGCCACCCCCTCATTTATCCCGATAAATGTTCTGGATTAAATAAACTCCCCTCCCAGCCCATCCCTCCCTCCCCATTCCTTAGGAGCCATCAATCTCCAGGATTATTGAGCCCAGTTTGGGAGTTAGTGGGGTGTTGAAAACGCTCCAGTCTTCCCTTTATCACCTTCAGATCAGTCCATTGGATGGGAATCCATCAGGGAAAATTATGGGAGAGGCTGTGCTGATCTATGGCTCCCTGTTCCCGGATCAATCCGGCCCTTCCCCTTCCCTTGTGGGGGTTGTGAGCATCCAGGGCTGGCCACACTTGACTCCTTCTCTTAAAACACCACATTCATCAACACTTCCCATTCCCGCAAGGATTTTGTCCTGGGATGCGCTGGATATGGGATAAAATACCCGCTGAGTCAAACAAGGTGGAGGCTGAATTCCTCTTGGGACCTCAACTCCTGACTGGAGCCACTTTTTGGCATTTATTGCATTTAAGATTTGGGTGGATTTAGGGATTATGAGCAGCCAGAATCTGGACTGTGCTGGAAATTCATCATATCCCAAAGTTTTAGCTGCTCTCAGGATGGTGCTGAGGTGGTTCATCCACCCTGGGGCCAGGAGTCAGGACCAGGAGCTGGGTTTGGAGCTGTTTTTCCACCTGGGCATTCCCAGTCACCCTCTTCCCATGCCCTGTGCAGATCCAGAGGGAAGAGCACCACCTACTGAGTCTCCCTCACTTCTTCCTTTCTTTTTATTTTTTTCCTTTTCTCAATCTATTTTTTTCCTATTTGTGTTCCTTGCTTCTCCCTGAGAAAGGCAGGAGCGTGTTTAATTCCAAGGAACCCTCCTGATCTCTCCAGACGTTTCTGCTTGCTCTGATTTTCCTGTGTTAATGAGACTTCCTTGGGGTCTTTCTGCTTCCTGCCTTTGGGAATTAACAGCACCTCCAGCCTGATGCCTCCCCAGATCCAGGTTTTCTCTTGGAACAAGTGTGGGAAACAAAATAAATTGGGTAAATTTTGCCTCAAAATCGGAATTTAAGCTAAATATTGAAGAATTTGCTAAAGCAGAAATAGATGCAGGAATATATTCCTCTGGATGGATTTTCCATATGTGGGTGTCCATTTGTAGTAGGAACATGTCCCTGGATGTGTTTTGGCCAAGGATTTGGGGAAGTAGCTGGAGACTTTCACATCTGGGTTCAGTTCCGACCCTGGCACAACCCTTTTAATATTGATTAAACACTGAAAAATTCCTCAAAAACAAATTGGGAGAAACACAGGGAAATCCACTCTGGTGTTCCCCAGACATTTTTAATTGGGAGATGATCCAACTTTTTAAGGATAAGACCTCAGCCATGTTATCCCAGAGCCCTTCATTTGCACCCAATGCCAAATTGGACTAATTAAATGTCCTCTTGTTATTTCTTCCTGCTTGGTTTTTTTGTCTGAGCCATGAAAGTGTTTGTGTTTGTCCCAAGGAAATTGGCACAGGATATTTTGTAAGGATTTACAAACCCCTGAGTCCCCTCACCTGCTTCCAAATGTCTCAACACTGTGGATATCCCAGGAAGAACTTGGGAAGTGAGAATGAGGGAATCCTCATTACCTATTTTCTGCTTCATTTCCCATGTAAAGCTGAGGGATCTTTCCATTGGGTGGAAAAAACCCAAATGTGGCATCCTCTATGGATTAAATACAGTCTGTGAGGAATGGCTGGGAAAAACAGGAGATTGTTTATCCCAAAGAATGAAGGGAGATGGGATAACAGCCGGCAATTATGTAAAAGGCTGCTGCAGGAAGGGGAGGAACACGTTTCCCTGTGTACAGGACAAGGAATAAGGAGCTTAAAAACCAGCAAAGGAGATTTAGAGCTGTGGGATAGAGGAGGGCTGGGATTAATCACTAGGAGGAGGGGAAGGGTGGGATCTTCAGGGACAGAGTTTGGAGGACAAATGTGTCAAGAAGGGCTTAAAAAGAGTGGATTCATCCACAGGACAGGAGGCAGGGAAGATAAACATCCACCTGGATGTTTTTCCAGTGTTTCAGGTGGCTCACAAGGCAACATGAGTGGATTCTGGGATTTCCAGAGTGGGATGGGGGGTTTGGCAGCTTCAGAATTTCTCTTCCTGCTCATTCCTTGGAAGGAGGCATGTGGTGCCACATGGAGCTGCCTATTCCAAAGATTTCCCTGCCATCCCTTTTCGCAGCTCCACAGATCCCAAGGTGACTTGGGATGTGTGTTGATGTGTGTTCATTGAATCCTGGAATGGTTATTGTTGGAAGGGACTTTAAAACTCATCCGATTCCGACCACCTTCCATGGCCAGGAACAACTTCCACTATCCCAGGTTGCTCCAAGTGTCATCCAGTCAAGGCCTTGGGCACTTCCAGGGATGGGGCTTCCACAGCTTTCTGAGCATTGTATCTCAGCCTCCTTCCCAATCTTTCCACCTTGGAAATGTTTTTTTTTGGTGGGAATCATCCAGCCAAACCGAGGTGATCCCATCACCCCGCGGAAGTAAATCCGCTGATGGAGCAGAAGTCAGAAATAACCCAGCAAAAACTTGAGACAGCTCTTGCTTCCAGTAATTCCCAGGGAGGGGTGTCAGCCATGATTTCTAGGAGCCACACGCAGCAGAAAGCAGGGAATTGCTGGCAGCACTAATGAAGTTACGGCCATCCGGTGATTGGGTTAGGAGATCCTCCGGGAGCGGCCGGCGAGGTGATGGACGGAAAGCAGAACGGGAATTAAATTGCATTTCATTTCAATTTGGCCATAAATTTGATGATTTCGTCAGATAAGGAATAAAGGGGGAAGGGAGGAGGGGGAGGAGAGGAGAGGGAGGGATCTGCAGGCAGGGAGTGAGCAGGACACGAGGAATTGCATCGTCCCAGTTTGTACCATTGTAGGTCATTCATCAGAAGCGCCAAAGGTTTTATGGATAGGACATAAATCACCTGCTCCCTGTGGATTATTCACTCTGGTAATAAAGGTTGGGAATACAGGTTATCGAACTGTCCTGGGATTTATGGGAGAGGATGCAGGGGGTGAAGGGAGGAGATGGACCCACCATGGGATGCTCCACTTGGCAGCAGTGGTTTGTGTCACCTGAGTCATCTGCTGTAGTGTGGACGTGTCACCAGGGGTGGAGACACTCTCAGGTTGCAAGTGATGCAAGAGCCAATGAGAATTCCCAGTTTTGGATGCATCCAGAGGGACCTGGACAATCTTGAGAAGCAGGGCCATGGGAATCTCATGAGGTTTAACAGAACCAAGTGCTGGTGCTGCAGCTGAGGGAGAGAGAGTCAATCCCAGGGTCAATCCAGGCTGGGAAGGAGCAGATGGAGCAGCCCTAGGGAGAAGGACTTGGAAGTGCGGGTGGGTGAGAGGCTGGACATGACACAGCAATGTGTGCTCCAGTCCCAGAAATCCAAATGCAAATGTATTCTGGGCTGATCTCACAAGGCTGGCAGCAGGACAGTGGGGAATTCTGCCCTTCCACCCTGCTTGGGTGATATCCCACCTGGAATGCTGCATCCAGCTCTGAGGTCCCAGCACAGGAAGTACATGGAGCTGTTGGTGCAAGTCCAGAGAAGGCACCAAGATGATCAGAGGGACCAGCTCGGCTGTGAGAAAACACTGAGAGAATAGGGATTGTTCAGCCTGGAAAAGAGAATACTTGCGGGGACCTAATTGTGGCCTTCCAGAACCAGAAGGAGCTGAAAAAAAGATGGAGAAGGATCTTTTACAAGGGATGGAGTGACAGGAAAAGGGGGAATGGCTTCAAACTGATAGCAGGGTTAGATGGGATGTTGGGAAGAAATTCTTCCCTGATTTGGATGGTGAGAATCATGGAATCATGGAATGGTTTGGGTGGGAAGGGACCTTAAAGATAATCTCATTTCAACCCTTCCACTAGAGCAGGTTGCTCCAAGACCTGTCCAACCTGGCCTTAAACACTTCCAAGGATGGGGCAGCCACAGATTCTCTGGGCAGCCTGTGCCAGGGCCACATTACCCTCCCAGAGAAGAATTTCTTCCCTTTGAGAGAATCAAAGATTTCCAGTGTTGGAATCTAAAACTGGAGGCCTCTCAGAAATGGTCATGATTCATTCCAGTTTGGTGACACTGCAGTTCCAGGCCCTGACAAAGACACCAAAGTAACCCCTGGGGATGAGAAATGTCATCAGAGCAATATTGTCCTGGAATGTTGCATGGGGTCAACTGGGAAGCACTCCAGGGACAGGCTGTACTACATTTCCTTAGCACACTGGTATCTCCATATCTCCAATCCTTCTGGCCTCACAACATTCCAGCTGGGTGTGTCAAGGCTTCCGTCCCAAACTGGTGACATCCTTGGGTGTCTCAGCAAGTTTCAGCCTTATTTTGCTGTGCCTTGCTGTGCAGAGGTTTTCGTCCTTACTGGATGAAGGATTTGGTCAGGGATAGGACTGGAAGCAATTTGGTGGGATACCTGGCTATCCCATAATTTGTGAGATATCTGGATATCCCATAATTTGTGGCAAAGTTATGATAAAGTGATGAGTGGTGCACAACCCTAATTTCCATGGCTAAGAGCTTGCCATTCCTTGAAATAGGATGGATGGACTCAAAAATGGGGCTGGATTGGAGTGACTCCTTGTCCAGCTCCATCATTTCCCCAGTTCAGACATGGGAAGTTGAACCAACTTCTGATGGAGACTTTCTCCATGGATCCTTCTCCTCGTGAAAGTGAGTCTGAGACTCCTCTGAGAACTTCAAACCACACGCGTGGAATCTGCAGGAACATCTACTCCTGTGAAGGCTGGATGATGAAAACATCAGAAACACAAGTCAGGGATGGGGTAAAGAAATTCCAGTGGAATATTGTAAGTCCTTCCAGGAGCAGCTGAAGGAGCTGGAGAGCCTCAGCCTGGAGAAAAGGAGGCTCAGGGGGAACTTTCTCACTCTCCACAATTCCCCAAAAAGAGGATGAAGCCAGGTGGGGACTGGGCTCTGCTCCCAGGGAACAAGGGACAGGACAAGAGGAAACGTCCTCAAGGTGTGCCAGGGGAGGGTCAGGTTGGACATCAGGAGGAATTTCTTCATGGAAAGGGTTGTTAAGCATTGGAAAGGGATTCCCAGGGAGGTGGTGGAGTCCCCATCCCCAAGGGGGACACCTGGATGTGGCACTCAGTGCTCTGGACTGGTGGAGAAATTTGGAATCAGTCACAGGTTGTACTCAGTGATCCTGGAGGTGTTTTCCAGCCTCTGGGATTTGGGGGTTCTTTGTTGATGCTGAAATTGTCTGGGACAGTCCCAACCCCTGGATCTATATCATTAAAGCTACAAAGCTGTTCTCTGAATGAGGCCTCCTGGATCTCTGGTGGCATCAGTGATCCCATGGGACACACCACCACATTCCCACATTCCTGCTGCACCTGGCTGCCATGGGGATGGGATATGGATGACCTGTGCTGAGCCTGGGAGATGCTTTGTGCTGGTCCAGCAATGCCAAATGTGACAGGAGCTTGGCCTGCCCTCGAGGCCAAAGCTTTTAAACTCGGCGTGAGAGAGAGGCCAAAGATATTCCCCATCAATCTTAACCCCGGAGCTCCAGCTGCAGCAGGAATGGGAAGGAATTGGATTCCAGCAGTTTGGCAGCTTTGTGAGCATAATTAATACACGTCTTTGCCAGGAATTCCTGTGCAGATTTTGACCCATATTTGGGATATTCCTCTGGAGAGCACAGATGGGAGTCTGTTTCAAAAGGAATCTTTAGTGGAACTTCCACATGTTCAAAGTGAGGGATTACAAGTGCTCCCAAAATAATGACTGGGAGGTACAAGGGGAAAAAATGCCGGAATCTATTTCACATGCACAATAATTTACTTTTAGATGTGCAGTAAAGATTTTATATGCACAATAATTTACTTTTACACGTGCAATGATGTTTTTACACATGGAATCATTCATTTTTATGGATAAAAGACGACCAATTAAAAACCTGGGTGTTAAACATCCCTCCCACCAATCCTGAAGGATTTGTTTTGGAGTAAAACTTCACTCAGACCTAACATCAACAATTTTGTGCATGATTATTGTTGCTTTTCCAGTTGGTTCCATGTGCTGCACTTGATTCTTTTCCAGTTCACCCTCATGGGAAGCAGGAGCAGCTCCATGGGCCATTGGAAAGGGATGTGAGGGTCACATCATCTGGATTGTCACCTGATTTGTCACCTGGTTTTCCCCATGATCTATTCTGATCAGCTCCCTGAATCTGTGGGAGGAATATTAGCCCCAGCAGGAAGAGATGAGAAAACATTTATGGGATCGTGGAATCATGGAATTGTTTGAATTGGAAGGGATTTCCAAGGTCATCCAATCCATGGGCAGGGACAGATTCCACTATCCCAGGTTGCTCCAAGCCCTGCCCAACATGGCCTTGAACAATTCCAGGGATGGGGCAGCCACAGCTTCTCTGGGAATTCCATTCCAGGGCCTCACCACCTTCACATGGAAAAAATTCTTCCCAATATCCCATCTTTCAGTCTGAAGCCATAGTGGTGGGACTTTCCATCAGTGGAGCTGAGCAATTGTAAGAACAATTTAAAGACTCCACAGGGTCCATACAGCTCAGAGGTAAAGAGATAAGGCCATGAGAAATTCCAGCTGTTGAAGGACCAGTGGAAAAACTTTGTTCAGAGACCTCAGATCTGCTTCCATCTTTTTTTTTTTCCCATGAATCTCTTCACTTGGCCAAGTCAGATAAGGTTGGAGCTTCCGTTTCTCAGGTGAATCTTTTGATCAGACAGAGCAAGTTTAGGGGGTCTGTGTTCCCTCAGTTTTTCCTGCATATTTAATTCCATATTTAAACAGGATGCACTTCGGAGCCCTCTATCCAGGATGGATTATTAATCTCCAAGAAGTTGAATGGAAAGGGAAATATCTCCTTGTTGTCCCTGAGGTTTCATCTCCATGGGACACTCTGCTGCAGTGAACTTGCAAATTCACTGTCCATAGCTGATTCCAGGATGATCTGAAGGAATAAAGGACTGAAAAAATTAAGAAATACTTCCCAATATTCTGGAATCTGGTGGATTAAATGGCCCAGCTCAGGCCAGAGGGTCACCTCCAAGCAGGGCTGTCCTGGTCACGCTGAGTCTTTGCCAGCAGCGACTCAGTTACTTTGAGTGGGAATCTCAAATTACTGCAAACCTGGTGGATTCCAGGGAAGAAGAGGTGCAAGGGACTGGAAATAAAAATAATAGTCCCCAGTCTAGGAGAAAAAGAGGTTCACAGGACCTTTTTCTTTGGACAGTCTGAGAGAGGAGGGAAGGAAAAGAGGAAGGTGGATGGTCAAGTGTAACAAAACAGCACAAATTGAAACGCCTTCCCTTAGAGAAATCCCAGTCCTGAAAAATAAACTGGTTTTGAGTTCATAAATGTTCAGTGGGAGCCTGATGCTGCAGAAAGTGGAAAAATTTCTTTTCATCCAAAATTTATACTTTTATCAAGGAAAAAAGAAAAGCTTCCATGGAAGCTTTTTTTGGAGGATCCAGTTCCACCAGGTTTGGTTGCTGCAGTGCTCAAAACTCTGCTTATGGAGTATTTTGAGCAAGGAAATGGGGAAAAATTGGTGAAAGTGTTAAGTCATTGGGAAATCCTATGGAAAAAAAATTATCCAGAATGGTTATGGATCAATGTCCCAGTAGAGGGGGTGGGAATTCTGCTGGTTGGCGGCATCTGCACTTGACAACACTTCCCAAACAAAAGGACAGAGGAGCAACCCAAGGATTTATCTGCAAACCATCCCAAAAATCATCTCATTCCAACTCCCTACCATGGGAAGGGATGCATTCCACCATCCCAGGTTGCTCTAAGCCCCATTCTGGAATACTTCCAAGGATGGGGCAGCCACAACTTCTCTGGGAATTCCATTCTAGGGCCTCACCACCCTCAGAGTTAGCTCAGAACAGCTCCTTGGTTATTTTTCAAAGTTCATGGAAAACTAAAATCTCCTGAAGGACAATTCAGCTGGTCAAAGAAAAAAAGAGTTAATGGTAAAATGAGAATGATGAGAGGGCATGGTTAAAAAACAACCAAAGTGCCCCCAAAAGGGTAATTCCCCCCCTCACCAAGAGTGACACTGGTTTGAAAAACTGGCTTAGAGGCAAAGGGACAGTGACAAGGGACACATCAAATGGGAAAAAAAAAGGAATAAAGGACATTGGATTTGCACAAAAATGGAGAAAATCAGTGAGATGAGCAAAAAGCCAGGAGAGGCTCTGGCCAGTAGAGCTGAGGCCAGCAAAGAGTTGAAATACTTTGGGAACAGAAGGAGCTATAATAACCCCAGTATTGATTCCTCCTTGGAAGGGAAATGTGCAAAGCAGGCATTTTCCAGGGATATTTGTTTTGTATTTGGAGGGAAAAGCAGATTTGTTCCTGATTAAAGGGAAGGGATGGTTTACAGGCCGGCATTTAGTGGGGAACATTCCAAATAGCCCCTCTTAAAAAACACTCGACGTGCTAAAAACAGGGATTAACTCTATCCAAGTGTTTTCTAGGATGTGGCCAAGAAGAATCAGGGTTGGTTTTCAAGATCCCAAGGCAGGGAAATCCAAGGGACAAGAGGAAATCTGATGTCATGTCAGTCTGTTAAGGAATGGGAATGACTTGGTTAATTATTGCCTGCCATTGATTCCAGGCAAAATGAGGGAATACCTCACTAGGACTCGATTAATAAGGAATTACAGGAACATGATGCTAATCAGCAGGGGGTTATGGGAAATCGGTCTTGTCAAATTAAGCAGCTTTTATAAACGCAATTAGAAGAGGGAGGATAATTAACGAACTTGCAGAGGGTTGGGATTGAGTTGCTGGGGGAGATGTAGAAATCCAGAAGTTTTGGTTCAAAAAGTGGCATTTGGGAAGTGGGAAGAATGGTGGGAGTTGTATCCTTTCCTGGAACCCCAACCCTTTAGCCACAACATTGACACAGCACAACGATATCCAACTGATATCCATGCTGGCTGCGAGATCCAAAACCTTGGAAAGGTTAATGGTTTTTGACATTCAAGTCCATACTTGATAAAGAAATAAACTCCAAGGTGGCTTCTCAAAATGAAGCAGAAGATGGCCGTGTCTTGTCACCAAAAGGGACAATAGGGACATGTTTTGGTATTGCAGATTTGGTATGGTAGATTTGCACCTAAATAAATTTAGGATAAATTGGCATTGTATTGTCCTCCTCTCCCTGTTGTCCCATCAAGTCCAGAGGAGGTCACTCAGTTGATCAAAGGACTGCAGCTCCTCTGCTCTTCTGGGAGAGCTGGGAATGTCCAGCCTGGAGACAGGAAGGCTCCAAGGACACCTTCCTGTGCCTAAATGGGCCTCAAGAGGGCAGGAGAGGAACTTTGGGCAAGGGATGGAGAGCAGGACAAGGGGGAATGGCTTCCCACTGCCGGATGGAAGAGTTAGATGGGATTTTTGGGAAGGAATTCTTCCCTGTGGGAGTGGTCAGGCCCTGGCACAGGTTTCCCAGAAAAGCTGCAGCTGCATTTCCCATTCCTGGAAATGTTCAAGTCCACGTCGGATGTGGCTTGGATCAACCTGAGATAGTGGAAGTTGTCCCTGCCCAGGAGGTGGAACTGGTTGATTTTTAAGGTCCTTCCAATCCAAACCCTGATTCCATGATTCCATGACTCTCTGACTGAGCTTTTGGTGGTGACTGAAGGGGTCACCTCTGTGGTGTTGAGCAATGTCCTTCCCAGCCATCCCAAATGGAAAAGCCTCCTTTCCCCAGGCTGCAGGATGAGCACCTTCCATGAATTTTAACCTCTGAATTTTGGCTGTGGGGAGATGTGGCTGCGGACTGCACTTCCTTCTTGGAATCATGGAACAGTTTGGATTGGAAGGGACTTTAAGGATCATCAACCCCTTGCCATGGCCAGGGACACCAGAATTCCCCTAGAACTGGATGTGACTGCTGGACCACATCCTAAGTGAAGATCCTGATGAGGGAATCAGGAATGCCAGGCTGTGTCCCTGATTTCTGATCGACCTGCTCCATCCCCTCTCCCATTCCCATGCATCTTCCCTTCCCGCACTCCATAAAATGCGTCCTCTCAATTGAGATGCTCTGGTTTATTTGGGCTGCAAAATCTACTTAAACCTTTTTAATTTGTCTTGTTTGGATATGGGCATCATTTGGATTGTGTTTTATGGGCACCCAGATCATTTTCCTTCCTGTAAATCGTCTCTTTAGTTACTGAGGCTTCTGGGAAGTTGTAAATCCTCCCTCCCATCTTTTCCATGGAGTTTACGTTGTTTTACAGCTTCATTAATAGGTTCTCTCCCGGCGAGGTTGATGAAAGTTATTGACCTAATCATAACCTATTAATTATGACAGTAAATCCCACTCTTGGAAATGTTTTACTGAGCAAATGTTACTTGGAAAATCTGCGGGTTAAACTGCAGATCCAAGAACTTTAAATCTCCTGTTCACTGCCCCAGTCATGGAGCTTGGGAGAAGCTTGTGGAGTCCTGCTAGCTTGGGAAAGTTCTCATTTAGGGAGAATTCAATTTTCCTAAATATTGTCTCTAAATGTTTGAATTTAACATGGAAACTCAGGTGCATCCAGTTCTCCTTCTGGCTCTTAGAATAATGGAATCGCTTAGGTAGGAAAAACCCTCAAGTCCAACTGTTGCCTGGCACTGCCAAAGCCACCACTAAACCATGTTCCCAAGTTCCACATCCACATGGCTTTTAAATTCCTCCAGGAACAGTGACTCAACCACCACCCAGATAATCCTTTCATTGAATGGATTATTCCTGATATCCCACCTAAACCTCCCCAGGTGCAAGCTGAGGCCATTTCCTCTTTTCCTTTTGTTTTTTTATTTCCAGAAAGCACAATTCATAAGGAATTTACTAACTTCTATCTGAGGCCCATCATAGGTAGGTTAATATTCCAAGTATCTGCCCAGAGAATCTGTGGACTCCTCATCACTGGAAGTGTTCAAGGCCAGGCTGGATGAGGCTTGGAGCAATTTGGGATAGTGGAAGGTGTCCCTGCCCATGGCAAAGGGATGGAACAAGTTAATCTTTGAGGTCCTTTCCACACAAACCATTCTAAGATTCCATGATTTTCCTCGATCACATCCAGGACAGGTTTTTCATTGGAAGAATCCAGCTCAAAAAAACCCTCAGCATCCCTAAAGCTGCACCAGGATCCCCTAAAACCAGGCAAAGGATGTTTCTCTTCCCTAAATCTCTCCCTTCCAGAGGCAGATCCATCGTTCCTGTTGGAAGTGCTCCTTTAGGATACACTCCCCGTAGCTCAGCTGCTGAGCGAGCAGCTCCCTTCTGCATGCTCAAATCCCTCGGGAAAACCACTTTGCTTATGAGGCAGAGAGAGAAAGGTCTCCCGGGAATCCAAGTGCTTCCATCAGCCTTTCGGAGTAGCCATCCATGGTAGGAACTGTGAGAGGTCCCAGCTGGGCTCCAGGGTCTGGATTAAATAAGCATTAAAAGTTCGGATATGCACAGGGAATTTATTGGAGAGACACACATGGGTATCCATTTATCCAGAGACTTCCACAGGATCCCACCTCTGTGTCCCGATGTGTGCCCACATATTCTGAGTTCATGACCTGAACGTGCAGTTGAAGACAACAAAAATGCTCAAAGAGCTTTTTTCTGCCAGATACCCCAAATTCATGGATGAGCATCCCACTGTGCAAGTGGGGAAGCTGCAAGGATGTGGCTCAGAGGGAGGAAGGGATGGGAGTAAGGGATGGATATTGCTCCAAATCTCATGGCAGGGTCACAGCAGCACTGAGGGTTTGGAAGGAATATTGGGAAGAAATTTTTTCCCTGGGAGGGTGGTGAGGCACAAGAATGGATTTCCCAGAGAAGCTGTGGCTGCCCCACCCCTGGAAGTGTTCAAGGCCAGGTTATATGGGGCTTGGAGCAACCTGGGGTAGTGGAAGCTGTCCTTGCCCATGGCAGGGGATGTGACTGGATGGTCTTTAAGTTCCCTTCCAACCCAAACCCCTCCATGATTTTATGATTCCATGAAGATCAAGAATCAAGAGATAAGAAAGAGAAGACGAGGAAGGAATGCAGAGGAACGTGGTGAGGAGGAAGCAGGAAGCTCCTTTCCAAGGCTGTTTAAAATGGAGTTGAAATGGCTGTTTAAAATGAAACAGGGAAAGACGGAGATGATTTCAAGTATTTTATTGGGATTTTTGGTCATTTTTAAACAGTTTTCAGTTTCCCAGAGTGTTCCAATAATTTTAATATCCTTTTGGAATGACAAACATACATGGACATAACTGTTAAGTTGCACTTGTTTCTTATTGTGTCCCCATTTCTGTTCCTGCCATTCCTTATATAAAAATCAGCTCCTTTTCCACCACTTCCACAATTTTACCTCTTAATTCCCTCTGAAACTTCCAAGAAAATTTCCTTTTGGCCATTGCCTGGTGCGGACGCTGAACGATTTGATTTTTGCTGGAATTGTCCATTGTTTCACATGCTCTGTACCAGTCTCCCAGCACATTCCTGGGAATTTCAGGTCTTTTTCCATGATCGCAGTTTGAATAACTCCACTCACACACTTCTGGAATTTGGGAGCCATGTTGGGATTTACATATAAAGCACAAAGCACTTGGATCAACCCAGAGAAGCCTCCTCGCTTCCAGACGTATTTTCCATGTGTCCAACACAGGGAATAAGACCTTGTCAGGTGCTTAAATGCCAAGAGATGTTTTGGATAAAAAAAATTATGGGGTATGAAGGCCTCGTATATTTTGGTAGTGCTCCATGTCTTTCAGAGCTTTTGTGGAAGACAGGGCGAGGAATATTGGATGCTCCATGGGTGGAATCCCAAAGGGTAAAAATGAAAACAATCAGGCAAGAGTAGCCTGAAGAGTGGAAACAATGCGGATTTCTCTCTCTTGACTCCCAGTTATCCAAATGGCTCATTTTTCCTTGAAAATTGTGTTTATGGAGAAAATGGCCTATTGACAGTCCCAGCTCCCGGCAGGACAATTCTGCATATGGGTGTTGAAATGGAAAATAGCTTTCCTGATGTGCTTGGATAGTTCCCAAAGCTCTGTTTCACTGCTGTAATGGCAGAGATGAGGAGTTTTATTCTTCATCAGGGATCCTAAATTTGGAATAGAAGATCAACCATTGACCTGAAGGAACACCTCAGCAGGAAAGTCAGAATTCCTCATTGTCCCTCTTCCCTGGTTTAATTCCAAAGCAAGGATGGGATTCCTACTGGTCTGCAGGAGTGGGGAAAAGAGAAGCATCCGAGGTTTGGACACCCTCCAAGCAGGAAAAATCAGAGTTTTGGGGGAAATTAACTTCCTTCTGTAATTAGAAATTATTTCCAAACCCAACCTCCAACTCCCTCCCAGTATTCATTAGTCTTTCATTGGTTAAAAATGAAATAAATTTAAATTAATAATTTATATTCACAATAATAGTAGTTCATATCCTCAAATAGACAAATTGCTGGCAAGGTGTTTTAGGAGATGCTACAATTCCATTCTGGGCTTCCTCATCTTTTTTTTCCTCTGGATACCAAGGGATAGAAATGCAGTTCCTGCCTCTGGAATTCTTAAAGCCATGGGATTTGGGGATCCAAAGGGCAGGATTTTGTCCTAGGGTACCACAAATGCCACTAAATATTCAGGACTAGTAATTTTAAAGGATAGAGAGAGGGAAAAGGAAACCCAGTGGGAAAGGATAAGGTCTTCAGGAGAAGGATTCTGGCCTGAGGAATGCGTGGATGGAAAGAGAAGGAGGAAAGAGAAAAGATGGCAGTGAGAGAACAGGTCCAGGGTAACCAAACTGGGTAAAAAGAATCTGCTGAATTCTGCTGTTTTCTGCCCCTGGGCTCAGACCCACACAGCTCATTGCATGTAATTCATCAAAAAAACAAAAACAAAAAACTGGATGGCCCTGGGATGAAGGAAATTCCTGGTGTATCTTTAATTAATCATATCTTCAGCACCTCTGACAGCTCCTCCTGACCCGGCGGGATTTATCCCTCAAACTCCATCCATGCCGAGCAACCCTGGTGGGTGACAAGGAGAGAGCAAGTCACCCGTGGTTTTCCATCCAGCATCCAAGGGGGGCTGAGGATGTGGCTGGAGGTCACGGCTGATCCTGGTGCTGGTGCCACAGAGCTCTGAATTCCCGTCCTGGTGCCGCCGTTCCTCCCCGTGAGGCTCATTCCCTTCCGGAAGCGGGACCGGCCGGCGCAGCCGAGCACCAGAGCTGTCGAGAGATGAAATCAGAGCTGGCCCAGCTTGGGTTGCAGGGATGGCTTTCTGTTCCCATTAATAATTCAGGCATCCCCTGAGGGCGGCAAGATGACATCATATCCCACCCTTTTCCCATCGCCACCCTGCCTTTCCCTTCCCTCTTTCCCATCGTTCCTCTGCATCCAAAGAGTTGGGGACACCTTGGCACCATGTTGTGTTACCACCAAAGACTATGTCTCCTAGAAATAGAATTCCCAATTTGCCAGAGGTTTGGTCTGTTTCAGCCACCCAGGGGAGGAGAATAAACCCTGGGAATAATTTTCGGCCTTCAGCCTTTCCCTGGGGAGTTTGGTCATTCCAGGATGGTTTTACTGAGTTGGTGAGAGCAGCTTGGTGTCATCTCTTTTTGGGAAGGATTGTAGGGAAAAAATGGAGAAAAGTCCTAGAAAAATTCTGAGCAGAAAAAAGGCCTGAGTTTCACAGACAATTGGCAAAGAAGGATCCTGCAGTGTGGAATAATGCTGGAATTTTTTCCTGCTGGTTCACAGTGGTAATACAGGTTGTGGCTGTGGCTGTGGAAGTGGAGATTGTCACTGTGAGCGTGACACCTGTCACCACTGAAGGAATCCTTTCCTTCAGGGCCTCCTTTTCTTCAGTCCTAGAGCTCAGCCATTCGTGCAACCAAACCTGAGGCTTTTTTGTGAGCATCCCCACATGGCCCCTCTTCCACAGTGAAATTCATCACCTTTGGTGTCCAAGGCTACCCATGTGGTGGTATGGCAGTATTGGAGGGAGGCAGGTGTTGGAAAATATCTTGGAAGGATCCAGAGAAACCAAAAGATCATGGAAACATAGAATGGGTTAAGTTGGAAGGGACTTTAGGAGTTGCCTAATTCCAACTCTCTCCATGAACAGGGGACCTTCTACTAGACCAGGAGTCCCCTTTAGCCCGGTCTTGGACACCTCTTTAGATGTATAAATATTTTCTGAATACTTTTCCAGAAACACAACAAGGAGGGAACAACAGCTTTTCTGGGAGGAGGCCAAAAGTCTTCCTGTGTGTGACTTGTGGAACCCTTCCTGCACTTTTTGGGACACACAGATAAGTTCTATGCTCCTTTTTTTTTTGCTCTCTGCAAAGTGCATTTTTCATCTGGAATCATTCCTGGGGATCTTCGGGATCAACCAGGGTCAGTTCAGCCCCACCGTAACCACCCCACAGAAATTTCAACCTAAGGCATTGTGTTACTTACTTAGAAATTCCCAGCAACTGGATTTGCCCCAGGAGATGGACCTGAAGGATGGATTTGAGCCGACTCCACCATGAGCATGGGGTGTGCTCATCCCCATGTATCCAAATCATCCATGGTTGAAAGGTGATGGGGACTTCAGTTGCTGCAATGTCTCTATTTGTATCTTAAAAACATGGATGGGGAATTTCTCTGGATTTGCAAAAGAGTTTGGAACTTCCAATTAACATCTTCATCCCTTCCTTCCCCAAATTCCTTTCTTTGAAGTTTTATTAAGCGAAAAAGGACTTTTCTGGACTTCTGCCATGACGCGTCTCTACGCCTCTTTCAGCACAGCCCAGAGGAATTCCCTGCAGACTCCAAACCAGCTGAACATCCCTAATCTCCTCTTATCCCATGTTATTCCCCTCCTGAGTGTCTCCTGGTTTGGAATCAGGCCCTGCATGGTTCATTTTTCCCCGCTTAATTTCTCGGCCTCCTCTTTTTCCTCAAGGATTCTGAGTGTTAACACAAAGAGACTCCGGCTGAGCTGTCTGATTTATCCATCTCCTCACCTTGACTTTATTTCCTGGTCGCAATTCCAAGCGCTAATGTTACATTCCTGGTTTAAGTGTCTGATTTATCCACCCTCACCTCCCCCATTACTTCATGGTACAGGTTTGAAATGTTAATTTTAATAATAAAAGTTTTACACCCCCTGTGCTTTCCGTGCTAACACGGGGACATTATTCCTAGGACGAGGGTTTTAAAAGCTAATGTCCTAATGCTGCTTTAATTGTGGGATTTATTCCTGCTAAGGCAGCTCCTGGAAGCGTGTGGGGGTAGGAGGAAATCCGTGGCTGGCGGCAATGTCTCTCCTGGTGTTTGGTGGGAAGAGCAGATTCCTGAATCCAAGCTGAAGAGGGAAAAGGGATGATTTTCCCAAGAAGGTATCCAAGGCTTCAAAAAGGGTGATGATGCATTTAATGCAAGAGTGGTCTAATGGGGGAAAACAGAATCATGGGATTATAGGATCATTTAGTCCAGCTGTTAAGCCAGCACTGCCAAGGCCACCACTAAACCATGTCCACAAGTGCCACATTTATGTCTTTTAAATCCCTTCAGGGATGGTGACTCCAATACTGCTCTGGGCAGCTGTTTCAAGGCTGGACAACTCTTTCCATGAAGACATTTTCCCAGTATCCAATGTAAACCTCCCCTGGTGAAACTTGAAGCTGTCTCCTCTTGTCCCATCCCTTGTTCCATAGGAGCAGAGCCCCAACCCTTCCTGTCAGGGACTTGCAGAGAGTCAAAAGGTCCCTCCTGATCTTCCTCTCCTCCAGCTGAGCCCCCCCTGTCTCCCTCAGCCCCTCCTGGCTCTCCAGACCCTTCCCAGACTCTGTTCCTTTCCCTGAGCACATTCCAACCCCTCAATGTCATTGTTGTGAGGAGCCAAAACTGATCCCAGAATCTGAGGTCTCAGTGAAGCCCAGATGGTGCAGATCCAACTTCTCCTGAGTCTCTCTTGATCTCTTCCAGGGGAACGCAGCTCCAAGAACCCGGCAAAGCTCCAAACTGGAGTGGGGATGTGGTTTAGGATGTGGCAAGGCAGCCCATCCCAGCTGGAGATACGGAAAACACTTGGGAACTGGAGGGTCTTTCCCAAATCTGCCACTGTTAGGTTTATGGTCTTTCCCAAATCTGCCACTGTTAGGTTTATGGGATGGAGGGAGGGTCTGGTCTCCATGGGCAGCACCACAGCAAAGGTGGGACCAGCACAGTCAGGCAGTGCTGGAAATTTCTGGTCTCCCTGTGGCATAGGTGGGATGAGTGGAACCAAAATTCCTGGATGTTCTGTACCCCCTGAACATCAAGACAGGAAATCTGAGGCCAAGGAGAAACTCCACATCCTGTTGAGCTGTTGAGTTGTGCATCAATATCCATCTTTCTGGACTGACAGCCCTGCTGCAGAATGGGATAAAGGTTAGGGTTACATTAGATGGGATTTTAGGGAAACGTTTTTCATCCAGAGGGTGCCTGGGCACTGGAACAGGCTCCACAAGGAAGTGGTCACAGCTCCAAGCCCAGCAGAACTCAGAAAGCCTTTGGCTCTCAGGCACATGTTGGGATTTTTTGGGTGTCCTGTGCAGGGCCAGGAGTTGGACTCAGATCCTTCCAGCTCAGGACATTCCATGAAATACGTGGTTGAAGGTGCAGCTGGGCCAAAGCATGGAGTAGCTGGGCTGGGGATTGGGATCAGCACTGGAGGTGTTGGTCAGTGACAGCAAGATTCGCTCACCTTTAGTGGCTTGACCCAACGATCTTCTCCGGAACTGCTGCCGAGGATGATTGGATTGCTCTGACAGGAACTGGGAAGCTGCTGATGCAGGGAACAAAGGTCCTGAAGCTGCAGTGGCAGCAAAACGCCATCCTGATGTGTCACAGGGACAGCCCCGGCGGCAAGGAGAGCTCCTGCCTCCCCATTGTCACCCAATGGTCAGGCTGAGGACGACCTTCCTGTGCCTCCAAACCAAGCCTGGATTTTAATTCCATCAAGGAGAATGCAGACTTTTAGTCTGGCCTGGGAGGGGGGGGTGAACTTGTACACCTGTGGCGTTTTTGGGAATTCAACTTGACCTGACACCCTCAGCCATGAGAGAAGGTGTGGTGTCCACTGTTCCACTCCTTTTCTGCTCATTGGATGCTGGGGACAACACTGAGCCACCTGGATGTGACCTGAGTGTGTCACCTGCTTCCAAGACCTTACCTGGCCTCATTTATTTGCTGCTGTGGGGACAGAAAGTGCATGAGGCCGCAGAGGGGGGGGTGACAGGAGTGCAGGTGTCTGAGCATCTGCAGATGTGACACCACAAAAAAGGGGTTGTGCCAATTTCTAGGTGGCACAGCTGGACCCCATGCCCAAGCCCCCACCTGGGCACCAATAAATTAATTAATGAAAATTAAGCCACAGCTCTTTGCCTTCTGGTGACCTCTGCGTGTTTGCTGTCAGCTTTCTTATGGATCCGATTTCCCTTTTTCTTTGTTTTCCCTTGGATTAAGAAATTCTCCCATTACAGAAGTCACTTAATGTGGAGGGAAAGAAAGTGAAAATTCAATTGAATAAACAGCGAGGGCACTTTTGTTTTGCTATCTGTAAAAGAAGGAAGAGCCCAAGCAGCAGAAATTAATGTTCAATTGAATAAATACCAATAACACTCCTTCTTTTTGGCTCCTCCAGCTTATGGTGCAAAGATAGTGAAAATTCAATTGGATTTTAATAACAACGTGCCCCATTCCCAAAAATACAACCAAAAGGTGAGAAAGGGACCCTGACTTAAAATCAATGATAGAAAAGATAGGCGACATCATCAAAATTATATTAGCCTTAATAGTCAATCAATTAATGCAATCTCCCAGTTATTTAAAAAAATAAAAAGCCTGTGGAGGGTTGGTTTTTTATTTTTTTTTGCTTTCCTGATGAAGTTTTCTGGTGGGATCTGAAAGCTTTTTGTCCCACCTTCCCTGCCCACCATTAGGGGCCGTTTATCGAAGTGACAGTTCCTTTATCTGGGAAGGAGGGGGTGAAAAGGAAGAGTGCTGAGGCCACTGGGAATGAAATGTTGCCGAGATATGAATTTTGATAGGTCGTCAATACCCTCTGTCCCTTCCAATTAAAAAAGAGCAGCAGCCACCGAGGGCAGATGGGCAACATTTCAGAGCCCATAAAATCAAACGGGGCGATAGAGGAGAGTCCAGCTGGACTCCAATCTCCTCGCCCTCTTTCCCTTCTGGAATGGGGTGGTTTATCTTAACACTTTGCCTGCTGGATTACTTTTCTTCTGGCTTGATGTTCTTTACCACTGAAAACTCATTGGATGAGGTTTTGGGTGTACATGGACCTGTCCCTGAGATCTCCATGAGGCACCAACGTGTCCATGAAGGGACAATCAATGTGGCTGGCACCTGCCCTTGTCTGAATCCATTTGCCAGGAGATGCTTTGGAAGGGTGGGATTGTTTAGGTTGGAAAATCCCTCCAAGGTCAGAGGGCACAGCCCTCCCTCAGCACTGCCAAGGCCACTGCCAAACATTGTCCCCAAGTGTCACATGCACATGGCTTTTAAATATCTGCAGGGATGGTGACTCCCATGCTGTTCCTGTGCTCAACCACCTTTCCCATGAAGGAATTTTTCCAGTATCCAACCTAAACTTCCTGTGGTGAAACTTGAGGCTGTTCCCTCTCCTCCTGTCCCTTGTTCCCCGGGAGCAGAGCCTGTCAGGGAGTTGTGGAGGGCCAGGAGGTCCCCCCTGAGCCTCCTTTTCTCCAGGCTGAGCCTCCCCAGTTCCTTCAGCTGCTCCTGGTGCTCCAGACCCTTCCTCATCTCCATCCCCTTTCCTGGACACGCTCCAGCTCCTCAATGTCTCATTGCGAGGGACCCACAAGTGACCCCAGGACTGGAGGTGCCCCAGCAGTGCCAGCACAGAGGGACAATCACTGCTCTGGTCCTGCTTGGTCACTTTTCAGGCTGGTGGGGTCATCCAGCAATGGGTCAAGCAAACGGCCAGAGGTTGTGTAACCGTGCTTATGCCACCTTGTCCCTTCCAGCCCTCTGGATCCACCCTCTCCTTGGGCTGCTCCTCAAGTCCTCCTCTCCCAGGAGAAACCCAATCTGGCCTCCTCAGTGTCACCTGAAAGCGGGGATCTGCTTTCAGCCCCATCCCCGTTCCCGACAGCGGCGCGGACTAAGTGGCTCTGTCGCCCCGCGGAAAACCTCAGCAGGATTCCTGGCTCCAAGGGAGCTGCACCCGGAGAAGCACCTGGATAACCACAGAGGAGGGTTAACTCTTTGGGATCCTCCCTGCCAGGTTCCAAGAGGAAAAGGAGATGTGGTAAAATCAGTTGGAAGAATGGTGAAAAGTGGGAGGGAAATCCCCACGGATCAGAACATTCCAGGTGTCAGGGGGCAAAGGAAAGGGAAGGACACCTCAGAACCAAAGATGGAGGCCCAAGAGGTTTTCATAGAGTGAGAACAACAAGGAAATTCAATTTAATTTTAGCAGAAGACACTCAAGGTAAGGAGGTGAAGGGATTATCATCTCTCAGTTGGTTCCAGAGCACGACTGACTCCAGCTGTTTCAAGAAAGACCCTGCGAAGTGAAATTCCTCTTTCATGGATTCCTGAGGATTTCTTCTTTTCTTGGAGCAGAACAAGCATTGCATGCCTTCATTCAAGGAATCCAATTAATCCAGTACTGAAAGTGTGACTTGAGCAGGGAAACCAAAGCAGGATTTGAACCCATTTTGCAGGTGAGACAGGAGCCTCAACCAGGATCCACTTCAAAATGGGATGCAAATGGAATTGATGAATCTTTGTGAAGTCACAAACCAGCTCACCTGGACGTCTGCAAGGGACTAAAGTGTCTCTGCCACTCCCTCCATGCCATGCCCAGGGTCACTGACACACAGGTCCACCAGCCTTTGGAATCTGAATTCCTGATCCCAAGGAGAAAAACAAGAGGTCTCTGTACAGCTCTGGATTCCAGAAGGTCATAGAATACAATAATGGAGTGGAATTATTTTGGTTGGGAAAGACCTCCAAGATCTTCAAGTCCAACCTGTGACTGATCCCCACCTTGTCACCAGCCCACAGCACTGAGTGCCACATTCCTTGGACTCCTCCATGGATGGGGACTCCAACACCTCCCTGGGCCCATTCCAATCCTTGACCATGCTTTCCGTGAAGAAATTAATCTGGTGTCCATCCTGAACCTCTCCTGGCACAACTTGAGGCTGTTTCCTCTCATCCTGTCCCTTGTTCCCTGGGAGCAGAGCCTGACCCACCCCTGGCTGTCCCCTCCTGTCAGGGGACAGAGCCAGAATGTCCCCCCTGAGCCTCCTTTTTTCCAGGCTGATCTCCCCCAGATCCCTCAGCCACTCCTGGTGCTCCAGACCCTTTCCCAGTTTTGTTCCCTTCTCCGGACATGTTCCAGCCCCTCGTCATGAGGAGTCCAAAACTGATCCCAGAATTTGTGGTCCCTCAGCACTGCCAGCACTGGGGGATGATCCCTTCCCTGGTCCCCCTGCCCATGCTATTTTTGGAACAAAAATGACAGAAAATGGACATGATTATCCCAAGGAGTTTATTTCAGGTATATAGAATTCAATCTCCATATCCACCCAGTCCTGGGAAAGAACAAAAAGCTGTCACTCACATCTTGTCAGGGACAATCTGGACAAGCTGCCAAGATCCATGGAAGACCCTTCACTGTCACTTCCCCTGCTTGAGGATTTGAGGTGGTTTCTAAGCTTGATGGTCCAAACTCCTCCAAGACCCCCTTCAGTATCCAAATTTATGTTTTTGGTGCTCCCAAAGTATGGTGGGTGTGGCTGGAAATTCCAGGGAGGGCACACTTGGGGTGGGTGGATCTGGAGCAACTGGGTTTGATGGGAAGTTTCATTATGCTTCCAGTTTGAGTGAGATGGTGGCTTCTGGGATGATGACAGCAGGAATGGACATCTAGGAGTGCCCATCTTACATGTCCGAGTGATCTGAAGCATCCCAAAAATTCCCATCTCATTTGTCTGCTAAACTGGACTTTCTGAGGGATGTGCTGGTTTCCAACAACTGGATTTCCAGCTGGATAACAGTAAATCCAGGGTGCAGAGCTCAGCTGGAACCCATGCCAGGATTCACCTTAAAACAGAGAATGGGGTGTGATGAGGTTTGGGAGCTTCAAGAATTCCCATATCCCACAGACTGGGAATAACTGAGGCTCCCAGGTGGAATCTGGAAGGGGAAGAACAAATCAAAAGCAGCAAGAAAATGTTGGCAGCAAGTGGATTTTTTTCCATGGAGGATTTGTTTTGGTCACAGAATTATATTGTGGATATTCCTGGATATTTTTAGCCGGAGTGTGATGCAGGTGTGGGGTTAGGAAAGCTCAGGATGCTGCAGTGCTCATCCTGCAGCCTTTCCCAACCCAAATACTCCGAGGATAAGAGGGAAAACAAAGATGTGCCTTGGCTTTGGGCCTGGAAATGAGGAAGGGAATTAACTTGGATGTGCTGGAGGCGGGGGCTGGCACAGGGAATTTTGTTAAGTAGTTAATGGACACAGAATTTGGTCAGCTCCATGGCACCGGCTCCTGCTAACTCAGGGATTTTAGGAGCCCTGTGGGATGCAGGCTTGGATAGGAGTGCTCTGAAAGGAGACACCCTCTGGATGGGCACCGGCATGGGTGTGGGGAAAACCTGGCTGCTGGAGGGAGCAGAGTCCCCTCGCTGGGAATTCTGTCTTGCTCATGGCAGCATCCTTGCTCCACAAACTCCTCCATCCTGCAGCATCCTTGGCTGGCATCCCTTTTCCTTTAGTCTGGGAATGCTAATGAGGTCACAGCCCTTGGTGGGGAGCTGATAACGAGCGTGAAATTCCTTGGATCCCGACTCAGCAGAGCTTGGTGTCACTGGGAGAGCCACACAGTTCAAGGAAAACCCCGTTTGTGGCCAAGATTTTTAAGGATTCCCCCGTCCTGCTTTGCCCTCCCTCCTTATCTCTCTGTGCCCTGAAATTCCCAACATGGAGCAGCCGGGGAATAACTTCCCCGGTTTGGTCTCCCAGGCTCTGCTGGAGGCTAAGTGAGGTTAACAGCCGAACATGTTGGGAATTATTGAGGGAAGAGACCTGGGAAAAAGCTCCGTCCCTGATCTGATGGTGATAAACGATTGGAGCTGGGATATCTGATTCCTTCTCTCCGGTGGTCCCTGCAGGAGCAGCTTCCAGGCGAGCGTGTCGGCCGTTCATTAAAGGAAAAACGGCGAAGATTATCCCTAATATCTTGAAGATTAGTTGGATAAATACACGCTGAAATGTGCAGGTCCTGGGGCTGCTGGGAAACCCTCCGGCTTCATTGACTGAGTTTATCCAATTTGCATCCACTGGCATTCCCAAGGCTGCTCGGTGGTGCTCGGATGTGTTTGTAAACACAGCAGGGATGCACTTAAGGCACATCCTCAGGACTCCTTTTGGGATTAGAAAATGTTATTTGTGAGCAGAAATGTAAAGTCGTTTTCTAAACGATTCCCAGAAAAGTCTGAGGGAGATTGGGAATGACACAGATGAGTGCGTGAATCCTGGAATTGCAAAACATCCTGGATGGAAGGGACTCACAAGGATCAGCGAGTCCCACGCTGGGCAGCCCAAAAAGTCCCATCCTGTGCCTGAGAGTGTTTTCCAAACATTCCTGGAGCTCTGGCAGCCTTAGGGCTGTGATGATTCCCTGGGGATCCTGTTCCTGAGCCCAGCCTCTGCAGGAAGAATCTTTTCCTGATATCCAACATAAACCTCCCCTGACAGAGCTCTGGCTGCTTCCTCAAAGTTATCCAGGATGGTCGTTCATGGAAATCCTCACCAGGATGACTTTGAGATGCTTGAAGATACTGGAATGCTTAACCCTCCTCCCCCCCAAAAAACCCAACCAACAACAACAAAAAAACCCCAATAACAAAACCAACCAAACAAACAAAAACAAACAAAAAAACCCCAAACCTCAAAAAAACCCAAACAACACCCCTCTCCTGAAAAAAAAACCACAAAAAACCAAAAAAAAACCCCACCAAAAACCAAAGCAGGACTGGAAGAGTCTTTCCTGTGAAAATTACAATCTAAAATCCTCAGGATTTCTTTCTTAAATTGAACATTCCTTTTTTTTTTTTTTTTTTTTTTTTTTTTGCTTCCCAAGTACAAAAAAAATTCCTCAAAGCTGCCCATTTTTTTAGGAGAGGAGTCAGTGGACTAGAGATTTTCAGAGGTCCCACCAATCTAAATCCTTGCAGGGAATGTGAGCAGGAAGTTTTGCTGCAGAGCAGCTTTGGGAAAGACAGGAATTCCCATTCCCAAGGGTCAAAAGTTGTTTTATTCCCATTTAAAAAGCAGCAGCAGAAACAATGCAAATCCTGATGTTTTATTGCATTGACCCAAATGTCACCTCTGGATTCTCTTCCCTTAAACTTGAAAGCCAAAGTCACATTTTAAGTCCAAAACAGAGGAAAAAATTCCAAACTATGCTGGAAAGGAACCAAAGCTTGGATCCACCATTTTGCTGTGCAAGGAGGAACCTGGAAAAGCTCCAACCCTCGTTCCATCCTTTAGCTTGGATTGCTGTGGGAAAGGGGTGGGAGCACATCCACCTTGGTCTGGGCTCACCTGGATTTGGGATGTGATGTCCAGAACCCACCAAAGCAAGACATTTTGTCCCCTCTCCATCCCCTTCATCCTAAAAGAATGTCCCTGGGAGAAGGGGGCATTGTTACTAAATGCTGGAGAATCCATGGAATTAAAAAAAAAATTCCTCAAACAATGGGATTAGCTTTTTGAATTATCATTTTAAAGGCCCCTTCTCAATTTTTTTTTCCCATTTTTTGGCTCTTCCTGCCTGATCCCCTTGGAAGTGGGGCTGGAATGGCGGGAAAACCCCATTCCAGGAGAACAGCAGGAATCTGGGATGACCCCACATCCTTGTGGAGCTCAAGGCAGTGACTCTGTTGTCATTTGACCCTTCTGGGTGAGGATGAAGTATCCTAAAAATCCAGGAGAAACCATGGAAAGAGGAATTTTATCCCAACCTACCCTGTCTTTAAACCCATCTTCCCCAGGACATTTAAATATCCCAAAATTACAGCAACACATTGATGGATTTCTACCAAATCCAGGAAAAGGAGTGGGAATTGCAGGGAAGGAAATTATTTTTCTGCCAAGTTTGGAAAAAAAAAAAAAAAAGAGGGATTTGGGACAGAAGAAGGAGAATCCAAGGGCACTCAGAGGGCGCTTGGAGACATCCCAGGTGCAGGGAGGATCCAGGGGCCTCCAGGGAATCAAAATTGCTCCTGTGCAGGCACAAAAAAAATCCAGGAAAACAAAACAAATCCACCTTTCCACAGCAGAAATTTCCACTGGAGCAGGCAGGGCTGGAGTTAATAGGAAGGAAAAAAACCAGAAATAAGGAAAAAACCCAAAAGAAGGAAAAAACCAGGAATGTTCATGTGAAATAAGGCAGCTTTTAACCTTTTTTTGGCCCCTATTCCTCCTTTTTTTTTTTTTTTTTTTTTTTAATTTTTCTCTCCTCAGTTTTCCTCCTGCAGAACAAACAGGGATGGCTGGAAAACAAAGGGTTTGGAATTTATTTATTTATTTATCCATTAATTTATTTATTTTCCCCTACCTCTGCATTCAGCTGGAGGTGGGAATGCTCCGTGTCTGTGTGGGATGAAATCCAGGCCGGGCGTGCGGAATTCAGCCGCCCTCAGCAGGAAAGAAGAGCGGGAGCAGCAGCAGAGGGATCGAAAGGAGATGGGAAAAGAAAGGAATTCCACACTCCACCTCCAATTCCCGCTGCGGAATTCCAGCCCTGGGCCCTACTGCAGCCCCAGGGATCTCTGCCAAATTCCACAGATCCATCCTGCCTTGGGATGAGATAAAAAAAGATGCGGAATAAAAATCCAGGCTGAAGTCAGGGTGTTCAATATTTTATGATTTTTTTTTTCGTAGAGGAATCATAAAATCATGGAATAATTTGGGTTGGAAGGGGGTTAAAGATCATCTGGTTCCTGTCGGGAGCAGGGACAACTCTCACTATCCCAGGTTGATCCAACTTGGCCTTGGACACCTCCAGGGATGGGGAAGTCACAGCTTCTCTGGGAATTCCATTCCAGGGCCTCACTACCCTGACAGGGAAGAACTTTTCCCAATATCCCATCAAAATCTACCTTCCATCAGCTTTTTGGCTTCAAACTCAGCTTCTGGAATCTTGGGATCTTCCTTGTGTTTACCAGACTTCCTGCCTCTGTTGTTTACTTCCCAGACAGCAGCAAAAACTGCCAGCAAGATGGGATGAGAAATTTTGGGATTGCAGGGCTTTCCTGCAATTTTTACCCTAATATCCTTTTTTTTTTTTTTTCCTGGTGGATTGGATGATCCTGTGCCAGAACTGCCAGACCCAATTCCCTTTTTCTTATTTATTTTTGTCTTCTGACCTCTCTTCACAGAGCCAAAAATTCACTTTTCCAAGCACAGTTTCCATCCCTGCCCTTGCTTTTCCAACCCTGAATTCGGATGAATTCCTGGCATTTGCATCCAGAAAATAAAGAGAAACAGGGAAACTGAGGCTGGGCTGGGAACATCTGGGAATCTCTGCAGCTGGGAACCCACAGCACGGGCAGGGATCCTTGGTTTTGGCTCATCCATGGTTTTGGCTCATCCATGGTTTTGGCTCATCCAGAATATCCCTGGAGATCTGTCCCAGCTCAGCCTCTCACCCTCCCTTCCCATGGATTCATTTCCCTCCTTAATTTTAAATTTGGGAGCTGCTCCTTTATTTTAAGCAGCTTTTTCTGCTGCTGCTCCTCAGTCAGATCCCAAGATTTTGCCTGGCCCTTGTCTCTCCATCCCCTAAATCCCTCTCAGGTACCTTTTCCTCCCCTGGAGCAAAACCTGGGAATATCTTGCAGTTCGGGACGATGTATTTTAGCCCCAGCCCTGTGCTATTGGAAGCTGTGCCTTTGGGATAATTGGGACAATCCTACAAAATGCTGGTCAACACTTTCTAGAGAGTGGAATTTTCAATAGCAAAACATCTCCTCATCCCCCCAAAAAAAAAAAAAAATCGGGATCAAGTTGATTGTGGAATTTTTTAGGGGGTTTTGCTTTTGGGGATTAAAAATATTGAAAATATTGGAATGAATTGTTTCAAGTGTGCCACAGCAAAATATTTTGTAATTCCAGGGGAAAAGTTCCTGCTGCTCTATCTGATTTTTCCCAGTGTTCAGAGTTAAATGTTGGATTTGGTAATTTATTGGATTAGGAAGTTGAGATTCCTACTGTGTTTTGTTGCTTGGGAGAGGGAATATTTTGATTTGACTGAATTAAAGCAGTGTAACATCAGATGAGAATTTTCCAGGTGGGTTTTGTTTTGGAGGACAAATCCCAAATTCTTCCCTGTATTTTTTGGTGTTGGAATTCCAACCCCATTTCCAGGCATCAGGATTTTCAGGCAGAGGAAAATGTCATTTGCCAGCAAAACGATGGGCTGCACACTTAAACAATGGCTCCAAAAATGATTTCAGGTTTCTGTGAGGGTTTTCCCACTTTTATTCTAACAGGATTTTTTTTAGGATTTTTTTTCCCCTTGTTCACTTAGGGATAGGAAAATAATGCCATAAAATAATCACATGGAAATGTGATTTATAATAATTGAATGGGTTAATTGGGTAGAAACACATCCCTGCTTCTTGGGAATCTCAGCTGGATCCTATAGTTGCTGTCCTGGGCATCTTGGACACCAAAATTCCTGGGTAGAAGTAAAAGGACTTCACATTCCAGAGGGTTTGGAATTGTTCTGCCTTGCAAAAAGGAATTAATCCTTTCATGTTCCTTCAGAGGAGATGTCAGGATTTTTTTGGTTTTTTCCCCTAATATTATCTAAATTCCAGCAGTTTTCCAGAGGTTTGCTGGTTATCCCTGCTTGTGCTAAAGGAGAATTTGGGAGGCACAGTCAGAAACCAGCCCAGAACTCCACAAGAAAATAAAATCTCCCGGGATTCTGTCCCTAAAAGAGCTGGAGCTGAAGGAAGAGAGCACCTTCAGGATGTGTCCCTCTCTCCATGCTCTTATCCCAATGTCCTCTGGAGCCAAACCCGCTGAGGGAATGGAAAATAAGAGCCAGACCCTGCCTCAATTCCCAGGAATCGATTGGCACTGGCATTATTTCCCTCCTTGGCAGAACAAATCCGATGGCTCTTCCCGGGATTGTCACAGAAAGTCCCCAAATGCAGATGGGAGAAGGATGCTATGGATTCAATAAAATGAGCCCCCAAATCAAGATATTCTTTGAATGTTGATCATAAAATCCTTTGGAAAATCTGGTTCCAGTGAAATATCAAACCCCAGAACTTTGCTTTTTTGGAGGAGGGAGAACCTGCATTTATTTTTAAGGCAGGGATAATTTTATTATTTCAGTGCAGGGCGTGGAGCAGGATTTTTACCACCTTCCTTCCTTAAAAATGAGGAAGAGACAAAGATTTAGGACAGATTTTCCTTTTACCTGTGATGCTCGAGATTTATGCCAGGTTTTCATGTACATATCTGTTATCCAGGGTTTGGGGATGTGTGGAATAAGAAAATCAGGATTTCTCTGCAGGAATTGTGTATTTTTATTAAAGGCTTATTTTGTCTCCCAAATTCCCTTCCTGTGACAGCAGAATTTAAAGGGAAGAGTTTTCCTGGCAGTGAATCCCCATTTCTATGAGTGTGGCTTTGACGGAACTGGGGAGTGATTCCCAATTTCCAGCCACTTCTCCTTCCTTTTTCCCCAGCCACGAAATATTCGATGATCTAAGGCAAAGGGAGAGGCTGGATATCAGCATGCCATTCCCAAATATCCCTCCTGGACCGGTGAGAGGCGCCCAGCTGCGCTGGGGGAAAATCGGGAACGAATCCATCAATGTCAGCGCTTTCCCATCCCTATAAATAAAGGGATCCGGCTCAGCCCCAGCCCAGCCCCCTCTCTCCCGCTCCCTTTCCCTCTGGATGTGCCCCTGGAATGCCGAGGGAGCCGGAATTTCAAATCACCGCTCCTATTAAATCAAGTTTATTGCACTCAGCGGCTCCGGAGCGCTCCCGTCTCCTCCAAACCCCACATTATCCCTTTAAGATCCCAACTCCATCCTAAGTTTTACTTAAGGATGGAGCAGGCAAAGCTTTTTCCAGGTGTTTTCCAGCCTCTTTTCCAGCCCTGCTTCCCTGTTGATGCGCTGATCAATTACTCATCAAATCTTAATGAGCGCTTTAACTCAACTGTGGCATCTTAATCAGAGCCTTTGACTGCCAAGTGTCAGCTCCATCGACTCGGGAGAGCTGGGACAAATGATCCCGATCGACTGGAATGGGCTCTTCCCGGCTTGGGGAGAGCCTTTCCGCGAGCCTCATCTGCCGTCTAGCGGCTGCACGGGAAGAGGACGAGCGGAGAGGGAATTTCGAGGGTGGAATTTCGAGGGATGTGGGGTGGGATGTGGGATGTGGGATGTGGGATCCTCTCCCGCTTGGTTCCCGATTAGGAGCGGATTTGCGGTGAGTTTTCCTTATGGGAAACGCCGCGTGTTTGTGTGGGTGGGTGTGGAGGATCCTGCCAGGATCCATAGGGTGGCAAATCTGTCCCTGTGGGGCTGGGGGATCCCAGGAAACCAGGAATCTCGGGACAGGAGCTGCCTGAGACTGGGAGCACAAGGCAGGGCTGGATATATGGAAACAGGGAATTCTCTGTGGATGCTCTGGGACCTCATCCCCCGGCAGAGTCCAGCCTGCCTTGGGACAGTCCCCACAGGCCGTGCAAACCTTTCCTGGGATTTTTTTTAGCCTGTTCTTTTTTTTTTTTCTTTTTCTTTTTTCCCTCAGTAGCATCTGTTGGAAAAGCTGCTTAAAGGAACAACAAAGAAAAAGCTGACACAGACCTGAGCTGGAGAGAGGGAGCAGGTCAGGATTGCTGGAATCCTCAGGGATGTTTGCATCCGAGCTTTTATCGTGTTCTAACAAGCACTGTGCCCTCCAGACACCTCTCTACAAAGCCGGGGACCATTTTTTGGGGGACAGGGACAACCAGGCAGCAGATCCAGGTCACCCAGAGCTGCTGGGAGCATCCCCTATAACCGGGAAGCTGCAGGATGTGCTGGCTCCCTGCCTGACCCTCTTCCTTGGATCTGAAATCAGCTGAGGGCAAAAAGACTTTGGAGCAGGTATTCCAGTTCAGTGCCAACGAGCAGGAGGGGCGTCTGGGATTCTGGGGGATGTAATGCCTGGAAGAAGGATTTATTATTATTTTTTAAGGCTGAGATGATCCCTGTGGGATGTTCTGGGGAGATCACAGGGCGAGGCAGCTGCTGCTTCAATCCAGAGGGGTTTATGGGATTGGGACAGCACCGTATGGACACCCTTGTGTTCTGTCTGAAGCCAGGACAGCCCTGCAGGAGGCTTATTTTTGTTTGTAGAGGTGTTCCTGACCCAATTCCCAAACATTCCCCACTCCCTTTGCCTTCCCAAGCATCCAAGAGAGGCTCAAGGATTGAAGTAATCCGTAGGAATTTTCCTTTTCCACCCACCAGGGTCACTAAGCATCCCTAGGAAGGTGGAACAATTTTTTCCTCACTGGTTTCAACCATCCCATGGGATTTTTTCCTTGACTGAGGCTGGCAAGGATGTGGGATGGTGATTTGGAAGGAGGAAAAAGAAGGAAAACCAGGATCCATTTTGGATGCAGACAGGGAGTTGTAGGTGATGAGAATGATGTGAACTTGGGGCAGATCACCAGCACCAGGGTCTGAGCATTCCAGACCCTGGGAATTTTCCCTGTGGAGCATCTCTAGAGCTCAAAGATCCATTTGAACAAAGAAGGGGAAACAGAAAGATTTAAAACAATTCAAATTACCAAAAACCAAACACTTTCTATAGCCTTGTTGGTCTAGTCACCTGCCAAAAAACTTTGGGAAAGGGGAGTCAGGCAGAGGAGATCCTGCCTGGAGCTGACACAGAAGGGAAAAAATCCCTTTGGATGCCTTGGGCTGGGGCTTTCTCGATTTAACGAGATTAAAGCAGTTCTGCTTTGCTGACTCAGATTTCCAACTCCCAAATCCAAAGGTCTCGAACTCCCGTTAAAACCAGTTTTAAGTGGACGAGGAAATGATGTCAAAGGGCCAAAGGCAACGTGGCCAATCCTGAGACTAATCCATGGCCTTACAACATCACTGCTTTATGAGAGAGATTCCCAAAGTCATGGAATGATTCAGGTTGGAAGGGGCTTTTAGGATCATCTCATTCCAACTCCCTGCCATGAGCAGGGACAGCTTCCACTATCCCAGGCTGCTCCAAGCCTCATCCAGCCTGGCCTGGGACACTTCCAGGGATGGAGCAGCCACAGCTTCTCTGGGAAACCTGTGCCAGGGCCTCACTGACCTCAGAGCAAAGGATTTATTCCCAATTTCCCATCTAACCCTTCCCTCTGGAAGTCTGAAGCCATTTTCCCTTGTCCTGTCACTCCATTCCCTCTCCAAAGTCTCTGTCCATCTTTCTTGCAGGATCCCTTCAGGGAAAGCCACAATTAGGTCACCCCAAACCTTCTCTTTTCTGGGCTGAACATTTCAAATTTTCTCAGCCTTTCCTCGCAGCAGAGCTGCTCCATCCCTCTGATCCTCTTGGTGCCTCCTCTGGATTAGTTCCAGCAGCTCCACGTCCTTCCTGTGCTGGGGATCCCAGAGCTGGATGCAAAATTCCAGGTAGAATCTCACCAGAGTGGAGAGGGTTCCAATGGCGTCCTGAATCTCTTTCAATGGAAAGATTAAGGAGAGGCTAAACCTCTTCTAAGAATCTTCCAAGTTCCAGCTGCTCTTATCACAGGGAATTTCCTGAGCTTGCTCTCACTTCTCTGTAAAACAACATCCAGCAAATCTCTTTTCCAAGGATGTGATCAGCCTCCTCTTAAAACTGAATCCACAATATCCCCTGGGAATCAATCCTTCATGATTTGGGATGTCAGGAGAATTTTCTTTGTGTTTATTGGTAAATTTTTAAAATTCTGATGATTTTTAAAAGTTTTGTGTTCCAGACTCGGTTGTTTAATTGACCTAATTTGGAATAAGCACATTAAAATACTGAATGTCCAGACTCAAAGTCAGGGAATGAAATAAAAATTAGCTCAATATTCGGTGTTTTTTTTTTTTTTTTTTTTTTTTTTTTTTTTTTTAATATCCTGTTTTTTTAGGTAGATTCATGGTTTGGACAACTCATTCATTGATTTGAGGGCCATTGCTTGGATTGTCAGGACTCTTTGTTGGATTGCTTGGCAGTTTGGGATGGTGTTATCCCCAAAAATATCGCAGGGTGTCAGATCCTGGTAATCATGGAAGAGGAGAGACTGGGAAAACTGCTGGAAGCAAGTACAGGTTGTATCAGAAATTCTAAGTGTAAAAGCATCCCACTTCCCCAGTTTTATGGTGGAAAAACATAAGAAAGGGAACTGACCCCACTTTTATGCATTTCTTTTCAACAATTTCTTCGGAATTAGAGGATCTTTAGGGTCCCTTCTGACTCCAACCACTCTAGGATACGTTTGGATTCATATCAGAAGATGTGGATTCAGGAGGCAAGTATCCAAATTTTCTCCAGGGAAGCTCTGGATAAAAAAGCTCTGGAAGAAGGGTAGAGCCAGGTGGGGATTGGGATCTGCTCACAGGGAACAAGGGACAGGATGAGGGGACCTTGGCTTAAGCAGCTCCAGGGGAGATTCAGACTGGACATCAGGAAGAATTCCTTCATGGAAAGGGTGATCAGGCGTTGGAAGAAGCTGCCTGGAGAGGTGTGGAGTCCCCATCCCTGGGAGTGTCCAAGGAATGCCTGGAGGTGGCACTCAGTGGTCTGGTCTGGGTGAAAAATTTGGGATCAGTCACAAGCTGGACTCGATGACCTTGGAGGTCTTTTCCAACTGAAATTACTCTGGGATTTTGGGAAGCTCTTCCTGGCTCAGCTTGATGTCTGGAGATTGAGGCGACCAGAAGAAAGTTGGAGAAGAATATTGAGGCAAGAAAAACTCTACCTTGTGGAAGGACTTCAGTCCTCCTTGGTGGCTTGATATGGATACCCTTCTCCTGGATGGCATGAGAAAAGCAGGATAAAACTAGTGAAGTGGCAGAAGGATCCATTCCTTGGAAGAACATTCCAAGCAGAGAGAGAAGCAGTAATTCCACTCCTGTGGAGCCTGTTCAAAATGGGATGAGAAGATACAAACCATGAGCAAAGGAAGACAAATCCCACAGTGGTGACCTGTCCCCTGACAGAATTCCATGTCTCCCCTGATAAATGGGGATATTCCCTGATAAATGGGCCCCTCGGACCCAGCTTGTCCGGAGCCATTCCGGCAGATGGATGTCTCCCAGTGCCAGCCAAAGAGCTCATTTCCTTCTGCTATAGATCCTGGAGGCTCCTGGCAGCAGAGAAGGATAAGTGCACTCAGCAGGGTCCTGGGCTGGCTGGGGTGGAGGGGAGGCACTCAGGAGGCTCCCATGGGAAAGCAGCGATGGATCTGGAAGGAATCCAAGTGGTCAACGTGAAAAGCCTTTCCCCCCGGGAATGGACCTGCACTCTTCATCCAGCTTCATCCAAGGAGACCTCGTTGCTTACAGCCTAGGGAAGGAGGCGAGCAGGGAAGGCAAAATGGTGGGAGCTGATTCCATAAGGATCTGTGTGTCCGAGCCATCCATAGCTCCATAGATCATGGAGTCATGGAACCACAGAGGTTGGAAAAGACTCCAAGATCTTTGAGTCAAACCTGTGACTGATCCCCACCAAAGCACGGAGTGCCCCATCCAAGCATTCCTTGGACACTTCCAGGGATGGGGACTCCACCACTTCTCTGGGCAGATCCTTCCAATGCCTGACCACCCTTTCCATGGAGAAACTCCCCCTGATGTCCAACCTGAACCTCCCCTGGCACAACTTGAGGCCATTCTCATCCTGTCCCTTTTTCCTTGGGAGTAGAGCCTGACCCCTACCTTGCTCCACCCGAGTTTCAGGGAATTATGGAGAGAGAAAAGGTCCCCCTGAGCCTCCTTTTTTCCAGGCTAAACATTCCCAGCTCCCTCAGCTGCTCCTCACAGGACTCACTCTCCAGACCCTTCACCATGGAATATTTTGGATCTGATAAAAGGGTTTGGTTTTACCTAGGGAACAGTGGGAGAGGGGAAATTCCCTGTGCAACTGGACCTTCTCGGCACAGGGAGAAATACAAAGAGCATCAGGAAATTGGGATTCCAAGGGAAGTGTGGGGATTGGCTGGAATTCTGTTTAGTTCAAAACCATTTTGTTCCTGAAACAAAAAAAAGGATGGTTTTCACTCTCCTTTCCAAGGAAATAAATTCCATTTTCTTCTCTCTGTTCAGGTGTTTTCTTTTCCCTGAAGCTGAAAAGTCCCTTGGATTGACAGGACGAGTCTGGACAAATAAATTATCAAACCTTGCTGGGCAATCCGTTATTTGCATTAGTAAATCTGCAGGGCTTTTCCCAAGCATCCATCGAGATCCCCCTCTGGACTGATGGAATATTGGATGGCTCCTCCTGTTTGTTTCCCACAAGTTCTCCCCTTTCCATCCTCCTCTTCTGTTTTCAGTTGGTTCCTTACCTTGTACAATCCAGAGGGGAATTCTGTGTGGGATTTAATCAGCAGCAAATATCACAAGACACCTGGAATTCCCAAATTCACGTCCTTGGGAGAGGCTCATCCATTCCATGAGGAGAGACGTGAGGAGCTCTCACCTACCCCCACTCAAACCTTCAAGCTGCTGCAATTAGCAGGACAGATTTTAATTGGCAATTACAGTTCCATTAACTGGGGCTGGTGGATCATTGGATCTGTCAGGAAAGCCCTGGAGCAGGGAAGATTGGTGGATGGATCTGAGATCCTGCTCCGGAGCTGTGGAGGAAGAGACAACAGGAAACAGCTGGGCTTTCTCAGCCAGAGAATGGGAAGAGGACTTGCTTGAAATCCACTTGTGTTCCTTATCCAGGGATGGCTGCATCCCAAAAAAGTCCTTGGGATGAAAGCTCAGCAGCACCAGGGTTGAGGGAGACAGGGATTGGATCAGGAACAGGCTCCAGCCCAGAAAGCCCCTGGGACACAGAGCCTGGATCTCCTGGTTGGAGGGAAAAATGTGTGGCTCTGAGGGAATTCCATTGCTTGAAGATTTGTGAGGTCTGGATAAAACATCCAGGCACCTTCAGGACACGGGGAATTTATCAAAGAGGATTGTTCAGGGATTTTCCAAGTTCTTTTTGTGTCTTTTCAGTGGATGTGGGGTTTATCCTCTCTACCTACGTTGGTGGGAATTCCATCCTCAGCTTTGCACAGCTGATCCAAGCATGGCACAATTCCCAAGCCAGGATTTGCAGCACCCTGACACTGATCCTGCAATGCTCCATGGATCCCTCTGATCCCTCTGCCAATGGATCCACACTCTCCTGGCTCTTCGTCATCCTCATTCCAGGAATATTTTCCATGAGACACCGGAATCAGCCAACACATCAGGTGTAATGTCTCTGGATAATTTGAAGAGATGACTTGGAATAACATTCACAATCCTTCAGGATTTCTCTTTAATGACAAATATTCCTATTCTTTTATCTATGTACTGCCAGTATTTCCTTGGATAAGAGCTTTTTTCTACAAATTTCTTGGGAAAACCCAGTTGTGATCACTTTTAACAGGCCAGGTGAATATTGCCCATCGTGAGGGCTTGGGGAATGCCAGAGGGAAATCCCATTCCAGATAAAGTTTTCCAGACAAAACACTGATTTCAAGGAAAGGTTGGGAAGAAGAACAATCCTTAAAGTTGGGTCCAGGTCTTTTGGGACAAAATCCATCTTCATGTGGAGACTCAGGAGGGTTCTTGGCACATCCAGAAGGAGGGAGGGGTTTCATTCCCAGCAGAATTTGTAGGAGACAGACAGGAACTGGTTGTTTGTTTGGATTTATTTCCCTGTTGGTTATTCCCAGCACCTGTCAGCTCTGAATTCCATCAGGTCTGACAGGAAAAGTGGGCTGTAAATAATTAAATTCCTGAAAAATTTGTGAAGGCACAAAGCAGGGTAAAATAATCTGGGGTTCTGCATGGAGCAGAGGCTGGACAGAAAGGGATGGGGAAGGGGAGGTTGGAAAGCAGAGGGACATCCACAGCCACATGGATACTCCAGGCTCCCAAAAACCCCAGCAGAAGGAAAGACACCACAGAAAACAGAACAGCGACTGTCTGTCAATAAGTGACTCTTTCCACAAAGGCATCCTGGTCCTGGAGCCTCTGGACAGAGTTTTCCTGCTTTGTTTGGGATCCATTTGCTGCATCAGCTCCTGGTTTTGTCTGTCTGAGCTCTGTCTGTCTCCATCTCTCAATCACAGCCAGAAGTTCCCATCTCTGATGGACCCAGGAGCGGGATGTTATTGCTCACGGAGCAGTTTTCCATGCAGACGGATTGATGCTTTCCCAGACTTGGATTAAACCTCCCATGAACTCCTCCAAAGTGGCCTCTTCATATCCTTTTCATCCCAGCATCAATTTTTCCTTTGATGGGATATTTTGAGACTTCTCTGATTATTTGTGGTGTTTATACTCCGTGTTTTTTGCTGTTGCTTTGACCTTTCCCACCTGGAATTTTTTTAGGGCCAGAACCTACAGTCCCTCATTTCCTCTTTACTCCCAGGATGTCTCTCCATGCTGGAATATTCCCATGTTTAGATCCAAATAAATAACTTCACCAACGATTTTCTCTGCTGTTGGCAGCTCGGACTCCGGAGATGGATGTAAGGAGAAATATTGAGCAAGAATTCCATTTTAATCCCTCATCCAATAATTCTGGGTGTCTCTGGTGCTTCCTCACCTCCTCGACAGAAAATTGTGCATTCCCAACCTTCGGATAATATCCGAATATGCAGATTTTATTGACTTCTTCTCCAGTCAGTTTGGAGATTTATTGACATGGGAAGGGAATATTGACCTGGGATGAAACCGAGGTCAATGTGAGCATCCCACGGGAACATAAATTTCCAAACTGACCCAGCAAACAGAAGTCAATAAAGGAATGGTTCATCCAAACATTGTCTTACCAAAATTAATTCCCAGGGACGTGGCTTCACCTGCAGTTTTGATGGAGAAATATGGGAGGTGAGATCGGGATGAATGGGAGTTGGTGTCTGATTATGGAGAGTAATGAAACTGCTGGGAGTGGGGGAAAGGAATTGGATTTGTTGATAATTTAATTTCCAGTCAGTGATGGAGCAGCCTCCTGTTAGCTGGGGATGACTCTGGAACGTGCAGGGCAGGATCAGGTGCAACCCTCAGGGATAAAATTCAGGGAAGGTGGCAGCTCATGATGTCAGTTCTGTGTTGGGGCTCTTCACCTCCACAAAGCTTTTGGGGGATCCTTGATGACTTTCAGTCAACTGGGATGGAGATCCTAATTTGAAATTTGGCTCCAAATTGATCAGTTTTCCAGTCTTAATCCAGGTGGGAATGGGGAAAAAAAAAAAAAAAAAAAGAAGTGTTTTATCCTTTGGGATATGTGGGGTGGGGATGCTGGGATCTGCAGGGTTTCATGGTCTCAAAAACACTCTTGAAATCCTTTGTTCCCAACCCCAAATTCCCTACACACACAAATGCATCCTGTGTTTTAATTGATTCCAACATGGATTTTCAATGTGAGCATTTCCAAGTGTTTTTTGTTCTACAGAAATGACTTGCACATTTTTATTTATTTTTTAAATAAAAACTGTTTATCCATAGTGGGAGAACTATCTGTAGTGGGAGAACCACAGACTTGATTTCTTCATCTTCACCACTTCATGATCCCTGAAGTTTGCCAGCACACAGGCAAACCTCTGCCTGAGTGCTGAAAAATCTGCTCCTGCCATAGATAAATCTGCTCTTTCCCTTTGGAATTTCATTACAGGTGTAACCACAGTTTTGAGTGTTGATAAAAAGATTTGGTGACAAAGGACAAATTCAAGAGCTCATTTCTTTTAGAGTTAATGGGGAGAAAACTGGAATTTTGATGGAATGTCTTGTCCCAGCTGAGGGATCTGGAGCACCAGGCTGGGTTGAGTCGGGAAAGGGGCTCATCCTGCAGAAAATGAGGCTCAGAGGGGACCTCCTCACTCTCCTCAACTCCGTGACAGGAGCCAGAAGAGGGCTGGGCTCTGCTTCCAGGGAAAAAGGACAGGATGAGGAAACTGCCTCAAGTTGCACCAGGGGAGGTTTAGTTGGATATCAGGAAAAATTCCTTCTCTGAAAGAATTTTCCAGCCCAGGGCAGGGGTGGTGTCCCCATCCCTGAAAGGATTTAACATCCCTGTGGATGTGGCACCTGGGGACATGGTTTAGTGGTGGCCTTGGCAGTGCTAGGGTGACAATTGTACTCAATGCTCTAAATGGTTTTTCATAACCTAAATTATTCACTGATCTTAACAAATTATCCCTGAGATGTTTCTGAACCACTGAAGCCACTCGGGTTTAGAAAACCACAAAGTCATTTTTCCCAGCAGAGGAAGCTGAGATTTGTCAGATTTTAGGTGAAGCAGCAACCAAAACTGAACCTAACACCTCTTAGTCTCTGCTTACCCAGTCTGGACTTATCCCTGTCAATATCCTTGCATCCCACTCCACTTAATCCCTGTTTCATCTGGACATCCCTGGAGATTCTCAGTGCAAAGTGATGTCAGGTCCTCGGCCTTCCAGGTCTGCAGTGCGCAGCCAAATTGAGCTCATCCATCTTCCCTTTAAATCGCTGTCCACGTTGAACTCCTTCCCAATGTTTAAACCACTCCGAGGATTTGTATTTAAGAGGAACTTAAATTATTCAAGCCCTTAATGTTCGGGGCTTTTTTTGAAGATGCATTTTGGAGCTGTCAAGCGAACAATCTTAAATGACAGATTGATGAATTCATTGTCCCTTCCCACGTCTCTGGGAGGAGAGAGGGATATGGCTCCCAGGGAAAGCAGCTTTGCTAACGGAAATAGGAGTTTTGCCCTTAATTCCCAGATTTTTGGCGTCTTAACACCTTCCTGCTGCATGTGGAGTCAGCAGAGCAGAGTCGACATCAGCCACAGATTCAGATTCAACCTGGGGATGGAAGAAATATTGGGAAGTTGCCTGGTTTTGTAGGGATGGGGTCAGGAATGCCGAGGTGCAGCTGGAGCTGAACATGGCAAGGGAGGCAGGGAATAATTTGAAGGATTTCTACAAGCCAGGAAAAGGTAAAAGGAACCCTTTTCCCTTGAAAAACAAGACTGGAAAACTGATAACAATGGATGAAGGATGAAATAATCAACTTTTTTTGCCACAGTATTTATGGAAACCTCTCTTCCCACACCTCTCCTGGGGATGGACAATGAGGTGGGGACGAGAGGAGTAAAATCCTTCGCACCATAAAAGAACAGCAGGTTCCAAAACCCCTGAAGAACCTGGATATTCATAAGTCTGTGGGACCTGATGGGATGCATCCCAGAATCCTGAAGGAATAGGTTGATATTGCTGTCAGGATATGCTCTGTGATATTGGAAATCACAGGAGGGAGTTGAAATTCTTTGTGACTGGAAAAAGGGAAAAGCTGATTAACCAACCCAGCAGATTTTTATAGTGGAGTGACCACAAGGATCAAGGGAATGGCCCACATTTATTCCTTTATCTGGAATTCTGTAAGGTCTTTGATGGGGTCTCCCTGATAAAATCAAATTCAGGTCCACACAAACCCATCATAGCCTACACATCATCCTAAAAACCCAGGATAACCAACCCTTTCTCAAATGCTTCCCAGGAATGAGGAATTGTGGCCAGGCACCAGCCATTACCACCCCAGAGTATGTAGAATTTTTTGGAATGGTTTGGTTTGGAAGAAGCCTTTAAGATCATGGAATTCCAAATTCATGCCATGGATGTTTTGGGAAGGGATTTCAAAAGTGCAGCTGGGGTTGCCTGTACAATCCAGGCAATTTATTGTGTAAGAACAGGCTGAAAATCTGGGAAAAGCCCCTGTTTGCCTTTTTTTTTTTTGCCAATCTCAGCTCCCACTTCAAGGCAGAGCCACCTCCCACAGCCTCCTGGAAATAATGAACAGCAAAAAGATCCAAAATCCCGGAGGGACAACGCAGCCCCAACGTTAATGCGCATGGAAAGTTGTGCTCGTTCCCGGCCTTTTCCTTCCCAGACAGATTTTGTCAGACAGCAGCGAGTTCATCTCAGAACAAATGACTGAAGGCTGCAGGGATTGATTTCCAAGGGCAGGAGGGAAAGAGCTGAATCAGGACAGCCGAGATCCAGACGTGATGTGACAGCTCCCGAAGTATCCGAAGGGTGGAAACGCTGCGGAAACAGCGGCTTTGTAGGAAATGTCTTCATGGACATATCTCAGGCTGCTCGCTGTCTATTGAAGAGGGGCCACTGGACCCTTCCCAGGGTACTTATGGGGGGGTTTGGTGGATTTTATAAAGCGGGAATTGTGAAAGTAAAGAGTGGAGAAATGAAATTCCCAGATGAAAGATTCCCAGCAGCTTTTTATTCCTTGTGGAGCTCTGGGATGAAGTTCTATGAATGCAAGCAGGCCAAGAAACAGACTTGGGAAAAGATGCCTAATACATGGAACATCCTGCAGGGGAATTCTTCACTCTCCTAGTTATCCATAAATGCCAGGATTTGTATTCCAGATTCTTGGTAAAGCAGGGACTTGCCTTTAGGAGCTTGCCGGGTCTCATCCGAGACCACCTTCCCTTCTTTCTGAGGTGTGGAGTTAAACTTCCCTTATTTTAGGTGCTCAGCAATCCACTAACATGGATTAATGGGTTAATCCATGAGTTAAATTCCTTGGTTTGAGTTCTCAGCAGACATCGGGATGTGATGATCTCATCCCAAGGTGCCTCCTTGGATCAGAGAGGCCATGACCATATTCCACTGACTATCCTGGGAATCCAGACCACTCAGTTGTACATGGGTGCTTGTATTCTTGAAAATTAAGAAAGGCAAACCCAAACAACATCCAAGGAGAAGAGATTTCCTCCAGCAAAGGAAATCCCTCTTTTACCTGGATCACCTGGCTCAAACCTCTCGTTCGTGCATCCTCCCTGCTTCCCTGCAGGATTAGGAGTGAGTAAGAACAGGAATGGAAGCTAATTCCCAATCCCTGGGAAAGGAATCAGAGCTGAGGTTGTTCCTGACATGCCCATGGATTGTGAATCCTTTAACAGCACTCAGAGGGTGCTAATTCCCTCTGGGAGGTAAAACTCCCCTCCTTATTTTTCCTCCTCTATCCTTAGCTCATCCCTGGGCTTTAAAGAGAAGCCACCTGGCTGTGCTCCTCTCCAGCACCTGCTTTTCCTTGGGTTACACATCCAGAGCCGAGACAGGGGTAACTTAAGAATGCTCCCTAATGGAGCCTGTGCTTTCCTTATCTCCCTGTGATAAAGGAGGGAGAGGGATGAAATGCAATTCCCAGTTTGCCGCCAGTGTGACCAGACCCTGTGTGGGACAGGGCTGGTGGCGGCAGGAAACTGCTGACACACACAAGAACCAAGGGCATCCTGATTTGGAGCTGTCTCCAGCCTTTAAAGGACCAGGAAGCGACAGCAGCTCCCTCACGCTCAGGTCGCAGGGAAGTGAAGCCAGCTGGGGTTTCTGAGCTGTTTTACAAGCCCAGAGCTCTCCTAAAGGACACCCAGCTCCTTGATGGGATAATCCTTGATGGGTTGTTGGTGCAGGGAGAGCTGGGTGGAAATACAGAGGAATGGTTGGCTTGGGATCTCTGGAAAAGAGAGGAAAAGGAGAAAAATTGACAGAATTAGGATTGTTCAATCCAGAGAAGGGAAATCTTTGAGGTCACCTAATGGTGGCCTTCTAGTGATTGAAGGTGCCAACAAGAAACATGGGAAGGACTTTGGGTGAGGGCATGGAGTGACAGAACAAGGGGGAATCATTTCAAACTGACGGAGGGCAGGTTTAGATGGGATGTTGGGAAGAAATTCCTCTCTGGGAGGGTGGTGAGGCCCTGGAATGGAATTCCGAGAGAAGCTGTGGTTGCCCCATCCCTGCAAGTGTCCAAGACCAGGTTGGACAAGACTTGGAGCAACCTGGGAGAGTGGAAGGTGTCCCTGCCCGTGGAAAGGGATTGGAATTGAATGATCTTTACAGTCCGTTCCCACCCAAACCATTCCATATATCCCTGATTTTGTGATTCTCTGATGTGTCCTCAAGTGTATCATTTATCATGTGCACACCCCGTTTTTTAGGGGCAAGGGGGGCAATTATCCCATGAACTTTGGATTCCACCTGTTCCCACAAGAATTATGGGGATCAGCTCATTGTCCAGCCACGAATTGCTTTCCAAAAACCTGGAGCCCTTCTAAAAGCTCATGTCCAGCTTGTTAAGATCCATTAAAAACATTTAAAGTTTGATTGGTGCTGAAATCCAGCATTAGGAAAGGCAACTTGGCCTTTCCCAAGCCTGGAACTGAAGAGGAAATGTACTTGGTAAGTTCCCTGCTCCCTGTTCCAAGCACACCATGGGACTGATCCCATTTACATCCCTAAGATAAATCCCAGTGATTCTGGAGTCTCCAGATGCCCAGAAAGGCTCTGAAAATCCATGTGGAAGAGCCTCAGGTCTGTTTCCAGCGCTTTAGACTTGACCTTCCTGACTCTTTTCTCAGCCACTGTGCTGAAAAGATGAATTAAAGATGGGATTAAAGTGGGAGCTGCTTTTCCGTCAAAAATCCATTGTCCAGATCTCCTTCAGATCCATTCATTCTTACCTCAGCTTTCCTCAGAGCTGCCAGCTGGAAGTTTAGGCGGTGGAGGAGAACCTTGGACTTGATGATCCTCAGGGTCTTTTCCAACCTTGATGATTCTGTGGTCCCTCAGCAACAGTTTCCTCAGGGACTTTGAAAGGATAAATGAGTAAGAGGCTTGTGTGACCACCACTGGCTGGTGGGGAGATTCAGGAGTGGGGGTCAAATGTTTAAGGGAAAGGTCAGGCTTAATTATTACCATGGAATGGTTTGAGTTGGATGGGACAATAAAGTCCATCTTAAAGTTTAGATGGAATATTGGGAAGAAATTCTTCCTTGTGAAGGTGGTGAGGCCCTGGCACAGGTTTCCCAGAGAAGCTGTGGCTGTCCCATTGCTGGAAGTGTCCAAGGCCAGGTTGGACAGGGCTTGGAGCAACCTGGGATAGTGGAAGATGTTCCAGCCCATGGTGGCCGGGGGTTGGAATTCCATGATTTTGAAGGGCCTTTTCAACACAAATTTTATGATTCCTGGATTCATCCCATTCCTCTCCTGCCTGATGCAGCACTGATCCATTCATTTCTCCACCTGATCTATCCTGTCTATCCCATTTTTCCCACCTCTCAAGCTCTGTCAGTAGGACTGCAGGAAGAGACCCCGGTACAGTGCTTAGGCCTGAGCCATCTTCTCCCTGTGCTGTTCCAGTTTCCATTCATCGTAAAATCCGACACACCCCTCTTTTCCCTCCCTTTCTTCCTCCTTGTCACTCTCATCCTCTCTTTCCCACGCCATAGGGCAGGAGGAGTGTGAGGAATGCTGAGGAAGAGCTGGGAAAAGCAGAAACCTTCTCTCCACCCCAAATCTCTTCGGAATCTCATTTCCAACCTCCAGGCCGGATTTCTCCCGTCCCTTTTGCTCCAAGTTGGGTGGCTGAGGGGAATTTGCATTGCCAGCACCTGTGGAACACCAGGTGTGGAACTTAATGGTCACTATGGGGAGAGAGGTACAGGCTCCCTCCCCCCACTCCCTTTTCCCTTTAAGGGAACATTATCCAAACAAACGCGCTCGGAAAGTGCTGAAGCGCAGGCAAATAATGACACGGGAGCAGGAGCCAGGCATTAAAAATTCATGGAGCTGGAATATTAAAACTTTTTACTTCATCATGTCAAGGCACCAGGCAAATGCAAACAAATGAGCCCCACTGAGCTCTGCCTGCGTGGGCCAAGACACGGACGAGCTGGGGACAGAGCTGCAGTGCGGTCCCTGTTGCTCCCGAGACGTCAGGCTCTGAGGGGGACAGGGAATCAGCGGTCCCTGTCTCTCCTGAGATGTCAGGCTCCAAGGGGGACAGGAATTCCGTGGGATCTTTAATTGCTCGGTGCCTCTAAATGAGCTCTGCGAAGTGACAACTCCTCCGCATGAACTGGGAGTGGGGATGTGGAGCCTGGGAGAGGCCCTGGCCCTTCCCACCTGCTGTGCTGTCAAAATGTGGGAAGAGGGGGAATGTCTGGCGGGGGGGGGGGGAATTCCAACCCCTCTCATTAATTCGGGTCTGTCTTTGCTAATTAAGCCACCAGGCCCTGTCTGCTCCTTGCTGTGCTGCTGACAACAGGGGCTGGGATGTGACGACATCCAGCCAACTCCAATCACGAGCCCTCCTTGGGATCCTGGAGGTGATGACTCCACAGGCTGTGGGAACAGTTGGAATCCCCTCCTGGACACGATTATGTGGAAGAGGGATCTGTTTTCTGGCAAGGTGAGCGCAACCACCCACTCCTCCCCTAAAACAAAATTCTGTGAGTTCTTGTGCTCCTAGTGCAGATCCCAGAGCCCTGTTCTGTCCTCATCCTCTGCTGTTCATGGTCCAAATCACCTCTGCAGAACCACAGGTCATCCTGGAATCATGGAATAGCCTTGATTGGAAGGATTAAAGATCATCTTTTTCCACCCCCTTCCAGGCTGCTCCAAGCCCCGTCCAATCCGGCCTTGATTTTCCAAGCAAGAAATAGATCAGGCTGAAGAAAGTTGGTGGAAAGTCCTCCTCAATTAATCTGTTCCAGCCCCATCTATCATTAATTAAGTAATTTTCCTCGTTAAGCTGCGCACACTTTTAACTCACCCTGTTTATTTAATGACTCCTGTGATCCTCTGAACACAATTACTGGGAATAAGGGGGAAAGGATTAGCTCAGGAATCTCCGGCTGGATGAGGCTTTATTGAAAGTGCAGCGAGCGTCGGATTTGGATTTTTAATAGATAACTCCTCTAAGTAATTGATTAAGTAATTGATTAATCATAAACTCCTAGACTGCCAGAGCCAGACTTAATTTTATGGCACTTTAAAAAAAAAAAGAGAAGGATGGAGATGATGTAATACCCAGCAATCGAGAGGCAAATAAAGGAGGGGAATGTTTGATTAAACATTCCACAGATTTTTATCGCTTTGGGTGTTATGGAAGTGCCTTCCTTAGGAAGAAACATCTTAATAACAGCCAAGGTTTTCCTGGAGCTTTCCATAAGGAAGGTGGTGATGGTGGAGGGGGTGATTATGAGGAATATTTTAAATCCCTCTCTAGCCCAGATAAGCTGTGAAAAATGAAGCTTGGAGCAGGATGTGATTCCATGTCACAGGTAACATTCCAAAGCCTGGCTCCCAACAGCGGTGGCTCCAGCCCAGGATTTGGCAGCTGGATGCCCTGTGGAGTGTCCTGAACAAGGTTTCCTGAATATTGGACAAAAAAAAAAAAGTGGGATATTGGCCAAGGAATTTTTAAATATTTGGGGTAAAATGGCCCTGCTTTGATAAGAAACTGCAAATCGTGGAATCATGGAATGGTTTTGGTTGGGAGGGACCTTGAGGATCGTCTCATTCCACCAGGAACACCTTCCACTATCCCAGGTTGCTCCAAGCCCCATCCAACCTGACCTTGGACTCTAACAGAGATGGTGACAGACGTGACAGCAAACCTTGGACTTCATCAGTGCAGACCAATTAAGGCTGAAGGGTTTCTGGGCAGGTCCAGAAGAATTCCGTGAATCTGGAGAGCACCAAGACTGGAAATGCGGATGAATCCAGAAAATAGGATTTTTCCTAGGCCAGGCAGGGGCAGGGATGGGGTTTGGAGAGCACAGGTGGGATTTTTCCATGGCCTAACACAAAACTTTCAATCTTGAGAATCTCCAGTTGGCTTCAACAGGGCACGGGTGAATCCTGTGGTGAATTTCCATGACTATATGGATTTCCTAAAAAAAAAAATTAAGAATAAATTTTAAAAGGAATTTTTTTTTGGGAATAATTTCCCTCCACTCTGGTGCTGCTGCCTCAAACCTCAGGTCCTCGGTGTCCACACCTGGAGAAAGAAGGATCCAGCCTTGGCCCAGTTGGTGATGATGGAAAAGAGGAGCCCTAAAGGTGTCATTCCAGTCCCACATTCCAGTGCTTCCAAACACATTCACAGGTCAGAACAATTCCAGTCTGAGCCAGCTTCCAACCTGTCCATAGGGCTGGAGTGTCCATAGGTTTTTCCTGGATGGTTTCTGATCCCTGCTGTGGTGGCAGAGGAGCTGAAGTCTCACCTGTAACTGCCTGGCACAGGTAACAAAATAATTCACGGCTCCTGGCATTCCTCTTTTCCCAGGAAAACAGTGGAGGGTCAAGGAGAAATGGCCTCAAGTTGCACCAGGGGAGGTTCAGGTTGGATATTGGGAAAGATTTCCTCACTGGAAAAGTGGTCAAACATTGGAAGTGGTGGAATCACCATCCCTGGGAGTGTTCGAAAACCCCATTTCCAGAGGGCGGGGTTAGATGGGATTTTGGGAAGGAATTATTCCGTGTGAGGGTGGTGATGCCCTGGAATGGAATTCCCAGAGAAGCTGTGGCTGCCCCACCCTTGGAAGTGTCCAATGCCTGGTTGGATGGAGCTTGGAGCAACCTGGGATAGTGGAGGCAACTGGTCAAAGATCCCTTCCAATTCCAACCTTTTTATGATTCCACAATCCTATAAAGAGGGAATAAAGAAGTGGCAGGGAAAATTTCCATGGAATCTTCTCACGCCATCAAGGGCGAGAGGTCCAAGGTGGCAGAATTCATCAGTCCAGGTGTGAATCAGGGAAACCCTTCCCTGGATGTGGATCCAGGCAGGGACTGATCCGCCTGGCACAGTGCAATTTCTGTGTGGCACGTGGGTTTTTTTGCTCTTTCCGTACCAAAATTCCCCCAAAAACTTTCTTGGAGGCTGCTCTGCACTTGGAAAGACACTTTGGGGCCAGGAGGGCTGGACATAAAGCTGGTCCTAGGTCCTGCAATGTCCCCTCTTTAACCTTGCACCAGGGCTTTGTGGGTACATCTGATTTTCTTCAGGAGCCTAATCCAGCCAGGATTTAAAAAAAAGCCTGGAAAAATCCATGTGCTGCCTCTGGGCGCTACAGGTAGGAAAACAACCTGAGGCAGAGGGGGAAGAGTTAAGGATGGGGGGTGCAGGGGGAGAGAAGAAGGGGCTGAGATTGCAACACAAATAAAAGATAAATCAAGCAGCGGGAGAGAATCCCTCCAGTGCCAGTTTATTTATCATCATTTTCCCCGGACACTGACGGGCCCGGGAATGTGGGGTGGGCAACCAGCAAATCCGGCTTGATGGATGAGGCGTGGAGAGGGAAGGAGCCTCTGCCAGGGCTGGGAGAGGAGGGAGGCAGGAGGCAGCAGGGCAGGGATGCAGGGATGCAGTGGGGAGTGCTCTGTGCTTGGCACTGGGGGGGCCTTTCTCCTTCCTGGCCTCCATCAGTTCCCTGGAAAAGGGAGCAGCTGGTGCAGCAGCAGAGCCTGGGAATCAAGTCCTTGTCATTCCCAAAGATTCCTTGCAGAGTCAGGTCTGAGCTGGAAGGATCCTCAGAGCCAGGAGCAGCATCCATGCTGCTACATCTTTGCAGCATCCCAGAACTCTTTATCCACTTAAATTCCTTTCTTTCCAATACGTTTTGTGACATTCCCATGAAAAAATAAAGCACTGTATTGAATCTCCTGTCTGCTGGGAAAACACAAGAGCCCAGATCCCTGAAAGTCCTTAAATCCCCTGTGCTTTTTTGTGGATATTCCTCTTATCCAGGCTTTTCCAGAGCTCAGCTCAGCTGTCATTTGATTCCTAACATTCTTAAATCCCCAATCTCCCAACATACTGTTTGAGCTGCTTGGAGCCCTTGCTCTCCAAAAATCCTTGGAGATCCAAAATCTGCTTGACCTAGGAATGGGCCAATGGCCTTTGGTGAAGGGTTTAAAACTGGAAAATGAGGAGAAATCCCCTAGAAATCCAGGCATGGAGCAGGGACTGGAGGAAGGCAGGAAGGAGAAGAAAAGGAACGTGGATACAGCTCTGAGGGTCCTGACTACTTGACCTCCTCCATGGCAGGAGGCTTGGAATGAAATGGTCTTTGAGGTCCCTTCCAGCCTAAAGCATTCCATGATTCTACAAAATGTTTGGGATGCATAAAAAAGGTCTGTCTGGAAAAATCCATGAGGATTTCACCCATGACCTTAAAGCCAGCTAAGAAGAGACTCTTTTATCTGTGTCCATGTTCATAAACTCCTGTAATAGTTTGGGTTGGAAGGGATCTTAAAGATTGTCTGGTTTCAACCAAGGGCAGGGACACCTTCCACAAGACCAGGATGCTCCAATTCCCATCCAGCCTGGCCTTGAACACTTCCAGGGATCTACAAAAACCTTCCTGGTTTTTGTCAGCCACTCAAAATCCTCAGCTTTTTCCACACAATTTTTGCTTAATTCAGTTGATGATGAGCTGGATCTGGTCCTCCAACCTTCTCTGGTGAGATCCCACCAGGAATGCTGCATCCGGCTCTGGGATTCCCTGCACAGGAAGGACATGGAGATGTTGGAGACAGTCCAAAGGAGGCACCAAGGTGATGAGAGGGATGGAGCAGCTCTGCTGTGAGGAAAGGCTGAGAGAATTGGGATTGTTCAGCCTGGAAAAGAGAAGTTTTGGGGTCACCTTACTGTGGCCTTCCAGGACCTGAAGGGATCCTGCAAGAAAGATGGAGAGGGACTTTGGATTAGAGATGGAATGACAGGTAAAGGGGGAATGGCTTCAAACTTCCAGAGGGCAGAGTTAGATGGGAAATTGGGAAGAAATTCCTCCCTGTGAGGATGGTGAGGCCTTGGCAAAGGATTCCCAGAGAAGCTGTGGCTACTCCATCCCTGGAAATGTCCAAGGCCAGGTTGGACAGGGCTTGGAGCAACCTGGTCTTGTGTGGAGCATCCTTACCCATGGGAGGGATGGGTCGGACCAAGATGATCCTTAGGGTCCATTCCAACACGAACCATCCCATGATTCTATAAAATTCGGCTACAATGAGACTTTGGCCACAAATCTCAGTTTTATAGATAATTTCAAGGGTTTCACAGATCCTTGTGCTGCCTCAGGCAGATGAGGTCTCTGTGCCCAGATAAACAAGGACAATTTTCCTTCAGATTCTAGGATTTTGTCAATTCTCTCTGTCTGTATTCCCAGACCCCGCAAAACAAAACCAATCCCTGTGAGGGACAGCAGGAAGGGATGGGATGGGACGGGATGGGATGGGATGGGATGGGATGGGATGGGATGGGACGGGATGGGATGGGGACGGGACGGGACGGGACGGGACGGGACGGGACGGGATGGGATGGGATGGGATGGGATGGGATGGGATTGCAGGAGTTTTGTGGAGAACCTTCCAGGCTCTTCCACAGCTGGGAGAGGAGTGGGTTTTATTTATTTAGAGCAATTCCTTTCCCTCAGTTCAGCCCCTGGGATGCATCCCTTGGCCACGTTTGCCTTTCCCATCTTTGGGAAAGAAGCAAATCAATGCAATCCCTGGATGGAATTAAAAATAACAGAGCTTTCTTTTAATGTCCCATTAAAGACCGAGGCAACACTGCCTGATTTGGTCCTTTTTTTTTTTTTCCTGATTTTTTTTAGCTTTTTGGTTGGCTCTGAGGAAGCTTTGGGAGTGAGGAGGGATTTCAATAATTACCTCCTGATTCCACCCCGGATACGGTGCCCTATCCCTAAAGCGCAGGCCCTCCACGCCTGCTCTTCATCTGCAACTCCAAGGGAGGCAGTTTTACATGGAGCCACATTGATATTCAAATAGATTCTCGTGGAAGCAGCATTCCAGCCAGGAGCGTGTGAAAGAGCAACTAATGGATTAGTATTCATGGTCGGGTTTAATCCACATTTTAGGATATTGCAGCTGGAAAGGGACAGATGATGAACTCGGGTTTTTTTTTGCAGCCCCCCTCCTCCTCCTCCTCCATCCCTGTTTTACCTACTCCATCTTTCCTTCTTTTCTGCATCCCCCTCCTCCTCTCCGGCCGGGATGCAGCAGCCTCCTGGCACCGCTGAGCTTGGCAAAATTGATGACAGGACTTTAGGATCCATTAGAAAAACAAATTCTTAAACAGTGTCTTCTAAAATCAATCACTTTTACCTTTAGTGGGATTTATGGCTGCCCTGCCAGCCCTTATTGCAAAGATCCATGGCTGCCAAGAAGGAAAAAAAAAATTCCAAGTGGCTCAGCTCAGGGCTGGAGGCTCTGAACTCACCTCTTCTCCCTATGGAGGTGACCCTGGGTGAATCCAAAGGGAATGTCTTGGTTTGAGAGGGAGTAGATCTGGTTCAGGGGGACAGAAATCCTAAGGGAGATGTGGGACATCCCTAAGCCAGGCTCTCCAGGAAGAGGCGAGAATCAGGAATGCTCAGGAATGGGGAAAATGTGCTCCAAAGGTTATAAAAATATAGGGGTGGGGACAGAACAAGTGAATATTAAGAGGACAGGATTAGGAGCATTTCTTCTGGGATTAATCCCTGCTTGAATCCAAGGATTTCTTTAATATCCTGGTGTGAAATATGCAAGAGATGCACAAAGTTGTGGAGTCACATCCTTGGAAGCGTCCAGGCTCAGGCTGGACAGGGCTTGGAGCAACCTGGGATAGTGGAAGGTGTCCCTGCCCATGGCAGGGAGTGGGGATGAGATGATCCTTATATCCCAACCCAAACTACTCTGGAATTCAATGATTCCATACACAGGTGATAATTCCATGGGGAAAGAGGAGAAACATCCAGTTAATCCGAGCAGGATGGATCAGAGCAGCAGGAAGGAGCCTCTCGGCACTGGGTGTCATTCCAGGAGTAGGGGCACAGAGTGGAAAACTTCCTAAACATGGAGACATGTACAGGAGAGGGGAATAATCTCCCCAGGGATGCACTGATGGATATCCAGCGGCACAGGGATCAGACCTGAGAGAAGAGAGGATTTTGGAGTTTCTGCAACAGCTTTTCCCTTGAACTGTTTTTGCTTAGGGTTCAGAAAAGTATGGGGGAAAAAAAATCTCTTCCAGGGACCTATTTAAAAAAAATATGCAAAGTTTACCAAAAATGTGACATATTATTGGAAATTTTGAGGGTTTGGTTGGTTTCAGGGATCCCAGATTTCATTTAAATTGGATTCACTGGTGAGAGAAAAAAAAAAGGGAAAACTTTTTCCACAGATATGTTGTGCCTCCAGGTATTTAATCCAAGCTGGGCATGGATGAGAGGGGAATTTCTTGGGTTTGAGGCTTCCCAGAGCCTTTTCTCCTCACTTTGAGGAGACCGGGAAGACTGGGCTGGAAAATCAAGGAGGTAAAAGTGGGGTAAACAGGGAGGGAAAAGGGGAGCGATACAAGAAGCGAATCCAGGTCTCTGAGCTCCTTCCCTGCCTTGGCTCCAGGGCCAGGAGGGGCCGATGCCAGGACATGAGTAAATCCAGGGAGAAGCTCGTAATTCCTATCGATTCTCCAGGAGGCAGCACGAGTGGATAAAAATGCTTGTTCTATCATTTAGAAAAATGGCAATGTTATGATAGAAGGGATTGATTTTCCTCTTTAGGAATATTCATAAACACCGGTTCCAAGAACTGATAAATCCTTCCCCTGTGCCGAGTAAATCATTCCCAGGGCTTCCCAGAGCACCGGGGGCAAGGGAGGATGTGATTTTTAATTCCTTCTGGAGGAGCTGGGAATGGGGAGAGTCTGGGGCTGCAGGTCACCCACAGCCAGACTTTCCTTCTGAAGGACTTCAAAATCCCAAATTCCTCATTATTTTCCTGTTTTGGAAAGCTGGGAAAAGAGGCTGAAGGCTTCCCTCCCCAGCCCTAATTTTGATCCCACTAAATCAGATGAATCTGGGTTTTTCCTGGCTGCAAATTCTGGTTTTCTCCCCTTTTTTGTGATGATATGGAAATATGAACTCTAGCTGGGATGTAAATCCTGATCCTTTCAGGAATTTTCCCTGGGATAATGCCACCTCATCGTGGCTTTTGTTCCTTCCCTTTACCCATTCCCAGCGACAGAACCACATCCCACATGCCTGGTGTGAGCCAATCCCTGTTTTCTTCCCAGAAAGGGCAGATAAAATTCTCCAGGATCAAGGAGATCCTCTCTGAGCCCATCCAGAAAACCCTTGGCACACCTGGCCTCCCCTTCCCACTTCTGGCATAAGGTGGGATTCTTTCCCACTCCATGAATTTACAAGCCACCTCCAGGCTGCTGGCATCAACCAAACCCCACAGTTCAGCCTCTGGGGTGGTTAAAGAAAGTTGGAGCCACATTCCAGCTGCATTCCCACCTCCTAAGGTTGTCCAGGAGCTCAACAAGGAGTGTTCACGTCCCTGGAAGTGCTTGAGGCCAGGGTTAATGGGTTTTGGAGCAACCTGAGATCGTGGGAGGTTGGCCCATGGCAGGATTTGGAACTGGATGAGCTTTGAGATCCCTTCTAACCCTGTAAGTCTGCAAGAAGGATTTATACCAAGAAAACCTGGAAGAGCCTGATCCTGCTGGCCAAAATTCGGTGGGCATGGGCATTCCAGTTTAAATTAGCTTGGAATGGCTGAGGTGGAGCTTGTCCATCTTCTTCCCTGTGGGAACACTGATCCCCTTCCCGCTGGTGTTTCCAGGATTCTCCTGGCTCAAGTGCCCCTGGATGTGGCCTTAAATCCCCACATTTCTGTGTCCCTTTTCTGCTCCATCACCTGTGGTTATGATCCAAGAAGCAAAATTCCTTGGAGGTATCCCTGGAAATTACCCCACAGGACCCATTTCTGATGGAAATAAAGAAAAGAAAAAAAAAACGAGGCAAATTAAAAACTCCTGCCTTTCATCTGGGTATTTTGAGAATTAGAAATTTTTATAGGGACTTGATATGATTAATAAAACCAGGAACATTTTCATGGAGTGTCCATAGGAATTCCACCTTTTCATAAGCTTTAGCTCATCTCACATCACTCCATTGCCTGTGGAATTTCCTGGAACAGCAAAAGAAGGAAAAGGCAAAGCATCCTTGCTTTTCCAGCTCACTCCTAACATCTTGCCTGGAGGGAAATACCAAAAATGTGAACATTTGCCGGATATTTGGATACCTGAGGAGGAGCTTTATCCACTGAGGGGGGGAAAAAAAAAAGGAAAATCCATGTGTGTCCTGATAAAAAATATTAGCAATTTTTATTACCTTTTAGATTTTACTCCTGCACTAATCCATTTTAATGAGGTCAGCCCGCCTGGCTCCAGGTACCCGGACTAAGTGGAGCAGTTTAATGTCGGGATCAGGGATGAGGAGCACAAGGAAGGGGGGTCTGGATGTTGGACTTTATATCACCCAAAATTACGGCGTAAAAATTGACTCCGTTTGCACATTTTTAACTGGATTTGAAATCGACACCATGTGTAATTATAAAAAGGGATATATCTGCTGGGAATGGGATGAAGCACAGGATTTTCTGTAGGAAAAATTTGCTTATTAGTGCACAGGGAAGATTTACGGGATGATATAATTATTTATTGGGATGTATTTTGTGGAGAAGGGATCATATTATCCATATATTTCCTGCATTATGGCTCTGGACAGTCAATATTAATATTGCTGCAATTTATGATTGGATTTTAGAAAACCACTTTTCCCTCTGTTGTTTCACTCCTTTAGGGAGTAGTTACATGGATTGGAATATGGGAATATCAGGAAGATCTTCCTGAAAAACTGGAAATTTACAACAAAAAAGTGTTGCAAACAACCTGGAGACAGGGATTGGGGTGATCCCAAATTGTTCCCTATGACAGGAACCCACCTCTCATCCTGTCCTGGAGGTGAAAAATGATCCATGGAATCATGGAATGGTTTGGGATGGATCATCTTGACACGGGCAGGGACACCTTCCCCTATCCCAGGTTGCTCCAATCCCCATCCAGCCTGGCCCTGGACACTTCCAGGGATATTGAATCTCCAACCAGTTCTTCCATGGTCAAGAGGAAAACCTGAGCTCCTCTGAGGGGTTCCTGCTTCTCCTTCCTCCTCTTTTGCTCCCAGTTTTTGGAATTACAACTCCTGGGATCAGCCTTGGCTTTGGGGACCACCTTGGGATTTGGGGAGCCCCTGAGGCTCTCCAAGCAGTTTCTTCCAGACCTTGTGGGACAAGAAGAGGGTTTATTGTCATTGTCATGTGGTATTTGTTGATACATCGGGCCGTCCCTCACCGTTGTCTGGTTGATGATTTGCAGGAGGGAGGGAGCCTGACAGACATCAAATTTGATAGGGAAATTGATAAGCATCGATAGTGGAGATGGGAAAAGGCCTGGAGGGAGATGTGAGGATGGATAAATATGCCGGGGAGATGGATTTGGACAGAGCCCATCCGTCTCAGATAAGGATCAATACATCTATACCTCTTTTACACCCATCGGTTGTTATCAATGGCCACCCGACTTATTTGATCTTTTCTGTTTTGCAGGAGGTAGGAAACGTTTTCCCTGGATCCACACACAGGAGGAGGGAAGGGAGAGCATTGGATATCCAAGAGATTGATGCTACAGAAGCCCTAAACTGCATCTTTACCCACTGTCCTCTTTGCTCAGCTCCCCATCACTCCAAAAATCCCTGAAATTCCACTGTCAGAGAGGTCCCCAAATCCTGGGACTGGGAGATGGGATCCATCTGTGCAGTTTTATCTGGGATTCTCAACCCTGGCAGCACCAAGTCTTGTTTTTCCTGTAAATCCCACGTAATAAACCCCTGGGAACTGTGCAACAAATTGCTTAAGTTGCTGTTTTCTCTCCAGCCTCTCCCCCGCTCCCTATCCACGATCCTCCCCCCGGCTTTGGCTGTTTATTGCCAGCAGAATCGATTCGGGATGGTTTCCCCCCCTCCTCCTCTTCCCTCTGCCCCCATCTCCCACCCTCTCTCCTCACTCCCATCACCTTTTCCCCCTCCCTCCCCACCTTCCTGGAGCTCCGGGGAGCCCGGTCAATCCATCACCGTGTCCCAGGCGTGTGACAGCCCCTCATAAATGCACCACAATGAGCCCAAATCAGCACCAGCCCAACCAATTTCGCAGAGCAGGAAACATCTGAGGAGCTGAATCCCAGCGTGCCGGAGATTGGAATTGGGAAATTGGTTCTACTCCTCTTCCGTGGTGCTTTTTAATATTTTTTTTTAAAGCTTACCTATAGATTCTCTCCCTCTTTAGATACATATTTAAGGTAATTCTCTCCCACTTAAATCTCCAGTGCTTATTCCACACGGACAGCGTGGCCCAGTTGCTCTCTCCCTCTCTCCCTCTCTCTCTCTTCCCTCGATTAGGAGAGGGTTTTATTGGGAAACTTGCTTAGGCTGCAGGAATGTGCTGCCTTCAGCAGACTGAGGCTGCAAGCGGGGCTGGGCTCCAGCTCCCCCCCTCAGCCATCCTGGGAGTCCCTGCTCTCTCCTTTCGGGGGCTCAAAATCATGGAAAGACACTTTTCCCACTGGATTGGCCTGTGTGGGGTGTGAGTGCTCATTCCCACCCAGAGAGGGTAAAGAATGGGGTTAATGCACATCCTCATGGAGTTATGGATGTGTGACCTCACTCTGGGAGCACTCAGCAGTCAAAGGGCAGCGATTCCGTGAGGATTTTGTCATCCCAAAGAACATTTGTCCCACTCGGGTGAATGATGACCTGAGCCCCAAGGACCTGGCAGTGGCATGGATGGATGTTCCCCTTTTTTGGAGGCACTTAGGGGACATGAATCCCATGCGGAATTTGAAGGGAGAGCTTTTCAGAGCTGGGATAACCTTCTGAGAGTGCCTGGCAGGAAGGGAATCCTGGTGTCACCTTCTTGCCACTGCTGGTGGGTGATGCTGAGGTTTTTTGTGGTGCCAAACTGGGAGGTGTTCCCTGTTCGTGGCATGGAGGGGGTGCAGATGTTTGGGTTGAGGCAGCAGAAAGGTGGAAATGTAAAATCACAGGAAAATTCTGCCTGCAGTCTGAAAAGATTAACCCCTGCTTAGAGGCAGAACTGTGTGTGGGCTCTTCCAGTGGAGGGACTGAAAAATGGGAGAGAAAAGGATTGGAAAAAACAGAAAAAATGAGGTGGAGCTTCAGAAAACACTTGGTTAACGTTGGGATGTCGTGGGTGCTTCACAAGGGTTAAAAAACAGGGAAAATAAAAACTAGATGGATGAAGCTGGGAAAAATCTGTGAAGGGCTGTGAAATACGAGACTGCCTCTGGCTCTGGAGTTGCAAACTGGACAGTTTGGAAAACAGGGATGGTATTTTGGGGAGTAAGCATTGAGATCATCTTGTGTTTTAGAGATTGTGGTGGGAGATGAGCTCCCAGACCAAGCTGGTCCAGCATTTCTTAGGGAATGATGTGAACGCCATAAAATGTTTCTGAAGGGATCCAATAGGAAAGGTTTATATAAATATATGTAAGCTATTTACTAGGGCCTGGGGTGACTGGAAAATTAATGAATGGCTTCCCACTGCAAGAGGGCAGGGATAGGTGGGATATTGGGAAGAAATTCTTTGTGAGGATGGTGAGGAATTCCCAGAGAAGCTGTGGCTGTCCCTGGATCCCTGGAAGTGTCCAAGGCCAGGCAGGACAGGGCTTGGAGAAGCCTGGAATAGTGGAAGATGTCCCTGCCTGTGGAACTGGATGATCTCTAAGATCCCTTCCAATCCAAACGCTTACAGGATTCCGTGGTTTGCATCCAAAACAGGATGGAAAAACCTCCATCCAGCTTTTCCCTCGGGTTCCTGGCACCATCTAAAAATAAACCAAATAATTTTGCAAATCATCCTGGGAATCTGCTCCCAAACCAGTGGGGAGAAGGTCTTGGATCTCCTTAGATCCTGGCTGATACCTCCAAGAAGATTCCTGACTGTGCACCTGCTTAGGTGTGACCTGGGTGGTTTTCCAAGGATATTTAGGGGTGACCTGGGTGGTTTTCCAAGCATATTTACGTGTGACCTGGGGGGTTTTCCAAGCACATTCACGTGTGACCTGGGGGGTTTTCCAAGGCCATTCATGTGTGACCTGGGTGGTTTTCCAAGGACATTCATGTGTGACCTCGGTGGTTTTCCAAGGATATTTAGGTGTGACCTGGGTGGTTTTCCAAGCACATTCACATGTGACCTGAGTGGTTTTCCAAGCACATTCACGTGTGATCTGAGTGGTTTTCCAAGGACATTCATGTGTGACCTGAGTGGTTTTCCAAGCACATCACAACCCCAAATTCCAGAGCAGCCTCTCACCCAAACTGCCGAATATTCTCCCTTCACCTCTTGCCACTTGAGCCGTTACACTCAGAGCTTCCCTGAGTGCCCAAGGGCCTCTCCCTGGTGATCACTCATCCCGGGAAATTGTTACGAGGCAGATAATTAATTGTTGTGAGTCACTAAAAAAATGATCATTCTTTGCAGAAAATTACCCCGATGTTCTGCAGAAATGTTAATGCTCGCAGCCATAAAATGAATGGGGAGCTACAGCTCCAGCTGCCAGGAGAGCTGTGAGTTATAATCCCACCACTGGATGCGGAAAGCCCGAGCTTCCAGACATTTCTGGAGAGAGGGAATGCATTTTCACTGGATAACAGTTTAATTTTATGATTATTTTTTCCTGCCCCAGAGTCCTCAGTTGAGTATTAATGACTGAAGCGGGGATAGGAACGGTTTTGCTGATCCCAGCTTGGCGTGGAGTGAGGCTTCATATTTATTTCCATCTGGCTACCGGGATTTTACTCCAAACAGTTGGATAAAAGGACTTGGAAAGTCATGGCAAGGCTGGTCAGGCTTTTAGGGCTGAATTCCACTGCCTCCCAGGAATAAAGAGCTGGGATTTAGGAACAGCAGGGAGACAAAATGAAAATTAACAGGTTAATTGCTGGGAGTTAAAAAGTCTTAATTTACTCTCCAACCAAAATCCAGTTAGAGCAGCTGGAAAGGTGGTCTGGACATAGTCCTTGTCCCCATATCCCAATAAATCCAGCCTAGCTAGGCTTACAATCTGTAAAATTTTGGCTTGGGAGTCAGGATAACTCCTGACAGTGCATCCAGCAGAGTTCCTGTGGCTCACAATGCAAACGCTGCTGATTCCAGAGCCCAGCTGAGGTGGGCAGGTGTAAAGAAGGACACAGAGTGGTTTTGGAAGGAATTTCTCCCATCCCTCTCCGAGATAAGACCTGACATTTTTATCGATTTCCATTTGTTCTGGAGCAGCATTTGCATCACTCACTCCACAAATGGAATGAGGAGATGACTCAGATCACAGCTGCTTTCCCAAATGTGGTTTGGGGTTTTTTTTTTTTTTTGTTGTTGTTGTTCAAGAAATGTTCATTTCCCAAAGGATCAGCTCTTGGCTTTTTTCTTCCATGCTTGAATTCCAGTGACTTCACCTCCAAGAAATGGGGTGGGTTTCCTGGCTGCAGGGGAGTCAGCAAGTGAGACAAACACCTCCTCCCTCTCTTCTCAGCTTTTGTTTTCCCTGTTTTTCATGCAGCTGGGTTGGAATCCATCTGCGGACAGCAGGGTAGAAGAAAATTATCATTCTCTTCCAGCAGGAGTCCAAAATCCAACAGATCCATGTCATATTCCAAGGAAAGCCACTAATCAGAGTATGTTGTTGGAGAGATGGAATTTGCTGGATGGAGCACCGGAGGTGAAAAAAGTACAGGGAGCAGAAATGTTGGTGAAGAATCCAGTTTGGGGCAAAGGGGATGGATACCAAGACAACCAGTCGGAATCAGGGAGTGACAGGGCAGGAACTGCAGGGAAATCCTGCAGGAATTCGGGTTGTTTCTGGCTGAGTGAGGAAATCCAGCCTTGGAATCCAATAAACAAATCAGCCAGAGGGAGGGAAGGGTTTGGTGGGAAGGTTTAGAAGCTGACGCAGCAGGAAAGATTTGGGTCGAACATCAGGTAAACATTCCCAAATGGAATGAGTGAAGGAATGTCTGGGAAGGAGAAGGATCTCCAAACACTGCGAGAGTTTGGGGCCAGGTCAGGCAAAACCTTGGAGGGGTAACATGGATCCTACTACTCCTACCCTGAGGAGAGGGAACGACTCCATGGACCCATGAAATGGTTTGGGTTGGGAGGGACCTTCAGGACCGTCCAATTTCAAGGACAGGGACACTGTCTGTTGCCCCAGGGGGCTCCCAGTCCTGTCTAGCCTCTCCTGGAACACTTCCAGGGATGGAACAGCCACAGCTTCTCTGGGAATTCCATTCCAGCCCCTCACCACCCTCACAGCCAAGATTTCCTTCCCAATATCCCATCTATCCCTGCCCTCTGGCAATGGGAAGCCATTCCCTGTGTCCTGTCTCTCCATCCCTTGTCCCAAGTCCCTCTCCAGCTCTCCTGGAGCCCTTCAGGCACTGGAAGGGGCTCTGAGGTCTCCCCAGAGCCTTTTCTTCTCCAGTTTGAATGCCCCTAACTCTCCTAGCCTGGATCCAGAGCAGAGATATTCCAGCCCTTCCAGGTTTTTTTCCAGGTTGTTTTTCCCACATAACCAAAACCCCAGCTAGAGAACAGTCACACCTTTGGTTTCTGCTGATCAAAGCCAGGCTCAGAGGGCTGATGGAGCTTCCTGACTCCAGGACTGATCCCTCCTCAGTGCTTCCAACTCTAATGAGCTGTCTGGGAAGAGGAAAGGGAGACAGGAAGGTGCTTTGCCATCCCGAGGTGACATAAACTTGTCACTGATGCCTCCTTTGATGGCCTCTGACCGGGGAATGTTCCACAAGGATGCTCAGCTTGTTTGGGATTTGTGTTTTTTATCCCTCATCATTATCAGGCTTTGATGAGTGACAGCAACCAGTGCCACCCTTTGGAAAGAGAAACCATGGAAAGCTGCACTGGCAGAGGATTCATGCAGCAAGAAGCCCCCAAAATATGGTCCTGTGATCCATCCAGCTTCCTTCAGAGCAGGCGGAAATGCCCAAAACCCAGAGATACCATCCGTGACATCCAATTAAAACAGACCTACTAAAAAGGGGTTTCTCTGCTTTTTCCCAGTCCAGATCTCTTCCCCCAGATGTGGCAACATTCCATGCAAATGCTGTATCCCTCTCTACCTGCACAGATCCATGGATATTTTCCAGCTCTGGGTGCAGAGTTCCCGCTCCATCTCTGTCCAAGAAGGATAAAGATGCATTTGGCAGTGGAGGTCGTGTGTTCCATGAAATCCAGGAGAGACACCACTCCCAAAAACCAGGATATGCCACACAGAATTTCCCCTGGAATACACCAGAAGCATTTGCTCATGGAGGTGATCAGATGTCAGACCAGGGACTTGGAGAAGGTGTGGGATCTTCATCCCTGGAGGCATCCAGATCTCAGCTGGAAAATCACGGGATCATTGAGGTTGGAAAAGACCTCCAAGATTGTTGAGTCCATCCTGTGACTCAAACTTGTCACCTAGACCAGAAGTGCCACATCCAGTCATTCCTCAGACACCTCCAGGGATGGGAACTCCATCACCTCCCTGGGCAGCCCCTTCCAATGCCTGATCACCCTTTCCATGAAGAAATTCCCCCCATGTCCAGCCTGAACCTTGCCTGGTGCAGTTTGAGTATTTTTTGCGTTGTCCTGTCCCTTATTCCCTGGGAGAAGAGGCCAACTCTGAGCATCCTGTTCTAAGTCTAAAACTGAGTTTATCTTCAACGCTGAGGGGCTTTAAGCAGAGCTTTAGACAGGAGGTTGCCAGAGGTTCCTTCCAAATGTTTTTGGAGTCTACGATTTAGACAAAAACTGTGGAAAATTCAAAATTGGCTTTTAGATGTGAGATTAATGAGGATTTTGAGTGCTGGTCCTTCTCTCCGATCTCTGGGGTTAAAACCCATTCCCAAAACTCCTGCCTAATGCCATGTGTGATTCCGTTCATCAGTTTCCATTTCCACGGGATGCAATCCCATTTTATTAATTTTAAATTGCCCAAATAATCATTACCCTCTTAATTGCCTGCTTAATGAAGACCCTGATCCCCAAGGGCTTATTGAGGCTTATCTATTCCTGGGTGACCTGGTGGGTATTGATTATTTGCTCGTTAGTCTTCATTAAGGATGGGTTTTAATCAACCATTGGAAGATAATCCAGAAGCCAGCAGAAGCTTTTCTTGGGAGACATTGCTCACCTCCAGATAGGACATCCCCCCAAAAAATATGTTCATTTGCAGATATTTTGGAGAGAAATCTGGATCTTGGATTTGATTTCCCGAGATTTTTATGATCCCATCTTGTTTCTGCTTTGTGGTGCCCTCCAAAATGTGCCAAAATCAGGAAAACATCCTTAAAATGGGACCTAAACTGCAGCGTTTGCAGCCTCTCAGAAAATTCCACTCCCTTTCAGTAGGATCCCTAGGTTTTCCAGGCTGGATTTGACCAGAAATCACCAATTCCCTGTGTCCACAAGCTCTGCTCCAGTACTGAGGGAATACCAGTGCCCTTTGTCCCAGGAATGTTGTGGGTGTAGAAAAATCTCCACCCTTGGGGAAAAAGGAGCTGCTTTTCTGTGTCTCCCTTGGTCCCCAGAAGGTGGGCAGGACCAGCATCCCTGAATCCATGGGATGTGGAGGCAGGGAAGATTCTGGATAGGATTTGGGATGGTGAAGACATCTCCTGCCTCTGTTTTTGCTCCCCAAGGCACCTCTTTCTCCTTTTCCCCCCAGGATTCCAGTGTGGGCTCGGTACAGAAATACCAGTGTGACATCTTTGTGGAATCTGGGACACCCTCCTGGGGCTGCCAGATGTTTTATAGGATCTGGAGGGAATTCTTTCTGGATCAGAAGCAGGAGGTCAGGCTGGGGAATGAGACTTTGACCAGGTGAGGCTGCCAGGGAGGACCTGGGCAGGTGTGGAGGTGTCTGAGGCCTCTCAACAGAACCTGGCAAAGCTTGGTTGCCCACCTGGAAGAGCCAAAGATTTCTGGAATGTGGGTTTTCCACCCTTTCCTTCCCAATGGGAAGCACTGCCTTGCCCTGCTGCATTGGGGGTAGTTTTAAAGGCAGAATGACGAAGGGGTGGGGGGGGGTGAAAGAAAGATTCCTCTTTTTCTTGGGGGCCAAATTAATGGAAAATCAATCTGGCCTCAAAAATCCATTAACGGTGATAATGCACTGGTGACGTGGCAGGAAATCCAATAGTGGGAATTAAAGTGGGGCTCTCCCACTTTCCTGCAGCCACGGGAATTTGTGGGGATCGTGCTGGGGGCAGCAGACTCTGAAGAGTGCAGAAACCACTTCGCCTCTTTCTAAAATATTCTGGATTCCCACTCTGGCTTCCTGTGGCAGCTCCCTCCTTGCCCAGAGCATCTGCTTGGAGTGTTGAAAATCCCTCAGGAATTTATTCCATGGGTCACTCAAGGGAGGATGCAACTAATTTTTAGGGAAAATCTCCTTCTGGATGCACCAGGATAGAGACAAACCCACCCTGACCTCAGTTTGTGGCTCTTTGGAATTTTGATCCAAGATCTCAGAGTCCCAGAGTATCCCAGACACCCTCAGGAAAACAGATCCTGGGTTTCCTCCTCTCCTCTGCTTGACTGCCTTCCCCAGGGGTTGGATACAACTTTGGGAAGGAAAAAAAACCTTGGATTAGGGCTGCCCCTCTGCAAAGAGGTGAAACCACACAGGGAAAAGTCAAAATCCATGTCAGGAATCTCTGGGATAAATAATGTCCACATAGCGCCAGGAATTCCACCCCTCTGCCAGTTTTGGGACCACATGGATCACTCTCACCAGGGGTCACCAAGCAGATCCAAGTGTGTCCCAGCACTGTCCTGCAAACCCAAGGGTTGGGAAGTTGAGGTGGCCTCTGGAATCCACTCTTGGATGAGCATCAGCCCCCACAAACATCGCATCCACATCCCCGCTCACGCTGGTGCAGATGGATCTTCCCTGTTCCACATGCAATGGAAGCTGCCTGGCAGGTCCATCCAGCCCCACGGAGGTTCCCCCTTTCCCCCTCCTTCCCCCAGCTCCGTCTGCTCCCCCACAGCCCTCAGATCCCGGGATTTATGAGCCAGCCTTGCATTATGAGGTGAGTGACTTATCGCTCTGTCAGGGCCGGCGTTTTAAGACAGAATTATATGGGAGAGGGAAAAGATTTTTACCAAATTAATGAAAAATCAATCCAGCCTCAAAAATCCATTAATGGTCATAATGCACTGGTTCCAGATAGAGAGATAGCGGAGAATCCAATAGTTCCTGTTAAATACCTCTCCTGGAATGGAGCGCCTGGGATATAACTCATTCATTAGGCTGCCGATGTTTACTTTTTAAACTGACACCAATCCCTGTCCCTGCAGGATTCCATGAAGAATTTATAAGCCCACATTCCCCCAGTGCCCATCTCCGGGGCCAGCCTGGAGGAATTGATCCTCTGATCCCTTTTCTCCCCCTCCCTGGGACAATCCCTGCTGAGGCAGGGCTGGGATGGCTCCATTCCTACAGCTGATGGTTTCCAGCCTCCCCTAAACCCCGGCTTTTGCCCCAAACTGCTCTCCCAGGATCTAACCTGAGCTGGGGGGTGTCTCCTCTCCACTTTCCAGGTCTTAGAGTAGAGCTTGGCTTAATCTCCTCCCTGCTCAGCCTGGGACTGATCCTGCTCCCTGCCCAGCCTCATTCAGCTGTGGAGATTGGGGATGGCTCCAGGGAACTGAGAATCAGTGCTGGCACTTCCCCATTTCCCAGATTTCTCAGGCTGAATTGGGATTGTTCAGTCTGAAAAAGAGAAGCTTTGGGGTGATCAAGTTGTGGCCTTCCAGTTCCTAAGGGGAATTTAGGGGAAGATGGGACCTAACTATTCCCAAGAGAGAGGAGTGATAGGAAAAGGGGGGATGGGTTCAAGCTGAGAGTAGGTTTAGTTTAAATATTGGCAATAGGCTTTTTCCTGGGATTGCAGAGAGGAACTGGAACAACATTAAAAACATTAAAACCACCAGTTCATGCCATTCTTCCTCCACTGCTGATTCTCCACGCAGTATTCCAGTCTTCTGGAGGGTCTTGATTGTGGGAATTACATCCCACTGTGGTGAGTCCTGTTATTTTTAGGATGCTGAGCCCCAGAGATGGAAGAGAACACGTTTTAATTCTGGAAAGTGCCTGATATTCCAAGGAGAAAACTTGTCTAAGGCATTCTCAGCATGAGGGGCGTTGGATGGACCATTCCCACTGCCCAGCATATCCTGATTGTGCACAGGAGTGGATGGGAATTCTGCTTTTCCCAGGAAACTGAACCAAAGTCCAAGCATTTGACGAAGTGAAGCCAAACAACAGAGACTGAATTTACAGCTTAAAAACAAAAATATTTCCCCTGAAGGCGGTCTCAGTTTTGCTCAGTAGGAGGACCCTTGGAGATCATTGCATCAAACTAATCCAGCTCCAGCATCCTGCACTGGATGTTCCTGTTCTTTATCAGGTCTGGGAAAATCTCCTCATGGAAAAGTGCAGAACGTTCAGTCTTGTCCAGGAGCCAGAGCTGAGTTGTGCTTTTGGAGCTGCTCTGATCTCACCTCCCTTTGCTTCTCAGCTTTCCCAATCCCTGGGATTCCCGCACTGCCATAGATTCCTTCCTGATTTACGTTGGGCTCAGGAAAGGTGGGATCAGGACCTGGCACATTGGGATGCAGTGCCTGGATATACAGTCAGGTCCACACATCGACCCTGCTAAATGTCATAATGCGCCAGGCTTTTGTTTCCTTGGAATCTTTTAAAAAGCAATAAAAGGCCCCAGAATCCCGGGAGCACCAAACATCCAACAAAGTGACAGCCTGTCAAAGCTGCCTTCCCAAGAAAACCCTGGGCCCAGCAAATTTTAAGCAGGAAAATTTATTCCCGTGTCGCTCATCTCTCCGAGTGAAAAATGGCCAGGGCTCCTCTTTTGCATGAGGGCTGGAAAACTCCACGGTGCTCAAACAAGCGGAGCGGCCTCCAACAGGACCATTCATCATCCGGAAAAGGCAGCGGCGACAACCCCAGCGCCAAAAAAAAAAACGGAAAAAAAATTAAGTTGTGGGTTTTATCCAAGCTTAAATGATCTCAGCCATTAATACGACACGACAGGCAGAGCACCACGCTTCCCTGGCTTCCCTGGTTTCCTTGGGATCTAACAGAGGTCTCCAGGACAGCGGCTCTATTACCTGGTCACCTTTGCTGCTGTGGTTTCCCAGTTCCAGGGAGGTTTTTCCAGGGGATTTTGGTCCCAGTGTTGGTGTCGGGCTTGTGTGGATTTCTAGGATGGGCACAGAGCAGGAGGAGTTGGGAAGGAGACGAAGGAGCAGTTTCTGAGCAGAGCTTCCCATCCAGTTGGGAATGGATTTTTTCTGGAGATGGTTTGGAATAGGAAGATTCCAGATTTGCTGGGTTTTTTTTTCCACAAGCCACACTTCCTGCTTGACTTCTGTTGAACTGTCTGAGCTTTGGGATGATCACCCATCACTGGAAGTGTTCAAGACCAGGTTGGACAGGCCTTGGAGAAGCCTGGGATAGTGGAAGGTGTCCCTGCTCATGGCAGGTGTTTGGAATGAGATGATCTTGAAGGTTTCTTCCAACCCAAACCATTCCAGGATACTCTTCAGCTTGGAGGGCACGCTCCTTGTAAAGCAATCACCTGTCACAGACCTCTCTGCTTTCCGTGTTTCTATCCCATGGAATTAGTCCAAACAATTCTAGATCTTCTATCCAAATATCCAGGGCTATTATCCTTCTGTCTGTCTTGTTATTTTCCCTCAAGATGCAGAATCCTGTAATTATTTGGTGGGAAAACACCTCCAAGATCATGGGGTCCAACCTGGGATCAATCCCCACCTTGTCACCAGCTCAGAGCATGGAGTGCCACGTCCAGTCATTCCTTGGATACCTTCAGGAATGAGGACTCCAAACCTCCCTGGGCAGCCCCTGACCATCTTTTCCATGATGAAATTCCTCCTCGTGTCCAACCTGAACCTGCTCTAAATGATCCTGCATTTGGGAAGGTGAATACACAGACTTTTCCAGGAGGTGACAATGACACCTCCAGATGGTCCCAGCTGCAGCCTGAAGGTCTGACCTTCCTCCTGGGCACAGGTGGGATTCTCCTTCCTCCCGCCCTGCTGGGACTTTTCCAGGTCCTCACATGGGACCCATCACGTGGAGCACATCCCTGGCCACCTGCGGAACCATTCCATGTGTGGCAGGAGGATGTGGATCAGGATTTTATTTAGAAACGCTGACTGATAAGGCGCTTAGATCCAGATCCTGTGGATCTTAATCCTCTGGGAGTTTTGAACGCAGAAACGAAATCAAAACCTGAATAGGAAACTTTCACTTCCTCCCCTCTCCAAGAGGTCTTGGAATGGGTGGGATTGGTCCCTTGCCAGCACGAGGGAGTTGAGTTGATGGGAATTTCTGGTCACTCCGTGTCACTCTCACACAGCTGTTGTCATCACCAGGTCAGGGAGACTTGAGTGGACCTTCCTGGCCTCAAAATCTCTTCCCAATCTTTCCTCATGGGCTAAAATCAGCCCAAGCTGTGCCCGAGGTTGCCCAAACCCCGAGTCCTGCCCTTGTGACCCATCCTGTGCTTGGTGACAGTGACCTGAGGGGCTGGCAGGAGATTTGTCACCTGCAGGGCTACGTGCAGTGGATCTGTGGTGACGTTTTCTCCCCAAGCCGGCTGAACTGTCCCACATTTGCAGCTCCACGTGGTGACATCACCCCTTCCACAACCCCACGTGAGCGTAAGACGCTTTCAGGGGCTTGCAGGATGATGAAAATCCCAACAGGAGCCTGAGGATCAGTTTTCCCCACTGGCAAAGTTTCCTCTCCCTGGGTGCACTTTCCAACCATTCCAAACATTCAACTTTCCCATTTCCTCAAGACCAGGGAGATCCTGGAGAGGTACAAATGTTGGAGCCCAAACCTTGATGTGCCACTCTTGAGGGTGGAAGGAGAATCATGGAATGGTTTGGGTTGGAAAGGACCCTTAAGATCATGGAATTCCATCCCTCAACCATGAGCAGGGACACCTTCTATTATCCCAGGTTGCTCCAAGCCTCATCCAACCTAGCCTGGAGAGATTCCAGGGATGGGGCAGCCACAGCTTCTCTGGGAATTCCATTCCAGGGCTTCACCACCTCTCACAGAAGAATTCCTTCCCAATATCCCATCTAATCTCACCTTGTCCAGTTTAAAGCCATTCCCTATGTCCTGTCCCTCCATCCCTTGTCCCAAGTCCCTCTCCAGCTCTCCTGGAGCCCCTTTCAGGCGCTGGAAGGGGCTCTGAGGTCTCCCAGGAGCCTTCCCTTCTCCAGGCTGGACATTCCCAGCTCTCCCAACCTGGCTCCAGAGCAGAGGGGCTCCAGCTCTTGGAGCATCTCCATGGCCTCCTCTGGACCTTTTCCAGCTGCTCCACATCCCTCTGACATTGGAGATCTCAGAGCTGGATGCTCCAGGTGGGATCATCAAGGCTTCAACACCTTCAGGGTAGATCTCCAGATCTCTCTCCCCCTTTTCCCAGGATTTTACAGCTCAAACCCACAAAGGATTCTCTGTAGTTCAAGGTCTTTTCTTTGTCTGTCCTGATCTTTTTGATCCCAAAGATTCCCTGATTGCTGGGAGGGGGGAACAGGGAACACTGGGAATGGCATCATGACGAGATTGATTTAATATTTCTCTTCTGTTGTCTCAGATCACACAACAAAAAATCTCTAAAACCCAGTCCAGCTTTTTTATTTTAAACCAAATCTCTACCTTGGGCTTAGACATGTTTGAGAACACCTCATAATTTTTCTTTGAATCATATGTGAAGCATTTGTCCTCAAGACAAGAAAAAGAGGGAAAAAGTCAAAAGTATCAAAAATCAAAAGTATCATCCTAAGGTGTTTGGGAAGCTGAAAAGTTCCTCATTACTCAGTCATGGTATCAAACAGCCTTTTCCTCATCCATATAAAATAATTCCCTGGATCTAAATTTAAACAATTTTAGGCTGTTTTGTGGGAAATCTTGGGGAAAAAATATTAACTGGTGTCTTATGAAAGTCAAATTGAGTCAGGTCTTTTTCTTTCTTTTTTTTTTTTTTTTTTTCCTTCTTCAAGGTGATTATCCCCTTTGGATTTTATGGATCTTGGTGTTCTTCCTAAGGGAAGCAGGGAACAAAGTCCTTGGGAGCAGACAGAGCTCTTCCTTGGCTGCTTTCATACTGAGCTTAAATCTAAGGAGGAAATTCAAACAGACATAGATAAATTTATAGATATGGATGTGGGTATATGTGCAGGTGTGTGAGCAAAACAGACTTAAGATAGGGCTCTGCTTTGGCTTAAAATATCAATATTTAAGCTGAGCTCACTCTCCTGTCCACCTCATTCCCAATTTAATCCACTTTAGACATGGGGGAAACTGAGGCACGACCATTCTGCCTGCATTCCCAGTGACCCTGATTGCTCAGCTCTTGGCTTGGCACCTTTTGGGGCCAGATTCTGGTCTCCTGGAGGATAAGCATCCTCCAAAGACAAGGAACAAACCTCAGGAATGTCACGAGGCAGAATGGCTCGATGACGCCGAGCCCATGCTGGGAAGTCCCTGTGGCTCCTGAGGTAATTTCTAAGCAATTCCCGACCACTCAAGCATTTAAATCCTTTGCAGACTCAATTAAAAGGTTTTGGGGGAGTTGCTGGCTGTTTTGGGAGGCGTTTTTTTTTTTCCCCTAAAAGCCTTTTAAACACCACTAAAAAAGTCTTTCCTCATTTCTGCCACGGGATTGGCGGACTGAGGACAAGGAAAGCCTGGGGTCATTCCGGGAGTCATTAATCCTGCTGGACAGGAGCTTTGTTGGCAATATTTCCCTCTCCAGCTGGGTGAGATCCCACTGTTCCCGAGAGCCTGGAGGAGTCAGACCCAGCTTTGGGCCTAGGCCGGAGCAGCAAAGCTTAAACTCATCCTACAACACTAAACTGGGCTTATCTTTATCTCGTGCTGTGAGGCACGAGGGGGTAGAGACAGAAATTTCTCCTTGCTGAAGGTTTTCTTCTCTTTTCATCCACGGTTGGAGCAATCTGGGACAGTGGGAAGTCTCCGTCCATGGAAGGAGGTGGAATGAGATGGGCTGGAAGTCCTTTCCAAGCTGAACTATTCCATGATTCCAAGACTCTTCCCCTTGCTGGTTTAACTGGCCCCATAAAATGAGATCTTTCAGCTGCTCTGGTTTTCCTTCCAGGCTGTCGCATCCACATGGGAAATTCCCCATGGATGGCAGAAGGCAGGACACACATTGGAATGCTCTCAGAACCAGCCAAACATCTCCTGGCTTGGAGAGGAAGACAAACTCTTCCCAAATCTCTGCCAATCCATCCTGATGACCAGGCTGCTCCTTCATCCCCCTCCTGGGATCAGTACTGGAGCACTTTCCAAGTAGTGGGAAGATGCTGTGAGTCTCCCTTTGCTTCCTGTTTCCCACTTGGGACTGTTCCTTGCATTCCTGGCAGTTTTGGACCATCTTTAGGAAAAGCAAAGGCTGATCCTTCTCCTCTTTCCCTCCATCATCCCAGTCCTTCCAGGATGCTGTCCAGAGCAATTCTTATCCTTGTCAATACTGCCTGGGTCAAACTGGTCAGAATTCACCCTGGAATAAATTCCAGGGGTTATGAGGGATAAAATCAATCAGCCCATGAATGACTCATTCCCAGATGGCAGAGGCCGGGCCTCCTGCATCCCATTGTGGGGTGACTTTTTGGGATAAATGAATTTTGCCTTTTCCTTGCTCCCCCCCCACAAACATTCAAACATTCCTATTTCCCATCCCAAGCCCTGGAAGGTGCCTCTAAGGAGCCAGCTGGGCTCCATAAGCCCTTAAGCAGCTCGGGGCCATGCCCACGTCACTGAAGGCATGGCTGGGATGGCCGAGGTGAGCAGGACAGATTTTCGGGAGCTCATCTCCCACCGGGATGCTCCAAGGCCGGGACAGACGTTGGATTAGTGGTTATTATCCCTCTCCAATTATAGCAACGCCTAATCCAGGGATGATGCTTTTGACAGGTGGAGATGAGGGATGGATCCATCCCTCCTGACATTAAGGAGCTTCCAGTGGCTCTGGCGCTGTCCAGACTTCCTGTTATCCACAGGGATCCCAGATCTGCTCCAGGTGAGGTCCTTGCTGCTGCTGGACCCTCACCTTTAGCTGGGGATAAAAAAAACCCAAAAAGCTCAGAATAGAGTTCCCAGCAGGGACAAACAGGAGGGATCAAATCCAGGCCGTTTTCCTGGGGAAGGTGGCTTTGGGACACAGCAGCTCCAAGGATTTTTCCTTTAGTGCAGCACCTGACGTGGCACTTTTGCATCTGTGTCCTAACGAAGCAGTGATTAATTAGCACTGGTATCCTCCTAAAAGAGCCAGCACATCCCAAACCTGGCCCTGGCTCCCTCGGAGCGGGGCTGGGCTCTCTCCTCTCCCCCTTCCTTGTTTTTCCACTCTGCCTTCCCTCTCCCACTAAATTAATCTCCATTGCTCCAAAGGTCTCTCTGGCACACGCCGCTGACCCAAGCTCAAATTGATTTTTTTCCCTTACCCCTCACCCCTTGCTGTTTTCTGCCAGCAAAGCACAGCGAGGATTTATTTTTTTTTTCCCACCTGGAATTATTTTGATTTTTTTAGTTTTGGAGGGACTAAACTTTGACCCTTTAGAAGTGAAAAGGAATTATTTCCATGCAGGGAAGTGGGGAAGGAGCCTGGAAGGTGGGGGTCCTTTTTTATGGCTGTTTAAGGGGTGAAATTATCGAGGCAGCTCCTGGGGATTCATTTTTCCTGGTTTTTCCCTGCCTGTCCTGATCCAGCTGTGAGTTAAGGCAACTGATTTCTCCTGTTTCCAAACAAATCAGTGGAAAACCATCCTGCCCTGTGGCTCAGAGGTGTTCTGGTGGCCCTGGTTTTCCCTTTTTTTTTTTGAAAACCTTCAAATTAGGAAGAAATTCCTTACTCAGGGGGTGGTGAAACACTGGACCAGGTTGCCCAGAGAAGCTGTGGCTGCCCCATCCCTGGAAGTGTTGAAATCCAGGCCGGATGGGGGTTGCAGCAACCTGGGATAGTGGAAGCGTCCCTGTCCCTAGAAAGGAGTGGAATTCCATCATCTTGGAGGTCTCTTCCACCCCAAACCATTCCCTGATTCCATGACTTCACCATTCAAATCCTCTCGCGGACCAAAATGAAGCTCCTCTGGCAAATCCCTGCCTTTGAGGAGGTTTTCCAAACCTCTGGAAAGAGCTGGAAATGTTTCCTGCAGGTTTCCCTCCATAAGTTCCCGTGTCTCTGTGACAAAAGAATTTAAATTTTTCCATAAAAGACTAAATCTTCCTGCAGATGTGGAGCAGCATGGTGGGATGGGACCTGATCCGTCTCCACTTCCGAGTTTTCCTCTTCAGAGAGGAAAATCCACCAGCATAGGCAGGAAATGTCTCTATGAAGGAGAAGGAAATAAAATTGTTATCCCTGTTCCATAAATTAAGGATGAATTAAGAAAAAAGCAGGTTCATGATGTGCCAGAGAATTCCCAGGATGTCCCTACAGCACCAGCTCCCATTGGGAACACAGTGACTGCCAAGGGAAAAGAAGTGGACATAAAGAGCAGGAGGAAAAAGGAAGATCATGGAATGACTCTGATCCCATGGTCTCCATTGTGGGTTTGAGAGTTTTTCAGCACTTTTTCAGGGAATTTTTCCTCCTGGGAAGTTGGAGAGGGATGGAGAGATGAATGTGGGTGCTAGAACCAGCTTTTCCTGCCTGGGATAGGCACTGGGAGAGGAAGCATGCCTGGATTCCCAGGAATTCCTCATCTCTTGTGGGGGAAATATTTTTCTTCCCACTTTTGATTTTTTCCCCCTTTTTTCCTTGTCTTGCCAAATGCTCCACTTACGATTTCTCATCTCTTTCTGTTCCCACTCTGGATTCTGGACACACTGCAGGAATACCTCTCATGGAGGAGCACGTGGGAGCTTTAATCCTGGATAAAACATTCCAACATCCCACTTGGCAGGGCCTCCTCCCTCCCTGCACAGCATTCCCAGTGTGCTTCTCCTGGATGTGAGGCAGGGTGTTCAGGAATTCAGGAATGTGTTCCGTGGGATGAGAGCAGCATTCTCAGCCCTGTATGAAACAGCAGATTCATCTTGGCCAAAATCCAGGAAAAATAGGACCCTACGGATCTTCTCATTCCAGGGGTTGGACAAGGAGCCAGCTATGCTTTTGGCAGAGGCACTGAGAGCAGTGTTAAACTACACCAAAATCCAAGGAATTTTGTCCAGGGAAAGGTCTTCCTGCTTTTCCTGGGTCCGAGCGGGTCTGAAAAAGGAGTGGGAATGTTTGAAAGCTTGGCCTGACCCCACCACAGGATTTGGGAGCGGCATCCTGGCAGGGACAGGACATTCAGCATCATCCCAAGGGTCAGCCTGGTGTTGGATTTCAGCTCCAGGGCCCAGGTGGGGAAGCTGCTCCCAAAATTCCTCCGCGCAGCCAAGTCAGCAGCTCTGGAATTGGCTCCTCAGCAGGATCTGGGGGATGTCTCAAGGACAAGGCTCCCGCAGAGGCCACACGGGGCTGGGGACACCAGGATGTCACACACAGCATGGTGAGACTGGGGTGGGATGGGTGGAGTGGAGGGAAAAGAGAAAGAGAGAATTGCGAGGAATTTTGGTTGGATTCATCCCTGAATTTGTATAGGAGGGAATTTGGGATAGGTGGCACTGGGAGAGCGTCACCTCTGGAAGTGTCTTGGGGATATTTTTTCATCAGGCTCCTGCTGAGAAGCACCTTGAGACTGAGACATTCAGGACACCCTTTCCTACATCCCTAAAGCAGGAATTTGGGCAGAATCCCTGATCCAAGCGGTCTCCCAGATGGGACCCTCAGGAGGGAGACAGAAGGGGAACCTTGGAATCAGCCATTCCCTAAATTGTGCTCCTTGGTGGGAGCTGGAAAATCCAGGTCCCTCTCCTGTGGTTCTTTACCCTTGACACTTCACATTCCAGAGTCTGGTGGTTTCAGAAAAGGGTTGAAACATCCAGACAGGAAATGTTTTGGGAATCATCTCCTGGACAAAACAGATCCAGGTTTTGTGGTGTCCTCAGGAGCTGCTCAGGTTTCTTCGGTTTTGCTGTGCCAAAACCCCTGGAATGGAGGGCAGGAAAAGGGAGAAGTGGTGGCTGGGGAAGAGAATTCCCAGCAGAGCTGCTAAGAAATAGTGGGATGAAAATTCCTGTGTACTCCTGGCCTGCAAATGAGGGGTTGGAGGAGCTGAAAGAGGATTTAGGGAAGGATTGAGACCAGGAGCTTCCCATGGGATATGGTGGAGTTGGAGGAATTTTGTCACCCTCAGGTTTTTTGGGATGTGCCCATGTCACAGCCAAAGGGATCAGTGTGGGAAGTCTCCAGCTATCGTGGAATGATCAAAAATAGATGCAGCCCTGCTTCCAGAGGCTTTGGAAAAGCTGGGAAATTGTGGAAATGGCAGTGCATCCTGCCAGGTTAGAGCCAGGCCAGGCACTTTGGATGATGCTGCAGTCCTGGAGGATAAATCTGTGTAGGCATCCCCTCCTCGGAACAGGATCCCCAGCTGGGATGGTCACAGCTCCAAGGCTTCCAGAGCTCAGGAAATTCTGGAAAATGTCCTCATGGTGGAATTATTGGAGTTGTCCTGTACAGGGCCAGGAGTTAGATTCAGTGATCCTTATGGATTCCTTTCAAATCCAGATATTTTGATTCTCCTTAAGATCAGCAAGAATCAGGTCAGGAACTGGGGTGATGGAGAGAAGGCAAACAGCAGCAAATTCTCCAAATGGGGAATCCCCTGGGAACCCGGCCTTTCCATCCCAGGAGAAGATGCTGATTGCTCCAATCCCAAGGATCCCCAACCTTTCCTGAGGTTTTCCATGAGCTCATGGCTTGCTTTTCCATCACTTATGAGGGTGTTCCTGGGATGGATCTCTTGCATTTCTGGGAACAAATGGAGGCATCACACCCTGAAGTGTCTCCAATCCCAATCCACCGCCTTTGACTCCAGGGATTTTGTGTCCGCTCTGCTGAGCTGGTTGGAATTCCAGGTGTGAGTCGGCAGCAGGATCACATGAGCAGGGGGAAAACTTTCCTCTGGACATTGCTTCCCTTGGGTTTAGGATGGAAAAAACCAGAGTGGATACACAAAAAAAAAATCCACCTGCCCTGAGGAAACATCACTGTGGATTTTAATCCCAGCAAATTCCAGGCTGGATCAGGCCAGACCCATTTTCACTCATGAATTTGTTAAAAATCCATTAATAAGGGCACAAAAATCTGTGGATTTATCTCAGGTGAGATTTTCTCTCATTCATTTTTATTTTCCTGAAATTCTCTGTGTTTTCCATGAGAAAATGAAAAGATCTCAATTCCAAAATTTTTCCGAAATGAAAGCACTTCCTATCAAGTCACCAGAGGAAACCAGGTGGTTTTAGAAAAAAGACACAGAAATAATATTATGGGATCATAATATCCTTGGAATATCCGCAGAATTTGGGCTTTTAAAGTCCATTCAAACACCACTTTTTCTGGGAATTTTGTTTAAATAGCAAATTACAATTCCCATCTCCTTCTTATTCAAGTTCTGGAGGGTTTTGTACTTTTTTGTCTTTTCCTTTTTTTCCCCATTAAAAAAAAAGCATATTTTCATTGGATATTCCTGAAGGAAATCCACCATGAATCCACCCAAATTCCACAACTGAGGGCCACCAGGTGTGTGGGGACAATCCAGCAAAAATTCCACAAATGGATTCCCAAGGGGAAGTGAAAATCCTGATAAAATACTGGCTGTGATTCCCTTTCTGTAGACTTGGAATGTTTAACATCCAGGGAGGATCGTGGGGAAAGTGTGGGATCATGATCTCGTTGCCACTCCATAAACACAGGACTTGGGAATGTGGCTGGGACTTTTCCAGCTGTGGATTTTTGGGATTGTAGGAACAGGAGTGGTGGTGCTCATATGGAGATGTTGGGGAGCATCATCCAGACTTTTTTGGGTGAAATCCATTAAAATCTGCTCAGGCCGCAAATATCCTTCCTGGTTATCACCAGTGAGACCTTCAGGGATGGGCACAAGGAAAATATTCCATGGGGAGGGGTCAGATGTGGGATGAGATGAATGGGAATGATTTGGGAAGAGGACAGGATTGTGGGATTAATTTCCTAGACTGGAAGGAGGGCTTCTCCTGCTGCTGGAGGCTCTGGAATTATGGGATTCATCCCTACCTTATGCCTGAGCTGCAGAAAGGATTTCAGATTTCTGGGATTTGCTGCAGGACACAGACCCCTCCCTCCCCACCCCCATCTCCAAAATCCTGGATTTTCTCCCTCCAAAGCTGCTCCCAAAACAAAGCAGCTCCACGGGCAAACAGGGAATTTTGGGAGTGTGCAGATCCCCAGGATTATTCCCGACCATCCCCACTTTTCTGAGCTGGACCTCGCTGGCGCTGCCCCTCCTGATCTGAGTCTTGTACAGGAATTTTATGTTTCCAGGATTCCAAAGGATGAAGAAAGGGTTAAGAGGACCGGGAGCTGCTCAGGGCTCCTGCTGTGGGGCTGGGAGTGGGGGTTGAGGACACTCCCGGGAATTCTGCCTCATCCACAGCCCATTTCCAGAGGCTTTTCCCAAGCTTTATTTACCTGTTCAATATCAGGGAGCAATTCCCGCTGCAGCCGCTCCAAAGTGCAAACTCCACAAAATCCCCGCTCTCTTTTAAATGAGCACATCCCACAACCCCCTGCATCCCTCCGTGGGGCATCCATGCATCCCTAAAAACGCTCCATGAGGCACCAGCCAGCTGCAGGGACCATCTGCATTTGGATTTGCATACGCAGCACTTTTCCAGGGAATCTGTGTGTGCTCGGAGTCAGATCCAGCCCCACTCTGTGGGAAAAGCTCATCCATGGAAGCGAGGACTGAGCACACTCAGGGAATTGGAGGGGTTTTCCTCAAATTCTGCCCGGGTGGCAATTCCAAAGCGCTCATTCCAAGCCCATCCAGCTCTGAATGTGTCCCTTGGAGGTTGTCCGGGGAGATGTGGAACTGGGATCCCACAGCAGCGTCAGGGAGTGAGGGAAAAGCAAAGAACTACAAAGAAAGGGCGAGAAGAGGAATCCCAGAGCTCTCTGGGTTTCTCCAGTAGGATCTGATGAGTTTCAGGGAAAAAAGGGGCTGGAAAACCACTGCCAGGATGAGGAGATGCCCCTGAGGGGAGTTCCCATGTCCCCAGCAATATTCCCATGATCCATAGGGACAGACAAGGCTCAAAAGGCCTCACTCAGCCCTGGGTGCTGCACTGGGAGCACCATTCCCAAACCCTGCAAGAAATCCAGGATTCCTTGAGCTGCCAGTGTGTGACGTCCCTGTCCCTCCTCATCTCTGGGTTGCATCCAGGGTGAAAAATCCCATCTCATCCCATTGTCACCCCAATTCCCCTCCGGAGGTGGGATCCTTGCTCCAGCTGCAATCCTTCACTGCAGCTCCATTCCCCAAACAGGTGCTTTTTCCTGGAATTCAGGATAATGGCGGGGGTTTTCTTGGACAGGGACGTCCCCCCTGTGCCGCTGCCAGATGTGCTCCACAGCTGGTGGCTCCAGCTGCCGGTGGCTCCTCTCCTCGTGCCAGGCTGATGGATGGATTTTCCCAGCAGGAAATTGCTGGCAGCAGCTCAGCCGATCCATCAGCTGCTCCTTGCTCCCCGTTTTTCCCTTTCCCAGCTGAGCTTGGCATCCTTGTCCTTTCCCCAAGGCTCAGAAAGGCCTGGGAATGGGGATGGTGCAAGGAAAGGAGGAGGTGTTCCCAGGAAATTGGGACGTCCTGGTGGGATTCAAGCTCCCCAAGGCTTGATGTGTTTCAGTGCTTCCAAACCTGCCAGGAATCATTTTCACATCCATCTATTTATTCCCAGATTTTGGATGTGAAACTCTTCAGGGCAACACCCCTGTTTTGGGATGGGTTTTGCTTCCTTGGAAAACTGGATAAGAGGGGGGGTTCCCGCTTTTCCCTCCATCCCTGAGGCTGGAAAAGGGGTGGTGGAGAAGGACAGAGGGGCTGGAGAAGGGATCCTGCTGGGAAGCTGCTCCCTGCTCCTTGGCAGAGCCGGAGCCTCAGGATTAATGCTTGTCCTTGCATTTCCGACGGAATTCTGTCTGCTCCGGAGGAGCCGGCTCGCCTGGTACTTTTCCTGCTGGAGCCGGAATGCTGGGACAGTGAAAATCCCTGCAAGGTGAGGGGGAAGGTGCTGGGGCTCCAGAATGCATTCCTCATGGCATGGGAGGGCAGCTCTGGAGGTCGGTGCAATGTGGATGCTGGCCTGGATTTAGAGGGGGAAAAGGGAAAATCCTTTCATTACAAGGGAAAATGTGGAAGGGGCGGGATGAGGCCCTGAACAGCCAGATCTAGTGAAGGTATCCCTGATTATTGCAGGGAACTGGACTGGATGACCTTTAAAGGGCCTCCCCAAAACCATCCTGAACTCATGGAACAGGAATTGCACAAAATTCCAGCCCAGCTCTGAGCCAAGACCCTTCTGTTCCCTCTGGATGAGGTTGAAGAGCCCAACTGGTCTTTCCAGCTCCCAGAAGCGTCCTGGTGCCTCAGGAAGGGTCTCCCTGGAGAGGGGACTCCCAGGATCCTGCATCCACACAGAGATCCCTCTTTTCCACCCTCTCCCAGCGCTGGGATCAATCAATACCTCCGGATCTAACGAGCCACAGCAGCGGAGTCCGTGTGGGCTTGGGCAGGGTAATGGATGGAAAAAGCCCGTTCAGCGAGGGGGAAAGTGGGAAAAAAGGAAGGAAAAATCAATGGGAAGATTGGGATGACATCATAGCACCATTATTATGTCATCAGCTCCACTCCGAGGATTTATCGCTCTGGCCGTGATTTTCCTTGGAGCTTCCTGCCCTTCTCATTCCAGAGCTTTCCCAAAGCTGCTCTTGGCTTAAAAAAAACAGGGAACAGGGACATTCCAGACCTTGTGACATCCCTCTGGCCTCCCCACCCACTGCAGGTGTTCCCAGAGGAATCTGGGAAACAACGCTGCTGGCTCTCCCCTATTTTCCTTTTCACCTTTCATCCTTTGGGAATGAGCCTGGAAGCCTTCCTGAGCCTGACCTCTTTTCTCCAACCATGTTTTCATCCTTTTCCTTCCTTTCTGCGAAGACAAACATGGAAAACAGAGCCCAAACCTCTTGGAACGGGCAGGTTCAGGGATTAAAACGCTTCTTTCCATCATCTGTTCTACCTGTCCTGATATTGGGATAGAAATCAGCTGGATGAGTTTCTCACTTTCCCAGGTTCTTTTCCCATTATTTTCTGCTGAGTTTTGTTGGAAAAAACCATCAGGATGACACAATACCTGCAGCATTTCCCTGTGGATAGGGAAGGGAAAAGACTATTTTGGGATACCAAAGCCACAGGAATATTCGTGTTTGCCTCAGTCTGATTTAAAGGAAAGATTAAAAAAAAATTTAAAAAATCAGGATAAAATCAACACATCCCAAAATGGGTAATTAAGAAACCTAAGTCTCTGTAGGATCATTATCCGAGCAGCATTCCATGTGGATGGCAATTTTTAATGGCTGTTCCAGCAATTTATTATCCACTTTAATACATCCGTGTTTTCCAGCACACAGAGCCAGGGCAGGGAGGCAGATTTGGGCTCAGCAAGGATTAAATGATGGGATTGTATCCCATAAAAAGCTGAGGGAACAACTCCCATCCCTCAGCCTGGTGATTAGGGAAGATAAAAGATAAGGGGCAGCAGCAAAGCTGCCCCCATGTGCCTCAGTTTCCCATCCCTATGGAGCAAATCCAAGGGATTTAGGGGATCCAAGCCAACCAGGCATGGGAAAAGCCAAATTTTCTGGCAGGGCTGATCTGAATCCGAGGAAAACCCACCCAAATCCTTGCATGCCACAAAACCCTCCCTATTTTCTCCAAGCTTTGAGTCACCTCCCACCCCAACCAGTTCCCACCGCGGGAAGAGGCACTGAATTCCCCACTCTCCCAGTCCCACATGCTGGAAACTTTTGAGATTTTCCAGGTGGTGACTCCCTGGTTTTCCTCACATCCCACACTGTGGGAATAGCTCCGTTCTCCCAGTTAAACCTGGATTTGTTGTTTGATCCTGAAAATTCAGCACTTCCAGGCTGCGGAGGTGTTGAGGTTGCAGGTGTTGATTTCCTGCAGGGCTGGGCAGCATCCAGATGTGCTGGGCTGGATTCGGTATCCAGCTGTGGCAGGCTCTGGATTCTCATGTGGAGCCCAGCATCCAGATGTTCTGGATTCACTTTCCAGCTGTGCCAGGCTCCTCAATCCCACACAAGGCTCGGCACCAGCCCATGCACAGTTCAGGATCAGCTCCCCCCATCATCCAGATGTGCAGAGCTCAGCATCCAGCTGTGCCAGAGCCGTATCCAGCTGTGCCAGAGTCATACCCAGCCGTGCAGGGCTCCTCATCCCTGTGCAGGATCCATGCCCAGCTCAGCATCCAGCTGTGCCACATCCGGCTGTGCATGATTGTCCCGGGGCATTCTGACCAAATGAGGCAACAGGTTTGGAATTGTTTTGGATGTTTTTGTCTGACATTCCCACTAAAAAAGGACTCCTGGGAGAGGCAGAGACAACCCACAGCTGGTGACTGACAGGGATTCACTCCAGGGAAAGGGCAGGGAAAGTCTGGGGAGAATGGGAATGTCTCATCCCTGAGATATCATCAGGCTGAGATCTTTCCTCAGGGAATTTTCTTTTAACAAAACATTTTCCAAAGAGCTTTTCCTTGTCCGGAAGAAAAGGATACCTGCGTGTTATGGGGGTTGCAGTTTGGTTTTCCTTCAAAAAGTTAGGATGCTCAGCTGAGCTGGTGGCTGGAGGTGACAATGCCACCGCCCTGACCTGTCCCCCGGGCTCCAGAGGCGGGAATTTCCCCAGGGCTCGGCAGCACAAGGTTATGGACTCCGTGATTTTTAATTAATGCCATTGACTCCTAGCGTGTTGGGAAAGGGGAGGGCCTGGAACGGGAAATTGTCCCTTGGAGGGACAAAGCCTGACAACCTTGTCATCCCCAATTAGCAGCTAATTACCTCCATGACGAACATCTTTATTAATCCAATTAATAGCGCGGGTGGCGTGACCTCGGCAGAGCTGCTGACTCAGGGTGGGGCTCGCCAGGAGAGGGATGGGGGGAGGAAGGAGTGAATTCCTCCTTTCCCAACTCCTCTTCTTCACTAACTAGTGAACGATTCCCACTGATCTCCCAGCCTGATCCCAAATATTTCCTCTTTCATTCCTCCTGTCCACCCATCTGCTTCTTGTCTGTTTGTCCCTTTGTCCATCCAACTTTCAACATTTTTTTTTAGGAAAAATAACCCCACGTCCAGGTGTTAAACCATGGATCATGATGATCTGGAACACTGGGATGTCTCCAGCTGGAATGTTGTGCTCATCCCTGGTGACCTGCAAAGGTCTCAATGTGCAAATCTTCCCTGAGTGGGGAAAAGCTTGGGATAGATGGAGAAAGGGATGGAGCAATGGATCAGCGGAAGGATGGAGGTGGGTTGATCTATGGATGGATGGATTGATGGATGGATGGATGGATGGATGGATGGATGGATGGATGGATGGATGGGTGGATATACGGATAAATAGGAAGCTGGATTGTTGGATAGATAACTGATAGAGGTGACTTAATGGATTGATGGATGAATGGATATTCATGGAGTTGGAGCAAAGGGATTGATGATGTTGATGAGGATGGGACCAGGAATGCAACGGGAATAGCTGGACACTGAAGGGTCCCTGGAAGCCACGTGCAGGTAGGACAGGTGGGATGACAGATCGTCATTCCTCCTGTGGGGCCTGTGCTTCCCAGTGTGGATGGAGGCACTTCCAGCACTTCCCACTGGGCTTTGTGGATCCTCACTCCTCATCCCAAACTGGGATGTCCCTTCTCAGGCAAGGCACAATCCCACGGTGGCACCACTGAATGTTCCACATTCCCAGGGCCACCACCTGGACTGGGAATTGCTACAGGAGTGGTTTTTTTTTCCCCAGGCTCTCTTGTGGAGTGACCTCTCCTCCATCTTCCCCCACAGATGGAGCCTCAATTAAATTTGGGAATCCATTTTTTAATAGGACTTTCACCTCAGCTCCCTGCCGGGCCATTAAAGCCATTATGGCAGAGTTAAGTAAGGAATCCTGGGAGCCTCTGGAGCTGTCATCCCATGTTTATGGCCCAGGCAATGTTTGCTTTATTAAAGATTCAGGAGCCATTTCCGAACGCCTCCGTTCTCTCCTTCCCATTACAGGCCGGACCCTGGCGAAAGGGTGACTGCAGGGAAAAAGAGGATTGCTCCTGAGATGGGAAAAAAACAGAATGGGGGTGTTGAGAGAGTCTAAGGGCATGGCAGGAGCTGCAGAAAAGGGAGAGGAGAGGCGGGAATTTCATCCCAAAGCTGTGCTGGGTGTTGCGATGAAGCTTTTCCAGCTGCTGCAGGGTTTGGTTTTCCCTGGTTTCCAGGAGTTGAGCAGGATCCAAAGGCAAATCCCTGCCTGGCCCAGCCACATAGGTTGCGGTTGCCCAGAGAAATTGTGGAATCCCCGTCTCTGGAAGTGTCCAGGGCTGGGTTGGATGAAGCTGTGGAATAGGGCAAAGTGTCCCTGTCCATGGAAGGGGTTGGAATGGGATGGATCCCAACCCAAACCATTCCATGATTCCGTGATCCAGCCCTGCAGAGCGAGATGACACCATCTGGGCTTTTTCCGATCCATTATGGGGTCTCCACTGACTTCCAGGTCCCTAAAATTCCCTTCTTCCCACCACAATCCCCCATTTCCGTATTCCATGACCGTCCTCCCTCCTCTTTTAGAATACAGAGCACAAACCCTTCAAAATCATCAATATCCTACAGAAAACAGGGATCCAGGGAGATTCCCTTCTCCATCCCTGTCTTGCTACCAGGCCAGCTCCACCTGGGCCAGGCCTAACCTGATTCCATATGGGAGACACTTGTTCCCATCCATGGGAATATGATCAAGGGATGGGATGGGATGGGACGGGACGGGATGGGATGGGAGGGACGGGATGGGATGGGACAGGATGGGACAGGATGTTATTCCCAGGTTATCCCCAAGTTCCCATGCACGAGAAGCTGGTCAAGCACTCCCCATGGATCACACATGGGATGGGATAAAGGGTTATCCCCATCCCAGCTTTTGTCCCCTGTAGGAAGCAGCTGAGGATGAAGGGCCTTGGGGACAGGCAGGTCCCTGCTGCCCCTCTCTCATCCCAGCAGGGCAATTTCTGGAGCTGAGCACCTTTGGGTGCACCTGAACCCCCACACACGTGACACCCAAGGGTGGCCAGAGGAAATGGAGCTACACCCGTGCCCCACATGTGACAATTTGGGACCAGGGTGGCTCAGGGTGACGAAGGGATGTGGAGAACAGGATCCAGCGTGTCCCAGCTCTGCCCTCTAGTGCAGCTCCACCAGGTGCCATTGCCACTCCTGGACCTGCTGGTGTCACCTCTGAAGGTCCCATCACCATTCCTGAACCTGCTGGTGTCACGCCTGAGGTCCCATCACCATTCCTGAACCTGCTGGTGTCCCCCCTGAGGTCCCATCACCACTCCTGAACCTGCTGGTGTCACCCCTGAAGGTCCCAGTCCCGCAGCCCTGGCGGCTCTGGTGGTTTCACACCCCCCTGGTGAAGCCCCTCCTGGTGGCCTGATGAACTTCTCGGTGTTTGCTGCCACCTGAGGTGACCCAGAAGGGATTTTGTACCTCCAAGGTGCTGGGGGGACAGGGCCAAGAGGGGACCTTGGTCCAAAAGGGGACCTCGGACCAAGAGTTGACCTTGGAAATCTCAGAGAGCACCTTGGCAAAGATTTTAGGATCAGCCCAGGGGAGCAATTCCCTCTCAGGGGGATGAGGGATGCACGCTCCAGCTTTTAGGAGCAGGGTGCTCTCACTGTTTCCAGGAAAATTCCAGCCCTTCACGGGATGGGGTTTGCTACGAGCTCAGGGTGTAGCTGCACGAGAAATGTTCGGTTTCGCTCCTTGCACGTTTTTCCCAGCAGGATTTTTCAGGATATAGGGACAAACCCCGCTATTTATGCCCCTTTTCTTTGGGATGCACTGGGCTCCAGAGCACCCCAGGGAGACCCGTGCCCAGCCTTGGGTGCCAGCGTGGGTGGGGGGTGCCCGGCTGGGCAGATTTGGGGGGGCTGTGGGCAGTGGGTGCATTGCACAGGCTGCTGCTGCCCTCCAGCGGGCTCAGGCTGGAGAGGAGGCTGGAATTCCGTACGGATGCTTGGGAAAGCAGGGATGGGGCTGAGGATGTCCCTTCCCATGGGGTGGAGCAGGCGCCGGGACAAGGGATCCCACAGAGAAATCCTGCTCTGCCCCATCCCACTGCTCCTGGACCAGGAGTAGTTGGAGGCAGCTCCAGCCCCATATCCCTCTAAAAAATTCCCAATTTATTAGATTTATTAGCAGTGAGAGCACCCGGCCCGGCTCCAGTGTCCCACCACCAACCCACATCAACCCTCTTTTGCTCTTTTCCCTCTGTTATTCCCGGGAAAAAGAAGAAGCATGGATTTGGAGCCAGTGACAGCTCCAGAGGAGCCGCTGTGGGTCACGGTGCCAGTGGGATGTGAAGGGACAAGGACAGCACAGGGACCTTCTCCTCTTGTGTTGTGTCATTAATGAAGGAGAGAATCAAATCCCCTTCCCACCAGGCTGGAAGGGCTGGTCCATGGGCTGGGAGATTTTTATTATGGAGGGTGAAGCTCCAAGAGGAGGAAAATCAGGAAATTTGGGTGAATCCCTGTGGTTTTCCAGGATGGGATTTCCAGGCTGTTTTCTGACTCAAAGGCCCTCAAAATCATCAGTGATTTAAAAAAAACCCAAAATCCTCTTTCCATCTCCTCCCTGGTCATAAGAGCTGCATGAACTGGTCCCAGTTCAGGACATCCAACCATTCCTTGCTTGCTGATTTCCCTGGAGCTCCTGGACAGAGAGATCTCAATTTCTTGGTAAATGTAAAGTTATTTCTGCCCTATTTTTTGTGGGTTTGACCAGGTTTTACCCTACAGGACCTCTCTGCTTCCTGGTCAAGCTGGAGAAGACGAGCATGGACAGATCCAGCTCCATGGATTTCAGGAAAGAGGGAAGGAGCAGCAGGCTCTGGCTGATGGAGCACGGATCCCATCTGAGCACACGTCACCAGAGGAGGAGGCGATCCCAGCTCCGGAGTCACGAGTTTCCCGCATCCACTGAACGTGGGTGGGAAAAGGATCTTCTGCAGCAGAACGACTTCACTGTGGGTGGCTTCCAAAACCTGGCACAGGAGGGCTGATGGAAGGGGGAAACTCCTTCAATTCCAAAATTATGTCCCCCCCAAAAAAAGCTGGATGCTGTTTTAACCCTGGCTTGGTAGACAGGACAAAAAAAGCTCCCACCACATTCCATAAATAAATCGAAATTTGAAAGTCCTGGCCTTGTTTTTTTTTCCATTTAAGGGGCTTTAAACCCACCTTTCTCCCGTGGGATGTGTGTTCCCATAACCCAGCCCCAAATCCATGGGTTTGGTCATGCTCCCAGGATGGTGGGGAGGTGGTGTCCAGGTGCCAAGGGAAAATAGGGGGTTCCATGGCAAGGATTTGCTGCTTTCCAGCCTAAATTCCAATTGATGAACTCTTACAAAAAGAAGGAATCAGAAACCCTTTATGGAACCAGAATAGCAGTTTAAAACCTGCTGTGTGAAGCAAAAATTACTTTCTTGACCAATTCTTTTTTTTTTTTCAGGGGAAAAGCCCCCAAGGGGTCCAACCTGAGCCCCACCCTCCACTTCCCATGTAATTTCCATGAATTCATGTGACAAAGCCACCATCTCCCATTGCATCCCCCGGGAGATGGAGACCACGGCTCACCAAATTTAATTTGGATACTTGGGACTTTGGTTTTCCTTGAAGCAGCCCATCCTGGATCCAAAGGATGTCTCCCAACCTCAACAGCTCCAGATTTGTGTAAAAATGACCCAAAATTGATTCTTTCAGAGGACCAGCCAGGGCTTACTTCCTGTCATGGGTGGTGCACCCGTAATTCCCAACAAAAGTGCTACAAACTGGATTTCAATCAGTGCTTTTTAATCCATAAAAGGTGAGAATCCATGTACAAATTAAAAAACAAAACAAAACAAAACAAAAAAAAACCCAAAACAAGCCCAACATAAAACCCTGGATCTAGGGAAATGATCCCAATCCCACAAAACACAACCCCTTCACCAACGCTGGGGTTGGGTGATGCAGGCGGAAGGCGACGGCTTCTCCTAAATAAATCCCTCTCCAGCTCGGAGATGTCCGTGTGGCATCCCACGTTTCTAGGATGGTGGGAAGATGCTGCTGGGATGTTTTAAGGGCAAGGTGGCCTTTTCTGTGACCCCACCCCCTCCTTTCCTTCCCGCTCCCACGCCGAGCAGCCGGGAAGATGACGCGGGAAGCTTGGCTGCTACAGATGGCCCCGCGCTGGAAGGCGGATCCGGAATCCGGTGTGGTGATGCCTCAGGATATGGAGAGGCCTCTTGGCCAAAAGCAGAGCTAAAAACCTATCCTTGAGCTCATAAAATCCCGGGATGGGTTGGCTTGGATGGGATCTTAAAGCCCATCCTGTTCCAGCCCAAGCCATGGGACAACTTCTACCACCCCGGGTTGCTCCAACCCCGTCCAACCTGGCTTTTTTTCCTGGAAGATTTTCTTAAATAGAATCAGGGTTAAGAGCTTAGAAAATGGACAAGGAGCCACTAGAAGAAGTCACAATCCCAGGGGATACTGTGGCCACAAGATCCCGTTGCTCCTTTAAACCACCCCTAAAAATTCCTTAAAAAGTACAAAAATACAATCTCATCTCTCCCAAGGGAATTTTCTACCTCCCAAGATCATCCAAGCACTGAAGACCAGACAGCTCCTCAGCCCTCAGAAAAAATAACAGGCAGAAACAGGATGGAGGAAATTCTGCCAATCTGTTTTGTGGATTCAGAGTATCCCAGCGTTTCCAGGACAATTACCAGGATGCCTGGATCCATCAGGCCAGCCCAGGAATGCTGACAGCAGCGTTAGGGAATTAGCAACACGTGCAAGATCCAACAGTAGCACAAATTTAGGAGTTTAATAATCTGGAGGAGATATCTTCCTGGAATTTTAATCTCCTCCCAGGAAAAATAAACCCCCCCAAGGCTCTTAGCTATTAATCTCCTCACAGAATATTTAGGGCAATCCACGTCTCCTGATTAAAAAAGCCAGACAACAACTGCACGTTAAGTCCTTCTCTATTCTTCCAAAGAATCCGGCTGGGCAGCTGGGCTGGATTTTCTGAGTCAAGCTGGGGGTTCATTCCCCAAAAAAACCACCCCAAAAGCACTAAAAATGATCAAACCATCCTACTTTGTTGGGATAGCCCCACTCGGGAGATGCTGCCTGGGTTGGACCCTGTGATGGGATCACCACAAGTCATCAATGCCCGTGCTGTCCCCTCTCCCAAAAAATGGGAGTCTGGAAAGATTCAGCGGAAGGATTCAGCTCCTCCAGCAGCTCTTGGAGAGCAGCTCCATCTTGTACCTTGCAGAGAAAGCCCAGGAGATGCTACAGAAGGTGACACTTTTGCTTTAATGGCTGGGGCTGGCTTTGGCCAAGCAGAAGACACAAACCAGGCCCTGCTTTAGCACAGCTCCCCCCAACCCCCTTGAGAGCAAAAAAAAAAAAAAAATCCCAAAATTAACAATAAACCCGAGTTTCCCCCAGATTGAGGGGATCGTTGGACACAGGAGCTGGGAGGTGGAGGTGCCTCGCTCACCTCTCGGCACGGATCCGACCAGCGGCGCATTCCCGGGTCTGGGAGTCCTCACAGCCCAGCCAGGCTTGGGAATTGGGAAGCTTCCCGGGCAGCCAGTCCTGGAGCTCAGGGCACACCACGGAGCATGGTCAGTACATGGCCTCGTTGTCCCCCACGGCGGTGAAGGGGACACCGCTGTAGGTGCTCTTCTTGCTCCTCTTGCTCTTCTTGCTCCACACCAGCAGTGTGCTGGCGCTCTTGCTGTTCATCAGGCTCTTCCTGCTGTTCTCCTTGTTGCTCTTCAGCATCCCAGATCCCGAGGACATCACTGCTGCCTTCCTGTCCACCTGGTTGGGAAAGGTGGAGAGGGGAGTGAAGCCAGAGCAGCACCCAGAGAGCTCCAAGGATTCCCTGTGGGGTGTGACTTACGGCTTTGGGACATTCTGAGCCCTGCAGGGTGATGACTCCAATGTCCACCCCTTCCTTCCCGGTGCTCTTCAGCAGCTGGACAACCTCAGCATGCTTGGACCACTTGCAGTCCTTGCCATTCACTGAGATGATGTAGTCCCCCTCCTTCAGCCCAGCTTCCTGCAGGGAATGAGGGAAAATGTCCAACAGAATCTTGGAATGGTTTGGAAGGGACCTTCAAGATTATCCAGTCCCACCAGGGGCACTCCCCACTATCCCAGGTTGCTCCTTGGACATTTTCAGGAATGGGGAAGCCACAGCTTCTCTGGGCAACCTCTGCCAGGGCCTCATCATCCTCACATCCAGGAATTTCTTCCCAATACCCATCTATCCCTGCCCTCTGGCAGTGGGAAGCCATTCCCCTTCATCCTGGCACTCCATCCCTTGTCCCAGGTCCCTCTCCAACTCTCCTGGACCCTTTCAGGCACTGGAAGGGGCTCCAAGCTCTCCCTGGAGCCTTCCCTTCTCCAGGCTGGAGAAAAGACACAACTCTGCTCCAGATATGGACCATATCCAGTCCACATCCCAGTCTTTGGGAAGATTTGAGTTTTCCAAAGAGGGATGTGATCCTGCTGCTAAGGAGAGTGTTGTTCCAGAGATGATGGGATTTGGATGAATGTGTTGGTACTGAGGGAGCAGAGTGACACTTAGGGCATCCCACCAGGATTCTCCAGCATCTTCTGATGGAAAACAAAGCTGCCCCTGTTTTTTGGACATGCCATCTTGTTCCAACCACTGTTACATCCCAGCACAAGGGACAAGAGAGCTGGATGGGCTTCCAGCAGTTAAAAACTGAGCAGAATTCCATGTTTTCTCCTTAGCTATCTCCTAAAAATTAATCATTTCATGACGCCCACCTGCAAACCCCAGCCTGAGCCCCAGCAGGGATGAGTCTCCTCCTGAACAGTTTTAAGACCTAAAAACACCTGGAATCCCTCCAGGCAGCTCCCTTCTGGCATTGCCATGGGAATAGCAAGAAATTGGGATACTCACAGCAGCGCAGCCCCCTGGGATGACCCCAGCAATGAGGACGGGGGAGTCTCCTCGCAGGGTGAATCCAAAGCCGTTCTCTCCTCTCATCAGGTGGACCCTCCGAGCTGGATACCACTTGTTCTTGGCTGAGAACACGGACAGGGGGCCCTGGGATGAGGCAGAAACATGGAAAGCATCTTTTCAGCTCCCTGGAACTGTGCAGCCTTGTAAAAAAAACCCCAGTTACAGGGATGGGGAAGGGGCAGAAGAAGAAATCCTGTCTTTTGCAGGGAAAACAGTCCCTTCATCCAAGAAGAAATGATGGAGGCTGAGGCTGTCTGGATATGGGGGATGCCACCAGGGGTTGGTCCAGGAGCAAGGTGGTGGGACAGGTCACCAGTTCAGGGTCACTTTTCCCCAATTCTTTCCCATTTTCCCCTCTTTATGCTGCTTTTCCAGTCCCACAGGAGCAGGATATTCATGCCTGCCCTGCGGCTGAGATGCACAAGCTCTCCCTGGGGTACTCAGGGGGTGACCCCACCACAGATCCCACCACTGTCCTGAATCCCAGTCCTGTTCCCCAGGACCCTAAAAACATAAAGAGGGTGTGGATAAAACTCCAGTGGGATTTTCCTGGTGCCTCCTGCCACCAAAACCCCTCTTCCCAAGGATCTCTTGGGAAAAGCCCACCCGAAATTCCCGTGCTGCTCCCCTGTCACCAGAGGAGCTTTGTGACCCATTTGTGTCACAGAGACAGATCCCAGCTCTCCTCCTGCTGCTCCTCCTTGCAAAACTGTTGGAGAGAAGGAGAAGAGGCTGCAGGAGGAAGGAATCCAGGCAAGCAGAGCATGCAGGGGAGGAGGAGGAGACGGCTGCTCCCTCGGGATATTCCCGTTCCTGGAGCTGTACGTACCAGCCTGTGGAAGAGGTCGGTCACCTTCACCTGGGAGAAGTTGGGGGATTTGATTTCGGGTTTCTGGTGCGTTTTGGCTGATGGGAGGGAGAGAAAAGCACAGACAAGGGGTGACCTCAGGCAGTTGGGGCAGCTGCTGCCGTCCCAAAGAGGGACAGCGTGATCCCATAAAAGCCAGGACCTAAAATACTGGAATAGCTCGGATTGGAACTCAGAGATCATCCAGGCCAACCCCCCTCCACAGCACAATTCCCCATGGAGTCCTTTCCACCCACAAACGCCCTCCCCACCCACAATCCCAAAAAACCCCCACTCACGATGGATGTCCGGAGCCTCTCCCGTCTCAAAGAAATCCTCCTCGTGGTCGATCTCGGAGTATTTGCTCAGGGAGCGTTTGTGGGCGAAGGACAGGACCTCCTGCAGGATATCCATCTTCCTTAGGATCTTGCACAACCCATGGATCCTCATGGCCTCCTCGTGCTTCATGATGGCTTTTTTGAGGTGAGCTTTGCCTGCGAGGGAGCAGAGGGAGCTGAGCCCGACGGAGCGGCAGCTCCGGCGCCGTTCCCGCTCGGCTGCCCACGGATTTCAGGAGCGGTGCCACCACCCTGCTGTGACTCAGGGACAGCCCAGTCACGTTCCCAGCCCTAAATGGGGTCGGTCCCAGCCCGATGGAGGGCTGGGAAGGGACCTTGAAGGGTGACCTACTTCGCTCCCCTGACAGCAGAGCTGGCAGATGTTCCTGAAAAACCACCCCCGACGTCCCTCCTCACGCTTAACCTCAATCTCCTGAGCAAATTAACTTCTCTCCATCGCCTCGGATCCCTTGGGAATGGGAACACGGAGAACAACCCAGCCCCGTCCTCCTTGGGAAGGTGCAACACATCCCTGTTTTCTAGGCTAAGCCTCTTCCTTGTCCTGCAGGTCCTGCTCTCCATCCTCTGCTCTTTGCTCCTCTCCACTTGCCTTCAGCGTGTTCCCACCCTCGGGAAATGGTAGTGGTCGGGAAAGAGGAGCTGAAATTCCAGTGACCCACGGATATCAACGCAAAGCATCTCCTCCGTGGGAAACTGCAACCAAGGCAGCCGTATCCAAGGCTAAACTCCCAGAAAAGCTCTCTCCGTGTGCGTCTCATGGAAACAACGTGTGCCTGTGGCATTTCACGTTCAGGACACACGGTGGCAACAGAATCCAGGGAGATGAGGTCTGCTCCAGACTCCCGGGAATCCACAGCCAGAGGAACTTAAATACCGAGGGAATGTTTTGGGGTTGGATGGAAAAGAGAGAGGAGACTCCCCCCACTGAGAATTTTTATCAAATCTATAAATTGTGAAATTATGGGGAATAATAATAATAATAATAATAATAATAATAATAATAATAATAATAATAATAATAATAATAATAATAATAGCATAGGATGGTTTGGGTTGGAAAATACTTTAAAGCTCGTCTCATTCCAATCCCCTTCCATAGGGAGGGATAGCTTCCACCATCTCAGGTAGCTCAAAGTTCTGTGTGATCTGATCTTGGACACCTCCAGGGATGGAGATCCACAACCTCTCTCAGTTTTTCCCTTCCTGTAAACTAAATCCAAGCTGAGCTTGGTGCCTGCACATCTATTTTTTACCAGGAATGTTGAACAGAGCCTGTTTTCCCCAGGAAAATCAGGTAGAGCTGGAAAAGCTGATGCAAACCACATCTGAGGGTGTTGGGGTGCTGTCACCATAAAACACTTGGATTTTGGGATTTATTTGGAGGTTTCCAGTGAAACCTGGCTGAGCATCCTGAAGGATTTTGCTGAGGCCAAACTCATTCCTGGTGGGATCAGCCTCCTTCTACATGTGTGTAAGGAGGGAATAGAGCTCCTGGGGGAGGCAACACCCCAAATTCCAAGTGCTGAGTTTGCTCTTGGTGCAGCCCTGTTGAGGAGGGGCTGCCAAAACACGACTTCAGCTGAATAAGCAGCGTCTGTTCTTTCCCTGGAGCTGAAATCCCTCATGGGAAGAAGTTCTTGTCTCCCAAGAATTCGCTGGAGCTGAAAAAGCCACCCCCTGAGCATCTGCTGTGTCTTGTTTTCCAGCCAAGTCAGCCCAAACCAAGGAGCTTCCAGGATCTCCGTGTCCCTATGGATTTCTCTGTAGTGTTGGGTGATGTTACCTGGCTTGGAACACCTGGAATTTTTCCTGTCAGAGCTGGACAGGTTGGGACAAGCACCACGAATTGGTCCTCACACCCTCAAGGGGACTGTGATGCTCTCCTGCTTCCCAGGAGAAGAAATCTCCTGACAAATTCCTCTTTGCGTGGAGAGATCCCCCTAAAACCTCATCATTTGTGGGAATTGTGATGGGATCCAGAAATTCATGCTCACCCAGCTTCCTCCTCTCCTCGGGATCCTGCAGCAGGACACGAAGTGATGGCCCCTCTGGCATGGTGACATGGAATTGCAGGAAAGCCTTCTCCTGCTCCAGCAGCTCGGCATCCGAGGGAGCTGTGGGAAGGAAACGGATGGGGATGGGATTAGGGAGAGGCCAGGGCCACCCAGCCCCTGGTGGCAGTGGGGACAAGGAGGTCACATCCAGATTCAGGTGGTCCTGGCAGCACTTTCCCGTCATCCAACCACAGCCTGACAGGAATCAGGGATGGGGCCAGGGATGATCCCAGTCAGGGATGCACCAGGATCTGAAGTTAAGGGCAGGATTTGTCCTGAACACAGCTTTTTTTTCCTCTTTCCTGCCTTCCTTTGCTCCAGTGTGGAAGCAGGACTGGGAATGGAGAGCCCTGGGAGGTCACTGACAGGGAGGCAAATGAGACAACAAAATCAGGGAATCGTGGAACGGTTTGGGTTGGATGGGACCTTCAGGACTGTCCAATTCCAACCCCTTTCCACAGGGAGGGACAATTCCACTTGGCTGCAAGCCCCAGCTATCCTGGCCCACAATAATTCCAGGGATGGGGCAGACACAGCTTCTCTGCGAATTCCAGTCCAGGACCTCACCATGCTCCCAGGAAATAATTCCTTCCCAATATCCCATCTATCCCTGCCCTCTGGCAGTGGGAAGCCATTCCCTGTGTCCTGGCACTCCATCCCTTGTCCAAAATCCCTCTCCAGTTCTCCAGGAGCTCCCTGAAGCACCGGAAGGGGCTTTAAGGTCTCCCTGGAGCCTTTTCTCTAGCCCACAGTGCAACCAAGGAGGTCATTCCATGGAAAAACAGAGATGGATGCAGCTCTCCCAGGCTCTCCAAACCCCACACTTTAAAACCCTGCTCTTTAAACCCTTTTTTCTAGCCCAAATTGTTCCTAATCCTCATTGGCTCACTTAGGGCTGCACAGCAGCCTCTTTCCCTGGACACAGAGTGGGATAAGAAACAATCCAGAATATTCCAGGGAGTTTTGTTGCTCCAAACAGAGGATCTCAAAAGCCTGGTGGGCACAGGGATGCGAGGATTGGGAACTGGCAGCTCCAGGGCTGGCTCTCCCTGTGCCAGCTCCTGCCATGTCAGCATCCCAGAGGGATTAAACTGCAGCGTAAGGAATTTATTCCCAGCTGGTTATGGAAGCAAAAGATTTGTAATTCTGACAAGGGAGAAGTGTGAACAGGAACATGAGATCCCAACAGCAGGCAAAAAAATTCCTAAATTAGGCATGTCCTGTAGATTTCTGCTTCCCATGGTGCCTAAGGTCACAAAAAATTTTAGGGGGAAGGTTTGCCCTGCCCCTTGGTACCCCATGGAATCCCATCTCCATCCTCATCCTCTCCTGTCTGGATCTTTAAGCCCTTCCAGCTCCACATTATCCCCCTCTCTCCCATCTCCTTGCTCAACCCAGCTTCTGCAACGCCCACATGGCACAAGGAAGATTTTGGGCAGGCTCTGGAGCGGGGGAGGGTGTGAGGACAGTCTGGCAGCCGCTGGTCACAGCACTGGTTTTGGCAGCCAGCCCCCAGAAAGCTTCTCAGCCACCCACCAGGCAACACCAAAGGTCACCAGGAGCAGCTGCTGCCCACCCCCGGATCCTCTGCTCCATCCCAAAATTGCTCCCAGGGTGTTGGAGGTGGCAGAGATGGAGGTCAAGGGTCACATCTTGAAGCCACGCTCCAAGTGACTCCATGGAACCATGTGTACCTTGCTGCCACCACCCTGAGATTCCCAGGACATCCATCCATGAGGTTGGAAGCTAAATCCAAGGTATTTTTAGATTTATTTTTGATTTTTGAAGCCCTCGGCTGGTCCAACACAAGGTGACTCACAGCAGGCAGGTGACCCTTATTTCCCCACCCAGGCCCAAAGGGGACAGCAGGTGACATCCCTCCAGCAGCTTTTTCCTCCCCTTCTTAAGGATTTTTCCCTGTGGAAACCAGAAGTATGGAAAAATCTGCCTTGAGGATGAATTGCTGAGCTCACAAAGAAGACCCTCAGCTCAGAGCATTCCAAAAACTTCAGGTGTTGTACCCATAACCTCTTTTTTTTTGGGAATCCCTCCCCAAAACTCAGGAAAAAAGTGGAATTAGTACTTGGATGAGCAGGAAGCTCCCTCCAGGCTGGACACTCACCGGGGCAGTCGCAGAGGGCGATGGCAGCGAAATAATGGGAGAGGGCTTTGAAATGCTCCGACTTGACTTGGACCATGGTGGTCCAGGAGAAGGGAACGTAGTCCTTGACGTGGGGCTGGCTCATGGTCTGGTGCACCAGGGAATAAACATCTTCCACCTGGGAAGAGGGAAGGGAGAAGAGATGGGATGCAGGATGTCCCTCAGGTTGTGCTCTCCGGGAAGGTTCTGCTGACCAAAAAATCCCACCAAATCCTCTCCCTCCCAAAATCCTCACCCTTGCTGCCTCCTGAGCCAGCTGCAGGCGGGCCAGGAAGTCGTTCTGGGCACGCAGCAAGGTCATCTTCTCAAAGACACACTCCTGGACCTGGGCCACCATCAGCCTCACCAGCATGGTCAGGGAGGCCGCACTCATGTCCAAGCTGGGAGCGTTGGAGAAGTTTTCCTTCAAGTAGTTAAAGGCACCTGGAGGAGAGGGAAGCTCCTGGAAGTTACCAGGCTTGTGAGGAAGAGAATCAAACTTTGGGATCAGGCAGGTTTCCCTCCAAAACCAGGTTGCCCTCCAAGGATATCAAACATCTCGCCAGTGGTGAGATGTCAGTGGTGGGTAAGATCTGAGGTCCCACCCTTGCCATCTAAACCATCCTTGTGCCCACTATCTTCTCCAAAGCCCTGGGTGATCCCAGTTCCAGGCTCCGTTTTTTCTATGGGGAGATGGATCAGCCTCTCTCCTCTCCACAGCTGGGACATCCTTTTGGATGTCATCCTTTTGGGGGACATCCTTTTTGGCTGTTGGACCATCCCAACTCCTCTTCCCACAACCAATGTGGAGCCACCTCACGCTCCATTTGTGATCCCTTGGAGACGCCTCTTCCTACGACTGCTCCTACTCCTTCCTGAGCTTCTGTGGATCATTCCCACCTTTGGGAAAAGGAGGAAGAGGGGAAGCCACTCACCAGCTGCCTTCTGGAAGGCATCGATGGCCTGGTTGAGGCCGGGCAGGGAGGCGCGGTCCTGCCGCGCTCCGATCTGGGTGTGCAGCGCTCCGAGGTTGAAGAGGACACTTCCCTTCTCGAAGGCCAGAGCTCTCTGGTGGGATGGGACCCCCGTCAGGGAGTCGTACCTGGAGAAGGGAAGAGCCAACAGCTGCCCATCCCCTGGTCATGGTCCCCAAAGTGTCCCTGTCATGGTCCACACAAAGTGTCCCCGCTCGTGGAAAGGGTTGGAACTGGATGATCTCGAAGGCCCTTTCCAACCTAAACCACTCCATGATTCCCATGGATGCAGGAGGAGCCTGAAGGGTTTTCAGCGCTCGGGTGGGCTTGCAGACACCATTCCCATCATGGTACATCCCATGGGATTTGTGTTTCCCTCTCCCTCCCCAAATTAACCCATCCAAGGCAACAGCAAATCCAGATCCAGGCGTCCACCAGCGCCAGCAGAGATTCCATCATGGAAATTTGGATCCTGACTCCCTCCCCACCCAGGTGGGACAGGGAAAGCTGCACCCACCAGTGGAAGAAGACACCCAGGGTTTTGGAGGGAGGGAAGAACCGGCTGTCAAGGAAGTAGAGCTGGTTGTAATATTCCATCAGGAGCTCCAATCCGGCCTCATTGCGGCTCGGGGTGCGCATGGCCTGCGGGAATGGGAGAGGAGACAGGGATGGGAAAAGAAGGACAGAGGGACAGGACACAGGGAATGGCTTCCCATTGCCAGAGGGCAGGGATAGATGGGATATTGGGAAGGAATTCTTCCCTGTGAAGGTGGTGATTCCATTCCATTCCTGGAATGGAACTCCCAGAGAAGCTGTGGCTCCCTGATCCCTGGAAGTGTCCAAGGCTGGGTTGGGTGGGGCTTGGAGCAACTTGGGACAGTGGAAGGTGTCCCTGCCCATGGAAAGGGTTGGAATTGGACGATCTTTAAGAGCCTTTCCAACCCAAACTATTCCATGATTCTGAGTTTCAATCATGGCGAAAGTCTGGGTGCTGGGACACCCAAATGTGGAAGTAGCAGCCTGGGAGTTGTGCTGGAAAAATTCATGGAAATTCTGATTTTATAAATCCTAGCGAATAAACAGGATTTTTTCCCCTCCTTCCCCAGTTTGCTTTAAATTCCCTCTTCCCCAAGGCCTGCCTGGAGAGAGAGAAGTTGTTAAGCCTTGACAGGGGTGAATTAATATCCATAAATAACCATTGTACTATAAATTTTATTGCTGCTCATTTGTAGGTCAGCAGGGCATTGAGGATAGGGAAAAATTAACAATTCCTGCATAATCTGTAATATTATGGAACCTATAAACCAAGTCCAGGGTGCTCCAGCATGGGAATGCTGCACCCTGAAATACAAGGACAAATAGGGAATTTGGAGCAAGGATGAGGGGAACCCCCAAAGGAAACGTGACATCTCCAAGGAGTGATCCTGGACAAGCCAAACTTTGGAAGCCAAGGGACACCAACCTGTCGCAGCTCCATGAATTCCTTGATTTCCTTTTCATACAGGACACCCTCCTCTCCATAGTGTTCACTGATGAAATCCTGGAAGAAAATTTTGATTTTTATTATTTAAAGGGATATTTCTGGCAATTCTGCACAAGAATTTTCCACTTCTGTCCACGAGAAAACATCCACTAAATAATAATCTCCTCCCTTTCCTGCTCTTCAACATCTCCAGACCTTCATCTCCCACTTTCTCATGTTTTAAGTCCAGTTCCTTTCCATGAATTTATTTTTTTGGCAGCTTTTTCAAATGGGAAAATTAATTTCAGCTGCTTCAGCATCAATCCATGAAACCCCAAAGCTCACCTTGAGTGGTACCAGCAAATCCAGCTCCTTGGTCTCCTTGAGTCCCAGAGGGATCATGGGAACGCTGATGGACTCACTGGAAGAAGACAAGAACCTGTTTGGTGGTTGGATTAAAAACCTTGGATGGATCCTGTGGGTTGGAGATTAAAAGGAAGCAGCTCCTTGCCCTGGGCTGGTGCTGCTCCTATTAGGAGACTCCACATGGAAAAATGCTCTTCCCAAAAAGATTTGGGAATGACAGCATAGGAGCAGAAGTGCTAAAAAAAACCCAAATCATCTTATTTTTCCAGCTCCCGATTTTCAGAGGCATCCTGGATGTTGGGTGGGCAAGGCAGGATCAAGCCCTCACCAAACCCAACAGCCCCCTCTCATTATCCCCCCAAATTGCTGGTAACTCATTAATCAATCATTAACTGGGGAGGAAAACAGGCAAAGGAAGTTATGAAAACCAGGAGAGCAAGGCAGGGAATTAGCACCCACATTTTCCTCGGAACAAACAGCTCCAGGAGCTATAATTAGTGTGGAAAGCCATTACTGCTCATTTCCTAACGAGAATTCCACTGGAATACAGTGTCTGGAATAAACAAAGGGGGTTTTGTTTGGCCTGGGCAGGGTTTGGGGTTGTTGTTGCTGCTCCTGATTTCTTTTCAAACCAGGGCAAGCAAGTGGCAAATTGGGAAAACTGAGCAGCCTTGATAAGGAATGTGCCTGGAAAAGCACGTGGATGGACACAGAAATGTGGAATTGTGGAATGGTTTGGGTTTGGTTGGAAGGGGCTTTAAAGATCATCTATTTTCACCCACTGCCATGGGCAGGGACACCTTCCACAGGACCAGGCTGCTCCAAACCCCATCCAACCTGGCCTTGGAGACTTCCAGGGATGGGGCAGACACAGCTTCTCTGCGAATTCCATTCCAGCCCCTCACCACCCTCAGAGCCAAGATTTCCTTCCCAATATCCCATCTATCCCTGCCCTCTGGCAGTGGGAAGCCATTCCCTGTGTCCTGTCTCTCCATCCCTTATCCCAAGTCCCTCTCCAGCTCTCCTGGAGCCTCTTCAGGCACTGGAAGGGGCTCTGAGGTCTCCCTGGATCCTTCCCTTCTCCAGGCTGGACATTCCCAGCTCTCCCAGCCTGGTTCCAGAGCAGAGGGGCTCCAGCCCTTGGAGCATCTCCATGGCCTCCTCTGGATCTGCTCCAGCAGCTCCAGGTTCTTCTGCTGTTGGACCCCAGAGCTGGATGCAGAATTCCAGGTGGGATCTCACCTGAGCAGGGCAGAGGGGCAGAATCCCCATTTTCCTGCTGCCCACGCTGTGGGATGAGCCTGGGACGGGGGGAATTTCTGGGATGTGAGCACACGTGGACGAGGCATTTCCAGCTTTTCATCAGCCAACACTCCCAAATTCTTCTCCTCAGGGCTGCTCTCCATCCCTTCACCCCCCAGCCTGGATTTGTGCTTGGAATTGCCCCATCCCAGGTGCAGGATGTTGCACTTGGCTTTGTTGAACCTAATGAGGTTCATGTGGAGCTTATCCAGGTTCCTCTGGATCCCATCCCATCCCATCCCTCATCCACGTCACCCACACAACACCTCACGCTGCCATCCAACACCGTCCACCTCAGGAAGGGACAAGGAGGAAAAGAATCCCAGCATCCCAGAATTGTTTGGGCTGGAAAAGACCTCCAAGATCATCGAGTCCAACCTGTGACTAATCCCACCCAGCCCAGAGCACTGAGCGTCACATCCTGTCATTCCTTGGACATTTCCAGGCACGGTGATTCCAATCACCAAAATGTCCTCTTGGGAAGAGCTCTGGTGGGATTGTCAGGAAAGGGGGTCAATACAAGGGAAGATGGTTCTTTCTTCCCTATTCCTCCTCCTTTGGGACATCAGTGTCCAAAGGATGCTCCATCTATCCCAAAACATCCCAGTATCCCCTAGGAAAAGCTGATTTTTCTCTCCTTGCAGCTCTAGAAGGGAACCACTGACATTGCCAGGATGAAAAGTTTCCAGGAATTCTGGCCCATGCCCAAATCCTCCCCTATCCTCCAGCCACCACCTCGTTGTCCATGACCATGGAAAGGTTTGGGTTGGAAGGGAATCTCTGAAGGTCATCCCAACACTTGACCATGGGACAGAGCAGGGCGGACAAGACGAGAGCAGCCTTGCTCCCAGAAAAATTCCATAACAGCGGGAAAAATGAAATCCCAAGGGAACAGGCTGCTCTTCCCAGACCCACCTCTCATTCTGATACACGTCCATGCTGCTGTTGAGCTCTTCCAGCTCTTCCTTCAGGAGCTGAAGGTTGGAGTTGACGTAGCTCAGCTCCAGAGCCACCGTTTCCTTCACCTTGTGGTTGCTGGTGGCCCTGCAAGAAACCAATGGATCAAAATTCCATCTTTGTACCCATGAATTTTTTTTTTCCACTCCAAACTCAGTTACCCAGTGGTGCAATCCATGTGCATCGAGCCCAGCCTTTCCACAGGATTGTGCCTCTGGTGATGCTGGAAAAGTTTGGGTGGAGTGGGACCTCTGAGGGTCATCCCATTCCAACTCCTGCCATGGGACACCTTCCACTATTCCAGGTTGCTTCAAGCCCTGTCCAACCTGGCTTTGGACACTTCCAGGGATGGGATAGCCACAGCTTCTCTGGGAATTCCATTCCAAGGCATCACTACCCTCAGAGCCAAGAATTCCTTCCCAATATCTAAGCTATCCCTGCCCCCTGGCAGTGGGAAGCCATTCCCTGTGTCCTGTCCCTCCATCCTTTGTCCAAAATCCCTCTCCAGCTCTCCTGGAGCCCCTTCAGACATTGGAAAAGGCTCTGAGGTCTTCCTGGATCCTTCCTTTCTCCAGGATGGACATTCCCAGCTCTCCCAGCATTTCAGGACTAGGGAAGTCCAAACATCCAGGTAGAGGCTGAGCCCAGGGAAAATTCATTGCAGTGCTGCATCCAGGAATTCCTGCTCCAGAGCTCCCCTTGCCCATTCCCACTTCACCTCCAGTGCAATTCCAGCTTGGGCTGTGACCAGCCCAGGTGCTCCCTCATCCCAAATAAATTATGGGATTTGAGGAGGAAAAACTCATTTTTGGGTGCAAAGAATCCTTGTGGAAAAGAAAGGACTTGTGAGCTCCTGCCCTCCCTTCCCTGCTCCCGGCAGGAGCTGTAAACACCAGGGATTGATTCCAGCTGTTCCCAGCAGGACAAGCTCCCAGGCTGATTATTCCCTGCTTATCTCCTCCAAAGGAAACCAGGGAGAGATAACCCAGAGCAGAAAGGGGCTCTGGCTGCTGAACCACGCTGGGATCCAGGGAAAACAACACATGGGCAAGCTCTGCTCCACCAGGAAACTGCTTCCCTCCAGCTTTTCCAGAGTATTACCTTTGACATGGATTTTTTATGGATTAAATCCTTCTGGGTCCTGCCCTGCCCTGCTCCAGGGTTTTCCTTTGAAAATCTGGTGGTTCAGAGTCTCCTCCTGCCTCTCCTTTGCCAGGATTTTCCAAGGCCAAGGAATTTTTTGATTCTAAACAAACCAAACTACAGCACATCCAAAGATCCCCGTGGCTGCTTCCATTGAAAAATCCTTCAGCATTCCTGCAATTTCCCAGGCACCATCACCCTATGTTTCCATATAAACCAGTATTTAATCCCTATAAACCAAGACTTAATTCCTATTTATCTCCCAAACTTCCCAACACCTCCAGGACACTGTCAGTCTGATTTTCATCCCATATGGATTAAGGAGAGTTTTCCCTCCTTGTTCCCAGCTGCCAACAATTTTTTTTGGCTCTCAGCAGGCCCCTGATTATTTTCCAGGTGTCTCAGCACAGTTTCCAGGAGGATCTGCCCATGATCTTGCCAGGAATCTGTTACCAGGAAAAAAGTTCAAGTGCCACACACAGCAGAAAATCCTGGAATGGGTTGGGTTGGACGAGACCTTCAAAATCATGGAATTTCACCCCTTTGCCATGGGCAGGGACACCTTCCATTATCCCAGGCTGCTCCAAGCCCTGGCCTTGGACACTTGCAGGAAACGGGCAGCCACAGATCCTCTGGGAATTCCATTCCATGGCCTCACCAACCTCACAGGGAAGAATTCCTTCGAAATATCCCATCTAATCTCACCCTATTCCAGTTTAAAGCCATTCCCTGTGTCCTGTCCCTCCATCCCTTGTCCCAAGTCCCTCTCCAGCTCTCCTGGAGCCCCTTCAGGCACTGGAAGGGGCTCTGAGGCCTCCCTGGATCCTTCCCTTCTCCAGGCTGGACATTCCCAGCTCTCCCAGCCTGGCTCCAGCCCTTGGAGCATCTCCATGGCCTCCTCTGGATCTGCTCCAGCAGTTCCATGTCCTCCTGCAGTTGGTCCCCAGAGCTGGATGCAGAATTCCAGGTGGAATTCTGAGCAAGGCAGAGGGGCAGAATTCCCCTTTTCCTGCTGCCCACACTGTGGGATGACCCCAGGACAGGGGGAATTTCTGGGATTTATTTTGTGATTCATTTTTCTTTCATTCCAAAAACCTGGACATTTTTATCTCCCCCATTCCTCCACTCCATCCCAGTGTTTGAACAGGAAGGAAAAGGTTTCCTCTGGCTCTTTCCATTTATTTATCCAGCAAACAAATCCACTGAGCAAACACCACATGGATTTTTTTTCCCAACACCCCATTCCTGCCAACTTTTCCAGGAAAAAACATGGAAAGGCTGAACAGGAATATTTTTACCAAGCACTGGGCTAGTTTGTTTTTAAATTTAAAGGCAAAATCCCAGCAAATTCAGCTCCAAACTGCTACAGGCTGGACAATCCACAGTTTTTTTCCACCAGCACCAGAAAAAAGACCCAAAGGAATTTTATCCATGCACCACGAATCTTTAATTTTGAAGCAATAACCTTTAGACTTGCAACATAATCCCCTCCTCCTCCTCATCCTTTAATTTCAAGCTTGATTATTCCTTTTTTCCAAAGTTTCATAAGCTTGGAGCACCGGAATGCCTGAGAAATCAACTTTATTACTCAGCTGGATCTGTGGGAGGGCGGGAGGGAGGGAAAGTGGCTGCTCCAAAGGACACCCAGAGTGCTGAGCCAGCACAAAAGGAGCCACCTCGGTGCATTTCCCTGATAATTAAGATGTGTTTTGCATCCCGTTTTTCCTCACTCCCACTTCCCACAGCTCCAATTCCAACCTGAACCAGGCTGATTTCTGCTGAGCCAGCACAATTCCCTCTGTTGTTTGTTTGGGTTTTTTTTTTAATATAACACAGGAGAGGCAGAAGTTGGGATTCAGTGGCTTTTTTTTCCTTAATTAAATGAGGCACAGCAGTGTGGATGGAGCAGTGGGATCTCATCCCCCAGGAAAACACCTTTCTTTTTTTAATGGATCAAACATTATCCCCTTCTTCCAGGTGCAACAGGAACACTCCATTGATGTTAAATCATTCCAGGTCCAAAGTGGAAAGTTAATTTGATTTTATTTTATTTGGGATAAAAACAATCAACAGGTTAGTAGAATACTCCCAAAAAATTGTATTTTAAGGCAGATTTATGGGATTTGTAATATTAATGACCTGGCCTGCCTGGAATGTGTTCCAAATACTAAGGGAAAATGAAATAAACACAAAAGATGCTAAAAAAAAGTTGTCCTTGGGATAAAATTCCTGTGGATGTGGCATTTGAGGACAAGTGGTGGCCTTGGCAGTGCTGGGTGAATGGTTGGACTCTATCCTGAAGGAATTTTCTGACTTATTTATGATCCTAAAGCTGGATTTCATGGAATGGTTTGGGGTGGATCTTCAGAAACCTTCAGTCCCACCCCCTGCCTTGGGCAGGGACTTCTCCCTATCCCAGGTTTGTCCAAGCCCTGTCCAACCTGGCCTGGACAATTTCAGGGATGGGGCAGCCACAGCTTCTCTGGGAATTCCATCCCAGCTCCTCACCACCCTCACAGAGAAGAATTCCTTCCCAAAATCCCATCTATCCCTGCCCTCTGGCAGTGGGAAGCCATTCCCTGTGTCCTGTCCCTCCATCCCTTGTCCCAAGTCTCTCTCCAGCTCTCCTGGAGCCCCTTTAGGCACTGGAAGGGGGTCCAAGGTCTCCCTGGAGCTTTCTGTTCTCCAGACTGAACCTTCCCAGTTCCCAGCCCTTGGAACCTCTGGACTCCAATAGCTCCATATCCCTTGGATCCACTCGCTGGGTTTTCTGCATTCCAAGCCCAACCTCAGCCACAAATTTATTCCCATTTGCTCCCATCCTGGTTTTTAACAATCTTCTACCAGCTGAATCTTGGATCCTGCCTCCAACCAAATTCCAGAGCCAGGGGGATGCCCAGGGGATCAGGACTCACCGGAAGAGGTTTTCTGCTCCCGCTCTCATCCTCATTTCCTTGTTGATCTGTTGGTTGATCCGGGCCCGGCGGTGCTGGAGTTTGCTGCGCTGGGTCTGGGCAAAGGGGTCACAGCCCTGCTGAGAGACAAGGGCAGGTTCTCATCCCAAATCCACGTTGTGGGATTCAAACAATCCCATCAATTCTGTAAATCGTGCACTTTCAGAGCCCAGAGTCATGGAATGCTTTGGGTTGGAAGGGAGTTTAAAGATCATGGAATTCCATCCCTTGCCATGGGCAGGGACAACTTCCTCTATTCCAGGTTGCTCCAACCTCATCTTGGACATTTCCAGGGATGGGGCAGCCACAGATCCTCTGGGAATTCCATTCCATGGCCTCACCAACACCACAAGGAAGAATTACTTCCCAAAATCCTGTCTAATCTCACCCTATTCCAGTTTAAAGCCATTCCCTATGTCCTGTCCCTCCATCCCTTATCCCAAGTCCCTCTCCAGCTCTCCTGGAGCCCCTTCAGGCACTGGAAGGGGCTCTGAGGTCTCCCTGGATCTTTCCCTTCTCCACGCTGGACATTCCCAGTTCTCCCAGCCTGGATCCAGCCCTTGGAGCATCTCCATGGCTTCCTCTGGATCTGCTCCAGCAGCTCCAGGTTCTTCTGCAGTTGGAACCCAGAGCTGGGTGCAGAATTCCAGGTGGGATCTCACCTAAGCGGGGCAGAGGGGCAGAATTCCCCTTTTCCTGCTGCCCACACTGTGAGATGAGCCTGGGACAGAGGGAATTTCTGGGATGTGAGCACACGTGGCCAGGTCACATTGAGTTTCTCACCCCTCAGACTTCCCCTGCCCTTGGAATAACCATTTTATTCCCCAATCCCACGTGTTGCCAGTGGGGATTTCCTTCCCTGAGCTCTTCCCAAACTCAGCCCTGAACAGAAATTCCACATCCCCTTCCCAGGCTCTGGACACGAGCCAAGATCCAGGGGGGCTGGAGATGAGCTCAATACGACCCCAAAGCTCAGGAAGAAATGCGATCCCAAGGCCATCTCCAGGATGTGGAGCACAGGGAGTCAGGAGTTCACGGGGATGCAGGAACGAGGGGCTCACGGTGCTAAATTGATTCCATCCTTTCCTCGGCTCCGGCTCGGAATTTCTGCAGACGGGGAAAACACGCTGAATTCCTGACCTCAGGAAATAGCAGCCACCTGATTTCCCTCTGGCTCACAGGGTTATGCCTCAGGGAATGGAGCATCCCAAATCCAGGGCTATAAAAGCTCTGCCCAAGTGGGGATGATTCCCACTGAAGATTCAGAGGGATGGAATGAGCCTCTGAAAAATCCCTGGCTGGGAAGGCACAAAGCTGTGAAGTTTAAAAGCATGGAAAGGTCTGAGCCTGCAAATCATGGGAAGATCCCAAAATCATGGAATGGTTTGGGTTGAAAGAGACTTAAGAGGATCATCTCATTCCAACCCCTGCCCTGGCACAGGTTTCCCAGAGAAGTTGTGGATGCCCCTGGAAGTGTTCCAGGCCAGGCTGGATGGGGCTTGGAGCAACCTGGGATAGTGAGAGGTGTCCCTGCCCATGGAATGAGATGATCTTTAATGCCCCTTCCAACACAAACCATTCCATAATTCCATGGAATGCTTGATCACCTCTCCGATGGGACCTGGCAAGGAGGAAACAGAAAATTTTTGCATTTCCATGGACTTCGGCTTCCTTAAAATTAATTCCTCATATTTGAAGTCCACTGAGCGCTGCTTCCTTTGGAAAAGGGTCTGGGATTAACAGTGGGATTTTCATTTAAGGGAAAGATTGGAGCTCCTAATTGGTCCCTTGGAGACTGAGGAATCAGAGTGACTGCAGCTGGTCCATACATCTGTGGGATTAATGCTTTACAGTGATCCATGAATTTGATTAAAGGAACAAGCTGGAAGCATAAGATCCAAATTACTCTGGAAAAGCAGTGGGATTTGACGAAAACACCCCGATAGCTGCATAAATATTGGGTCTGAAACACTCAGGAGCAAATAGAGGAAAGTTTGATCCTGAATTGTCACTTTGGGATTTGTCCTGAGGGGAATCCACCCATCCTGTTGGCTCCCTACGGGAAAAAAATCTAGGAATCAGAGGAAAAAGGAGAAAGGATCAGGAAATCTAACCAAGATGTAAAGAGAAGGTGCTCATTAAAATTTCAAGGTTTAATTTCAAATTTCAAGATGAGATCTCTGAGAGCTTGACAGATCCAGAGAAAAACATATGCAAATATATGCAAATGAGACAGTGCCAGGTTCCCTCTCTGTGCCTCCAGAGCCAAAGAAATCCATGCAAAGCTCTAGAGGTGGGAAGTTTCTCTTCCCTGACTCCATCTCTTCCTGCAAATTCCAGCACCCTGGAGTCCTTTGCCCCTCCGGCAAAAACTTGTTTGGAAGCAGCCAGAGGATTTTAAGGGAATTTTTCTGAGGAAAAGGAGTAAAAACCACCTGGAGACACAGGGAAGAAGCCTGGGAAGTGCAGGTGGGATGATGGAAAAGGCACAAGTAGGAGGATTATCCAAACCCAAACTAAAGATTTTTGTCTGGAGGGAAAGCAGGAAGGTAACGAAGGAAAGAAAGGAGTGGGATGCAGAAGACACTGGGATGGCTCCCCAAGATATTCCAAGAGGGGTTAAAACCTCTTCCCTGCAGGAGCCATGAAAGGATTTAGCAAATTGATTTGACTTCTCCTGCTGGGAAGCACTAAAGCTGTTTGCAGAGCTGAGGGTTTTTTTTCCTGGCTTCTCCATCAGATTTAATGGGATGAGTTCTCAATCCCTATCCAGGCTCCTAAGCCAGCAGCAAAAAGGTGCTGGAAAACCAGGAGCCCCTGATATGAGCCCAAAGCCTTGTGAGGTTAAGTCAGGAATTCAAGGATTTCTCGTGATCGCCACACATTTTGTTTTCCTCTGCATTTATGAGGCTGGAAAAGCACAGGAATGTGAGCTTGCTGCACATCTTTCCTCAAGTGATCCTAAAAATTATCTGTGGCTTGCATGGATCAATAGAAACATCATTCCATGAGGAACAACCCAGACCCATCTGCAGGAGCTCCTGGAGCGTCACAGGAATATTGTAATTCCACAAATCTTGGAGTAAGGAGGAAATTTGGCTCCAGGAAAGCATAAAAGGCCACATTTAAATCCAAATATAAATGAGGAAAATAAGGAGTCAAGCGAAGAGCATTCCACCTTCCAACAGCTCAAAGGATCCCAAAGCTTTTCCTGTCAGAGCTCCAACTGAAAACTGAAAACCACAGAATGAGTTTCCAGGGATTTAAGCACGACTTACATAAAGGGGGAAAAAAATCCCACCAAAATCCCACCGTTGGGTTCCAAAAGGGATTTTCCTCACTGAATTCTTTGCTCAAGCTCTCAAGGTCACCCCTGTAAGGTCAGAAGAAAGAGAGGCTCTTTCATCCAGGCTTTGGGGTGCACCTGGGGACACTGGGAAAAGGGAATTTGGGGGGTTTAAGAAGGGGCTCTGGAGATAATCGGACTTTTCCTTCCTGGTTTAAAGGTTTTAAAGGAAGAATGAGCACAGAACTCTTCCATAATTTGTGGAGGAGCCATGGAACAGCAGCTTTTGTTTGTACACAGGGAATGATGGAACAGAAATCCATGAAAATGAGCGAGGTGTGGCCAGCCCTGATGTTTTATCACCTGTGACAAAGCAGGATTAGGGTCAGAAACTGGACTCTGTGATCCCAATCAGTCCATTCCAACCCATATCTAATGATTTTATTGGAAAAAGGGCTCTTTAGGCTCAGAAAAATCAGGGGAAATCGCTCACAAGGAAGTAACAATGGAACCAAAAATCCTCATCCAGGCTCTCCACATGAGGGAAAAAAAGGATTCCCTAAGACCCTTTCCAGAGGGAATCAAGCTCCCCTTTGAGGGAGGGCAAAGATTCTCCAGCCTTATCTTTGCAGGGAATGTTTGGAATGACTCAAGGGCTTTTGTCACTTCCAGCCACCTCTCCCAGTTCCAGAGGGCCCATCCAGGGTGGCAGTCAGGAGTCCTTAGGGAATGTTTACTCAGGGTGGACTTTGAACTTCCCACCCCCAGGGGATGAAGCCTTGGGTGACTCCTGGGTGACAGCCACACCCTGAGAGTGATTTGTGACCTCAGTGACAAGGACAAGGCACCAGGGACAAACTGAGTCACCTGCAGGAAGATGTGGAAGCCAGTAATGCCATGACAAGTGATTGTTTCTGCTCCTTTGTAGCTGGAAGCAACAAAGAAGAAGCGAAACTGGAGGATATTAAGTGAAATGTGGGAAGGGAAAATGGGATCCTTGGAAGTGCTGTTAAAAGTTTCAGGGAAGAGAGAAATGAAGACGGAGACCCAGTTCCTGATCTGGTACAGATCAGGAACGTGCTGGTAAAATCCAGGCATGGATCTCTCCAGAGAAATGAGGAAGGGGTTGGTAACTGGGAGTTATAGCCCCAGTAGGAACTGCAGGAAAAGCTCCTGGAGATACTGGGAGAACCTGGCTGGATCCCACAAGCTGCTCCACAGCTCAGCTGCCCAAGACTGGACCAAGCTGGGCCGTGTCCAAGACCACTTTTGGCCGCAAAGGAGTCACCACCAGGATTCCTCCCAATTAGGGAAGCCGGGGAATGCCCAGAGAGAAACTGAGGAAGTTTAATTTGAGCGGAGACTCGAGACATCCATAATGTGGGAAGAGGAGTCATCAGCTGGTGCTGAGCTCAGCTCCACAGCCAGCCCCACCTCCAGGAGACACCTTCCTGTTCCCAAGGACAGGGAATGAAGGAGAGCAGGACTCCAGCCAGTCTGGATCGCTGCTGTGGGTGTGGGCAAACACACCGAGACCCTTTCCTGACAGGAAAAGGGATACTGAAGGGATGATGGAACCATCAAAATCATGGAATTCCACCCCCTGCCATGGGCAGGGACACCTTCCACTATGCCAGGCTTCTCCAAGCCCCTTCCAACCTGGCCTTGGACATTCCAGGGATGGGGCAGCCACAGCCTCTCTGGGAATTCCATTCCAGCCCCTCACCATCCTCACAGCCAAGAATTCCTTCCCAAAATCCCACCTAACCTCACCCTGTTCCAGTTCAAAGCCATTCCATGCGTCCTGTCCCTCCATCCCATGTCCCAGGTCTCTCTCCAGCTCTCCTCGAGCCCCTTTAGGCTCTGAGGTCTCCCTGAGCCTTCTCTTCTCCAGGATGGACATTCCCAGCTCTCCCAGCCCTTGGAGCATCTCCACAGCTTCCTCTGGATCTGCTCCAGCATCTCCAGGGTCCTTCTGCTGTTGGAGCCCAAAGCTGGACCACAAAAAAAAAAATCCATGATCCCAACCCCATCCAATGGGCCCATGGTCTGTGGCTCCAACCTCAACCCCATAAATTTCTCCCACAAACCCCTACATCCCACTCCAAAGAAATAAATAAACCAGGAATTTATTTCCATGCCCTCTCAGCAGCACCAGCACTTCCTTACACAGAGTTTCCCCTCCAAACAGGAAGCTCCCAAGTGCACAGATGATTCCAGTCTGGAATGGGATAACTCTGAGCACCTGTTTTAATTCCAGAACCACACTGGTCTTTAAAGGATTTCCACAGAGCCACAGCTGTCAGCTGGAATTTTTATTCCTCTTTGGAACCCACAAGTTTTTGAGCCAGGCCAGCACAGGAGAAGTGGCCAAGTGACCCTGCTTTAGCCACATTATCCTGTGGGACAGAGAGGAAAACAAAAGCCAGGGAAGCAACCACACACAAAAACAGGCTTGGAAATTCTCCCTTTTTTTTTTTCCAGCCAGAAGCATTTAAGAAATTAATATGGGCTGTTATAAGACGAGCAGGAAGTGACAACAAGTGGGTTTTTACTCCCTGAAAATCCATTTAGATAGGAAATTCCCTGCCATGGAATTAATCTCATGGAGCACCCTGGCTCTGAGCTGGGTTTCTGTGGGAGACAGGAGCAGCTAAAACCTCTAAAACCTTTTATTGAGAATATGGTTACATCACAGAGCCTTTGAACAAATGAGGGGAGGATTAAGGTTTTAAATTTCCCAAGTGGCCTCACTGGTGGTTCATGCAGTCAGCAAGAGGAAGGAAAAAATAAACCCAGGGGTGGGAATAAAAATCTGGGGGACTGGGGTTTTTTTAACAGCACAAACTGCAGTTAAAAACTGAATTTTAGGAGAGTGAAAGTGCTCTGAGGAGGTGGGGGAAGGCAGAGAGGGCAAGGAGCCAGCAGGAAACAGGTGGATTAAGTCTTCACTCCTAGGACAGAAAACTTGGCAAAAAAAAGGATTAAAAATCACTTTTTCAGCAGCATTCAGGATCCCCTGCAAGGCAGAAAACATGGATCCACGCTCCTATGTTGTCAGGGTGATAAAAACAGCAGGAAAAGGTTGTATTGATAATTTCTTTTAAATAACAATAACAAAATAATAGAGCCCATCAGGTGTTCTGCTGCTTTAATTAAAAAATAACCATATTATGACAGAGGCTGCTGATGCCCTGCCTAGTTCTCCCTCCAAAGCTTGGCAGTATTTTCCATGTTCTTCTTTGTGCTCCAGACCCAAAGAGAACAAATTGGGGAAAAAGTCCCAAATCCCTCCTGTTAATCTTCCCTCACGAGCAGCACCTGCTCTTTAGACAAGAGTTAAACCCCGACCTGGTTTAAGGTTGCAACCTCTTGAGCTGCAGCCCAGGCTCAAGTGACTCCAGATCAGATTGATCCAGGGGAAAAAAAAAACGAAAAAAAATCCCTTCCAGAGCTTGGCTGAGTTTCGCTTTCTTGGTTATTTGGGTTTTTTTTTTTTTAGGGGTGTTTTAAGTTTTGGGACTTTTTGCAAGAAGAGCTCAGATTATGGAGTGAACTCGCTGCTAGTTTATTCTGTCAGATCTCAAGGGGCAAAACGCTTAAATAGACCCAAAAATTAACATTTTCCACGTTTTCTTGCTCCCAAAATCCTCTCTGACCCCAGGAAATCAGGGGCTGGTGGAAGCCTGAAGGCAATTCCCACTGATTCCATCCCAAATGTTGGTAATTAAACAACAACCCCAGAAGAGCAATCAGCACATCCTGAACTTCCCTGGGAGTACCTGGCTGGATCAGCTTCCCACAGGTAAGAAAGAGGAAAAAAACCCAAAATCTCGGGGAACGAGGTGAAAAGCAGGCGCTGGGAAGCTTGGGGATGCAGCCAGCAGAAAAGACGGGATTCAGGAGCAGAGTTTTAGGGATGAGGAGCTGGGAATCGTTTAGGGCTGTTTATGGGGCAGCAACACCATTTCCACCCCTGGCAGGGGTGGATATCCCTGTGCCCCCATCCATGGGCACAGCCATCCCGATGGATGGGACAGGGATACGGGGCCATCCTCACCTTCCGCGTGCTGCCGCTCTTCGGGCCGTGCAGGAGGACAAGGCCACCGTCCCTGTCCCCATCCGGGCTCTTCTCCTCGGGGGGCATCATCTCCAGGGATGCAACATCCACAGGCCGGGAATGGGGGGCTGGAGCTGGGGGGGCTCCTGCTTGAGCTCACAGGGGGGTTTGGGGGCTCAGCGACCCCTCCAGGGTTCAGATCCCAGCGCTGTCCTAACTGGGAGCTTAAACCTCTCCTAAGCCCTGCTCTGTTCCCTTGCAAAGCCCCCTGCACTCAACATCTGGCCAGATGTGAGCCCACAGCTTCCCTCCGAGCAGAAATAATTTAGGGAAAAGAGGGGACACAAACCCCCTTTGTAAAGCTACCCCAGGCAGGGAGATGTTAAACCCCACCTGACCCTAAATGGAGGATGTTTAAACGCCTCCCAAAACCCGCTTGGAAGAGCTGCTCTGGATAAGGGAAAGAGGGAGTTTAACCCCCCCCAAACTCCCCTAAATAGAGGGAGTGTTTAAATCCCTACAAACTCCCTCTGTAAGAGTTACTCTAAATGGGATTGGGGGGGGGGGGGCTTAAACAGAGAGACTCGGAGTAGGGAAGAAGCCAAACCCTCTTAAAACCCCTTTACAGAGCTACCCCAAGTGGGGGCGAACCCCCCAAACTCCCTTTTAGAACTATCCTAAATGGGGGGGGAGGGAAGTTTAAACCCTCTCCAAACCCCTTTTCAGAACTACTCTAAACACACCGAGTTCAAACCCACCTTGCACAGCGACCCCAGATGGGGCCAGGGGTTAAACCCCCCTCCCCTCACAGCGTAAACACCCCCAAAATCCCCCTCCCAAAGATGCTCCGGCCAAGGCGACCCCCCCAAAACCTCCTTCCAGAGCCAAACCACAACTCCACAGCCCTTCTCCGCCCAGACCCCACCCCGGGGTGCCCCGGGACCCTCCGGCCGTGCCCCCGCTCACCCCCGGTGCCCCCTCAGGCCCCGCCAGCCCCGCAGCGATCGCGGCGGCTCCGCCAAGCGCGGGGCATAAGCAGGGCGGAGGGGCGGGGCTTAACCGCCACTTAACCAATGAGAGCTCCGCACAGCGTGGATGGACAGCAGCGCTGCCCAATAGATGCGCGAGATTGGGCGAGGCCGTGGGGGGAGAGGCGGAGGGGCCGTTGCCCGTGGCAACGGTGGGACTTAGAACGCGGGTGACGTCACGGAAGGCGGGGTTGTAAGCCCCGCCCGCAGGCGCGGCTGGAGTCGGGCCGCCCCTCGCGGGTCCGCGGCTGGGTGGGCTCCGAGCCCGGGCCGGACACATCTGGAGGATCCCAGCTGAAACAAGGGGCACGATCCTCATCCCGACCACATCTGGACGGGCCCCCGACTCCAGCCAGGCGATTCCAGCCGCGTCTGGGCCTGTCCCCACTCGCTGCCTCACATCTGGGCGCTTGTATGTTCCTACCCCGGCCACATCTGGATGACCCCACCTACCACAAGGAGCCCCAGCTGCCACCCCAGCCACATCTGGGGTGCTCATCTTCTGTCCTCCACCATCTCCTGGCCACATCCCTCCCTCATTCTGCCCCTGCAACCCCTGCACCTTCCCCCCGGCTCCCCCCCTCCTCTCCTCAACATCTGGGCTGCTGTGCCCTTGCCCTGTTGGTGGCTGGTCCTCTATAAATCATAGTTTAATATGAAATATAATGAAAAAATAATGAAGAAATAAAATCAAATCCACTTTATTCCTTTTTGCAGGCAAATCCTGCCCTGTATTCCTGCTCTGAAACATTGTCGCGACCACAAGAAGGTCCCTGAGTCTTTACGTGGGCCACAATGAAATTAGTGAGTGATAAATCCCATTTATATCAATGGGACACAGGGAATTCCGTGCGGATCCAACTGCTTATTGGGTGGAAAATGTTAGCCCAGGATACATTAAATATTTTATAGGGTGTGGATTTATTTTATAACTGCATTTATTAAGCCCGTTCCACCTTTCCCAGTTATTTTTGCTCATTAGGGCTTCAAGGGCTGTGTGATCCCAGGGAAGAGCTTCTGTCCCTCCGGGATTTTCCAATCCAAAAGGAACAGCTGTAGTAGAAAAGTGGAATTACTGATTAATCTGGAATATTTCATGGATGCATCCCCCAACAGCTGCTGTGGTGTCACCAAACAGCGTGGGGATCCCATTCCACTCTGGTTTTCCCTAAGGATGAGCCAAACCAGCTCTGTGCTACAATTTTCCCAAGCAGAGCTCCGGATGGATCTCCCATTCCAATTCCAATTCAATGTCCCATTGCAAAAAGCACCTACAAAGTGAAAATCCATAAAAATACACAAAAACTCCGCTTAATTTCTAATGGATTTATCCCAGGTTGTGCTTGGGTGGGATTGAGGGGCAAACTGGAGCTGCTCCGGGCTAGGACAGGTTTTTCCCAGCTCACATCCCTGCAAAACCCATCGTGGACATGGAAAACTTAGGAGAAAGCTGAGTAAATCTCATGGAATCCAGGGAAAATGGGAGAAATTCAAACCCAGGCTGCCCTTGGAAGGAGGCGGACAAGGGCGAACAAGCCCCGGCTTGCAGTTGTCCTTCCCTGCTCCCTTCCCCGGGGCTGGCTCCCATCCCTGGACAACCTCCACTCATCCAGCCAGAAAGGTGGCTTGGATGTGTTTTTCCTGGGATGGCGCAACAGGGATCAAAGAGGCTTTCCCAGATCCAGCCCTTCCTCCGGGGGTTTCCGCTCCCGGCCGCGAACCGGGCGGGACCTTCCCGAGGGAATGCGGGGTCCCCCCTCCTCATCCTGGCTGGGGATTCCACATGGAGCAGTGCCCTTTATTGACTCAAATCCCTGAGTTATCCTGGAATTTATGGGATTGGTTTGGGTTGGAATGGGATTGAAGATCATCCAGCACAGAGGGCAGGGAGACCTTCCACTAGAACAGGTTGATCCAAATCCTTGGATGTTTCCAGGGATGGAGCAGCCACAGCTTCTCTGGGAATTCCATTCCAGCCCTTCACCACCTTCACAGGGAAAAATTCCTTGCCAAAATCCCATATAATCTGACCCTATTCCAGTTTAAAGCCATTCCCTGTGTCCTGTCTCTCCATCCCATGTCCCAAGTTCCTCTCCAGCTCCCCTGGAGCCCCTTTTGGCTCTGGAAGGGGCTTTGAGCTCTCCCTGGATCCTTCTTTTTCCCCCTAATTTGGGGAAAGCTTTTGCCCACAATCCCAATTCCCCATCCCATTCCCAGGTGTGCTGCTCACACCTGGTTTGGGATCGATGAGGACATTGGGAAGCTCAGCTGGGATGAGTTTCCTGATGACATCGGGGGCAGGTTGGAAGCAATGGACTCATCCCATGAAAAGGGCTGGAGAGGAGTGGGATGGGTTTCAGGATGAGGGTTCTGGGCAGTAGGACCCAGTGGGATCTGGGCTTTGTGCCCAGATTCCTCTACATCCAACCATGGAGCTCTGGTGAATGAGAGGCAGCTGAGAAAAGTTGGATTTGGGGATTAATTTAATTATGTAATTGAAGAGGAAGCATCTCCTGTCAAGTAGGTTTTTCCTGATTATTTTTAAATCCATATTTTCATCCCCATTCTCCACCTGAGTGGTCCAAAGTATTTCCCTGTTTCCCAGGTCTCATTGCTGAGGGGTTGCTGGTTGAGGGACACTCCCAAAATTCAGCTTTTGGGCTAAAACTTCATTTCCCAGGGTGCATCCTGGGCTGGGAGCCTCCAATCAGGATGAGGGAGACTTCTAAGGAGTTTCCTGGGAGAGGGGGGAACTTCCCTTAGGGAAGCAGGTGGGTGAGGAGTGAGGTCTTCTCCAGGCTGGTGAGATTGGGAATGTTCTCCTGTACCAACTGAGCTTCATCCCAACTGCAGCTGCAAGTGCTCTTGGCACAGGAAAGCCTGGTAAAATATGGAGTTTTTCCAAGTGTTTTCTACTCCCAGATAAATTTTCAGGGTGTTTTATACTGGTTTTCACTTACGTCCGTGAGAAATCCTAGTGGGTTTTTTTCTTCAGTGTGGAGGTTTTTCATGGATGGGGACCAGGAATATCCTTACATCCTCTTGAGTTTTTAGGGAAAACAGGGATTTGGGAGAGTCTGGCTGCTCCATGAGAAGAGGAGAGGGGAGAGGTGGTGGTGGGGACTCAATATCTCACTTTACCCCTTTTCTCTGCTGTGCTTAATTGTTATTGATTGTGGTGGTGGAAGCTGTGAATTCCTGAACTATTTTGGGGCATTTCTTCTATTTTCCTTTTGTTGCCTTTTATTTTGCCACTTCCAACAGATGTTCAGGGACTGAGCTAAAGGATTTTCCTTCTTTTTTCAACATGGGTCCTCATTAAAGCTGAGCTTGGCCCTATGGGCTCCAGACTTTGGGATTGAGCTGTTGGGGTTTCCTTGGAGAGCAAAACTGGGGTGGCACCAACCCTGTGCTGTTTCCGTCTCATTCCAGTGACCATCCTTGGATTCTGTGCCTTAACACTCCCAAGAAATTGTGAATGACGGAGCCATGGGGGTGTCAAAAGCCAGTGAGGTGAACAGCAGCAGCAGGTGGGTACCATGGAGCGTGGCAGGGAATTCTGGGGGGCTCCAGCTTTGTTATTGCACTTGTTTTCCTGGAAATTTCATGCTCAAGCAGAGAAATTCCTCCAGAATTCCTTTTGGGAAGCCATTTTTGGTGCTGCTGGGCGTAAGGATTAGGAAGTATGGCATCATGCCGTGGTTTGTGGTCACCACCAAGGGGTTGGTTTCAGTGGGATCAATTCTTCCTTATCCCAGGAAGCGAAAGAACGAGTTGGAAAAGGGGCAGGACAAGCCAAAGGAGCTGGAATGCACAGTGAAGGTACCACACCCCACTCTGTGCTTTGGGGTGACCCTTGTAATTGTCCCAAAAAAATCTGTGGGATTCAAACCCATGGCATGAACTTCCTTTTCCTTGATCCTGCTCTGTCCTGGTGCGAAGCCTTCCACCATAAAAGGGAAGAAGAAAGAAAAATCAAAGGCCAAGGAAAAGCCACTGCAGGAAAACATCATCAGCAGGTCAGTTCTTGGAATGGGCTTTTCCATCTGGGTTATCCCAGAGTTGTGCATGGGAATGCCACAATGTCCGGCTCTGCTTTCCTTGTGTTGCTCTGATTATCAAAAGGAGTTTTTAATAGGGAAAAATAAAGGGCGCGGAGTGATGGGAAAAGGGGAATCACCTTCAGCTGAAGGATGGAAGGTTTAGATTGGATATTGAGAAGGAATTCTTCCCTGGGAGGGTGGTGAGCTCCTGGCAGGTGTTTTCCCAAAGAAGCCGTGCCTGCCTGTCTTGGTTTAGAGCAAAATTTTGGGAGAGAGAGAGAGACACTGTCCCATCCCTGGAAGTGTCCACGGCCAGGCTGGATAGAGTGTGGAAAAACCTGGAATAGCGAAAGGCGTCCCTAGCCATGGAAGCAGCTTGGAACAACGTGATCCCTTCCAAACCCAAACCATGCTCCTAAAATATGTGTGTGTCCCTTCTCCGTCCCCTTTCTGGCCAAGAAGCTCCCTGGAGCAGGAGGCTGCAGATGGGAATGGCCTTGGCTCCAGCCTCTGGAATGGGATCCAAGCCGAGGAGGGAGCTGCACCCGGGTCGGTACGTGGTGGTCGCTGTGCTGAAGGAGTGGGGGGCATTCCTGTGGTTGTGTTCCCAAGGGAATTGGGAGGGTTCTGTTTTGTGGTTTGGTGCAAGCCCCTGGAAGGAGCTTTTGAGCATTTGGAGTTAAATTAAGGAGCAAATTTCCTGGTTTTGGGGTTGAATACATCACATTTTGGTGGCACCAGTGGGGAGCGTCAGGATATGGGTGACTCTCATTTCTGAAGCAGGAGGTTGGGATTGGGAATCTCTTCCTCAGGAATTTGGTTTTCAATGCTTTCCCTGTTCATGCCCCCTTGCAAGTGTTCAAGGCCAGGTTGAATGGGGCTTGGAGCAACCTGGGATAGTGGAAGGTGGGGGTGAAATCAGATGATCCTTAAGAACTTTTCCAACCCAAAACATTCCAGGATCCTTTGCTGGTGCTGGAGAGCACAAATCCCAGGAAATCCCCGCTATATTTTGCTTTTCCTATGTTAATTTGTCCTCTTGGTGGAGATCATGGATCCGGACACTCCTTGTCCTGTTGTGTAAATCCAGCAGAGATGCTTTTCCTTTTTCCCTCTTTCCATCCCTCTCACAAAGAGGATCCCAAATGTCCCCAAACTCTCCTGGATGGATCAAATTCATGGAGAAGCCTTGAAACCCCCCAAGGGTGCCTGTGGTCCTGGCATTCCCAGTATGAACATCAGGCATTTTCAGGCAGGAATGACTTTGGAAGGTCATGGCTCTTCCTGAATTTCCCAACAGGGTTTCTGAAGGATTGTGAATCCAAGAGCAGGCGTGTTCCCAGGGAATGAAAGTTTATGTGGACCTAACCAACCCGTAATTAACTCAGAGTTTTATTTTCCCCTTAATGAGTTCACCCAGCAGCTTTCAAGAGAAATCCCTGTGTGGTTTTGGCTTCCCTTGAAAGCCTTGGGAAGAGAAACTTGGGGAAGTTGGGATTTAGAGTGAGAACCTCGGTGCTTGGCAAGCCCTGGATGAGGCTGGGATGAGTTTTGGGATGCCTTGTGCGGTCAGGAGCAGGAGAAGATGGTTCCAGCTTGGAAAACAAGTGTAAAAACAGTGGGATGGATTTTCTGGTGGCCTCCAAGGGACAAGCTCAGTTTCTTTTAGGTTCTCATTTATATTTTGATGGGTTTTTTTCCATTCTCCAGGATTTCTGGTGGCCTCCATGGGTCACATTTTAGGGCTCTATGTCCCCTCTGAGCTCATTTTCTTTTAGGTCCCCATTTTCCTTATATTTTGATGGGTTTTTTCTGTTCTCCAAGATTTCTGGTGCCCTTCATGGGTCACTTTTAGGGCTCTGTGTCCCCTCTGAGCTTGTTTAGCTTTTAAAAATTTCTTATAGGTCCCTATTTTCCCTATATTTTGAATTTTTTTTTTTTCTCCAGGATTTCTGGTGGCATCCATGGGTCAGAATTTAGGGATCTCTTTGTGTCTACTTGAGCTCATTTTCTTTTAGCTCTTATCCCCATTTTCCATACATTTTGGGTTTTTTTTTCCTTTATTTAGGATTTTTAGTGGCCTCCAGGAGTCAAATTTTAAGGATCTGTTTGTGTTCCCTCTGAGCTAATTTTCTTTTAGCTCCTATCCCTATTTTCTGTATATTTTGGGGTTTTTTTCCTTTCTTTGGGATTTTTAGTGGCCTCCACAAGTCAGATTTTAAGGATCTGTGTCTACTCTGAGCTCATTTTCTTTTAGCTCCTATCCCTATTTTCTGTATTTTTTTTTTTCCTTGCTTTCTGCTCATCCTTATTGTATTTCCCACCCCGTGGCTTTGCTCCTCACCTCTCTTTCCCCTCTTGCCATCTGCTGCAAGGGTGATTTCATCTTCCAAGCACCTGGAATTTGATCCATCTTTATTTTGGAGCCCTCCCATCCCTTCTGTTCCCTGGATTGCTCTCCCAGCCGTGCTTCCAATAAGCAGGTGGTTGAGGAGGGCTAGGAGTTTTCCTTTATTTATCCATAAAATTCTTTTATTGTGCTGCTGGAAGGAAACCAGGGGTTTCCTAACCACATAAAACCCCAAAACTTGGGAAAACCTGGTATTTTGGGTTCCTGGATTGCAGGCAAAGGGGCTGAGGGAGAGAAAAGTGCTGGTTTGGGGGTGATGCTGCTTTGGGGTACCTGTGCCAGGGAATCTTTCCCAAATCCTTGATATTTTCCAGGAGGAGACCAAAGCAACCTCCCCTCAAGGGCCAGTAGTGGGGCTGGAAGGCTCTTCCAGGTGAGTTGGGTCATTTTTTGGGTTATTTTTCTTCCAGAGAACTGGAATTTTGTCCTTTTTCTTCTCTTCCCTGTGGAGCTGTAAAATCCTGGTTTTCCCTCCTGGATCACTGGTGCCTTCCAGGAGCAGCTTCTCCACATCCTGGTGTTTTCAGTTACTTTAAAGCTTTCCAAAACCAAACCCAAGTGGAATTTGAGGCTCGATCCTGGGATTTGAGGGTGGAGAAGGAAGTTCCAGCCCCATCCACCCTCCCCAGTCAGCAGGGTGTGATCGCTCAGGTGCACATTCCTACATAAATTTGGGGAAGTCCTGGTGGGAACAACCACCCTCCCAAATCCTGGGAAAAGGCTGTTCTTTCCCTCTAGATCCTGGCAGAGATAGGAAGCAGAATTCCTAAAGCTGGTTAATCCTCTCTGCCTCATAAAAATTCCCAGTGAGAGGCCTCTAATATAAAACCTTGGGAGGAAGGAGCTGATCCCAAAAAGCACTGGAATTTTGCCCTCTGAGTCACGGATCTGCTCCCTGCCAATGGGATTGGAGGGGCTGAGCGTGTTTTGCAGGATGCTTTTCCCCAAGGAGTTTAGTGGGATTGTGTAACAGTGGGGAAAAAGCATCTGGCTCCTGGTTTTTTGGTTTTTTTTTTTTTAAGAACTTGTTTCCATCCCAAGCCAGCTCGAAGGTTTTCCTTGCTTTGATGTCCCACAGCCTGGTAATTAATTATCTGCCTAGATTAATTTATGGAAAGGGGCCAAAATTCGCACTTTCTGTTGCAGAAATTTTGATTAAAAGCAGGAATTGTGACTCTTCTCTATTTGGAAGTCCAGGAAGAGTGATCATTATCTTGCTTAGGAGGAAGAAACTGGACTTCCAACTCTTTTTTGGGAAGGATCAGGGCAGCTGGCTGTGCTTCCTAAGGGTTCCTGCTGCAGGATCCAGGAGCTGAGAAAAGCAGGGAATGGATCTGATCCGTGGCTTGAGCTTAGCTCCAGGATTAGCTAGGATGGACCAGGGGATTTATCTGGGAGGTGACAATGACCCAGAAGGAAAAGGGACACCATCACCTCAACATTAAACTCTTGGAATTCTGAGGGATGGAAAAAATACCCCAGATCACCATTAAACCATGTCCCAAAACACCACATCCACAGGTTTTTGGAACACTTCCAGGGATGGTGATCCCACCTGGACAGCCTCTTCCAGTGCTTGACCACCCTTTCAGTGAGGAATTTTTTCGTAATACCCCACCTAAATCCACCCTTTGGAGTTTTAGGCTCAGCCTAGGAGACCTAAGCTTGGTGTAGGCTGTGCTGCTGTTTCCTCATTCTTATTTTGCTTGATTTTTCTGGAATGTGAACACCTTGAAGACTCACAACTCCCTGCCTGGCTCAAAGAAGCCTTGGGAGAAATTATAGGGGCAGGTTGGTGCTTTATAAGGGTTGCAAATCCCACAGAATTCCCAAAGATTCGCCTGAGCTCTCTGCTGGGCAGCGAAACACTCCTGGATTCCTCACCCATATGGATGGTGCAGATCATGGATCTGGACAGTCTTTGTCCTGTTGTATTGATGAGGCTCCTTCCCTGCCCATTCCCCACTGGAATCATCCCCACTGTCCCAGGAATTGTGTCCCATCTGTCTCCTTTTTTCCAGTGTGTCCATGATTGCCTGATCCCTTCCTTTGTGCTGTTGGTGCTGCCAAACCTTTTCTCCTGAGGTTTTTCTGGGAATATTTCCTTAAGACCTCCCCTGTTTTGTCTGGAGACCTTGTGGTTCTGCTCCTTTTGAGCTTTCTCATCCCGTAAAATCCAGCTTGGGGTCATTTCCCTGCTGCCTTGGGATATCTCCATCTGTGGTGCTGCCGTGGTTGGAGGGAAATGAGGGAGCAATTCACTAATTTGGGATGGAAAAAGGGAATGCTGGTGGTGAGAATTGGCTGTGATGTCGTTGTAGGTCCCAGGACCAATCCCAGGGAACAGGACCTGCAGTGGGAGAGCAGCACTTGGAGACCCAGAATGGAATTGGGGTAGGAAAACTGGGGGGAATGTCACCCTCTGGACCTAATCCTGCATCTCCACCATTCACTTGGGATTTGGGATAACCTCTCTCCTTTCCCAACATCTCCTCCCTTTATTCCTGCTTCCCACAGGCCCCAAGTGAAGATGTTGCTGGTGGGGTTGCATTCCCCTCTGGAGAGCCTTTGGAGAGGGATGTGGGGCTCACAGCTGTGAGGGAGAGTGAGGAGAAGGAGCTGGATCCCCCTATCCCACAGCAGGAAGAGGATTCCCAAGCCCCAGAAAGAAAGAGAGGGAAGAAACAAGAGGAAAACAAGCAGGAAAAGGGATTGAAGAGAAAAGGAGGGAAGAAACATGAGAAAAACAAGCAGGAAAAGGGATTGAAGAGAAAGGGAGGGAAGAAACATGAGGGGAACAAGCAGGAAATGAGACTGAAGAGAAAAAGAGGGAGGAAGGATAAATTTGAGGATTTGGTGGATGGCATTGAGGAGGAGGAGGGGGATGAAGGCAGGAATTGGGAAGGGGGACAGGGAAGAGCCAAAAAACAGAGAAGCAACAGCAGCCAGGGGTGGGATGAAGGGAAAAGAAAGCGGGAGAAGGGGAAAGCAAAGAAGCCCAGCAGGGGGAAAGTGAAGGGGGTGGTAAAGGTGGGTAAGAGGAAAATGAAGAAGGAGAAATTGCTGAAAGAGGAACAAGAGATGGAGAAAGATGAGGAGGGAGAGAAAGGAGTGGGAAGTGACGAGGAAGAGAGGGAGGGAAAGGGAAGTGGAAATGGAAAAGGAGTAGAAAAGGAGGAAGAAGTGGATGAGAAAGGGGAGGAAGGATTGGGAGAGGCTAGGAGTGCAGGGATGGGGCAGGAGGTGAAGGAGGAAGAGGATGAAGGGAAGGGAGATATTCAAGTGGAAGAGAAAAAGAAGAAAAAAAATAAGAAAAAGCCAGAGGGGGAAACAAAAGAGACGGAGAAAAAGAGTGAAGAGGAGGAAACCCCAGGGAAAACTGGGAAAAGGAAATCAAAGGAAGGAGAAGAGAAGAAAGAGGAAGAAAAGAACAATAAAAAGACTAAAAAACAGAAGGAAGAAGAAAAAGAGGCAGAAAACAAATGGAAATGGTAAATTCCGGCGTGCCTTTGGCAGGTCTAACCCTGGGACTGGGATTTTAATTTTATTTTGTGGGGAAAACCAGTGAAAGTTCCTATTTTTGGCTATTTTCCTATATTCCCCTGAGCCTTGAACTCACCACTCTTGGAAATGGGTGAGAGATCAGGGAAGGTCCTGAATGCACAGCAGGATTTGTATCATAATTATCTTTATTTTTAAATTTATTTATTTATTTATAACATTTATTTCTCCTCCAATGATTTTCTTGGTGCCCATCCTAGGAAGGGAGGAGCTCATAATTATTGGAAGGAAATAATAATAATATTAATAATAATAATAATAGTCCAAGACAGCAGCACCCCCTATCAGGGAGCTGTAGAGGGTCTGAATTCCTTCCCCACTTCTTTCTCCAGCAGATTTGGGATGATCCAGGCAGGTATTTTATAGGAAAGGATGTGGAATGTGGCTGCTGGATGCTGGATTATTTTTTGGAAGTGCAGCTTCAGCCACTTGGTGTCACTCTCTCCCAGATCTCCCCAAGATCTGGGACAGAGCAGGAGGATTTTTGGGATGCTTTTTGGGAGCCTGTGGCAAACCCTGATCTGGGAGGAGCCGTTATCCCAGACGGGGATATCCATGGATACCTGGATCTTGAAGGATCCAGGGTGACATGAAAAATAAGATTTTATATATTTTTTTCATAATCAATGCGTTGTTTGGAATGGCTGGATCCCGGCATGGAGGCTGGTATATGGGAATTCAATCCCAAAAAATTATCCACAACTACATTTCCCATGAGAAAATTCCCACGTGTCACCCTCCTTGGCCTCTGGATGGTCTTGGGGGGATCTGTGCAAGGTGAGTGTGGGGGATGCTCTGCAGGAATTTGGGATCCCAGAATTTTGGGAAGAGAGATGATCACAAAATGATCCTGATGCTGTCTTTCTCTGATGCTTTCAGCCCAAATTCCTGGAGTTTGTTGGTTTTCCTCGACTATTTCATTTTCTCTGTTTTTATGGCAAAATGCACCTTTGGATACCATGGATTTATTCCACTCTGCTTCCCACGGGGAGTAAAAACAAATCACAAATAACTTCTGGGGCATTGCTGAGCGAGAAACAGGAATTTTGCTTTCTCTGTGTGGAATCTTGCTGTGTTTTCCCAGAAATCCTTGGCTTTTTTTTCCTGGAGATGCTGGGATTAAGGGACCAGTGCCAGCCTGGCTGTGGGACGCAGATCCCTGCCTGTCCCCTGCTGTCACCAGTGCTCTTCCTCTGACCCTAACCTGTGGTTTTATCCCTCTTTTTAGAGTCCTGCTCCTGATTTTCCAGTTGGATTTTTTGACATTATTATTTTTTTTTAATTTTCAAATTTAATTTACTGGAATTTTTGTTGCAGTTTTTTAAATCCTCACAGTCAAAACTTGTAGTGGCTTTGAAATCCCATTTGCTGCTGCATGGGGAAAGATTCCTTTAGGTCTCATTTGCATTAAAATCAAAGTTATAAATATTTATGAGGCATAGGTTTCCCAGAGAAGCCCTGGCTGCCCCATCCCTGGAAGTATTCCTTGGATTGGATAGGGTTTGGAGCAACCTGGATTAGTGAAAATTGTACCTGCCCATGGAAAGGGGTTGGAATAAGGTGGCTTTTAGGATCTCTTCACTCCCACCCTGAGTTCCTCCATGTCACCCCACCTCAATTTCATGGATTCTCTTCCAGTTTTCCTTGTTTTAAAGAACAGGAAAACTGAGCCAGCAGTGGGGAAAATGGGATTTCACCTGGAATTTGTGCCAGCTGTCACTACTCCGAGCATTCTCCCAGTGTCACCTTGGGAGGAGGTGCCAGATGCCAGATTTGGGAAATTCTCATGGACTCCTGTGTGTCTGTTCCAGGTGGGAAGAGGAGAAGAAGGAAGATGGAATCAAATGGATGCAGCTGGAGCACCGAGGGCCCTACTTTGTGCCCCCCTACGAGCCCCTGCCCAAGAATGTGCAGTTTTATTATGATGGTACAGCTGTGATGGGACCTGGGGCTTGGGGTGGTGTCCTCTCCTTAGGGAAGATGAATATCCCATTGGAAAAGCCATGGGTTCAAGCTGGAAGATCTTACACATGGTTGGAATTATGGAGGTTTTGGGGGAGCTGCTCCTAATTGCTGTTTTTTCTCATTAAGCTGCATTTTAGGTTTGGGCTTTCTCAGCTCATCCATGCTTTCCCACGAGCTGGAAAAATGGGATTTTACTGTTCCATGGCCTCAGGGACTGACACATCCAAGGATGTGGCTGGGCTGCTTCAAGCTCCTGATGTCCCCAGGGTCACCTCACATCACCTTAGAGCAACTCGGGGTGTCGCTGGCAGGACAGATCCAGGCTTTTGTTTCCTCTGTGTTTTCCCGACATTCCCACTGGGATTCCTGCCATTCCCAGCTCTCAGTTCATCCCTGAACTCATTTCTGAAGGACCAAAGGGAGGGGGAAATAAGGACATTGGGGGTCAGCCCAGGGATGGTGGAGATGGAAAGGGATCACGTTCCCTTGGTGTTCCTCAGTTCCCTGGAGCTTCCCATACTTTTTTTTTTGCTGTAGGAAAAAGGCCACTTTGGGGAAAAGGAGGTGCCTGGCAGGGCTGGTGGGCACTGCTGGGACATCCATGGGGCTGTCAGGGATTTTGGCTCCATGAGGAGGAGCCTTGACAGGGTTTGGACCTTCTCTGTGATCTTTGAGGTGTTGTGGATCTGGGCTGGTGGCTTTGGACTTTGGGATATTTGATGTTGACTTTTTTCCTAAAAAAATGTCACCATTCTTGGATGGAAAAGTGTTTGCGGACAGGCAACAACCCCGAGTAGGAAGGGCCCATGGATGAGCTGGTGTTTGGGAGTTGACGGGGGCTGCTCCAGAGCTCCATTCCCTTCAGTCCAAAAATCCCAAAAACAGTGGTTCAAGTAGGAATCAACCATTCCCTGGACATCTCCAGAGGACTTTTTCCTAGAAAAAGTTATTTCCAATAATCCCTAGGATGAGCCAAGATATTCCTTGCTTTTGTTGTGTTTCTCCAGCCAAAGAGCTCAGGAGGGGATGGTGGCTTTGCCTCCAAGAAATGATTCAAGATCCTTAGAAAATCTAAGGAATAATCCAAGGTTCTGCCCAGAGAAGCTGTGGCTGCCCCATCCCTGGAAGTGTTCCCAGTTGGACAGGCCTTGGAGCAGCCTGGTCTAGTGGGAGGTGTCCCTGCCTCTCTTTTCCCAGGAAAGCCCTTGAAGCTGAGCCTGGCCACGGAGGAGATCGCCACGTTTTATGCCAAAATGTTGGATCACGAGTACACCACCAAGGAGATCTTCCAGAACAACTTCTTCCATGACTGGAGGAAGGTACCTTCCCTGGGAGGGCTCCTTGATATCCATCAAACCCATCAGCACCAGCCTGTGGTGTGGGATGGAGGGAATGGGGGGATTTGCTCCTTATTTATAATTATTTATAATTGTGACATTCTAAATCCTGATTTATTTCCATGGGGGGGTTTTTTGTGGGTTTGGGCTGGGATTTGCTTTCTGTGCTCCCTCTGAGTTTTAGTGATGGGTGCAGGTGGTGGATCTTGCAGACAGCTCCAAAATCAGTTTGGGACACCAAAGGAATAACCTTTGATCCCAAAACAACCCAAAACTCTTTCTAGGGAATGTTTACACTTCCCAAATATATTTGGTGCTGTCCCGGCAGTTGTGTTTGAGGACTTTTTTCCATATTAGGTTCTTCCACCCCAGAACTGGCTGTCTTTTTTCAAAGAATGGGTCTCTATTCCCTTTTCCAAGGACAGGCACAAGCAGCAGCTCCATGTGGAATTAGTTTTGCCTCCTGGCTTTTCCCAGCCCCTCTCATCTCTTTCCCAGGAAATGACCTCAGAGGAGCAAGAGATAATCAAGGACCTGGACAAATGTGACTTTGGGGAGATCCACAAATATTTTGTGGACAAAAATGAGGCTCGTAAAGCGCTTCCCAAGGAGGAGAAGCAGGTGAGGACTGGTTCCTATGACACGTTTTGGGAATTTTGGCTCTTTGTTGTTTTCTTTCCTGGTGTTGTGCCCTGAGTTTGGACTTCTTTAATCCAGCTCTGTCTCCATGGCCATTGCCCCTGTCTTCCTGAATTTTATCAGCTGGTCTGCACATTCCATGGCTTTGCATGGTACCAGTCATCCTTGGATCATGTTTTGGAGTCCTTCCCTGTCCAGAGGATTGTGGATTTTGCCAAGGGAATGATGGCACTTGGACTTCTTGGTTGGAATGTTAAAGATCCTTTCCAATCCAAACCATTCTGATTTTTTTGGGGGTGTCCCGGTTTCAGAAGCTGAAGGAGGAGGCGGATAAGATCCAGGAGGAATATGGGTACTGCATCATGGATGGCCACCGGGAGAAGATTGGCAACTTCAAAACTGAACCTCCAGGGCTCTTCCGTGGCCGTGGGGAGCACCCCAAAATGGGGATGCTGAAGAAGAGGATCATGCCAGAAGATGTCATCATCAACTGCAGCAAGTGGGTTGTCCTTGGAAGTGCTGAGCTCCTGGGGCTTCCCTTGGGATTTGGGGGAACTGGGCACTTCCTCTGCCCAGAGTTGGGGTTTTTCTATTTTTTTAAATCCCTGTTTTCCACATCCTGAGAATGTTTTTCCCTCTGAGTTTTGTGAGCTGGAATGGTCTTAAGCCACCCACTTGAAGACCTTGATTCAAAACGTTCCCCACCAGTCCAGAAAGTTTTCCTGTTGTTCCCAGCATCCCAATGATAAACACCTGATTGTGGGAAGAGTTTGGAGCCCCAGGAGCAGCTGAGGGAGCTGGAGGGGCTCAGCCTGGAGGAAAGGAGGCTGGGGGAGACCTTCTAAAACTCCCTGACAGGAAGGTGGAGCCACATAGGGCTTGGCTTCTCCAAGAAAAAAAGATAGGAGACGAGGAAATGTCCTCAAGTTGTGGGAGAGGAGGTTTAGGTTGGATATTAGGGAAAAAAAAATCTCTACAGAAAGGGTTGTCAGGCACTGGAAGGGGCTGCCCAGGGCAGTGGTGGAGTCACCAACCCTACAGGAGTGTGAAAGCTGTGTAGATGTGGCACTTGGGGACATGGTTTGGTGCTCCTGGCAGTGCCGGTTCATGGTTGGACTCGGTCTTGGAGGGGTTTTCCAACTTCAATGATTCCATGTTGTGGAGTAATTCTAGGTGGATTCCATGCTTTCTCAGTCTTTGGCTCACTGGAAACTTCATTCTTCATGGTCTGAGGGCTCTAATCCTGCTCTTCCCACAGGGATTCCAAGATTCCCGAGCCCCCAGAAGGCCACAAGTGGAAGGAGGTGCGCTTTGACAACACGGTCACCTGGCTGGCCTCGTGGACAGAGAACATCCAGAACACCTTGAAGTACATCATGCTGAATCCCAGCTCCAAGCTGAAGGTTGGAATAATGCCCTTGGTCAGCTGAAAAAAATCTGGGAAAGCCAGGATGTGGAGTATTAAAAAAAATTTTTTTTTTTGGCCCTTCTCTTAAAAGTGGATAAACAAAATGAGGGAAAGGACAGATGACTGTGAAGCATCAAACTTACTCCAAGGAATGGGTTGCTCCTGGCAGAGTGATCCTGGTGCCACGTTGCTCATGTGTGTCCAGGGAAGGCTGTTGGAAGCTGGATGGGGGCTGAAAGGATCCACAGGGGCTAAGAAGATCCACAGGGACCAGAGTGGGGTTAATTTATAGCAGGAAGTGGAGGGTAGGAAGAGATGGGATTGAACTCTGTGGGAAGAGAAAGGGGATTTGAGGCTGTTTCTAAGGGCTCAGGAAAAGTGGGAATGCTGTCCAGGTGGACACAACTGACCACGTGCTCTGTCAGTCCACACTGGTGTTCAAGGAGCCACCTTTGGCCATGGTTTGCCTAGCTGCTCTTTGCCATGCTCTGGCTGGTGGAGAACACCCTGACTTGGCCAGGATCCAGATCCAGCACGGCCAGCAGAGGGCACAGAAACCCTGGATGAGCTGTTTCTTTCCCAGTTTCTTCACTTCGTGGATTTTTTCTCAAGAAAACAGTGGGGTTTGAGCAGGATTTGGATGCTGGAGGTGTTTGTAGAGCAGGACTTGACTGGTAGGGGTGGAATAAAGATGGGGCACGGAATGGAAAATATCCTGGTTTCCCATATCCATTCTTCCAGGGGGAGAAGGATTGGCAGAAATACGAGGTCGCTCGGCGCCTGAAGGATGTTGTCCACACAATCCGGGCTCAGTACAGAAAAGACTGGAAATCCAAGGAGATAAAGAAGAGGCAAAGAGCAGTAGCCCTCTACTTCATTGATAAGGTATCCACAGCTTCACCCCAGGTCCCCCATCCACGTGAAATTTGGGAATTCACTTCCCTGATCCACCCCACCATGTAGTTTTTGGTGTTTGCTGGTTCTGCCACCCAGGTTGGCTCCACATGAGGAATCTGGGAATGATTATGGAATCCTGGAATGGTTTGGTTGGATGGGACCTTCAAGATCATCTCATTCCAACCCCCGTCATGGGCAGGGTCACCTTCCACTTGACCAGGTGGTTCCAAGCCCCATCCATCCTGGATTCAAATATTTCCAGAGATGTGGAAAATGAAAATTGTCCCTAGTGGAAGGTGTTCCCTAGGAAGATTGAAATTTGATGATCCTGAAGGTCCCTTCCAAATCATTCTATGAATCTATAGATGGAGATGATCCATCTCCTCTAGTCCCGATCCACTTTAACAACCTGGCAAAGGGGAATTGAGGTGGAATAGCACAGGATGGATGACTCCTTATTTTCTTTCCAGCTGGCCCTGCGAGCTGGGAATGAGAAGGAGGAAGGGGAGACTGCGGACACGGTCGGCTGCTGCTCCCTGCGCGTGGAGCACATCCAGCTGCACCCCCAGCTGGATGGGCAGGAGCACGTGGTGGAGTTTGACTTCCTCGGGAAAGACTCCATCCGTTACTACAACAAAGTGTCCGTGGAGAAGCCGGTGAGTGGGGCAGGAGTAGAGGAAGTGCTTGGTTGTCTGGGTTCCCTCAGCGTTTATCAGTCCCAAATTTCCATCCAAAACCTGTTACCAAGATGTACTTTAACCCTGGAGAATGGGAGGAATTTTGAGATAGGACTTCCAAGGTTGTTCTACTTCATGAGGGAGAAGCCCCAGCTTTGGCTGGAGCAGCCTTAGATGACTCGTGCGTGTAGGACTTGAAATGTCTCCATTTATATGAAATAATTTTTCTTTGTCCATGGGAAAAAAGATTTTAGTGGTGTTTGTGGAGAAACTGGAATGTCGGAGATGGGAAAGATGGGGGGGAACACCCAGTGGCACCTTGAAGTTGAGAAGGTTGGTGGGATGTGCCAACACAAGGGTGAATCAGAGTCCTTCTGGAGGAGGAGAGAGATGAGGGAGATGTCTGGGAGCAATTCATTCCTTGGCCATGACCAGGGCTGTCCTTTCCCCCTCTTCAGGTGTTCAAGAACCTGCAGCTGTTCATGAAGAACAAGGACCCCAGCGATGACCTCTTTGAGCACCTCAATGTGAGTTGTCACCTCGGAGCTTTTCAAACAGTACTGGTGGCTCTGAAGGAGGAGAAGCCAAACCATGACACCCTTGGCCACCTTTGGTGGTCACCCTTTGCCTTATTTTATCTCTCTGCTCTCCAGGAACATCACTGTCACTGTTTGAACATATTTTGAGGTTTTCCAGCCTCTTTTTGCACTGCTTCCCTGTGTCCCTGCTGAGGAGCTGGATTCCTCCTCCTTCCCTCCTCCAACTCACTCACTTGGGCTTTTTTTTTAGCCTGGGAAGGTCTGCCCACATTTTGGGGAATTACTGGAGGTACCAGACCTCAGCTTTTTGTTGCTTTTGCACCTCACTAGGGCTCCACAGAAGCAGGAGAGGTTGCTGGAGGGATGTGCTGCCTTCCCTCCTGGAAAAACCTCCTCCCTCATCTTCCTTGGGATGGGATGTGGGATCAATGAGTAGCTCCATGTTTCCTGTAGAACAGGGATGTGATATTGGATGTGAGCTCAGGAATGATTGTTGGAAAAGACCTCTAAAATCATTAAATCCAAGCATTAACCCAGCACTGCCAGGTCCACCACTAAACCACGTCCCCAAGTGCCAAAATGTGTCCTCTTGGACATAGGTGGGCAGAAATTATTGACTTCCAGAGAGATTTTTTTGTGGATTTAGGTAGAATTTTTAGGCCGGTTTTGGGTAGCTGATGACCTTACCCCACAAGCAGCTCTACAAGCTGCAGGATTTAATTTTTTGTTAATGCCTGAGTTTTGGTTGCTTAGGCAGAAGATGGTCTAAAAAGAGATTTGTCCCGGCTTCTGCTTGTTATTACTTAGTGGAATCATGGAATGGTTTGGATAGGAAGAGACCCTGAAGACTGTCAAGTTCCAAATCCCTGCCATGGGCAGGGACACCTTCCACTATGCCAGATTGCTCCAAGCTCCATCAACCTGGCCTTGAACAATTCTAGGGATGGAGCAGCCACAGTTAGGGAATTCCTTTCCAAGGCCTCACCAGCCTCACAGGGAAGAATTCCTTCCCAATATCCTGTCAAACCCTTTGTCATTTTGAAGCCATTCCTCCTTGTCCTACCACTAGAATTCCTAATGTGAGTTTCCCTACACTTTTCCCTGTTTTTCCCTCATCCAGACAACCTTCCTGAACAAACACCTCCAGGACCTCATGGATGGTTTGACGGCCAAAGTCTTCAGGACCTACAACGCTTCCATCACCCTGCAGGAGCAGCTCAAGGCCCTCACCAACTGTGAGTTCCAGTGGCTGTGGTGTCACCAGGGCATGGCTGGGACCAAAGGGCTCAGGAATATCCATCCATTGCCTTGGGATCCCTAAAACTGCCCATGTCCCACCTGGACAGGTGATGCTCCACCTAGTGGGGCAGGAGTGACATATGGGGGTGAGCAGCAAGTCAGGGATGTTGATAAGTGAGAAGTGGTGAACTCGGGGATACTCTGACTAACTGAGGGCCAGGATGGGAATATTTTCCCTCTTTTCCTTGTGTTACTGGTTGGCTGCACTGTTTCTGCCTCCTTGGGTACGGTAGGGATGAGTCACAGCACCAGACTGTGATGCTCAATTGTCCTTCCCCAATTCCCACAACCATTATTGCTCTCCCTGGGGAGAGAATGCGACAGCAACTTGTTTGCCTCTCCTTCTGCTGTATTCCCTGCTTTTCCCAGCTCCTGGAATGGAGTCAGAGTGATGTTTTCATTTCTTTCCAGCTGAAGACAACGTTGCAGGAAAGCTCCTGTCCTACAACCGAGCCAACAGGGCTGTGGCCATCCTGTGCAACCATCAGAGGTCTATACCAAAAACCTTTGCCAGGTCCATGCAAGTCCTCCAGGAGAAGGTGAGACAGACCCAGCTGAGAGATCCCAGACCTAATCCGGCCTCTGAATTTTATTTTTGGGCTGGGGTGATGTCTGGAGGGATCATCTTGGTCAAAAACATCAGGGAATGTCCTGGGAGTAGTGGATTGCAATCCAGGGGTGGAGAGGGATGTGGTGACCTCAAATTCTGGGGAAAGCAATTTGGCACAGAATTTGGGTGAGTTTTTATGAGTTTGGGGCTTTTTTAATCACTCTGTCTTCAAGCCAAGCTGGGGACCTTTTGTGATGGCAGCTCTGGCCCAGTTGGATCCAGATCAGAGAAATTGGTTTTCCTGTCTTTTTCCAGGACGAGCAGCTTGAAAATACTTTAAATTACCACTTTTAATTGTCCTCATTTTTGCTCACACCCCACTGAAGGGCTGGGACTTTTCTGAGCGCTCTGGTGCTTTCACAAGTCCCTCAGTCTCAGGCAGCTGCAGAAGATGGACAGATTTAGGAGCTCCAAGTGTTTGTGGCATCTGGGCTGGGATGATATTTTAGAAGACACTAAAAAATGCTTGAGCCCAGAAAATGCTGCAGGGACAAATTGGGAAGTAGGGTTGGTAAGAAAATGAGGAATGGTGTGTGAAGGGAAAGAGGCAGGAAGCTGAAACCTTCAGGGAGGTTGGAAGTGTTGTCTGACTTTTTCACCTTCACAGATCGATGCCAAGAAGAAACAAGTGGAGGAAGCCCAGGAAGAAGTGAAAAAAGCTGAGGATGAGTTTAAAGACACAAAAGATTCCAAAGCAGAAGTGTGAGTGGCTTTTCCATGGAATCCTCTCTTGCAGAGGGATCCAGAGGGCCCATGGATGGGGCTGATGTGTCCCAACATATCAGAACAGAAATGCCCATGTTTGGGATTGGGTCCTTCTTTTCTCATGGAAGTTTGGAATATGGTTAAGATCTTGTGGATGGTTCCCTTCAGGGACACCTCTCACTCTCCCAGGTTGCTCCAAGCTCTTTCCAACCTGGCGTTGGACACTTCTAAGGATGGAGCAGCCTCAGCTTCTCTGGGCAACCCATTCCAGGATACTGGATTTTATTTGCCCACCTTTGGTAGTAGAAATTACATTTTTTTTAGTGTTAATTTTTAATATTAAGAAAGCATCTCACCAGATCCAAACCCTTGAGAAATAGGTTAGTGCTGAATGGCACCTTTAACTCTGCCATTCCAGAGAATTTCTGGGCTTTGGGACATTCTGTGTTGTTCCTTCTCTGCCCTCAGCAACGTGGAGAAGAAGAAGAAGCTGTTGAAGAGGCTGGAGGAGCAATTGGCCAGGATGAACATCCAGGCCACGGACAAGGAGGAGAACAAGCAAATAGCTCTGGGCACATCCAAGCTGAATTACCTGGATCCCAGGATTACCGTGGCTTGGTAAGTCTTGGGTGTGAAACCATGAAAAGGTTTGGGTTGGAAAGGACCTTAAATTTGTGGTGTTCGATGGGCAGAGCCACCTCCCACTGTTCTGGGTTGCTCCAAGTCCCATCCAACCTGGCCTTGGAGACTTCCAGGGATGTAGTGGAGAGGACACTGCTGGGTAACTGGTCCCCGCTGGTGTCTTGTGGTCTGCACAGGTGCAAGAAGTTCGGGATTCCCATTGAGAAGATCTACAACAAGACCCAGAGGGAGAAGTTTGCCTGGGCCATCGACATGGCTGGAGAGGACTTTGAATTCTGAGCCGGTGCCTTCCACGTTAAATCCCAAATCCTGCTCATTTGGTGCTGTTGGGATGCTATTTTTTTTTTAAATTTGCTGCTGGTGGTGGCTGAGGGTTGTCTGAGTTTGGTGCCTTTTTTTTTTGGATGGAAAAGCAAGCACCTGGATTTCCAGTTGAAGCAGGTATTGCTGATTGGGATTTCAGACTTTGGGAACTCTTAATTCTTCTTCAGAGTTTCCAGGTACTTGGCCTTCCCCTGGAGTCCTGGAAGGAGATTAAAAAAGAGCCTTAACTGTGCTGATCAACAAAATCACGTCTAATGCTGTCTCATTGGTGTGGTGGAGCTGTGCTGCCCTTTCCAGACTGAGTGGGATGGATGGGGAAACACGAGGTGATGACAGCAGGAAAACAGGAACTGCAATATGTAACCCAGGATTGGGTTAGGGATGCACTCGGGGCAAAGGAAAAATCCCAAGGTTTTACATTTCCAGGGACATTGTGCTCTTTCACCTCCAGGAGGGGAGAAAGTTGTGCAATTGCAGGGATATTAAATGGAAAAAAACATGGGAGGGAATTTGTGTCATGTCAGGAGAAGGTAGAAGGGAAGATGTTGGATTTAAAAGCAGTCTCACATTGCATGGGGTTAAAGTTCTTGGCCATGAACCAAGTGCATTTTAAGCACCCCCATGTGGTAAGGTTTTGTCTGGGAGAACACATCTCACTTGAGGCCATGTTTATTTCCTTATTTTCTTCACTTGGCTCTGGCTCGGCTCCTGTATCCAGAGCAGGATTGCTCTGTCCAGACAGAGGCTTAGGAAATGGGGAATTTCCTAGGAGATAGGATAATGCTGGGCCAGGCTCTGTGGGATGTGTGGTGGGGAGTGGGACCAATATTCCTGGAGCTGCTCCTGTGTTGGGATGACGCCTTTGGCACCATCCTTCCCACTCAACTGGGAATGGAGCAGGCAGGGATCAACAGCATAAACTGGTTGTGTTTGCTGCTTAATGGGCTGCTTTCCACATCCCCAAAAAAGGCAGCACATTCCTGGCAGAATTCCCACGTCCCAGTGAATCCCAGGTGTGAACAAACTGTTGCATTGGCAGCAAAACCTTCCTGCACCTCAGGGCTGATATTCAGGGCTCTGTATTCCAAAGCTCCTGGTGCTTCCCATGTGTTTATTTCCACTCGTTCTTGTGTTGAAATTGTTGTTGTTTTGGTTGGAAATTGAGGTCTTGGAATGCATTTCATTAAAACCAGGAGTGATTTTTTTTTTCTGAGTATCCGTGACTGGAGGGTTTTTGCAAATCATTCCACATGTGGTTCTGGGTGTTCCATCCCTGGAAGTGTCCAAAGCCAGGCTGGATGTGGCTTGGAGCAACCTTGGATAGGTGTCCCTGCCAGTGACAGGAGCTTTAAGGTTCCTTTCAATCCCAACCACTCTGGAATTTTATAAAATAAAGGAGTAATTCCAGAAGGGCTGAGCTGTTGCTGTCCCAGATGGCCCTGTCCATCCTCACCCTGTTTTTCCTGGAGTCCTCCAAGTGTTTCTGTCAATATTCCATAGACCTTTCCTATGGCCTAATGCCCAAGAGCTTTTCCTACTGCTCAGGATCCTGTGGAGCAGGATCATGCTCCTATCCCAGAGAGGAGGATCCCTCTCCCACACCAATAATTTGGGGTTATTTGGTGGCTCCAGGCAATGCTGATGTGCTCAGATGACCCCTCCTCACTTTGGCCCTTCCAGACGTGGTTTCAGCTCCATTTTTCCAATGTTTTCCTGAAGTCTCCATCCCTGGAAGTGCTCATTAAAAACCTCTGGAAATGGCACTTGAGGATATGGTTTAGTGGTGAACATGGTGGTTGGACTTGGTGATCCTAAAGGTCTTTTCCAGCTTTCTGTGATGCTGTAGGCAGAGGAAAACCTGTGTTTGTTTGGTGATCCAAGGCCGTGACAGCATTCGGTGAAATTCAAAGTCAAAAGTTAAGCATTTTTCCGTTGTGATGACTTCCCCTTTTTATTTAAAAAAGGGAAGCTGTGGTTTGCGACAAAACCAGAAATGACACCCTCCCGTGTGATTTCTGGTTGCCTAATTTGCTTTTCATAAAAGCCTTCTTTTTCAGTGTGGGTGGGAGAAGACCTCCCCCAAAATCTACCAGGGATGATGTTGACTGCTCCGGCTGGTACTGGAACTTAGGGCTGTTCTAAGTACATAATGGAGCTTTAATAAACAAAAAGAAAAAAAAAAACAGAACAAAAAAACCCCAAAAAACTAACAAAAAACCCCAAACAAATGAAAAAATCCCCAAATACCATGTGAGGGTTGGGAAGTTTGTACCCTTCCTGCAGCCTGGGGATGTCTTACACTGATGGCCATGGTCAGTGTTGATAGAGGAGCTGTTGGAGAAGATAAATTTAGGGGTGGGAGGAGGTGATGAGAAGTTCCTCTTGTTGTTGGTATCTGCTGCCCCTGCCCAGACTCTTCCCAAAAATCCAGGGTTGGGAGGATCTCTGGAGGGCTCGAGTTCAATCTTCTCCTCAAAGGAGAGTCAGCTCTGGCTGCGTTGTTCAGGGTTTTCTCAAACTTAATTTCAATGTTTCTGTGCAGGGAGATTCCTCCACCACCTCTCACTGTTTTGGAAATGAATCACTGCCCTGGCAAAGCTTTTCCTTCCCTGTGTCTGGTTGGAGTTTCCCTTGATGCATCTTAGAAGCGGCTGCTTGTCCTTTGTGCAGAGCCAGAGCCAGATTATCCTTGGACATCAGCTCCATAATTGTCCCTGCTAAAGGCAGCAACTCCATCCCCCCTCAGCCTGTCCTGTTCCATGGGATCACTTAGCCCCAGATTCTGGGACTTGGAACTTAAAGAGTCATGGAAGGGTTTGGGTTGGAAGAGACCTTAAAGATCCTGGAATTCCACCCCCTGCCATGGGCAGGGGCACCTTCCACTACCCCAGGTTGCTCCGAGCCCCATCCAACCTGGCCTTGGACATTTCCAGGGATGGAGCAGCCACAGCTTCTCTGGGAAACCTGTGCCAGGGCCTCACCACCTTCACAGGGAAGAATTCCTCCCCAATATCCCATCTATCCCTGCCCTCTGGCAGTGGGAAGCCATTCCCTGTGTCCTGTCTCTCCAGCCCTTGTCCCAGATCCCTCTCCAGCTCTCCTGGAGCCCCTTCAGGCACTGGAAGGGACTCTGAGCTCTCCCTGGAAGCTCCTCTTCTCCAGGCTGGACATTCCCAGCTCTCCCAGACTGGCTCCAGAGCAGAGGGGCTCCATCCCTTGGAGCACCTCCATGGCCTCCTCTGGAATTGCTCCAGCAGCTCCACATCCTTGTGCTGATGATCCCAAAATTGGATTCAGTGCTACAGCTCTGGTGCCCGCCACTCTGAGGATGTCTCTACGAGCCATTCCTCTTCCCACAGAAGCTGTTTGAGCAGCTGGAAGCTGCAGTGGGATCCATCCCTGCTCGTTGCTTCTGTATCAGCATCCTGGAGATTTGGGAACATAAATCCATTGGCCAGAGCTGTGCACATCACGAACCTGCCCACGTCTCTCTCAGAGGGATGAGTCAGAATCTTGCTCCGTGTCCAATTGATTATTGGTCCTCATGGATGAAAAAAAACCTCATCAGCCTCCTGTTTTCCAGAGCCACATTCCATACTTTCAGGTTGGCAGGGCTCCCGCCCTCCCCTGGCCTGTCAGATGATTTAAATCATGGAATCCTTTAGGTTGGGAAAGCCCTTTAAGTTCATCAAGTGTGGCCGTTTAATTGCTGTGTTCACCACAAGACAATGTCCCCAAGTGCCACATTTCCATGTCTTTTACATCCCTCCAGGAATGGTGACTCAGCCACTTTGGGGAAGGGAACTCATCAGCTCTGCTTGGCTGCTCTCTCACCTGCTTAATGATGGGGCCTTCAGACTTGAGGAAAAGGGGAATTTTGGCTGATTTATCTTAATTAGTGCTGAGAGGGGAGGGGAGGTGATGGAGCAGTTGCTGCTCTGCTGCTGCAGTCCCTGGAGTGATGGGATGAAGGGAAAACCACCCACCTGAAGCCTGCCAGACTCATAAAAGATGGGAAACCCCAGTGGGGTTTTGAGGAAAAGAAAGGTGAAGGATTTCCAGAGGGTTTTTCCTCCCTGCCCTACTCCCCGTGAGGTCTCATGTTGCAAAAATGAGGGGAAAAAAAATGGAAATACAGAACAGAAACTTTCAAGGGAGTGTTTTGTAGTTTGAGAGGAAAGGGAAGGACATTTGAGGCTGTGGCTGCAGTGATTCAGACGCTGTCTCTGAGCTCAGTGAATGGGGACGTTTCCTTTTCCAACCTTTTTTAGCGGGAGACAAGAGAGCGTGGCTGTGGTTTGGCATAAATAAAACATGTGCTGAAAGAGCTCCCTGGATCTCTGTCCCTTCGCACTCAGCCAGGCTCAGATGGATGGAAAATCAGCCCGAAGTGCAGAGCCATTATCCCAGGCCACGTGTTGGGAAGCGCTGATGCCAAGGAAAGTGGCTGCAAGGAAAGCAGCAGGGGAGAAATCGGATCCCTGGGATCAACTGAAGGGCTGGGTAATAAAGGGCAGAGGAAAGGAAGGATGAAACTCCAGGATCTCAGGATTTTACCCCTTGAAAGAGCTGACACTGGCTGTGGGGTGAGGGTGGCTGCACATCCTGGGTCTCCCATTAGGAATGAGTGGATAACATCCAGCCTGGCTCTTCCTATCCCTATTTTTGGCCAGTGGACACCTTTGTTACTCAAAAGAATCAGGAAAAGCTCAGCTGAGTTGTCCCAAGCCCTGAGATTGACTTCCCCAGACTTTATTCCTGAGCCATTGCAGGCTGGGGCAGGAAAAATCCCAATGAATTACTCTGTTAATATTCTTAATCCAAGCTGGGATTCAGCTGCAATTATGATTTTATTGGCTTGGCTCAGGAATAAGCTTTGGGATAAAGGCTCTCCCAGCTGCAGGGAGGCTCCTAAATTCCTTCTGCTGCCGTAAGCCTGGAAGGAAGAGGGATCATGGAATCATGGATTGGTTTGTGTTGGAAAGGACCTTTAAAATCATGGAATTCCATCCCCCTGCCATGAAGGGGCTCCAAGCCCCATCCAACACTTCCAGGGATGAGGGCAGCCACAGTTTCTCTGGGAATTCCATTCCAGGGCCTCACCACCTTCACAGGGAAGAATTATTTTTCAATATCCCATCTGACCATCTGAAGCCATTCCCCCCATCCTAGTGTAAAAAGTGCCTCTTCCAAGTGACGTGAAGTCTCTGCAGATTGTAGGAACTTCCAGAGGTTGCCTGGGATTGCCCTGTGTTGCAGGATGCAGACAGCTGATTAGTTCCCCAAAAAATGCTGGGTTTCCAGGTGGGTGGGTGGCATCCAGGCTGCCCCTCCTCTTGGAAACAGGGCAGACGGATTTTCCTGGCAGGATGGGACAACAAGGAAGTCTCCAATCCCTTCCCAGGGTCACTTGGAGTTGAGTGAGCTCATTCTGTGGAACCTCTTCCGTCTCTTTCTCAAGGTTTTGTTGGGATTTTCTACTTCTGAAGGCTGGATTTGCCAAGGTGGAGGAGAATGGGGTGGCAATTAACTCAACCAGCCTTAATTGGGGCTCCTGTTCCAGTCTGGGCTGTCCCCCAGGCAGAAACAGATTCTGACTTTCCCACAGTTCATTCCTGGTGCAGGAAGCTTCACTTCAGCTGGAGGCAACACCTGGAGGGCTCAGATCTCCATTTCCACCCTTCTCCTGAGCATCCCTGGGTCCAATATTGGATTTCTGACAAAAACAGGCATGGAATGAACTCAAATATCCTCAAACCAAATTCTGCTGCTGCTGGGGCTGGGAGTTGAAGGTGGTGAGGGGAGATAAACTGGACCCAGAAGGTCTGGCTGCTCTTCCAAAGCCAGGAACTTGGCACAATCCCTTTTTTAAACATTTGGCTTCTCTTTCTTTGCCTGTGGGACCCTCCAGTGCATGGCTGCAGCCATAATTTCATTCCATTTTTTCTCCAGCCACTTGGGCAGGCTTTGGAGTGTGGCTTTTTCAGGAAAAACCTGGCTGAACTGAGGCTGCATAACCCCTGACTCCCTTTTGTGATCAAAAAAAAAAGAGCTATATGTATTTTTTATTTATTTTATTTGTTTCATTTTCCTCTATGTTCTCACATTTGACACAGCTCCTCCAAGGGGCTGTGCTGGGTCATCCACACAGGGCCCTCCTGTGTGCTGGGAAAAGTAAAATAACACCGCAAAAATGACAAAAGCAGGAGATAAAATTCCAGAAATAGAACAGAGAATTGTTCAAGCCAGGTCTTTCTCTTTTGAGTCCAAGACAAGGTTGCTTGTTACCCCTTTACTTTGGTATTTTCTATGGATACTCCTCTGCCCCACTCAGGTGAGACCCACCTGGAGAACTGGGTCCAGATCTGGGATCAGAAGGATGTGGAGCTGCTGGAGCAAGTCCAGGGGAGGCCATGGAGATGTTCCAAAGGCTGGAGCCAGGCTGGGAGAACTGGGAATGTCCAACCTGGAGAAAAGAAGGATCGTGGGAGAGCTCAGAGCCCCTTCCAGTGCCTGAAGGGGCTCCAGGAGAGCTGGAGAGGGACTTGGGACAAGGGATGGAGTGACAGGACCCAGGGAATGGCTTCCCACTGCCAGAGGGCAGGGATAGATGGGATATTGGGAAGAAATTCTTGGCTGTGAGGGTGGTGAGGGGCTGGAACGGAATTCCCAGAGAAGCTGTGGCTGTTCCTGGATCCTTGGCAGTGTCCAAGGCCAGGTTGGATGGGGCTTGGAGCACCCTGGGATGGTGGAAGGTGTCCCTGCCCATGGCAGGGGTGAAACTGGATGATCTTTAAAGCCTCTTCCACACAAGCTATTCCCTGATTTTATTACTGGGTCACCAGCTTTGAGTTTGTAAAACCTCTGGATTGAGGCTTCTTAGATTTGCTAAGACTGAGTTTGTCTTGACCTGCCTGCAGCTTTTTTTTTTAATTTTTTAATCTTGGCTGAGTGGGGAGAGCAATTTTCCTAATTGACCAAGTGGTTCTGGCTAATTAGCTCTGCTTTTGTTTAGCTTTGTATGGAGCAGCTGTACATTTGTATAAATAGCAGCACCAAGCCATAACTCAGGATGAAGGATTTGTGCCTCTGATTCAAGGACACAGAATAGGGAAATTCTGGCTTGGAGGCCTGGAGGAGGGGAAATGTGGGAAGGGAAAGAAGGGCAGGTATGGAGTGATTGGACGGGGTGAGGGCCTGGCACAGAGAAGCTGTGGCTGCCCCATCCCTGGAAGTGTCCAAGGCCAGGCTGGATGAGGATCTGAGTAACCTGGGGCAGTGGAAGGTGTCCTTGTCCATGGCAGGGGGCTGGACTGAGATGATCTTCAACAACATAAACCATTCCATGGTTCTATGCATTGTCTTCAAAACAGGAATTAACATTCATGGAAAAACCTCCATCCAGATTTCCCCCTGTTGTTCTGCATAGGATTAGTCTTTATTTTCCTGGAGTGGGCAGCACTTGCATGATCCTTGAGATGCATTTCCACGTTGGGATGTTCTGTGGAGTCACAGGAGAGAAATCCACATGGGCACAGTGGGAGCAAGCCCTCCCCAAGGCTCCAGGATTGATCCCAACTGGACAATCAAAATTGGGGTCCTGGTCCTCACAGAGTGATTTCTCCTGGCTGGATGCAGCACCATGGAAATCCAGGAATGCCCATCCTGGGGTATGTAGGAAGTCAATAGAATGGGATATATTAAGAGCTGGGCTGGAGGTTGGTTTTCCTTCTCCTTGCTGTCACAGCTCCCAAAAATCTTGGCCTACATGCTTGAAGTGCCCTTGGAAGCTTCTTGTCCCATCCTGATTCCTCAGAATCATGGAATGGTTTGGGTTGGAAAAGCTCATCTCGTTCCATCCTCTGTGGGTGGGAACACCTTCCACTCTCCCAGGTTCCTCCAAGCCCCATCCAACCTGGCCTTGGACACTTCCAGGGATTTCAATTTATAAGGACAACCTGTGCCAGGGCCTCACCATCCTCACAGGGAAGAATTTTTTCCCAATATCTCATATAAACATTCCCTCTACATCTACCATTAAAAAAAATCCCAAAAAACCAATTCCAAGATGTTTATTGTTTATTCTCTTTTTATGGAGAGCTGACTCATAGCAGGGCTGGTGGCTGGGAACAGGTTGTTCATGGAATTACACAGGGAATAAAACAAATGGAAGTGAGTAGGAGGAAGATGCAATCCGGATCAGCACAGCTCCAGCTCTCTGCGTGTCTCAGCCAGATGGAAATTTCAGGAGGTTTATGAGAAAAAAAGTCTTGAAAAACAATGGATTTACAGCTCCAGTGGTATTGTTCCAGTGTCCTCTCTGTAGAAGGTCTGGAATTTTGGATATGAGATTTTCAGGGATGGTCCTACTTGGTCAGGTCAAAGCCATGCTGAGGAACATGTTAACAATTAAAAAGTGTGGACAGCTGTTCGACAGCCCTTGGAATTGTGGATGGATTTTCCATGTATTATTGGTATAGATTCCATGACAGCTCTTCTGCAGTGATTCCAGCCCCAGGGAAGCTCGAAGGGCTGTTGGATCCCCCCATTAATCCCCAGGTAGAATCCTTTTTGTGACCTAAACAGATCCAGCTGGGATTTGGGCAATACAGGAGCCCCAGAGACACCGGAAAATCAGGTAATATCCATCACCAGGGATTTGGGATGGCCCCGGGGCACCATTTTCCTGCCCTGCTTGGAAGAGAGGAAGCCAAAGGGCAAAGTCTCAGGATTTCAACACCTTGGTGTATCCCAGCCCTGGGCTGCCCACACTTGGTTCCTGATCCTGAATGAATGTCTCATCCCTGTGGAAATAGACATGGAGAGCATCCAGGAATGGGGAAAAGTGTTGGGGATTGGCAGGAGCAGCCACGAGGATCAAATCCTTCCATGATTTAGGACTTAAGCAAAGGACTTAAGCCTGTGTGGGATGAACTCCAAGCTCCTCTTGGTTTCCCTGGAATTTGAGCACCTGTGAGGGTCTGAGGTGATGCCAGGTCTGTGTCAGGGGCATGGTGGTGACAGCTCACCTTGGTGTCCTGATTTTGACAAGGTTACAACCAGTAAGGATGAAAAGAATGAGCCTTGCAGGATCAGCACAGAGAAATCCCTGTGGAGAAGGGATGGGAAAAAAGAGGGAGGGAAAAATCACTTTTCACTGTCATTGGGTCGGGGAAGGGAAGAGCTGGAGCTCTCACTCTTCCAGGAGGCGCTCAACACACAGAGTTCCTCTTCTCACAGGGCCACGTGTCCTTCAAAGTGCTGTCATTCCTGGCAAAAAAAGTGGTGCCATATTTGGCCTCTTCCTCCCTCAAAAACTCCACAAAAAAAAAAAAAATGAAGGATGGGGAGCAAGACTCTGCAATTGCTTCAGTGGGTTTTATTTAGGGCTGGAGTATCAATTGAGCTGAGAATCAATTCCGTCCTGTGACCTCTGATGTGCTAGGACTGGGTGGGGAATGGCACAACAGAGGGATAGATGGAATTATCTGGGAATCTCCTGAGGTGCCACCTGAGAAGGGATGAGGCAGGTGTGTCACCCTCTGACCACAGGGGAGCTGAGTGGGTAAAAACTTCAGGATATATAGCAGGAAAAGGTCCCACGATGTTTCTGTCCTTCCTCATCACCGTGTTTCCTATGTGGAGAAAAAAAAACTTTTCTGGGGCTGTTTTTGAGAAGAACCCGGTATAAGGCTTCCAAAAAACAGAGCAGATCCCTCCTCCTTGACTTCCAATCTCTGTTCTACATCCAGGAAGATTCAACAGCCAGAACGTTCCAGAAAGTCAGGCAAACAAAGCCACATTTCCATGGCTCCAACACAGGCATGTAGTGCAGTGTTCCAGAGCCAACAGTAAAATCCAGGATCAAGTTCTCATCCCAAAGGATGTGATTCAAATGCCTGCAAGGGCCTGATCTCCAAGGATGAACCTGAGCTAGGGAAATAAACAGTTGCTAGGAACATCCCTTGTCTGGAACATCATCCACAGCATTTAATTAGTTGGTTTAATTGTTGGTTTAATTCCCTGGCAAGGTTCTAGGATGGATCAACAATCATTACTCCATGGAATACCTGGAATAAAACAGAAGGAGTGGAACAAAGGAAGGATTATTCCCAAGAGACTGATTTCTGCCTCTTGGCCTCTGTGCTGGAGATGGTCCTGGAAAAGCTGAATTTCTTGCCACAGCTGTAGCCTGTGGACACTGGGACACCTTTCTTCCAGATCTTTGCCCTGACCCAGCCAAGCCCTCCATGCTCCAGTCATGCTGCTTCCATGTGTTGGCCATCCAGGGTGACACCACCATCCTGAGGAAATGCCAGCCATGGCAGTGCCACACCTCACACCTGCATCACACATCCCCAAGACCGGCATGGTAACTTCCCAAAAATCTGGTTCAGTGGGCCACTGGCAACCCCCAAAATGGGAACTGACCCATCGTGCATTTTTGTCCATCACCCCACTTGTCCCTCAAGCCACTCCTGCCAGTGGAGCTGTGGTGGACCACTTCCCATGGCCTTGGAGAGCCTCTTCTGGCTGTCAGTGAGGGGCAGATTTTAATCTGGATTTGGTGATTTCCCTCTGGATCTGTGTCAGGCAGGAGATTATTTGTGTCATCGGTCCTTGGAACCGAGGGAATAAACGTTGTTAATTATGGAGTGGTTTGGGTTAAAAGGGACCTCAAAGACCCTCTTGTTTCAACCCCTTGCCATGGGCAGGGACAACTTCCACTACCCCAGGTTGCTCCAAGCCCCATCCAACCTGCTTTGAACACTTCTAGGGGTGGAGAGTCCACAATCCCAACCATACTGAAGAGTAACACAATTATTTTCCCATTTTTTTCCTCAAAAAACCATCCAGAACTGGTGAAAACAAAAGGACAGAGCTTTTCCAGGGTGCTCCCAGTGCTGCAGGACACTGAGCCTTGCCTTCCCAGGCTGACTTTTTTTTTTCCAGACTCCCCCAAAGAGTCACCCCTGATGCCACGATGAATCAGGCTGGCCAATCCTTATTCCCTGGAACAGGTCCTGCTCTTTGGTCACTGCCTTGTGACACCTGGCAGCACGGACACACGGACGCACCTCCTCCCTCCAGCATTCCTGGGGCGCGCAGTCCCCGAGCCTGGCACGGCTTGATCTCTTGGGCAAGAGATGTGGTTTATTCTCCCCACACCCAGGTGTAGATCCATGGGAGAGGATTGGCCGGTGCTCCTGGGGCTATCAGGGCTGACTTCCCCATCCTGTTGATCCAGTTTTACGTCAGCAGAGCTGGTGGTGTGAGAAACATCCAAAATATCTGTGAATCAAGCAAAAAAAGATCTCTGCAAGATTTCCCCCAGCTTTTGTTTCCTTGAAAAGGAAGATGTGGTGGATTTTGGTGTCTCTGAACTTCCTCTGGCCATGCCTTCACTGTGATCAGTGACTGATCCCACTGGATGCTCTGAATGTCTTGGATGAGCATCTCCTCTGTTTTGGGGAATTTTGCTCATCTCACTTGGCTCCTGACAAGAAAATCATGTTGACCCCCAATCATTTTAACCCTTGCCTCATCCATCTTTCTTCCACGTGTTTTTGACCTTTTCCATCTCCTAAATCCCAGGCTGTGTCAGTCTCTGCTCTCTTTCCCAGCAGGCTGGAGAGGGAAGGGATAAGCGGACACCTGATGGCCCAAGTGGCTTCACTCCAAGGGGCTCCTCCTGCTTCACCCTCTCTGCTCCTTGGTGGCTTGGTGATTCATGGAGGTGTCACCTGATGTCCAGCACTAAACATCCTGATAACTCTTTCCTTGGAAGCACGAGTGGGACAGGCAGTTGGATTGGATTGAAGCCCCAGAAGGGATGAAGTTACCAGCTCCAGCTCCACCCCTTCCATGCTGAGAAATTGTAAAGGCTGGGAATGTTTTTGTCTGACTGGTATTGAGCGGGACTTTGAATTGGATGGTCCATGGAAAAGGGGACAAAGATGTTTTTAACCCTTGCTGGAAGTGTTCAAAGCCAGGTTGGATGGACACACTGCAAGCCAGGTTGGGTGGACAGGTGTCCCTGTCCCTGGCAGGGGGTTGGAATGAGATGGTCTTTAAGGTCCATTCCAACCCAAACCATCTGATGATTTTATGATTTAAGACTCTGTAGGTAACCAAGTGATGCACTTCCTGTCCCCATGAATATCCAGCTTGGTTTACCCTGACTGTAGATGTTGGGAGTTCTCCAGGTCTAACCTGGAAATGGACTTGGCATAATCCACCAAGACAATTCCATTAATTTATGCCACTCGTTCCCATTTTCCTTGGAGAAAAGGAAATAACCTGGCCACAGATGCGATGATCAGAATGAAACCCCCACCCAGACATCAACAGCACTGCGGGCCTGACCAGAGATGAATTAAAGGATTAATCCCAACAAATGGTGTGAATTCCCAGAGTGCTTTCACTGCTCCCTGGAATCACCAGCCCAGCCTGAAGGCAATGCCGAGGTGAGAAAACAACCCACGAGCATTCCTGGCCTCTCATCTAATCCATGATCCCTGCCCACTCTTTCCAAATCGTTGGCTTCCTCATCGCCCCGTCCAAAGGCAGGGAAGATTTATATCCTGTCCCCAGGTGAGGGTGTTTTTCCTGGGCTGCGGAGACGACCGGGAGAAGATGAAGTTCTCCCTCCTTGCGGTGCTGGCTTTGGTCCTATTTGCAGCTCAAGGTGAGGTTTGCTCCTAGATAAAGTACAGCTGGGTGTTTTAAAGGGAAGAAATGCCTCATATCTAGGGAGAGAAATCATGAAAGAGAGCTCCTCAGCTCTTGGAATGGTGAAGGATGCAGCGCTCATTTTGGGTTTTTTTTTAATCTAGAATCTCAATCTGGGTGTGCAAAAAGTTTAATTTTTGACTGGAAATTTCCCTGTCCTGCTGGATTTTTATGGAAACAAGACAGAAAAAAGGAGGCTGTTCCCACTGGTCTGCCTTTGCAAGACCTTCCATGGTGTTCTTCTGTCAGGGTGGTGCAAGGCTGTGGTTACTCCTAAATTTTGATGAAGATAGCACAATGCTCTGTGTCCCTGGTCCAGGAGGGCCACACCTCCAACATCTGGCCCTGTGCAGCTGTTTCTACCCATCTCCAAGAGCCCACAGCTTGCTGACTTTGTAGATTTTGGGACAAAATCGGGGAATTAGGGAGAAGTTGGGATGTGGGCTGAATGGGTTAATGGTGGTGGGTATCTGCATAGTAATTGTGTTATAGATGGTGCATTTTATTTCATGGAGAGATGGTAAATTAAATCAGAGCCTTCTCTGAGGAATATGATCCCAAATCCTCTATAGACCAGAGAGAATAAACCTTCTCCTCATTTTGGAGAGCAGGACAGGCTTTGCCAGCGCTTGGAATTGTGCCACACGTCTGGTGCAGAAAAAGAATTCCTTGGAATAGTTATTTCTGGCTCATTGTGGCCTAAGAATACCTTTCTGCTATTTAGCTTTGTTCACTCACCAGAACAGTGATCCTGACAGATTTCCAAGCGTTAACAAGGCCCGGGAGACAGGGAGGTTGTCCTCAGTGCCAAAATGAAGCCCGGCCTAATCCACGTTGGATTATCCAGGCAGTAAAAATTAAGCATTCACTGCATGTGTTTTAGGGCTGAATTCTTACAGCAGAGAGTAAAAAATCCTTCTCCTCATCTTCTCTGTCCTTTAAACCAGGTTCTGGATTTCTTTTTGGGGGGCATTGATGTCCCACCCAAAGACAAAGGCATGGCAGCCTGGCTTTTCTAAACTGTGGAGGTCCCAATTAACCCTCTTCATCTGCCAGTGCTTTCTGCCTAATTAGGCTGCAGTTCAATAGTCCCCAGCAAGTAGAAAAAGTGACCCCAGGCCTTGGGACATCCTTGGAAACTCCTCCAGGAGTCCCTGCCCTTCTCTGCTCCAAGCATCTCACAAAGCTTGGTGCCCTCGGCCTGTCAATTTGAAGGAGGGGAAATTTAGGTTGGATATATGGAAACAATTCTTCCCTGTGAGGGTGGTGAGGCCCTGGCACAGGATTCCCAGAGAAGCTGTGGCTGCCCCATCCCTGGAAGTGTCCAAGGCCAGGCTGGATGTGGCATTGGAAGAGCGGATTGATTCTTTCAGATCCATGGCTTTTATCAGATCTGCACCATGTGTATTTAGTATTCCATGAAAAGCAGGGGATGGTTTTTGCTGGCATTTCACAGAATCCCAGAATCATTTAGGTTAGAAAACACCTCCAAGATCCTCAAGTCCACCCTTTGATCACCGCTCTGAATGCCATGTTCAGGCATTCCTTGGACACCTCCAGAGATGGGGACTCCACCACCTCCCTGGGCAGCCCCTTCCAATGCCTGACCACCCTTTCCGTGAAGAAATTCTTCCTGATGTCCCACCTAATGTAGTTTGAGGCCTTTTCCTCCTTTCCTGTCCCTGATTCCCTGTGAGCAGAGCCTGACCCATGCCTGGCTGCACCCTCCTGTCAGGGAGTTGTGGAGAGCCAAAAGATCCCCCCTGAGCCTCCTTTTCTCCAGGCTGAGCCCCTTTCCCAGCTCCCTCAGCTGCTCCTGGTGCTCCAGACCCTTCCCCAGCTTCATTCCCTTCCCTGGACACGCTCCAGCCCCTCAGAGTCTTTTTTTGTCATGAGGAGACAAAACTGGACACAGGATTTGAGGCATGGCCTCAGCACAGAGGGACAATCCCTGCCCTGCTCCTCCTGGCCTCATCACAAGCCAGGATGAATCCATCTCCCTCTTCCCCTGTTTTGTGTCTCTTTCTGCAGCAAACTCCCTGTACTGCTACACCTGCAACTGGGAGCGAAGCAACTGGAGCTGCCTGAAGGCCGAGAAGTGCTCGGACAAGGACGAGTACTGTGTCACCAACGTGGCCTCCGTAGGAATCGGTAGGTGCTGGCTCTGGATCCCCTCCTGGGCACTCGGGAATGGGATGTGAGGTCTGGGCTGGATTTGTGATGGGCTGAGGAGTTGTTGGGAAGCACAAGCTGGAGGTGGAGGCCTTCCTAACCCAGCCTGGCGGTGCTGAAGGTTTGGAATTCTCCTCCCCATCACACACGGAGATTTTCCTCTTCAGCTGTTGTTTTATTCCTGCACTGAAAATCAGGGGACATTGAGAGAAGAAGAAGGACCCTTCAGAGGAAGAATAAATAAATTTGAACCTTGATTCCTTGTTACCTGGGAGCAGAGCCTGACCCCAACCTGGCTGCACCCTCAGGGGGTTGTAGAGAGTGAAAATGTCCCCCCTGAGCCTCCTTTTCTCCAGGCTGAGCCCTCCCAGCTCCCTCAGCCACTCCTGGTGCTCCAGACCCTTCCCCAGCTCCATTCCCTTCTCTGGACATGCTCCAGCCCCTCAATTTCTTTGTTGCTGCGAGGGCCCAAAAACTGAGACCAAGATTTGAGGTGTGGCCTCACCAGTGATAAGAAAGGGGAAAAATCACTTCCCTGGTCCTGCTGGTCACACTATTTCTGATCCAAGCCAGATATAGAGGGAAACAGAATTATTTCCCCCAAGCAGAGAAGCCTTGAAATGTGATTTACATCCAGGAATGAACATTGTCATTGTACACCTAAAAAAGTCTTGATGTGAGGATCCATGCTGGGAAGTGCTGGATGCCCAGCATGGATATGGAATTCCTTGTGTAGGAGGTCGCCAACAATTCCTGGGCTGTGGCGGGACGAGGATGGGTCTCATGCTGATCTCTGGGGCTGTGGGGGACTGTGGGACTCATCAACCCAACTCCATCCTGCACAAGGATCACTCAAAAAACCCCATTGCTAATCCTGCTCTCTCTTTTCTCTGGGCCAGGCTTTTTGTCCCTTTGGAAGAGGATCACTAAGAAGTGCTCCAGCACCTGCCCACACCACAACTTCCTCCTGGGCCTGGCCACCTACACCTCCTACTGCTGCCAGAGCTTCCTGTGCAACCTGAGTGCGTGCCCAGGGCCGCGGCTGGCTCGCCCATGAGGTGCCAGGGAGTCCCATTCCGTGTCCTCCTTCACCTGCTGGGAGAAAATGGACCCTGAGGGACCGAAGAGCTTGGCCAGATTGCCCCAGGAGGGTTTGGACATCAAACATGAGGAATAGATAAAGTATTGTGGTCATTGTCTTGTCCTGTGGTGCCTCCCGAGCTTCTTCTCACTTTCTGATCATCCCTGAGCTCTGCAGCTCCAGCATCCCCACCAGAGCTCCAAGTGCCACATCCAGGAGTTCCTGGGACACCTCCAGGGATGGGGGCTCCACCACCTCCCTGGGCAGCCCCTTCCAATGCCTGACCACCCTTTCTGTGAAAAAATTCTTCCTGATGTCCATCCTGAACCTTCCCTGGAGCAACTTGAGGCCTTTTCCTCTCATCCTGTCCCTTGTTCCTTAGGAGCAGAGCCTGACCCACCCCTGGCTGCCCCTCCTATCAGGGAGTTTTGGAGAGTCAGAAGGTCCCCCTGAGCCTCCTTTTCTCCAGGCTGAGCCCCTTTCCCAGCTCCCTCAGCTGCTCCTGGTGCTCCAGGTCCTCCCTCAGCTCCATTCCCTTCTCTGGACACACTTCAGCCCCTCATTATCTCTCTTGTCATGCTCTGTTCTCCAGCTTTGGGAGGGAGATGTTCCTTCTGCACTTCCTGCATCTCCAGAGGGGTTTCTCCTGGAATTTTATCCTATTTTGGGTGCAGATGGAGCCACAGAGTGGAAACTTCTGGGCAAAAACAACAACCTCTCTTATCGGCACATCTGTTCCCACCTCCACTTCCAGCCTTCCATCCTTGGGAATCCCTTCCTTCACGTTTCTTTGCTGTTGTTGGAGCCACACGGCCTCACTCAGGGCCAGCAGCTCCCTGGATCCACAATTCCTACAGCTTGGAATTGTGTCTTCCAGCAATCCATTAATTCACCTTTCCCTCAGACAACCAAAGCAACAGCGGGGTAATCATGGAACATCCTGAGTTGGAAGGGATCCACAAAGATCATCAAAGTCCAACTCCTGGTCCTGCACAGGACAAACCCAACAATCCCACCCCTGTGCCTGAGAGCTTTTTCCAAGCACTCTGTCAGGCTTGGTGCTGGCACCACTTCCCTGGGGAGTTCCAGTGCTCAAACCCCCTCTGGATGAAGAGCCTTTTACTAAAATCCAGCCCAACTTTCCCTGACAGATCTCCAATTGTTCCCTCAGGTCCTGGGCACCGGAGAGAAGAAATTGGTGCCTCCTCCTTTGCTTCCCCTCATGAAAAGCATTTGCAGCATTTGGGTTGAGCTGCTGAGGAAACTTGGAGAGGTTTATAGGGAAAACAGAGATTCCAGAGAGGCCAAATATTTGATGGAGATGCTTCCAGAGGCTGCAGAGAAACGAGGGTAAAAAGGGGATGGAAAAATAAACGACAACAAGACAATAGAGGTTTTTCTTTACCAGATGTGCTCTGAGTGCCTCTCCTTTCTCCTAAACAACACTTTTTGGAGGAATTTTACACTGGAAAAATCATGGGAATGCTTTAGCCCGAGTCAAAGCTCCCAGATCTGCAAAACATTGCTCAGCCAAGGGATGACACTCTGTGTTGTGCTTCCAACCCAAGCCTGGTAAACAACAGGGACAAAAGGGGCTTTGAGCTGTGCTGAGCAGGGCTGCCTCAGGCTGGAGCCTGGGGCTGCTCAGATTGGAGGATTTCTTTCCAAATCCTCCAGAACAGGGAATTTTCAGGGGTGTGTCCATCTTTTATTAATCAATTTGTTCTTTCCTTCACCCCCTTCTACTGCGTGAAGGAACCTTTTCCTCTTATTTACAGCATGATCTCTTCCCAGCCCTCTGTGGGAATTTTTATTTCCCACCCTAAAGCAATTCAAGCCCCCTCCTTACCCTCAACCCAAAACTCTTAATTTACTCATCACACAATATTTCCTCACATAAACAAAACAAAACAACAACAAAAAGGGATTTGTGTTGTTCTTCTCCTGCGTGCCAGAATTTTTCAGCTCTCTGAAAGCACTGAGGAATCCCAGTTGGACAGACTCTAATAATTAATATTTCATTGGGTTGGATTTATTCTTCCTGCAGTCGTGGAGACAGAGACTCCCCCAGCCTGCAGGAAAACACAGTTGGGAATTTTTTTTTTGCTGCTTTAAAGCAAAACTGGCTGGGTTTTTTTGCTTGATTTGCTGTGCCTTTGCTGCACAAAAACTTCCTTGTATCCATGCATAATAGAAAGGGAAAATAAATCATCCTGGGCATGGTTGAAGAATAAAGGGTTATTATTTTACAACATAAAAAATAAAGTAAAAGAGAGGAGGTTTAGATGGGATATTGGAAATAAAATTTTATTGGGAAGGGAGTGAGATTCTGGAATGGATTTCCCAGGGAAATTGTGGCTGCCCCATCCCTGGAAGTGTCCAAGGCCAGGCTGGATGGGGGTTGGAGCAATCTGGGATAGTGGAAGGTGTTCCCATGGCAGGGGGTGGCACTGGATGATCCTCAAGGTCCCTTCCAACCCAAACCATTCCCTGATCCTATAATTCCCACTGCAGCTCAAGGACATGGAAATCCCTCCTCCCGTAATGCCAATCAACCCTGGTGGCTATTACTCCTCTCCCAGACATCTGAGGTGTGCAGGAAGGAGAGGAGGGTGTGATTCCCAGCCACTAATTTTGGCCAGGAATTAGGGCCAGTCGGGACCATGGAGAGATGAGAGTCATTAGTGCACGGATGAGGATGCCCAGAAAATTACCCTGAGCTGTGTCCTGCAAGGCAACATCCACCCCTTGGATTGGGAAGGTGTTTGGAGGATCCTAAACAACAAAAAAAAGGGTTGTAAAAAACGTTTTATCCTTGCTCCAGACTGCTCTGAGCTCCTCTGACCCCATCCAAAGACTTGGACAGGGGTGAAGGTGCTCCAGAGGCTCATCCTACTGTTATTGCAGAGATTTGGGGAGGGAATACCCCAAACATGAGTTTGAACATGGGGACAGAGGGGAGGGGGAGATATTGTCCTCCAGGGCATGGAAAAAGCTCCCTGGGGGAAGAATTCCCTGAGCACGGCACTGAGAGAGGCAGCACAAAGCAAACACAGAGCCCTTTCAGCGTCTGGAGCCGGCAGGATCACGTGGAATTGAGATGGAGCAACACTTCCAAATGGAATGATAAATGCCTGGCTGTGGATAATCATCAGCGTAAATACCTCAGAGACGTGTTGGATGGAGTTGTGACGTGGTCCAGGATAGTTGTCACCATTCATCTCTGCTATCAGAGCCACCAACAGCCAAATCACATGGAAAAATTGATCCCTGTGCTGATCCACGTGTGTGGGCGAGGCTGAGGAGCGCTGGGAGGGAGGAGGGAATGGGATAGAGACATCAAACCTTTAAAAAAGAGGGAGAGGAATTGCCAAGGCAGGGATCCATGAGAGAGGGGTCATCAGATGGTGGCACGTGACCAGTGGCCACCCCACTGTCCCCCTGCCACCCCCACCACGAGATGAGTGTTGGGCCAGGCAGGAAAACCCCAAACCTCCTCGCTGAGGCACAGCAAGCCCAGAGCTGTTTCCTAACTCTTCGCAGGGTTTGGGGAAGGGGGTGAGGCCCTCGGTTGGTTTTGGGATTCCAGAGTGACCGGCTGGATCACAGAAACCAGGGAATAGGGAGAGGGGAGAAGTGACCTGGCTGCTCCCAGCCAGGGATGGATAAACACATCTCTGAGCTTGTGACGCTTTTCTGCTGGGAGTTTGGGTGGAAAAAGTGCAGGAAATTCAGCTTTGGGGTAAATTCCAGCTTTTTGGGGAAACCAGGAGTTTTCCAAACCAAAAGCTGGAAGCTGAAATCTCTGGAGCTGTTTGGGGTCAAGATGGAATGAAACAAACAAAAAAATAACCAAAAATATGTTTTTAAAAATGTTCATTCTTTTTTTTTTTTTTTTAACTTTTGGTGTCATGCAACATGTTTGATTTCCAGCATTCCAAACTGAAATAACTTTTGGGGATTCGTGTCCTGGCCTTATTTCAATGCTGGATGCCTCAGTCTGTGTCTGCCCCACAAACTGCAGATTTTGGGATGAATCCCCCCTGCTAGGACACCTGAATGGCGCCATGGAGACCCTCAAATCTTTCCAGAAGTGAATCTGAAGGATCAACCCTTTCCATGCCTAAATGAGCTAAATCCCAGACTGAGTGAGGAAAATAAAACCAATTAAAAAGAAAAAAAAGGTGGCAAAACTATAAAAAGCCCACCCGCCTACGAGGTGAGATTTGATGAAAATTGGCACTTTTCCATAAAATTTCCATGCCTGGGGCACTTATGAATATTCTGAATTGTGGGAGGGAGGGGGGAGGACACACAACAATAAAAAACCCCACTTTTTTAGGAAATTCTGGCTGCTTTCCAGCACGAAGAGCCAGACAAAGCCCACGAGAGGGAGCTGCTGCCTCTGTCCATGGGAGGCTCCGGCCCATGGAGAGCCGCTGATCCTGGAGCAATTTCCAGGGAAAAAAAGCGAGCAGCCGTGCGAGGGATGAGCCATCTGGGCTGGAAGCAGCCCAGACAAGGATCCGTCCAGGCTGTGGGTCCATCCTGCTGATTCCACCCGAGCCGACAGCAGGTCCTGGCCATTCTCCAGCGTCTGCTCGCTCCCACACCATTGGCAATCTGGGATGAGCCTTCCTTTGGACTCCGGGATAATTCTGGAGCACCCTGCGGTAGAGCAGGGGGAATTCCCATCCTAATCCCAAAGCCCTGCAAGGTTTTAGTCCAGAGTTTGGGCAGCTTGGAAGGGGGTGTGACCCTCTGTCCCCCTCTTGGGAATCCCCAAAATTGTCAGGATGGGCCTGGCAGCATGAAGGGAATTTTTATTTTCTTAGCACCCAAGTTTTGGGGAGTGAAGAGGGCATCAGATTGGACGGGGCTGTGCTTTTTAGCCCCATTCTGGGTGATTTTTCCCAATTTTCCTATGCATTCCCTCTTTGCAGTGACTCCTTGTGCAGCTTCCTGCCCCTCTAAATTCCACTGGCTCCCTCCAGGAATGGTCACAGCCAAAACACGGGGCCACCACTTGGCCTAATAATGGAAATTCCGCTTTTTCCCTCCTTTTCTCTGAGCTTTCACCCTGTCTTCCACCTGATTCCTCCAGCAATTCCAGGGAAGTGGAGCAGGGAAGAAGTTCTCCCAAGTTTTTTGGGGAGAGGGTGGTCCAGGTGGGACTTGAAGCTTTCCCACCACTTCCCTGTGTCCGACCTCAGGAGAGTCACTCAGTGTCTGATTCATGTGATAAAAATGGAGATAACAACTCCAGGTGACCTTAGGACTCTTTGGATCTCCATCCCTTGGGAATGTTTCATCCCGGGATGACCTCAGAGCAGGATCAGGAGGGTCAGGTGCCCACCCACAGTGTCTGGGCTTCTCCCTGGCCCCTGCAGCTCCGTGCTGCTCCAACTGCTGGGAACGCTCCTCCTTCCCACAACCTGTCCTGGCAACGCTCCCACGTTGCTCCCTCCTCCAGAAATGCTGTTCCTTGACTCACTGGAAAGCTTTTTTTGGGAGTTCTTTTAGGAACCAGGCCTGCAGAAAGACATCCCAGCCCTCCTCCCCGTCACAAAGGGGCTCGATGCAGGCACAGAGGTGAAGATGAGGGTGTGGCCATTGCTCACGGTCTCCGTCACTTGGCTACTGCCTGGTTTGGCGTCACCAGAGTGACAGGGTGAGGTTGCCCAGCAGGTCTGGTGGGTAAAGGACCCCTTGTTCCACTTGGAGAGTCCTGATGGTGGAAACGGAGGAGCTCTGAGACCAGGATCTGGTCCCTGGAATGTGTTGTGTCCTGATGGTGGAAACAGAGGAGCTCTGAGACCAGGATTTGGTCCTTGGAATGTGTTGTCTGCTGATGGTGGAAACAGAGGAGCTCTGAGACCAGGATTTGGTCCCTGGAGTGAGGTGGGTCCTGGGATGGGATGCAGAGCCCTGTGTCCTCAGAAAACCTTGGAAAGCTCCATTGATCTGCTTCCCCCTCCAGCAGCTGCCCACGCCCAGCACGGTCACAGGTTTGCCACACGGCAAGGAGGAGCTCAGGGATCAGCTCCACCCTGGAAAATTGGGAAACCGGCTTGTCTGCTCCTCAACCAGCTCCCAGCTGGATGTCAGCAGGGAGAAAGAGAGCAGATGGTGCTTTGCCCCCTCCCCACAGCAGAAAAACCCCAGAGAATCCCAGAACGGTTTGGATTGGAAGGGACCTTTAAACTCATCCCATTCCACTCCCTGCCATGGGCAGGGTCACCTTCTCCTATCCCAGGCTGCTCCAGACCCCATCCAACCTGGCTTTGAGCACTTCAAGGGATGGGAAAGCCACAGTTTCTCTGGAAATTCCATTCCAGGGCCTCACCACCCTCATAGGGAAGAATTCCTTCCCAATAACTGACCTAAATCTCTCCACATTTTTAACTGAAACACTTTCAGTTAAAAAATGTTTCTCTTTTCCCCGTGTTTTTAATTCAAAGCTTTTCCTGGGACACGTGGCCCATGCTGCAGGGTTGGATTATCTGCAGGCAGATGCTCTTCCCAAGGTTTGCTGCCTGCTCTGGGGCTGACAGGTTCAGAGGAAGCAGAGCTTGGTGGTTTTCTACATTTAACCACATTTTCATTCCGCAAAATACCCCCAGCCCCCCCAAGGTTTGGTGGCAGAAACACAGAGCTTCCCCTGGATGCAGCCCTGCTTCCAAGGAAACCAGCAGGACTGGTGTTCCACATCTCCCAGGCATTCCCAAAATGTTCCTTCCTCTCCTCTGCAGCAAGAGGGAGCTGGGCTGGAGGCTGTCCCATCAGTGTCCCCACAGATCGTGTCACCTCCCACCCCAAATCCTCCACCCTAAATTTGGCACTGCAGGAATGGGAAGGAGCAAACACGTGAGAAAGGTCCTGAGGTTAAATCCTGCAGGGAGAGGCTCCAAACAGGCAGATAAACAGCACAGGGCAGGGGATGTCCCCCAGCTGTGAGGACACGTGTCACAGCGCGCTTGTGGCACCCTTCCCTCCCCAAAACATCCAAATCTGTCTCCTGGGCACGGACTGGGAGGAGTTCCTTGGCACGGGGAGTGTTGACAGTGGGAAAATGCCAAGTTTTTGACTGATTTACTGGTGCAGAAGTTGATTCACAGCTCTTCTTCATTATCAGAGTACTTTGTGAACCTGCCCAGTGGCTGAGAAACCCAAAGGAAGCAATTCCTGAGGATTCCTGAGGATTGCTTGGCTGGCATGGTACATCCTCCTCTTCCCCAGGGGAATAAGGTGGATCAGAGAGGGTGGGCAGGAGCCATTCCACCATCAGGACCAGGTGGCAGTGAGGACAGAGGGGATGCCACGGCTGGATTTTGGCTCTGGAAGTGACACCAGAGGCACTTGGTGCTGTGGAGGAGATGAGATTCCCAGGATGTCACAGTGAAAGCCATTCCCAGGGAACAAGGGCAGAGCTTTCGGCCTCCAGGTGCTCAGCCAATCCCAAATTTGTTTCTGTTGGCACTTCCTTCATCCCATCTCCCTTTCAGCTTGAAGGAAAGTGGATTTTCTTCCACATGGGGAGTCAGGGAGCAAAACCTGGGCCTGATGCCAAGAAATGGCATTGCAGAATGTTGTTGAAGGATAAGTTACCGGAAATTTTCATGGACCTTTATCTCCACTGGAGATCCTCTTTCCTTCCTCCTCCCCTGCTCCTTGAGCAGGAATTGGGCTGCAAAGCAAAGCTGGAGGGAGGCTGAGGAACCAAAACCACCACTCTCCCATGCTGTGACTTTGGGAATGCCTCTCCCAGCTCAAACCTGACTTTAAGGCTCTGGGAATTCTCTGCTGAAACATTTTAAAGTCTGCTCAAGACCTGGTTGTGCTTTCCCTGACAGTTTAATAATTTGGGAATGAGTCAAGCAGCACAGGGCGAGTTGTTCCTACCATGCCTTTTCCTTGGCATGCAGGTGGTGCCTGCAAAGCCAGGGTGGATTTGGAACCCTTCTGTTGTTCTCTGGATCATGTGGGTGGATTTTGATTCCCATGCCCCTCCCAGGCTGCCATCCATGAGGTTTCCAAGCCCTTGTTTCTCCTCTGGGCTCAGAGGGGATCATCTGCCAGTAGATGGATTTGATTTTGGCACTTAAGCTGCCCTCACCAAACCCCAGGGGTGGTGGGAAGAAGCCAAACCCAACTGAAATGTGCAGGGATGCACCTGAGCTGGACTAATCCCTTCCCCTCCTTCTGTCCCACCCTCACAAAGCCATTCCCTGCCTTCCCAAAATAATAATAATAAAAAAAAACCTCAAGCCCAAACAACAACACAGCCTTGATTTTTTGGCCAACCCTCCTGGGAAAATGCCCATCATCTCTTCCAGCGGAGGACACAATTGAGTTCTCAGATAGGACTGTTTGTTTCTGTGCCCTGGCGGCCACACCCTTGGGGTTGGGATGGTTTCAGCCAAGGTTTTTCCTGGCTCTGGAGCTCCTCTGCCAGCGTGGGCTCTCCCTGGAGACATCCTTGGTGTCCCTGGCCGTGGCTGGGGAGGTTTCAGCAGGGCCATTACACGAGGTGTGACAAGTTTCTGGACGTAACAAGGACCAGCCCAAGCTCTGGTTCTCACCACCCAACCGGGCTTTTGATGCTGTGGCAGTGGGAGTGGGGCAGGAGAGAAACCGGAGCGTCCGGATCTTCCCACACGTGGGCTGAGTTTTTCCACTCTGGTTGAGTTTTTTCTGCTCTCAGTTGGGATCTTCTCATGGAAAATACACGACTCGGAGAAGTTGAGATAAATTAAGAATAGTGATAGGGTGAGGGGGAATGGATTAAAAGTGGGAAAGGGTGGATTTAGGTGGGATATTGGGAAGGAATTCTTCCCTGTGAGGGTGGTGAGGCCCTGGCACAGGTTTTCCAGAGAAGTTGCGGATGCCCCATCCCTGGAAGTGTCCAAGGTCAGATTGGAGGGGGCTTGGAGCAACCTGGGATAGTGGAAGGTGTCTCTGTCCATGGCAGGGAGCTGGAATTCAATGCTCTTTAAGTTCCAATCCAAACAATTCTGTGACCCCATGAAGAACAGACAGATTTTCTGTGGAGCTCATCCCACATTTTCCACAGATAAAATGAAATTATTTATCTCCTTTGATTCCTAGCTTTCACTCAACCTTGGAAATTCCAGCTCTTGGCTCCGGTGCAGAGGATCACTTCCATGCCTGGAACGCCCATCATGGAGGTGAGTCAAAAACCCAAAGCACATGAAAATGGGCAGACATGGAAAATGTTGGTTCTTGTCGAAGATGACCCAAAATGCAGCAGGCTGAAGCTGTCTTGGAGGCCCTGCAGACACGTGGGGATGCCCTCAAAATGCCACCAGAGCCATGTCACAGCAGCCTGGCAGGTTTGAGCGACACCCTGGATCTTAAGGTTCAATTTAGAACCACCCACAAAATAAACACAGAACCCCCACAGTGCTCACAGAGGTGTTGTGAAGAAAAACACAGCAGGTGCCACCAGCCCGTCTTCCTCAAACCCCAGACAAAATATTCAGTGGCAAAGACTTAGGCCGTCTTTTTGTAAATATTTGTCCTGGCATGGTTGAGATCTATCAGACGCCAAGATTCACAAAGATGGATCAAAGCTTGCCAGGGCCTGTGGGATCATGTGGTGCAGGGGACAATCCCATTTTAGCTCCTGCATGTTGACTCCTCGTGTTATGAAACAGGATCACGAGGGTTGGAGTTAGACAAGGGGAAATTCCCACTTTCAGTGAAAGAAACAATGGCAGATGTGGGATTTGTCAGGAGAGGGGTTATTTCTTCCCAAACACGGTTGCAGCCAGTGGTCCCTTCCTTGAGGGGGACTGGAATTAATTATTTTGGGCGAATTCCAAGAAGATACCTGATTTTTTTTTCCTCTTTTCCTCTTTTGCTCCTATTCCCAACCACCCCTTCACTGCCCTTTTCCCCTCAGACCCAGCAGGTCTCCAACACTCCCAATCCTGGCTGTGGAGATGCCACCACCAAACAACAAACCTGGCTCCAAGGAGGGTGATTCACATCCAAAACTCCACAAACAGGGTGGTTACATCCAAATGGCTTCAAAGCACCAGCCCCATGCCAGGGGACCATCCAGGCTGGGGTGTGCCCAAGCCATGCTGGTGGCCCGATGGCTTGGGTGGCACCAGGGCCCTGCTTGATGACAGAATCTGGATCTGGCCTTTCCATCAGGATTTTGCTGGGGGTGTGAGTCATGGAGGGTGACTCCGAGCACGATGGAGCTGTTTGATGTCTCTCCAAGATGATGTGGATAGGTTGAGGGACTGTGATGGAATGGCTTCGGTTCCCTGTTGGCTGCAGACCCAAAGTGCTGGAATCCTGGTTCCTGCTGGGAATTTTAGACTTTCTGTGCTGAGAGGCACTGAGCCCCAAGAGAACGTTGTGTTTGACCTGAGGGCGTGGAGAAGGCTTCCAAAATTGAATTACAGGAGTGGGATTATGGGTGTGTAGTTTGAATAGGATGTGTAATATCACAGGGTGGAAAACTCAGAGTTTAAGGTTTTAGAATATAGTAATATATATAAAGCAAGATGGAGGTTTTAGGGTGGAGGCTGGTCCTTCTTCTTGCTTTATATATATTACTTTATTCTCTAAGTTTAAGGTTTCAGACAGAAAATCTAAAATTCCCAGCAACCAGGGTTCCAACACCAAAGGACTCAAGTTCCTCAAGTCTGGAGATCAACGAGGAGGCTCCTGGTGCAGATCACAGCTGCTGAGTTGGACGTCACAGAATCATGGAATGGTTTGGTTTGGAAGGGATCTTAAAGACCATCCCATTCCAACCCCAGCTGTGGGCAGGGATGTCTCCCAGTGCTTCGTGGTGCTGCAAGCTCCCTCCAACCTGGCCTTAAAGCCAGCCTTGTGGTATTTCATCCACACATGGTGGATTTGGGCTACTCCTGTCCATCCCAGCTGTAAGTTTGGTAGCCTCTGTCATCTGCTGTCAATCATCTAAAACTGCTCCTCATAAGTCTTATTGCAATGCATCTTTCATAGTTCTGTTTCTCTAAAATATCTAGTCTTATTTACAAAACCATATTTTAAAACTTTTTTCTAATTCCATTTCTCTCTCAACAATATCTATCTTATTCCATAACATTTGTAAATCAACATTTCTTATTTTAATGTTTACATACAAATACATACTGTATAAACCTTCTATTAAACACCAAAAATTCTCTACAAATCTGCTTCCCACAATCTGCCATGGGAATGACCTGAGGAGCTGTGCGGAGCCTGCCAGAACAGCTGTGCCAGATGTGCTTTGGGAAAGGGAGGAATAGAGCAGGCTGCCTGCAACATGGCTGAGTGAAAAAGGCAAAATGTCCCACCCAGCTTTTCCTTTTTTCCCATGTGTTTCTGAACCCCACAATCTCCCACTTCTGCTCCTTCACCAAACCCTGCTGCCACTGCAGGCCCAGATGAAGCAACCCAGCCTTCCCTGACCCTCCAAGGAAGGAGGAGAGGACAGAACCAGACCAGCCTGGTGCTGTCTGGAGTCAGGCCGGACCTCTTGCACCATCTGCATGACTCAGGGACACGGGGAGCACCATCCCTGTCCTCCACCCTCCCGCCTTATCCATGGCCCTTCTCCTTCCCTCTTGGCTGCACGTCACAAGCCTGAGCCGAAACAGAGATTCCTCCCTGCACCATTGAGGGGAGCTGAGACTGGAGCCACCCTCCAGAGAGAAAAAAGGGGGGAAGTGTTGACATTGAAACATCCCTGGATCTGGCTCCATCCCATCCCCTCCATCCCGGGTTGAAACCACGCTTTGTCTGGCCCCAGTTACACAAAAAGGCCTGGCCTTGCACAAGGCATTCCCAAAGTCTGGTGCAAACACCCTCTGTGGCTGCCAAGCCCCAAGTGGGTGAAGGCTTCTTTTTCCTAAAACTTCCAGGCCCTGTTAACTGTTTAATTCCCCTTGTGACACCCACTGGGTGACACCCAGCAGGTGACACCCACCTGGCCCAGTTTCTGCTGCCAGCCTCACCCTGCTGCCCTCCCCTCAACCCTGCTTTTTTCATGTCCCTGGGAAATGGTTTTAACACCTCCCTGCCGTGTTCTCCTGGCACCATTTACACTCCCACTCCCTCAGTTGTCTTTGCCCTGGATTTTCTTCCAGCTCTCTTCACCCCTTGCTTGGAAAAAAAAAATGGATTTTGCTTCCAAAGGCACCGTTCCCTCCGGTGTCATGGTGCTGCTTGGAGCCCAGAGCCCTTGCAGTGGCCCTGGGCGTGACTGCAATGCCAACAGGGCCCAAGAATAGCAGGGATTTGGGACCTGGCCAGAGCCTGGGATGCCTCCCAGAGCCTTGGCAGCCTCCCCTGGGGACACAGGGATAGGGGTCAGGTGATGCCCGCGATGCTTTCCCCATCCAGGTCGCACAGGAGCCCCCAGTGGTTGGTTAAACTGGGAATTCTACAGCTTCCCAGCCCCTTGAAGGGCTGTTTTTAGCACCCGAACAGGGTCTGCACATAAGAAAATGTGTATTTTCCACACAGGAGGGACTTCCCTCCCATCCCATCTCATTCCTTCCCCTCACTCTGCCTGTCCTTAATTATTTCCCCCCAAGCTTTGTGTGTTTGCCTTGAATTATTTTGCTTTGCACCAATATTTCTCCGCTCCCCGCTTCTCTCTTTCCACTTCTGTCTGAAATATTAATCTTGTTTATTATTATTATTATTAACCTCTCCTCTCTCCAATCTATTTAAAAGCTTTCTCACATTCCCACTTCCCACAGCCCATTTCTCACTTGACATTTTTTCTATTCAGCTGCACTTTGTTTTAACAGCCTCATTTATTTACTGTTCATTTATTTGTTTTAATTCCAAAGCTTTCCTTCTTTCTTGTTGTGGGCTGTGTTCAAGCCTTGTTCCCTCTTCCCGCTGAGAAGCTGCATTTTTCTGCTCGATTGGCTCTGAGATGAGCTGGATTTGGGGTGATAATTCATTTTCATTTTGGGATTTTTGATGGGAAGAAAGGGAAGGAAGCCTCATTTTCCATTTTTCCAGCTGACTGAGAAAATTCTGGTATTATCCGTTAAACAAACATGTGGATTAATACCTGTTTTTTCCCCTCCCTGCTCCAGCAGATCCCATTTCCTGCCTGATGTTTTTCATGCCTGCATTTATAAAGAACCTTTCTCAGAGAGAATGGGTTTTTTTTCCCCAGATTATTTCTGAAATATTGTTGCTGCATTATCTGCCACGTGGGCCTTTCATATCCTCGCTAAAAAATGAAATAGTTCAAAATTCCTGCTCAAGGTCAGACCAGAGAACAGAATAGAAAACTTGGAAAACTGGGGGCTCATCCCCCTCCACCCTCTGGATGCTGAGACAGAATCACTGAGGGTTGAAGCTGCTGCAGAAAAAAAGGAGGAATTTGGCAAAGAAAAAATTATTAAAAGCAAAAAACTCCTAACAGGGGTTGGGAATGGGTCCAGCTTCCCAGGATTTTGCTTGAGCAGGGCAGGAGTTGGCTTCACTGATCCTCTTAGGTCCCTCCCAACTCAAGGCATCCCGTGATTCTGTGATTAATTTGGGGAAAACAAAGAGCACCTGGATGTTATTTCTTCTGTTTCCACAGCATTTGTGACCTTACAAACCTCAACCCTGAACTCCCCTTGGTCATTTCTCTCTCCAAAGGGTCCTGCCAAGGCTTTTTGGGCATGATTTCTTTTATTTCCCAGCCATTTTTGCTGCCATTTGTAGATTTTTAACTCCTCCATGCACTTTGTGCCTCTCCTGCAGCCTGAGTCATTTGGCTCCTCTGCACCCTGAGTCAAGAGGTGGTGTGGGAGCAGAAGGAGGGAGCCCAGAAAGACTGGGAAGGTCATGGGGGACTGGAAAAACCTGACAGAGTCCAGAGCTGGGCTCCAGGGAGCAACAAACATCGTCACCTGGAAACCCTGGATGGCTCTGGAGGGCAGGAGAACAAAACAAAAGCATCAAACCCCCATCCTGCCTGGGCTGTTGGAGCCTCTGAGTGACATCTCCAGGCAGAAATAGTGGGATCAGGGGTGGAACAGGAGGATCTTTAACGTCCCTTTCAGCCCAAACCTTTCTATGATTCCATGATTGAAGGAATGCTGCTGCTTCCTGCTTAAAGCATTTTGTACAAGGGAGATAATTCTGAATGGCTCTGGACAATCCAAAAATCTTTCCTTGCCTCCTCTCCCGCTTCCCAGAGATATTAAGCTCCCATTCCATGGCAGAGAGAAAGGATGGAGGGTGCCAGCAAGCAAGGTGTCACCCCAGCCATGTCCTGACTCGCTCCAAGTTTTGTGGCTCAGCCCAAAAAAGAGACTCCCGGGTTTGGATCAGCTCAATTACTCCACAAATTAGCAATGCAGACAGGAGCAGGCCTCGGAAAAAAAAGATTGGATGGGAAGGAGAGGTAAAAAAAAACATTGCTATCTGCAGCCTCGTAATAGGTCCCTACGCACAAACACACCCAGCACTGATCACATCTTGGGTGCTGCCACTGCCCAAACCTCAAATTAATGCAATCAAAGGAAGCCAGGGACGAGGCAGGGCTGGTATAAAACCTTCCTGGGGTGCATCTTCCCACACTGCTCCAGCTCCGAGGGCACGAGCACCAACCATGAAGGCTTTTCTGGTGGCCCTGCTGGCTGCAGTCCTGTGTGCCCAGCAAGGTAAGGAGGCTGGGAGAGCCAGGGGAGAGGAAAAACAAGGAGATAAATGAGGGACAAGAGGGTTTGGCAGCTTTTGTTGCAGCTGCCGAGGTCTTGGCAGGGAATTTTTGTTGTCAGCCATGGCCAGAAATATTTGGTGGGGTTGAGTCCTCGCTCTTGGGTGGGTTCTCTGTGACCCAGAGGAGACGAATTCTGGTTTCTCACACCCTCAGATATCCAGCTCCAACCACTCACAGCTGAAGACACGACCTGAAAAATGCTGACAGGAGTCAAGCACGGCTCAGGGTTTTTGCCTTTGCTTTGATTTTTGTTCCTGAATGAAACTCGAGGAGCTGTTGTGGAGGAAAGCTCGGGCTGGTCTTGGCACCACATCTCCTGCCAGCATGTCACTTTATTCCCCACAACTCCAATTAGGTAATGAGGCTGCTGGCAGGTATTTGAAAGCCTCAGAGCTCTTTGCTCATAAATTGGAAGAGCTGCTAAGTGCCTGGGAGTGTGTTTGCAATGGGATGCGAAATGCTCTGCTCTCGTCCTCTTTAAAAGGAGGCCCAGCCGAACCTGGATAATTGTGGGGGAATATCCAGTTGGGAAATCCTGGCTCTGGGCACGGATTTGCCAGCCCGAGGAGCACAATTTGCACCGTTAAGGTTGTTTCTGTCTGCATTTGCAAAACTCCAGCTAATGGAGGGTGGAGGGCAGACGCAGGAAAGGCTTTAGAGCAGCTCTAATGGCTAGAGCTGTTATTGCTTCCTGGCTGGAAGGGATTTTCCTTGGATCACTTAGGGAGCATCAGCACTTTCAGTTGCTCTCAGGCACGTGTTGAGGGCTCGGCTCCTTCTGCAGCCGGAAGCGTTTTGGGAAATTTGGCAGAAAAGCAGATCAGGGAGAGCTCCAGGGGTCTGCAAACTACAATAATCCGCGCCAGGTCTGGGTTTTGCTTTGCCTGCAGAGGGACAGGAGCCCCCAGATCGGGCTGGGGAGCCTCCAGAGGAGAGGTGGGAGGCTGAAAATTCCCAAATGATGGAGAAATAGTGAGAGATGAAAAAGAGAACTTAAATCCAGTTTGCAGCCAGGCTGTTCTACCTCCTGCTACAGAGAGCCCCTGAGCTTGCAAAACACCTGGCACTGGAAAAGAGCAGAGAATGAGCAAATTATTAAAGGGTTTGGATTGGAAAGGACCTTAAAAGTAATCCAGTTCCAACCCCTGCCACAGGCAGGGACACCTTCCACTGTCTCAGGTTGTTCCAAACCCTGTCTAACTTTCCTTGAAGCACCTGGGAAGGTTTCAGAGCAAGCCAGTCCTGTGCTGAGACACCCAGAGCACCCCACATCACAGAGGGGAGGCCTTTTTTCCTCCTCCTCGGGATAGTTAGAGACCAAAAGGGCTTTCAATTCTCTTTTAAAACTGCTTCTGGAATTGTTTAACCAAGTGTCATGGCCAGAACCAACCTCAGATGACAGCTTGAATCGAGAGCAAACATTGAAGGGCCACCGGGAGGGGTTTTCTTGCTAAAAGCAAGATCAAGTTTGATTGGAAGGGGTGTTCTGTGGAAAAATAAAAAGAGCCTTCCTGGGCTGAGAAAGTCAGGAAAAAACAGAACCAGGGAAATCTCAGCCTCATGGAGACCCCTCCTTGGTTTGTAATTTTTGTTCACCTTCAACCAAGAGTTCTTCACCGCTGGTGACAATGGAGCAGGATTTCCGGGGAGCAGCCCAGCTGCCCCAAAATGAGGAGCATTTCTGGGAATTCTGGGCAGGAGGGAAACAATTTCCGCCAATTGTGAATCCACCTCTGGGGAACGAGAAGGCACATCTGTGTTCTAATGGCCAGCCTGGAAGTTTTACTCAATTTACTTCAGTTGTGCCCAATAATATCCCACTTTTTTCCTGGATCTGGGGTAAACCTGGCTCAGCACTAAGGAAAAAATATCATGGAGAACACCCTGTTCCAGGCGCTGATAGGAATAATCCATCCATTGTCCAGGGAACTCCCTTTACTGTGGTGCCTCAGTAATTTGGCTCCCAAGGTGTCACCAGGCATTAATTAATTCATGTCTGGGCAGGGTTTTGCAGATGTAGGGTGAAAATATTTAAAATTGACCTCTAGAATTGGGCCAGTTCCCCCTCTCCTTGCCAGGTCTTTGCTTTTGGAGGTTGGTTTTCAACAAGGCCAACGTGGATCCTGGGGAGAAGAAAAAAAAATCACCTGAAAAATCTGCTCAGGCTGAAAAATGTAAATTTAACCCCTTAAAAATCTCCAGTCCAGAAAGAAAGCTTGGTTTGCTCTCTACATTTGTTCTCTCAGCTCTGTTAATCAAACCCAAGCTTATTTCACTTGCTGGGAAAAGTTGTTCACGCCAGACTTTTCCCCTTGTATTTTCCAAGGCTTTTGGCACTTTTTTTCCCCAGGAGGGAATTGCTGGGAATCGCTAATCTGTGTTGTGGGTGTTTTTTCCAGCTTCCTCCCTGTTTTGCTACATCTGTGACAATGAACATTCCAACTGGAACTGCATGAAAACCTACAAGTGTGAGGACCATGAGAAATACTGCACAACCACGTACAGCACGGCTGGATTTGGTGAGTCCCAGAAAATGGGATTTTTTTTTTCTTCTAGAAGTTGGTGGGCAACTTTTTTAAAGGGAATTGATGGAAATTGATGGTTTTGTTGGAAAGAAGTGATGATTTTGAGGTTGAAGTGTCTCAATGTGATGAGTGTGAATTCTTTGAGGTAGAAGGGACCTTCAGGACCATCTCGTTCCAGGGACACCTTCCCACTAGACCAGGTTGTTCCAACCTGGCTTTTGACACTTCCAGGGATGGAGCAGCCACAGTTTCTCTGGAAAACCTGTGCCAGGGCCTCACCACCTTGTGAAGGGCTGGCAGGAACACCCAAATTTCAGGAGCAGCCTCTGTTTGATCTGAGATGTTTTGGGATGGAGACTAGAAAAGGGTTGGGTGCCAATAACATGGTTTTAAAAAATGCACTGGAATTGGAATTGGAATGCATTGAAAAAATGCATTGGGGATGCATTGGAATTGCTGTTCTACAGGAACCACAGAATCATTTAGGTTGGGAAAGACCTCCAAGGTCTTGAGGCCAAACTTTGACTGGCCACCACGTGGACAACCAGATCTGTGTGGGTTTCAATCAAGGACTTCCCAGTGTCCCACACTTGATCCAGGACTTGTGGATTCACACCCAGCCCTGTCAAACCCCCTGTGAGCTTTAACTGAGTGGAAAATTAAGGAAATTGAAAATCCCTCTCCTCTGGCCAGCTCTTCCAACAGAATCCTAAATCCCAGCTCTCCTTTCTTCCCGCTTCTCCACCCAGGCAAGGACGTGGGGCACCGCATCACCAAGAAATGCTCCGTGGACTGTCCCGAGACCAACGTGAATTTCGGGATGGCCGCTTATTCCACCAAGTGCTGCAGCACCTCCCTGTGCAACTTCAGTGGCGCCAACAGCATCCGGATCAACTACGCCGTGGTCCTGCTGGGAATCGTGGGGAGTCTGATCTGTGTGCTCAGGGTGGGATTGTGATCAGGCCTGGCAGGAGATTGAGGCCACCCAAGGAGCCACGAGGAATTCCCCAAGTGAGAAACCTCAGCCGAGGGTTTCCAGCAGCGACCCTGTTGTATTCCACGACGTTGCTTCAGATCCCAACACGACACCTATTTTTCCCCCCATTGTTTTATACTAATTTTTCCCCTGGAAAAGCTGTTTTGATAGCACGTGTGTGATAATTGTCAGACAAAATAAAGATTTGTGTTATTCTAGAGTGTGTTTGTTGTATTCGCACCAGGGCCAGCCTGAGAAATCAGCTCTGCTAAAGAGAATTCCTCTTTTTAGCACCCGAGAGCCTTCTCCAGGCTGCCTTTCCTAACTTTCTTCCATCCAGCAGCTCCAGACACTCCACAGAGCCAGATGGTCTCCCAGATCCCTCTGAGATAAGGAAAGGTCAGAGATGTTTGTGTTGTTCCCATTGCAAACAACAGCAGGAATTGTCTTCTAGATGCTGAGACAGGACCAGGAATTCGGTCCTGCAGGAATTTGCACTGGGAAGTTCTCCTGGGATCTCTGCAAGGTGGGTTGCTCCAGCTTTTAAAACAGGTAAGGGCCCCACCCAAGGTGCTGGAGATGCCCAAGGTAAGGAAAATGCTGCTGGAATCTGGAAAGGAGACCCCTGTGCCTGCTTGGAGAAGCTGCTGAGTGGTTGCTCCTGATTTTCCTGTGGGAAATGGGCAGGAAGAGCCTGGAAAAGGTGATGGTGTCTGAGCTGACTGGGGAGGTCTCTGCTCTGTCCTTTTCCAGGGTTTCTGCTGCATTTCCAGGCTTGGAGATGGTGGGAATGGGATGGGGATCCCCTTCAGCTCTTGGAGGAACAGAACTACAGCTAAAATAGGCAAATAAAATAATCTTGGAACTGGGGAGTGTGGAAAAGTGCAGCACTGAATTTTGGGAGGGTCTTTATAGCAGCACCTAGAAAAAGAACTCCAGCCCTGCTTAATTTGAGGTGAATCTGATGCTGGATTTGAGGTGAATCTTGGTCCAGATTTGAGAGGAATCCTGCACTGGATGTGAGGTCCTGGATTTGAGGGGAACCTTGAGCTGGATTTGAGAGGAATCTTGCTCCAGATTTGAGAGGAATCCTGCACTGGATTTGAGAGGAATTTTGTGCTTGGTTTGAGGGGAATCCTACTCCACCAGCACTGCAAATTCCACGTGTTTCCGTGCAACGGGGAGAAATGCCAGTGCTGGGTGAAAGTTGTAAAAATGGGATTAGGCTTAGTCATCCTATAAAGATTTAATTTCTGGTCAGGAAGGATGTTCTGGAATTTATTTAAATGGGATAACTGAAGTGGAATTGTTGCAGAATTTCTGAGGGGACTATTTCCCCAGAAACTTGGGGCTTTGCACTTTTTAAAACCACTTTTAACATAAAATCACTTTATGTTAATCACAATAGTTTCTGAGATGCTTCTCAAAGCTTTTGGCCAACTTGAAGTTCCACATTTAGTAACAACATCTGAATTTCACAGCTACTTTTGCATTTCAGCACTTGTTTGATGAAAATTGCATTTTCCCCCCAAAATACACAATTGTTTGCCCTTCTCCTGTGACGATTTCAACCAGGTTTAGAACAAGATAAGCAAAACATTCTCCTCCTTTCCTTCTCCACTCCACTGAGTCAAGGGAAATAAATCTTTCCACCTCACCTTCCACTTTCACTTCCAGTTAAATCCCCTGTTACTCTTTCCAAAATCGTCCTGAATTTCATGAATTCCGAATTCTTGTAAACTGGGATTTTAACTTCTCCTTTTTCTCAGTTCTTCTTGTGTCATTTGTGTCCTTCCTGCCCTCATGGGCTCCTTTCATTCTGTCACCTGGCCCTGGTAGGGACAAAATATCAGAGGGCCATATGGACCAGCTGGAAGATTTCAGGAGCATCTCATGGAAAATCTGTCAGGAATCCTGCAATAAAGCCTTGAAGAAATCCATTCTGCCCCTCTCCAAATCTCAGCAGCTTGCAGGAGACAGGAGATATTTTAGGGTTTGGCATGGATGAGATTTTGAGGGAAGGGAAAAAAATAAAAACCAGAGCCTGAGCGGCTATTTCTGAACCTGTCAGGGGATGTTTCTGGAGATAAATCCCAACGTGGGCTGGCTCTGGAATGGAGCAGCATCTCCTCGGGATTGGAGCCCTCCGGATAGGCCCCAATAAACATGGCTTCACCACTAAAAACTCATTAAATCTATCCTGGCTTGGGGAAAATAAAATATTTTGCAATATTTTGCACTGGCATGGAGGGAGCTTTGCTTTCCTCCTGCTGGGTGCCACGAGGACGCCGATGGAGCCAAACCTCGCCCTTCCTTGGAGCTTTTCTGGCTAATTGCCACCTCTGTTCCAAATTAGCTTTGTGCTCTGCCTATTGGGAAACCCAAAATTCCCTTACTCATGCAGGGCTCCAGAGGGACGGTGTTTATAAGTCCAGCTCGGAGGTGTTGGAAAAACTGACATCACTTCAGGAAACCTGGCGTGTTTTCCCGGTGGGAGGAGGGCTGGAGGTGGGGCATGTCAGAAGCCCAAAATATTCCACGGGAGATGGGAATCTGGGTGAGTTGGACAGAAGGAAAAAGGGGATTAAACAGATGGAGAGCAGCAAGGGTGCTGGCAGAGGATTTGGGGCAGCTCCTGCAGCTCGGAGAGTCACGTGAGAGGATCCAGCTCGACTTTTCCTGGGATTGTGCCTCTGTTCTGCGACTCGATGGCAGAAAGGCAACAGTGGGAGGGAAAAACAACAACAATCCCCAAGAAGGTGGGAAAGGTTCTGGTTTTATTCATGGAGATTGGATGAAATGTGATTTAAAGGAAAAAAAAAAAAAAAAAAAAAAGGAGGACCAAGGAGCACAATCTGGGAATCCAATGGAATAATCCTGTTTGGCATTTGACAAATTTTATTTTTCTGGAGACTTAATGAGTTGAGATCATTGATCAGCCAGACCTTCTCCATGCTTTAATTAGTTTGTGTGTTTCTCCCTGAGTTTTTTTAAAATGAATTTGTGAAAAAATTTCCAGCTTGTTCCATGCCATGGCAGTGGGTGTTATTTCTATTTTTTAACTTATATGGACATTTTCCTTTGCTCTGTGGAATTTATTTTTTAACAAGATAACATTTTCTCCTCATAAAAAATATCTCAGAAATATTTCTGATTTTGAACTTTAAAAGGAGACAGAAAATGATTCCTGGCCCCCTATGAAAAGCAGTGGAAGGATTCTGCTCTTCTGATCTCACTGCCTTGACAATCCTGTGAGACATTTGGGAGAAGTTTCCATCCCAAATTCAATTTTAAATTTAAATTCCCTCCATTTCCATATGTGCAAGGACACGATCTTGGAGGATACAGCCCGCACCGAGACCTGGAAAAGAAACCCTTCTTCTTTTGCAGGGATAATTGCTTTGTTTTCCTGTTTTGCTTTTCCTCCAGTTCTCCAGAATTAGAAACCGTTGCAGAGTTCACGTCAGCTGGAGCAGCTGCGTTGTGAAACAACCACGAAAAGGAGAAGTTGTGGAGAAAAACACACCCCCCTCCCGATTTCCAAACAAACGCCCTTCTCCATACAAGCCCGGACACGCTGCTCCCAGTTATCCATCATCTGACACAGCAGCCTCTGGTTATTATCTCTGGATCAAAGCAAGCACTGCAGAGGTATAAAACCTGCCCTGCCCGAGCCCTGCTTATTCTGGAGGCTCCCAGACCTCTGAAGGATGAAGGTTTTCCTCCTGGTCGTGCTCAGCATCGCCCTGTGCACGGAAAGTGGTGAGTCCCGAAAGGATTGGGGAACCCAAAAGTGGGGCATGGCTTTGGCATTCCAGGATTTTGCAGTGTGGATGGTGAGGCTGAAGGGTCAGGAAGGAGTTATTCCAGGAGAAAGGGGACAGGGGGTTTAACCCCCACTAAAGCTGGAGGGGTGATGAGGAGTGGGGGGTGAGATTCCCACCTCAGATGATTCCTGCCCACCCAGCCCAGCCCCTGGGATGGCTCAGGGGCAGCTGAGAGCTCCATGGGAATAGGGATATCCATGAGGGATATCCAGGGTAATATGTGGAGTAAATCTCTGGATTTGGCACTAAAGCCCGATTTTTAAATTTATTTTTTTAATTGGTTGCACCTCAAACCATCATTTCCTAAATTGACAGAGGTGGTTGAGCCACAAGAAGATGCAATTCTGGCTCCCAGCCCTTCCTTGTTGCTTCCAGGTGCAACTTTGCTGATCACAGAATCCCTAAGTTTGGAAAAGACCTCTAAGATCACGGAGTCTGATCTATTAGGAAAAAATTCCATCATGGAAAGGATGATTGAGCATCCAGGCTGCCCAGGGAAGTGTTGGGGTCACATCCATGGGAGTGTTCAGAAAAATCCGTGGATGTGGTGCTCAGAGCCAGGGTTTAGTGCTGAACCTGGACTTGATGATCTTGGAGGTCTTTCCCAGCCTTAATGATTCCATGATTCCCAGCTGATCCCAGGTTTGGGATGGAGACGCAGAGTCCCATTCTTGTTCTGATAATTGTCTGGGGATTTTTTGGGAGAGCACTGGGAAGCTGCACCTCAATTTTCCTGGCTGGACTCTGCCAAGGACCACACCTTGTGCTCTGGGACAGGCAGGGAACAGAAGGTGCAGCCTGGAATATCCCTCTGTTTTAGGGAATGGTTGATTTCCTCAGCTTGGGGGGCTTTTGCCTCTTTGCAAACTGAATTTTTTCCCTATAGGATTTGACCTGCAAATTCCTGGCCATTCTGGTCCTGGACTAACAGATCTTTTTTGCTCCCACTTAATTGGAGGAGGGAAATGTTCCTATTGATGGATATCACAGGCTTGAAACTTGGAATTGTGCTCAAGCTCAGGATGTTGAGGCAAATAAAAGGATCTTTTCCTGCAGCTTTACTCCCATTTTTTTATATAGAACAAGGAATGAGACAGCAAATTCCTTGAGGGATGTTTCTCTTCAGTTAAAGCAGAGCTCTTGGTGAGTGTGGAGACATCCCAAGGCAGCCTGGATTAACTCAAGGTTTGCATCTGGAAGAAATAAAATTCCCTACCCTTCTCAGCCGTTGTTGCAAGATACCTCAAGAAATAAAATTATAGTGTTTTTCTGTAGCTTGACCAAAATTGTCCTCCCTGACTTCAGGGTGTGCCAGTTTAGGAGCCAATCCCAGAGTTCTGGATTAATTGGTGAGTCAGAAATCTCTGGAGCACAGAAAGAGGTGGAAAAATTCATCCTTGAGTGGTGCTTCCCCCTTCTCCTGCCAAGGAGGCTCCCAGGGCAACTGGAGTCTGAAATTAGGAGCTTTGGGAGGTTGGGATGAAACAGGATTTGGGTGTGGAACCAGCTCCACCATTTCCTGCACTGATTCAGGAAGTTTTCCTGGGAATTGGCTTGGATTAAAGATGCTGCATTTATTAAGGATTAAAGTGAGCTCTGTGTCTGGAAAATCCAGTTTGGGAACTGAGTGCTTCTGTGAGGAAAGGGTGGTTCCCAGTAGGGTGGAGGTGAAATATCCCATATCATATTCCATATAATGGAATTTTGCATGAGAAAATAGAATGAAACAAAAACACTTTGGACAGGGACTATCCAAAGGAGGGTCCCAGACTTGAAAAAATAAATTTGTGCCTGAAAGGTCAGGACAAGGAGAGCCAGGTAGGACAGATGGAGCTTCTGGAGATGGGAATGACCATGATAGGAAGCAAATTGAAAAGGTCTGGATATGAAGTCAAAGAGAGCCGGGTGCCAAGTCTGAGGCTTTTGGAATGACCACGGGAATGGTGGGAGGTGGGATCTGAGTTGTCTGGTGGCCCCTGCTCAGTGCCAGTCAGTGAGGGACAACAGAGGAAGAGCAGGGAATGTGAGGGCAGTGGGCCACAAGAGGAAAGGCCATGGGAAAGAAGGGGATGTTGGCTGGAGTGGGAGAAGAAGGCAGAGTTTCCACACAGGCAGAGTAAGAATAGAGAGCTAAAAGCAAAACAGTGATCCTGTGGTCATGGGCTGAGCTGGAGCCAGATCTGGGCCTGCAGGACACTCAAGGAGCCAAATCTGGGCTAACAGGACACTCGAGGAGCCTGTTTGGGCCAGAAGGACTTGTCCAAGGTCAAATGAGGGCAGTGGTGAGGTTGGGACATCACTGACAAAGGCACAAAGAAACCTGGGTGAGGAGCGAGGAAGATGAAGAGCAAGGAAGGCAAAGCTAAAGGACAAAGCTGCTGCAAGAATTAGCGCAGCATTAACTTCCAGTAGCCAGGGATATTCTTGAAATGAGGATGAGTTTAATCCCTGGAGGGTGACATTGCAGCCAGATAAACAGATGAGGAGGAAATTCCCCTTATCATGCAAAGAATCCTTCCCCAAGGATCTCTTTGCTCTCAATGATGCTTCAGCCTCCTCCTCGAGTGCCAGCTGTTCTCATTCACTGATTTCAGCAAAGCACTTTGCAGATGCTGAGCGTTCCAGATGTGCACGTTTTGTGGAGCAAGGAAGTTATTCCCCATGGATGGCTGGGAAAAGGAATCTGCTGCAGCCAAGGCAGGGATTTGCTGAGCCTGGACTTCTGCAGATCCAAGATTTTCCTCCTGGCACAGGAGAGCTCTGAAAATCAACCCAAATCATAGAAAGGTTTGGGTTGGAAGGGATCTTAAAAACCATCTCATTTTAGTGTTTGGTATTCAGAGCAAGTCCTGGACAGCTGCTGCCTTTGAATGTTTGTCTTTTTTGTCTTTTTTTTAAAAATTTTTTTTTTTTTTTTTGTTTGTTTGTTTTTTTGGCTTTTTTTGCAAGGCACATATCCACACCCCACTTAAGATACAGTTCAGACACTGACAATAATCCTAACTCAAATTTTTCCGGGGTTTTGCTGGATGACCTGAGTGAAAGAATCATTCTGATGCCCACAGAGCATAAATCATAGAATCCTGGAATGGTTTGGGTTGGGACCTCAAAGATCATCCAGTTCCACCTCCCTGCCATGGGCAGGGACACCTTCCACTATCCCAGGTTGCTCCAAGCCTCATCCAGCCTGACTTTGGACACTTCCAGGGATGGGCCAGCCACAGATTCCCTGGTCCAGGGTCTCCATACAAGAACCAGTGGCCAGAAACTGAGGCTTGGAGGGGCCAGGTTGGAAAGAAAACCCAAGAGCTTCACACTACAGGCGGTGGGAGATCGGCCTGCTCTTCCCAGAAACACAGTGGAGATGCCAGATGTTTTAATGGATTCAAGGAAGAGTCAGCCAAACATCCAAAGGGAAGATCCCTGAAGGTTCCTAAATGAGCAAACCACAGCTGTGGCAGCAATTTGAAAATTAATCTGGCTCCTGGAGAGTCCTTGGGGCCAAGTTTAACCCATGCAGGAAGTTTTTGCCTGTGGCCACTGGGCTTGACGGTTCTTCCATCCACCCACCCTCAGTTTTGTGCTCCTGAGGACATTCCCAGAGGTGCCTGACGGATGTTTTTGTGCTTCTTTTGCAGCTTTCTCCCTGACCTGCTTCACGTGCAAGGATGCAACTTCCAACCTCCATTGTCTCAGCACCACCAAATGCTCGGACCACGAGAAGTATTGTCTGACAACCTATTCCACCACAGGAACTGGTGAGTGTGGAGCTTTCCCAAGGCCCTGAGGACAAGGTGGGGCTCAAGTGGGGCTGACAGCTCATCCTCCTCCCTCCAGTGCAATGGAGGAATTAATGAGGATTTTAGCATGCAGAGAACAAATCTTGGGAAGGTGGGAACTTGGCCCGGGTCTGTTGCAACATATTGTAAAAAATACTTCTGATTAAACTCAAAATTAAAATACTGCTGATTAAACACTCTCAGGACAGGGAGGTGCTGGAATAAAAATAATTATTTTTATTATCCCTGCACAAACTCCTTGTCTCAACTCCAAGCTCAAGTTTATGCCCACAAGGTGGTGGAAATGGAAAGTGCCGGGTGCTGTGGAAGGAGGGATCCCAAGGCACAGTGCCAAAGTCTTGCAATCTCACATTGTACAAATAAGTCCCAAATTCTTGCCCTCAGCTGGCCCCGAAACCAGCAAAGGATTTGTAAGGCCTGGAGAGGGTGTCCATAGGTCACACATACAGAAATAACGATGGAATGTGATGAAACCCAAGGGAAAACCCAACGGCATCAAGGGCAGAATAACAAACTCCCCACGGGATTGCACGGCCAGGCTATGACCGAAACTTGCCAAAAAAAAAAGATGAAAAACTGAAGTTTTCCTGCTGTTTTCTCTCCCTCCCACTGCAGGCAGTGACCGGAGCCAGCGAATCACCAAGAAATGTTCTGCATTTTGCCCAACAATTGACCTGAACATCGGCATAGCTGGAGTCGCCACCAGCTGCTGTGAGAGCTCCTTGTGCAACATGAGTGGGGCCAGCAGTGTGAAAACCAGTTCCACCGTCCTCACCCTGGGGGTCCTGGCCAGTCTCGCCTGCATCCTCAGGATGGGTTTTTGAGGGGTTTTTGAGGGGTTTTGGGGGGAAAATGAGCTGCTTGGCTTTGCATGGCATGGTTCAAGCTGCGATCCATCAGGTGGGGATGATGCTCTGCGCCTCCTACCTGGAAGGTCACCTCCCATCAGGAGGTATTTTTTTTTTTGCTCTTTCCACGCTCTGATGACAACACAAAATGATGTTTTGGAGAGAAAGGGGTAAAATGGAGCCCTGCACGTGCAGAATGGCCCCATGTGGCCACCATCTCTCCTACCCCTGGCATTTATAACTCCGTGCATTTTTTGCCTTTCATTTTATCCCCGCCATTCTCTTGTGCCAATATTTTTTTTGCCCCATTTTCCACCCTGTATCATTTTGCTCTGAGAAAGCCTTTAATATTCCAGTTGTTAAACAGAAACTGGGCACAATAAAGTGTTATTTTATTCTATTGTGTGGCTGCGTGGTGTGGCACACTGGGCGTAGCTGCTGGATGTATCCATGTTTAGGGATAAAAGCAGAGGCGTTTTTGCCTGCAAATTGAATGGGATTAATGCTGAAATATATTAAAATTACTCTGCATTCACTTCAGGAAGCCTCTCCCCAGATTTTATTTTTTCTGCACTGGCAGAAATGGCATTTTTGTGACTCCATTTTGGAATAAACTGAATTCTATTTATCTTCCTTTCAATTCCTCTCCTGGGTCAGCTGCCTGGAAGGAAACGGCTCTTGAGCTCTCCAGAAAACAGAGGGGACAAGGCAGGGAAGGGATCTGGAGCATTTTCTTTAAACTGGTTTAAGATCTCCCAGTGGAAGTTCCTTTAGAAGCATTGGGATTATTTAGAAAAGGGAGAAAAGTATCTTGCACCATGCTTAAAGGAAAATCGCAGGAAAAGACAGGTGGTTTCTGGAGAGAAACCTAGAATTTTTCAGACTCATCTGTGAAAAAATATTAACACTGCAAATGAACCTTTTATGTTTGCTCATCAAGTTAAAACTGAAGGGACTCATTACCCTGCTCTGCCCTTCTTTGTGGATAATCATAGGAATGAGAGGTTTGCTCCCTCTGACCCTTCCAGGGAGGCTGAACTGCTTTCTCCTGGGAGGAAGGAGCTCTCCACAGGGATCATCCCGAGGGAGATCTCCCAGGGAAACCAGTTGGGTGCAGCTCACCTAGCTGGTTTCCTCTCCCTAGGCTCCTTGCACAGCTCCATTTGACAGGCATTTTCTGGGATTAGAGGAACAACAATGCTTGGGAAAAGCCACATCTTTGATCTTTACAACAGCTGTGCAGAGGGAACCTGGGCTCGTGGCTCCAGCTCATCCCAATCCGCTCTTACCTCTCCCTGTTCACTTTCCTCCCATCCACGTCCAACCCCAGCTCTGCACTCCCTGGAGGTTTTCTCTCCCAGATTTCCTTGTTGGCTTCTTCCTCCAGTCTTACTCTGGGTTTTTCCATCCAAACTCTATTTCCTTGCCTCAACACATTGTTTCCTCCTCAGTCTAAATGGAAGATTGGCCGAGGATATTTTGATTTTGGGCACGAGTGTCCCCATTCTCCCCACAGATTTTATTGCCTTTCCCAGCTGAGCTGTCTGCATCCATCTGCCTGATTTATTCTCCTCACCCTGCATCCTTTCCTGCCAAATTTAGGGATATTGAAGTGACAGATCCAAAAACCCCAAACACGCCAATTCTGTGACCTTGGCTGGCCATATTCTGCCCCCCATCCCACTCCTAACACAGTGACAACTGAACTATTTGAAATAATCTTCATCCCGTGCCATCCACAAGTTCAGGATTCCTTAGGGACAATGGCTGGCACAGGAAAAGGCCAAGATGGGGCTGGTACGGCCTCAGGTCTTGTTCTGCTAAGCTCAGGAGTCCAGACCTGCCCTTGGCAGCCAGGTTTAAAATTAAGGTCGTGTCTTGAGCTGCCTGAACTTGGCAGGTGCCTCTGTTTTGGGATGGGAAGGATCCTGGCATGGCAAAGGGGATGGAAGCACGTGGGACACCCCTGGAGGGTTTCATGGCATGGAGAAGTTATAAACAGCTCTGGGAATCCAGAAGTGCCATCCCTAAGGGAGCAGCTCCATCCTGGCTGCCTCCTTCTTGCCCAATTTCCCCCTGACCCCACAGGTTTTTCCCTAGCGCCCAACAAAACGCATCCACGTGCTCCAAAGCTGACCCATGTCCCAAAGCCCTTATCTGGAGGCGGGAGCAGCAACTTCCCTGAGGCACAGGAGGTCCTAAAAACATGAGAGCTCCTGTGGTGAACCCTCCCCTTGGATTGTTGTGTAAGAGGAGGCTCTGCCAGCCTTCCCGAGAAATCCTGATTGGCACCTCCCACGCGGGTGCTGCTCCCTAATTCCAAATCTTTCCATCACCCCGGGTTTCTGGTGCCTCCCATGGCTGCACGCTCCTCACATGGGAGCGCTGAGCTGCCCCATGAGCAGAGACATCTGTGATGCCTGGAGGGCTTTTGGGAAGGAGATGGGAGTCTCATTCCAGTGGCTGGGATTGATCCTGGGAGGTGACTGCCCCTCTCTCCCTGTGGATTATATAAAAGTCATTTTTCAGAGCTCTGAGTCACTGCACCAAGACCTGGATCAGCCAAGGAGGCCTTTCCCTGCCTGAATGAGGCACCTGCAGAAGGAGCTTTAACTTTGGCCCTTCTTTTCCCTCTCTTGGGGCTTTCCCACCATTGGTTCTGAAGGATCTGTGCTGCCTGCTGCTCTCCTTGAATAATTGCCCTGCCTTTTCCCCCAAAACATGAAATTTCTCCCCCTTTTCCCTGTTTATTTGCCCGGATCCAACACAGTGCCTCAATGCCAAAGCTAGAGACAGGATGGATGCAAGAGGTCAAAGCAACACCCTCAGTGGGTCTAAAAATCTTCTGGAAGCCACAAGAAGGGACAAACCCAGCCCTTTTCCCAAAGCTGACTGCTGCTTCTTTGTCACGGAGCCAACCCATGGCTCCAATTCGAGTCCACTGCCAACTCATGGCTCCAATTTGATCCACTTTAGTTTTCCTGTATGGATAATAAGATTACTCCAGAGAGGTGACTCAGCCTCCTTGGGGATTTTTTCCCCCCAGTCTTCCTCAATTTACTCCTCACTTGGTGTCCCTGCTCCAGGGCCTCCTCCAGGCTGTGATCCCAGGCTGCAGGAGACACCCTCTCCATGCTGGATCCTTGAGTGATGCCTCTGAGTGCTTTTGAGTTTTGTAATCTGCCCTGTTGGGAAATAAATCTCTTTTCCATGCTCTCCATGCACTGGGAAGAGGGAATTCTCCAGCATTCCAAGGTTCCCCAGAACCACAGTACTAAGGAAGACAAATGTCCTGGAGAGAGCTCCCAGAAAACTCAGAAAATTTCCCATTTCCCACCCGAATTTCTCTCCTTAGTACATATTTGTTGGATGTGCTGGGAGTGTTTCAGCCTCATTGCTCCTTCAAAGTAAGTCAAAGTCAAAGTCAAAATCAAAGTCAAAGTCCAAGTCAAAAAGTCAAAGTCAAATTCCAAGTCAAAGTCAAAGTTGACTTGTGCTGATCCTATTCCCAGAAGATTCATGTGGGAATAAAATGGATGTTGGAAAAGTCAACAAAGCCAGCTTGGATGGGGCTTGGAGCAGCCTGGGATAGTGGAAGGTGTCCCTGCCCATGGCATGAGGTGATTTTTAAGGTCCAAGGTTGTTTTTAAGGTCCCTTCCTACCAACCCAGTCTATGATCCTATGGAAATCAACAGGATCTGGGATATGGAAGGGGAAAGGAATAAACACAACAAGTTTATGGCATAAATAAGACCAAAAATAAGGAATAAAAATGGTTCTTTCAGCCTCACTGCAAAATGCCAGCAAAGAGCCACACCCACTAACGAGGGAGAAAAACCTGTTTACAAAACACTGGGGCAAAGGACCAAGTTGTCCTGGGTGAAGCACAAGGCTCAATTTGATCATCACCACTGACCTCACTCACCAACCTCCAAAACCCAGGGAATGTCTGCTTGGACACAGGGCTTGAACAACCCTGGAATTCACCACCTGATGACGTCATTCCGGGATCAGGAGGGCCTGAAAAAGGTGTCAGAAAATCACATGGATCAGTAAATCATCCAGGGTTGGAATGATTCATGTTAGAAACAGACAAAAATACCCTGCTGATGGCTACGTGCAGGGAATTGCCAGTTAAGTTATTCCATAATTGCCAGAAAAACCGGGGTTTGACAATGTTTTCTTCCTGCTGTCCAGGACTAATCTTATTTTAGAAGAAGGTCTGTGGACTTGGCAGCTCAAGCTCTTACAAAATTCATCTTGAATGAGGGTCTCTATCCCAGACTGTCACGAACAGATTTTAAGGAATTCAGAGGACAGGAACAACACAGAGGAATAAAAGCAAAAGGATTGATTTAAGAGGAGAGATTGAAAAAATGACACTTTGAGGGATGGCTATTTCCGGAGCAGAGCTGCAATTCCAGGGTGCCAATTTGTGGGCTTGGAAATGGAGGCCTGATTTCGAGAAACTGTTGGGCGTGGAGAAAAGCAGCTCCTCTAAAGAATCCCTGGATAGCAGCAAAACTTAATTAAATCAAAATTGTACAAGGTATTTGAGGATTACAAGCAGGAAAAAGAGCGAGCAGAGGGATTAACCAGAGGAAAATTGATAAAGAAATGAAGACTGATGTGAAAATTTGAGGAAAATCTTCTGTTTAACCAACCATTAGCTAATTTAATTTAGTGTAAAACACACTGATTTTGAGGTAAACCAGCTTAGGCCAGCTCAGAGGCTGAGTCTGGTGCTGCTGAATAATTAAAGCCAATGGATGGTACAAACCCTGGAACATCACGTGCTGTCCATGCAAAGGGACCAGAAAAATTCATTCCTAGGACAATCTCCCTGTGCCTCCAGGCTCTGCTTTCATCAGAGCAGCGGCTCTGGAAGGAAGGAAAGGAAAACATTCAGAGGAGGAGAGAGCAGATCCTGACTTCCCATCACTCACACGACCAGAAGAGCAAGAAATGTGTGGCTGAGAGGGCTTTTCCCCAAGGTGCCAGCCCTTTCCAAGGGCCCCGGTGTGGAAAACTCCCACACATGAACATTCCACACCCTCGGGTTGATTTCATGTCCACCCGGAACCTGTAAAACTGCTGCTGCTGTTGGGCTGGGGTATAAAACCTGCCCTCCAAACAGCTTCCCCGTGCTGCTGGGAGGATCTGCTGGAGATGAGGACTCCTCTGGTCACCTTGCTGGCTGCTGTGCTCTGTGTGGAACAAGGTGAGCCTCTCCTGCTGCTCCTACTTAAGACAAGGGTTAGGGGGAAGGTGGTGACAGTTTTCCACGTGGCAGAACTCTAGAGGGCTGTCACCAACTTTGCAGCGTTGTGATGGTGTCACCAATGTCCTTTGGCACCCCAATCAGTGATTTGATGCAGAAATGAGAATCTGATTGATTGATTCTTCTTTCCAGTGCTGGAGCTCTGGTGGTGCTCCAACCATTAAATCCACGCTGTGGTCCTTGGGAACTTCCAAAAGGAGGCAAGCTGGAAGTGATAGAAAGCATAACAAAATGGGGTTTTTTTTCCCTTAATAATTTCAGTTTTTGAGTATTTTAGAGACTTTTCTGTCTTCCTTCTTCCTCCCTCTTAGTGGTTTGCCACGTGTCTTCCTAGAAAATGCAACACTGGGAATTTTTATAGATTAGATCAGCAGCAGAGGTGAAAGAACTTTTCGTGTTAAAGGCATCCTGCTCCCAAGTGTTGTCCTCCTTCTGTGAGTGAGACATATGCGTTGCTCCATCGCTCCTGGCACGTGGGAATGATGACCAGAGTGCCAAAATTTCCCCCACACATGATGGTTTCCCAGAAACCACGATACGAATCTGGTTGAGAAAGAGGCATCTAATTAATAAATTATCACTGATGTATCAACCCCCTACTCCTACATCCTTTGGAATGGTTCTCCAGCGTGCCTGGAAGAGCAGGACCTTCGGCCGGTTTTGGGTGTGGGAAAATGACTATTCATTATTTAAAAAAAATTGATTTAGTGCCCACAATTCCTGATTGAAGCAAAGTAACATGGACAGAAGAGGAGAATTTTCAAAGGCAATGTTCTCTGTGTGACCCAGGATGAACTGGAAAGCTCACAGAGATCCAGGATCAGGGGTTCATGGTGGGATTCCTCACCAGTGACATTTGATATTGGCAGCAGATTCCCAATGGATTTAAGGGCACGCTTTTGCACAGCACATTTCTGTGGCCCAGCCCAGATCCAGAATAAGAGATTTCAGCTTTCTGGCCTAAAACTGGGACAAAGGAAAATGTGGAAACTGGCATTTGATCCTTCTCAGGCATCCTGGGTCTCATCCAAGACCCTAATGACCAAATTTTGGTCAAAACTCTTGATCTCAGCCGATCAAAGAGCGTTTTTTGCCTTTTCAATCCTTAAACTCACTGTTTTGTGAGTTTTGTGTCCAGCAAAAATCATAAAAGGTCTTGATCCTTTTCACAGAATCACATTAAGGGTGGAAAAGACCTCTAAGATTGTGAAGTCCTCGCTGCAATGCTGGACAAGATCAGAGAGATATTTGCTTAAGGTGTCCCAGAAAGTTTCCAACAAGGAAGATTCCACAGCCTGGAATTGCTCAAAGACTGTGATCCCTTTAGGAATTGAATTTTAATATCTCTTAGCAGCAGTTTTTTTCTGTTCTCCCATATTTCCACCACAGGGCACATAAAATATTTTATTACTTTCTTCTTTGCTGTGTCTTTTTTCTTGCATCATCAAGAAGATTCCTGCGATTTTCCTCAGCATATTCTCATTTTCCACAAACAAACTAAACCCTTCCAACCTTTTTGACAAGATCACATTTCCAGGATCTCTGACCTTCTCTTCTCCCTCTCCTCTGGTCCCTCTCCAAATGCTCTGCATTTTTGGAAGTGCTGCGGAGAGATTTGGGCACCGGGGCTCCAGCTAAGGCTTTGCCAAGGTGGAAAGGCCACTTTGTGTATCTCGCACATGACATTTCTGCCCGTGTCCCCTTGGGTGACGCCTGTTTCCGTGGCTGGAATGTGGCACTGTAGACTCCTGCTGTTGTCACCGTGGTTCTGAATTGTAACTGAACCATTTATTTGTCACCCAACATTTAAGTGTCTAAGTTCGATCTGTTGTAATTTATTTGTCTTGGTTTAATTGCATCCAATCTTCTTTTTGACTCTTTTATTGCATCCATCTGTCAAAATCACTTAAAATCACAGGGATGGTTTGGGTTGAAAGGAAACTTTAAGACCATCTCATCCCAACCCCTGTCATGGGCAGGGACACCTTCCACTATCCCAGGTTGCTCCAAGCCCTGTTCAACCTGGCCTTGGACATTTCCACAGATGGAGCAGCCACAGCTTTTCTGGGAAACCTGTGCCAGGGCCTCACCACTCTCACAGGGAAGAATTCTTCCATTGCTCCAGTTGGTTTGACCAATAATCCTTGGGAATTACCCTCTGAGAGTGTTTTCATGCCTGGCTTTGCACCTATTCCCTGGAATTTTCAGCAGCTCGTGTTTTGTGGGCTTGCTCGAGAACAACACCATTCAAAGTTGTTGCAAAAATTCCTTAAAACCTCCTTGAATCTCCTCTACTCTGCACATGAAAATTCAACTTTTTGTAGAGGAGAGTGACACAAAAAAAGCTGCACAGGATCAACAGTTGGGGACTTCTTCCTTCCTTCCTTCCTTCCTTCCTTCCTTCCTTCCTTCCTTCCTTCCTTCCTTCCTTCCTTCCTTCCTTCCTTCCTTCCTTCCTTCCTTCCTTCCTTCCTTCCTTCCTTCCTTCCTTCCTTCCTTCCTTCCTTCCTTCCTTCCTTCCTTCCTTCCTTCCTTCCTTCCTTCCTTCCTTCCTTCCTTCCTTCCTTCCTTCCTTCCTTCCTTCCTTCCTTCCTTCCTTCCTTCCTTCCTTCCTTCCTTCCTTCCTTCCTTCCTTCCTTCCTTCCTTCCTTCCTTCCTTCCTTCCTCCCTCCCTCCCTCCCTCCCTCCCTCCCTCCCTCCCTCCCTCCATCAGAAACCTCTCGTTTCATGGTGTGACCTCTGCTGTCCTTCCACTTTCTCACTGCCAACTTCTTATCGGGCAAAAGTGTGCTCACAGGGACGTGTCCTTTAGTTGCTTTTGCCCTTTCCAAAGTGGCAGACTGGCCCCAGACTCAGCAGGAATTCAGCCAGCATTTGCCTTTGTTTCCCACCAAAAATTAGCTTTGTTTTTAAAGGAACTCAGTCACAAAACCCCACACTTTGCTCTGGGTGATTCACAAGCTCTGAAGTCAACCACCACTATTAAACCTTTCCATCTGCCCGGCTGGGGAGTGCTCTGCACATATTTTGGGGTGGTTTTGTTCTTCTTATGATGCCTCAGGTTTTAGCTTTTATGTTTTTCAGACTCTGTGCTGCTTTAGTGTGTAGTTCTGGACTTCATATTGGGGGATGGTGAGCTCTCTTCACAGAGTAGGGAGACAAAACAATTCCTTCTCTAGTTGGGGACCAAGGACAACCAATCCAAATTCAGGCCTAAGAGCACAAACAATGGGGACTGAAGAGAGAAAAACAAGAAGGATGGGACTTCATAAGCCAAAGCTGTAATTGGACAATTAACTCCAATATGTAAATGGACCAGAACTTTTATAAGTGTGAGACCCCGTGACTGGTCATGCATTTTGTGACCATTTTGGGTTCATCTTGGGTGTAGCCCTGGCTGGGCTCTTGTGCTGCCCGAGGTGTATCCATTATGCCTTCTAATAAATCCCTACTTTATTCTTTAGCTCTGACCAGTCTCTGTTCTAGGTCAGCCTTCACAAGGCATCACTTCCTTTTTTTTTTACTACTTTCCAGAGGTCTGGCTCACCACATTCTGGTTTTGAGGGCAGACACAGACATTTGAGGGCAGACACAGACATTCTCGGCAGGAAATGCTGCGTGACCTTCCTGCCAATCATCTGCCACTGCTGCAGATGTCGGAATTATCTCACCAAATCTGCCTTTAGCACTCAAACCAAGCTTTTGGTTAAGATTTTCCATTCATTCCCGATTTTATGGTAAAAACAGGAGTTTGATAAAACATTTGAGGGCTCTCACCAGACCTCCTAGAACTGAGGTTAGGCCAGTTCAGTGACGTTCAGGCGCAAAAAAAGAGATGTGACAGCAGCCTCTGAGCCAGATGAAAGAGAAGCAGGACACTGGGCATTGTCCACCTCCTCAAAATGCTACGGGCATCTTTAAATTCTCCCTGCCAAGCCCTGCCCAGGAGAAACCCTGAGCAGTAATTGGCAATTCCCGTGGCTGAGCCCTCAGGACCGAGCTGCTATGGCTCAGCAATAATCTCCTTCATAAAAGCCCCCAAATCCTTGAATTCTGCTCACATCTCCTGCTCCCAGGGATTGCAAACAGATCGATAACACTTCTCAGCCTGAGCCAGAGGAGACAGAGAGGGATTTAGCGCTGCTGCCACGGGTCAGGAGATAAAGAAAGTCACTGGTCATTCCCACAGAAACATTCCTCAGGCTGTAAGGAGGGAAATGGAGATCTCTGCAGTGGGGTTTTTGTAGCCTTTAAACCTTGTAATGTGCTTTTTCCCGTTTTTTTTTTTTTAATTTTTATTTTTTGGCCCAGTTTATCCATTCATGTGCTACACCTGCCAAGAACAGGAGTCCAACAAGGACTGTTTGACCATTTCCATGTGTGCCAAGGAGGACAAACACTGCGTGACCATCCGGAAGGACGTCGGGACAAGTAGGTTTGGGAACAGCACCTTGTTTGTTTTGTAGCAGAGCAGTCCCAGGAATGGGATTTCATCCCAGTACGGGAACAACAGGCCTTGATGACCAGCTTTTAGGAGACACAGACCTTGTGGCTGCTGCAGTGTCCAGATAACTTTGATATTCCTGCTGGAAACTGGGGAAATGATGAGGACACGGGGAGCAGCACCAGGGAGTGGATTCACACCTGGAGCTGGGTGTGTTTCACTCCCAGAACTGTTTTGAGAAGTGTTTTGGCCAAACACTCACCGTGGCTGACTCCCTGTGCCAAGCACAATCCTTCAGGTCTGTCCTGGGGGCTCTGTGCCCTCAAAGACCTCCATGTGCTCTTATCCCAAATCTCAGGTCATGCAGAACGTTCCCCCTCTGTTTATGCTGTAGGAAAAACCACCCTGGTGGGAACGACCCAGCCTGAGCATCACTTCAGGCAGCTGGAGCTGAGAGCCACAGGTGTTAGTTCCACATTAGGATTGACAAAACCTAAAAATGTGGGGCCCAGAGAAATCCTGGTTGGACTTGATGATCTTAAAGGCCTTTTCCAGCCTTAACAGTTCCAGGATTCTATGGCACTGTGGCTTCCCCATCCCTGGAAATGTCCAAGGCCAGGATGGATGGGCCTCTGAGCAACCTGGTCTGGTGGGAGGTTCCCCTGCCTGTTGGATTTTTCCTAGCTTTTACATAAACAGGGCAACCGAGAGGCATTTTAAAATATTTTATTCCATTATCAGTCTCAATGAAGGGTGAGATATAAGAGATGTAAAACTCAACGCCATTCTATCAAAAGCCAACCCATTTCCTGGTTGCAATACTTTATAAATGTTTTTCAGCCTGTTTTTACCTTTTGCCACACAGTGCTGCTAATACTTCTAACACCAATCACCAATATTTTTACCCCACATGGTCCTGCTACAATGCATCTTTCACAGGTCTAATTCTCTAAAATTCCTGGGTTTTTTTGCAAGGCCATAGTTTGAAACTTGTTGAAACTTGTTTCTAGCTCAGTCTCTCTCTCAACAATGTCATCTCTGTTCCATGGCCTTCCTAAGTCAGCACACTTGATCTCAGTGTTTGCATACAGATGCACAAGACTGTGTGAGCTTTCAGTCAGGTTGTGAGAATTCATTACAAATCCATTTCTCACATCTCCCCCTCTTTTTTTGGATTGTAAAAACTTTTTTGATGGTCTTGTTTATCATTTGTTGTACATAGTGAAGTATACAAGTATACAATTAATTACAAATCCACTTCTCACGTCTGCCCATGGATGATTTTTAAGGTCCCTTGCAACCCAAGCCATTCCATAATTCTATGATTAATTCAATGAAATTTGCCTTGAAGATTAGTGCCTGGCCTTCCTTTAGTCACCAAAACAGATTTAGCCACAAAAATATTGAAACAATTATTTTCCATCTTCCTTTTTCTCTTCTTTCCCCCACTTTTCTTCCTGCACTAGAGCCCAACAAGCCTAAATACGTCATCTCCAAGATGTGTTCTCCAGTGTGTCCAGAAACAGGTCAGCAACAAATCCAAAGCTCCCAGAATGTTTCCTGCTGTGAGAAACCCCTGTGCAATGTGAATGGAGTCAGCAGCAGGCAAAGCAGCCACGGGGTGATGTCCCTGGGTATCCTGGCCAGCGTCACTTACATCTTCACATACGGATTGTGATGGGTTTGGAAGAGCTCCCTGTGATGGCTGAAATAAAAGTGTTGTTCTAGGATAATTTTCCACTTTCAAAGATTCGTGTTTTGTGGTTGAGCTTCCCCCTGGGATTTTTGAGAGAGCCTGGATAAGTCAGGTGCTGAACTCCCATTGATTTCCTGAGCCTGCCCGAATCCGAAGTGTCCCCAGACATCCAACTCACACAAGAAAACATACAGAAAATGGCCTTTTTGACACGTTCAAGCTTCAAATCATTATTGCTCCGAGGAGATCCTTGAAAGCATAGTTTTGTCTCTCACTTTCAAAGCTCTGTGAGGAATAACATCCCACCCCTGCAATGGCTCCACAGTTGTGTCAGCACAGGGGATGATGGGTGAATTTGTTCACAGTGAGTTTGGGTTTTCAAACATCTGTTTATAAACGAGCAGGTGGAAGTAGAGCTGATTTGTGGCAGGGTTGTTGACTTTTCTCCAGCCCCAGTGGGGAGAAATTTCTGGCTCCTCAGGGTCTTTCCTCCCATTCCCATTTTGAAATGAGCTTCTCTCATCGGAGAAAAGGGGGAGAGGCAGAGAGGGGAATATGTGGCTGACAGAGGAGAGGCAGCGGGAAGGTGGGAGGGAGAAGGGAAGGAATGGGGGCAGCCCGCTGAGCTGGGAGTTGCTCTCACACTGCCTCCTCATGGACCTCATCCAGCTGGAAAAGATATCCCCGTATCTATTCCCCTCTTTTTCCCCAGGGCCAAAACAACCTCACACAGCTGTCACCAACCCCTGTCATTCAGAGCTTGTGAGAGGCTTTCTACAGAGCCACGTTCCTGGCAGAGAAACCATCGATTGTGTTGAGCTTTGTTTGGTTCTGCCCTCCACGCTCTCCGCTGCCTCCTCTCCCCGCAGGAGCTGCAGCTGAGGGGACACAGAAAAGCTCTGTAGGAGGCCTGGGGGTGTCACAGAGAGAAGAAGAAGGGCAGCCAGCCAGGGACTCACACAAACAGCTCAGAGCTTCTTGGGTCACAGCCCCAGCTGCAAGCTCCCATTCCTGGAAAACACACAGAAAAAAAAAAAAAAAAGAAAAGCTGGCAGCATCCCTAGCTCAGCTGTGTCCTGGGAGAAACCAGAGCTGGTCCAAACAATTGAAGGGTGTCGGGTTTTTTTGTTGTGTTTGATGGTTAAATGAGATCTTTGCTTTCTCTGAAGCATTGCCCTGGAACTCTGCAGGGTTTTGGTTACACATGTGGAAGGATGTGGATTTTTGAGATATTTCACAGTGCCTGGAGTTCAGTTTTCCAGGAGGACGAAAGATTCCACATCAGCTTCATGTTTTGTGCTGTGAGCTCTGGATCTGGCGACTGGTTTTAAATATTTTCTTTAATGGATGGAGGGGAAATGGAGGAAATTAAGGAGGTGACACCACAGTGGTGGGCAGGGACAAGAGGACACTGACACCCCACTGAGCTGTGCCTGGAGATGACAGATGTCAAAAGACAAAATCAACAGCAGAACCTGCTGTTAATTTTCTCTCACCAAACACAACCTCAAAAGGGAAGGAAAATTAGGATGGAGAAGGAGAAGAACAAGTTTTTAAACCAAAAAGAAGGAAGAGATGTCCAGCTGCTCAGGGCAGGCACTGGTAGAGCTGTGGTGGCTGCGCTGCATCCCAATCCCAGGAGCAATTCCTGCAGGAGCAAGTCCTCCCTACCCTGCACAGTTCTTCCCTGCAGGACCTCAGGTGCTTTTTAAAAACTCCAAGAAAGTTGAGATGCAGGCCGAAGCTGTTATTGTTTAACCACCTGTCATATTGGCAGGAGAACGAGGAAGTAGAAGGAGAAATTTGTATCTCAACCAGTTTTGCTGGACATGAGAAAGCAAAATCTTGGTGGAGAGACCATCTGGAGGGGAAGGAACAAGTGGAGGGTTGAGATAAGTCCAGTGAGGGTGTGGGGAACCAGGATGGACACAGCTCAGGAGGGAGAATGAACTTCATCCTGATCTTTTGCAGACCCTTACTCCCAGCTTTTCCCCCAGTTTTCACCACAGCAGTCCAAGTGCTGCCAGAAGGTCAAGTGAGAGTGGTTTCCTAGAATTGCCTACAAATTTAGAGGAACTCTTTCTCTTCCTGAAATTTCTGGATGCCAAAGCAGCTGAAGTAGCCGGGATTATCCTGACTGATTCTCTGGAGGTGAAGGGATTGTGTTTAACAGGATTTACTCCTTGTCTTGTCCACCCACCTAGCTGCTGGACTGCAAGCTCCCGGTTGTGGGAGCTGAAGGTCACGGAGAAGTAAATCTGGAGGCGGGAATTCTGGATGGACTTTGTCACCTCTGATCCTCTGAGTGGAAGACTGCTGGAACTCTTTTAAATAAAAAAGGAAGAGGGACAATTTAAAACTCTCCTTCTTGATTGGAGGTGAGGAATGGGCTGATTATGAGGTCACAGCTCCTCTTCCACACTGGTTCCTCCCTCCCCTGGGCTGGAGGAAGGTGCAGGTAGAAGATGAAGGTGGCTCAGCTTTAGGCAAAGCCTAAATCTCCTTTTTCCCCCATGGGTTCAATCAGTCCTATTTCCCTTTTCCAATGTGAGGTTTGCGTGCTGCTGCTCTCCAAACTGAACTGTCTGGGAAAAGAATTCCAGGTGATTTTTGGAGCCTCAGTGTAGGATTTGTTTTTCCAATGCCACAACTGTGAGCTGCAGAGTCAGGAGTTGTGTTCGTGCTTCCAAGTGTGGAGTAAGAGGGAAAACAGGTGTGGAGACACAACCACATCAAACACAACAGCAAGAGCCACTTTGCTGCCACAGATATTAATGAGATGAACTAATTAACACATCAAAAGTGAATAAAATTAGTGTTTTCTATGTAAATATGCAAATCAGTGGGGGGTTGCCAGCCAGAGTGGTGTCCAGGAAAAATGGGAAAAGAAATCCATCACAGCTCCCAAACCCAGCCTGTTTCTCCTGCTCCTGTTTCTTTGCAGCAGGGAAATTTGGGTGTTTTTGGAGACTGAGCAACCACAAATCACAGACTCATTTAGGTTGGAAAAGACCTCCAAGATCATTGAGTCCAATCTGTGACCAATTCTCACCTTGTCAACCAGACCAGAGCACTGAGTGCCACCTCCAAAGCCTTTCCATGAAGAAATGTGGAAATAATCCATTATTAAAAAGGGCACAGGGACACACAGAGCAGCCAAACCAAGAGTGGGAAAAAAAGCTCTGAAATAAATCATCAATCAACGGTGTAGGGGTTATCAAGGAGGCAGGGATGATCAGCAAGGATTTTATGACAGGTGGGAGATATCCCTCCCTGTGACAAGATAACAAAATCTGTGAGGGTAAAAGTGGTACCTGCCACACAGCTCAGCCTTAATAAAGCTTTTGGCACAGTGTGACGTGATGGGCTCAGAAGCAAAACCAAGGAAACCCAGTGGGGCTGAAATCACGAGCAAACCACAGCCAACAATTTGCTGTCAGGCTGGAACGATCCATTAAAAGGCTCCTCTTGGCTCTGGGATGATGCAAAGTTTTAATTGCTGGTTTGGATGATGTATTAGACAATAAATTCACTGAGCTCACGGGTGATGAGCTGAGAGAATCTGCAAACAGGAGAATTCTGGGTGATTCCAGTAAATGTAAGTGGTAGGTTGAGGAAAGAGGGTGTAATTTGGGGAGGACAAGCACAAAAAGCTCTCCAGTTAATGTGGCACAAATATGGGATGAGGGAATCTCCCTCGCAGCAATCTGGCAGGAAAAGAAGATGTGCTGGATCACAAGTTTAACACGTGTCAAACTTTGGGGAAAAAATGTGAAACAAAGCCCTGCTGGAATTCTGCACTCCATGGAAAAATGTGTAAGATGAGCTGGGAAGTGTGAAGTGGTGTGTGATGGGACGAGAACCTTCCAGATCCTCCAAATGGAAGGCTTGGGGCTGCTTTGCTCTTCCCACTTTTTGTGCTGGGGTTGATGCAGTAGCAAAGAGGATTTTTGATAGGATCAGAAGGAATTCCTGGCATCCAAAGTAGGGTGAAGAGCTGGAAAACTGCCTCCAGAAGCAGCAGCTTTAGTACCACAATTAGGATTCATCATAGCATGGAAAAACTCCGCTCTCAGCGTCTCCTCCATGTCTGCACTGGGGCTGGAGAATGAACTCATTCCTGGTCATTCCCATTCCTGCCTCTCTCTGTCACCTTTCTGTCATTCCCACGTGGAGCTGGTTCCCTCCACCAGAGCAGAGCAGGGGTGTTCAGGGCTGGGTTTGGCTTTATCACAGAACCATGGAATGTTTTGGGTGGGAAGGGACCTACAAGATCTCATTCCAACCACTCTGGCCATGAGCAGGGACACCTTCCACGAGATCAGGTTGCTCCAAGACAAAGGCTGAACAGCAAAAGTGGCCCAAATCTCTTCCAGTGATGTAGAAAGAACTTCCACGTAGGAATTTTCACTCCAAAGGATGCCCAGCTCCAGGGATCCCAGGATTTCAGTCAGCACTAAAGCAGGGCTGAGGCAGAAGGTGGAGAGAGCTCTGCACAGGAATGATGGTTTCCCCATTTTCCAGCTGATTCCTTACTCAAGCAAATCCTTAAATTCCACACAAAGAATTGGGTGTGCCAGGGGTATAATTTTCCTTGGTCCAGGAGAGGCAGGAACAAGCCCTGGCTCTGTGCCCAGTGCTCACAACAGCTCACCTGGGACCTGCCTGCAGCTCCAGGATGCAGAATTTGATGTTAATCAGCAATTAGATAACGAGCAGACACCGCTCCTGGGAATGAGAAACTCCCTTCTGCAGTCACAGGAAACCAGAGGAATAAAACTCCCCACTTCGAGATCTTCGGGGAGAAGAGAGAAGAGATTTTATATTTGACAATATAAAAAAATCTTGGAGAAAGTGGATTTTGCCTTTCACACTCTTCCTTGTGGATTTCACTGGGTCACAAGCACCAGTGTGGGTGTGCCCAGATCATCTGTCCTGTGTCACTTCTGTGCCACCAGCAGCCAAAAAAGATGAAAGCCCTGCAACTCTCCTTGTGCCTTTAAGGCTGAGCACAAGGTGAAGGTAAAAGGTGAAAGGCAGAGCAAAAAAACCCCAAATTTTGGTTTTTTACAGCTTTTGGTGAGACAATGCTGTCTTTGCTCACTTTCTGTTTCGTTTCTCCCCTTTGACATGAAATTCCTGAATATTCCAGCCCTTTTGTTTACTTTATCTGAGCGTTTTATGGCTCCCACCCCGCTCTTAGTTTCCTGTCCAAGGTCAGCTTGTTCTTTCTCTACTTTTGAACGAACACAGGCACTCAGCAAATGCCTTTCCTTTTACCTTTTGCTCTGCAGGTTCTTCTGGTTCTTCCACGCATTCCCATTCCTATTTTTTCACACCAAATTTAACATTTCCACTACAAACCTCCATAAGTCTATCACCTTGCCTACAGCTTCAGCATATTTTTGTGCTGCCTCCTTGGAACCTGGTGAATTCCTTGCTCACAGAAAAGTGCATTTTTTTGGTGGAAGGAGTAAGGGAGAGGACTGAAAAGCCTCTTCATACCCCAAAAAACCTGGAGATGAGACCCCTGTTGTGGGAGAGGAGGTGCCTAGACAATTTTGTGGGTGGTCCAGAACCTTTGATGGCACAAAAAAAAGGCCAGAATTGGAAAAAAAAAAAGCTATAAAATGAGTCCAGAGTTCACCCAGGAGATGGAATTAGGCCTGGAGACAGAGATAGACATGATATAATTAAGGATTAGTGTTGGAGAAGAGAATCATGAAATACCCTGGGTTGGAAGAGCAAAAGGATCAGCAATTCCAACCCTAAAAGTCACAACCTGAGGGCAGAAACAGATGGAGACAAAACCCAGCTCATGGCCAAGGTCATCCAGGACATGGCTGGAGACAGGGACACTTACGGGGCCTAAAGGATTAGGCTTGAGCTTAAAGAGGGCTCCCGGAGCCATGGGCGCAGTCTGAGGAGGGCCTGCTGAGGCTGCTCAGGGAAATTAAAGGGTTTTTTTTGCCTGAGAAACAAGATCTTCTTAAAGAGTCACAGTTGTTTTCCTGTCAAAAGCCTAAAACAAGCACGGCTGACTCACACAGACTTTGGAAGGAGGAAGTGTGAGAATTCCAGCACCAGCTGAGCCTCACCAGACAGCAATCCACTTTCACCTTAGGCTCGGGGAGAGAAGGGAAAAGGAAATGTGGATGTCAGCCAGAAGTGAAAGTTCATCCACCTGAGAGCCAGGTTCTGACTGCAGGTTGTGGTTGGAGGGGGCAGATGAAGGTTTCATTCCTTTATCTATAAAAAAATATAATAAATGGTGTGACCCAAATACCTGGTTGGGCACCTTTATTTCAGGAATTTTCGGGAATCTCAGAGGCTACCTGAGAGAAATCTCAATTTTTCCCCACAGGGTGCAGCAGAGGTGGTAGAGGACAGTGACCTGTTGGGCACCACAGACAGCAAAGAATAACCTGCAGCTTGGTTTGCCCGTGGAAAAATCTATGTCTGGAGCATCCTTGGGTGCTCCAAATATGATCCTGAGGGTCTCCTGGACAACTTTGATCCAGAGAGATCAGGAGGGACTTCAGGAGGAGGAACATCCAGGGTGGGATGAAGAGGAAGGGTTGGGATAAGGAGTCAGGCCTCTCATCCAACAGGATGGTGGGAGCAGGAATTCCAGGGATTCCAGGGATCCCAGCTCCAGAATTCCATGGAGTTTTGGGGGCTGTGCCAGCACCTGGAAAAGCACTTTGTTGCAGCAAAGTGCTCCAGACAAAGACAATTTGGGGATGAGAGGAAGCAGCAAGGATGGAGGTGCTGGGTTCCTGCCCTCTCATGTCCTCCCAGCCCTCTCCACGTTTTGGCAGGTGAGGCAGGACTCTGTCACAGAGCAGTTCCAACCCTCTCTGGAAGAAACCTGAACGATTCCCAACTCCAGAGCATGATGCAATTACTGGAAAAAAAAAAAAAAAGGTCTCTGTCCCCTTCCTGTGTCATTGGAGGAAAGCTGTTTGAGCAGTTCTGCTCCACTGACAGGGTAAACGTCTCATTTGCAAATTCCTCTGGGGTTTTGGTGCCTCACGTGCACAGCCAGGCCCAGGAAGTCTCACACAAACCCTGAAACAGAAGCGTGGTGGGAAAGAACCTCTCTGCGTCCCACCTGAAGCTGAGCAAGCTTTTACTGACCCTCAATTACAAGCTTTAACTCGTCTAGTTCAACATCAAACCTTTGCAGGCCTAGTTAGTCTAGGTTTAATTTCTGAACCATCTCTGCTGCCCCCACCCATCAAGGGTCCTGCCACACTCATAATTTCCTGATTTTAACTGTACCCATTCCTCCCCTGCATGCCACAACCATGAAGTATTTACCCCAGCACCAGTTTGCCCTCTGATCCAGCCACCTCCTTATCTCCTTCTCCCTCAAGTGTGTTTTTATAGCTGTCTCCACCTTTTCCCAGCACGTGTCACATTCCTGGTGCTGGACTCTACCCCTGCTGCCTCTCTTGCTTCACCCTCCTTTTTGTGAAGAAATACTTTTTTGGCCTTGCACTCACAGTATTAAGCGAATGGTTAAATAAAGTCCTCCAGTGACCTCCAAACTTGCAAGAAGAGGCTGGAGCACTCGGGGCAGTGTTTTGTGGGCTGGACTAGAACAGAAATCTCTGCCAGCAGAGCTGCTGTGTTAAGCCTGTCCCACACAACAACCTTGGGGAGCAGTTGGGAGATGATCTTAGCCCACAGAATATAAAATATCCTGAGCTGGAAGGGACCCAAAAGGATCATCAGGTTCTCAGAAGTACTTCCTTCCTCGCCTGGTGTAATTCCCACCACAGAAAACTGGTCCTTGGTGGCTCTGGTCACCTCTTCCTTTTGCACCATCCTGTCATTAGTGCAAATTCCTGCACATCCCTGCCCAGCCATTCCAGCAGTATCGGGGATGACTCCAGATCCTGTGCTGGGTTGTGACCTCTGTGACTCTTAGGTCCTCCCTGTTCCTTCTTATCAGCAGACAGACCCTCTCCAGGAAAAAAATGGGGCTGGTAATGTTAAATTTAAGTGTTGACATGACATTTAAATGTGGGAGAAATCCTGGAAGCTGTAGATCCTGGGGATGAGGAGAGTGTAACATAAAAATCCTAAATCTGGGTTGGAAGAGATCTCAAAGATCATCCAGTTCCAGCCTGCTGCCATGGGCAGGGATACCTTCCACTATTCCAGGTTGCTCCAAGCACCATCCAACCTGGCCTTGGACACTTCCAGGGATGGAGCAGCCACAGCTTCTCTGGGAAACCTGTGCCAGGGCCTCACCACCCTCGCAGGGAAGAATTCCTTCCCAATATCCAACCAAAACCTACTTCCTCAGCCTGTATAAAACAGGGTTTTTTTTTTAAATGTGTCTGAATTATGTTTTCTCAAGTTACCACAAAGCTGAAACTTCCCATTTTTTCAGTATTTGGTTTGTCCCAGCAGCCTGTTCCAGAGGAAGATATGAGACCACAGAAACTGCTCCGAAGTCAGTTCCTGCTAGAATATCTGGCAGTGACAAACAAAACTGAGCCACGGGAAAGAAAAGGGAAGCAGGGGTTTGCAGGCATGGGTTTGCTTCCCAAGCAGAGTGCTCTGAATGCCTCCGACAAGACAGGAGCCGGAATTTCTCCTGACAGATGCATTCACCAAGAAATGCTGACCCTGCAGAATTAAACCCATCTGTGGCACAGAGTTTGTCAAACCTGCTTGTTTCCTGCTGGCTCACCAGCCTTATCCTCCATTGCCAGGCTTTCCTTACAGCCAGTTTCACAGGGGCCCTCCCCCACTGCCCCTCCTGCAGCTCATTCCTGCAGGATTTAGTTATTTCCATGGGACCTACTGAATTTGGGACACTCCAACATCAGGGGACTTATTTACAGTCTGAAGACTCATCCTGCCAAGCAGCCCAGGCTGTCCCATGCCACCCCAGCTGCTGGGCTCTTCAAGCTTCCCAATCCTGTATGTCTAATCCAATTTAGGCTCTGGTCAACAGATGGGGGAGTTGGTTCTTTATGTGCTTGGATCGTCAGTGGAGGCTGTGCGTGCAGAGCGGTCAGACCTGAAGAGGGGGTGTTGAATGCAGGGACAGGTTCTGTATCTGGGGGAGTCTCGCCTGCAGGAGATCCATGTAGGGAGCCCTGGATACAGGGAATGTGCGAGTACAGGGTGGTTTGGAATGTGTGGAGGACGATGTGTGTGTGTTCAGGGGATCTGTGAGAGGAGATGCACGGAGGAGGGAAGGGAGAAAGGGAATCAGCAGGTCCTGCGGGTAGAGGGAGTCAGAGAATCACGGAATCCCAGAATAAGCTAAGTTGGAAGGACTGGACTTGGATGAGTGGGGTCCAGCACAGAGGCAGCCCCCTACTCCCGTCTCCTCCTTCAGGGAAACAGAGGGGACCCGAAAGGAGGCTGAAAAAAGCCTCCTGGGGCACGGCTAGGGGAAAGCTGGCTCTGTTCCCTCTCGGCCAGCCGCTACCACGCCGACACGCTCTCCCCAGCGCCCCTTTCCCGGCCCCGGTTCTCCCGAGCGGGGAAACGAAACAAGGCGTGGCCGGGGAGGCGGAGGGGGGAGGCGGCGCGGGGGCCGGGCCCGGCCCGCGGGGCGGAGCCGCCGCCCTTTCCCCACCCCCGGCGCCCGGCCCTGCCGCCAGCCCTGCGCTCCTCCAGCCGCCCTGCGCATCTCGCCGGCCACATCGTCCGCACCATGAAGGCGCTCCTGCTCGCTGTGCTGGCCGCGGTGCTGTGCGTGGAGAGAGGTAAGGGAAAGGGGATGTCCCCGCCACCATCGCCTGCCCCGCAGGTCCCCCGGTCCCTCGCCAGCCCTGCGTTAGAGAGCAAATTGGGGGCTGGGGGAGTGATGCGTGTGGCAGAGTACGCTGTGGAAGTTGGAGGTTTTTGGGGGATATAAGGGTTGAAAAGGGGTCGGGGGCGCAGCGCTGAGCCGCGTTATGGTTCGGAGCGGGATGCGGGGGTGTCTTCCCAAGACGTGCCTCGCAGCAATGTCCCTCCTGAAGCAGGAACTTCAGGGCTGCCCTGCCTGTACGAATAGGTGAGCATCTCCGGCTGTGCGGGTGGATATGCTGGAGCTTTTCCCAGTTGCAGCTCGAACAAAGAGCAGGGCCGGCTCCGCTCCCCTTTTTCGGCGCAGCCAGGCGGGATAACGGCGCTGGGATGGGCTGAGATGCAGCCGAGGGTAAGGGGGGTGGAGGGGAGAGGCAGCCCAGCCCCGGCAATGGCTGATGGAGCAAAGTCAGGGCAGAGCCCCTCGTGATTCTGGCTCCTGCTGCCCACTCCGAGCATCCTTCGGGGCGCGATGACCCCTAAGGGGACAATGCCCTGTGAGGAGCATCCTGGGGCTGCCTCCGAGCCTGGGGAGAACGCGGTTCCTGTTGCTGTGTGTTAGGCTGCCAAGTTGCCCAAGTCGCAGGGCCTGCCATCCCCTCCTTCCCACGGACTCCATCCCTCACTATCCAAACTCCTCGGGGCCGTGCGAAACCACGCATTGTTCCCATATGTCGCTGCTTGGAGAAACCAAACAAAGAGCCAAACGGCAGAGTTCTGAGCTCTCCCAGCCCCTGATCAGCAAGCAGGGTCCGTTCTTGTTTTCTGAGGGCACCGCTGAGATGGAACTGGCTCTTTGCTGCCCTTTCCAATTCCTCCCTCCCAGTGGGATCCGGGAAGCAACTGGAGATTAAAGCGGTGGGTCTCCGGCAGAGCCCAGCTGGCTTGGGCTCAGTTCCAGCGGTCAAGGCCAAGGCAGTAAAGGGTTTCATCCCCCTCCCCCCGAAAAAGCACAACCCCTTCAGCTTTAAAAGTAAGTTTTTATCCAGGCAGAAGCGTTTGCTGCAGGTGGTTTTATCCCCAAACACTTCCAGCGTGTCCTGGGGGGATTTCACAGAAAAGCTTTACCTCCTGCTCAAAGATCTTGCCTGTGGATCTTGATAAGGATTTTGCTTGAGAGAATGGAAAAGCGACATCGGGGCTGAATGGGAAAGCTGCCGATGCAACAGCATTTTCCTGGTGCTAGCGAGCTGCAAAGTGGGCTTTTAAAGGCCTTTTCCCCCCTGTCTTTGCAAGAATGATTCAACCCCTTCTCTCTAGGAATTCCCCCAAATGCCCTGCTCTGTTTTGGGAGCTCTTTGTTCCTCCGAGAAGCTAAGCAGCAAACAAATAAACACATGAATTCTTCCACTGGTGAAAACAAGGCTTCTCTTTTGCATTGTTCAGTCTTGTGATTTTTTTTCCCCCTTTTTTTCTTTTCTTGTAACCTTGAGCTCCAACTCTTTGCTCCGTCTACAGCTGCATGAAATTAATTCTGCCACCCCTCTTGTGCCTTTTGTCTAAACCACTCAGCCAATTTGTGCTCTCATAACTCTGCAGTGGGTGTTTTTTTGGGGCAGAAAGTGGCTGAATATTTCCTTTCTTAAACTCTGCCTCTCCTGGAAGGATTTTTTTTTTCTGTTAAGACAAGGGGTAATGGGTAGGTGTGACAATGAAAATATGGGGACAGGTAGGACATGCAGTGGCAGGAGCAGGGATTGAGTCATGTGGCAGAGAATTTCATGCCCAACAGCACTTTTATGTCATGTCCAAAGATTTCTGGTGTGTTTGCTTCTGGAACCTTAAATGAACAGCATTGCACCACTCAGTGCCTTCAGTGCAGCGAGCAAATACACACGGGGACATCTGTCCTGCCAGAATACCTGCAGGAAGCCTGTAATCCACTTCATTCCTGATTGCTGAAGATTCCTGGGATGAGTCAATTCACCTCCTCGGGGTGGTTGTGAGGTAAAGAGTTCGGGACAGGTCACCTGAGACTTGGGAGCAGACGTGGGCTTCACTCCCAGGTCCCGCATGGAGCTGTGGCCAGCCCAGCGAGGGGCAGTGACTCAGTGGCTGGTCCCATCCTCCTCCTCCCCGTCTCCTAAACGCAGAGATCCGCTGAGGAATCTCTCCTGGAGGTGTTGACTCAGCTGGTGGCCCTGTAATCCCGGTGCTGTGGGTTGTGGTGGCTGCCTTGGTGTGCTCAGGTAACCCGGGTTTGTTGTGGGGATTGTTTCCAGAGTGAGGATCCTTGGAGGATGCATGAGCCAGTCCAGGAAATTCCTGCTTGGGGGGTTTGTGGTCTTGGCTTCCATTCCAAAGCAGAGATTTGGCGGCTCTGCTGTGACATTCAGGATCTCCCACTAACCCACTTTAATCTGTTTCTCTGAGATTATATTTTGTTTTCTTTCCCCTCCTTGGCTGTGGCTGCTCAAAAGTCATTCCTCTGAGAGCAATTGTTAATTTTTTTTTCTCATTTTTCTTGTAGAAGCCTTTTATTTTTCTGAGAGAAACAGGAATGAGAAAAACAATCCTGTGGCAGAGTGGGGCAGATGCTGAGCAATATTTGTCCAAATAATAATTCTTCAAAATATCCATGTCAGTAACTGCTGTGCCTCAGAGAGCTCTCCCAGGGCTTCCCCTGCTTCACTTCCTTAGGAAAATATTCCGAGGGGATCTATAAGAAAGCTGGAGAGGGATAGGACAAGCAGGAATGGGTTCAAGCTGAAAGAGAGAGTAGATTTAGGTTGGATAGTGGGAAGAAATTTTTCCCTGTGAGGGTGGTGAGGCCCTGGCACAGGTTTCCCAGAGAAGCTGTGGCTGCCCCATCCCTGGAAGTGTCCAAGGCCGGGTTGGATGGGGCTTGGAGCAGCCTGGGATAGTGGGAGGTGTCCCTGCCCATGGCAGGGGGCTGGAACTGAATGATCCTGAAGCTGCCTTCCAGCCCAAACTGTTCTGTGATTTTTGATTTGTGGTGGGGCTGGGGATGGGGCAGGGATGGGGCTGCCTCACGCTTCCCACCCTCAATCAGCCCCCACTCTGTTTTGCATCCCATAAATACAGAAAGGGAGAGGCAGTGCCTCGTGGAAGGGCTGCCTGGGAGCTCCAAAATCCCGAGTCCATGGAAGATTGGGAACAGACCTGATCTGTCTGCATATGTAGGTCAACAACTGCAGCGTGGATGTGATGCTCTTGTGTGTAAAATACAGAGATCAAAGTGCCCATGGCCTTGCTGAGTCTCTGGTCCAGGCTGCCTCCACAACCATTTCCCACCCCAAATGCTGTGTTCCAATCATTCCTCGTTGTGAGGGAGGAGGGATGGGAGCCGGCTAATCCATCCTGCTGCTGTAGGATAAGCCTTAAATGGTCTCAAGTTGCTCCAGGGGAGGTTTAGTTTGGAAATGAGGAAAAAAATTTCTTCACTGGTCAAATTTTGGAACAGTGATGGGATCACCATCCTTAGAAGTGTTGAAAAAATTGTGCAGCTGTGTTGCCTAAAGACTTGGTTTAGTGCTGGAATTTGGCAGTGCTGGGTTAATGGCTGGATTCAAAGATCTTAGAGGTCTTTTCCTGAAATGATCCCATGATTCTATAATTTTAGGGGACCTGCTGGTCTTGCAAGTCTTGAGCTGAAAAATCATTTCTACCTCACGCTGCAGTTCAAGCATGGCCTGATCTTGGTGCCCAAAGCCGGGTCATGGAAAGTTTGAACCTATGGTCACACCTGGAGCATTTCCCATCAGTGTCACAGAATCATAAAATCAGAATGGTTTTGCTAAGGGACTTCAGATAATTCAATTCCAACCCCCCTGCCCCAGGCAGGGACACTATGTCCATGGTGGCTGGGCTGAATGATCCCAAACCTCAAAAATTTCCCCTCTGGAGTTTGGTTTGAAGTTGGCAGCTGTAGCTCGGGCACATTCTTGGTGCAAACAGGGTGGTGACAGAAAGTACCAGGCTGTGGTTGTATCAGCTTTAGCTGATAAGAGCTTGAAATGCCTCCCTGAGGCTTGAACCCTTTGCTTGGCCAATTTTTTTGGGGGGGAAAAAAAAATTCCCTGTTGCAGGTTGATAAAACTGAAACCAAAAATGTGGCTGTGGGCAGATGCGAGACATCCCGTGGGACAGAGGTGGGGACCTCCGAGTGAGGACATCTTCCCACCAGCCCCTAAATGAGGTTTGCCTTTCTCTTGCAGCCCACACGCTCGTCTGCTTTTCCTGCTCGGATGCCTCCTCCAACTGGGCCTGCCTGACGCCTGTCAAGTGTGCAGAGAATGAAAACCACTGCGTGACGACGTACGTCGGAGTGGGACTCGGTGAGTGGTGACAGCACCTCCTCCTGCCCCTCCTGGCTTCCCTCCTGGGTCACCTGCTGAGCTGCAGCGAGGCTTTGCCTTCTTCTGGCTGGGTTGAGGGGGGAAAAAAAAAAAAAAAAAAAGGGAAAGTTCTGCTTAGCAACTGAGTGTCGGACCATCCCACGGGGATTGTGAGGAGGGACGCGCTGCCAGGAGGAGTCACGTTAAAGCCCACGTGCCTGCACCGATGCCCGCCAGTCCGGGGGGAATTTCAGGCTGGGGGCGGGGAGTTTGCTGATGAATAAGTGAAAGCGTGGAGGATGCTGCAGGCTCCCTGTGTGGGAAGCTCCAGGGTTGCTGTTCCTGCTGATTTTTTACCTCCTGTTTGGGTTCTTCGTCCCCGAGTCCAACCTTTGCTTCACTTTCTGTGGACGAGGCGGGAAGGGAGGGTTGTGGGTTTCCTTCCTGAGTGCCTGGAGAGATTTGGGGGGGGTTCTTTCCTTCCCAGCTGCTGTGCTGAGGGAGGCAGGATGCTCTGGCAGATCTCCTGGAACCTTTGCAGGAGCCAGAGCCCATCCTGGCTCTCCCTGGCAGGAGTGGGGGAATTCCATGCCCAAGTCTGCAGCGTGGGTGGGTCAGATGTGCACAAACAGAGACTGGGAGCTTTTATAAACTTCTCTTTGTAGCCCTGCTAATGGTTTCCTCTTTCCTCTTGACATGGGCTGTGCCTCTCTGTAAAATGCAGACTTGGCTCCCAAGTGTCTCCCCAGTGCTCCCTGTCTCCCTTGAGGAGCCCTAGAGAGAAGCTCAAGAGGGATTTTTGGGATTCCTCACGGGAGCTGTTGTGGCTGAGCATTGACCAATCCAAAGGGGTGTCCCTGGGGGTTGTGTGGTCTCTGGGGTGTTTGTGTGAGTTTATCATGGGTGATCCTTGATAAGATGGTCTGGCTGGGATTCCTGTCTCCCAGAACCGCTTCATCCCCTCCCTGTGCCACCTGCGCCGCCCCGGCTCTTCCAGCGCCGAAATTCCTTTGCAGAGCAGGTGATCAGAAACCCAAAAAAAACCCATTCTAAACCTGCCTCTTTTCTTTCCTCTCCCCCCCACCCCAAATCCAGGCGGGAAATCCGGCCAGTCCATCTCCAAGGGATGCTCTCCCATCTGCCCCAGCGCCGGGATCAACCTGGGAATAGCGGCCGCCTCCGTTTACTGCTGCGACTCCTTCCTCTGCAACATCAGCGGTTCCAGCAGCGTCCGAGCCAGCTCCACCATCCTGGCCTTGGGAATCCTCATCAGCTTCATCTACGTCCTGCAGGCTCGCCAGTGATGGGGCTGCCTGAGGAAGGAGCCGCCTCCCACGGGTCTCGTTAGCCAATATCTTCTCTGTTGCTGTCTGCAGGGAGATCCTCTACTTCTCAGCAGGCTTCCAAGGTGATTGTTTCCCAGACTTTTTCTGCTCTTCCAAGCGAGTTGGAGACCTGGGTGGTTTGGCTGAGCTTGTTCTCCTCCTCCTGTGGACGTCTCCCGCTGCACTCTCGCTCCTCCTTCGCCGAGGTGGATGATTTTTGGAAGGGTTTCTGCTTTTTCTACCTATTAATAATCCCCCTCCCACCCCCCTAATTTCTAAAGTTGGTTAAGCCAGGCTGGGACTCGCTGAGAACAGATTCACCCCAAGCACCACCAGGTCTGCTCCAGCACATGGGTGGCACAGGCAGCGGGAATGCAGGATCCAAAGGGAGACACATTCCTCCTGGCCCCTCACAGCTGCAGTCTCTTTTTATAAAATAGTCTCGTTTCTTCTGATCCTGGGCTGACTTTTCTGGAAAACCAATGCCGTGTACCTTGTCCTTCCAAGTTCTGTAAGTGCCAGACCTGAATAAACTTGCTCCTGTTGTTACCTGAGATGGGACGTGTGTGTGTTTCCTTGCTCCAGGGATTTAGGAACTCTTTCATGGAAAATCCCAATGTTGGTACCCAGCACGAGGGTCCCTCACCCTCCTGAGCAGCTTTTGGGTGCTTCATCTCCACATCCCTTCCAGCTGTGAGCAGCAAATCCATCTCCTCCCTGTTGCTGTCCTTCCTGATAAAAACCTCTGGGCCAGCTTGTTCCACCTCCCTTGGGAATGACTTTTTCCAGGTGCATTTTACTGCTAAATGCCAGCTTTTGGGGCCTGAGTCAACTCTAACGGAGCAATTACCCTGGCAGGAGGACTCTGAAGTGAATCTTCATTTTACAAAGACTTGGTGCCTCAGTTTCCCCACTTTGGACTTGTCATGGTGACCACCACAGTGGTGATACCTGAATGACCATGGGCAACAGGTCTGAAAAATGTGGTGGAGTCAGAGGAGAAGTCAATACCCAGAATTTTAGGTCCAACCTTCAATGCCTGATGGTGCCCATGGACTGCTGGAGGTGACTTCACCACCCAACCTTCCACATCTGCTGTCCCTCAGCTCCCAGGATCTTCCCAGGTGTTTTGGCAAGGCTTTTCCTAGAAGTTCTCAGCTATCCCATGGGAGATGTGTCCTCCTGCCCTCTCTGTGTCATCTGTCCTGCCTACTCTGCTTGCCTGTGGACCTGCTCGCCACAAACCAAGCCAGAATTCAGCCTTAAACTGTCAAGTTCAAGCTCTTTGTCGCTTCTTCTGATTGATCAGAGGTGCACTGGGGCTTTTTTTTCTTCTCTTTCTAGCAGCAAAACCCAGGTGTTGGCACATTTTAGCCATGCCTTGTACCTGCTTCTCCTGTTCTGTGTCAAAACCCAAACAAAAGCTCCACAAACTTTCAGTTCCACCTCTGTCCCCTCTTCAGGTAGTGATAAATGTAAGGTGGCTGCAGATGTACAGAAATGTTGGTAACAAAAGTGGTTTTATGGTTTTTTTCTCCCCCCTCCCTTCTCCCCCTCTTTTAATTAAAGGGACAGAGATGTTAATGACAGCTCTTCCAACAGGAGGGATGGGTTGCTGGGACGTGATCTGCAATTTAGGGGTTAATTTGGGAAGAATGCATCACTTGTGCTGGTCCTTGGATGTGCCTTCCTTTGGATAATGCATCCTCCTGGGACCTTGGGGCCTGAGGTGCCCCACAAACCTCTGCTATGCACGTGGGGCACAGGGAAAATTGGGGAAAACCTTCCTAAACCAAGATGAATATTCCCCAGCTTCCCTGTGCCTCAGCCTTCCTCCCAAAAGGGTTCCAAACCTCTTTTTTGGGGTTCATTTGTCCCTCAGCACTTGCTGTGACACCGACGTGGCACCCAGAGCACTCTACATTGAATTTAGGGAGGCTCTGTCTTTTCTGGCCGCCTGGAAAAAGGTTTTGGGGTTGGTTTGGGACTCGATTACCTTTAGCAAAGAGCTGAGCTTCAAAGCCATCAGCTGTGTCCTGATGTCCGTCCATGCTTTTATGAGGATCCTGGCGATGCCACACTGGGCAACCCCATGGGCTGAAGACCTGGTTGTCTCCTCCAAGGGCCCTGGTTGTCTCCTCCAAGGGCCATCTCCTTCCTTTCTTGGGGTTCCTTGGCCAGTGCCAAGGATGTGGTTGTGCCAGGCTCATGGGAAGAACATCCACAGGCTGCTTATCCCAATAAATAGCAAATTACATTCATGGATTTGCCTGGGGAGGGAGCTGAGGGTTGGTTGGATAAATTTCACAAGGAGATTTGGGTTTTTTCCTCGCTCTCTTTTTGTCTCTTCCTTCCCGTGTACTAGAATATGGAAAAAAGGTATATTTTCAGTATTTCCTTTCCTGGCAAAAAAGACATTTGGATAGATCCATGTGTGTTTGAGAGAGGGAGGGGGTTGACAGCTTGTCACAGTTGAATCCCAAGCACTTTCTCATCAGTCATGCCAACTCGCACTATTCCTGGTCCTACTCTAGGTTTATTTTTTGCCTCCAGATCCCCAGAATGACAAACCTGGTGAGAACCTCGTCTGTTGTAAAACCCAGGCTTAAAAATGGGCAGGTGAAATGATTAAAATCATTAATAATAAGGCAATAAGTAGGAAAAGCAATGGGATTTATGAAGTGTTCAGACTGGTGGGTGGGTTGTTGATCTAAATGCTGGATTTGGAATTTGAGGGCCGTGGTGGGACAGCCCTGAAGTGCTTTGGATGTGTTTCTGTGGACTGTGGAATTAAGAGATCAAAATCTGAGCAGAAAACTCAGATATTCACCTGTTCTGACAAGACAAGAGGTTATGAGGGGAGGAGGTTTGGCTCCCTAGAAGCATAAAATATCCTGGAAGAGTTTTTACTGGAAATTAAGAGCTAAAGTGAAATACCTGCCCACTTTGGAGCGTGTTGCTGAGAAAATGCTTTCAGTGCTTCCATCCTGGAAATGGCTGTAATTCACCAGCAGCTGCTGCCATCTCCCACCACCCCACCAAGGGCTCGAATTTTTGTGGATTGTCTAAAAATGCTCAAAATCCATTGTGGCATCAGCACTTCCCACCCAGGATCTGGGGGTTTGCTGTTTGCCCAAGAAAAGGACTCCAAAACGAGCACAGTTCTTCCAGCTGGTTTTGAGAATTGTTTTTTTTTTTTTTTTTTAAAGGGCAAAATTTCTTTTGGAAACCACAAACCTGACGTGACTTCCTTGCTGCAAGAGAATAAATGATCAGTTGCTTGATTATTGCTCCAAGGATCCACTTTGCTGCTCCAAGGATGTCCTGGATTGGTGTTGGTTTGCTCAAGTTGGGGTTTTTTTTTTTGAAGGGACTTGTCTCCCAGGGACTTTATTTGTTGTGGAAAAAGGAGGCTGTGGTCCCACCACCCCTGCGGGAAGCTCTGGTGAGGGTGTCTGTGTGTCCATGGGATGAGTTATAGGATCCGTGCCCTCTGGAAAAAGCAGATGTGGTGCACATCTGGATGCCTGGAGGTTTAGGGCTCTTTCCCTTGCTCTGGTTGGTCTCGGCTGTTTGGGTTGAAGGTGGCTCTGGATCCTTGATCCTGAAGGAGTTATTTCACCCCTCTCTGAGGCTGTGGAACGGGAATGGGAACAGAAATGCCCGGTTTTGCATTTTGGGAATGCCCATGGTGCCCAGGGAAGCGAAGCCCTGGGTTGGTCCTGCCACCTACTGGCTTTTGCCAGGCTTGGTGGAGGAACTTTGAAGTCCAAATCTCCGAAATCAAGGCAGATGAGCTGCCACAAACCAAATAATTGCACCCAAACCAGAGGGTCATCATCAGCAGAGGCAGATTGAAGGTTTTAATTTGTCCAGCTTTGCTCTGATTGTGGAAATTAAGAAATAAAAGGCTTGTGAGGCTTCCCAAGTCCAACATTTTCCATGGGAGCACTTTTTCCCAGCCCTAATCCTCCAGTTCCATCAAATGAAAATACGGAAAGCCAATTAAATGTTGCAGAAAAAATAAAAAAAACGTTGGCACGTTTTATTTCAGCTTTGTTGGATGATCCGAGGTGGTTTCCCTGAAATGCTGATTTTACTAATTCCTATCTGTGAGATTTGTAACTGTGTATTATCTTTATTGTAACAGGATAAACGGGATAAAGAAGCATCCATCCCTTTAAATATATTAACCTAAGTATAAGTGAAGTGTATGTTCCATCTTGTTTCTTATACTCTAATAAAAAAATATATGGAATTAATTAAAAAAAATATACACTTGGAAGGAGATTTTTGGGTGGTTCTGCAGATATTCCAGATATTAACTCTTGTTTGGTGTGGAAGGAAATTGCCTGGATTGTATTCCAACCTCAGGGCTGCAGATTGTGGGCTGGAAAAAAAAAGGACAGACAAAACTGAGGGACTAAAGGAGGGTTAAATTCCTGCATTTCATCTCAGGGCCATTGGAATCTCTTCCTGGGGATGGATAAAGAACGGGGATTGTCTTTGCCTTCAATAGCTCATAAATATCCTTGACTTGCCCGTGACCCCGCTGGGAATGGAGATGGGATTTGGCCTTGGAGCCTGCGCTCTTCCTCGTGGGAGAAGGCTGCTATTTTGGGCACAAAAAGGGCCCTGTGTGGGTGTCCGTGGGCAGCTGCTCCTCTTCCTGCCCTCCCAGGGATCCAGCCCTGCTCCCGCCTCCGGACGCACGGACGGACACACGGACAGATGGACACAGGGCTGGGTGCTCTGGAGATTCCCCCCCCTCGGCTCTCCCCAACATTCAGCTCTGCAAAGTTACATCACTCTAATTTTTGTTTAAAGATTTTATGGGATCCCATGGGAGAAGGGGATTATATCCCCTGGGGAATGTTAGACAAATGTGGAACAACAGTGATGGGCTTGGGAGTTTCATTCCTTTCCTCAGGATAATTCCAGGCTGGACTTCCATTTCCACTGCAATCTGTATTTTTGCAGCCTGATTTGCAAGTGGTTTTTGGGATGGGAGGGGCTCCAATGGTGACAGGGAATATTTTGTGGACTGGGGACATTGCACAGAAGAAACCTGCACGTCCCTCCTGCCTGGTGTTCCCATTTCTCCTCACGTTGTCACCACGTCCCAGCTCCTGCTGTTCCCTAGGGATCTGCCTGTCTCTGCACAGGCCCAGGATGGCCTTTTCCATATTTCACCTATTTGGAAAGTCAAGGGAAATGGTGCCACATCTCCTGTTTGCTCTTCAGATGTTCCTCACTGGCATCCCAAGGTTGTCCTGACCATCCCAGGATGGGAGACCCCAAATGAGGGGCTGAGGTGGGAGAATTCTGGCCTTCCCATCACAGGAGCCTGGAATGGTTTTTGTTGGAAGGGACCTTAAAGATCAGCTCATTCCATCCCCCTGCCATGGGCAGGGACACCTTCCACTATCCCAGGGTGCTCCAAGCCCCATCCAACCTGGCCTTGGACACTTTTAGGGATCCAGGGGCAGCCACAGCTTCTCTGGGAATTCCATTCCAGGGCCTCACTGGGAAGAATTCCCTCAATGGGAAGAATTCCTTGCCAATATCCCATCTAACCCCGCCCTCTGGCAGTGGGAAGGCACTCTCTGTGTCCTTTCTTGTCCCAGATCCCTCTCCAGCTCTCCTGGAGCCCCTTCAGGCACTGGAAGGGGCTCTGAGGTCTCCCTGGAGCCTTCTCTTCTCCAGGCTGGACATTCCCAGCTCTCCCAGCCTGGCTCCAGAGCAGAGGGGCTCCAGCCCTTGGAGCATCTCCATGGTCTCCTCTGGATCTGCTCCAGCAGATTCCTGCCATCCATGTGCTCATGACTCCAGACCCGGATACAGTATTCCTGATAGGATCTCATGAGGGCAGAGCAGAGGGGTTATATCCCACCCTTTGCTGTCTCTCTGGACAGGGCTCCTCTCTATCCATGCCAAATATTAGCTTTGGAGGGGGATAAAGCTCTGGAACTGGAGAGGAGTCTCTAAAAAGCTGATTCATTTGGGAGCTTTGACGTTTTGGAGGAATCAAGAAAGGCTTGTAGGAAGCGAGTTTGGAATTTAAAATTGGAGTGGTGCTAAAGGAAGAAAAAAAAAAAAGATTGAATAAGAGCTCCACCTTCCTGCCAGTGCTGACCCTCTCCAGCTCCTTTTCTCCCCATTCCATGGATTTTGAGAGGTTGTGGGGGCAAGGGGGGAATGGCACCCCAAGGAGGAGATGGAAATGCAGGATGTGCTGTATGTGGTTGTGGGAGCATGTCCCACCAGCCTTCCTGCTTATAATCTCCCAAGACAAAGAGATTTCAGGAGCTGCACAACGTGCCTGGCTCTCCGTGACTTTCCTGGGATACAGGGAGCAATCAGCCACCAGGGCTGACATTAATAACTTGTCAATAAAGCTGCACAGAAATGTGACACAAACAGCACCAAACTCACGGGGACAGAGGTGCGAGCAGCTCCCTGCTCTCTGCTCCGCTCCAATTAACAGCATCAGCTGGGTGGATTGAATTTCACACGGATTCTTGTCACACTTTGTCACCCAGAGCTAAGCCAGGTGCTTTCCACAGGTGCCCAAAGCGCTCCTGGCTCAGATTCCATCTCTCATTGCTCAGATTGTGGCGATTCACTCACCCGTTGCTGCTCCAGAGGCTGAGATTTGCACCTGAGCTCAGACCAGTAAAACCTGCTCAGTTCCAGGAGCAGCAGCACCCATTTAGTACCAAACTATGAAAGGAAAGATGCCAAAAACCCAAAAAATTCAAGTTCAATTCACTCAGTAGATAAAGGATGGTGGCACCTTGTATGTGACCACTCAGGTTCTTTATAAGGACAAGGTGGAGCTACTCCTGCTGGAATTCAACTCCTGGGTCGTTCAAGGCAATTTAGATAAACTGAATTTTTCTCCTTATATTATTTTCACCTGGAGGTTTCTCGTCCTCAAGCTGGTTGGAACCAAGTGTCTATAAGCCTCGTATTTTGGGAACAGTGAAACTTTAAAAATGCTGAAATTATCCGGGAAAGTCCTTCCTTCCTTGGGAAATGGGCTGGGAGGTGGGATTTGCATTTTCTTCTCTTGTCAGGAGGTGGCAGCGGCAGGTCCCAGCTCTGCCAGCGCGCTCCCTTGGGATGAGCTGGGATGGGAGTGCTGCCATTCCAGGACCTTCTCCTAAGGGGAGTGATGGAGAAAGGACTTCATTTGGAACCTGTGGATGAGAAATAAATCCATCCCAGACCTCCCTTTGACCCTTTTCCATGCCAGATGCTATGGGGGCCCCCTGAGCCTTCCCTTCCCAGCCTGTTTTCCAGGCTGAAAAAATCCATCTGTCTCATAACTCCTCGTGTTGCCTTGGGGTTAAATCCGTGTTCCAAGCCACATGAAATGTTGGGATCACTGGGACAGGGTGGGATAGCTCAGAGAATTGAGTTCTGCCCTGGCTGGGCTCTGGTTGGGCAGGGAGAGGGGGTAGATCAGGACAGGGGATGTTGTTGTGTGTGTCTGATAACAGCCTGATCAGGTGGGAGGAGATAAGGCCTTTTCCAGACATCTGGAGCAAGCCTCACATTCCCAGCTGCCTTCTTTTATTGTGAAGCCGTTCCCTCTTGTCCTGCCACTCCATGCCCTTGTCCAAAGTCCCTCTCCAGCTCTCCTGGGGTCCCTTTAGGCACTGGAAGGGGCTCTGAGGTCTCCTCAGAGCCTTCTCTTCTCCAGGCAGAAAAATCCCAATTCAGCCTTTCCTCACAGGAGAGGTGTTGGTTTCCTCACCTTTCCCAGGGAGAAATGCTCTGGGAGCCACAAGTTTTGGAATCAGAAACATCTTCCTGAAATCTTCAAGCATCTGGAGGCTGTACCTGGGCTGTTTTTTTGGTGCAGGACACACTGAGCCTCTCACCTGGGCAGTGGAACCTTCATTTAAGTTTTCTACTGGTTTGGGCAGCTCCCAGCAGCCAAAAAACGTGGATATTTCCAGCTCCAGTGCCAAGCTTTGCAGGATTAGAGGGAGATGAAAAGGGCCTGGAGGCAAAGCTGGTACTTTTCAGTCGGATTATTTAGTGTTTTACAGGTGTTGCTCTTGTTCTTCCCTTCTGGGTCAGCGAGAAGTGACTCAGGTAGGAAAGTATCTCCTGTTCCTTGGATTAAGCCTAGAACAAAGGCAAGGGATAATTAAGGCAGGTAACAGCTACACTGAACGAGTGATTTACATTCCTGCATCATTAACAATGCCTTGGAAAAGCTGGATGGAGCAAATCATCGCCAAATAAGTGATTGCTGCCTCAGTCAGAGTCGATGGGAAGGGAGAATTTCTCAGTTTAGAAGCGAAAAAGAACAAAAGGCAGCGAGAAAAGAATTGAGAGGGAAGGAATTAAAATCCCCACTATTTATAAATATATGATCAATCCTTTCTATGCACAACATCAACACAGTTAAGGAATTATGAATCCTCTAAGATTTTAGGAATTATGAATCCTCTAAGATTCCCCCATGGCATTGCTGTATCCATGTGCTGTCCACTGGGCAGGAAAGTGATGAATGTGCAGGTCTCACCCTGAAAGAGTTAAGAGCTACACAGAGGTTAATCTAAATAATAACCTGGAGATAAGAAGTACCTGCATGGAATTCAGAGAGGGAGAAAAACATGTTGAAAAAAAAAAAAAGGCAGGTGAATGATTACCTGGAAGGAACAGGACTCCTTATAAAAATAAATCATCTTGTTCCTGCCCTTCTTCTCCTGGGGAACATCCAAAGTTTCTCTGAGCCCCAGGTGCAGCTCACAGCACATGGCTGGGGCAGAGAGTGGGACACAGTGAGGTCTGGTGGGAATCTGGGATGAGCAGCAGATTCAAGGAACCCTTTGTGGGGTGGTCTGACCCATCTGCCCTGGGTCTGGCTTTAATCACATTCTCTCAGGTCTCTGCTGGAGCCAGGAGACAACAGAACCCTGGGATGCATCAAAAGGAATGTGACCAGCAGGTCCAGGGATGGGATTCCCTCCCTCTGCTCCAATCCCTCCTGGAGTTCTGTATCCAGCTCTGAGGGTCTCAGTGCAGGGATGTGGAGCTGCTGGAGCAATTCCAGAGGAGACCAAGGAGATGCTCCAAGGGCTGGAGCCCCTCTGCTCCGGAGCCAGGTGGGAAGAGCTGGGAATGTCCAGCCTGGAGAAGGGAAGGATGCAGGGAGACCTCAGAGCTCCTTCCAGTGCCTGAAAGGGCTCCAGGAGAGCTGGAGAGGGACTTGGGACAAGGGCTGGAGGGACAGGACACAGGGAATGGCTTCCCACTGCCAGAGGGCAGCGATAGATGGGATACTGGGAAGGAATTCTTCCCTGTGAGGGTGGTGATGCACAAGCTTCCCAGAGAAGCTGTGGTTGCCCCAGGATCCCTGGAAGTGTCCAAGGCTGGGTGGACAGGGCTTGGATCAACCTGGGAGAGTGGGAGGTGTCCCTGCCCATGGCAGGGGTTTGGAATGAGATAATCTTGAAGGTCCTTTCCAAACCAAACCATTCCATGATTCTTCGTCCCAGTTCAGTGCCGATGTGAAAACCAGTGTGGAGAGAGCTCCAAACTTCCTGCAGCTCCAATCTGTGCCAAACCCACCTGCTCCCAGGCGTGAAAGCCACAACTCTCTGCTCAGCTGAGTCCTTTGAGGGGACACATGTCCTTTCCCTGAGGGCACCTTCCAGAAGCTCGGTTATTGGAATCACCTGACCTTTACACACTCCAGAGGTTTGGAAGAGGGATGTAGTGACTCCAAAGCTGTGCCAATGTAATGGCTTTTAAGCCAGGCAGAGACACGTTGGATCCTGGCCATACATTGTAGGGGATTGTAGTAAAATTAATTAGCAGGAATAAGGCTGCTGTGACTAATGAGCTAATGAGTGGGCCTTAGTGAAAATGGCTCTAAAAGAGCTGCAGGGTTGGATTCCTGACTCATCATTCACAGGGATAGGCCAGAGTCAGGCTTGGCATTCTCTATTTTTTAACTTGGTTTTTCCAGCATTCTTTTTAACTTTTAAAGACATTCCTCATCAATGGAAGAGATGGAGAAGGGCAAGGACACCTGTTTAATTCCTCTCTTTCTGGTGTAAGAACCTCAGCGCTGGAGAATTTTTTGTTTCTGTGAGGTGGGGACTGTGGTGTCCCAGAGGCAAAATTCATGGTGATTTAATCCCTGGCATCTTCCCAGCAGCAGTTCAGTGTCAGAGTAACCCATCCTTGGTGCTTCCATGAGTGTCTTTCATCCCTGACCCGTGGAGGTGCTGGAGGGACTCAAGAGGAGACCATGGAAATGCTCCAAGGGCTGGAGCCCCTCTGCCCTGGAGCCAGGTTGGGAAAGCTGGGAATGTCCAGCCTGGACAGGAGAAGGCTCCAGGGAGACCTCAGAGCCCTTCCAGCGGCTAAAGGGGCTCCAGGAGAGCTGGAGAGGGACTTTGGACAAGAGGTGGAGGGACAGGACACAGGGAATGGCTTTAAACAGGAATTGGGTGCGGTTAAATTGAATATTGGGAAGAAATCCTTCATTCTAGGGGCGGTGAGATCCTGCAATGGAATTCCCAGAGAAGCTGTGGCTGCCCCATCCCTGAAGGTATCCAAGGCCTGGTTGGAGGAATCTGGGATAGTGGAAGGTGTCCCTGCCCATGGCAATGGTTGGAATGGGATGATCTTTAAATCCTCTTCCAAGAAAGCTTAGCACTAGCACATGACAGGATCATGTCAGCACCCCTCCACCCTTAAATCCTATCCCATCGTTCACTCCTGCATCTGCCTGCTCTGGAAATTTGGGATTCATAGGAGATACATCAAGAGCTCATTAGAATAAAGAATATGGAGAGTTCAAAATAATTAAGTCAAGCGGACTCTCAGTGCCTGCAGCCCTTGGTCCCTGAAACTCTGCCCTGGAGGTGGATGGGGAATTTTAGGATTTGCAGTGGAATTGAGCAGCCTGGGAGGTTGTGGGATTTGGAGATTTCCAGGCTTGGAAGCAAGTGAGGCAGGGCTGGTGAAGACGCCTCCACCCTGAGACTGCCTCAGCTGGCGAGATAGGACAGGAAAAGAGTTTGGCATGGGATTCCCAGGCTGGAAGTAAATATTTGGCTGAACTTTTCCTTTTGTTTATGACAACAAACTCATCTGAAGAGTGAGAGTTTTTGTATTAATTTCCCTTTGAACAGATACACTAAGAAATGAATATATTTTTTTAAATCCAACATGTGATGAGGCAGATTTATGCAGATTGTGTGTCTTTTTAGTTTTTTACTGCAATTAGTGGGAAGCCCCTCCCGTAGGACAGGTTGTGGTTTCCTACAAAATAATAAAAGGAATTCAACAAAACAATATTTGAATATTCTCATTAGTTCTTGTTAATTTTTATTTTTTTTGGTGAGTTGCCAGCCCTGCGAAGCAGCAGCACAGGGTGTGCATAAAAGAGGAGACATTTCAGGACTCGGATAAGATCAACTGAAACCATAAACAAGGTGTGTTGACACCCCCCCCAAAACCACCCATCGGAGTGAAGGAGGGAAGAGGATTTAGAGCAGGGTGGTGGCGGAGATTCTTCTTCCATCCAAGATTTTCTAAGGCGAGGGAGATCACATTTCAGCTGTGCAGGTGGAACCAGTCATTTAACACATATTGTTCGAGGCCACTTAATACCAGAAACCAGAAGCCACACCCCATTCATGTTTTTTCTTTTCTTTTTTTTTTTTTTTGTTCCTTATGAACAAGGCAAACACCGTCAGAGGATTTCGCCTTTTTAATAGGATTATAATATTTTCTGCTGAACCCGAGGAATGCCAGACGTGGAATATACCTAAATGTCTTTCCCTAGGTAATTTTTGGTGCTGTAAATAACTGCTTAGCTCTCATAATCCACATAATTACTGTATTAGTGAGGCAACTGTGAAAACAACCTGTCGGAATTCCCGAGGATGGAAGTCTCCCAGAAATGGTGTTTGGAAAAGGTGCAGGGATTGCTGAAATGCTGAGACCACCTTTAGTTTGGATATTTGGGAAAAATTCTTCCCTGTGAGGGTGGGCAGGCCCTGGAATGGAATTTGAGAGAAGCTGTGGCTGCCCCATCCCTGGAAGTGTCCAAGGCCAGGTTGGATGGGGTTTGGAGCAGCCTGGGATAGTGGAAGTTGTCCCTGTCCATGGCAGGAGGTTGGGGCTGCATGGTCTTTGAATTTCCTTCCAACCTAAGCGATTCCATGATTCTGGAGCTTTAGATTTGGAGAGATGATGACTGGATTTTTTATCCAGCATTCCTAGAAAAACTTTTAAATTTCAAGGCAGGACAAGACAAATTGGCCTCAAGTCACACCAGGGAAAGTTTGGGTCGGATATTAGGGAAAATTTATTTGCAGAAAGGGTTGTCAGGCATTGGAACAGGCTCCAGGTTAGTGATGGAGTCACAAACCTGGGAGTGCTCAAAAATGGCACTTGAGGAGAGGGTTTAGTGGAGAAAATGGTGGTGGTGCTGGTTGGACTCTGGACGTGATGACCCTGATATCTTTCCCAACCTTAATGGTTCTATCATTCCAAGAGTTCAAGTGAATTACCCTGAATAAAGTTCCTTCAATGGTGGAATAGTGAAGGTGATGGAGATATCTCCAATACCATCTTGGATTCAGCTTTTCCCCATTCCTTAGTAAAAATCTGTGTTGGGAGGGTGCCTGGCATTGCCACCAAAAGGCTCTTCCCTCCCAGTTTTTGCAATTCCGCACTTTGCTCGTCCCATGTTGGAGGAGGATTCCCTAGCATGGAGCTGGCCTGACCTGGGGCAGCAGCGTTGGGAATGGGAAAGGTGTTTGGGAAGCAAAAATGTCATGAGCTTGCAACCACGTTTGGAGAGGTTTGGCTCAGAGCAGAGGGGCCTCTCCATGCCATCCTTCCTTGGGATAAAGAGCCTGAAGAAATTCCTTTGGCCCAAGCTTTTGGGTCCTAGTCCTGTTTTTTTCCTACTCCTCAATGCTTTTTCCAATGAGTGAGTGATTGAAAGTCAGATTTCCGCTTCTAGACTGGGCTGGACAAGGCTTGGAGCAACCTGGTCTAGTGGAAATTGTCCCTGCCCATGGAGAGGGTTTGGAATGAGATGATCCCTTCCAATCCAAACCATTCCATGATTCTCCTCCTCCTGATAAACTCTGGACCCCACTGAAGATTAAAACGCAGAGGAGAAAATCCATGAGGTTCACTTCCTTGATGTTCACACCCACCAAGGCGTTTTTATCCAGGATTTCTTGAAACCACTCCCAAAAAAGGAGAGGAAATAAGGAAATATCCCCAGGCTGCAAGACAAGACCTCGACACCGGGATTACTTAACACCCCGGGCCTTCCACATCCTGCTTGGACACAAAACACCAGGCTTAACCAATCCCAGCCATTGTCCACCCTACAAAAATGAATTTTCTTCTCCAAGGAACATGAAAAGACATGACGGAGTAGCAGGAGGTGGGGCCTGCTTTGGAGATCCTTCAATTCATTTATAGCTCAATGAGAGTCATTTTTCCAGTAGATTTGGAGCTGGGGACAGAATCGTTGCATGGCAAACCACTGGGACGTGTGACATCAGTGAAGAGAGGCGACAACCCAGCGACCAGACAGCGAGGGCTGTGCAAGATGAATGTGTTTCTGTCTCTGCTGTTGGCTGCTGTCACTTGCATGGAATTGGGTGAGTTCCTGCTTGGATTTACCCAGACTCCTTCAGGAGATGCAGTGTGGTGGGCTAGGATCTGTTCCCTCTGAAAGCCGAGTCTCTGACTTTAGGCAGTTGTCAGGCAAAAAAAAAAAATCTGTCTTTGGAATTTTCCATATGTTCGTTCAGGATGGTGCTGGTGTCACTGGGATTGTCAGGTCAGGCTCTTTAGGAAGTTTCATAAGGCAGAGTGTGATTAAACCCTGTCATTCCTTTAATGCAAATTCCCACTCTCACTTTTTCTATGTTAATTCTCTATCTCACTCTCTTTTTTTTTTTTTTTTTATAACATTATTTTTAACTTTCTGCACCTTTTTTTGATACTTAGCCCTGGATGTCAGTTCCATGCAGCGTGTGTGGGAGCTGTCCAAAAATGTTACATGTGGGATTTACCCAATTTTAGAAATGGGAAAGACGGGCTGGGACACTGCTGGAGACCCAGGTACTCCAGGGTTGATGTTTATCATAGAATCATGGAATGGTTTGGGTTAGGAAGGACCTTAAAGATCAAAGTGAGGCACTGGAACAGATTACCCCAAAAAGTTGTGGATACTAATTCCTGGAAGTGTCCAAGGCCAGGTTGGGCTGGGCTTGGAGCAACCTGGTGCAGTGGAAGGTGCTGCTGCCCATGGCAGGGGGTGGAATTCCATGACCATAGAGGTCCCTTCCAACCCAAACCATTCTGTGATTCCATTCCATGGTTCCATGATCCTCCCTCCATCCTTTCTGTCCCTTGTTCCTACCACCACACCAACCTCTTGGACAAAAATTGATGATCCCAAGCTTTGTTGGCGTTCTCCTGGATGTCCAAGGTAATTCATGAGCAGGATCAGTCCAGGATCTGTGACTGCTCATTGGGATATTTTCAGATCCAGATAGTGCCAGGTCTGATTTTATCCATGCCTGTCCTATGGAGCTATGTCAGAATTTTTTAACTCCTATTTATTTCCTTCTTTTGCAAGGGCATTTTCAGTTCTTCCCTCCTTGCTGAGCAGACTCTGCAGGGGGAAACAGGTGGTGGCTTGTTTGGTTTTCTTTTCAGAGAGGAACACAAATCCTGTGGGTTGGATTTGTCCAGCATCCTGAAATGTGAGACTAAAAGTGATGCTTCCTCCTCAAGATGAATTTCACAACTGTCAGACGTGAATTAGTGCAAACAAAGCATCAGGCTGTGATGGGCAAAGCAAGAGAATAAAGTTTGCTTTAGCAGGAAAATTGCTGTGTTTGTTTAAAAAGGGCTTTTTCTGGCTCATTAATGAGGATGGTGTCTGTTTTCACAGGGTGACTTGTTTGCCTGAGCCTGCTGACATCCCATTGGAGCTGTGCTGGGAGAAGCTGAGTATTTCTCCTTTTTAGCAAGGTTTTAAGGAATTTCAGCAGGAATGTCACACAGACGGGGTGACAAGGGCTTCCCAGCATGAAGAGAGGCTGTTGGGGTGTGATGGCACCAAAATACATCAGTGTGGTTGTAACACACACTTTGAGGTGTCTGCTGAGGGGGTGGAAGAGAGCACCTAGAGCAGAGGACCCAGGTCAGATGTTGGGTTCCTCAGAAAAACCTACAGAGAGCAAAATGCCCTGAAAAACTTGTCAAAAATGGCTTTTTTTTGGTGCTAGGAAACACCAGACTCTGTTTTGATTTGATATCTTTAGCTTTGAGTGCTCTGTGTCACAAAAATCTGGGTTCTTCAGTGGTTTCATCCAAAGTTTCTCCATCTTAGAGGACTTTAGGCACTGAAAGATTTGGGCTGTGGTTATTCTGTGGTTGTAGGAGCTGAGAAGCACCTGCAGCTCTCAAAGGCTTTACAGCCTAACAGGGATGAGGAACATCTCTGAAGTAGCGAGGGACAAGGCAGGAGGAGCTGGCTCAGGACGGATTTGGAGTCTTGAGTAACAAATTTTGTGTCCGTGGTCCCTGCCTAGAGCAGAACTTGTCACGTACAATCTATTCATGGTGCTGCTGTCTGGTTTAGTTCTTTGTGAGGATGGTGAGCTCCTGGCACAGGTTTTCCCAGAGAATCTGTGGCTGTTCCATCCCTGGAAATTTCCAAGACCAGGTTGGACAGGGTTTGGAGCAACCTGGGATAGTGGAAGGTGTCCCTGCCCATGGCAGGGGGTTGGAACTGGAAGATTTTAAGGCCCCTTCCAACCCAAACGGTTCCAGGATTTGAAATAACCCCTCACACATTCTTCTCACAAACCCAGACTCTCAGCACAAGGGGAAGGGTTGGTTGTACTCAATTTGTTCTCAGTTGGATGGAGACAAATCCCTCCTGTCTGGGACACCCTCCCAGCCTTTGGGAAGAGCTGGCAGAGTGGATGGCACCAGAGGAAATTCTCACTGCTGCCACTCATTCCCAAGTCCAACTTTTTTGTGTGTGTATCCAGGTCCTTCACCAAGGGGACAAACCTGACCAAGCTGGCAAATTTCTGTGATAAAGTGACTGACCTGGTGGACAAGGGATGAGCTGTGGATATTTTCTACCTGGACTTCAGGAATGACTCTGATGCTCTCTCCTATAAGATCATGGAATCAGGGAATGGTTTGGGTTGGAAGGGACCTCAAAGATCATCCAGTTCCCCCTCTGCCATGGGCAGGGACACCTTCCACTGTCCCAGGTTCCTCCAAGCCCTGTCCAACCTGGCCTTGGACACTTCCAGGGATGGGGTGGGGGGTCCACAACCTCTTAAGGAAACCTGTTCCAAAATCCTCAAGGTCAAGGCATGGTCTGGGTGGACATTTCTGAGGAAAAGCTGGGACTTCTCAGGCTGGAGAAGTGAAGGTTCAAATTGGGAATCTTATAAATGTCTGTAAATTCCTGAAGGGAGAGAGCAAAGAGGACAGAGCCAGGCTCCTTTCAGTGATTCCCAGTGCCAGGACCAGGCAAAGGACACAAACTGAAACACAGGAAACATCAGGAAACACTTTATGACTGTGAGGTTGACTGAGCGCTGGCAGAGGTTTCCCAGGGAAGTTGTGGAATCTCCATCCTTGGAGACGTTAAAACCCCACCTGGAGACAGTCCTGAATTAGAGGCTTTAGGTGGTCCTGCTTGAGGGCAGGGATTGGGCTGGTGGAGCTCCAGAGGCCCCTTCCAACCTCCCCCATTCTGTGATTCTGGCAGTTTAGGAGTCTGGGATAATTTTCTGATGCTCGACTAAAGTCAAGGAGATGCATAGATCCAGAAAACAGAAATAAATCAGCCCAAGCTCTTTCCTGTGTCATGGGGTCTCCTGTGTGTGTGGCTGTGTCTTGTTTGTCTTGTCACAAGGGGTCTAAACCCAACCTGAGGCTGTGCTTTGACCACCAGACCTTTGTGTTTCTCATTCCCATCAGTCCAAATCCATCCTATTATTCCATTCCCGTTCTCAGCATGATTATTTTGGAAAATCTCTCCCAAGAGATATCTGGACAGGATCCCCACTGAGACCATCCTCATGTTTTCCATCCTCCTGTTTTCCCTCCTCACAGGACACTCCTTGCAGTGTTACACGTGCAAGGAATTGACCCCAGTTCAGGAGTGCTTGAAAATTGAGAACTGCACAGAGACTGAGACCATATGCAAGACTACAATCTATTCCCTGGAGGATGGTAAGGACAATTCCTTCTTTATCCATACTTTTAACAGGAATCAGTGCTTTGACAGTGCTGCTGTGGAGACCGGTTCCTCTTTCCACTTAAAAAGTGGAGAAGAACTTCCGTGGGAGCCCCAGCTCTCAGCCTGTTGTGGGAAGCAGTGTTTGTGTGAGGGAATATTTGGTGAATCCAAGCTCCTGGTTAATGCTCAGAAATGAGATTTTAACTTTTTGCAGGGTCATGTGGTGGTAGCATAACAGGGAATGGCTTTAAACCTAAAGATGGTGAGTTTAGATTGGGATTTTAATGAATTTGATTTAGGGTGTTAGGAAGAAATGGCTCCCTATGAGGGTGGGGAGGCCCTGGCAGAGGTGTCCTGGACAAGCCATGGTGCCCCATCCTTGGAAGTGTTCAAAGCCAGGTTGGGCAGGGCTTGGAGCAGCCTGGGATAGTGGAAACTGAGATGACAGAGAGCTTGGAATTTAACAATATTTAAATTCCTTTCCAACCCAAACCATTCTATAATTCCGACACCAACCCCTGGTCAATCAGGAGACAAAAGACAATGGCGATGCTCTCCCCTGTTTTTCCCATTCCTAACTGTTCCTGCTTTGTTCCTTTGCCGTAGTTTATCCCCACACGGGAGTCTCGACTGTCACCAAGATGTGCTCCTCTGTCTGTGAGCCCTCTGATGTGGATGGCATCGGGATGACACATCCTGTCAGCTGCTGTTTCTCTGATCTGTGCAACATCGATGGTGCAGCAAGTTTGGGGATCGGCGTTCTGCCAGTTGGGATCCTGGCAAGTTACCTCTGTGCCTTTTCCTGCACTAGACTGTGAGTGGGTGATGGGAGTCATTTATTCTGAAAATTCTATGAAGAAAATAAGCCCCCACCAGCCCAGCTTTCCACGTGGATGCCTCATGAACAACACTCAACAGCTGCCAAAAAAAATTTTTTTTTCTTCTTTTTGATATCCACACTTTCCTCCCAACTAAGAGAGAAGCAGAACACAGGAAGGCCCAACTCAATTTTTTAAATTGATTTTCCAACAACTCCCACAAAATTAACTATGGAGTTTCTTTGTTTCTTTGCTGCGCTGATGTGGTTGAGTTTGAAGTAAAAAATTAAAATGTGTGAAGTATATTTAATGCAAAAAACCTTGAGAAAAGCCTTCGCTATCTCCTTAGAGCAGGTCCTCTCTGTCCCATCATTTTCTGCTGTTCTTCCTAGATCTCCCTCTTTGTACCCGAAAAATTTAAGGAGACATTTCTGTGTCCAAAATATGAGGCAGGAGACTGACCTTGCCATGCCAATGATCTGTTTCAGGGAGGTTAAAGTCTCATGTTCTCTGTACCCTTCTAAGCAGAATAAAAAGCATCTTGTGTTGGAAATGGTTGTAATCACATTTAAGTTTCCTTTTTTTTTATTTCCAAACTCCATCTTTCAGTATTGTTTAACAGTTAACAGGGTTGGGTTTTGGGGTCAGTAGGACAGCAGATGGATGAGACATTTCCCATTATCCCTCACTGGAAGTGACTTTCCATCAACATTTCTTCCATCAACTCTCCTTGTACAAATCTATCTTTACTGTACAAATCTATCTTTACTGAATTTTCCCTGAATTCCTTGTGTATTGCTCCAGGCTCCTGCATTTTGATCTCTCCTGCTCTGATTCTGTGTTTTCCTACAATCCCCTTTCCAAGGTCCAGGAAAAATATCCTCTTCCAGTTATCACACTGCTCCTGACATTTGGAATAATCAATCCAAATGTGATATAAACTCTTCCATGTGGCAGATGTGGTTTCCAAGAGAGGTGGCACAATTCCCATCCTTGGGAAGATTTCATGGCCTAGATGGATAAAGTCCTGAGAAACCTGGGCTGACCACAGAATTGGGAGCTTGGATCAGGAACTTGGGTTAGGAACATTCTGAGGTTGCCTTTCCAACCTGAGCACCCTGTAAATCATGAATTCCTCTGGGATCACTGGAACACAAACACCATCACTTCCAGGAATTCTACAAGGAACACATACCTGGGAGAAATTCTTCCCTGGGAGGATGATGAAGCCCTGGCACAGATTGCCCAGAGAAGCTGTGGCTGCCCCATCCCTGGTAGTGTCCAAGGCCAGGTTGGACAGGGTTTGGATCAACCTGAGATAGAGGGAAGTGTCCCTGCCCATGGCTGGGGTTGGAATGAGATGATCTTGAAGACTCCTTTCAACCCAAACCATTCCATGATTCCATGAAACTCTGAAAGCTCCTTGGTGGGGATTTCTCCAGCTCTGCCAAAGTCACAGATCCTGTAGCCAAGCGGGTTGACCCCAGAGGTGCCACCTGGGATAACACTGGGGAGTCCCAACACTCACCCCGCAATTTCATTTGGGTTAAGCGGTGAAATGGTTTTCAATTTCCTTCCTTGTTTCAATTTCCTCTGCCCTTCATCCCTCCCATTTATGACTCCCTTGAACCACTGAGATTTTTTTGAGGTCCACACCCTCCTAAAATGATCAGGCACGGCTGATTGCAGGCACCTCTCAGGTGGCTGACCTGGAGCGGCTCCATAGCCGTCATTGCATTGAGGAGCCGCGTGCGCAGCAGCTGATCCTCCCCTCCCTTCATTGGCCATGAGTGCTTCACCCCTTTGATCTTCAGCCAGTTTGGCAGCGTGTTTCCCACATTCCAGCTGTTCCCTGCAGAGATCATGGCTGTGGGGGAGATCTGGTCTGAAAGGCAGAAAATCTGTGTGGGTGAGGCTTTGGAGCCGCTCACCTTGAAGTGAAGTGGAGCTCTCCAAGCACAGGGTGATGCTTTGTGGTTAGACATCAACCTGAACCTCTCTGTGGTTTGTATCTTTTCTGATATAAAAATTAATATATTGATTAATATATTAGCTCTGTTCCACCTGGTTTGAAGCTGTCCTCAACTTCCTGCTTCTGGAAATGTCTCTGATTATTTATTTCCCCCCAACAGCCACAAAAGGATATTTTTTGGTTAATTTTTGCTGAAATTTAATTCCCTCCTCATCCAGTTGACCTCCAGGGCCATCTTTTTTTTCTGATCCTCCTCATTCCTGGAGGCTGCTCGAAGCTGGCCCCAAAGATTTCCCTGGATTTGTTTAAGAATGAGTCTTTTGCTCCTTTTTTTTTTTCTCCAAAGCTCCCCCAAACTTTTGGGTTTGCCTCTTGTCCTGTCATGGTGAATCTTTGGAAGAGTTTGGCTCAGTCTTTTCTAGACCTTTTTTGAAATACTTGGAGCGGACAAGGGTTCATGTTTCAGACAAAAGGCAAGGAGAACTTCAGGGGGAGATGCATTACTTGTCCAAAAGCTGTCTGAGAAAATCAGGCAGGGCTTTGCTTGGTCAGTGGAGACTGGCTTTGCAGCAGACATCCACCCCACACCTTCCTGACTCTTGCATGGTGCTGGGATGGGTTGCCATCTATTTTTTTTTGTTATTGGGAATTAATAAAGTGATCTGTGTTTTCCTCCTAGCTCAGCTCAGGCACGAATTTTTGTAGAACAACCTGGCTTTGGTTTGTTGCTTCAGCTCCCAGCATGAGAGACCTTCCCAAGGGCCTGGATCTGTCTAAACAGATTCCCTTGGGAGCAGCGGTTTCAGGCAGCACTCTGGATAAACACAACCTCACTGTACACAGAGCTAAGCTCCCTACAATATTTCTCTGAATATATTTTGTTTTTTTCCCTGTCCCCAGAGGCCAAAGCAGGTGAATTCCCTCTTGGAAGCCCTCCAGGTAAAATCCAGGTTGGTGACTGCCGGATATAGCTCAGTAACCTGGGAATCAGCAAACGGCCCTGCCAGAACATTTCACACAGGGATAGATCTGTGTTGTGCTTCCAATCCTCCAGTGTGTTTGTTAATTCTTCCTTGGAGGAGATGCTCCAAGAGGCCAAGGCGGTTATGATTTCCTGTTGGGGGTTGCAGAACCCTTCAGTGACATCCTGAGGAGGAGGCACTGAAGTTTTCTTTTATGTCCCTGCATAAAAAAGCCCTTTGCTGCTGCTCCTGAGAATGTGAAGTCAGAATTTCAGCAGTGCTTGAGTTGTTCCACCTGGAAGTTAATCCCTTTAATTCCCTTGGACAGGGACACATTCCACTGTCCCAGGTTGCTCCAAGCCCTGTCCCACCTGCCCTTGGGCACTTCCAGGGATGGGGCAGCCACAGCTTCTCTGGGCAACCTGTGCCACCCTCACAGGGAAGAATTCCTTCCCAATATCCATCTAACCCTGAGCTCTGTCAGTGGGAAGCCATTCCCTGAGTCCTGTCCCTCCACCCCTTATCCAAAGTCCCAGTCCAGCTCTCTTGAAGCCCCTTTAGGCACCAGGAGCTCTCTTCCCTGCAATCTTCTCTTGTCAAGATGAACACACCCAGCTCTCCCAGCCTGTCCATGCAGTGTCACCTTACTTCCACGGAAAATAAACAAAAAACTGGATAGTTGTACCCAGAGTGAGCATCCCAGTTTGCAAGCAGAGCTGTGCGTGTGCCTGGACCAGGAAGCAGAAACGTGCGCTCGTAAAATCCAGGAAGTTCTTTTCAAAACTGATTTTAAAAACAAATCTGGATGGCTTCCTTCACTCTGAGGAGGGCTCCTGTGGTTATATAAGAAGATTATCTTTGACTTCAAGGCTGTGTCAACGTGACTCAGGCCCTCAAGGGCAGGGCTGTGTCACCAGGCCGTGGTTATGGATTTGCAAATCCCTGCTCCCTATGGCAACCCCGCCATCCCCTTTGCAAACAAACTGGGAAGGACTTGGAGCCAGCACAGGTATCCAAGGGAGAATGGAAACTCTTGCTGATGTTTGGAAAGATATCCAGCTGGATGTGACAGCAACTGAGGTGCAGTGAAAGGTGTTTTGGGTGTAAAGCAGAAATAAAAGCAGTCACCTCCAGATCTGGAATTATACATGGGGTTGGAAGGCAACTCTGGAGTCTGTGGTCCAACTCCCTGGGCTGGTCTGGGGGATAACTCTGCTGCTTTTCCAAACATGTGGATGGAAGTTCTGTTCCAAACCCCATTTTTGGTGAATTATGGAGTTTTATAGACTTTTCTTAGGCTACAATAAGATGAAGGTGGGGTGGGAACTGAGCCATCCTTCGTAGTTCTCCCTTATTCCTGGATGAACAATATTTCATGGGATAAGAGGATGGTTTGAGTTGGAAAGAACTTCAAGATCACCGAGTTCCAACCTCCTGCCATGGGCAGGGACACCTTCCACTATCCCAGGCTGCTCCAGGCCCTGTCCAACCTGGCCTTGGGCACTTGCAGGGATGGAGCAGCCACAGCTTCTCTGGGCAACCTGTGCCAGGGCCTTGCCACCCTCACAAGGAAGAATTCCTTCCTAAATTGCAATTTAAATCTACTCGTTCTTTCAAGCAGAATTGTTTCTGTTTGCTGGGACATGTTTGCAACTTGATTTTTTGGAGTAATTGATCATTTAAATCTCTTCACAAACCACACAGAGTTTTTTATTTTATGAACTTTTGCAAAGGGTTTCGGTTCAGTGTCACACAGGAAGGGTTTATGACACGGCTTCCTTGACTCTAAAGTGAGAGGAACATTTATCAGCCAGCTTTGATGCTGGAGTTTTTCTATCTAAATTCAGGCTCTGAGCTCCTCAGAGGAAAAGTTGTTGTACAGCATCAAAGACTTGTTCCAATAATTTGTTATCTTGGCAATGAACCCTTCCCAGTGCTCCCATTTGATTGTATCCAAGGAATACAGGACTCTTTCCAGGTGCAAAGTTTTCCTGAGAGAAGGATCTCACAGAAAGCGTGGCTGGAAAAGTTGCATTCTCCACCCCCAAAGCCAAGGTCTGGATGCCCAGTGCATCCTTGTCCCAGTTATCAGCCAGAATTAGAATATGCAGCTATTTATAAGGAAAACCTACATCTGGATCCCAAAAATAGAGTGGGATAAAGCTTTGTGAGGAATAAAAAAATAACACTGGAAATGACAGGGCTGCATTTCAACAGCTCAGGTTTGTCATGGGCCTGCTTTCCTTAAAAAGCTGTTTTCTTCAGTGGTGACTAATTCCATGCATCTTTCCAGACTTGTAGGATGGGGGGATACAGCCCAGGGACAGAACTTTAGGTTTCCAGGAGAGAAGCAATGCTATAAATGAGGAATAGGAATGGTTCAGCCTCATTTCTCCTCCTGTGATTGGGAAAAAAATGATCCCACCCTGGACTGGACCTGCCTGGGCTGCAGAGAGGAACTGCTGCCACCCATCCCCATGGGATAATCATTCCCTTGGGATTGGGTGAACCCAGGACATGGCAGGGACATTTCCTGGGGTTATTTCTACCTCAGTGCTGGGAGGAGGTGACTTTGTCACTCCTTGTGCCCAAAAACAAAGCATGAGGATCTTGGAGCCAATCCAGCTGAAATATCTGGGGGCTTACAGTCATCTCCTACAAACTCCTAACAGCCTCATTAAGCTCAGGTGCACCTAATCCTTAATGAACCAACAAGTTTGCCACACGTTGTTCTGGAGTTTGGATGATTACAGGATTCCATAAAACCCCTTCTTTGGCCTCCAGAGCTGGCAAGACACTGCCAAAATAAATGAGGCTATTGAGCAACGAGGGAGAAACAAGAACACAGCTCCATCCATCCATCCATGCTCCTGCTGTCCTGTATTTCCCCAAAAAACCCAGACACTCCCCAGGGCTCCTAATCCTTCAGAGGTTGGGACATGGATCAGGATGGCTTCCATCACTCTGGCTCAGGTTCCTGGGAATTCTCAGCTTGAAGAGAGCTTCCCTGAACAGTTCAGGGTGGGGTGCTGTCTGCTTGTGGGGTGGAGGATGGCTGAGGTCTAAAGCTTGGAAAAATCCATGGAATCATGGCAAGTGGAGAAATGACACTGAATAAAAGAGGTGGACAAAAGAAAAAAAGGCGCTGAACACCTCAGATTAGTGCAGAAATTAGGACGGATTTCTTCACAGGAAGGGGGATCAAACATTGGGACAGGCTTCCCAGAGATGTGTTGGTGTTCTGAATCTGTCAGTGCTTAAGAAATACTTGGATAATGCCATTAATAACAAGGTTTAACTTTTGATCAGTCCATAGATTGGGCAGTTGAATTAGATGGTCATTGTAGGTCATTTGCTACTGAAATCCTCTTCTCTTCTCTTCTCTTCTCTTCTCTTCTCTTCTCTTCTCTTCTCTTCTCTTCTCTTCTCTTCTCTTCTCTTCTCTTCTCTTCTCTTCTCTTCTCTTCTCTTCTCTTCTCTTCTCTTCTCTTCTCTTCTCTTCTCTTCTCTTCTCTTCTCTTCTCTTCTCTTCTCTTCTCTTCTCTTCTCTTCTCTTCTCTTCTCTTCTCTTCTCTTCTCTTCTCTTCTCTTCTCTTCTCTTCTCTTCTCTTCTCTTCTCTTCTCTTCTCTTCTCCTCCCCAGTGACCTCATGGCTTTTCAAAGCAGCCTTCTGCCAGGAATTGAATTTCATTCCAAAAAAACAGGGAACACCAGTGGGACTCTCTGTGTTTTTCTATGGAGTAAGGATTCATGAATTACCTTTATAAAGGGATGTTATTGTAGCTCAGATTATTATCTGAATAAAACATCTCAGCTCCTTTATCCAGCCCAGGAGACAGCAAACAACAGATCTTCCAAGGACCCTTTTTGTGACGTTCTCCTAACTGGTGACATCTTGCACAGAGCTTGGATTTCTCAAGGTGACAGTCACAAATAATGATAATTATTGTACTTGGAGTGCTGATCTCCCAAGAGCAGATCAGAACAGGAAACACCACCAAAGAGCAGGGCGAAGAAGAGCGGTAATTTATTCTCCATGTGCTTTTTGACCATCACAGCTATGAAAGTCTGGAATATGAGCCACAAAGATGCACAGATTTCAGATGAGTTTTTTTCTTCAAAGAAGCAATAAGAAATAGGATAGAAATAAGGGTGGGATTTGACTTTTGGAAGCTCAGGAGACCCTAGGCATGAGCTCCTTGAGTAGTAAAAGCCCCTTGAGATACCAAGACCGGCTCTCTGTGCTTGAAGAACCCCACCAAACCATGACATTTTTGCACAGAGCTGGAAAAGCAAAAATAGGATTTCAGAAGCCCTTTTTGTGATCTAAGGGCACCAGCAAGCACAAACCCCTTCCTAGCTGCATCCCCAAAGTTCTTAGCTGTCCATGGATGGTGGATGATGGTATGTTGTTTTAAACCCCTCATTTTGTGGGGGAAAGTTAGATATTTTGCTATTCACTCTCTCCTCCTTTCCAGGCTGACTTTCCTGCTCTGCTGTGAGTGCGTCAAAGTCTGTCACCATCTCCCGGGTGTTTGTTTCTCTTTCAGATTTGGGTGGCATCTCCCAACACAGTGACAGCTGTCTTGATGCTAAAAACACCTCTTCCCCCGTGGCTTCTCTCCCTGGAGATTGGCAGCAGCCAGGAAAGATTAGGAACAACGTCTGGCTTGTTTTCAGCCCGGCTTTGTAAGGACACGGCTCATCTGATCCTGGTTTTGTGCGTGAGCAGGTAATGACACAGAGCTGCTGCTTTGGATTCGCGGCACGGCAGGAACTTCTGGAGGCCCTATGGATTTCAAGAAACAGATTTTTGGGTGGAAAAGATTCTGTTGAAGCTTCCACTGGACCTGAAGACACCTTTTTTTAAGATTCAGAAGGTTTGTGTGGAAGAACGACACCAAAGCACGTTGATAATCAGCTCGTGGTGAGCCTGCTCCCAGGAATACCACATTGGATCTGTGTTCCTCACTGGGAGCAGTGGCACGTCCCTCTGCAAGCACCTTCCATCCCTGCTGGTTCCCAGCCACCCCACTGGAATCCTGCCACTGCCCAGGGCGCAGTTTCGACTGGCAGATTTCCACCCACCCCCGGGATTTCACGGAGGCAAAGCCTTCAGCCCCAGCCCGTGTTTGTGCCTGGTCCAGGGAACAGCCAAGGAATGTATGGAGCAGCAGGCCTCAAAGAAAGACCAGAGCTTCTCCCAGTCATCCCAAACTCCTCACTCCACTCCTCTGGTGAGTTTTTGGAGGTGACCTGTGCGAGGCCAGGAGCTGGACTCGATGATCTTTGTGGGTCCCTTCCAACTCAGGGTATTCTGTGATTCCATGATTCTAAATCCAAAGTTACTGCAGGAGCAAATGCACCGACACTGGAGTGCCTTGACTTCACTCAGCCTGCTTTTCCAGGAAATCTTTTACATGTCCTTCCCTGATTATTGAGTCAAAGCCATTTCTTTTGCAAGGATGTGAACGGATGGATGCCCCAGTCCCAACAATACTGGAATAACTCAACTGCTCCTGGATGAGGAGTCCAGGACAAGGCTGGGCATTAAAGCAAGGTTTGAACTGTGCCTCAGTACAGGGCTGTCACTGCTGGTGTGACTGGGGACGCATCAAATTGTCCTTGGAATGGGCAGGAAAGACCTGAAGACATGGAAAACATATTCACCCGTTGTATTGCACAGGCCTGGAGTGCCAGGACAGGGGGGAATGGCTTCCCACTGGAGAGGGCAGGGATAAATGGGATACCGGGGAGGAATTCCTGGCTGTGAAGATGGGGAGGCCCTGGCACAGGTTTCCCAGAGAAGCTGTGGCTGCCTCATCCCTGGATGTGTTCCAGGCATGGTTAGACAGGGCTTGGAGGAACCTGACACAGGGGAGGGTGTCCCATGGCAAGGGGTTGGAATTTGATGATTTTTACAGACCCATCCAACCCAAACCATTCTATGATTCCATGAAGAGACCTGCTGGCCAAAGGCAGCCTGTAGGATTTTTGTTCAGGTTCTGGAGTAGTTTTTTGGCACTCTGATCCATGGATTTCATATGTTTTGGCTTTCAGTTCCCTGTAAAATGTTGGATCTCATGGATTTCAGCAACTTGCCCAACCATGAACTGGTGCAAAATCGTTTCCCCCCAAAGGCACAACATCTCCACCCACATTTACTGAGGATATTCAGAAACTTAAAGCTCAATCCTAAAAAAAATGTGTGGCTGGACCAAGCCTGGAGCCACCAACGTGTGACAATTCCCATCTGTCCAATCTGAGGCATAAAAAGGATCAGGACCCAGAACAGGGCACAGAAGGATTAAAACATGTTTTAATTCTTATGTTTTCCAACCGGATGGGAATGTGCAGAGCGCAGCCCCAGGTCTGTGCTGGAGGTGGAGCCCACCCAGACCATCTGCCCCAGCCTTTTGCAACACTCTGAGCATCTCTCTCTCGTATCCAAGTGACCCAAAATGACTTTTCTAAATTAAGATCCCAACCACGATGCCGTGCTCGACTTCCTTCCCCCTCAACACATCTGCTGCTGACACCGAAAGGTTCTTTTCACCTCATTTTTAGGGTTTGTTTTCATGCCCGGGGCTGTACAGAAAAAAGAGGGAAAGAGGCTTCTGTGCTCCTCTGGAATTAGGGATGTGAGAGTCAGGCAGGAGAAAAATGAAGATATCCAAGAGAGGATGTGCTGCCATGTCAGAGCAGATGCTCCAAGCCCTCCAAACCCGAATATGGAAAAATAGCTCTATTTTAAGACCGGAAAAAAGTGCACATGATAGGTTTGAGATGAGAAATAATTTGGGAGTGATATTGAAAATGATATCACTGCTGCTGTACTTCAGCGCTGCCAGGCTCATTCCATAATTAATAACTCCTTCAGATGGAGTGACTTTCCTTTGAGGGTGCAGAATTAAACATTTAAATCCCTCTCTGTAAATACAGGGCTGTGGCAGAGCTCTCCAGAAGCCTCGCAGCTACACTCTAATGTATATTTATAATCTAGATAAGTATTTTTAGCAAGAACTACAAGTCCTCTCTGTATTTGATGACATCAGAGCTCTGTTTTACATGCAATGTCCCGACTGCAAAAAATATCCCCTTCTTTTTCCTGCTCTTGGAATATCGCAATAATTTCTGCCCTTGTCTCATCCTCTTTCATGTCTAATGTGTGTTCCAAGAGAGCTGTGTGGGGCTTTTTTCCTCTTTTTTGCTCCCAAAGGTGATAAAATACATAAAATTTTTAAAAAACTAAGCAGCCAAACAGCTCCTGGTGTTTCCCACCTCTGCAATCAGGGCGTGCTGGGATAACAACCACCACTCATGGCCTGACCAGTGTCCTGCTGTGGAAAGCAACTGGAAATGATCCCTGCTGGAAAACCCAGTCCTTTAAATATTAATCCTGCTGTTCCCGTGATGCTTCTCTGGGAATCCTGCTCAGGGCAAACCAGGATTGAACCTGGGTCCTCCTTCAGTTTAAATCCAAGCTGAGTGTTTTGTCTTTCCAGGGAAATTATCTTTTGGAATGCCCACTCCACCTTCTGGAATTGTGGAGCTCACAAGGAAGGGCTACTCAAGGCTCATACCTGGCCCTGATTTTTGGCTGGAGGTGGGACTCCACAGGGTATCCCAGCTGGAATATCAAGATATGAGCCTCTCTTGTTCTTTACTCTCTGATTTCTGTGTGGAAAAAAGCACTTCAGGTTTGTAACTGGAAGTGGGAGATGCAGATCAGGAAAAAATTCCTCCCTGTGAGGATGGTGAGGCCCTGGTACAGGTTGCCCAGAGAAGCTGTGGCTGCCCCATCCCTGGAAATGTCCAAGACCAGGTTGGACAGGACTTGTAGCAGCCTGGGATAGTGGAAGGTGTCCCTGCTCATGGCAGGGGGTGGAATTGGATGATCTTGATGCTCCCTCCCCACCCAAACCATTCCATGACTCTGCATACCTCTAGTGCTGCCCCACATTTGCAGAAGGGCTGGAAGGCGGTGGAAAAGGCAATTTTTTCGACCAGATAAAGCATAAGGCACTGAGGAATGCCCTCAAATCTGGAGATAAAATCTCTGCATGTGCTGGGAAGAACAAGCCCTCAGACAGACGACAAAAATCCCTCAGCAGAGCAACACCAGCACTGGATTCTGCTGGCTGTGAAGCCTCACCCGGCAGGGCTGAGAGGTTGCAGGTCTTTTTCTGGCCCTTTGGAGACACATTTTCCTCTGTTCTATTTTCTCCAGCCTATATTTAAACTTCTCCCTCCCCGTGTCCACTCGACCCAGTGACGCAAAAATCCGGCCAGGCCTTTGATTCTCCTGCATTTCCTGGGGCACTGGCACTGGCTGGGTTTAACTCCCAAGGGGCAAAGGGAGGGATAAATAACAGCAATAACCAAAGAAAGAGCAAATTGGATTTTTTAAAGTGCTCCCGGTGACGCCTGTTCTGCCTTGTGGCTGCCACAGTGCGAACAGGTGACTCGCGATACAAAAAAGGCCATTTTGTACCCCTGCGTGAAGGGTTTGTCACCTCTCCTGATCAAGGAATGTATTAGAGGAGCTTTGAAGATAAAAATCTGATTCTGAGTCTGTTTTGGCTCCAGTAGAAACTCGTGGGTCGCGTTGGCAGGTGAGTCCTGGGTGGCAGGAGGCTGGGGGGGCAGGATGCTCACAGCCAGCACTGGTGACACGAGGGGACAGTCCCCACAGGGAGCACCTTTGCAGCACAGCAGGGTCACTCCCAACCTCCTGTTGGCCTCACTGCTGAGCTCAGGCACTTTCTCTTTTGCTCCCTGAAACCCCCCCAGTTCTCCCACTGCATATCCCAAAAAAGCCTCCTGTCCCACTGGACAATATTTTACCCTTCTCCCCCTCATTTTACAGCAGGGACAGCCTTAAATCTTGCTTTTCTACAGAGGATTTTTGCCTGTGTTCATTCCTGTGTGTGGTTTTCCCCCTGTCTGGCACAGGGCAGTTTGGGAGCTGAAAAACAAGGCAGAAACCCCCTCCCTGCACCCTGTGCTGCCCCACACTCCTTTCCCATGGGAATATCGAGCACAAGAGAAAGATGCTGCAGGCTGAAAACCAGAGAATCCAACTTTATTTATGAAATTCTCACCCTCACCCTCCCAGTCCCTCTGTATCCAGACCCTGCCCCATCCACGGATGGAAAGCAGAGCCCGGGATCCTGCAGAAAATGTGGAAAGGCTGCTGGAGACAGAACTAGAAACCAGGACAAAAAAAAAAAAAAAAAAAGGAATGTGATCTGAGGATGGCAGGGCTGGAACTTTGCTTCTGGCCTGACACATCCAGCTGGTTTTGAAGCAGGGAAAAACAGAACAGATGAGTGGGAAGCGGGGGCTGGTGCTCAGCGTCTGCGAGGGTGGCTGGAATTCTGGGATTTGAGCAACTTCCAATTATTATCCTCTCCATGGCATTTGCTCCCTGCAGATCTCAGCATTGCCAGGGGGTTTTCAGTGTTTTAGTGGGTTTCACCTCCAGGGAAAAGGGCTCACCATCCTCCTGAGCTCTGCCAAGGAATGCAACATTGTCAGAGTTTTCTCCTAAATGGTACTGAGAAAGAACTTGAGAAACCATTCTCTCAGTGCAAGGAGGAAGAAGAGTCCCCTACTTTGGTTTCTTATGGAAAGAGAGTGGGAAAGGGGAAAAAAATGGAGGAAAAATAGACTTTGCCACAGAGGAGGTTGCTGGGAACACACCACGATGGTGCACAGGGTGTATCCATGCTCCACTCTACTCTTGCTTCCCGATCATCTGGATGATCCCTGGCAATAGGAACAGAGGGAATGGCAAATTTCCTGCATCTCTGTGAGCTGGGCACACCTGGCTTATTCATATCTGCTCCCACTCCAGCTGCTTTTGCAGCAGGCAGGGCCTCAGAATCAATCCCACATCTGCTGAAAGCAAATCCCAGCTGGGATCCCAGCACTTTTAATTGATTTTTCCTAGAGCTGAGGGTCTGGGATAACTATAATTATTTTTCCTATCCTGCAGTCTCTGCTCTGAAGGGATGCAGGGAGGGCAGAATAAGAGAAGAATTTTCTTGGAATAATCTTTAAAACATCTGGAAAGGGAAATCTGGGAGCTCCAATTGCAACCTGAGCTCAGGCAGAAGCTGAGGGAGGGGGGTGTTTGTGTTTGTCTGGCCAAACTTGGAAATTTGAGTTGCAGGTCTGACCTACCCTGGTCTGTCAGTGCAGGGGGTGTGCTGAGCTTTCCAGAAATCCATCCTGTTCCCACATGGAACCTGAGCCCTTCTGAACTCATTCCTTAGCTTATCCTTGGACTTAAGCTCCAGATCTCTGCAGTTGCCACCCACACCGTGATGGGCAGGAAGTAACTGGGCCCAGATCCGTCTGCTCCTCTCAATCAGGACATGGCACAGGATTCCCAGAGAAGCTGTGGCTGCCCCTGGATCCCTGGAAGTGTTCCAGGCCAGGTTGGATGGGGCTTGGAGCAAGCTGGGATGGTGGAAGGTGTCCCTGCCCGTGGCAGGGGGTTGGAGCTGATGATCTTGAAGGCTCCTTCCAACCCAACACATTCTCTGTGGATCCTGAGGACCAGAAGCAGCTGAAGGTGAGGAACATCTGCTTAAACTGCTGGAAACTGGAGATTTGTGGGGTTTAAGTCCAGGTTAAGTCCAGGTTTAAGTCCATTCTTGGCTTGAATCCAGCATTGAAGATGGGGCGAAGCCACATGTCAGTGGAGAAGGACATTCCCAAAGCATCCAAGAGTTCATGAGGCAGCTTGGCAGGGAGAGTGATGGGATTTCAGCTGGAGCTGGGACACTTGTGACCTCACAGGGAGCACTGGAGGACCGTGCCAGCCACCAGAGCCACCAGACCCAGCGCTGCAGGGCTGCTCCTCACCCCGCTGCTGCTCTTGGTGTCATCCGTGCACAGGTCGGTGTAGCAGCAGGATTTGGGCTTTTGGGCCCCTATCCCGTCGTAGGAGAGGCATTCCTCCTCACAGCCCCTGGTCACGGTGATGTTGCCAAAAAAGGGATAACCTGGGAGAGCCAGATTGGACAGGAGGAGGAGGTGAGAGAGGGGAAAAAACAGGGAAGGGAAATGGGATTGAGAAACACCGACAGAGGAGGTGCTGGACATTCCAAATCCATGGGTGCCTCTAACCCAGCCTGTTTTTTGTGGGAACAGGCCTGCCAGCTCTCACTGCTGACTCTCTCTCACCCTCCTGCTCCTTCCAAAATCATTCCGGCATGGACAAGGGATACAATTCCCCGTAGATGTTTGCACCCTCTATAAATTCAGGGTCCACAGAGATATCGGGGTAGGAAAGGCAACACAGAGGGAAGAAGTGCAGTGAGTCCTGATATTTCTCTGTGAGGCTCCAAATCTGATGGATTTCTCTCCTTCCCTCTCTAAAGTGGGATAATTTCACCTGGGTTTTTACAGAGATGTTAAAGGGTAATCCAAGCTGGGACTGGGATGGGAAAGGGAAGTGTAGCCAGCAGATTGAGGGAGGTGATTCTTCCCCTCTGTTCTAGTGAGACGCCACCTGAAGAGTGGGAGCTGCCTCCAGCTCTGGCATCCTGACACAACAAAGACGTGGAATTTTTGGAACAGGTCCAGAGGAGGCCATGGAGATGCTCCAAGGGATGGAGAAGCTGGAGCTAGGCTGGGAGAGCTGAGGGTGTTCACTTGGACAAGGGAAGGCTCCAGGGAGACCTCAGAGCCCCTTCCTGAAGGGGCTCCAGGAGAGCTGGAGAAGGACTTGCGACAAGGGATGGAGGGACAGGACACAGGGAATGGTTTCCACTGCCAGAGGCTGGGGTTAGATGGGATTTTGGGAAGGAATTCTTGGGTGTTAGGGTGGTGAGGCCCTGGCACAAGTTTCCCAGAGAAGCTGTGGCTGCCCCATCCCTGGAAGTGTCCAATGCCAGGTTGGATGGGGCTTGGAGCAACCTGGTCAACTGGAATGTGGCAGTTCCATGACGTTTAGGCTCTCTCCCAACCCAACCCGTCCTGGAATACTCGGAGTTCTCCCCAGGATCCCTCAGGGGCAGTGGTGGCACTCACCTGTGTCCACGGAGTGCAGCGTCGTGGTGCACACGGTGGCCTTTGGGGGACACGTGATGGGTGTCCTGCACTTGGAAATGTCCGTGGGCTCCTTGCACATGTAACACCGCAGGGACTGGGCTGCAGAGGGGACAGAAAAGGCTCTGAGGTGATACAGCCAGGAAGACAGACCCAAATCTGCAGCTTTCTGACCAAAATGCAGCAGTGTCCAAAATTGTCCAAAATTAAGCGCGTCTGGAGGCAATGGCAAAGCTTGGATAAGCTGGGGGGGAAAAAGACAAATCCCAGCACTGGACGACAAAGGTGATGTAGCAGGATCTGGGCCTGAGTGTGACTTTGTAGCCTCAGCAGCCCAAAAATGGGGAATTTAGAGGGACCTAAGCTTGAGCTTTGGTAGGACTGAGCATCCTCTGCAAGAATTCAGCCTGGAGAAGAGGAGGCTGAGGGGAGACTTTTTGGGATTCAGCTTCCTCATGAGGGGAAGTGGAGGGGCAGCACTGATCTCTTCTCTCTGGGGCAGTGACAGAATGCAAGGGAACGGACTGAAATTGTGTCAGGGGAGGTTTAGTTTGGATATCAGGAAAAGGTTCTTCCCCCAGAGAGTGGTCAGGCACTGGAACAGGCTCCCCAGGGAATGGTCACAGCCTCAAGAGCTCAGGAAATGTTTGGACAACGCTCTCAGGCCACAGGGTGGGATTGTTGGGATGTCCTGGGCAGGGCAAGGAACTGGGCTTTGATTATCCTGGTGGGTCCCATTCCAAATCAGGATGTTCCATGATGGTAAAAGCCAGCTCCTTCTGCTGAGAGCAGCATTCCCCAGCTGTGACAGTGGCAGCTCCCCCATCCCTCCCCTCACAGCAACAGCTCCTTCCTGCTCGTTTAAGGGAAATTCTGCAGGAATCAGTAACTGAGAGTGGGATTCAAATCTCAGAGCTGTGTCAGAGATCCCGAGGGCTGAGTGTGGCCCTAAAACCGCTCTCATCAGGGGCTGCTGCTGCTTTTTGAAGAGACGATGTACAAACCCTTGCTGGCTGCCACCTGAGGGAGGGACACCTCTGAATATGCAAATCTATGCAAAGCAGCTCTCAAAACCCTCAGTGTGAGCTCTGTCCATCCACAGCCAGCAGACACTGAGAGTGTGGATTTTCCAAAGTCCTGCTGGTGTGGCTTGATGACAAAAACCAGCCTGGTTTGAGATTTTCTATCCTACCCTCCTTCCACCGGCTGAAAACAACCTGCAAGCGTCCAGTGCCATCTATTGGTAAAAATTCACACCGACGCTGTTTTTGTTCCCGTTCCGCCGTCAGAGGAACCTCTGGGGCTTTGTGATAAGGATAAATATTTTTGAAGGCATTTGTTTGAACACCTGACTTCAGAAAGGAATTTTCAAGGCATCTACTCCTCGCAGCAGCTCCTTTGGAAAATTCAGCTGTGGGGTAGAGCCTTCTGCAAAACTTCTCTTTCTCATTCCTTAGCTCTTGCTAAGGAATTCAATTCAAAGAGACAATTCCTTGTACCTTTGCAGAAGTAAAAAGCATTTTTTCATGGAAATATTTCAATTTTCTTGTGGCCATACTCCCTGTAAACAAGGGTGGCGGAGCCATCCTTGTTTATCCCAGCTCAGGACCTCACTAGATCCCTTCCCAATGATTCATGATCCAATCCTTAAAATTGCTATATATTTTAACAGAGGTAACACATTATCAACAGTCATTTGGATGCCTGTGGATGTGTAGGATGGATGGATGGACAGAGGGATGGACAGAGCAGTTCTGGCTTCAGGCACTTGAGAAACTGCCCTGCAACCCTTGGGGTGAGGTGGATGCCATTTACAAACCTCAATATTTTCATAGATAAACTGGGAAGTGCCTTGGGGGAATCAATCCCAGTTAAAAGCTGGTGTAAGGAAGGAAAACCTCAACCCCCTCATCCTTCACTGACTGTGGGTAGGGCATTTAGAAGACATGGGTTTTGTGGGAAGGTTGCATGGAAGAGGAAAGCCCAAATCCATAAGGACTAGGACAGGAAAACTGAACAGGCACAGCTCTGCCTCCTGACCTGAGCCAATAATTCCCTGTTCCTCACTGTCCAACAGGACCTTCTATTCCTTGATATCAAAACTCAGCAACATGAATGGTCACAGACACATCCCTCAGCCACAACAGAGGTGCCTAGACCAGCTGCTTCCCTTTGGATCATCCCAAAAAAAAAATATTTCTGCCTGATTTCAACTACAAAGCAAATGGGGTTGATAACTCTGTTTCCATAAAATTCTTAGAGACCTTCTGTGGTTTCTCAGAAATTCCATTAAATCCAAGGCAGGAATTCAGATGGAGATGTTTGATCCCTGCCCAGGCTGCCTTTCCTTTGAGATCTTCCATGGAAACAGCCTGAGGATCTCTGGGCCCCGTGGGCTGTGGGTTAAACCCCTCTGGGGTGGTGCCATCCCTGGAATGCCTGTTCCAGGCAGAATGTGGCTGCAGTTGGTCACATCTACATGGAGGAAGGACACAGCGATGGCCAAACCCTGCTGCCAGCTTGCCCAAGATCCAGACCCATCACAGACCCAGGGGAATTTTCTATTTCCACCTATCTCCTGAAATATCTCCTGAAATTCCAGGGGAATTTCCTATCTCCCAAAATAAGGGAAAATCCTGGAGCTGAGGGTTTAATAAAACTTTCCAATGTCTTTGGAGTTATTTCTCATACCCCCACCCTTATCTGTACTGAAATTTCACCTTCTGGCTTTCAGCACTTCCAGCAGCCAGCTGGGAGGTTTTAGGGATGTCAGGAGCTCGGGATGAGCATTCCTGATGGGACAGTGTGGCTGCTCAAGTAGAGACTGGCACTTCAAGCTCTTGCCCAGGCTGGTCCTGCCCTGTGCCTTGTGTGGTTGTCCCCTCCATCCCTGGATGTGGGTGACGGAAATCCAAAGGACATGCATCGCTCCCAGTCAGGCATCACAGCTCTTCCCACCAGGAATGCATCTCCCCTTTCCCATTTCACCCTCTCCTTCAACCTTCTTCAATACAAAAGGCATCATTTCCCCTACCTGGGGGTCACCAGGTCTTTCCCCTCCTTCCCCTCCCAGGAATTTCCCAGGAATTTCCCAGGGTGGGGGGCCCTGGAGTGTTGGGAATGAGGAGTTCTTACCCAACTCCACGAATGCCAGGCTGAGCAGGAATCCCACCAGGAGTTTCTTCATGCTGAGGGCAGATCCAGGCAGCCAGGACAGATCCAGAGAGCTTCTCCAAGGAGCTTTATATGTTTTCCCACCCTCCACCATCAGCTGTTGTTGATCCTGTGGGCGGATTCCCTCGGGGTGATCAGGGGAAAGCCCAGCTCCAGTCTGGATTGGGATTTGCAGAGGAACGAGTTCCCTGACGAGGTGACATCACCCCAACGAGCAGACTCCTGCCATACCTCGGCTCTTCCCCAGGTTTATGTCCTGGGGCTGGTCCCATGGAAAAAGGAAAAACACGGCTGGCACTGCGAGGTGTGGCCCCGTGCCAGGGCTTGGATGGGGAATGTGACAAGGTTTGTTTGCTCCTTCCAGTCTGGCTCCGCGAGCCCAGAGCTGGCTTGTGTCACACGTGTTGCGCTGGCCAACAACTGTCAAGGGGCAAGTGACAGCAGGCTGGGCTTCCACGTGCTTTGGAGAAATGATTCCACGGGCTGGCAGGACTGGGGTTGCCCAGAGATGCCTGTTTTCCCAAACCCAGCTCAAAATCAAGCCTGGTTTCTGGATCCCTTGATTACTAACTGAGCTGCTGGGCATGGGAATTGCTTGGAGGCCAGTGGGATATGGTGCTTCCATATCCCATTTCCAAGTCTGGAATTGGGATAAATCATATGGTTTCAGGTCCTGGGTCATGCTGGCAAAGCAGGATGCTCAGCCTCCCTTTGGAAAGCTGTCAATTATTTACCAAATTTTATCTTGAAGCTGGGAAATAAGCCCAGCATGGAACAATTAATCAATTTTCCCACTCCAGCGCCTTCCTGATAGCAAATTTCACTTTATCCACATCAGGGCAACCCTTTCAAACATCATAATTTATTTTGTATCTTATCCAATATTTGGGGAGACAGCTTCAAATGCTTGGAGCTGGGGAGAAATTATTTACTTCTCCCTTTGGACCGAGCTGCTGGTATTTTATATTTCACAGGAAAAGCTGATAGACTTTTTGGTGGGTTTGTTGTGATCCAAATTGGAAAACCCTGGAGTTGTGCAATTTCCCATGAAACAGCTGAATAAGCCAAAGAGGCAAAGTTTGTGAATCACTGGAGCACTTGGAGATTTTAGGGCTGGAGATGAGGCGAGTGAACGAGCTTTAATGAGGTGCTTTGCCTGTGACAGACCTGTCATGACAGCACACGTGGGAATATTGCTGCCATTCCCAGCAGCCTCTCCTTCTTCCCAGATGGAGGATGGTTCCCAGTAACCCGAGAAGCATTGCTAATGAAAATTTCCACAGCCACAGATGACACAAAGCTGACAGAGCTGTGGGAAAGGGAGAGAAAGACCTACACCCTAATCCTTTTCTGTAAGAATGAAAATTATCCTTTATTTTATCTCCCTGTGCTCTCCAAGTTCGGTGCTAAAAAAAAAACAACTGGATAAAACATATTTTTCTGCGTATATAGGAAAAAATCCACTCGGTGAAAGCCGCCAGACCTGGTTATATCCAGATCCTTGTTCGGAACTGGGCAGCTCAAGGCACATTTGAGCAATATCCTAATTAACAGCCATGAAACTGGAAAAGATCCAGTGCTTTCAGCATTCCAGGTGGTTGTGCCTCAACGGAAAGCACAGTGGGGCTGGCACAGTAAAGCTGCTTGGTGCATTGTGGAGTGGAAATGTCCATGCAGACATCCTCTCATACCTGAAAATCATTCTATACCAAGAAATTTTTGGGATAAATCTGTGTGGTTGAAGGAATACGGATATAAATACTTAAATACTGTCTTAACTCTGTCTTAAAGGCTTTGAGAGGTTGGCAATCTTTCCATAAGGCAAAACACCAGAGCTCCTGCAGAGGTGCAGCAATGCCAGGCTTCAGGGAAAGAGGATTTGGGAGCGTTCCAGTAAAATTGTGGAGGCAAGGAGAGACCTTTAAGGTCTGTTACCTCTAAGGTATTCCTTCATCTAAAGATAATCAAGAGCTCACGGAGAGATGGAGCCCTGGAAACAAACCCAAAACCCAACACAAACAACCCCACGTGGTGTCCAGGCATGTGTTGGGATGGGAGGGATTTGGGTTTTGATTTTGGAAGTGTCAGCAGCCTCCTGGCTTCCCAGGTAGAATTCCACTACCACTGTCAAGCACAAAATGGGATCCTAATGAAAAAAAATAAAAAAAACCCCAAAGCAACAATGAGGAGAGTGGGACAAGAGGATTCACACCAAAAAATGACACTGGAATACACTGGCTCCTTTTAGCTTGGCAGAGTTAAGACAAGCCTAAGTTAAATGAGACTGGAAATTGAGGATGGATATTAAACACTAAAAAAATTGGGATTATTTCTGTAAGCAAAGGCAGGGAAGAAACCTGACCTGCTTTACACCTGATAAGTATGTGGAAGCTGTGGTTTGACAGGGCAGTTAGGTAAGACTTAGACAGCTTGTAGGACTCAGGAGGCCCTAAAAATTCCCTTCTGTCTCTGTCAGGGGTGGAATAAGCCCTGGGAAAGGTTTTAAGCACTGACTGACAGGAGCCAGAAGGGACTTTGGTTGAAATGTCATTTCAGGTCTGGAGAGCTGAGAATATCAACGAGGCGTGGTGTGTTAGGGAGAAAGGTTTGTGCACCAAAAGCCTTCAGGAATTCTCAGTGGGATCAATCTAAACCTTCTCCCAACCTGTCTCTGGGAGACTGCCCTGATTTATAAGGCAATATAGGAAGACATAATCACTTTCTGCTTATCACAAATACCAGGAAAGGCAAATGACAGAAATTTGGCGTTTACGGATAAGAAGGTGAACTGCTTCTCCTGCTCTAACTTGCCTTACAGCCAATTCTTGTTTGAACAATTAAACACCACACTTTTATGAGATGTTCTGTGGCACGGAGTGAACACCAAGCTTTGCTCAGCTGTTCCAGTTATTGATTATCAGCCACACGTGAAATTAGTCCGGTGTAAAATATTTCTACTATGATTTAGGGAGTCCCTACAGCCAGTGGCTCTTGTTGCACCTCTCAACTAAATTCAATTTCTCACCTCTGCAATTTTTCTCTTCTCCACAGAAATATATTTTGTCTAGGATATCTCTTGGATAGACTTTGGTGGGATCTCTGACTCCTTTGTTCTCCAAGGCTTTAATCCTTCTGGTGGTCCTTCTCTGAACTCCCTCTGTTTCACCACCTTTCTCCTACATTGTCCAACCCAAATCTGGACATTTTCTTGAGGCACTCCGTAGAATCCCAGAATGTTTTGGGTTGGAAGTGACATTCAAGATCACCCAGTTTCAATCCCTTGCCATGGGCAGGGACACCTTCCACTATCCCAGGATCATCCAAATCCTGTCCAACCTGACCTTGGACATTTCCAGGGCTAGGGCAGCCACAGCTTCTCTGGGCAACCTGTTCTAGGGCCTCAGCACCCTCACAGGGAAGAATTTCTTCCCAATATCCCATAAAACCCACCCTCTTTCAGTTTGAAGCCATTCTCCCTTGTCCTGGCACTCCATGCCCTTGTCCAAAATCCCAACACACCATGCCCATGGTCCAAAATCCCTCTCCATCTCTCCTGGAGCCCCTCTTCAGCTACTGAGAGCTCACAACAAGGTCACCCCAGAGCCTTCTCCTCTGCAATCAGGCTGGATCCACCTGCCACGATACAAACACAGCCAACCCTATCTGACACCGTGGTCATGTTGTGGTAACCATGGCATCAGTCTACACAACATCAGTGTCTTTCCTGAGAGCTGATTTGCAGGATGGAGTCTGCTCCATTTTCCAGATGTCAGATTCCCGAGCATCCTGGTGATAACTGGTCTGCAGGAAAATACAGATACCGTTGATCATTACACTCAGCCACCTGGAGTTCAGCTCCTGTGATTCCAAAGGGGCAGAATTTTTGCCAGGGGACTTTTTGGATGCTCCACCATCTTCACGTGTGACTCAGGGGCAGGGAACCTCTCTGCCCGTGCCCGTGGCCGCAGCGACGTTTGATGACCCAATGGAAGTTCCACCTCTCATGGGTGTGTGTCAACAACAAGACTTTGGGCTTGTTGGGGTGGAGTTGGTCTCCACCCTCCTGATGAAACTCTGCCACTGGGCAGGAAGGAATTCAGGTTTCGTTGGGCTGGAAAAGGGTGAAAATGTGAGAACCCTTCTCCAAGGAGGTGAAAATGTGAGAACCCTTCTCCAAGGAGCACTTCAGGTCTGTCTTCCAGGAGCTGTTTGGTATTAAATGTTTCTCCTCCATGGGGAGTATCCAAAAAAAAAAAAAATCCAGATTCACAGCTCTGATTCAGTCTCTAAAGAGCTCCTACACCTTTTTTTTCTGTGTCTGAGCTTCATTTTGCTGCTTGGCACCCCCTGTCTGAAGATAGGAGGTGAGAAGTTGAACCTCTCCAAGCAGAGAAGGGAACTGTACTTGCATTTCCCAAATTCTGGCTTAAGCTCACTAATCCCAAGACTAAAAAGCAGGTGCTCCTGAGGATGGGAGGAAAGATTCCAGACTTGCTGGATTTTTACAAAAAGATGTAAAGATTTTTACAAAAAGGTGAGTTCTGTTCAGGGTTCTGAGAGAAAAAAGGGGAGTCCAGGGGTATGACCATGTGGAGGTTGGAATTATTGAATCACGGAATGGTTTGGGTTGGAAGGGACCCTAAATCTCATCTCATCCAGCCATGGGTAGGGACACCTCCCACTAGACCAGGTTGCTCAGGTTCCTCTTCTTCCAGCCAGAGGACTGAGGACAATTCCCTCAGGCATCGCCTGTGTTTGGTCCACCCTGGGAATGTTGGTCCCTCAAGCATTTTCTGAAAACAGCAAAAATGTCCTAGATGTGATTCTGGATTGGATCCTAGAGGGATGAATATCCCCAATTCAGGCATTTTGGGCTTCCTTTAAGCTGTATCAGTCCCACTTGAGAGATGTCTAGCTAGTGTAAAGTGGTCCCTGAGTGTGTCACGTCCTGAACCCACTGGATTTGTTCCAGGGAATGCCCAGGCACACTCTGAGGGCCAAGGATGTTTCCAGAAAGGTTGTTCTGGTTGGAAGGATGAGAAATTCAGGCACGAACTGTGACAGTTGTGATCAGGATCAGAGAATGGATCCTGATCCCTTTTAAATTCCCTTTTTATTCCAGTGTGGTTCCCTTTTCCATCCCAGTGACAGTTGCTGCCAACCCTGCTTGAAAGCCCACGTGACTCATAAATACACAGTCCACCATGTAGGAAGTCTGTGGACATGTGATTTTCCACCTGAAATTTGGATTATTTGGAATAATGGGCTTGTTAAAGGTTGGAGAAGACCTCTGACATCACCAAATCCAGCCACCACCATGTTCCACATTAAACCGTGTCCTCAGTTGCCAGATCCATGTGGGTTTTTTGAACATTTCCAGGCGTGGTGACCCCACCCTTTTCTGGTGCTTGAACACTAAAAAAGCCAAGGTTGAAGGATGCTGGGAGCATTCCTGGGGGCTGCTGTTGGCTGGGAATCTCCAGCATTTCTTTCCACACTTTATTCAGCTGATGGCACTGTTGATCTCTTATCAACATTCTGCAGTACAAGGGCAACGTGCAGAGACTGGCCAGTCACAGAGCTACTTCCCTCCCTTTATCAGGAAGATTTTCCCTCTTTATCAACTTTGGTTGTGCAGAGAAAGGAAACAGAGGCCTCGCCACGAATTTGTCACTTGTCAAACCCGGGGACTGTCAACGAGTCTGTGAGTGAGAAGTGCCTGACATCACTTTGTCAACCTTCGGCATCATCATCAGTGCCTTTGACTGACAGGTTGGCAGCAAAGTCTGTCGCCAGATACAGATCTGGATGAGTCAAGCTAAATAAGTAACCCCTGCTAAGTAATAAAATTAGCCTGTGCTGGGTATTGCCATGGGAATCCAGCACAATAATGGGAATAGCGTGACAAGGAAGCCAAGTCCCGTCACTGGGGTCTGTATGGTCAAGGCATAAAGTTGTGTGAGCACCAATTAGCAGAAAACACAGCAGAAATAGCCTTTGAAAATTTGTGGAGTCACGGGCAGATTGAAGCAGGACAAAAAGTCTGGAGTGGGAGTCACCTGGCCTAAGCACAGCCTTTCTTCTCTACCATAGGTGGCTCCTGGGTGACTCACTGGAGCTGTTTCTTTTTCCAATCAGGCAGACAAAACCAAATGTCATCACACAAAAGCTTCATCAAGAAGTGGATGGCACTGGGGATTACCTGCTTCCCTTCACTGGCTTTAAAGGGAGCCCTGCAAGGGTGGAGATGGGGTCACCTGGAGGCCTCTTCTTAGTGAATGTAAAATGTGTGTGTTTTGAGTGGCTTGTGTTGGAAGGGACCTTAAAAACTATCTTGTTCCAACCCCTGCCACGGGCAAGGACAGTTGCCACTATCCCAGGTTGCTCCAAGCCCCATCTAGCCTGGCCTTGAACACTTCCAGGGATCCAGGGGCAGCCACAGCTTCTCTGGGAATTCCATTCCTCAGCACCCTCACAGCCAAGAATTCCTTCCCAATATCCCATCTAACCCTGCCCTCTGGCAGCGGGAAGATATCCCCAGTGACCTGTCACTCCATTCCTTTTCCAAAGCCCCTCTCCAACTCGCCTGGAGTCCCTTCCAGCGCCTGAAGGTCTAAGGTCTCCCTGGAGCCTTCTCTTCTCCAGGCTGGACATTCCCAGCTCTCCCAGCCTGGCTCCAGAGCTGAGGGGCTCCAGCCCTTGAAGCATCCCTGTGGCCTCATCTGGACTTTCTCCAGCAGCTCCACGTCCTTCTGCTGCTGGAGCCCAGAGCTGGGTGCAGAATTCCAGGTGGGATCTCACCAGAGCGGAGCAGGGGGACAGAATCCCTCCCTCACCTGCTGCCTGCAGCTCAGGACACAGGGGAGTCTCAGGGCTGCCTTTCCCTGCCAGAACAACTCTCAGGCACACTCTGGGATTCTTGGAGTGTCCTGTGCAGGGCCAGGAGCTGGACTTGGCGATCCTTGAATGTCCCTTCCAGCTCTGGACTTCCCTTGAATTTTGCCAATCCATCCCAGCAGGAACAAGCTCCTTCCCATCCATCCACGTGTCCAATTTCAATGACCACATCCAACTCTCTCTGCATTTGTTGTCCTGATTCTTGGCATCCTACATAATTCCACAGCAATTTGGCTTTGCCAATTAATTTTGATTTAATTCGACTTCAGCTCCTTTTAGCCTCCTACACTACAGACCAATCGTGTCTTTCCTACCTCGCCCATCCCTTCCCTCCCTGCAGAGAAGTTTTTAAGGTGGCACACCCTGATTTCTGGGATCGGGAGTGTAAAGCACTTGGAATAATATTGTCCCCTCATCCAGCTGAGTTTTGGGATGATTCAGTTTTACATAAGCAGAAAAATGTTGATATATGGTTGATATATAGATAAATATTTTGATATCCAGATATATTTGTTGATATCCAGAAAAAAAGAGAAGTGAACTGGAAGTTCAAGGGTATGGACTCAAAGTGTGAAGCTTGTGGTTCATTGAAATCAAAGATTCAAAAACCTCTTTGGGTTTGGTTTTTTCCCTGTAAAAAAGAGGAAAAATGGTGAAAATAATTTCTAGAGAGAGTGACTGTGGCCTGACATAGGTGAATAATTTCAAAGATTATTCCAGGGATGAGAGGGAAGCCTAAATGAATGGATAAAAAATGGAGCAGCAGACAAAACAACATGAGGGAGGTTAAGAAATACATGAAGTAAAAATTTGCAATAGTTAAAATTACTTAGATCTCAAGAAAGACATTGAATGTTATTTATTCATTTATTTTAAATGAATTATTTAAAGTTATTTAAATATTATGTAAAATTATTTAGCCTTTAAATTGAGAAGCAAAATAAAGTAGTGATAGATGAAAACTGAATATTAAATTAACCACTTGTTTATTCAATATAAAAATGCCTTTGATTTTGAGGGTAAAGACAGCATAAAGAAAAGTGCCCAGAAAAAGAAACAACAGCAACTGAGGTGGAACAAAACAAAAAAATTCAGTGTGTTCAAGCTGGGACAAAGCAGGACAGGATGTTTTCCATCCCAGAACTCTTGGAGAACTGAGATACAGATCAACAGGTCCAGGTCCACTCCCAAATATTGTTTATAAATTGGTCAAGGCAACACCATGAGGTCAGAATTTAGCCCCTAAATTAAAAAGAGGAGGGGTAACAGCCACTGTCTGACGTCAATAGAGTGCCAGGAGTAAAAACAGGGTTTGATGGAAGGAAAACAATAAAAAACCCAGAAAAATACTTAAAATCCAATGTTGTATTTGCTGTTTTCATGTTAATAAAGTCAGATTTTCAAGATTTTCAGATTTTTTTCAAGTTTAGCAAAGTAATAACACAAAATAATGTGGGAATATTTATTAAGATGGCACAGATGGAAATTAAATAGATATAAGATGGGTGAGAATTTTTTGAAGGCCTGGCAGTGGAGGAGCTGGAAATATTTAAAGTGTTGGGAGAGGGATATGAGCCTGGGGAAATTCATCAGCACCGTTCCTCACTTTTGGAGTGCTCTTGCTTAAAATTTTCTGTTAAGACCTTGAAAGATGCCAAATAGGAGGGAATTTACTGGTGGCACAAATTCGGGAAGCCTCAGCAATTCCAGGAAGGATCAGGGTATCATGAACAAGCAGGTGGCTTGGATGAACCTTAAATTGACGGACAGCTATAATTTAAAAAGCGGGAATCTGAACCTGTCAGGCACCTGATGGAGCATGGAAAAGGTGCAACACCAGGTGTGTTTCCTCACCTGTGACTGAGGGACCTGAATTCCCATCCAAAGGATCATGGGGAGATGAGAATGGAGGGAATATGAAGCCAAAATGGAAGATTTATTAAAGAGGGAGAGCAGCTTTTCACACAGGCAGATGGTGGTAGGACAAAGAGGAAACGCTTTTAAACTAAAAGAGGATTTACATCAGAATTTGGGAAGAAATTCTTCCATGTGAGAGAGGGGAAACAATGGATTAAGTTCCCAGAGAAACTGTGGCTCCCCCATCCTTGGAAGTGTTCCAGGCCAGGTTGGACAGGGCTTGGAGCAGCCTGGGATAGTGGAAGGTGTCCCTGCCCATGGCAGGGGGTTGGAACTAAATGAAGGTCTTGAAGATCCCTTTGGGTTTACCCCAAACCTTTCCATGTTTCTGAAAGAGATGAGATTTTTTTCCCAAATATGGACCCACTCAACAGCAGGGAAAAATTGCCTGAGATAAGAAAAATGGTGGCACTAGAGAAAACCAGTCCTTCACTTCTCCGTATAAATGTCCCAGGTTTAGTGCCAGCCTGGGAGCTCTCAAGGCTGGAGAACTGATCCACGTTCATGACTGGAAAATTGGGATAGAGACACAGAAGGTTTGGCCTGATTTGGACTGAATATAAGCAGTGGTTTTGCCAGACACTTGAGTGGAAAGGCTTTATGGCCTTCCCAGCAGTAACATTCCAGAAAAATCTTTAGTCATGTCAGCCTCCAATGCCCATCTATCCATCCTGGATATCTGTCCTGTCATCCAAGGATTTTGGGTATTGTCTCATTTGGGGTTCCAGGTTAGCAAACACCCCTCCATGGCTAAAAATAAGAGTTTATGGACAGTGCTCAGCTCTGGGTACAGATGGATCCAACTCTTCCACACCCCACTATTTTGGCAGTGCTGGTGTCCTGGCAATTCATATTTTGATAACTCCAAGATTTGGAGCGGTAGAAGTGGGTGATGGAGGAAGAGCCCAGGTAAGATTTCCACTGGTTTGGGGGTGAACTCAGCAGGTTTGAAAGTTATTCCCCATGTGAGTGAGGTGAGACTAAAATTTACATCTTGCTTCTGCTGAAAGCACCTGAAAGCACTCCCAGCTCTGCCTGGATGGGGTTGGAGGAAGGTGACAAGGAAAATAAGGGTGACACATAAGTGGAATATTCACTGTGCTGTGATGTGTGGGATCTGTTTGCCTTAGTATCCTATTAAATATATTGAAAGGCTCAGAGGGTTGGGATTGTGCAGTCTGTAGAAGAGAAACTCTGTGGTGACCTTTGTGCCCTTCCCAGTACCTGTAGGAGCTCCAAAAGAGCTGGAGAGGGACCCTGGAAAAGGGATGGAGTGACAGGACACAGGGAATGGCTTCCCACTGCCAGAGGGCAGGGTTAGGTGGGATATTGGGAAGGAATTATTGGCTGTGGGGGTGGGGAGATCCTGGCACAGGTTTTCCCAGAGAAGCTGTGGCTGCCCCTGGATCCCTGGAAGTGTCCAAGGCCAGGCTGGAGAGGGCTTGGAACAACCTGTTCTAGTGGAAGGGGTGTTAGAACTGGTTGATCTTTCAGGCCCCTTCCAACCCAAACCATTCCACGATTCTGAACCTGATATTGATGGAGCAGATCTCCTCTTCTTCTCCTCTTGGAGTCCTCTTGGAGACACAGCCCCGTCATGTGGGGCAGAGCAGCACATCCACCCTTCACCTACCACCTTCACAGAGTGTCTGCATTGTCTCTTTGCCTCCTGCATCCCTGGCTGCCCTCAGGACGCTGCCTGCTCCTGATCCCACCACTGGGTTGGAAAGAGGCAGCTGTGAGCTCTACTTTAGCCAGAGGATTTGGGCTTGTTCGTGTCGACATCTAAATCACAGAGCCAACAAAAGTTTGCCCTGTCATTTCAGTGATGCAAAGGTGTCCCCTGGTTTTTATTTCGTGGTGAATCACCGGGGTGGTGGTGGCAGGGCATGTACCTTGGCGTAGCCACACAGTGTTGTGGCTTTGCTTCCTGGTCTGTTTGGGCTCCACCCTTGGTGTTTTGGGGTTCTTCACAGAAAAAGTGGTGAAATCTGTGCAGGGAAAGAGCCAGCTGTCCTGAACAGGATGGATTAGATTAGATTAGATTGGATTAGATTAGATTATATTAGAATAAATTAGATTACACTAGACTTGACTGGAATTTTCAGTTGGAAGGATCCTACAATGCCCATCCAGCCCAAGTCCCTGGCCAATTCAGGGCTGACCAGAATTTAAAGCGTATTCTGAAATCCAGATTCTGACAGACCTGAGGCACTGACCATCTCTCCGAGAAGCTGTTCTGGTGTTTGACCATTCTCTTGGTAAAAAATCCTTCCTGATGTCCAGTCTATACCTCCCTGGTGCAGCTTTGACCCTTTCCCACATGTCCTGTCCAGGCGTCCCAGGGAGAAGACCTCAGCATGTCCCTCTCTGCTTTGCCTCCTCAGGGAATTGCAATGAAGTTCCCTCTCATCCTCATTTTCTCAAAACTGGGCAAACTCAGCGCACTCAAGGATGCTCCTTCCAGCCCTTCTCCAGCTTTATTGCCCTCACGTGGATGCATTCCAGGGCATTCCCATAATTCCTAATTTGTGGGGCCCAGAATTGTACAGAAGGTTCTAGGGGAAGCAGTGCTGGGCGCAGCAGGATAATCTCCCTGGACACAGCCCAGGATGTGGTTTGTCCTTCGGGCTGCCAGGACACACTGGTGACTCCTATGGAACCCCTGTCAGATTCCCTCTGCAGGACTGAATTCCAGTCCCTCCTCTCCCAGTTTATCTTGTGCCTGGCATTGCTCCATCTTGGGTGCAGAATCCGTCATTTAGACCTGTTAAATTTCATCCCATTAACCATTAATTTATTTGTCTTTCACAGCTGGGGGATAAACACCCATCCCAGACTCCATTTCCATTCTTTGCATCTTTTCCACTTTACACAAATGTCTCTGGGAATGAGACATTTCTCAACAGAGTCACAAAACTTTGGAGGAAAACAAACATTTCCAACCTGGATATTAAGAATTCCTGCTGAGCATGGACAATACTGATGTGCAACCCTGGAGGTGAGGATTTTGCATGGACCAACAACAGCAACGACCATTTGTGTTGACCTTGACCTGGGTTGAGGTAGTGACTGGTTGAAGACACTTTGAAAAGGATTTGGACAAATCCAGTTTGGGAGTTGCTTTTGGGAATGGTTTTGGGAATGGCTCAGTCTGAGAACTCTTGAATCCATTTGGAAGAGGAGTTTCCTTCAGCAGATTATTCAGATTTCTCCTGCCCAAGCAATCCCACAGTTCAATGTCACATTTTTACACAAAACCCTTCGGTCTCTTTGAACACCTGCAGCCTTTTGTTGTGCATCTCTACTGCAATAAATATTATTTTTTGGTTAAAACTGATATTGCAGAGGATCTAAAAAATTGAAGACCATGGAATCATGGAAATAGTTTATTTTGGAAAGGTTGTCAAAGATCCTCTCAACAAACTCTGTGCTATGAGCAGGGACAGAGATGCTGAGGACGAGTCTCTGGCACTGAAGCTGACTGAAAAAATGGTCTGTGATTCTTTTTCCTGCAAAAATAAATCCACTGATTGCATCCAAACTGCCTCTGGGAATGGTCTTTGAGTTGTTTTAACTCCTCTGCCACCCCTGGGAATTGTTTGGGAGATCCTTGACCTCAACCCATGCTGGTGAGAGCAGGGATGACAAACCTCCACTGCCCAGAGGCGTCCATTGTCCTGGAACTGTGACCTCTGGGCTTGGGACTGGCTGATCCCATTTCTAGAAGGCCAGAAGAGTAGTAAGTTGTTTGTATTTTGTGTTCCATGATTTTTAAGGAGATGTTTTTCTCACTTTTTATTCAACCCACATTTCTGGCTGGGTGTATCCCACCTCCTGTGCTCATTAAGCAGGATCCTTACAGGGAATTCGATGTGTTTCAGGATGTCTTGGGCTTGATTTATCCCAAAATGGACCTCAGAACTTGTACAGTAATGTTAAAAAAAATCACAAAGGGACAATAAATTTGGGGGATAGCCAAGGAGTAAATACACTTAATTTTTTCTGGTAATCCAAGTGTGAGGGAATTCTCAATTCCTACGGACACAGGTGACACTAATGAAAACCCTGCAAGAATTTCTGACAGGGACATGCTGGCAACAAATCCCTGCTTCCCATGGATTGACTGTGAATCAACAGATCTCCATGGCAAAGGCAAATATTTCTTTTCCTCACCAAAGAGATGAGGAGAAGCAGGGCAGAGCTGCTGCACTTGAGCACCTGATAACAGAACGTTTGCTGCAAAAACGTCAGAGAAGATAAATTAATTGGCTGGGATTATGAAGGGCAGGGAAACAGCTGTCTTGATAGTCCATGGGTGTGAGAATGTTGTTAAATGCTCTGTCATTTTACTGCAAGGCAGCTGGAGCCAGTCCAAGGCAATGCCTGGAAATGAGCGCCTCATTCATGACAAGGAATCACCATTCCCTGCCTCCTCCTTGCAAGAGCAGGAGTGGAAAGGGATGTTTTCCCAATTGTTTTCTTCTAAATATTCCCATTTTATTTGAATAGTCAAATTCTGATGGCAAGTCTGCCTTTACTTTTCTAAATTTTCTTCATTTCATGTTCAGAGGAATGGAATAAGGCAGGTGTGTTCCAATTATCACATTTCAAGTGCTGATTTGAAATCTTGGCCACACCTTCCTCTCTTTTTAATTATGGCATTTAAAAAGGTGTAAAAAAAATTTAATATTTTAAACAGGATAAATGATCACCCTCCTCTTAATTGCAGAAATACTGGAGGTTGCAGACAGAGATTACGTCATTTTTTTCCTTGAATTTGTCTGTGAGAGCAGACGAATCTGTTATTTTTGCGAGTTCAAAGGCTGCTGCCAAATGTAAATCCAAAGGCAGACATCACAACTCATTTGGCACCTTTGTGTGGCACCACCCGGGTTTGTCCCTGCAAATAACTCAGTGTGTGGTGACCCCTGAGGAGAACAAGTCCACCACTCCACTCTCACTCCCCTGCCCTGGGTGAAGTCCTCATTGCACAGATTCCCTCAAGGCCAGATTGAATCTGAATGAAAATGAGCAGAGGGGAAGGAGCAAAATGTTTTTTGCCTTTTCTGACTCAGCCCCACGCCTGTCGCCTCTCTTTATGGGGAGGTGGTGACACTACCCCAGCCAGGGAGGGCCACCAGCAGAGCTGGGAAAGGTTCCAGGGCTGGGTCATGGTGTCTTTGAGTGATTCATGTGGGGAACCACTGGCAGGGGTGAGCAGGTGCCCTTAAATTTCATTATTCCAGGCACAGAAGTAATTCCAGTGTCAGGGATGAACTTACCTGGTGTAAAAAAATTCTGGGAAAGGCACATTACAAGAACTTTTTTACTGAGTTGATGGCTTTTAAGGTGATGCCTCCATAAAGTATGGATGAGGAATCAGAGAAGCCATAGAGGGAGGAGGTTGGGGTTGCAAGAGAATCTGAGCATCAAGAGCATCATCAGGTGAGTCAGAGCAGCACCTGTTTTGCAAAGAGTCCTGAAAAGGAGTTTGGAGAGGCATTAAGAGAGCTCAGGATAAGGTCAGAAATGAGGGATCAAGGGTCCTCTGGCACATGGAGCTGTCAAGTGGCAGGATGGGAATGGGAATAGTTAAGATGTCATGGGATGAACTTGGCTTGTCCTGCGTGAGAGGCAGCTACAAATCATCGAGGGAAGTTCTGCAAAGGGCAGGAATTTGGATAGGTTTTAGTGGTAAGAATGCCTTAGGATTTAAGCTTTTATATTTTTCATGTATTTTTAATATATTCCTGCAAAGGGCAGGGACTTGGATTGGTTTTTAGTGGTAATGATGCCTTAGGATTTAAGCTTTTATATTTTTCATGTGTTTTTTATATATTCCTGCAAAGGGCAGGGATTTGGATTGGTTTTAGTGATAGTGATGCCTTGGAATTCAAGCTTTATATTTTTCATATATCTTAATCCTGTAGTTCCTTAGTGCATAACTCTAAAGCCCATACACATCGTCAGCTACTGTCTTCCTATTTTGGTTGGACAAAACAATTCCTCTCACCTCACTGTCTCAGGCCCTGAGAAATGCAAACAAAAGTGAGTTGGGGGGAGCAAACTTGGGGTAAATTACCTCATTACCTGAAGCTGTAATTGGATTAACCCCCAATATGCAAATGGACAAAATTTATACAAGTATAAAAACCTGTGACCCATTGTCCATTTTTTTGGGTGTAGCCCCTGGGTGGGCTTCCTCTGCCCAAAATGCATCTGAAGGCCCCATTAATAAATAGAACTGCTTTTTATCCTCTTAATTTTGTCTGGCCTCTGTTTTTAGGCAGCCCAGAAAAGCATCAGTTTGGCATCAGTTTAATAAGAGGTGGAGGAGAGCTAACTGTTCTATTTGTCCCCAAAAACCACCTTCATTGCGCGGCAACACGTGCATGATTCAGAGCAGGAATGTGGCTGGGCAGGGCAGGCTGGGAGCAGGGTGAGCCTTCACCAGCTGGCTCTGTGAGATCATTTTTAGCCTCAATCTCTCCCCTGGCCCGTTAAAGTCACTATCTGAACATCTCTGAGTGTGTTGGGCCTGATAACATCTGAACAAGGCAGAGGAATGGAAATGCTGTGGAACTCGCCCCGGGCCATTAAGGAAATGTGGAGCACAGCAAGGAACTGCTGGTCCCTAAGTCCAGCTTATCCACAGACTTTCTCCAGTGGTTTAAATCTAGTTTTTAATCAGCTGCTGCAAACTGGGTTGATTTCAGAGGAACTTTTTCAGTCTGGTACTGTAAATTCTAACGTGCTGTAGAAAATCCTGGATGGCCTAATCCTTATCCACGGGGATGATGAAAAATAGTTAATTGTACCAGGAGTAAAGAGAATTCATGGAGCCTTAGAATCATGGAATGGTTTGGTTTGGAAGTAACCTTCAAGATCATCTTGTGGTGGGCAAGGACAATTTCTACTAGACCAGATTTCTCCAAGCCTCATCCAACCTGGTCTGGGACACTTGAGTCTTTTAAAGACCCTGTTCTCAATTTTGAGAAGTGTGGAGAGGACAGAAGAATTGATAAAACTGTTCAAGAAGCAATTTCCTTGGGCAAAATACACCCAGCCTTCTTTTTCAGATTAATATCGTGCTTTTGTGTCCTGCAGCAGCTCTCAGGATGTTTTAACAGCACCCAAAATGTAAATGATCACAGATTTCTGCACCAACAGAGCACGTTGGTGACAGAGGGTGCAGGGCAGAGCAGAGGGACCTGACCCAGAGTCCTGTTGAGATTTATGATGGGTTTAAAGCAGCAGGGGAAACCAACCTTTCTGCCAAGGTGCAGTCACAGCCCTCAAGAAAACATCTTGTTATCTTCCTGGTCCTGCCCTGGCCCAGCCCAGGTTCTGATCCGCAGCTGAGTCATTTATCTCCCCCAGTTTGCCACCTGCTTGCCCTTCCCAGAAATCAGAGGGCTGTTTTTGAGGCTGCTCTCTCAGTGACCTGGAGGGACAGTGAAATTTGGGGATATTCCAAGGGCTGTGCCAGGTGCCATCAGTTCCATAGGGGGCTCCTGCCCAGTCCTTTCCTGTTTCTGTCCCAGTCTTGGCCTCTCCCAGCTGCACCTTCTCTAAACTATCTCACCACCAAATCATGGAATCCTGGAATACCTTGGGCTGGAACCCCTCCACCATGGACAGGGATAGTTCTCACTATCCCAGGTTGCTCCAAACCACATCCAACCTGCCCTTGGACACTTCCAGGGATGGGGCAGCCACAGCTTCTCTGGGAAAACCTGTGCCAGGACCTCACCACCCTCCCAGGGAAAAATTCCTTCCCAATATCCCAATATCCCTATCCCAATATTCCCAATTTCCTCTGACAGTGGGAAGCCATTCCCTGCGTCCTGTCCCTCGAACCCTCATCCAAAGTCCCTCTCCAGCTCTTTTAGCCACTGAAAGCTCTCCCCAGAGCCTTCCCTTCTTCAGGCTGAGCAGCCCCACCTCTCTCTGCCTCTCCTTATAGGAGAGGTGCTCCATGCCTGTCACAGACATATTTTTTATGAAAAATCCTTTTTTTAGGATTTTTCCTGCTGAAACTGAGGAGTTTCAACAACGAGATGTAGACAATGGTTATCTGCTGCTGTGGAATGCAACAGGTGGATCCGTGATTGGTGTCCTGTGGACGTTTAGATCCGGTGACCACTCACAGCAGGGCTGGTTCTCGCTCTCAGTCGAGCCAGCTGCCTTTGTTATCATTCTTTCCTTTTCTATTCTTAGCTTAGCTAGCTTCTGGAAACCTTTCCTTCTTTTTCTTTTTAGTATAGTTATAATGTAATATATATATATCATAAAATAATAAATCAAGCCTTCTGAACATAGAGTCAACATTCTCGTCTCTTCCCTCAACCGAGAACCCTTGTGACCACGGTCACACATGCCATCCTACCTGTGCAACTTCCAGACACATCCACAGAGAGGGTTTATCTATAGGTAAATCCAGATGAGAATCACTCAGTGGTCAGTCCTGGTCTTCTTCAGAGCAGAAATTGGGAGAAGAAATAATCCCTTGAGCCTCTGAGTGTTTAGACATTGGGTCTCAACCACCAGAGCTTGGGAAAGCCGCCTCTTGGCTCTGGGAGGAAACTCCTCAATTACATGCTCGAGGAAGTAGATGGCATTGCCACAGGACCAAAATGTTAAACTAGAGATGAACAGCCCCCATTTATACTCCCCTGAGGTATAAATATATATTTTGGGGACAAATTCCCAAAATTCCCATCCCTGGAAGTGTTCAAGGCCAGGTTGGATGGGATCTGAGCCACCTGGTCTAGTGGAAAGTGTCTCTGCCCATGTCAGGGCAGTGGAATGAGATGATCTTCAAGGTCCCTTCCAACCCAAACCGTTCCATGATTTTAGGAATGTGTTTGACTGTTCCAGAAGCTGGAAGAGGCTGTTTCACCCAACTTCCCTGAGGACTCCAATGGCTCTGGTGCCACCATGCCTTGGCCACTTAAATTCCCAGTCTCCAGAAAAGACCACTGCAGCCAAATTGCTTGTTGGGAGTGGCCTCTGGATGTGGAATTGTTTCAGAAAGTGCACACAGGGCATTAAGGGTGTCAGGGACATCCTTGCAGGGCAAGGAGAGGCTTCCCTGGAATGGAGAGCTCATGGAGTTAGTCATCCATGCAGAAAACCTACAGGAAGACTTACAGGTGGACAAGCCCCTTTTCAGAGATATGACTCAGGAGGTTTGGAAAAGCCAGAATAAATCACTGCACTTGTCCCAAATCCTCCCTTCACCAATAACCAGATTGGATTCCTATAAACAAGGTGGCTCATTCTTGATTTCCTCCGGGGAAACCCCTTCCCAGCTTCCTACAATTAGCAGCTTCCTTACAATTAGCCCTGCATCCCGAGGATTTACGAGCTTTTCACAACAGCAGATGGTGTCATTAGCTCCTTTGACTTCCTCCCAAATGGGATTTTGACCCTTGTCCCATGGCTATGGATCCTCCAGGTGACTCATCCCCCCCCCAAGGGAAATAATTCCCTGTTATTTCAGCCTGTGGATGTTCACATCCTTGGCAGCTCCAGCAGGTTTTCAGGTAGAAGAGAGGAATTTGGGGCTCTTGGCCAATCTCCCTCCCCTTTTAATCCTTCAACTACTGCTGTCCTGACTTCACATCTCCTTAAATCCTGCTCTCCCACCCAGGGCTTTCCCAGATTCACTCTCTATATTTTCCTCCTTGTTTTTTTTTACCAGATCTCTTCACATAGGTGTAGCTTGGAAAAGACCCCCGAGAGTTTCTCTCAGGCCTCTTTGTACAGAGCTTTACCTGCTGCCTTTGACCTCCCAATGCCAGGTAGGAACATCTGAGTTTATATCCATAAAATAAATCAGAAGGAGAAGGCATGGAATAATTTTGAATCTATAGCCACTGAGAGGGGCCGTTACTGTTTACGAGAGATGTTAAAGAGTCTGCCTGTACTCAGACACCTCATGGGTGTTCAATCTCAAACCACTGAAACACTGATCCAGCCTGTCCAGATCCCTCTGCAGAGCCTTCCTGCCCTCCAGCAGATCAACATCCCACCCAGTTTGGTGTCATCCCTGAGCTTCCAGAGGGTGGTCTTGACCTCCTCATCCAGACCATCAATAAATATATTGGACTGACCCCAGTACTGATCCCAGGGGACACCACTGGTGGCCTGCCACCAGCTGGATGTGGCGCCATTCCCCACTACTCTGTGCCTGGAATCCAGCCAGTTTTTAACCCAACCAAGAGTGCGCATTCCCAAGCCCTGGGCTGCCAGTTTTTCCCGGAGAACATCATGGGAAGCAGCATGACAGGCTTCCCTGAACTCCAGGGAGATACATCTGCAGCCTTTCCCTCCTCCTCTGAGGCGGTTACCTGGTCATAAAAGGGACTTCAGGTCACATTGCACAGCAATGACCTGGGCTGGACATTGGCCAGACATAACACACCCACCTGCAGCTCTGCTGTGGGCAGAAATAGATGACAGAGCAATAGACACAGTTGGTGGAGAAATAACTTTATTTTAGGTGTTGTGCAGATAACATGAACACACATTTCCTTATCTGGTAGCACTGGAGCTTTGCAATGAGATTAAAGCAGAAGCCATCATATGGCAAAGAGTTGCCATCAGCTCCCGGGGTGCTGGGTGCCCAACACATCCCACTGCTCCTGGTTAGGATTCCTGTTATTAGAGGGTTGCTCTGGCACTTTCTGTGGTCATGGGAGGCATCTTTGCTCCTCAGAATTTGTTGTTGAGGATGGTCCAGAGCACTCCAGCCGCTATCCCTCCGCCCAGCCCGTAGCTGGACCTCACGCTGCCCGCGGCGTTGGCGTTGCAGAGGTCGCTGCTGCAGCAGGAGATGTTCCTGTTGCCCACGCTGAAGTCCTGGTAGGATGGTTCACATGAGGAGTCACATCCCTTGCTGATGACGCTGAAGAGCCCCACAACACCTGGGAGGAAAGCAGGACCATTAGGGTTAGCCTGAGATTCAGCCTTCCACAAGCCAAGCCTTGTGGAACTGAATAATGGGACGCTCGTTCTGCAGGACAAAAATCGGAATCGCAGAATGGTTTGGATTGTGAAGGGACATTCAAGATCATCTCGTGCTCAGGGACACCTTCCACTAGGCCACTACCCCTGGGAGGAAAGCAGGACCATTACTACAAGGATCCAGTACAAGCCAAGACTTGTGGAACTGAATAACGGGACGCTTGTTCTGTGGGACAAAAATCAGAATCACAGAATGGTTTGGATTGGGAAGGGACATTCAAGATCATCTCATGCTCAGGGACACCTTCCACGAGGCCACTACCCCTGGGAGGAAAGCAGGACCATTACTACAAGGATCCAGTACAAGCCAAGACTTGTGGAATTGCAAAATGGGATGCTCATTCTGTGGGACAAAAATCAGAATCACAGAATGGTTTGTGTTGGCAGGGACATTCAAGATCATCTCGTGCTCAAAGATACCTTCCACTAGGCCAGGCTGCTCCAAGCCCTGTCCAACCTCTCCTTGGACAATTCCAGGGATGGGGCAGCCACAGTTTCTTTGGGCCTCACCACCCTCAAAGCAAGGAATTTCTTCTTAATATCCCATCTAACCCTGCCCTCTCTCATGTGAAGCCCAATCCCAAACATTGTTGCACGGAGCCTTTCAACACCTGGGAAATTATGGAAACACGGCTATTCCCATTTCAGATGGCACAGTTATTGTTTGATTTGTTTCTGAGAGGTACAGCCCATTTTTGGCAATCGCTGGTTACCAGCAGATTTTGACCTCCAGGAGGTTTGACCCATTCTCCTCCAGGAGATCTAAAATCCATTCTGGGCACCAAATTTTTGCCACGTGCAACAAATAACAAAGAGTCCTACAACATCTTGGCTCTCCTGCATGTGAATGTCATGGATTTGCGCATTCCCAATTGGGATAATTCCTACTGGAGATATCCCATCTACTGCCTGACAGAGAGGAGCTTAAATGTGGCACTGGTAGGTTTTGTGCCCCAGGTCCAAGAGCAACTCAGCTGTTGGCACAGATCTGGACAGGGCACACCAGATTTAGAACAGGAGGATAAAATCTGAGTTTTTTCAAGTTTTCCCACAGACACAGAGACGAAATTTTGTCATTTTAGTTGATTTCACCTCAAATCAGCACCTCCTAACTTCACAACCAGGTTGGACCAGGCTCAGCCCCTCCCATCCTAATTCATGTTTGCAAATATCGCAAAAAAAATTAACCATTGCCCTTGCAGGCAAATAATTTTTGGTGCTGTGAAAGAGAAATAAACCTAACTTTGCACAAGTGAAAGACACTTGCACACTGAGGTTTGCTGGCCCAAACCACCTGGTGTATCCAGACTGAGTGAGCCCGGATGGGACACCTGAGGCTGGGAAGAGGTTTGGCTCCAACATCCCAACTAAGACATTTTCCACCCCCGCTTTTCCTTACGGATCACGTCCGTCTTGCACACGTCGCTCTCTCCGCACGTCTCCACCGTCTGGCAGTTGGAGCTGCTGAGCTGACGGGTGCAGTTGTAGCACTGCAAAGATGAACCTGCAGGAGACCAAGAGGGGTTAGAAGAGAAATCAGGGAATAATGGAATGGTTTGGGTTGGAAGGGACTTTAAAATCATCAAGTTCCACCACTTTGCTGTGGGAAGTAACAACTTCCAGTTGACCAGGTTCCTCCAAGCCCCATTTAATCTGGATTTGGATACTTCCAGGGATGGGGCAGCCACAGCTTCCCTGGGCAGCCTGATCATTTTTTTTTTTACCACTCTCATTATAAACAATGTCTTAATTATAGTTAACCTAAATCCACCCTCTTTTAGTTTAAAAAAATTACCCTTTATCCTATCTCAACGGGACCTCTTAAAAATTTATCCCCAACTCTCCTGGAGCCTCTTTAGGCACTGAAAACGACTGTAAGGTCTTCTCGGTGTTTTCTCCAGGGTGAGCACCTCCAGCTCTCCCAGCTCCAGAGGAGAGAGGCTCCAGCCCTCAGAGCATGGAGACCCCCATGGAGACCTCCATGGTCTCCTCTGGACTGGCTCCAGCAGCTCCACGTCCTTCTGATGCTGGACCCCAGAACTGGACCCAGCCCTGCAGGTGGGGAACAATTCTGCACCTCTCATGTATCTTCAATCTATCCAAAACTCTCCAGAGAATTCAACCATAGGGAAGCAGGACTATTCCTGGAGATCTTCAAAGGAAGGTATCTCCTCTGCTTTGGAAAAAAATGGGTTTTTTCCTTTTTGTTTTGTGGATAATAATATACCTGGTTGAGGTGGGAGCCAGGTTTGGCAGGTGCTGGAGATATTTTGGATGTACTCAGTGCAGTGAGGGAGCAAGAGGAGAGCAAAGGGACAGCAGGGCTTGAAGAGGATCATGGAATGGTTTGGGTTGGAAGGATCATCAGGAACACATCCCTCCAGACCAGGTTTCTGCAAGCCCCATCTGACCTGGCCTTGAGTGAGGGATGAAGAAGGAAATTGCAAAGCCTCTTCCAGCCCCTTGTCTCAGTTCTTAACTTTTGACTCGCCCTTTCCATCACGCCCTCCTTGAAATTAAAGGGCAAATGGCTTTCACCCCTCTCTGACCACCCCTCATGGAAATGCCGCTCCACAGGGGATGGAAATCAGTGCTGGCCACACCTGCTGGGCTGTTCTGTGCATCCAGCAAAGGCAGGAAAAACCTGGCACCTCCCCTGGTGAAAAATTGTCCTCAAAGGAGTGAGATTAGGGTGTAATTACCTGTTCCTGTCACCTACTTGTGCCCCAGGGTGTCACTGGAGCCTTGCAAGTGTCAGTTAATAAATACTTATATATATATATATATATTTCCTTGAGCCCCATGACCACCAAACTTGCATCTCAATACTCATTTAGGACACTGAAAAGCCCTGTTTGGAAATTAGTGATTGAAGGAATCAATTTGAGGCACTTGATCTCCTTCTGTCCAAGCCTCCCTGGTGTAAATGACTGATGCAGTCACAGAGGTGAGGAGCCAACCCTCAATTTGTCTGAGTGCTGCACTGTTCTCACTCTGATCTGAATTTTAAAGCAGTAAAAGTCAAATTTTGAGTGTTTTGATGAAAGCTGGCAGGGAGAAAGTTCTGAGGGCTGTGCAAGGCCCTTCACAGCTTATTCCTTAAGAATCCTCTGCTGACTGAAAAACTGCCCAAATTTGATTCTTCTCTTCTCTGGTAATAGGGAAAAGCTGCTTTAAACCCATTTTTGTTTTCTTCTCAGTGAGGCTGTAAAAACCTGACATTATCTAAACCCCACCCATTCAGTCTATAAAATAACACATCATGGCATAGTCATTTTTACTGCCCTAATAAAATTCTGAAAATCTGAGCAAAGTTGGGGTCCGCTTTTGAAAGGATGAATCAGAAAAAAAGTTGGTAGAAAACCTTGCGTAAATGTTGCAATTTTGATATCCTGGGAGGAAGGAAAATAATCCTCCCACCCCACTTAGTCCCTCCCCTTCCCCCTTAATTGTATGATCTGGCTGAAAAGAAATTTGAATTTTGATTAATTCAGGATTCAGGATTTGTCTTTCCTGGAAGCTTCTCTCCCCATCACTGGGGTCCCACCATCCCCATGTGGGATGTGCATTTTTCCCACTCAACATCCACCCAAAGGGAGATACCTTGGGATGACAACGTGCCAACATCTATCTCTTCCCTCCTTGCCAAACCCCACCACAAATCCTCCTTCCAGACTGAAAACCTGCAGGGAGGGATGGGAGGGCAGATCCTTTGTGGGGTCTTACCTGAGTCCACGCACAGGAGCGCTCCCAGCAGGAGCACAAGGAAAGCCTTCATCTTGGAATAACCTGTCTTGGGGCTGCCTCTCTGGGTTGTTTGCTCCTGGGGCAGGTTATATATCCTGGGAGGCCGGGCGTGCCCGCAAGGTCATCCCTGAGGAGGGCACCTGAGGGAGCTGCTGGCAGCACCAAGGGAGGGATTGCTTTGTGGGGTTGGGATATTTGTGTTTGGTGCCTCTCCTCTTTCCCTGCCACTCTCTGGGCTCCCCTCCACCCCTGCCTCCCCTCCTACCCTTGGGCAAAGTGCTCACAGGAGTGGAAAAAGCCCCAGATTCTTCCCTCCTACCCTTGGGCAAAGTGCTCACAGGAGTGGAAAAAGCCCCAAATTCTTCCGAACAAGGGCGGCCTTATGCATTTCTTCAGAACCACTGAGGCTGCGGTGGCACCCCGTGAACGAGGCTCTCCACCCCCAGCGCCACCCTGAGTGGAGCCATTGTGTTTAAACTGAGGACAAAATGTTCTTTGAATCAACAGCTCCGGGTATTTATCTGCCCGTGTGAGTGATACTCGTGATAACAAGGTATGTGGCAGGGAGGTACGTGGGCAAATTAAAAGTGCATTGGCATTTCCAGGTATTGAGGGGCTCATTCCCCCTCATCTGCATTTGTTTTCACTTACAAAGCAATGGCCAGCTCTTATTTTTGATGTTTGAAACCCACAGGGACTTTGTGCTGGGTTTATTTGGTGTTTTGAGATGTTTCATCTGTGGCTTGGCTCTCTTTGTCTGGCATCGGCTGGGTACAAGTTTGGACACTTGGCTTAGAGCAGATGCAATGTCAACAACCCAGGCTTGTCCATAAAATGCCACTTCCCCATCACAGACAGGGTGAGCTCAGCCACATTCCAGCCTGGAGTGCGAATGTTTGCTCTCGTGGGTTGAGCAGAGTCCTCTCCCTTTCCTCACACCCTGTGACCACTTCTCAGGACCTGCCAGGGCAAAAGAAAACAGGGTTTTTGCTAAATTCAACTTGTAATTTTTTTTCCCCCCCTGGGATCTTGGGATTAGTACTGTGCATTTCTCTCCTTCAGGGATTTATTCCCATGCAACTTTTCCAAAGGGTGTGCGAGTGGATCATTTATCAGTGGCTGTGGGATGAAGGATACAGACTAAAACTCCTGCCCTGACTTTGTTGCAGATGCTTTGACAAATCCTAATTCCTTCATGGGGATCTTAACCACTTCCACTTGCATTCTTCTGTGTAAAAAATACCTAAAAAACCACCCCAACACCTTTTTTCTGTGTCTGCTGGCTTCTGCCTCATCATTTTTTACAGCCCATTTCATTTATAGCCAAGTTTTATGGATAAAAAACCCAATATTTTTTAGGCTCTGGAGTTCCTCATTCAGAGGAATTGAAGGTTATTTTTATTTTTTAATCCCTCAGGACTGTCCCTGTAGGGTTTGGCTTTTTGTGGTAAGGAAGAAAAGGGCTGAGGGGAAAAAACCCACTCCCTATCAAATCCATGAAGGCCTGGAATTAAATATTTCTTTAAAAAAGCATTAATAAGGAAGAAAAAACTCTTTCCATCTTTCCCAGTACAATTGATTTTTATTCTTTTTCTAACATCAACCAGAAAAACTCAAAACTTGTGGTGCTGTGAGAGACTCTGACAGCTGAGAGCTTCTCCATGCCCCAGTCCTGCTTGCCTGAGGCTGTGTGAGATCCCAGGAATTCCTGTATTCTTACATAAATTGTTGATTCTCAGAGTATTTTGGGAAACTGAAGTGCAATTCCTGCCTGACTCCTGAAGATGGCAAACGTACCCCATTATAATTCCATGTGCATTAACACACAGTTATCCACAGGACTGGGTGTATGAGGTGTTGTTTTCTTTTCCTGAGGTTATAAAATTCCCAATTCATCTGCCTGCATGGAAAAGATGATCAATTCCCACTGGAAATCTTACGATGTCTGCAAATCCCTTGGAACCTGTTTTTTTTTTTTATTTTTTTTTTTGCTGTCACTGCAGATTCCTGATGAAGCTCTCTGTTTGGGAAGGGGGAAACAGGAGTTGATTATTTGCTCTATCCTGGTTCTGGATTATTTGCTCCTGCCTGGTGTCAGGAAAATGGTGATGGATCATGGTATGATCATGGTGTCATGGATCACATTGAGGAGCAGCCATGAGCTGCAAATTTGAGGAAAAAAAAGTGAGAGGATTCCTGGAAAATCTGGACAGAGCGGCATCAAAAGGAAGTTTCTCCAGTTTCCTGGTTGTCTGCAGGAAAGCATGTAGGATGACAGAGATCTTAAAATCACAGGATCATGGAATTATTTGTGTTGGAAGGATCTTCAAGATGATCTCATTCCACGCGCCTGCCATGGTCTAAGCCACGTCTAAGCTTGGTCCAACCTGGCCTTGGACACTTCCAGGGATGGGGCAGCTCAGCTTCTCTGAGCTCTGAGTTGTTTTCTCAGCATGGTCGTGCCTGAAACTCCTTTCCAGGATGTTCTGAAGTCCCTGTGTGTGGTTAAAATGGGAATTTTATTGCCTTTTCCGCTCCTGGGTGGTGTTAGCAGAGAGCTGATGCTGCCTGAAGTGCTGTCTGCAAATCTACCCAGGCTGTGAGGCTGTGGGATGTTACAGAAGGGATTTTAGTGACCCATTTTAGGCATCCAAGTGGGAATTTCTGATGGCTGTTGCTGGGAACACAGCCTCAGGATTATTCAGCTGTCCCAAATCAGAATGGGTGGGGAATAAATGAGATTAAGTCACCAGCTGGGAGTGGGGCAAATCCCATTATAGACTTTTCTCTGAGGTGGGAAGAGTGGATCCCAAATGAGGCATGGAATTGGACAGGCAGGATAACAGATGGATTGATAAAGGGAGAGAAAGATTTCAAAAGGAGAAGATGTAGAGATGCGCTCCCAGAGATGGATGGATGGATGGATGGATGGATGGATGGATGGATGGATGGATGGATGGATGGATGGATGGATGGAAGAGGAGGTTTAGATGGGATATTGGGAAGGAATTCTTCCTTTGAGGGTGGTGAGGCCCTGGCACAGGTTTCCCAGAGAAGCTGTGGCTCCATCTCTGGAACTGTCCAAGGCCACAACAGGACAACAGGACCAACCTGGTCTAGCGGAAGGTGTCCCTGTCCATGGCAGGGGGTTGGACAAGATGACCTTGAAGGTCTTTTCCCACCCAAACCATTCCATGATTCTATGGAAAACACACAGGATGTCCCTTATCTCAGCCTTCCCCAGCTCCTGGCTGTTTTCCGCTCTCCTCTGTCGTGGGATGGTCATGAATGATGCTGATCCAGCAGCAAGAAAAAATGATTCCAGCAGCTCCAGAGGTGCCTTTGGCTGCCAGCAGAGAGAGGCTCCAGCTCCCACATCTGCAGATATTTAACACCATTCCATGTCATGGTCCACCTCCCTCCCCAAGGATTTGTATCGAGGTTTGCTGTTCAAATGAGCTTCAGAGCACACGGATGCATTCCTGCTGGAATTCCAGAGCCCAGCAATGCAGACTGGAGCTGCCATTAAAGGCAGGACATTGGGGGGATGCAGGAAGGGGTTTGTGTTTCTGTCACTGAGCTTCTCAGGGACCTTTGGCTCGAGCCTTCCTTTCTTTGTTCCTCTTTTTCCTCCAGCACCATACAGGGCTTGGAATTCCTACATCCCAAGTGAAGTTTTTGGGATCTGTGAGTGCACACAGGTATAACCAGGGTGCAAAACAAGTTTAATGAGCAAGGAATCTGTTTGACCTTGAGTATTTCTCCAAGGGTCTGGGCACAAGAGTGAAACATCCAGCGATTCCAATGTGGGATTTCTGATTTCTGGAGCCATCCTGACCAGCTCTGGAGAAAAAGTTCACCTTCACATCCCACACATTCCTGCTGACAACCATGAAATCAATACAGGGCTGAAAATAAATCCCACCACGGTGCTGATCTTGTCTGCAGAGCGAGGAGTCGATGGAGAAAATTCCAAGGGCTGTAGGGATTGGAGATTCCCATACGATGGTGCTGTTGCCACATGGCTGGAGCCCAAACCTCTCCCAGAGTGTGGGAGCAGCCCCAGATTGTTTGTTTAAAAATCTCAGCAACTTCAGAGCATAAAAAATGCATTTGAGTCTCTCTCTTTTTTTTTTTTTTTTGTTATTTTGCTAATTGCTGAGCTCTTCTGCTCGCAAAAGACTCGGAGTGTGGGATTCCTGCCAGCTCCTGCCAGCAATGCCTGGTGCATCCCAGAGTTGTTTGCAGGGAGAAAGGAGACCATTTTCCTGCACCTGCACTTTGGAGCTGGGGTGAAGTGTGGGTAGAGCAGTCTGGGCTGGGACCACAAAGAGGTTCTGTGCTTGTTCTGCCCTTCCAAAAATCTTCCTGAATTTTCCCTTACCAGGTGTTGCATCTTCCTGTGTGCAAACGTGGCAAAACATTGGAAATGCAGGCAGGAAATGTGAATTACCTGGGATCACACAACCGGTCTCAAACCAGGACCCTCAACCACCCTTGCTGCTTCCCAGTCTATGAACTTTTCCTTCTATTGGGAAATTTAATTTTCCTGGCCCCACAAGAAACCACAGAATATATGGATGGGGAAGAACCTGAGATTTGCAGTGCAGCTGCTGCAGGAGGAAACACAGAATCACAGAAAGATTTTAGGTGGAAGAGACCTTCAAGATCATCCAGTTCCAACGCCTGCCATGTGCTGGGACACCTTCTACCAGACCAGGGTGCTCCAAGTCCTGTCCAGCCCTGGGTAGAAAAGGGTGGTTTTGGGGCCAGACATGACCAGCAGGGACCATTGTCCCTCATGTGGCCACAGGTGCCCTCAATCCATGTACTCTTGGTCTCTCCTTTCCCAGAGAATTGCAGAGTCCTTCAGGTTGGAGAAGACCTCTGAGATCTTTGAGTCCAACCATTCCCAAAACAAACCCATGTCCCCAGGTGCCACATCCACATGTGCTTTAAATCCCTGCAGGGATGGGCACTCCCTGAGCAGCCTCTTCCAATCCTTCTGGTGAAGAAATTTTCCCTAATATCCAATCTAATCTTTCCCTGATAACTTGAGGCTGTTTCCTCTTGTCCTATTCCTTGGGAGAAGAGATCAATCCCCAACTCAGGAGGGCTTTGGTCCTTCTAAATTTTTCCCTCCTTAACCTCATGGCATCTTTGAAGTCCTCCTAAGTTGTGTCCCCCTCATGCAAAGCTTATAAAATCTCCATTTTTGTCCATCCTGCCCTTAGTTTCTGGTCAGTCCCCAGAAGTGATGGTGCTTTCCCAATATTAACTAGGTTTTGAGAAAATTTTTCCTGCACAGAAGGAGCTCATATAGTGGATTTATGCATTGAGAAAATGTTTTCTTGAGGGATCATTCCTGTCAGGGCTTTTTTTTGTGGCTTGATTCTGAAGTTTTTGACAGAGTGTTGGAAATTAGGATTCTATGGACAAAGAAGTGCTCTGAAGAAGTAACAAAGTTATTTGAAGTCCAGGATGGGTTTTGGGATCAAACCCAGGTATGGAGATCAAGATCCATCTGAACCAGGCAGTCTCCACTCGTGACATGCAATTAAGATGCAGGAGATGCAGGACCAGTCCCTTAAAGTCAGGTTTCCCTTCCCTGGAGCAGAGGCTCCTCTATTTACAGAGGCAGGAATCCTGATAGCACTTCTCTTTGTCCCTCTGCTTAGAACTGTTCCACTTTGTGTTAACTAATTACAAACTAATTGGGCCGGAGAGATGCGGTGGCGTGAGGCAATTTGATTTTGATGAATTGGCAATTTCTTACAAAAACTGTTTCATTAAAAAAGTTGATTTTTTTTCCCCGCCAACTGCTTTATCAAATGCTCTGATGCTTAGGACAGCAGAAGATGAGTTGCACAAACCAGGAGAGATAATAGGAATTCTGATTAATATCTGTCATTTCCTCCTGGTTTAACTGTTTAGCTGGAAAATCGATTGGAAAAATGAACCCTCAATTGCTTGAAGTAATTAGGAATTTTCTAATTTGAAAGAGCAAGGGGGAATGGCTTCAAGGCTCCCTCAATAAAGGGCAGGTTTAGATGGAATATTGGTCAGGAATTCTTCCCTCTGAGGGTGGGGAGGCCTTGGCACAGTTTGCCCAGAGAAAATGTGGTTTCCCCATCCCTGGAAGTGTCCAGGACCAGGCTGGATGGGGCTTGGACCAGCCTGAGATAGTGGAAGATTCCCATGGCAGGAGGGTTGGAATGAGATGAAGATCCCTTGAAGATCCCTTCCAGTCCAAACCATTCCAAGATTCCATGATATGCCCAGGGAAAGCCTGGCCAGAAGAGCTTGGGGCATTGTCCAACATGTCCTAAAGCCAAACCCGAATTTGATTAAACAAATAGGATTCCCAGCTCCATTTTTTTGGCTAAATCTTTCCTGATTTACAGGAGCTTGGCTACTAAATAGGCACCACTTGTGTTTTGTCAGATTCTTAACAATAAATGGAAACATAAAAGCAAAACCAAAATCCTGTGGTGAGATTCAAAGCTGCTCCCAGCAGTTCCACTTTTGATTTCAATGCTGGAATGAAATCATCCCTCTCAGCTGCCCCGGCAGGAGTCAAGGATCCCTTCCCTTGCCTGACCTTTACAAATTGCACTTCCTGCTCGGCCGTGACCTTTTCCAAGGTGCCTCAGATCCCGAGCCCAGAGGTTTTGGGGTTGATAGCACAGCCAGCACTGAGCATGGAATTAGCATAACTGCCTTGTCAGTCTCCCCAGCAAAAAGTGGGATGCCAAAGGCTGGCCAGGAATGTGCCTAGGATTAAACAGACCTGATAGGAGGGAAATGGAGGAGACGGATTCACAGACAAAGGGGTGCAATTTTCATTGAATCATGGAATGGTTTGGGTTGGAAGGGAACTTAAAGATCATCTCATTCCAGCCTCTGCCATGGACAGGGACACCTTCCACTATCCCAGGTTGCTCCAAGCCCCGTCCAGCCTTGCCCTGGACACTTCCAGGGATCCAGGGGCAGCCACAGCTTCTCTGGGAATTCCATTCCAGGATCTCTCCACCCTCCCAGGGAAGAATTCCTTCCCAATATCCCATCTATCCCTGCCCTCTGGCAGTTTGAAGCCATTCTCTCTTGTTCTGATCCTCAATCCCTTGTCCCAAATTCCCCTCCAGCTCTCCTGGAGCCCCTTCAGGCTCTGGAAGGGGCTCTGAGGTCTCCCAGGAGCCTTCTCCAGGCTGGACTTTCCCAGCTCTCCCAGCCTGGCTCCAGAGCAGAGGAGCTCCATCCCTTGGAGCATCTCCATGGCCTCCTCTGGACCTGATCCAGAATCTCCACATCCTTTTACTGCTGGACCCCAGAGCTGGATGCAGAATTCCAGGTGGGGTCTCACCAGAGGAGAGGGAGAGAATAATGTCCCTCAACCCAAAATTTTCTGAATGAATGAAGCTGAATTTCCAATTCACTTGTCCCTCGATCCTCTAAGCTCCCAGTTCTCTGGTTTTTTCCCTGCCTTTGGGCTCCTTCCCAGGATTCCTTCCACTTTTGCTGAGCAAAAGGCACCATCAGGGGAAGAATTTTCCTGCTGTCCACCTGGCTGCTGCTTCTAGGAGTATTCAAAGAGCTTTTGTGGAACCCTTCATTTTGAGGTTTCTCCGCTTTTTTGTCCAATTTTCACAAATTTAATGAGATTATTTCTAGAGCTTTGAGAGCTTTCTCCTCATTTAATTTGCTTGAATCTGTGCAGGGTGATACCCAGTCTGATCCATGAGCAGATGGACAGAGGGATGGACAGGACTGGAGCTGCGTTAACCAGATTTCCAGGTTAAGACTTATGGAACTGTAGGAACAACATCCAGAGGTGAAGAAAAGAAAGAGAAGAAGCAGAAAAAAAAGTCAAAACAATTGTCAAGGATCCCAACAAAATATCAAGGATGATAGAATTGCTTGCCAGGGAATAACAGGAATGGCAATGGGAGCTGTTCCTCCCTTGTGATCCACAAATTCTGTGTGGATAAAAACAGTCAGGAGGTTGGGAACATCCCGTTCCTCCCATTTTGATGGCTCACATTGGATGGACCTTGGCTAATTTGTCTTCCCTGCACAAAGCAAGGTCGTTTGCTCTCAGGGGCATCGCCGCCTGCCTTGAATTAATTTTCTATTAATTACTGGAATGATTTGAGCGTGGATAAGCAGCAGTTATTTTTAGCACTCAGACTGATTAGACTTCAGAGAGAACTACCTGGGGAAGCTGTGGGGCTCTTGCTGCTTGGGAAAGGGAGAACAACCATTCCCAGTTGGATCAAAGTGTCCATCTGGGTCATGAGCCCCTTCTGACACCCCTCCTTAGAGGTTTCACTGGGAAAGCAAAAATTTTCATCCAATTTCCACCCCTGAAAATGCTCAAGGACAGGCTGGATGAGGCTTGGAGCAACCTGGTCCAGTGGAGAGTTCCCTGCCCATAGGAGGGGTTGTGATGAGATGGTTTTTAGGGTTCCTTCCAACCCAAAACATTTTATTCCATGATCTCACCTGCACCTGGCATCCCTGATGAAATATCCCCTTTAGCAATGGACAGGGACATCCTTCACACCTCCTGACCTTTTATTGCAGTTATTTATTCCCACTAATCCAGGTATTTCTTGTTTTCCTTGGCCACCCTGCCCTGTCATAATTTGCTTTTTGCTCTGTGCAAAGAGAGCTGAGGCACCAGTTCAGCTTGCAACCCGCTTGCTTTTACATTGAATTCTCTTTTTTTTTACACTGAATTCCCTGTGAATTTTCTTTTATTTCCTCCTCTACTTGTTCTTCTACATATTTTTTAATAACACTCTGTTTTCAGGCCCCCAAACTGTCTGGTAATTACCCTGCTTTGATAAACCTTTCTATTAAGCACAACTTGTAAATACCTTGCCTGCTCTAACTGCATTCAATTCATCATAAAGGCTTGGGAAGCCTTTGTTTTCCCTCTTTTGTGTGGAAAAAATTGGAAACAAGAGGTAAATTCATTTATTTTCGGCAAGGAATTAAGGAAGGGACTTGGATTCATAGATTTTTTTTTATTGATATGATTCTTTAAACCTTCTTTTCCCGGATTATAAATCTTAACTCCTCATTTATATATTCACTTATTCGTTATATTTTATCCCTCATAGGGTTTATTTTTATTCGGTTTGGTTTTTTTGGGTTTTTTTTTTCAGGGAATCAGAGACTGCTTTGGGTGGAAGGGACCTTCAAGATCACCTTGTTCCAACCCCCTGCCATGAGCAGGGACACCCTCCACTAGACCAGGTTTCTCAGAGCTCCATCCAACCTGTTCTGGAACACTTCCATGGATGGGAAGGAGTTCTCTTTTATCCCCCTTCCTTTAGCAGCACATGGCCTTGCCCAAACTCTGTCCAGGTGAGCTCCAGGTCAGTCTCCATCTCCAGGAGATGTCCAAAAATCCCACCCTGTGCCCAACAACGTTGTGCAAACACTCCGTGAGCTCTGTAGGCTTGGAGCCATGGCCATTCCTTGGGGAGCCCTTTCCAGTGCCCAACCACCCTCTGGTGGAAGAACCTTTCCCTAAAATCCTACTAGACCTCTCTGGTATCTTCTTTTTTGCCAGGGTCAGGATTAAATGTCTGAGACAGTGTTTCTTGTTCGGACTCAGATGTTTATTAGTTCTTATCTCTGTTACAGTCTCACAAACCCTGAGTTCTGCAGCACTTCACTGTAACAAACTGAAAATGGAGACCTGTCTCTCTTTCTACAAGGCCTTTTAAGGATAAGTTTCCAATTTAGAAATGACACCTAAATTATTTTTGCTTTTAACCCAATAACCAACCACTCATGGCCCACAATGCGGACTTTTTTATCCAATTGCACAAAACCACCCAAACCCATGGAGAAGAAGGTGGAGAAGAAGGTGAAGAAGAAGGACCAGCCTCTGCCCTAAAACCTCCACCATGTTTATATATATTACTATATTCTAAAACCTTAAACTCTAAGTTTTCCACCGTGTGATATTACACACTCCTATTCAAGCTATACGCATAATCTCAGCTCTATCATTCAATTTTGGAAGCCTTCTCCATGGCCTCAGGTCAAATGCAGTGTTCTCTTGGGGGTCAGTGCCTGACAGCACAGAAAGTCTTAAAATTCTCAGCAGCAACCGAGGTTCCAACACCTCCCCTGACACAATTTGAGGCCATTCCCTCTGGCTCTGCCACTGTCACCAGACAGAAGAGATCAGTGCCTGCCCTTCCCCTCATGCAGAAGCTTCAGGTCCCCCCTCAGAATCTTCTCCAGGCTGAACAAACCAAGGAACCCCAACCTCTCCTCATCAGGCTTCCCCTCCAGACCCATCACCAATTTCATGTCCCTCCTTTGGACGATTTCTAATATCTTTATATCCTTTTTGTATTACGGTGGTGCCCAAAACTGCCCACAAATGCGTTCTGAAGCCTCTCCTATTCCAGACCAACCAGAGACTTGTGATTCCTGAAGGTCCTGGAGATCCCACCTGCTGAGGATCAGAGGTGCAAATTGCCAATGGAGACACTCAGAACTGTGGAAAATTTTCCTTTCTCTCCCCTGGATGTTCATGTTTAAGTGAAAGGTGCCTGTTCTTTATTTCAATGATCTTCTGAATGAAGCTGTAGGAAAGCCTAGATTAATTTAAGAAAACCCAAAGTTTTGGGTTTGTTTTTTTTCTTTTCCACATCAAGATGGAGCAGGCCACAGCTCCTCCATCGGTTTTCCTTCTGTTTTAGACCTTTTGTCCTGCACAAGAAACAGCTCATTGATGCGATCTCATGGAAGGATCAGACCAAGGGAATGTTTCAAGGCTCAGCCTTCATGAAATTCTGTCTCTAGTTTTCCCCAGCTACCAAAATTTCTTTTTTTTTTTCTTTTTTTTTTTTGCCTTCTCAGCCATGGCTCAACTTGGTAGCATGCGTGGATTTAATTATTGCTTCTGGCAAAACACGTGGCATTTTTCACTTGTCACCAGCATTTTTATCAAGCCAGATTTAGTTAGCTGTGTGCTGTTCAGATGGACATTTTCCATGTCTGGAAAGCAGCAAATTTGCCGAAATATTTAGAAGTTACAAAACATAATAAAGTTTGATTTTTTTTTTTTGAGTAACTAATGTTTGAGGATGTCTCTCCAACCAGGATTTTTTTTATTGTCTTTTTTTCACCTGGAGAAGACCAGGGAGGATTAGATTTCACTGAAAATTTTGCTTGCATTTTTTGTGGCAAACATTCCTTAAATCCCTGAGTAAAAAGATCAGCCTAAAACTTGTAAAATATGCATCTTCTTAACTCCTGCTGGTGAAAAGGTCTGAAGATCTGGACTGGAGGTTTCCTGTGATCTCCTGAAGCACATGGGAATGGCTGGAACAGCTCTGATTCCCACTGCTCTTAAATGCTTCAAGAATTGATCCCCTTTGGGTCAGAATGAGAAAATTAGTGTGAAAGAAGAAAGAAGGTTGAAAGAGATAAAAACAGTTTGAATTTCTCCCACCTTTTCCTGAGTTTCCAGGTTGATTTTCTTCACCAGAACTCTTTGGGGATTTTACTTAAGGGAATGCCTGCTGTTGGAAGGATATGGAGCAGAAGCTACTCAGGCTCTGTCAGGAATTTTGGTCCAGAACTTGTCCCAGATGATTTCTGTTGCTTTTCTTGCAGTCCCCAAGAGGCTTTTAAAGTTGGAGCTTGGAACATCCGCCCTAAATCACCAGTGTAAGCCAGAAACATTTTGGCTTTGGAGGTGGGAGCCATTGCTGTGCTTTTCAGGCAGGAGGTATTAATTAAAGCAGGTATTAATTAAGGGTGAATGATCCAAGACCCAGAGAGATGGGGGATGATCACAGAATCACAGAGGTGGGTGAGGTTGGAAAGGACCACTGGAAGTCATCTGGTCCATGGTGGTGCCATTTTGCCTCATATATGGATACATTTATATAAAATGAACATGATTTTATTTCCCATCTCAGTTTTAGGGTTCACAAAATTAACAGACAGTAAATGTAGCACACAAATCCCCTGTGCCTCCCCTGAGAGATGTAAAATCACTGACTTTAGGACAAATATGTGTCTTAGATGTCACAGAAACCCCTGAGCTGTTCCTCACCCCTGGTTCATGCAGAGGAGCTGATGGAGCTGGAAAATCAATTTGCTTTTTGGTTCTGGTTGAGGGACCATAGAGATTTGGGATGCTGAGCATGTGGATGATGGTGGGAAAGAGTGGGAAGGTCCTGCAGGACCCCATGGATGCTGTGCCAGGACATCCCTGCTGGGGCAGGACAGCCTGAAGGAGCATCTTTGTCCCAAAGGGATGAGTCCTGTGATCCACCAAGATCCTCCTGCAAAGGCACTGCAGGGAAATCCTGCCCCTGAGTTTTCCCCAGCACTGATTTCACACACGGAATTGATAGGAGCTGCCTGGGTCTTGCAGGAAAAGGCACTTTGCAGTGGCTGATTGCACTCCCACAGATCCTGATTTCCCTTGGAGTCTCCTTGGGGATTGCTGCTCTCAGCACAGGCTTTTCTGAATGCACACAGTGATTGCTCCCACGGGGTGGGAGCTTTCTCACCCTCCAAAAGCGCAGAAAAACATTTGGAAAGCACTTTCCAGGTTACACAGCCTCTGATTTTATTTTCATGCAGCCCCTGCAGTCAGCAGGAGCAGCAGGGATCTCAACAGGGAGGAAATCCAAGGAGACACAGGAGGCAGGAGCTGGGCAGGAGCTGGGACCCTGAGGTGGACTCAGGGTCTTTTCCAACCTTTAAGATTGTTGATTCCATGATTTTTGCACTAAATGTAAGGGAGTTTCCACCTTCTCCCTTTCTTTTTGCATGGATTTAACCTCTTCTCCCTCCCTTTGCATTCCAATTATTGCCATTTCATGAAAATATTTATGATGCCCTTGCAGAGGTCACAGGGGAAATGGGTGGTGTCCAAGAGGGGAGGGAGATGGAAAGCAAATTATCACTAACACAGTGGAATTCATCCCATCACCACCCCTGGGAATGTTCAAAAAACATTTTTTTTATATGGCATTGATGTATTCAAAAAACATTTTTTTATATAACATGATGGGTATAGCACTGATGGTGAACATCATGCTGGGCTGATAGTTGGACTTGATGATCTCAAAAGTCTTTTCCAACCTTAATAATGCCATGATTTTATTAATAATTTCATTTGCCCCAGATAGAATCAACATGGAAAAAATCCAGGATCCCCCTCCTGGAGAGAAGAGGGACTGAGCTTTGAGTGTAGGCATGTGGAGTGATACTGGAGCAGGCTGGAAAATCCCAGCCTGCTGCTTGTTATAGGCTGGGTAAGCATAACTCATCCTGGGGAGTCTCCAGGGTAAATCCAGGAAATTCCCTTGTGGGAAAATGTTCCCCTATGAATATTTTAGCAGAGCTGCTGCTGCCAATGCTCCTGAAAATTAAGACACTCAATAGATGTGTCTGAAATTTACTTAAAACTGAGAGTAGCTCTGGATTGGAAATTAGGAGATAGTTCTTGCCTGTGAGGGTGGTGAGGTCCTGGAACAGATTTCCCAGAGAAATTGTGGATGTCTCATCCTTGGAGATGTTCAAGGCCAGGTAGGATGGGGCTTGGAGCAACCTGGGATAGTGGAAGGTGTCCCTGCCCATGGCAGGGGGTTGGAACTGGGCGATCTTGAAGGTCCCTCTCAACCCAAACCCTTCCGTGATGTTTCTATCAAAAAATGTAAAACCAGGAATATTTGGGAATTATCCAGGTGGGTTTTTCACCATTATTTGTGCTTTGGCTCTTTTGTGTTAATTGTTTAACCTCTAAGAATGGACAGGTAGAAAACTCCTCCTGCTCCATATCTGCCTCATGTCTGGTCAAAACAGAACAACTCTGTTTCATCTTGAGATAAAATATTCCTGGAATTTCCAAATATATAAAAGCCACGAATAAGATGGCATTGTAAAGTAAGATCTCATTTGATAGGCCAATTAAAAGTGCAATTCTCCTTGAATTCTCCTGGAATTTGAATGAAATACCTGATGGGGATCATCCCAAACCCACTGGAGAAAAATTTAGAGAGCAAATTAAAAGTGGAATATAGGTCCACTGGAGACATATATCTGGGAACCATTCTGGAATACCTTTAATGGAGACAGGATATACAATATAGAGAGAAAAGGAGGAATAATTCTAAAGGAAGAATATAAAGGAAGTTATGTGGGTTTGGATCCTCTCACTCTTTGTGACCTCTGTTCCTGAAGCAATCCATCTGAAAAATTTCCTGATAGCAATATTAATTATGGGTCAGCTGTTCAGGGTCATGAAATTGTAGCTGGTCTGATTTAGAATTCCTCAATAACTTGTCCCGAAGTGTTTTTGGGATTTTAGCTCACGAGGGGAAGGAATATTGCTTATGGAACCACCAGATGCAGCTGGAAAACACCACTGAGCTCTCAGGCACAGAGCCCCCAAATCAGGTGTGAAATGGAAGCAGGAGGCTTGAACACAAGGAGAGATGAGAGCAAAACTGCTTCGAGTTATCTTTGTGGTGTTAATTGGGGAGATAATTTGTGAGGGAAGACAGATAATTTGAGGGGAAGACATCTTGCACTTGAGGAGGGAGCAGGTGTTGGCAGGGCTGGTAAATGAGAAGGTCATTACCCTGTGGGACACAGAGACCAAGAAAAACAAATTTAGTGTTAATATTCCCTTTAGATTCGTTGGGATATTGAGGATCAGAGCAGCAAAAACTTGCCTAAGGTCACCCCACTGGCAGTGACAAAACCCAGAATAAAACTGAGGGGCTGGAAGCTCAATCCGTGGATCCTGGGGCTTCCCTCGGTAACTGCAGCACTGTCACCTTTGTGGGAGAAAGGGAAGAGAAAAGGAGATTCTGACAGGGGATATCAGGAGCTGCAGCAGAATTGCTGGTCCCTAATTCAGCTCTTTGGAGTGGGACACTCACAGTGATGTGGTGTGGTTGGACATTCCTGAGCTAGGGATGAGGATCTGAACTTGAGGCTCGTTTTTATCTTTGTTGCTGAAATCAAAACTCACTCTGCCACATTCAGGACTCTGCCCTCATCTCTTTGTGTGACCAACCTCCCCTGCACAACAAATCCTGCTGTGCCTTCCTTCCTGGGTGCACGAGAACGTGGAATCATGGAAAGGTTTGTGTTGGAAGGGGCTTGAGGGATCATCCAATTCCAGCCTCTGCACCATGGGCAGGGGAATGCAGAATGTGACACGAAGGCTGGAGGGCAGATCCAACCATGCTGTGAGCAGGAAAACATTAAGGACTTATTATTATTATTATTATTATTATTATTATTATTATTATTATTATTATTATTATTATTATTAAATACATAATATTATTATATATTAACTCATTAAACATCAGGACACGGTGTTGTTCTGGAGGTGATAATTGCTCCCTCTAACACCTCTGGAGGAGATAAGAGGTAGCACCATGCTGGTTCCAGTTCTAGGGTTGCTCTGACTAGCATGGGCTCAGTGCTTCACTTCATGGTCCAAATGTGCCTCTCCAACCCTTCCAAACTTATCTAAAAGATTGTTTTGGGAATAACCTGTCCTTGTTATCTCAGAGCAGTGTCTGCCTTCCTCATCTTCAAGGAATTTCAGGCAGGAGTCCCCTGGAATGAGCCAGGGAGTATTTCCATGCCATCACCAGTATTTTGAGACAAAAACCAATTGAGGGAGAAAGAACTTTCTTATTTTCCTCTACTGAGAGCTTAGGGTGGAGTTGTGAGATTTTCCCTGGAGACTTGGTTTTGCAGCCATCCTTTTATCCCACTTTTTGTGATCTTCCATCACGAGTCAGCCCTGATTTAGCTTTTACAGAGAAATCTGCTGCCATTTGAAGACTTAATTGCACCGGAGGCCTTCAGCAACGTGGGCACTAATGAGCCAGAGTTCAGATATCTCTGGCTTAATGAAAACCAAGGAAGGGCTGGCCATGGGCTCCGGGCAGTTCTGGATCTCACAGAGGAAGAATTTTCTCCTGGATAGTTCATTAATAAAAGGAGGGTAGAGGAGAGTGGCTCATCACCATCTGTCAGTGGAAGCTGGAGCCCAGCCAGGAGAGCCAGCAGTTAATTAGGAATGAGAGCTGCTTCCTTTCACAGACATTTCTATATGTTTATATATAGCCATTGTATTGCCATTAGTGGAAGTATCTATTTTTTATTTTTTTTTTCTAATTAAATGAGCCAGCCAAAATTTTTGTTGGATGGTTTTAACTCTGGAGAACTTGCTCAGCCACAGGGATCTGCCTTTGTTCTTCCCAAGCTCTAGGACTGGCTTAGGAAAGCACAACCCAAGGGATGATGAGGCACCCAGGAAACTTCTCTCTTGGAATGGGCTTCAAGAGAGGGGACAGATGTCACCTGAGTTCCAGGATTTATTCTCCTGGCTGGAATCATCAGCCAATGCTCTCCTTGAAAGCTGGAGAGGGCATGGAGTGACTGGACAGGGGGGATTGGCTGCCAGCTCAAAGGGAGTAGGTTTAGGTTGGATATGAGGAAAAAATTCTTCCCTGTGCGGGTGGTGAGATTCCCCAGAGAAGCTGTGGCTGCCTCATCGCTGGAAGTGGCCAAGGCCAGGCTGGGCAGGGCTTGGAGGAACCTGGTCAAGTGGAAGATCCAGAGAACTTGGAATCAGGGGAACCTTGAAGGTCCTTTCCAAAACAAACCATTCCATGGTAATTCCATCAGGAAAGTTGGATGTCCCAAGGTTTGTGATCCTCCTCCCAAGTCCTTACTGTTGCTTTTTTCTCTCTCTTCTTTACGAGAATTCCCTTTCTGCAGGAAGAACTGTCCAGCACACCTCTCCCACCTTCTCCCACCTTTCCAGCTGCATCTTTTCCAGGAAAACTGCTTTTTTTTTTTTTTTTTTTTATTTTTGTGACTGCCTGAAGAAATGTGACATGAGGAAGGGATTACACAGCGAAGGAGGAAGGTGTAGAGGTGGAATTGGTCTGCAGGGACTGTCTGTGAAGTCTCTTTTTGCCTCTGAAATCTAAAGGGCCTGGGATTTTTTTTTCCAGCATTCCCTGACAGATGTTTAACATTCAAACAAATCCAATCTCCACCCTGCTACTCCCAGCAGCCACCAGCGTGTGATGGAGATAAGAGATGAGCTGAGGTTCATAGCTCACTTGCGGAATGACTCATCCCTTTAATTGCATCCCTTTAATTACAAATTAGCCTCCTTGACCTTTTCTTCCTGCTCTTTCCTGAGTGTCACGGCACAGTTTGATCTCTGTGCTGCCAGGAGCAGAAGGAGACGATGTCTCTTGGTGGAAGGGTTGTTTGAGCTGAGGCCACACTTTCACCTCCCTTAATCCCATGAGTTGTGCCAAAAAAAAAGCTCCTCTTCTTCTTGAAAAGGTCTTCGTGACTTAGAATGAGCTGAAAAAACACAAAGTCACCACCTAAAACCGCAGAAGGAACAAAAAAATGTTTGACAAATGAAGATAGTCATATTTGGGCAAAAAACCTCAAAGTCTGGAAAGACTGAAGAGCTAAAATTGTCATTCCTGGGTTGATTTGCTGTAGGTTTTCTCTCTTTTGATGTCCTTGAAACTCTGTTGGAATCAGTGATGTTACTCTGACACAGAACTAAAAAAAAGTAAGGCTTATTCAACAGGAATATTCCAGCAGAAATGCTTCTTGGCAAGAGCAGACATGGTTTCCCACCAGGAAACCTCCAAAAAGGAATGGCAAAACCACTTCAAAAATGGCAATTCCTTGGCAGAAGTGGATTTGGAAAGTGGAGGTTACCTGTGAATTTCCTTTCCAACATCAAAGTCTTTGGGAGCAGAAGTTTCTAAAGAAGAGAAAACGTTGTTTGAAACTCTTTGCTTTTATTCATCAGTGAATTCTTGAAATGTTCTCCCTTGAGAAAATGTTTGGAATAACACCAGATTCGCCCACTCTGTGCTGACATTTAACTCATCCCATTATATGTATTACGCCACCACTCCAGCTTTATCCAGGATATAATGTAAGGAACATATACACAGATTTAGAAAAATACAGAGCCTTATAGATTTATTTATAACAGTTCATATATTTATAATTAACTTCATTGTGAGGAAAGTTCAACACGAGGTAGGACAACAATGGACTCCTCAGTTATATAAAAGGGCCTTGAAAAGCTCTTCCCTCCTCACAGAAAAGTTTCCTGAGCTGTTCAGGGAAAGTTGCATTCTTTAAAAAAAAGGCTAAAAGTGGAAATGTTTTGTTTATAAAAATTTATTACAGTTGAAAGCTAATTTTTATTTAATTTTGAAGTGTACTTGGGAATAAGCTGTAGGGTTTTACATAGATGTTGGGACACACAGGATGAGAGAGGGATCAAGGGCACTCTCAACAAATTTGTTGATGACACCAAACTGAGGGTGCAGTGACACACGTGAAGGATGAGGCCATCCAGAGGGACCAGAACAAGCTGGAAAAGTGGGAATGGTGTGTGGTTTTTAACAAGAACAAGTTCTGATGCTGCACTTTAGTTGGGACAAACCCCAGGATCAATCCAGGCTGGGGATGAGCAGATGGAGCAGCTCAGAGCAGAAGGACTTGGGGGTGGTGGATGAGAGGCTGGACATGACCCAGCCGTGTGTGCTCCAGCCCCAGAAAACCAAAAATGTCCTGGGTTCATCCAAAGCAGGATGGGCAGCAGCTGAGGGGGGGATTCTGCCCCTCTCAGGTGAGACCCCACCTGCAGAGCTGCCTCCAACCCTGGATCCCAGCACAGGAAGGACATGGAGCTGCTGGAGAGAGTCCAGAGGAGGCACCAGGATGACCAGAAGGATGGAGCAGCTCTGCTGTGAGGGAATATTGGGAGAGCAGGGGTTGTTCAACCTGGAGAAGAGAAGCTTTGGGGTGACCTAATTGTGGCCTTCCAGTTGCTAAAGGGCATGACAAAAAAAAGACAGACAATTAACAAGGGCCTGGAGTGACAGGACAAGGGAGAATGGCTTCAGACTGGTGGAGAGTAGGTTTAGTTTGGATATTAGGAAGGAATTCTTCCCTGTGAGGGTGGGGAGATCCTGGAATGGAATTCCCAGAGAAGCTGTGGCTGCCCCTGGATCCCTGGAAGTGTCCAAGGTCAGGTTGGACAGGGCTTGGGGCAGCCTGGGATTGTGGAAGATGTTCCTGTCCATGGCAGGGGAGTAGAATGAGATGATGTGGAAGGTTCCATCTGTGCATGGGAGAAGGTTTCAAAGGTTCACATGACCTTACCCCAGGATCACAGAATTGCTGTTGTTGTAAAAGACCTCCAAGGTCATTAAATCCATAACTCAACTCTTCAAAATTCACCACTAAACCCTGTCTTCAAGCACCACATCCATAGGTTTTGAACAGCTCCAGGGGTGGTGACTCCACCTCTGCAGCCTGTTCCAATGCTTGATAATCCTTTCAGTGATTAATTTTTTCTTAATGTACAATGTAAGCCTTCCCTGACACAACTTGAGGCCATTTCCTCTTGTTCTGTAGCTTGTTGCCTGGAAGAAGAGACCAACCAACACCTGGCTACAAGCTTCCTCCAGGGAGCTGTAGAGACCTTGCACTGCCTCTTGTCCCCTGATGAGATCCTGAACTCCCTGAAAATGGGATTTTTTTTTAGCTTCTGAAAACCCCCCTGTTCTGCTGTTTCCAGCTCAGAGAGCTCAAGGTGTGGTTGGTGATGCAGCTGGAACCATCCCACACCAAGCGCCAACCAGATGGGAAATAACTCCCTGTTCACTGAGGAGCAAGTGGGAACTTCCACCTTGCATAAGAGGCCTTTTGCCTCCTTGTGACCTGATTTCCTTGTGGTTTTCACTGGAACTAATCAAAGAATTCCATACAAGTGGAGAAGGAAAGAACAGGAGCCTTGCTGGCTTCCTTCCTGCACATTGCATAAAGCTTTAATATCCAGTAATAGCTGACATGGCTTTGATTTTATTGCACTTAACTGGGTAATTCTCCCATCCCCAACTGTGCCCAGGAGGACTGAGTGGAACAGAAGTGACTGTGCCACAGTACAAATGGGTCTTTGAATTCCTCTTACATTCCCATGGCCTGGATTGCGTTCAATAAGTCATGCACAGTAAATACAGCCAGGAGATGTGAGGAGACTCATGAACAATTGCAAGGCACTCAGGTGCCACTTTGCTGAATGTGCTGCAGGCAGAATATGGGAAAAAAAAATGCCCTGCTTGTGTCTCTGCCCCTCCTCTCACTCGTTGGTGAAGGCTGTTCCCCACCACAGAGATCCCCAGGCAGAGATAATGAAGCAAAACAAGCCATTTCTAATTTTATCCCTGCTTTCTTATGACAAGGAGACACAAGTTCACGTCCAAAATCTGACATCCCTACCATGGGTTCGTTGATGGGTTCACAGAATCACAGAATATCCTCAGCTGGAAGGGACCCACAAGGATTGTTGAGTCCAACTCCTGGCCCTGCACAGGACAACCCAGAGAATCCCACCATGTGCCTGAAGTGGTTTGCAATAATTTCTTGAGCCCCAGAAGACTTTGTTTCTGGCATTTTAATGTCTGATGGTTGCATGGAGGGGCACGAGGTTTCTCTGTCATGATGGACAAGACAAACAGCACTGTGGACCCCTTGGGTGGGCAAACTGGAGACTGTCCAGCTGGACCTTGGACCACAGACACAACTGTGCCAGTTTGGTTGCAGATAGAGCCTGGAATTCTTGTGTCCCATCCCTATTTTCACTCTGCTCCTCCCTTTCTGGATGATGAGAATTATGGAGACCTCTGAAGTGAACGTCTCCTACACTGTCCCCATCTTGCTGTGTCGTATTTAAATGTCTTGTTAATACTCTTCTGCTCCATTCAAATTCCAGCCTGGCTTCTGAATCTGTCCTCCCTGAATCCAAGGCCTTGCACAATCTCTTCCCTTTTGTCTCCCCAAAATCTGGCACTGTGCACCTTCACTGAGGGAACAGCAGCAGAGCCGCTGTGAAAAATACCCAAATAACTTCCCTCTGACGATCCCAGTTTCTTTTTGTTTTTAGACAAACCTCTGGAAATTCTCTAGGATGCTGAGAACTGGGGTCTTGGCTTAATGGGATGGGCTCCTGACCTTCCCATGGGTGATTTGTGCAAATCCACTCTAATGAAGGTGTTCCAGTCACAGAGGATCCTGTATTGGAGCCTCTGCAGGCTGCTCAGCAAAGCAAAGAAGGAATTGCACTGTCTCCTTTAATGCTTTTAAACAGTTCATGTCTCACTGCTGGCAGGTGAATAAATTGGTAATGAATATGCAAATCAGCAGGTCTTCCTAGCGGACTGAGAAACCGCATTTTGAGGTGTTTGTGAGGCAGGATGAGCACTTTAATGTTTGCCACACATTTCATGACAGTGATATCCTCTCTCCTTCATAAACAGAGCTGCTGTTAATCCATGACCTGTTACACACCGGCTTTGTCGGCAACAGTAAATTAAAAAATGTCAGGGAACGTTTTTAATTGCTGTAAATTGATTTTTTTTTAAATCCCACAGGATTTCTAGCACGGAATTATAGAATGGTTTGGGTTGGAATATGATCTTCAAGATGGGCAGGGACACCTTCCACTGTCCCAGGTTGCTCCAAGCCCCATCCAACCTGGCCTTGGACACTTCCAGGGATCCAGGGGCAGCCACAGCTTCTCTGGGAATTCCAGGGCCTGAGCACCCTCCCAGCTCTATCAGATGTTCTTCCTCCCTTGTCCTTTTGAATTTCCTTTTGTCCCATTCTGAGGGGAACTTCAGGGGAGATGAAATTCCTTCATTAATGCCACTGATTTCAATCCAAAATTTTCACTTTTCGAGATTAAAAAGCTACTGCTGGGGTTTTAATTTTCATTTCTGCTCCTGGTTAACAGAAATTTGGACATATCCATCCCTCAAGGTCTTCTGAGGTTTTTTTCTCCAATATTTTGGATATCTCAGAAGTCTCTGTGGAGCCTCCAAAACATGCAGGAAATCAGCACCATCCCTGAAGCAACAGCTGAAGGAGAGACAGCGAGGCCAAAATGTATTTATTGTTTTAATTTAAATCTCATCAGACTTTATCAGTTTTACCCCTTGTGCACCTCCTCCCATTCTCCACCTCCTTACACAATTCTCTGCAGCATCTCCAGGGTTATGTGATCCACCTGGAAATGTTCCAAGGGTCCAACACAGCTCCTCATGCCCATCACACATCATGGATTCATCACTGCTACTTTTCCCTCAATATCTTGCCTCTCCTAAAAGATTCTCGTCCAAGAATCTCTAAAATTCCACTTCCCAGAGCGTTGTTTCTGTGGATCTAGAAGATGTTCAGGGAGCTGAGTCACAGTTCCCTGGCAAGACGTGGCCTGCTTAGCCTCAAGTTATTTTTTGTTAGTTTTTGTAGGCAGGGAATGTGCACAAATGAAGGATGAAGTCAGTTTTCCCACTTGCCAGCCATTTGTTGCCTGGGATCATTTCAGCACTTCCATCCTTGGTGTGTTCTGTGTGCTTCCCATTTTAGTCTTGGGGGCAGCAGATTCCTTTATTTTATCAGGGGAAGTTATTCAAAAGCCTGGAAACTGTGGATGAGGAAAAAAACCGGGAATTCCTGGAGGATTGTGATTATAGCCCATTTTTTGGAGAAAATTCTAAAACTTTTATCATTTTTCTTATGTTGTCACTGAAGTAGTTTTATTAAAAATTGAGGTTATTACTGTTTAATAATTTTTTACTTCAGTCTCATTTTGATTAAAGCAAGAAAAGACAGGTTGGAACTTTTAAAACTACACCTACTTTAGAAATTGAATTTTCACTGAATGTGGAAAATGATCTGGTTTTTGTAAGTCTATCCAGAAGCTCATGGAGCTGAACATTCCTGAACATTCCTCATGGCTATTCCTGGGATTTTAGCTCCCAGATCAGCCTGATGGCGCAACGTGCCCACATCTCATAAAACATGAGTGGGAATTTTTCTTGCTTGTTGAGCATGAAAAACATCCTGGTAATGAAGCTGCTGTTTCTGAGATCATGTAATAACGGAATCATAGAATCATGGAATGGTTTGGGTAGGAAAAGACCTAAAAGATCATCTCATCCACCCCCTGCCATGGGTGGGAATGCCTTCCAATATCCTGGGTTGCTCCAAGCCCTGTCCATCCTGGCCTTGAGCACTTCCAGGGATGGGGCAGCCACAGCTTCTCTGTGCCAGTGCCTTTCTACCCTCTAGGTAAAGAATTTCTTCCAACATCCCATGTAAACCTCCCCTTCCTGTAGTTTAAAACCATTCCCATCACCAACAAATTGTCCCTTTGAGAGAGACTTTCTCTGGACACTGATTTTCTCCTTATACACCCCAATTCTATTTTAGAAAATGAGAAACTTGTGTTCCTACGCATAAAATGTGACCAGCCTCAACACTGGACGGTTTTCACTTCTTTACCTGTACTAATTTTTTTTTTCTTTCTGGCTTTTGCAGCCCTCAACCCTGGCAGCCCAAGACTGATATTTGTTAAAATGATTTTGTCTTCTTGTTTTGTCCCTCAAGAGCTGTTGAGGTTTTGAGAGATTTGTTTGAGCTCTGGGTCAAGCACAGGCACAACCCAGGAGGGTGGGGAGGAGATGCCAGGGGAGTGGAGAGAACAGCAGCTCTCCTCTTTTGGAAAGAATCAGTCATTAGGTCCACAAAAACATTTTTGCCTAAAGGATGCACTGAAAACAAAGTGTTGCAAGATAATGATGGGCTCTACCCAGAGATAATTAATCTGCAGATGGAAACATCCATTCACGTGTGCTCTCTTTGTCCATCTGGCAGCTCATTATTTTTACAAAGCCCGTTCAAGTCAAGAAAGGAATTCTGCTGCTTTCCAGGTACAGATAACAATTCCCTGTGCCATTCCTGGGGTTCCTGGCAAATTCTCCTTGCACCGAGTGCTCAGCTCAGCAGTGACTTGGCCAACAAGGAACAAAACCCACCTTTTAATGCTGTGAAAGTTTTTACTTCCTTCCCATCTATTTGAAGAAGAAAAAGAAATGTCTGCTTGAATTTTTCCTTCCAGCTGTCCGTGGTACAGAATCTCCCCAGGCTGCCGCAGGAATAAATTCATTACCTGTTTCTCTAATGATGGCAGCTGAATATTTTAATGCAGTTAATTTTAATCACTTTTTTAAGTCCACAGTAAAACCTCTGCAATTACCCTCAGGGCCAACAAGTACTCAGTGAACCATGGAGTGGATTAAACTCCTTTCTCTGGATAAAGCAAATCCATCTCTCCAGAAGAAAAGCAGGACACACTGAGGTTTCTGCCTGTTGGTGCTGTGCATGGAAATGTGGGAATATTCACTGGAGTGAAGATGGGGATGAATCATCTTCATAATTTGCTGGGTACTTCTCACACCTGCAAAATCCCCTCTCCATCTCCACCTTCTGTAAACAGATCAGACTAAAAGGGAAGAACTTTGGTGATAAGATCAGGAAGAGCTCAATTCTACCACGGAGTTGATATCTAATCACAGACAACATTTGATGAGAATCCTTGGGGCAAGAAAAGGGCATTTTAGTCAGCAGAGGGCTCCCCATCCTGTAACAATAAACAATTTTCTATAGTAATACAGGAAAAAATGCTACTGGAATTAGGAATCTGTGGAAGATTTCATGAGCTAATTGTTTCCTTCACTTCTGTCTACCAGTTCAAAGACCTGAAAGTAAATCCAGGGTCTGCTGCAATTCCGAGGTGGAATTTTGAACCGCGGCAGGGAATTCAATAAACTCAGTCATCACTCTCATTGTTTCTTTTCCCACTTTTTTTTATTGCCTGTTTCAAGCAAACATCCTCCAGGATTGTGTTTTCCTTTGTAACAGACAAAATGATGCATTTTCTAAAGCACAGACCCCAAAACTTTGATCTGTTGGGTAGAGGGGACAGAAAAAGTTTCTTTAAACCTTTTTGGTGATGAACTAAAACTTATTTTTCAGTAGAAAAGGGGTTTCAGTACACGCTTTCCACCCCAAGGATCATGGAATCATGGAATTATTCGGAAGAGACCTTCAACACCATCTAACTCCTTCCACAGACCAGGTTGCTCCAACCTGGTCTTGAACATTTCCAGGGATGGGGCAGCCAAAACTTCTCTGGGAAACCTGTGCCAGGGCCTCGCCACCCTCACGGGGAGGAATTTCTTTGGAATTCTTTGAAATTTGTTTGGAAATCCTTTCTCCCTGTTCTCCCCTCTGCGCAGGACTTGTGCGAGGTTACTTGGAACCATAACGCGCATCAATGAGTAATAAATTATATTTAGCTCTAAAAAATACAGATGTTCCTGGTTCCAAGGCTCTGGTGCATCATTGTCCCTGCAAGTGGGACCGAGTCCTTCTGGAATCTTCCACCTGGAAGTGACTCTGAGTAATCCTCTCACAGCACTGTCAGAGTTTGCAGAAGGAAAATAGACAAGGATGCAACCTCTCCCCTCCTGGCTGATATCTGGATTTTAGACCCAAAAGAAGAAACTGGGATGATCAAGAAGAAACTGGGATCACCAGAGGGAAGTTATTTGGATATTTTTCACAGGGGCACTGCTGCTGTTTCCCCAGTGAAGGTGCATGGAGCGAAATTTTGGAGAGACAAAAGAATCCATGTGGTATCTGGATTTTAGATAAAGGGATAACTTTTCAGGAAGTTTTACTCTCCAGTCAGAGGTGTTGGTTCCTTTCAGGGTTCGAGAGGTTCCAGGATAAATTTGTACACAGGTACTGATTTCCTCCTGATGGTCTGTGTGCTCCTTTTTCCCCCGCTGATTTCCAGAAGTTCTTTCAGGAGAGATGGATCACTTGGGGTGATGGAAATGATGCCTGTGAGGGAGAAGGAAGAGCAGCTGCCATTAGCAAAGGGATTAAAGCCAAGGAAGCCCCTAAATCCTGAATAAAGACACAGCCTGGTCGCCTCAACTTGGGCCTTTTTTTTCCTTAATGCAGGGGAAATTTGCTGCTTGACTTTTCTGATTCTCACCCTACTGAGAGCAGGTGAGAAGGAGGAACAAGCAGAATTTTAAGGGATCCTGATCATAAAGAATGGATTGGATTGGAAGGGATCTCCAAGATTATCCCATTCCAACCCCTTTCCATGGGCAGAGACACCTTCCACTATCCCAGGTCGCTCCAAGCTCCATCCAACCTGGCCTTGAATGGTTCCAGGGATGGGGCAGCCACAGCTTCTCTGGGATTTCTACTCCAGGGCCTCTCAATGCTCACAGGGAAGAATTTCTTCCCAATATCCCATCTAAATCCACTCAGGATCTCTCTCCAATATTCCTTGTTCTTATACAGCAGCTCAGCAGCATCATAGCTCCCCGTCTGCGCAGGCAGAGGTGATTTGTGTTTATATATTGTCCGTATATGTGCAAAGAAATCCTCATCTCCTGAAGGAAAGCAAAGGGAATAACATTGGGTGGAAATCCAAGAGGATAAAATCAAATGTTCATCGAGGACACAGAATTCCTGAGTTATCTTCAGTGTAACAACCCTGATTTTTACTGTTCCTTAAGTTCCTTCCTGTGTTATAAGGATCCCAGTTTTATGGAGGCAGAGCTCCATAAATAATTTGTTGGACGTTGGGGTGCCAGGAAACAGCTAAAACCCAACAATTAATCCTCACTCCTGCAGGGTTTGGGATGGTTTAAATGGATAATAGGTGAAGGAGACTAGGTAGAAAGATATAAAAGACTGATTTTGTGCAAACCTAATTCCCAGGAAGGAGATGGAGTCAGGAAATTTCCTTATGCAAAACATGAACAAACTCTGAAATCCATTGATGTTCATAAGAATGTTCTTTTTTTTTTTCCCCAGGATCATGGGACCAGACCGCTCAAAATATTTTAATTGCATGCAAGGTGACACAGTGGTCACAAGTTGTGACCCTCACACTTTAAAGACATAATTTGGAGGGAAAAAATAATCCCAGTGTGTTTTCCACCAGCAGATGGAATATACAGGGAGTGTACACCAGTTTATCCCACTTTACTGGCCCTCTGATCCACGTGTGTCCTTAAAAATCCACAGTAAAAGCTGGAAAAGAACATTAAAGTAACACAGTTGTTATAGAGTGGATTTTCAGTGTGTTAAAGTGTGAAATCCCACTCTGTTTTTATGGAGAGCTGTAAATAAGTCAACAAGATTTAGGCTACACCTTTGGAATTTGCTCGGTGGTCAGTGGTAATTCCTGAGTTTCTGTGGCTGGCTGAAAAATTCACGATATTTCCTACAGGATATCAGAAATGTTTTCAGAAAGCCCCTGTTTACAGCTTCCTTTATTTCAATTCACTGCTGCAAGATTTCATTAGGCTCAAAAAATGCTTTTTTCTTTTGGCCTGGTTCTCTTCAGCTCCCCTTTGGCTGGGAGAGGAGAGCAAAAGAAAGACCTGTGAGCTTTCTGTCAGTCAGGAGAGGAGTTATTTTATAAATTGAGCCTGAACTGATGAGTTTGGGGCACGAGGGAAATTATTTCTCCTTTGAATATTGTTCCAGCCATTATTTTTTTTTTTTTTTTCTTTCTTTTTTCTTTTTTTTTTTTTTCCCCAGGTGATCTCTCTGCTGAGAGGTCTCCTCTTCCAGCTGAACCTTGTGGGAGCTAAAATAATATGCAAACCTCGAATGCTGAGCTATTCCAACTCCAGGGTTATTCAGGCAGGAAAATCCTTCCCCAGTCTGAGTGGCTCAGCTGAATAAAAACTCCAAGTTCAGAGCATTGCACTAAGGCAGAGAACATCAAAAAATCAGTGCTGGATTTATTGACTTTCCCTTTGGTTATTGCCATTGTTTGCTAATTCCACGACAATTTTCCTGTCTTTTTTTATCAGAATCTCCTTCTCATCCCCCTCCCTGCAGGGCTGCTCCTTTATTGCTTCTTTGGAGCTGCCTGGGCATCCCATTTCAGCCCTGGCCTCAGGAAGGCAGGAGGTCAGAGAAGAATCACCCATTTTGCATTCTGAGGCTGAGCTCTAGGCGGGATATTAAATCCAATTCCTTCCCTTCAGCTTCCTGAAAATGTTGTATTTTCCTTAGTTTTTTTAATTATGCACAAGACATTTATTTTCTTTACCTTTCCCCCCTCATAATTACTTTAACCAATACTTTCAGTTCCAAGTACAGAGCATCTACATTTGATTTCCTTTCTCAGGAACAAATATATAAAATAAAAAATTCAACCTAATCACCACTCCAATTTTCTTCCCTTTTTTTTTTTTTCTTTTTGTGGGGGAAGATGATTTTTCCTGGAGAAGAAGATAAGAAAACAAAGCACTAAAGTGGATTTTATCCATGTTTTTAATGCAAAGGAGGATTTTTGAGCACTAAATACAATGGTTACTAATGTGTTTTAATATCTATATTTTTACAGATAAACTCAGACAACTTAGAGCAATGCATCCTCCTGGCATAGATATGGGATATGTTATTATTCCAACTTTCCAGTGGGGAATAAAGACCCACATGGGAAGCTGCAATAAAGAGAGGACTTGAGTCACATTGCCTGAACAATACCAAAGTGGTATTTTTAGCTTTTTATTCTTTCTAATCAGTGACAAACCCTGTTTTCTTTCTTCTTTCTTTCTTTCTTTCTTTCTTTCTTTCTTTCTTTCTTTCTTTCTTTCTTTCTTTCTTGCTTTCTTGCTTTTTGCTTTCTTGCTTTCTTTCTTTCTTTCTTTCTTTCGTGTCTGGGAATGAAATTCCAGCCATTGGCAGACAAATTGATGTCTGATCATCCTTAATCTGCAAAATTAAAAACTTTATGATTAAATAGTGCCATTTCTCAGCAGACTGCTCACCCACCACTTCACTTTGGTGGTCTCTCTCAGACCCTCTGAGTATAAATCCAGCTAAACCCATGGTTCTATCACAGATAATCCCTTAAGGAGATTTCTGCATTGTTCTATTTAATTAACAAGGATGTCTAATATATCATTATTGTATTTCCTGAATTTTATAAAGAATTAGGATTTTCTAAGACGAGAACAATTAGTGGCTGGAAGAAATACAGATCCTCAAAGCTTCTCAAAGCAGATTTCCTTGGGTTATTGGAGCTCTAAATATTCTTTTTTAAAATTGTTCCAATCTCTTTCCCTCTTTTTGCGCTACCCAGATCCAACAGCTCTACAACCCCCTGGAAAATGGGTCATCCACAACTTCACTGGGAAACTTGTGCCAGGCCCTCACCACCCTCAGGATAAATAATTTATTCCCAATATCTCACCTAAACCTCTTCCCTTTCAGCTGGAAGCCATTCCCATCATCCTGTCACCAATAATGACTGGATTTCAGGTGGCACTTAATGGCTGATATTTCTATTTGCCCTGGAATATCAGGATGAATTAATGTTTGTTCACCACCACAGGGCTGTTGGGAAGGTCTGATGAGGTGGGACCCAGCATCCAAACAGGAGTCAGGAATGTGGGAAATTTTCCTGAAGTTATTTGAGGTGCGGCTCCAACCTTTCCTCTCAAAAATCCTGATCCCCACTGACAAACTGAGTTTCAGAATTCCCACAGAAATCTGGCCAGAAGTTGTTCCCTTCTTTGACTCCAAATCCAAGACCTCATTGTTCATATGATTCCTGGGACGGTAACAGAGAGTGAAAGGGCATTTCCCCACTTTTCCTCTTCCAACTATGTTACCATAGAGAAAATAATTATCTTGGGCCAGGAGAAATCATGGAATGCACTTCATGGCTTTGCCTTGTGTTCATTCCACTTTGGCCTGAAGTCAAACAGTCCAGGAAACACCAAAATCCCCAAAAAGCCAAGAGGAACCATCTCCAGGTATGTGAGAAAAGTTATCCAGAGACTTTCTTCCCTCTATTAGCACATCAATAAGCCAGACAATATCCTCAAGCACTGAAATTACATTTTCTATACAGCTAAATTGTAAAAATGTTGATGATTTTTGGTCTATCTGTCTTTTGCCACATTTCAGGCTTATGCTTTTCCAAAGTCAGTTTAAATCCTTCAACATCTTTGGCACTGACTTCTTTAGCTGATATAAGAAATTATTTTATGAACAATCAGGGTCCTGCCGACTGGCCAATGTGGTTATTGGGATTTGAAAATCAAAGCTAAATTCTTAGAAACAATAAAAAGGAAAACATTAAAATGAAGGATTTTAAACCAAATTAATTCTATAGCCCCAACCTTGTGTATTTAGATATGGAAAGATTGGTGCTCAGAATGTTTGGGTATTCATTTCCTTGTTCCTAGAGGAGCAAGAAATCCTCAAATAGGTCCCCAAGGAAAGAAGGAGAGAAAAAAAAGGTGATTTTATGAATTTTTTATGATGGAAACACCTCAGGTGTTTGTGCCTCAAACTATCCCAAAGGAAGGTGCTGATGTGATGAACAAGCAGAGCAAGGCAAGGATATAAAGCCAGGAAAAACTCAGCGATGTTTAAGATGTTTGAAGACTGATAGAAAATGACTGCTTGTATTCTGCTTTTTCTGCAGTCTCCTTTTGGATTTTTGTACTTTCCAAGGCTTGGCTTTCCCAGTAACTCCCTCAGCATTTTCTGGTTGAGGGGAGTTGTTTTCCTGAGCTGTCAGGGGCTGATGGATCCCTCTGCATCCCCACAGCCTTTTCATCTAACATTTATTTGATTACCTGTTTACCTGAAATTTATCTCCTCCAGAAGCATCACTCCTGAGATCTCATTAATCACCACTGGATAATGCAGCAGGCAGGAATTCATCTGGCAATATCCTAAATTGAGGGAAATCTTCCATCTCTGTGTGTGTTCCTGGAAACATCTCCCTTTTGGATGACTAAGAGCTGCAAAACGAAAAGGAAGCGAAACAAAACCATTCGTGTAAAATTCCCTAAATCATCCTTGGGGGACAAATAATTCTGTGTCAGTGACATGGCCAGAGATACTTTTCCTAAGGAATATTTTGGAAGTGTGTTCCTGTGAACCTGGGAGGTTCTCCACTTACTCCTAGAATTCCAGAATCATGGAATGGTTTGGGTTGGAAGGGACCTTAAGGATCAACTCATTCCCATGGGACACCTTCCCAGGGACACCTCCCCAGGGACACCTTCCCAGGGACACCTTCCACTAGACCAGGTTGCTCCAAGCCTCACCCAGCCTGGCCTTGGGTATTTCCTGGATGTATGGAATGACTGAGCTACACCAAGATGGATGAGACCTTTAAAAATTTGATTTTCCTCCAAAGTCAGCCCTGATTGGAGAAGGAGATTGGAGCAGAGATCTCCTACCCACCCAATTCCTACCTGTAATGGAGATACCAGGTGCCTTCAGTTTCTGTTTGAATGAATTTTGGCTTTGCATTCATTCCCAGCTTCCAATACTCCCTATGCCCTCCCTGAAAAATCTTCACAAGCACTGGGATCTGCTTCCATATTTATAAAAAAATAATAGAATCATTAAGCTTGGAAAAGACCTCCAAGATCATCAAGTCCAACCTTCAACCCAATCCCACCACTCCAACTAAACCATATCACAAAGTGCCACATCTATTCCCTTTTCTGAACACTTACAGGGATTGTGACTCCAACCCTTCCTTGTTCCAAAGTTTAATCACTCTTTCAGTGAGGAAATTTTTCCAACTACCCAACCTGAACCTCCCCTGGTGCAGCTTGAGGTCCTTTCCCCTTTCCAGCTGCCTGGGAGAAGTTTTCTTCTGCTCTTCCCTTCCCTTCCCTTCCCTTCCCTTCCCTTCCCTTCCCTTCCCTTCCCTTCCCTTCCCTTCCCTTCCCTTCCCTTCCCTTCCCTTCCCTTCCCTTCCCTTCCCTTCCCTTCCCTTCCCTTCCCTTCCTTCCTTCCCTTCCCTTCCCTTCCCTTCCCTTCCCTTCCCTTCCCTTCCCTTCCCTTCCCTTCCCTTCCCTTCCCTTCCCTTCCCTTCCCTTCCCTTCTGTTCTCAATTGAAAAACAGCTGGGAAGTGCTGGAATAGGAATTTCAAACTCTGTTTCTTTGCTATGACACTTTCAGAGACAAAAACTCACCCAAAACCAAACTTCAAATCCAAAAAATGGGTTTTGCCCATTTTTCGTGGTTTAACCGCAACCAGCAACTCAGTCCCACACACTGCTCAGCCCTGGTGGGATCAGGGGAGAGTTGGAAGGGTAAAAGTGGGAAAATTTGGTGGGTTTGTAACTAAACTCATGGACAACAAATAAAACATCCCTATTTATTAAGACTACTTCCAGGAGAACTCCAAAATTCATCTACAACAAAGAACATTATCCCAGTCAAAACCAGCAACTATTTCCAAAAGCTCTGTCCACCAGTAAGTCCTCTCCTTTTTTTTCCTTCTGATTCTATTGATAGGTGAATTTTTAATTTCCTTTTTTTTTGTTTTCCTCCTATTTTGTCGTGATTCATCCTTTTGTAGGTGTGAAAAGGAGCATTATGCACTGCTGGGAGATATAATTTGTGACTCATGGAACCGTGGGCTCTCTGCTTCTGGAGTGATAATTAAAGGGAGGGGGTTGGAGCTGCCAGGGAGTTAGGGAAGTGTGAGGTTGGAATAAAGAGCCTTATCCTTCCATTTAGCAACGGACTGGTGGAGCAAAACAAGTCTGGATACATGAGAAACCTGGTGGAACTGCAGATAAACTTTGACCTTTTCCTGCTTCTCCGTGGGTTTGCTGCGTTCTCCCAGGTTGCTCAATTACACGCAGTAATTAACTCAGTAAGTCCTGAAAGTGCCAGAAAGAGAACCTGAAATAGCAGAAATGCACTAGAGTTCCAGAAAAAAAAAAACTCTTTCAGACACTCTCCATATTGGAAATCCAGCCAAGGGCTGACTGGAATGGGGATTCCCATTCCCAGCAAAAATATCCCAAACTGGTGGGGGGAATATCAGCGGATTTGTTCCAGAAACTGTTCTCAAGGTCCTTCCCAAAACAAAGTGATTGGATCTTCTTGGCAGCACAGGGAGGATTTTCCCTTTCTCTGGTGCTTCTCTTTTCTTGGCAGAATCCTGATCTCTGGGAAGAACAGCAAAAAATTCACAGAAATGGAAATTCAGATCACACAGAAATTCAGAGATGCCTCCAAGCCTCATTGGCTCCCACTAATTGTGCTTTCCTTGGAAGGAAGACAGGAATGAAGGGATGCATCTCAAGCTCCTGCAGCTGAGTTCAGGCTGCTCTTCACATTATCCCTTTTTAATTTTTGTTAAATTTGCTTTTTGATGTTGTGTTCTGGGGATTTTCCCTGGTTACTCACCTGGAAATGATTTTTACTTTCCTTCCTGAAGCAAGGGAAGCATGACCCAGTGGTTCGGATAATTTCCTGGGATCCAGGAAATATAGGAACTCTTCCCTGCTCTGGTACAAAAGTCCTCAGTAGTTCCAAACCCTTTAAAGGAGAGTCACAGCACCGAGTCTGAGGATCAACTGGGATCAGCAGTTGAGGAATCCCAGCTTTTTTCAAGTTTTTCTTTGTAGAGGGACCATGGAAAGGCTTGGGCAGTTCTAGGATGTGATTCCTTTGGAATAAAACATAATCACATTAAACACATACGGTGACAGCTGTGCCAGGGACAGTGACAAACGTCCGTCTGTATATTCCAGCAGAACATTCCTTGAGGAATTCAATTTTAAGCTCAAAAACCACCTTCTGAGGGAAATCACACCTGTCTTTGGCCTTGGTTTTTGTCTCCAGGTGATATTTGGTGCCACTGATCTTGCATATCACTGATCTTTTCAATTCCAAGATATTTTATAAACTCATATGCTCATCCTGGTGGGATTCTTGGGGCTGTCCTGTGCAGGGCCAGGAGTTGGATTCCATGATCCATTCTCAGTTGGGTCCCTTCCAACTGAGAATGTTCTGTGATTCTCTGAACCTCACACTCAGCTCTTGACCTGTGATGAAAGCCGCCAGTTGTCATCAAAACAGACACATCCTCCCCCAAACTGGGATATTTTGGGAAAAGAGGTGTCCCAGAGAGTCCATAAAACCTGCTCTGATTCCATTGGTAGCACATGAAAGTTCCTCAGATATCGCAGAATCATAAAATATCCTGAATAGGAAGAGACCACAAGGATCATTGAAGTCCAGCTCCTGGTGGAGGTAGAAGATCATAGCTGAAAATTCTTGGCTAAGGAGAAAAATCTTTCCTGTTTCAGAGCACCCTGGAGAGTGGAAAACCTCTGAAAAAAAAACCAAACCCCAAACCTACATTTTTTTCCCCAACTTTTGGCCTTTCATTTCTCACTTAGATCTTTTCAATATTTGTGGTGTGTTGATCCTGGATGGATGCCAGGTGCCCACCAAGGTGCTTCATCAATGTTCTCCTCAACTGGACAAGGAAGAGAAAATAGAATAAAATGTAATAATTATAGATACATATAAATATAATAAAAGATAATAAATTATATATATATATATAATAAAATATAATAAATAATATAATAAAAGATAATAAAAATATTGTGGGTTGAGATAAGAACAGGGAGAGATCACTCATGAGCTCCTATCACTGCCAGGCTCTACTCTGGAAAATTAATTTAATTTGTTATCAAACAAAAACATTGCAATAATGCTTTCAGGCGCACAATAGGATTCTCAGAGCTCTTCTGTGTAGGTCAAAGGTTGGACTTTGATCATCCTTGTTGGTCCCTCCCAACTCAGGATATTCTGTAATTCTGTGAAAATCAGGGTAGGTTAATGAGCAAATAAAACCAAATCCTGAAGCACATTTCCCTCAGCCCTCTCATCTTCCTGGGCTCAATTTCAACCCCAATTTTTTTACCTCTTCCCATGGAGTGTTGCAAGGGATCAAGGAATGGGAATTGTGGTCAGTTCATGGTGTCTGTGCTGCTTCTTCCTCCCCAGGGCTTGGACTCCTCAACACTTCCCCTGCTCCATCATGGGATCCTTCCCACAAGAGGAAGTCCTCTACAAATGTGTCCAACAGGGTTCTTTCCCACAGTTCGGCACAAACTGATCCAGTGTGGATCCCTTCCATGGATTCTCTCCTTCAGAAAAGGCTGCTCCAATCTGGATCCCTCCACTGGGATCAGTCTTTTGGAAACAGTTGCTCCAGCTCCTTCAGCCTGGGTTCCTCATGGGATCACAAGTCCTGCCAGAAACCCTGCTCCAGTTTGGGCTTCTGTCTCTCCTGCCAGGACCCTGCTCCAGCTCTGGATTCCCATGGGATCACAGCCTCCTTCGTGCATCCTCCTGCTCCAGTGGGATCCTCACAGGTTACAGGGGGATCTCTTTTCTCCAGGGGCTGCAGGGGCACAGCTGCCTCATCCTGGGCTCCATCATTCACACCCAAGCCATGCCATATTTCAATGATCTCAAATGGGCCAGCAATAAGGAAATCTCTAGAAATGAAGAGGCAAACCCATTGGAATGGGAAGTTTCTTTGCATCAATATGAAAACTCGTGGTTTTTAATGATTTTGTTTAAAAAATGACGCACACATTGTGGCTTTCAACCCAAGCAGATACACTTTAAAGCAGTAAGAACATCCCTAAAATGATAAAATTCTTCTCTGATCAGAGCGCCCAAAAATTGCATCAGCTAAGAAAAAGTGTTTCAAGCTCATTTTAATGTTGCATCTCCCAGGAAAATGAATTAAAGCCTGGAATTAATGCTTGGCTGGGGCTTTGCGCCAGCTCCAGATACTCAGCTCAGACACCAGGATGACAAATGGGATTTAAAATACCTTGAAAGAGATGAGCCATGCGGGCAGAATATCCTGATACATCTGGAATTTGTCTCCTTGGCACCTTTGCTATAAAAAGCTCACATGGAGAGAGTGGATTTTCTTCCTACTAAATAGACTGAGTTCCTGTAAAACCTTCAGATGCTGTTTCAGAGCCACCCAGGATATCATGGAATGAGTGAGGTTGGAAAAGACCTCCAAGACTGAGTCCAACCTGTGACTGATCCTCACCTTGTCACCCAGCCCAGAGCACTGAGTGCCACGTCCAGGTGTTCCTTGAACAACAACAGGGATGGGGACTCCAAATCTCCCTGGGCAGCCCCTTCCAATGCCTGACCACCTTTTTAATGAAGCAATTCCTCCTAATGTCCAACCTGAATCTCCCCTCATGCAACTTGAGGCTGTTTGCTCTTGTCCTGTCCCTTGTTCCCTGGGAGCAGAGCCTGATTCCCACCTGGATCCCCTTCCTGTCAGGGAGTTGTGCAGAGCCAGGAGGTCCTTCCTGAGCCTCCTTTTCTCCAGGCTGAGCCCCTTTCCCAGCTCCCTCAGCTGCTCCTGGTGCTCCAGACCTTTTCCCAGCTCTGTTCCCTTCTCTGGACACGCTCCAACACCTCAATGTCCTTCTTGTCATGAGGGGCCCAGAGCTGGACACGAGAACCTGAGCTGCGACCTCAGCAGTGCCCAGCACAGAGGGACAATCCCTGCCCTGATCCTGTGACCACGCACTGGTGACACAAGCCAGGTGCCATTGGGGTTTGGAACTCAAGGATATTTAAGGTCCCCTCCCACCCAAACCATTCCCTGATTCCATGATCATCTCAGTCAGGGAGAAGAAATGCATCTCACCATGCAAGAGTAGTGATTGATTTTGGATTAATAAATTTCCCTGTCTGAAATTCAGGTTTCTGCCCCTCAGGCAAGTCAGCCCAGCTAGAGTTCCTGCTCTCTTTTTCATCAATGCCATTTAGGGCAGGAAAATTCTTTCAGAAAACTCAGTAAAAGAGTTTTTTCTCAATGGAACAGGGAGAACACGGGCACTGTGGAGCTGGAGAGGGAAGCAGAGGGATCTGAAAGTTTCCAGCCACTCCCAGGAGGGCACCTGCAGGAGGGACCCAATCCATGTAAGAAAATTAAAATTGCTTAAGGAGCATTCCTTGGGGCCTCTGCCAGCTGGCACAGAGTGATATTATTTCCCATTATTTAACTCTCCTACTTTCTCAAATGAGGAAGATACTGATTGCCGAGAATGATCTCTGACCCACACTCACTCCTGGCCCATAATTGATAAGAGCACAGGGGGATAAGTTTTTTGGCTTGAGCTTTTCTAACAGAACAATGGCATTGAAATAAGCGTCTGAAACTCCTCACAGGACTGTTTAATTTATTGATAAAAATATATGACCAGTGTTTAACCCTTTTTAATGATGGGATTTGACCCCACAGCAGATGTTCAGGAAAGAGCAAGAGTTGTCTCTATTTTCTCTCTTCCTCCTGCTCTATGTTAACCTCATTGTTCTGGGAGAGGAATTTGCAAAGTGTGTGAGCATGTGGGAAATGAGAACCACTCTCCTTTAAAAACTTGGGAAATGAGGCTGAATGAAACTGCTGGTGGAAAGCTGAGCCAAACTGAATTATTTTCTGCTGCCTGTGTGTCAAAGACTCAGTGTTAATTCAACAGCAGGAATTCCACACTCCAGCTCTGACTCCAATCCTGTTTTGGTTGGTCCTGACTGGGACATGACTTGCTCGTGTTTAATGGGAAGAAATCAATAAAGCAGGATCAGAGAGGCTTTTGCCTGTTTTTGTAGGAAATTCATTAACTCCTAACACTGCTGAAACACCTCAAACACCTCTAATCCTCCACCCCTCCTGATAGTTTTCCTCATAATAACGGTGTCCTGTTTGCTCCATGGATCTTTGATTGGCACCTGCTTGGGAGGGGTCCTCTAATTCCTTGGTCCTTTTCATTCCAAGCAATTCTTCAACCTGTAATTCTTTTTGGCAGAAAATCTCTCCAGTCTACCTAACTCACTGATTTGGAGGAAAGTGGAAAGAACCCAGCTGGGGGATAAAATATCTTGGCATAAATTTTCCTCTCCACAGCTGTATTTCTGATTTATGTCACATCACAAACCTGGAGCCATTTGCATAGGGATTTGATAATTTTTAAGCTCATCTGTGGTATTTTTTTTCCGTCCTAGACCTGTTTTTTTTTATTTCCAGACCTGTCTTTCTTACTTTCTTGATGCAAATCAAACCTGATGCAGGGATAGAAATCATTGGAACAGATTTCCCAGGGAAGTTGTGGAATCACCGTTCTGGAAGGGATTTAAAAGCCATGTGGATGTGGCACATGGGGACGTGGTTTAGTTGTGGCCTTGGCAGTGCTGGGGGAATGGTTGGACTTGATGGTCTTTTCCAACCTAAATTTTCATGATTCCATGATTTTTGTTACATTTCCCTATGGAGTGAGGGACTACCATCCCATTACCCACGGGAAAAGGTAGCCTAGGAGGAAAAGGAGAATGAAAAAGGGACACAAATGCTTCAGAGGGGGGAGGAATTTGCTGAGGATTTATCACCAAGTTCTGAGTTACCAAATTATTTGTCTGTGCCTTGTTTTCTCTGCCTGCGAAATGGGGTAATTGTGACAGCTTTTAAAAAAATTTGGGACATGGAGATGGATAATCTGATTAAAAATCCTGACTGCACACTAATTAATAATCAAGGACAGGCTGGATGGGACTCTGGGCAACCTGGTCTAGTGGAGGGTGGCCCTGCCAATGAAAAGGGGGTTGGAATGGGATGGCCTTGAATGTTCCTTCCATCCTGTAATTCCATGATTCTCTTGCTCCCATGAAATAAAATCCACATTATGCACCAGCAATAAGCAGAATTTATAATGAAAAACAGAATTCTGAGTTGTCCTCAGAAATCCTGTTTTGTAGAACCATATTTTGATATCTATTTCTGTTGTAACTGTTACAAAATTTGTTTTAAAACATTTGACAATCGACACTTCCCACCAAATAGAATTGTGATGCTTCAAACCAGTCTAATAACACTTACTTAGCTCTAATGTGAGGCAGGAGAATAAATATTCCAATAAATAATTAAATAAATGTCCCAATAAATAAAAACTGGGGTGTGTTTTCAGTGATGGGCCAGAAAAACATTTAAAGCAGTCAGGCTTTTCTAGGAGTGTGGTGTTGCATTTAGCTCTTCTCATGCTCCCAATGCACAGAGGCTCAGGTTTAACCCACCTGGTTTCAAGCACTGGAATAAAATACCTACATTTTGGGGTTACTGGATTTCCATCCATGAATTTTGAGTTCCTTCCAGGGACAATTCAGCTCCTCAGTGGCCTGATTTGCCATCTGGAGGTTTCTCATTATTAATTTCAGCACAACCCGGTTAAATGCTGCTGGTAAAAGCCCAGATTTGGTCAGGATGCCTGTAAACTTCTGCTTGGTTAAAAATAAAATTCAGATATGAATCAGCTGCTCTTGAACTCAAAAATAACAGCAGAACTGTGTGGTGACAGTCACAACATGGGCTGAAGTTGGTCTTGGTAATGCTTTACCAGATGGGTCATTAAAGTGATTGATGATGATTTCACACCATCAGAGCTAAATTAGTTGGGATATTAGAACTAATTGCTGGTCAGAATGAGCCAGGAACAATTAGCAAGAGACACTGATTGTTTCCAAGGGGATTTATCCTCCCAGCAGCTCATGGTTTTCAAGTCTTTTGGCCCCTTGGTTGAGTGGCAGCCAAACTGAAGGTTGAGCAAAGAACCTACAGAAAATTCAGCATAACAGTGAAGTCAGGTGGGTAAAATTGTCCATATATGTGGAGTTAATTTTCCCCTTCATTTGATTGAGCTGTGGAAAGCTTAGGAAACCACTGATAAAGAGAAGTGTGAGAGGGAAAAGGGATTCGTTGAGGATTGCAGAATCATGGGATGGTGTGGTTTGGGAGGAAACTTAAGGATCACCCAGTTCCAAACCCCTGCCATGGGCAGGGACACTTCCCACAATCCCAGGTTACTCCAAGCCCTGTCCAGCCTGGCCTTGGACACTTCCAGAGGTGAGGCAGCCACAGTTTCTCTGAAAAACTTGTGCCAAGGCCTCCCCCTCTCACAGGGAAGAATTTCTCCCTAATATCCATTCCAATCTCCCTAATGTCCATAACTTGTGTTCTTTAAGTTTAAAACCATCACCCCTTTTCCTGTCACACTGTCCCTTATCCAAAGTCCCTCTCCAGGTCTCTTGGAGGCCCTTTAGGTACTGGAGGGGGCTCTAAGGTGTCCCTGGAGCCTTCTCTTCTCCAGAGTAGACAAACCTAATTCTCTCAATCTGTCCCCACTGAAGAGGAGCCCTCTGATAATTGTTGTGGCACAAAAGATGTCCCATGAAAGCAGATGAGAACGCAGAAATAAACCTGGCACGTTACAGCTGGTGCCCTGCTGCCAATGGCTACCATGGTTCCAAATCCTTTTTTTTTTAATGTGTCCTCTGTGACAGAAAGTTTTTGCCTCTGTTGTTCCAAATGGGAAGTTGTTCCAATCAGCTCCTCCTATTTTCTCTCCTGCATTTATGCACAGCTGGTTTAGACCTCTTTGTTCTTTTGACAGTGATGTCCTTTAGTCCAAACAGTCCCAATTCTTTGGCATTTCCCTCCTGGGTGTATTTACAGACAGCAGATAATCCATGACCAGCAATTGCTTTGTCCAGCTGCATGAACTGAGCTCCCACAGTCACCTCTGCATGTTCTCCTGCCCCTGAATCCCTCAAGGTGTTACACGAGTTCCTGGTGGGATTTGTTCTTTGGGGCTGGAGCTGCACTTGATGTTCCCCATAAAGTTGTGCTTGAAACGTGAATGATATAATTCCCTCTTTATTTCCTTCCAAAATATCAATGAACACTTGGCAGGGCTGCATTAATCACATGAGTGTGGCAAATTGTGAGTAAGTGGAGTGGAGGCATCTTGGCAGGAGTTCCACTACACTCTCCCGACTCAAGTGAGTCAATAATTCTGGGTTGTTTAAGGTGTTAATTATTCTTCTCAACCTGATGAAGACACCCGAATTTTGTGGGATAATTCATGGGATTGACTCTGTTGATACAGGAAGTCAATCTTTATTGACTCCACGGTGATTTGGGGGTGATTAGCCTGTGATTACTTGTGTTGCAGACAGGGAATGTTAAATGGGACAGATCTCTCCCCTCGGAATTTCATTCACATCCTTCGAACTTTCTTTTCCATCATTTTCTGCTACCTGGCCCTGCTCCCTCCATCTCTTGCTCTTCCTGCTGTTCCTGGTAGCTCATGTTCTTAAATTTCACCTCTTTCTCAATGCTGTTATCTACAAGGTTATTTGTTTCTCCGTTTGTGAGAACTGGATCATCCTTCATTGGAAAAATTCCATGGAAAATTGTGTATGAACATAAAAATTCCCCTGCTTTTTGCAACATAATGATTCATGAAAAAATTAAGCAAAACCAATCTCAGGAATTATTTCGGGTAAGTTTGCTTGTAAACCGTTCCCAGCCTTTCTTCTGTTGTTCTTTCTTTCCCCAAGCCATTTCCACTACCTGGAATTGTCTTGATCTCCTAAGAAAATATGGGAAAGAGGAGCCAAGTGGAAGATCTTGGTAAGGATACTTGTTTACACCACCTTAAATTGCTTGGGGAGAAACACTGGAGAATTCAGGCAGTTTCCACGGCAGCTAAAATCATGGAATCGTCACATTATTTGGGTTGGAAAAGGTTTTTAGGGTCCTTGAGTCCAACCATTAACCCAGCACTGGCTCATGTTGCACTGCTGTTGATTGGAACTTCCACATCCTTTTGCAATGGGAAGTTTTCCAGAAATAAATATATAAATAAATATATAACATATATTATATATTGTTACTATGTATTTACAATGTATTTTAAATTTTTTCCCTTCCTTTCTCTTTTTCACCAATTTCCCTTCATTTCATTCCCAGCTAAAAGGATGCAAAAAGAGAAAATAAAGGGGGAAAAGCAGAAAGAAATTAAATTGAAAATCTATTTTTACCTGGAGTTGGGAAAAGGGAATTCTGTTTGACCTTTGCTTTACAAGACAGCGCAAACAAGAATTGTTTTAGAACTTTCTCAGGAAAACCACTGGGATTAAAAAAGTCAAGGTGTCTGCACTGGGGAGATCAGCTCCCATTTCCAGTTGCACCCTCTCCTTGAAATTTTTAATATTCCTTTAGGCACTGCTTTTTGTTTGTGCTTCCTTCACTTTTAGAAACACCTTTGCTCTTCCACTCAAGTTCAAAGTTCAAATCAGGCAATGGGGAAAAAAGACTCCAAAAGGAGATGAACTTCCAAGACAAAACACAGGCTCCTCACTAATATATGGAATATATTTATTCCTTTATTGTTTTGTTTATTTCTCTGCCATTCTTTTTAATTAGAATAGCAATTGATTTTCCATTGTCAAGAATAACTACGTTCCAATCAGCAGAATCTGGAATATTAAGTAGAATATTAATTTTTTTATATGGAACCCATAACAATGTTAATATTAAAATGTCATCAGTCTCGCTGAGATACATAATGAGCATGAAATGAACAGATTTTTTTTATCCCTGCCTTTTGTAGATCCAATTTAAATTACAAATGTTCCTGATAAAATTTGCACAGACTAATTTGGATATCACAGACAATTATTTCCAGTTTGAGAAGAAAAAAAAGCCACGCCAAAAGACCCACAAAAAATTTGGAGAGGACTTTTAACTGAGCCTGATGAGTCTGACATGTTCCTTAACCTTGAGTCTGTCAAGAGTGGCAGTTTAAAAAAGTTAAATACTTTTCCCTTTAAAATTGCTTCTTTGCCTGGAAAGCAAATCCAGACTGAATCATTAAATCATGGAATGGTTTGGGTTGGAATGAGCCTTGAAGGTTATTTTCCTTCAACTCCTGCCATGGGCAGGGACACCTCCCACCATCCCAGGTTACTCCAAGCCCTATCCAACCTGGTCTTGAATTTTTCCAGGGATGAGGCATCCACAGCTTCTCTGGGCAACCTCTGCCAGGGCCTCACCACCCTCAGAGGGAAGAATTCCTTCCCATTAACTACTCTAAACCTACTGTCTGAAAGTTGGAAGCCATTCCAAATAATCTCTCTCCATCTTCTTGTCAGCCCCTTCAGGTACTGGGAGGCCACAATTAGGTCACCCTGGAGGCTTTTCTCCTCCAGGGTGAAAATTCTCTCAATCTCAAAATCTCCCAAATTCTCTCAAAATCTCTCAAATTCTCCCAATTCTCTCAACCTTTTGTCATAGGAGAGTTGCTCTGATCATCCTGGTGTCTCCTCTGGGCTCCCTCCAGCAGCTCCATGTCCTTCCTGTGCTGGGATCCAGGGTTGGAGGCAGCTCTGCAGGTGCGGTCTCACCTGAGAGGTGTAGAATCCCCTCTTCAGCTGCTGCTCACCTGGTTTTGGGTGAACCCAGGACACTTTTTGGATTTCTGGGGCTGGAGCACACATGGCTGGGTCATGTCCAGCCTCTCATCCACCATCTCCAACTCCTTCTCCCCAGGGCTGCTCCATCTGCTCATCCCCAGCCTGGATTGATCCTGGGGTTTGCCCCATCTAAAGTGCAGCACCAGCACTTGCTCTTCTTAAACCTTATGAAGTTCCCATGGGTGACTTCTCCAGCTTGTCTAGGTCCCTCTGGATGGCCTTGTCCTTCAGGTGTGTCGCTGCACCCTTCTAAGTGACATCTGCAGCCCTTCCCTCATCCACTGATGCAGCAGCTCCATCCTAGAAGGCCACAAGGTTGATTATCTTCATCAATTTCTCCTCTCAGTATTCATATTCCAGAAGAAGTTGTTCCAAGGGAGCTTAAATCCATTTCAGATTCCCCTTTGTCATTTGCCTTGTTTACCGTGGAACAACAGCAGCCACCAAGTGTTAATTAACAGCGGTTTTTTGTGCTTTAAATTGACATCCTAATTCCACATAAATTAACTTTGATGTGCACACTAGGAGTGCTCGGGATGAACTTTGCTGTGTTTCCTGATGGAAAAGGATGCATTTCCCACCAGGTTGTAAAAACCCCATAGCAACGGGGTTACCTCAAGTCTGCTCCGCTGAAAATGTTTTTGTCAGTACATTGGGATGAAGGAATAGCACTTTTCCTGTGGACATGGTTTTACCTCTGTAGAGTTCCTTTTATCCATACAGATAATGCCTGAAAAACAGGGAAAAAATCAGAACAAGTGTTTAAAAAACTAATGAATATTTTCTAGCAGTATGCACAGAGCATTAAATATTGCCCAGCTGTATTAATAATACTTTTAATTAAAGCAGATGTTAAATCTTTTTTCAAGGCAGGGTCTGTCTTTTTATTAGCTGATCATATAAACTCATTTATAAACCCTTATTATACACATAGAACAATAAGGGCACTGCTTCAAAGCTCTTCTGGAATAAATAAAAGGTATGAAGAGACTTTGGGGTTGTAGCCTCAGGGCCTCCAAAGGATGCCCTGATTAATTAATTAATAAATGGAAATGAATTAATTATTAACAATTAATGGAAAATTGGGAGAAGTGGGACAACTTCCAGCTGCTTCCTGTCCTTGGTGTGTTCGTCACTCACTGCAGGAACTTGGCTTTTAAAGGAAGACTGGCTTGGGATCACCTGAGGTGGGATTTGTCTCATCTAACTGCAGATGTTGATAAAATGGGGGGTTCTGATTGATATTCCTGTTTCCAAAAGCATCATCATTCCCTGGAGAAAAGGAGGGTCTCCACAAAATCCCTGACAGGAGGGTGGAGGCAGAGGAGATCAGGATCTGCTCCCAGGGAACAAGGGAAAGGACAAGAAGAAATAGACTAAACCTGTGCCAGGAGAGATTCAGGATGGACGTCAGGAAGAATTTCTTCCTTCCTCTGTAGATCAAGAAATAACATATCTCCTGCACAAATATTCTCCAAGTTAATATAGGCCCTGTCAGGCCAGTCCTAAATAATTATTTATAATGGACTTCTGAAAAGATCAATTTTGGCCCTTCAGTAGCAAGCGTTTTCCTCCTTGTTCAGATGCCGGGAATAAAATATAACAATCAGATTTTATACATGTCACTGAGCTTGTGGGGGGCTAAGTAAGAAGGATGAAATTGTCTGTGTGGTGACACAGGGATCGTTCAGCAAACAGTGCTCAGACAAATAGTGTGTATTTCAAGGAGGCCAAAAATTCTGCAGAGCAAATAAAGCAGCTCAGTCATCCATCAGGGGTTGGCTCTGTCCTACAAATTACCATATAGAGTGGATTGATTTTTTTATAGGGCTTATACAAAGCAGTAACTCTGGGAAAGGCTCATGGCAGATAATCAGGCAAATATGAGCTCCTGCTTCCATGCAGGAGCCAAGGAGGACTAATGGGATTCCTTGAGGCATAAACACGGATCCTCCATTTGGCCAAGATTGTGTTAATTCTGTCACTGGTGAGATTATGGCCGTGTTACAGGGGAAAGAAGTTGATAAATTGGAGATGGTTCAGAGCAGAGTCTTTAAAGCACTGGATTTGTCTTAAAATGGAATGAACAGAGCCTGCTTAGCAGAGGGAAGGTCAAGAAATTCTTTGATCACAGTCTGTAAAAATTTACATCAGTTTAGCTCCGCCAAAAGAAAAGTCCAACAACATCCCTTGGAAAGTGAAGCTGGATAAATTCAAAGAAGCAATCTGAGTCAAGTTCCTTTTTAGTATTAAATACAATCAAGGGGTAGAACTTTTGTAAGGGTTTTTGAGCATAATTAATCACTGCCAATTTGTAAATCAGGACAGAAAGCCTCTTAAAACTCTGTGATAATACAAACCAAGTGTTGACTTAAATAAATCTTCTGGATGTTGGGCTGGCAGCAAAAAATGTAAGCTGGAACACACTGAACTCTGACTACTCTTGTGGAGAGCTTATTCTGTGTCCTGGAAGTGTAGAACAAGATCGATGGTATCAAATTTTCAGACTTTTCTCTTCTGATCCCCAGAATAAAAGAAGATAGAGGATTTTATCCAGCAGATCAAATAATTCCTGGATGACCTGGAGACCACTGAAAGAAAGCAAAGCAATATTAAAGGGAGAATGTCCTGCTGCAGGTTCTGAGGGTCTCTTGCCATGTGTAGCTATTTAAACCTCTGGAATGGTTTCAGCTTCCTGCCTTCAGATCTTCAGGGCAGGTCCTGTCAAGATCCATTTCAACTTTTGTTCTTTAGCAGCTCTTCCTTTCACATCTTCCCTTGCAATATCCAAATAACTTCTAAATTCTCCAATTAGATAAAATTTGCTTTGTGTTTTCTTTTTTCTCTTTTTGGCTTCCGGGTGAAAAAACAGCTAAAGAATCTTCAAAATTTCAAATATGCCTCTTTTGTGTCCTGGCAGCCAAGAGGGCAAAGCCCAGCCTGGGATGCATCAAACTCAGTGGAACCAACTGGGCAAAAGAGAGGATGATCCCACTGTATCCAGGGTGGGAAAGACCTCATCTTGACCACTGAATGCAATTCTGGGCCCCACAATTTAGGAAGGATGCAAATGTCCTTGAATGTGTCCAGGACAGGACAACAAAGCTGGTGGAAGGGCTGGAAGTCATGTCCTGTGAGGAATAATTGGGGATTTTGGGCTGGTCCAGTTTGGAGAGGAGGAGGCTGAGGAGGCTCTCCTGAGGAGAAGTGGAAAGGGAGGTGCTGAGCTCTCCTCATTGGAATCCAGGGACAGGAATAATGGGAATGGTTCAAGGGGGAGGTTTAAACTGGACATCAGGAATCATTTCTTCACCAAGAGTTTGGTCAGCCCTGAATTGGTCAGAGATCTGGACTGGGTCCTTCCCCTCTCCTCTCCAGATCCAGAGGAAGAGGCACATCAGGAGGCATCAGGAGTAAAGGGGATGATGAAATGCTTGTTCATGGTCTCAGCACCTCCTGCTCAAGCAGGGCTAGTGGCCTGGATCCAGTTCAACATTCAGAATGCCATGGATGTAGAAGGATCAGCATTGGGGAAGATGAAACAGGAAAGCCTTATAAATATGGTTGCTGGGCAAAAGATTTTGAGAATATAGAAACTATAAGCGAGATTGAAATGAAAGCAAACTTTGAGATACCTCAGTTACCAAACAACTGGAAAACAATGGTTTGGCCAGCTGAAGGTAATCCCCTTTTGATTAAACAAGACCCTCTGCTTGCAGACAGGTCCAAGGGTCAGAGCAGACCCTACTAGCTTGGCAGAAGGGGTCCAAAGAGTAGTTTTTAGGGTTTAAAATGTAACACAGTATGGTGATGTAATAATTCTTATAGGCTGTATGTAAATGCTATAGGATTTGTATATTGTACTAGATTGGTTAGTGAGAATTAGAATATTCAACACAGAAGAAGATTTATTGTATTGTAATGGGAACCTCGCTTTCTTACCCTTTTTACTCTCTTACCTTTTTTACTCCCTTATGCTCTTACCCTCTTACTCTCTTACCATCTCTACCCCTCTCTTCTCTCGGGCCTGCTCCGAGCTGTGGCTGGCAGCTCCCAGCAGGGCCCTGCCCCAGGCCCTTTGCAATAAACCACAAGTTCCACAACCTGGCTTCAGAGATCTCTCATTTCCATCCATCCCGTCCATCCTGCCCCCTGACGCTCCTACAGATCAGGATGAAGAGGCCTGGAAAATTTGTAACCTCTCTGACCCCATATGGGTCCTGGATCGCGGTGTTTGCACTGATGGTTTCCTGCTCACATTCCTCAATCTCCCTCCCTTCACCTAGGTTATCTTCTGTCAAATAATTTAGCTGTAGCTTCATTTACCTCTCTCACACACAAAAATCCCATAAAACCAGGTGCACTTTGTCAGCTAAAGGCCCATCCTGCTGCTCTCCTGTCTCTGAGTGCCCAAAATCCCGCTGTAAGCATTGGAAGAGTATTTCCCTAAGTACAGAGAAAGCTCAGGAGGATGTTTTTCCCCTCCAACCCTCCACTGTTCAGTCATTTTTATCCCTGAGACTTCCAGAGATGCTCTCTGTGTCCCAGCAGCCTTTGATGGATTTATCTTCCAGGAGCTATCCATTTATCCCATGAGCTCCACTAAGCTTTTAGCATCCATCATATCCTTGGACAGATTAACTACAGTTTGAATAAAGAACCACCTGCTTTTGTTTCTTCTGATCCCTCCCGTGGCCTCCTATCATCACCCTGGAGGAAACAGAACAATTAACCCTTACCTGCTGTCTCCAAGCTGCTCAGGAGATTCTCCATCAAACTCAATAACTTCCAAATTGAGGGATCATTTGTTTTGTGAACTCTGCAGGCCTGGTAATGAATTTGAGTTTCCTGTGTGAAATCTTTTCCTAAGGCTCGGTGGAGGGGGAGATACTGGCAGAAACTTGCCAGGAAAAATCGAGTTTGCAGAATCACAATCCAGATTGATGTTATAAATTAGTATATCTGTGTTTAAATTACACTGCAGTGACAAGCAAGTGCCTATTTACCCTCTGGAATATGTTCCACGAGTCTCTGAGGTAAAGGGTTGGCTTTTTGAAAGCTGCAGTTGGTAAAAAATAAGAAACCTGTCAGCAGCTCTGAGTCAGACCAACAGAGCTGATCAAAGAGTTTACCAGGAAATAAAATCCTGGAATGGTTTGGGTTGGAAGGGACCTTCAAGATCATCTCATTCCAAAACCCTGCCATGGGCAGGGACACTTCCCACTGTCCCAGGTTGCTCCAAGCCCCATCCAGCCTGGCCTTGGACGCTTCCAGGGGTGGGGCAGCCACAGCTTTTTTCCAGGGCTTCACCACCATGCCAGGGAAGAATTTATTCCCCAAATCTAACCTGATATGAGTTAATATGACAACACTGTTGACAGAGCATAAACATCCCACATCCCAGCTGGGGCATGAGAGATAAAAATTCACCTCTATTTAGTCATTCTCCTTTATACCTCTGTTTCAAAGAGTTAAAGCACTTTGGCATTTGAAGGTTTGTATTTTGGTGGCTTGCAGCCTAAAAAAAAAAACTTTAAAAATACTGTTCTGATGTGAGGAAGAGAAAAAAACATCTTCTTATAGATCCAGAGCTGTGGGGAGTGGGGAGCCTTGGAGGGGGGAACAGATCTTGCATCCTGCCCCTGTTTCCAGACCCGTTAATTCAAACAAAGGGGCGAATCCTTTGACAAATGTTGAAGCACAGGGCTGTAATTTCCTGGTGGTTTTGGGCTCCCTGTCAGCCCCTGACAAAAGGTGGCTGAGGAACCCACTGCTGTTGATGGCATGAACACGCCTCTCCCTGGCAGGACATGATGGGACGATTGTTTTCCGAACGAGGATGATTCCATAAAATCTCAGCTGCCTCCCCAGGCTGTGCCGTGGCAGAACCAGCATTGAGCGGCTGCAGCAGGGCTCCATCAAATTGTGCTCATTTCCCAACCCTCCTGGAGGGCTTGGAGCAAAGGGCAGAAGGAAAATTGATATCCTGAATGAATGAGCACAAGTGATTTGGGAAAACGCTGGGATGAGGGCGGCAATTCCTCCCCCAGGACAGCAACATTTGGGTTGCTAAACACCAGGGATTCGGCCAAATGAACATTGAGCTGTTCAGAATCACCAGCCTGGAGTTTTGGCACCAGAGCAATATTCCAGCCTCTCCCGTTGCTAACTGGAAAATGCTAATTTGCAAAAACACAGGTTCCTTGTGCACGCACACAAACACAAACAAATGTTTTGCTTTGAATGCTTCGCCATCATCAGAACCACTTTGTTTTAAACCTCTCCCTCATGAGGTTCCTCTTGTCCCAGCACCTACACAGAGCCTTAATGACCATTTGCTTTCTTCTTTCTTCATGAACAGGGATTTTTAGGTTTTTTCCAGGCCTTCCAGATGATTGCACTGATTGACAGGTAAGCGGGAAGGAAAATTACTCCTCTCTTCTCTGTGCCACAAAATTGGAGCTTGTTTGCAGGCTTTCAGCATCACTATTTTAAAGCTTTCCTGCTCTGCATCAATCCTGTCAATTCAACATTTTCAGTGGAAGAATTCCAGTCTTTTTTTTGCCTGATACTTCTTGCAGTCGTGACAGAATCTCCTTCACCTGTGGAACAACAATGGGAAGCTGCAGATGTTTGTGGGTCTGTCCTGATTTTCTCCATGACCCTTCCCTTTCTGGGCCATTGGGATATAGAAATTCCCTACACATGATGCCTCACATGGTTCTGGGGTCCCAGCACAGGAAAGACCTGTGGAGATGTTGGAAAGAGTCAAGAGGAGGCACCAAGGGGATCAGAGGGGGGATCAGAGGGATGGAGCAGCTCTGCTGTGAGGAAAGGCTGGGAAAATTAGGATTGTTCAGCCTGGAGAAGAGAAGGTGTGGGGTGACCTAATTGTGGCTCCACAGCTCCTGAAGGAGCAACAAAAAAGATGGAGAGAGATGTCTTAAAGGAGTCTGGAGTAGCAGGACGAGGGGTGAGGGTTTTAAACTGGCAGAGGGTGGATTTAGATTGGATAATGGGAAGGAGTTCTTCCCTGTGAGGGTGGTGAGGCCCTGGAAAAGGTTTCCCAGAGAAGCTGTGGCTGCCCCTGAATCCCTGGAAGTGTCCAAGGCCAGGTTGGACAGGGTTTGGAGCAACCTTGGATAGTGGAATGTGACCCTGACCATGGCAGGGATTGGAACTGGGTGACCTTCAATTCCAATCCAAACCATTCCATGATTTTTTGGCACATTTATTGGGAATAAATTGATGAACCAAACCATGAGATCATGAGGGGATGAAGAGGAACAAGTCTATGCTGCAACCACCAGGACCACAATTGTCCAGAGGGACAGAAGGAAGAGGAGCTATTTAAGTGTCACGGCAGGAGGTTTGTCAAATCTGGAAAATTCATAGGGAAGAAGAGAGAGAACAGAGACTGCTTTTCAGGAAGAGAAAACTAGAATGGCTTAATAAAACATGCTATTTCTTTTCTACTGGAATTTGAGATAAAATGAGAGGACAGAATTCAAAACCAGGAGCTGAATATTCTTCTTTTGATATTGAATACAGTAGTTTAATATTTCACTTCAGTTTTTATGATGCTGGACAGCATCACAAAGCTGTAGGTGCCCTCCCTGGAGGTCATCCCAGGAGGGAAAATTTCCTGGCAAATATCAGCTCGCTGTTTCCACACTTCCAAGATGCCCACCACATCAGCAGAAGATCCTCCCAAATCTGCATTCAAAGTGTGAACCCATTTTCTTGAGCCTATCACATTGTAGGAGGAATTGGGTAATAACTGTGGCAGGGTCTGAATTCCTGGGGTTTTCCGGGGCAGAGCCATGAGTTGCACCTGGTGATCCTTGTGGGGTCCTTCCAAGTTGAGATTTCTATGATTCTGCGATTAATGGAAGAATCAGAGGAAGAGAAATAGAGAACGAAGTGAGTGGAACACAACAATATTTGCGTTTTGGCAGGAAAGAGCTCAGCTTTTATCACGCCAGGCCAGGTGACAGCTGGAATGCAGCCCAAGGAGAAAAGACGTTCAAAGCAGGGAAACCTTGCAGGGATGCCCAAGGTCATCTTGGAGCCCTCAGCTAATGCAGCCACCCTCAACCTCCTGAGGAGGTTCATCAGCATCCTGCATTTCCATACAGGAACCAAAAGCTCTTAAGTCTGGAGGCTGAGCACTGGAACAGGCTCCTCATGGGACTGGTCACAGATTCAAGCCTGCCACAGATCAGGAATTTTTTTGGACAATGCACCCAGGTGCTTGGTGGGATTTTTGGAGTGTCCTGTGCAGCACCAGGAGCTGGACCCGTGATCTTTGTGGATCCTTCCCTTCCAACAGACTATCCTGCAGGGATAATAATCTATAATCCTACATCATTTAAAGATAATAAAAAGCACAAGACATGGAGATGCTAGAGAGTGTCCAGAGAAAGACAGCAAAGCTGATGAAAGGTCTGGAGCCCAAATGTGATAAGGAACAGCTGAGGGAGCTGGGAATTCTTATCCTGCAGAAAAGGAGTCTCAGGGAAGACTTTATCACTCTCTACAACTCCCTGACAGGAGGGTGGAGCCAGCTGGGTATCAGTCTCTTCTCCCAGGTAAGAAGCAACAGGACAAGAAGAAACAGCCTCCAGATGAGCCACTGGAAGTTTAGATTGGATATTGGGAACAATTTCTTCCCCAAAAGGGTGGTCAGACACTGGAATATGTTGTGGTGTTGTGAGGGTCCCCAGGACGAGGTGAGAGATGAAAATTGACTCCAAGCTCTCAGAAAGCTGATTTATTTTTTTTTTATTATATTAAAAGAAAATCATGTACTAAAACTATACTAAAGAAAGAGAAAGGAGACATCAGAAGTCTAGAAAGGAATGAATAATAAAAACCCGTGACAGACTCAGAGAGTCTGACACACTGGCTGTGATCGGTCATTAATTAAAAACAATTCACATGTTTGGATAAACAATCTCCAGGCCACATTCCAGAGGAGCAAAACATGGAGAAACTTCTCAGCTTCTCAGGAGAAAAATGCTAGCAAAGGGATTTTTCATAAAATGCCATGGTGACAGGAATAGGCCCAGGGCAGTGGTGGAGTCCCCATCCCCAGAGGAATTAAAAGCTGTGTGGATGTGGCACCTGGGGACACAGGCCAGTGGTGGCCTTGGCAGTGCTGAAAGAATGGTTGGACCCCATGGCCTCAGAGGGCTTTTCCAACCTGAACTATTCCCTGATTCTCTGATCCTCACCCACTGCTCTCTGAGGGAGAATGACTGACAGCGAGTGAGGGCTTTGCTGGGAATTTCCAGGGCTTGGTGGGTGAACCTCCAGCTCAAAGCCAGTAATAAAGCCCAGAAACTCTGTGAGAACTATTAAGTGGGAAGACTGAGAGAGAGAGGGAGCTCTAACAGACATCCTTGGAGTGATAAAGGAATCATCCAGCTGTAACAAGCAGCCTAAGCCTCCTCAGGAATGCCGTGAAATGCAATAGTGAGATGCTGCAGGGAGAGAGAGAAAGGTGAAGGTTATTGTAGCTGAAATACTCAGACTCTCTTATTACAGTCAGTTCCCTTAATAAACTTCAGAATATGTGACTGAGACCTCTGTAATCCACAGAATATACCTGGATAATTAGGGACAGATTTAAACCACTGAACATGGCCCTTCTGGCTCCTTTCTCAAGGACCAGCACTCCCAGGAGTTGGGCAGAGCAAATGTGGGTGCACAGGGCAGTGTCCTAGGTGCCAGAAGTCTCCCAAACCCTTTCTGGGTCTTTTACCCGGGAATTCTGCAGGCAGGATGAGAGAGGAGTCCATGTGGACAAGCCCACAAGTTGGGGACGAGCCAGTTGGCTTCAGGGCTGCTGCTGAAGATCTGGATTGATGGTGCTGCAGATGCGAAGATGGATTTCAAAGCCTGGAAAAAGATCCTTTTTATCATGGAATCATAAGAGCATTAAGGTTGGAAAAGACCTTTAAGATAATCAAATCCAACCATCAGTTTACCACCACTCCCAAGGTCACCATTGTGCCATGTCCCCAAAAACCACATCCCCATTTGTTGAGCACTTCCAGGGATGGTGATTCCACCATTCTCTGGTTGTTCCAATGCTTTATAACCCCTCCAGGGGAAAAAAACCCGAAACCAACTCCTAATATATGTTCCAAACCTTCATAGAAACTTGCGATTACTTTCTCCCCTTGGCAAATATCAAAGTAGAAAAATCATGGAATGATGCTTAAGAATAAAGAAAACTCTAATTTCAGTTTTATTTTGAAACTGCCTATATTTTCCAATAAAATAAATATGTGTTTCTTTCTAGTGATATTTTCAAAAAGATAATATTTCCTTCTGAACGACTTTTCAATGTCGAAATTTTAACTGAAAACAACCAAAAGATCCTTCTTTTTCCCTAAACAGCTCCACCAAATCTTTTAAGGAATATTAAGAGATACAGAGTCATTGTAGCTGCTGGAGTTGGAGCGGCGAAGATGCAGTTTGGGGAGAAAAAACATGAAAATCAGGCAGTTCCTAAAATGTCTTTGGGAAGTTGTGCAAATCAGTGGGAGGGTGTTTGTTTTCCTCTTCCCTCCTGAGTTCCTTCAAGCATGGAAATCCCACCCTGGGACTCACCCCCAGCCATTGCCCTCCTCCCACACGGACCAACCCCTCCAGCTGATTGTTACTGGTTTATTTTCAAGCCCATGATAGGAAGTGCAAGGTTGGGATAGTGAAAATCTGCACTGGAATCTTTTTTTCCAATATTTTTCCCTATTTCCCATTACAATAAATTTTCAGGGATTACAACATCCTCTAAGCAAACAAGGAGAAATTCATCCCCATCCAGACTGGCCTTGAACAATTCCAGGGAGGGGGGAGCCACAGCTTCTCTGGGAAACCTGTGCCAGGACCTCACCCCCTCCCAGGCAAGAATTCCTTCCCAATATCCCATCTAATCCTGTCCTCTGGCAAACAACTGGAAATTCATCCCACCATAACTCAGGTCCTTCCAGAATCTCGTGTATTTCTTCACTGGGTTCACAGAGAACAAGCAGAACAGTTCACTTTATCTACAAGTGAACTCCCCAAAGCTGGGAAAAATCTGCCTGGTTTTAAGGTTGCCTTTCCTGCTTATTTCTGATTTTATGTGGAGCATGTTCCATCTGTTTATTTGAACAAAATAAGGGAGAGTGATTTGATTAGGTGAATAAAGCCTTTCAGAAGGAGAAAAAAATCCCCATCACAATTGCTAAAAGCTCTTTAATCCAGCAGAGACGTGTGACAACATCCCAGGGTTGGAACAAAGTTAGAAAAATTCCAATATCAAACAGGACAAAGATTTAAAATATAGGGAGAGGTGACTGGGTTGGTAGAAATAAAAGATTCTCAGAAGAAAGAGAATGATTTTTTTTTTCATGCTTTTAAATTGTGGGAGATGCTTTCAGTCAAACCCAGCCCTCGAAGGGTCCAAGGTCAGGTTAGGCAGGACTTGGAGCACTCTGGGATAGTGGAAGGTGTCCCTGCCCATGGCAGGAGGGGTGGAATTCCATGATCCTCAAGGTTCCTGCCAACCTAAACCATGCTGGGATCCTGTGACAAACTCCTCAAACTGGACTGGCGCTGCTGGATTGGGTGACAGTCCCTTGTCCCATAAAATACACAGTCCCTTATCCCATAAAATACACAGTCCCTTATCCCATAAAATACCCAGTCATAAACTCTGAGAGCTGAGTCCACCTTGGTTAAATTAACAGCTATCAATTAAATGACTCATCCTAGAGAGGTGTTTAGGCTCCTTCTGTGGCTGGCAGACAGAAACAGACTCTTCCAGCTGGTGATTTATCTCATATTAACTTGGCAGAAAAGGAATAGGAATGAATCCTCCTCTGAAGGCCTTCCCAGCTCTCCTTTGAGCACCAACACCTCGCAAACAAATGAAATTAAAGATCTTATTTGAGAGGGCAAAGTTTCATAAGGCAGATCCTTGCAAGGGACAAGGAATTTGTTTTGATATTCCAAAGTGAATATTTGTCTTTCTGTCTGAGCCTGATCCTGACTCCAGAGTTCACTCTGGCAGAGTTGTGAAAGGGACACAAATAAAGGGAAAGCCAATCTTTTGGATTCCATTATTCCGAGCTGTAAAAATCACAGAGCACTTTGGGATCATTGTGGGAACGGGAGCTTCAAGGATATGAAATCCCTGCATTTCATTATCTGGATGCCACTCACAGCACTCCAGTTAAAACTCCAAACAGGCTTTTAGTACAAACACTCATTAAACCCCGGGAAGAAAAATGGATAATTGTGATCAGTGTTGGAGAGAGTCAGATCTTTTCTGTGTATTTAATTACTTGTGCAGCCAGAAAATGATGTTCCACTGCCTCACACTCCCTTTATGAAGTGTTCCAAGGCGGCCTCAGCTGCTTCTGGTTTTCCACTTGGGAATATCACAAGGAGTTTGCGCTGTCAGTGTATTTGCCCATAAAAACTGAATCATGGGAGAACATAAAGTCAACAACCAAACTGAGTCTGAAAGGTTTAACAACTGCCATGCTTGCTCAATAATTTGATGGCTCCCAAGGAAACCTGGGTGTAGGAACTCTGCCAAGATTTTTCAGATGGAAGGTATCTCTGCAAATATTCTTAAAATGAGAGGGTCCAGCAGTGATATTGCAAAATTTCCAGCTCAGACAAGGCTCAGGGAGAGCAGAGCAAGGGGAGGGATGTTGTGTGCTCAAGAAATCCTCTCTGTTCATGCTCTGACTCAGGCGCTGCTGGGATTTCGTGCAAACACAGGATAAACATCAAAAAGTGAGGCCCTGATGTGGCTGATAAGAGCAGGCAGAGGAGCTGAGCAGGGCCAGGAATTTCTCAAGGACTGCCTAAAAACCACCCCCCAAAAAATTCTGCATACTTTTATTTTTCCAGGGTGGAAATTATTTTGTTGTGGACATGGCCTGGGTCATCTCTGGATTTGCTGTTTGCCTGCAGACAGCACCCAATGTTCTTCAGGCCTGGGTGACTCTTTTCCCCCCATGTGCCTGATGGGATTATTTCCACCTCCACCCATGCAAGGTTTTCTGGGGCTGTGGATTTGATATGAACGTGTTTTTTACTCTGTAGAGGAGAGTGTGCAGGGATGGGCCCCACCAAGGAGTTATAGAATCATGGAAGGGTTTGGGTTGGAAGGGACCTCAATGACCATCTTGTTCCACCGCTGCCATGGGCAGGGACACCTTCCACTATCCCAGGTTGCTCCAAGCCCCGTCCAACCTGGTCTTGGACCTTTCCAGGGATGGGGCAGCCACAGCTTCTCTGGGCAACCTGTGCCAGGGCCTCACCACCTTCACAGTCAAGAATTCCTTCCCAGTATTGCATCTATCCCTACCCTCTGGCAGTGGGAAGCCATTCCCTGTGTCCTGTCCCTCCATCCCTTGTCCCAAGTCCCTCTCCAGCTCTCCTGGAGCTCCTTTAGACACTGGAAGGGGCCCTGAGGTCTCCCTGGAGCCTTCTCTTCTCCAGGCTGGACATTCCCAGCTCTTCCAGCCTGGCTCCAGAGCAGAGGAGACTCCTGATTCCAGCCCTTGGAGCAGCTCTGTGGCCTCCTTGGACTCACTCCAGCAGCTCCACATCCTTATCCTGGGGATCCTAAAGCTGGATGCAGTGCTCCAGGTGGGATCCCACAAGGAATCATTGGTGCCATCTGTTTCTTGCTTCCTTTGGGATGGCAGATTCTCAGCACGTGTGGGATGGGCTTGGAAAATCCCAGTTCCCAGGTCACAGCTCTGCTTATCAGCACCCTTTGCTTCCAGCGCCAACCTTGTCACCACATTTGTCACACATTAAATGTGTCAACTACATTTAATAACTCAAACTACCCCGACCAACCCTCAGTTTAATTTTGTGCCCCTAAAAATATGTGGAAAAAACTTTGATCAGTGAGGAAACAGCACTTGTCCACCACAGTGTGCACAGCAGTGGAAAGGTTTTGTTGGAAATCTGGCAGCACTTACTCATAGTTTGTAAGTCACATCGTGTCACCAGAATGCAGGAAATGGGAAAAGGCAAACCAGGACTTTTTTTGGAAGGAAACTTTATCAAAATCTTACAGAGCTGTGCGGGGTTTGACATGTGGGATGAACGTTCTGCCTTTCAGCCTCTCCCCGTGGCTTTGGAGCAGCCCAGGAATCCTTAATGCTAAAAATGGCCACAAAAAATGCTGCTCTTAGCCAAGGAGGTGACAGCAGCTCCTTACCCAGAGTGACAGAGTTATTGGACTGAGACTTTGTGTCTCCTTGCCAAATCCCATCTCCCTTATCTCACTAATTACAGATGGAACGGAGTGGAAATGGCCCAAACCAATTTTCAATAAAAGTGACCACAATCTTTGATTGAAGTCGCTTTGTTTCTGCAGAGGGCAAGGCAGGAAACACAATTGCTGCTCCATGTTGGAGCTGGATGGGGCTGTGACAACCTGGAATAGTGGAAATTGTCCCTGCCCATGGCTGAGGGTTGGAATGAGATGATCCTAAAGGTCCCTTCCAACCCAAACCATTCTATAATTCTATTTTTAGCCTTTAATAAACTAAATCCAATTCTTTCTAATAAATAAATAAATAAATTCTTCCTTATAAGTAAAGGTTCTGAGATCTGAGACAAGCACTGAACCCTTGAGGGGGAAAAATAATTTCCTCATGGTTTGAATCCCCACTGGAATAACTTGTTAGGTTTTCTTGGGTGCCCTAACAGGTCAAGGAAACTTTCTGGAAAAGTTGAACTAGTTCCAGACTTTTCATTAAAATTGCTCCTGTGAGACATTTTATATTTGAGATAATTCCATGCTTGGGATCTAATTTCAAGTTCTGGTGTCACAGGACTGCTGGATTTTGCCATGGGATGTGAGGTGCCAGACCTTCTGCCACATCAATGACTGCCCCAAACAGAAATATTTTGGGACTGAAAAGAGGATTTCTTGGCCTGGTCTGTCCTCAGTGTCCTGCAGGCACAGAATGGCACAAGACCATCGAGTTCTACAATCAAGAAAGTCATTATTTAATGAATTAATGTTGCATTAGTATTTTTTCAATTCCTCTAATTTTTAAGCTCATCTCATGATTTTTGAATCTTTGTGGCTGCCCCAGTTGCAAAGACCTGGTTTTGCAAACAGTTTTCCTGCGTGGGAGCACACATCTCATAAATTAATAACATTTTAACCTGAACAAATTTGAAAGGTACATCCTGCTTTTAAAACTGAGCAGTTTTCTTCCCTAACTATAAAATCTCTTCTAGAGTTTTTTCCCAATTATTTATGACTTATTTTTACCTTTCTGTACTTCTAAAGGAGCTGGAAGATGGAGTTAATTGTTCCAGCTGCATGAGGGCAGAGGGAACGACAAGAGGATGACAAAGCTGCTTAGTTGATTATTAGATAGAAAAGAGGGAAAATCCCTTGAGTTCTCAGAATTCTGCTGCAGAAAATGACCTCTTGTCAAAATCCTTGGCAAGATCTTATATTTCTCTTGTGCCTTTCTTCATGGCATTCATTTTCCCTGAAAATTTCCCTGCTAACTGGGCTTTCCTGGACAGAACACATCCTTTCCCTGCTACCAAATGTCCTTTGATGTCTTTTTGATTGGCTATACATGGGGTTTATACTTGTTTATTCCAGCCCCAGGGCATTCCTATGGCTCTTTTTAAAACTCTGTTTGTTGGAGACGTAGAATTACTCAAAAATCCAGGTTGGAGATTTTGGAAGGATGTTCTTCATCCATGTGTCTGGAGAAAACAGCTGGAAAAGTGGAGCCAAAGCGAGCAGAATCAGGTCAGGAGGCTGCTCAGTGTTTTTGTCTGAGCAGCAGCAGCAGCTGCATTCCTTGGGTTTCAAAGGACTGAGGTAAAAGCTGTTATAACCAAAGATTCCAGAGCTGGAAAACCTGGTGGAAGAGTCAGAACAAAAAAGTTAAGGAACCTGTAAACCCTCAGAACCAAACAGAAAAATAGCCTTTATCCTATAGCAGGAAGGGGTCAGAAAAACACTTTTTTTTTCCTCTTATTCTTCCATGTATCCCTTTTTAAGCCTTTCTTTAAAATCTCCCCTGCCTCATCTTTTTACATATTTAAAAATGTGGGAGAATGAACAGTAATTCACACAGGCAGAAATTTGGGAAATGTTCCTTGGACAATAATTAAGGAAGAAGGAAGAAGCAGTTCTTGAGTCTGAAATCCCTGCTGGTCCAGCTGGGTGTTCCTAAAAATGCTCATCTGCCACCAGGAAAACAATGTCCATTAATACAAAAATATTCAATTAAAAACAAAAATAGGGCAAGAAGACAGCTCCTATTCCTTTGCTTCATCAGGCAGCTGCTGGTGATGCGTCTGGCCACTCTAATATTAGAATAATGGAATTATGGGATGACTTGGGATGGAAGGAACCTTAAAGATCAACCCATGGACAAGGACTGCTTCCACTAGCCCAGGTCACTCCGAGTCTCATCCAGCCTGGAATGACCCCCAATTAAAATGGTTCCACTACAGTGCAGGTCGATCTTCTGCTTATCCTTCACATGATATAAAAAGTGGGTTTGAAAACGATTTAGGAGATAAACAGGGATAAATCAGCTGAATACCGTCAGCATCTAAATCCCAATGAACAAACGAGAAACCTGCAGTAAAAAACAAGTGTTTTAAACAGGAGCAGGATCAGAGTGGAGTCAAAAAGCAACAAACCCCTTTGCCCCCAACCCCTCAGGGTGGCTGAGGTGATGGAAGAAGGGATTTATTAGCTCCTGGTAGATGCCAGCAGTGGCTTGGGGGTCAAGAGCTCATTGTACAGAACCCTTTTAACCACAAGATGCTTCTGTTGATATTTCATGCCTAGGGGAGCCCATAAAACTGAGTAGGAATTTAGTGTTTTGTTTGAGGATGCTCTTTATGCCTCCGTATATTTTAAGACTTTGAGAAAAGAGGAAACAGTGAGCAGAGACTCAGCTCTGCTGCCAAACAGAGAATTTCTGCTTGACAAAGGAAATACCTGCACCCAGTGGTGGGAAAGGTTTGATGTCTCTGAGTTATCTGGCTGCTAAAGCATTCCAGGGATAGGATATCCACAACTTCTTTGGGAATTCTGTTCTAGTGCCTCACCTGTCTCCTAGTGAAGATTTTCTTCCTTCTATCTAACCTAAAGCACCCCTCTTTGGAAGCGTTCAAGGTCAAATTGCTGGATCTTGGAGCAGCCTGGTCTAGTGCAAGTGTCCCTGCCCGTGGTAGGGGTGGGAACTGGGTGATCTTGAACGTCCCTTCCATCCCAAACCATTCCATGATTCCTTGATCCCTTGGAGAATGGCCCAGAGTCCAAATGTGCTTGTGCACCTCCTTGCTTGGACATGGAGGCAGGATGTGACAAAAACTGCAGGATTTGAGCTCTGAGGAACCATTTTATGTCCCTCATCCAGAAATAATTTTGCTGTTTGAGCACCACTTTTTTTTCCCCACAGATCTCCTGCTCCCCAGCTCACTCTTTCCCACCTCTTTAATGACTTCGTTCTGCTTTTTCCTTTTCTTGTCACTTTGAGGGATTAAATTCTCTCTGCACATTTCCCTCTGCTCCTTCAGGGGTTGCCTGAGTCCTTCCCAAGAGCCAGCCCTGCCTTCCAGCAGACTTTTGTCTTCCTTTCTCCCACAGATAATTTGCTGAGGGAGTTTTTATCTTCTCAGCATAATCTTCTTCTTCTCCTTCCCTTTTTTTTTTTTTTCATCTTCTCCGAGTTTTAACGATTCTCCACAGACAATCAGCCATCTGTAGATCTTACCTGTGTGGCTTCTCCTCATTTAAATGACGATAAATGCCACTAATGAGTTTTGAAAAGAAGCAGCTCCGGAGGAATGTGGAATGAGCAGGGAAAGGAGAGGCTGGGAATCTCAATTAGCCAGTGCCTGGGAAATTTCTGCCACAGGGATGAGGCAGCTGGGGCACCTCAGGAGCTTCGAGAGCAGGAAAGTTCTGGGTTAGAAAGGGGTGCAGGGTCATCCTGTTGTCTCTGCTGTTATGGGACTGGGCAGGCCTGGAAAAGGGCACAAACAGCCTGGAAAAATCCTGAAATATTATTTTTAACATCCTGAGGATGTGTTTATTCCCATGAACGCTCCTGATGGATTGAAATAAGCAGATGCTCCATGTCCAGCAGCAAAATCCACCTGCACCAATTCCATTAAAACTCTTTGCCTAAGTTCTGAGCAGATTTTGGAGGGTTTTTATGGCCTTTTCCACCCTTTTATCTGCAAAGGGTAACCAAGAAGGGTTAAACTAAACCTACTGACTTTACTCTTCATTTATTTTGGTTTAACATGTGAATGACTGTCAGTTTAAGCCCTGAATATTTTCTTTCTGTAGGACAAGCAGAATTTTAAGGAAATAGTCAGAAAAATTCATATTAGCATTTTATGGGGTGAATGGAGGAATTTAACTTTTGTAACTCACAAAGTTCAACTCTTCTGCACGCTTACAACTCATCAAGTCAGCAAAAGTAGCAACAGTTGTACTGGATATAAAATCACAAAATCATGGAATGGCTGGAAGGATTAATGATCACCTTGTTCCCATTGCCATGGGAATGTCAAGTTAGGGAAGAGAATATTGATACTGTGAAGAGTCAACCTCAAGGTCAAATCACCTCCCCAGGCTTTTACAAATTGAAAAAAAACAACATTTAATTTCTGGAATTTGTACCCTGCTCTGACACTGGCTCCTCACCTCATCCAAGGGAAAAACCATTGAGTCCTTAAGGTTGGAAAAGACCTTTGGAATCATCAACCATCAACCGCCATGTTCAAAACTAAACCATGTCCTTAAATCCACATGTTTTTTGAGCACTTCCAGGCATGGTGACTCCACCACTTCTCTGGGCAGCTGTTCCAATCTTTACAACCCTTTCCATGAAAAAGTTTTCCCTAACATCCTATCTAAATCTCCCCTGACCCAAATTGACATCATTTTCTCTCATCCTGTCACTCATTACTTGGAAGAAGGAAGTGATTCCCACCTGGATCCAGCCTCTTTTCAGGGAGCTGCAGAGAGTGAGGCCTCCCCTCAGTCAGGATCCCACACACAGACATCCCATGGACTTTTATTCCCTTAAACTGAAAAATAATTAAAAACCTCCAGGATCCTCCAGCTCTGGAGCAACATTTTTTAGCCCAGGACAAAGACACAGTGATTTCCTGAGCAGGAAAAATCCAGTTTCTCCTTGGTCAGACTGGAAATCACAGAGGAGCCCTCTGGAATCTCTTCCTGCTCTCCCAGGAGCCCATGGCAGGCTGGAAAGATTGCTTAAATCCAAAAAGCAAAATGAGCGTTAATGAGTAATTAAGCAGAAACACCTGCAATGAGTGTCGTTACTGCCATTAACTGAGTGTCCTCATGGAAATTTATGGAAAATACCATCAATGGGAATACCAGGAAAATATTTTGCAGCACAAATTCTGCTTTCTGCACGTCTGAGTGGGTTATCTGGCCTCAAGAGAACAAAGCCATTATCTGGGAATGCTTCTCCTCTTTTAGCACAACACAAAAAAATAACAACAGCTCCTGCAGCCTTTGATCCCTTGATTTGTTGGGAGGATTTTCCAGATGTTTCATTAATGCTGTTCAGGATTTCTGGCTTTTATCACTTTTAGGCTCCATTGTTTTCCTCTACAGCAGAATGGGATTTTCATTTCTGCACCAAAATGATCTTTGTTCACCTCAGAGAGGAGCCAGATCTCTCCAGATCAGATCTCTGGTTAACAAATCTGGATCATTCCCTGTTTTAACATTGAGAAGGTTTTGTTCCTGTTTTTTGACAGATATAAATAAAGCTTTAAATTGATTGTATCCTTATGGGTTGTAGAGATATCCTCCACACAACTCTTCTTTTTTTTTCTTTTTTGAGGAATATTGGCATTAAGCTGTCCTGGATGGTTCCCATGCAGGGATCAAACTTACAACCCATTTTAATTTACTTTAATTTATTTTACTACACAAAGTAAAATAAATTAAAATAGGTTGTATTACTTGTTGTATTTACTGCTTTGTTGTATTAGTTGTATTTATTACTTTGTGTAGTAAAATAAATTAAAATAAATTAAAATAGGTTGTAAGTTTGATCCCTGCATGGGTCATTTACTTAAGAGTTGGATTCAATCTTTGTGGGTACTTTCCAGCTGAGAATATCCACAGAATTTATGAAAATAGTAATAAAATAAAACAAAAAAAGTGTATTTTGTATTTTTACAAGTTGTATAAATATGTGTTTATTCAATATACATGTGTGTATAAATATATTTTTTTATATATATATTTGCTACTGTCATTTCCGTGCACTCTTTTACATTTTTAAATTCAACCAATTAAAATTGAACTCATATTATGATTAAAACCCAGGTTGGAATTTATGGCCTTGCTAAAACTGTTGGGATTTTTGCCACTTGTTCCAATCCAGTCAGGAATTCCCTTCCCAAGGGCTCAACATCATAATTAATTCATTCCTGTCCTCGTGGGATTTGCTGCCTTGTCTCAGTCCTGGGAGTTGATGCCCAGGTTGTGTAAATACCTTGCATTGTCAGAGGAATGTTTTTGGAATTTCCAAAAACGCAATAAAAATACAACAGCAACCTTGGAAATTCACCCTTTCCTGAAGTAATCAAAAAATCCTGGCACAACTGGGATACCCTGAGAAAGCTGCAGCCCAGAATTCCAATTATTTTGGTTTTTAATCTTTTGTTTTTTCTCTTTATTTGACATTTAGTCTTACTAGGACCCACCAAAGGGAATTTTGTTTGCTTATAATTACTATCAGTCTTTTTTCCTCATTGGATAATGGATCTGGCATCTCTCTGTATGGAGCTTTTTTTTTTTTTTAATTATTATTTTTCAGCATGTCTCCTTTCCTGCTTTGGGTGGGGGGGGAGTGTAAACTCTCCCTACCTGATTTTATCAACTCCAGATCCTTGAAGCCTGAACATAACCTGCTGTCAGACAGGTCATGCAAAGTGAAAAACAGGATAAATCCTGGGTCAAGCTGGAAGATCCTTGTGTTGAAAAAAATAAATAAAAGCCATGACAGCAGAAGAGACTTCGAGGGATTTTTATCTCTCTTTCAGCTTTGTATGTTCAAGTTGCTTTCCACGGATAGGAAATCGCACAATGGGTACTTAACAAATGCTCATCTGAAATTCTGGAGCTAGGAATCTAAGAAAATCATAAACAGTGCAAGACTCAGGATAAAATCATGAAATGCAATAAAAAAACAGGAGAGATAACAAAGTTCTTACAGAATTAGGATAAAATTGGGGATTGAATCAGCCTTTTCTGACTCCAAGCAGAGAATTTTATTATTAAAAAATGACAAATTCCCTTTTCCTTAAGTGTATTTTGCTGCTACAAGGTTGGATGGGGTTTGGAATAACCTGGTTTAGTGGAAGGTGTCCCCAGCCATGGCAGGGAAGTTGGAATGAGTTGATCCTTGAAGCTCCTTCCAACCCAAGCCATTCCAGGTTCCTCTGATTCCACCTTTGATGCAAAGCATCTCCTCGAAGGATTTTTCCCGGGATGTAGCATTCCAGAAAGTGGAAAATGGAATCAAGGACCCTTGATGCAAAGCATCCTCTTGAAGCATTTTTCCTAGGATGTGGCATTCCAGAAAGTCACGGGAATTCAGAGCCCAGTGATCCCAAGTCCAGGAGGGCTGTGCCAAATTAACATCTCATCCCTGCAATATATCCACGATCCATTCCCATTTAAGATATTCCAAGCTGTGCTGTTAACCCATGAAAGTTGTGTTAAGACATGAAAGAAGTTTCTGAGCAATTTATGGCCTGGTCCCCTCCCTGAAAGGCTTTTCCCCTTTAATCCTTTCTCAAAGGTTTTTTTTTTTTTCTGGAAATGTAAATAATCACTCTGCCCTAAGAGCAGCTTTTTGCTTGAACAGGTCCTAGACAAAATCCCGACCTGGGTCTACGGATGGTCAGGCCTAAAACCCAAATGAGGACTGAGTGATGAACCCTGGAAGCAAACAGGCTGCCAATTGCCTGGTTTTAGGAAGAGAATTAATTCCACAGCGGCTCACACTGGCGGAATTGGGGCAATAAATGGGATTTTGGAAGTCGTACTGAACACCATAAATGACCAGGTTACATCTGATATTCACATCTGAAGCAGTTATTGAACATGGTGCTCATGTGTTGGGCCTCAGCATGATTTGATGCCCAAAGGATCCCTGGAATCCCAGAATATCCTCAGTTGGAAAGGTCCTACAGGGATCAGAGGGTCCAGCTCCTGGCCCTGCAAAGGACAACCCCAAAATTTGTCTGACGGAATTATCCAAATTCTTTCTGAACTCTGTCAGAACTGCTGTTGGAACCACCTCCTCAGGGATATTTTACAAAGAGAGAAAGCACCACAGCAACTGAAATCTGCATTTCTGAGCACATCAGTTAAAATAATCCCAATTTGGGAAACCGTTCCTTCGCTGGATTTGGGATTTGAGGTGACTCAAACTAGAGTGGAAACTTGCAGCTTGTACAAAGCATTTCTGAGTGCAACGCGAATAAAAAGAGGTTCAAGGGTCAAATATTAGATTTGGTTTTCCCAGCTGAGTTTCCAAAGAATTTTATTATTTGGTTTTGCAGCCAGAACTTCTTGTAGCTCTTTTTCAATACTCCTATTCTGTAAACAGCAGTAAATTGTAGAAAAAAGGTGCCCATCTTGTGCTATTTTAACCTGCTCCCAATTCCTTTGTTTTTATTTTTAAAGGACTTCACAGCAGCAACTTGATGATATTTTTGCAATTTAAAAAAAATCCAAACCTTTTTTCCTTCTAATCCATTTACTAAGGAGTTCAAAAGGTACAATTTGGGTGGCGAAAATTACCCTACGGAAGTTGCTTCCCGTGCTGTGAGAGATCATCCAGCATCCAGAAATGGAATCATCCCACAGCTGGGATGATCCATGAGCCACTTTGGCTAACAGGAAAACATTCCCTGTTTTTTTTTGACTCCGAGGCTTTTATTAATGGGCTGTGAAGGAGGAGACAGGGCGGGGAACGTTGATGAGGAATTACACACTGAGAGTGCTGAAGACAGGTGAAAAAACTCCAGCACTTGCTGATTCCCTGGATTTCAGGGGTGGACATCCCAGAGAAGTGAGGGAGCTGCACTGCAAAAATTTCTTCATTGTGCCAAGTTCCATCCAGTTTTATTTTCCTGCTGCCTGCAGATCCAGGAGGGCATTTAGCCCGGACAGGATTTTGTCCCATTGCTGGGCAAGTTGCCATTGAAAGGAATTTGGGTCCACAAACAATAAACAATAAAAAATGGACGATTTATTGATGTTTCTTTGGGTGTGAAGTGCCAGCCCAGCATAGCTGAGATAAATCAGGATCTGTTTCCTTCCACTGGCTGCACAGAGTCCCTGGGAGAACCAGCCCAGCTGGAGACCTCTACCATGAAAATCTCACCTATCAGAAAAATAAACTTCATTGTTTTGGTGATAGCAGTGGAAACATCCTCATATGACAGTGCTCAAATGATATTTATTGTCAGATAAAATGCAAGTGCCTGTTTTAGGATGTGAACAAACAGTGATTTTTATACACAGCCACCTCAAGTCCTCCCTGGCAGGGCTGCTCTCAATCCCTTCATTTGTGTTCCTCTTGACTCTGAATTTTTCTTTCTGGGGGGGATTTTGCTCCCCCAGAATCCTGAGGATCATATGGAGCATTTTTGTAAACAGGCAGCTGAACAAGAATGTGTCTTTAAGCTGCTCCTGAGCAAGAAAATTTTGGGGAGGTGGATGAGTGGAAAAAACCACAGAAACTGGGAAAAATCTGGGCTGCTGGGTCAGGCTTCCTCCTTCAGATCATTCCTTCATCCACTAGTGCCTGAAAATTGCTGCCAGAGAACAATTCTTCATCATCTGAGAAATACCTCACATGGGAGCTACCCCAACATCTGGAAATGAAGTGGAGCATCCTCTGAGGAGGGGATTTTGTGGTCACTGCCCTGAGCTTGGGAACAGCCAGGAACTCAGTTTGGGAAGAATACTTTCGAAAGCTGACAAGCTCAGATGGGGAGGGAATTCCTTGATTGACAAATTTTTCCTATTGCTTGTTTTGAAGACGCTTTGGAGTAAGCAATATAATGGAATATATTCTCATGGAATATCCTGGGTTGAAAGGACCCACAAGGATCATCACTGCAATCTGTAAATGTCCCATTATGGCCCAAAGGGATCATTATCCTTTAGTGAGGCAGCTTCTCCCCTTGTCCAACAAACACAACCCAATATTGCTCAGTTTTGTCCATAAATCCCCACTTCATCCCTGTGTGTGACTCTCCTCCCAGGCCAGTGCTCATCCCAGGAGTGATAAAAGCTTTAATTTACGAGGAAAGGATTATGACTGAACTTCAGCCATGCGTGACTGGAGATCCAAATCAAGCCAATAATTGATTTTTCCTCCTTCCCTCCTGTCAGATCCCCAACTCTCAGCCTGGGCCTTTTGATTTATAACCCTACTATTACAAACAAGTAAGTTCCTCCAATTGCAATTTCAATAACCTATTGATTTTTTTTTTTTCTCGACCCTTTTTTTGTGCACTGTTCATCCAGGGTTCCGCAGCTTCCACTTCATTCTGATATTTGTATTTCCAGACTGATTCCTGCCTCCAGGATGAATCATCCTGCTTGACAAAGGAATTCTTCAGCCATGGAAGGGAGGTGAACGATCAGGACAGGCAGGTTCAGGATATAAAAGAGTAACGGGTTGTGAGGGATCTGGTTTATGTTGGATATTAGGAAAAATTTCTTTGTGTAAAGGGTTGTCAGGCGTTGGAACAGGCTGGGCAGGTGGAGCCACCATGTCTGGAGGGATTTAAAAGAAGTGTGGATGTGGCACTTGAGGATATGGTTGGCCTGATGGTTGGACTCGATGGTCTTAAAAGCCTTTTTCAACCTGGATGATATTCTTTTTGAAGAGCCATTGTTACCATTGAAGGAAAACTCTCAATTTCTCATTTTCTCCAGATTTCTTTTTTTAGGACATTCCTATTACACCCATTTTTAGTTCAATGAGTTGAACCTTTTGATGACTAAAATTATTAACTCAGGAATTTATTTTCTAAATACTTCACTTAGAAAGAGTTCCACCTCTGCAAGATCTGTTTTAGCCCACAAAACAACAACAAAATCCAACTATAACACCCCAAAGTTCCAATTAACAACTCTTTTCAGTCTTATTTTTTCCTTCTTTTTATATTTTTAAATAAAATATAGCAGTTAATTCTGATTCTTTCTGGTACCATGGAGCACTAAAACAACCCCATGTACTTTACAACAATATGGGATAAAGTTTTTCTGGGAACTTTCTCTGAAAATATGTCAGCCATGTCTGAAACCCTCATTTAAAGTCCTGAATATGCCATGGAACGAAGATGTGGGTGCTCAATATGGCCAAAGCAACACCAAGAACATCTGATTCCCCAAATTCCAGTGCCATGAATTCCTCTTGAAAATCTTAAGCCCAGGCTTCAATTCTTTAGCTTAAGGGAGAGGCATCTACAGCAGGTCTGGCAATAAATCTAAATATTAATGGGAGAATCACGGGAACCACCTGCTAAATTCTGGAAGCAGGATTTGTTGGAGCTTGTCCATGCCCTGCCCAGTAACAAAAGCTACATTTGATTATCCCCGATTTTAGCTGCTGTGGTTCAGGGCTTGAATCAAAGTCAGCCCAAGTCATTTCACTCTCTCTGCTGCTCTTTGCATGAGGCCATTTATGAACTCTTTCCATTCTCATTCCAAATCTGAATTAGTGCTCTCTATTCATGGCTGGAAAACCTTCTTAAGGGGGATGATCAGGTTGCCAAAACATTCCAAAGGGAAATGCCAACCTTGGAGATGTCTGAACATCAAAAGGCAGCCCTGGCGTGAATTTCTTTTTATGGGAATTTCAAACAAAACCCTGTCCATAGGAAGTTATTGGCAGAGACTGGATTCAGGTCCAGCTACAATTCCCATGTAATAAATGAAAAATTCAAGTTTTCCCCTGCTTTTAAAAGTCCTGCCCTTTGAATGCATTGGGGATGTTGATTTAATTGACATTTCTGCAGTGAAGATGGAAGCTGGAGGTTCTGGTCCTTAATATCCAAGGAATTTATGTGGTCCCTTGAGTGGCTGTGAGCTCTGGGGGAGGCTGTGTAGGCTCTGCTTGTAGAACTTAGGTTGGAAAATTGAGGGAAGAGGTGGCTGGGGCAGGATCTAAAGTTCTCCCTTCTGACAGCAGCTCTGGAAAATTTCATTTTTCCCTCTAAAATAATTTCTCCTTCTGAAGAAAATTGGAATTTCCTTTTCCACTTTCCATCTGCTTATTTGCATGAACTTTAATATTAAAAAGGTTTAGATCAGGTCCACTGGAGATGTCTGATGGTGTCTCTGAGCTGTGCTGCACAGGAGAGCGAAGCAGCAGGATTATGGTTTATCCTTGGAGCTGTGCAAGAATCCTGGTAACTCCTGCTTATCGCTTTTATTTCCAAGACTTTATGGTCTAACACTTCAACTAAGGCAAGAAAATGATGATCTCATCCCTAACTTGAGCTTGGAAACCTGCCAGTGAATGGGAAAGCTGTGAGAAGGCAGCAGCATCTTCCAGAAGAGAGGAGAAATGCAGCTTCCAGACAATCTGATCGAAGGGAAAAGGAGATAAAAGCACGGCAAGTCCCCTCCCTTGTTATTTCCATGATGGGAATCAAGGTTTTGACAGGAGGAAAATCTTCAGGGAGAAGAACTGGGAAAGGTGGTAGAGGCTGATCCAGGGTGAAAGGGTCATGGAGTGTGGTTGGAATATCTGTGCAAGGTGATGAGAGGGTGGTAAGGGACCCTCAGTGCTTTATCTCCCCTCCTGATATTCCCTGATCTTCCAGTCTTGGAAAAAAAAAAGGGTTTCCACATTTCTAAGTGGTTCATGGATTGTACTGGGGTGCAACCCTGCTATCCTTGATTCCCACTTCATCCATCCTGAATCCAAATCTCATCTCACACATTGGACTTCTCGTATTAAAAAAATAATTGTCCTTTATTTCTATTACATTGAACCCTTCTCCGCTCCCATACTTGTGAGGCAAGCTTGTCCAAAGAAACCCCCACAGGTGGAGCTGTAAGGGACAGAAACATCTGGAGAAATGACAGGAAACAGAAACTTTTTGTGCTGGATCCTGGCCCCCTCCAAACCTACGTGGTGCCATTTGTGAGGATGAGCTGGACAAGAGATGGGGCGGAGCATGAGGAGAATGGTTGAGGTGGAAAATCATTCATGCAATTACATGAAAAGGAATCTGTACCTCAATTTCAAGACTGGTTTCACCCTGTGGAACTTCCTGCATGTCTCCAGGGCATTTAAATGAGATTTGATCATTCCTGCAGGTCATGAGGAGCTAAACAGCTCCAGAGAGTGGTTTGGACCTGAGAGGACTGAGTAAATCCTTAGGTTCCTTCAGCTGGGTAGAGAAGGAACTTATGGAGCACACAGACCAGACCGAATTCCTTGGAACCAAAGAAATTAATCTCCAGATCCACTTTTACTTCCCAAAACCCATGTATGATACATTATTCTTTGAATTTTGTCACTTGCAGGGGATGTCAGCTCTTCCTGTTGTGTTCTAAACCTCGGGCATTTTGTGAAAGGATTTTGTGGAAGACTTTATGGACATCTTTTTCCTCCCCATCCTTCCACACTTCCCTATTGAACAACATTTCTCTCCAATTAAGATACAAAGCTAAGGTTTAGTGGAAGAATCATTACTTTACCAGTTTGTGACTCATAAAATTGCAACAACTGCTCTACCTCATGTCAAGGGGTGGTAATTAACCACAATTATCTACGGCACCAGGTTGGGGATTTATTCTAAGCCAGAGGTGGTGGAGCAGAGCTCAAGTGCCCACTGGACAGAGATCCTTTTTTTCACAGGCCATGAAATACAGCCAAGGTTGTTTTTTATCCCCCAGCAAGCTGAGAAGATGCTCTTAATAGGGTTTTAAATATCTTTTAATGGTGTTTTTTTTTTTTTTTTTCCTAGGAAATATGCAAAAATGCTGCAGGAAAATGGGACAGCATTGCTTTTACTGCCATCATCCCTCTCGTGGGGTGAGAAGGAGAAGAATATTCCCACCTTTAGAGCAGAATCAAGGGAGCAGGAGGTGCTGGGTGCTGAATAATCTGTGCTAGATTTCGAGGTTCTGCCTCAGCCATGAGATGCCTTTGGCCAAGTTTGGAAAAAAAACCCAAAAAATTGTGTCAGCTTGGGGACAATTCCAGGCTAAGGGAGAAAAAGGAAAAGGAGGCTCAGGGGGGACCTTCTGGCTCTGCACAACTCCCTGACAGGAGGTGGAGTCAGGTCAGGATCAGGCTCTGCTCCCAGGGAACAAGGGACAGGACAAGAGGAAACAGCCTCAAGCTGTGCCAGGGGAAGTTCAGGTTGGACATCAGCGGGAATTTCTCCATGGAAAAGGTGGTCAGGCATTGGAAAGGGGTGCTCAGGGAGATGTTGGAGTCCCCATCCCTGGAGGTGTCCAAGGAATGTCTGGATGTGTCACTCAGTGCTCTGGGCTGGGTGACAAGGTAAGGATCAGTCACCTTGACTTGATGACCCTGGAGGTCTTTTCCAAGCAAAATGATTCTGGGATTCTATGAAATTCTTCCCTGTGAGGGTGGGGAGGCCCTGGCACAGGTTGCCCAGAGAAGCTGTGGCTGCTTCTGTACCCCTGGAAGTGTCCAAGGCCAGGCTGGATGGGGCTTGGAGCAGCCTGGGATAGTGAAAGGTGTCCCTGTCCATGGCAGGGGTGGAATGAGATGATCTTGAAGGTCCAACCCAAACCATCCCACAATTCTGTAATTCTAGTGGAATCTCATCTGGTTCTGGGGCCTCTTTTCGTGACACTGAAATAGTTTGGAGCAGCACAAAATTTTGTCCTGTAAACAGATGAAAATTTTTCTGGCACCTTCCTTCCTTGAAAGTTTGTCATGGATGCAATTTCCCAAAACCAGATGCAAAAGAAACCTGGCAAATACTTGATTTCTTAATTTTATTTCCAAACAATTCAGAGAAATTCCTTTTTTCTCTTTTGATCATGAAAGAGGTCATCACAAGTTTGAGATTCAACCCACGCTCCTGCCAGGAGTGTTGTCTCCCAGCCACTCCAGATCACTGTTGATGAACACAACTTTTAATAATGATTCATTTTCCACCCACTACTCAAACCTTTTGCTGCCCGAAACATTAATTTATTCCTAAATTTATTGCCCTGTTCTTTTGTCTGCTCTGAAACACAATGTGCGAAATTCAGTGGTTGACTGTGATGGGTCAGAAATACCCATTTCTATAGGTACACAGGACAAAAAGGATTTAATATTTGGTGGAGGGACTGTGAGACACCAGCAGAGTAATTTCCATGGCCTTTCCTTTCTCTGATTTCCTGAGTGTGAAGGAAAATGTAAAAAAAGTGTTTTCTGAAACCCCCAACAGTGCACAGAGGTTACAGGAATTTATGGGCAGAACAAAATATTGCTGCTACATCCTGAGATTTTTTTAAAATTACACACCCCAGAAAATTTTTATTTCTCATGGATTCCCACCTTCTTTATTGGCTGAAAATATAGAATACAGGCATACTTCTTAATATTTGTGAGAACATGGAGTGGTTTGTTGGAAAACCTGCTACCAATCCCAGTTTGGACATCCAGGAGCATGTGAGGCACAGGTTAGGCTGAGATTAGTCAGGGTCCTGTGGCTTTTGTTTGGTGCCTGGAGGAGAGGAGGTGTCTCCATGGCATCATATTTGTCCCTGGGTGATTTGAGTCAGGCCCAGATTGAGTCATGCCCAGATTTTTTTTCCTTCCACTGATTTTAACAACACATTAACAGCAGCAGGGAGCTCTAGTGGGTTTAAAATCCAAGCTAAGATAAAGGTAAAACACATAAAAGGTCTAAAATAGACGCCAGAGTTACAAAGGTTTATAAAATTGCAATTTTTCAGGAAAAACCCCAGTGCTTCTAATTTATATTATAAAATTATATCCCTTACATGAAGAGGGGCAGTTTTTCACCCCAAATGATCTGATGAACCAGGAGACTGCAGGATTTTGGGAAAGTTTTCAGCTTTACTTTTCTCAGGGTCTGACATCCAGGAACTTCCTTTTGACCACTCTCTCTGGAGATTACTCTGCTTTAAACCTTCCCAGCTTGAAGACTTTAAAGCTGAGTGATCTTCCTGCGACCAGTTTTCCATTCCAGTTTTAGAAATGCTCGTGTCCCTTGGTGGTGGGGATTAAACACAACCTGCTCAGGAATTTAGAGGAAGAATTGGTAAAATTTTAAAGCAGAACCATTAAGGTTGGAAAAGATCTCTGAGATCATTGAGTCCAACTGTTCCCCCAGCACTGCCAAGGCCGTCACTAAACCATTGTCCCCAAGTGCCATTTCTACACAATTTTTGAGATGGTGATTCCACCACTGCCCTGGCCAGCCCCTTCCAATATTCAACAAGTCTTTCAGTGAGTAAATTTTCCTTAATACCCAATTTCAGCCTCCCCTGGCACAGCTTGAGGCTGTTGTCTCCTGTTCCCTGGGAGCAGAGCCTGACCCTGGCCTGGCTCCATCTCTTGTCAGGGAGTTGTGCAGAGCCAGAAGGTCCCTCCTGAGCCTCCTTTTCTCCAGGCTGAGCCCCCACAGCTCCTTCAGCTGCTCCTGGTGCTCCAGACCCTTCCCCAGCTCCATTCCCTTCCCTGGACATGCTCCAGCATATTTTCCTCCAGAATGAAAGGAAACACCATTCCCTCCCTGTTCCAGCAATGTCCAAACATCTTGGAGGTTTATCCACCAGGGAATCTTCTGTTTTATGAAGCCAGGAATCATACCTTGCAGGAATATCAGAATAATTCTTATGGATCATTGCTGCCCTGAACTGGCCCTAAGTTGCTTTGTAGAGCTTTCCCATGTGGTTGATTAGGGAAAGTGGAGAAATGGCAATGAATCCATGATATCCATGGAAAAAAGGTGGCTGCCACTCCTGCCTCTGCTCCTGAGCTGAGCTGTGACTTCCAAACATTTCACCCCTCCTGGGCTTTGCCTTTGCTGCTCTCTCGCCACGCTCTGTTAAATGCTTTGAAAACTGTGATGAAAGGAACTACCTGGCTGCAGGTGCCACTGAGGATTTATGACATTGCCAAATTCAGGGGCTTTCATCTCGGTGCAGCAGCTTCACCTCCCACCCTTCCACCCTCACCCAGCAGCTGGGAGAAGAACTTCAAAAAGTACATTTGATATTGTAATGATGTTTTATTATTTCAATGATATTTTATTATTTCAATGATATTTTATTATTTCATCAGCCCTTAGGGATAATAAACAGGGAATTAGGTTTGGGCTGCTCCCTCCTGGCCTCTGTGCTCTTTCCATGTTGACATTTCTCACTAAGAAGAGCTTCAGCTGGAAATAGAGGTCAAGGGACATCTGCTGCCATGAGCACCACAGGCTATGGGGATGTTTTGTGGTCACACATCATATCCCACTGGTCTCCCAGGGAATTTTCAGTCTGGAATATTTCTTGGGCTAAACAACAGCTGTCTCTTATTTTATGACCCTTCTTTTCAAGGCCAGCTTGGATGGAGTTCTGAGCAACCTGGGATGGTGGAAGGTGTCCCTGCCCGTGGCAGGGGGTAGGAATTAAATGACCTTTAAGGTCCCTCCACAAACCATTCCATGTTTCTGTGACCACGAAGAGGCATGTCAGGAATGTGATGAGCACCTACAATTAGAAAACCCAGCACAGATTATTTCATGCACTGGGAGCCCAAAGAGTTAAGGGATATGCAAGAGTCTAAATGAGCAGGACTCAGCCAGAGCCCTGCAGGGGACTGACGAGCAAAAAATGACTTTGCTGGGGAATATTTCATCTCCTGTTAACAGAAACGAGGCACAGATCAACTCTGTGATCATTTGTACCTCCCTGGTACAGCCAATTTGATGGGTATCTTGATGATCAGTTGAGCTGGCGAGCAATTAAAGTCTAATTTGCATCTGCACACAAAATTAAAATGCTGGATGGAATAATTTTTAAAAGCAGATCCCTCTCATTGAAGGCATCATTAACTGATTGGATCCATGCACAGGATGAGACAGGATTTCTCCTCACCAAGGGAGAGATGCTGCCCTGGAACTTAAGGAAATCTCGGCTTTGTTCAGCAGGTGATAAACGCTTCCAACAGCTCTTCCAGGTAATGATAAGGCTGTTCCATGACTTCACTCCAGTGAAACCTTAACTACCACAATATCCAGAGTTTATTGTGCACAGAAGTTGCAATTTTCATGGCAAACCACGTTAAATAAACTGACTTGAGTGCATGCTGCAGCACAAGATTTTCTCTTTCAGCAACGTGGGCATCTCTGTCCTAAAGAAATGACAAAACTCTCCCAGCAGCCTTGGGCTTGGGATGGGTGGAATAGCCCCAGGCAAAACCTATTTACACAGGAAAACTTGTGGATTTGTCAGGCGGGTGGGGAAAAGGCAGATTTTTTTACTGTGGAAAAATATTGGGCAAGATGATTTTTTATGTGCTTCAACACCCAGTGGAGCTGTGCCCACGGAAAACATAAAAACTCCATTTGCAGGGCTGTTTTGTAAAAAGAAATAAAAAAATTACATGTCAAAATAATAGAAAGGTTTTGTTACAAGCTGAGAAGGAAAAAGAAGTTTTAAAATGAAAATTCAGTTGAACCCACCCACTTCTCTAACACTGGAGCATTATTGATCCACAGAAATTTTCATTATTTTCTGTTTTTACCCACTTTGGTTTAAGAAAAGTGTAAGGTCCTGAAGAAACTGAGCACCCTTTCTCTCCCAGAAGTTTTGTATATTAAATAAACAGTATAGTGAATATACTTTAAATATGTATTTTTCTAAGACTGAAACTTGTCACCGCTTCCACTCCAAGGATATATTTTTTTCTCTGCAAAATAAGCAGTTTGAGACCACAGAGGTGGAAATTACCCCTGACTCCACAACTTGTTGCTACAGCATTCCCAAAAGGTTTTCTCCTGTTCCCGAAGCCAGGTAAAACCTGGTCCTGGCTGGGGCTCTCTGAGTGCTAAGCAGAAGCAGCTGTCCTTGTTTGAAGGGTCTGGGAATGATGCCTTGGAATATCCAGCTCTGGGTGGTTTGGAGACTAACTTGGCATTGGATATTAGGAAAAAGTTATTTACTGTTTTAATTCTTGGAATGCAAAACTCTCTGAGTTCCTCACAGAGAGAGAGGAATGCAAGGGTTGAATTAAAGCCTTTAGAGAAATTAAGATATAATTAGCCACACAGATATGAAGCAGAAGTGTAGGTTTAAGTTTTAAGGAAGTGTCAGTTGTAGTTTTAAATGAGTAGAAATACATTTTAAGTGCCTTGAGAAACTGTGTTAGCTAGTAAAGGCCCTAAGGCCTAGCTTAAAGCTCAGTAACTTAGCCCCAGAAATAAAAAAACCACAGTAGAACTTTGCTTGCATCTCTAGAATTAATACAACTATCTGAATAAATAGATAGAACTATTCACATAAATAAACTTATACACATAAATTTTAAGTAAGAAAACAAATAGTGTCTTTGTGTAAATAGGTAATAATATATACATCTTTTCTTAGGTAAGAACTGACACTACTTTTGTACTACTTTCATACATTAGAATCAAGTTTAGATTGGTATAGAAAGAATGTTTAAAATTTGTATTTTTAGCTGATTGGATGTTTTATGAATAAAATGTCCTGTAATGGGGTGAAAGCAACAACAACCTCAAGAAGAAGAAGGAACAACAACATGAAAAAAGAAAAAAAAAAAGAAAAAGAAAAAAAAAAAAAAAAAGAAAAAAAAAAAGAAAAAGAAAAAGAAAAAGAAAAGAAAAAGAAAAAGAAAAAGAAAAAGAAAAAAAAAAAAGAAAAAAAAAAAGAAAAGAAAAAGAAAAAGAAAAGAAAAAGAAAAGAAAAAGAAAAAGAAAAAAAAAAAAAAAAAAAAGAAAAAGAAAAAGAAAAAAGAAAAAGAAAAAAAAAAAAAAAAGAAAAGAAAAAGAAAAAAGAAAAAGAAAAAAAAAGAAAAAGAAAAGAAAAAGAAAAAGAAAAAGAAAAAGATAAAAAGAAAAAGAAAAAAAAGAAAAAGAAAAAGAAAGAAAAAGAAAGAAAAAGGTGGTTTTTGCTGCTGGTCAGAAGTGCCTCCCACTCATCCCAGTTTCTACCTTGAATGTGGCAGAAAACAGCCTGACTTGCCAATTTTTCAGCAGAGCAAAATCTCTGTTGAGAACCATAAATATTTTGGTGGCTCACAAAGGTGATCCTTCCACAGAGAACTGTGTGTGAATTAGTTAATGTTACTGGGATGGGTTTGGGGTTGCTGTCACGGTTTTGGGTCCCAAAGAAGGATCTCTGTCTCCTATGGCACCATTGAATCACCCCTGGGAAAAGCCATTTCCAGCTCCACTGGAGTCCTCCTGCCACAGAAGAGAAAGGGAAAAAGGCCCTTTGTGGTTTACAGGCGTCTGAAGTGAAGGGTGTAGCAAGAATCTTTCTGAACTCAGCGATAAAAGCAAGGAGATGTATTTTTGGCAGGCAGAAGTTGTTCTGAGAGCAGCCAGCGGAACAAATTGCAACAATCACTTGACGAAATCTTCTAAATTAAATTTCAGATTAAAAAAACCTCACGGAAATTAAGCTGATAATCCATGCATTAAAGGCAAAGCAAATCAGGCTACTTGAGGAGCACTTTGCAAGGAGGAAATCACAGCCCCACATCTCTAAGCTGGGAGTTTTTGACACCCTGGTGCAGTGGAGCTGCAGGACCTTCAGATCACAGAGAAACTCTCTGTTCTCAGACTTTATCAGCTGCTTCACCCCCATCTTGTCCACACAGAGAATATAAATTTATGCCAACAGAAATCAGGATAGACTCAGTTTTTGCTGTAACAGAATTTGCAGCCTGGTTGGAGTTTGCTGTGGCTGTAGGCCTGCATCTAATGTTCATCACTGTGCTCTGTGCATCCCCCACACTCAAGGACTCTTTTTCAGGAGTTGGATTCACTGTTGAAAACTTTCCTTGTCATTTAAAGTCCTCTCACACAGTGTCTCAGTGCCTGCAGGGCACAAGTTAATATTTTCTTCGGTTTAAATGTGTTCTGGTTGAGACGATGACAAGAGGCGGCAGGGATGATACGGGATCTGAAATAGTTTAAAAAAATATTAGTTCACAGAATTTTGGAGTGGTTTGGGTTGGAAGGAAAGTTCTGGCAGGGGCTCCTTCCACTAGATGGGGCTGCTCAAACTGAGCTTGAGTAGGACGCAGAAAATCAACATGCTCAGAAATATTTGCCAGCTTTAAAACTAATTCAATGAATTTCGATTTCAGACTAAAATAGCAAATCTTGAATGTTACTGGAATTCTGCCAGAAGTTATAAGGGACTTTAAAACACAGGAACCTGACAAGCTGCCCATGATCCCTGGGCTGGAAAAGTAGGAGATATCCACCTGTTGTGTAATTCCTGAGGAGGGCTGCCCAAAATCCCTGGGATGTGGGAGGGCTGGCACATAGAAGGAATGCATAGCAGTGAGGGAATGTGCCAGTGAATTTTTATATTTGGCTTTATCTAACTGGTTCTTTCCTCAGATCAAACACATGGGCATCTTCCCATCACATTCCCACTTGGACAGGCAGCAGGACACTCTGGACCATTCCAATTCAGAACAAACTTCGGCTAAATCTGAGTTAATAAACAATGGGGGCTACATGCTCCAGATTTATCAGCACAGTCCCAGGCCAGCAGCGTCACATCATCCCCTTTGCTTCTGACATTATTTCATTCACAGAATGATTTGGGTTGGAAAAGAACTTTAAAATCATCCAGTTCCAACCTCCATGTGCAGGGACATGTTCCACAAGCTACTCAGAGCTCCATCTAAGTTGGACTTGATCAACCAGGACATGCATTTTTAAATCTTATTTTATCTTTTTCAAGTCCTTCAAACTTCCTTACTTCCTCTTGTGCGGCGGGAATATGAGGTGGGAACAGGAAGAATCTCCCTTTATTTGGTGATTCCAAGCTTGTAGTCACAAGTGATTCCAAAGGTGACTTTTCCTCTCTCAGGAGCTTTGTTTTTCCCTCTAGCCTACCCAGGACTGCCACCTCCTCAAGAGTGAGGTGCTCCATGTGTTTCCTCATTCCAGAATTCCTGAGTGAGCCTGGACTTGCCAATGGAGCTGCTGGTCTTGGGCACATTTTACTTTGCATTGCTCCCTAACTATGGCTCAGTGGCCTGCTAAAATTAATTTCTTATTAATTGTTTTAAAACCGACAGCATCCTGTGCTGCTTTGGGTGAGCAATTGCCTTTCTCTGCTGGGAAATAATTTCGGCATTTCATTTGGAAAAAAGTAATTAACTGCATGGGTATGCTTAGTTGAGTAAGTCATTACAATCTCTGACTTATGCAAATGAGATCGTTCAAGTATAATTCTTACTGAGATAACTCCACACACACATAAACTTTTAAATTGCATGGTCCAGCTGAGTATTTGTGGGCAAATAAACGATGTTAATGGGTTAATTTATAAACTCTGTTGCATAATCAGTTTTCAGGAAGCAGGGAGCCTGGGAGGAAGCTGGTCCCAGACCTTTCAGGGATTTTTTGGCACATTATTGGATGTGGAACATGAGGAATCCACTGGTTCACACATCCCTGTGCTCATTTTGCAGCTGCTGCAGCATGGAACATATTTTCAGGGTCACCCTCCTCATATTCTGCCTGCTTTAATTAAGATGTTTATGGTGTTGTGGAGACAGATGACTATGCTCATGAATTTTACTAACTGTCCTGGATATTTTTGTCCAAAAAACATTTAAACTTTCAAGTGAGTGTTGGTAATTTCTTTTTTCCTTCTTTGTCATCTCCTTACACCATGCAGCTTTTTCTCTCCTTGAATGTAATCTTAACATGCAATTTTTGGCCAATTTAAAATAAAAAGAGGGATGAAAAGGCTGAATATGGACAAAAAAAAAGAGTTAGGGAATTATTCCATAGAATCATTAAATATCTTGGATTGGAAGGGTCCCACAAGGATCATTGAGCCCAAACTCTTGGCCCTGTATAGGACAACCCCAAGAATCACCATAAGAATTTTCCCCTAGAAAATTACTCACTTGCCTCAAATATGCTCATTTATCCTGAAACCTCTTGGGAATTTTGAGAAAATAGTATTTTGGGGATATGTTTCTAAAACAAGGGAACAAATGCCCTAACTTTGCTCTCCACAGCTGATGCTGTAGAGACTCAGCATTAAGCCAGGCAGTCAGACAAGAAACAAAAAATTCTCAGTTGGAAGAATTCCATTTTATTACAAGGCTCTGAGTTAAACCAAGGATCTGGTATCTCTGGAGAAATCCCTGAGCTTGGAAAACCCTCTGCTAGGAGGTCGAAAGAGTTCCTGTAGGATTTGATTTATCATTCCCTCGGGTACTGATTCGGTGGGACTTAATATTCTGCCTCCCGAGTAATCAGGATCTCGCATCCACCTCCTCCTCTTGATTGATGAACATGACTTGGAATACAAGGAGGAATGAACCCTTGGATGGAGGAGGTGGAGAGATAGGGAGTGAGAGATTTCTCCCTGGGAGAGCCAGGCTTTGACAAGGCTGATTAACAGAGAAATGGCCTCGGAAGCACGAGGTCAGTGGCTCTGCCCAAGCTGCTGCTTCATCTTGAGAGGGGCTGCTCTGAGGCTCTCGCTGCAGCAGAGCTGTTAACGGGAGATGTTTAATCCTCTCTGCCTGACAGGGAGCTGCCAAGATGCTTGGAAAGCCTTCGTGCACTCCTGGAAAGACAGGTCTGTGCAGATGCTGAGGTTGGGAAAGGAGCAGTCAGTCATTCCAGGCAGAGTCAACGGGGATTCTCAATTTGGGTTTCCTTGGAGCATGGCATGGCACAAGATCTGCCCCAACATGTGTAGACCACAAATTATTGGATCAGAATCGATCAGAATATATGGGGTGGTATTTAAATCTGCAACAGTTCTGAATTGCTTAGGATTAGGTAAATAAAAGAGGAAAAAATAAACTTGAACAGTAAAACTACTGACTGTGACTACTGAGTTGAGGTGTCCAGCTGTAATTCCAGAAGGAATTGCATCCAGAACCAGGTGTAAGGCTTTCTCAACAGCTGGAGCTATTCCCTAATTACTGAACTGTCCTATGGAACCCTTTTTAATTTTTTAAATTTTTTAAATTTTTTTTTTATTTGAGTGGTTAACAGTCAAATGGAGATGTGCAAAGTCTGGGTCTCTGCTCCCAGGAGAACTGAATGTTTCTTCTGGTAAAAGCATCCCAGTTTAATTAGTCGGTACCAGAGAGACTCTGTTCAGTACCAGAGAATCTCCTCAGAACCATCTTTTGCTCTCCGTTGAAAATGATTTAACAAGGAAGGAGAAACAACAGCATTTCTGTGTGACCTGGGTCTTGCCCCTTCTCCCACCTGTCTGAGGAGGCGAGGTTTGAGGAGGGAGCCAGCACAATAAGACCCTTTCTCAGCTCTGACAGAGCCAGGGCAGGTAATTCCTGCATAATTTGTTTGCTTTTTTTCTCAAACAACCAAAAAAAACCCAGAGAAAATGTCAAGTCTGTTAAGCAGAATTTGTCTCAGGCAGCAGCTTTCACCTTCGTTAGTTCCTTAATGAAAGTTTTTCAACTCTCAGTATCAGGCAGCAAAAAAAAAAAAAAAGGCAAAAAGTTGTTTCTTTGAAACACAAATCCCATTGCAAGGTCAAGCTGAGATTGTTGCTTCTTTGATAAACACCTCAAATTGTCTCTGATTAATTCTAAATAAATTTCGTGTGTGATAAGAGATTTCGAGCAAGTGCTGTTGACACGCGGAGCTGATGGAGATTAAGGGGAGAAAGAGATGAACAATGGGGTGAGATTAGAAACTCCTTGTCACTGGGAGCAGGACCCTGGAGTGGAAGGATGACACAATCATTTGTCATTGTGGAGGTGAGGGGAATGAACAAGGATTTTCAGGGAGATGGCTGGAGATTTGGAGCATGGCTGAGCTGCTCAGGAGGCAAAGTCAGTCCAAGCCATAGGAAAGGCAAACAATGGGACAGCATACCAAAAAAAACCCTTTTTTGTACAGGTGGGAATGGGATAAGTGGGGCAAAGCAGTGGGAACCTGTGGTCCAAGTGAGTCAGGAGATGTTTTCAGTGGTTGGTAAAAAGGGAAAATCAACTTCAGGTGTGGGACTGATTTGTGGGGCTGATGCCTCAGGTTTTAGCTTTTATATTTTTCAGATTCTGTGCTGCTTTAGTGTGTAGTTCTGAGCTTCATATTGGGGGATGGTAAACTCTCTTCACAGAGTAGGGAGACAAAACAATTCCTTCTCTAGATGGGGACCAAGGACAGCTAATCCAAATCTCAGGCCCAAGAGCACAAACAATGTGGATTGAAGAGATGAAAACAAGAAGGATGGGACTACAGACTAAATCTGTAATTGGGCAATTAACTCAAATATGCTAATAAACCAGAACTTATAAAAGTGTGAGACCCTGTTACTGGTCATCCATTTAGTGACCATTTTGGATTCATCTTGGGTGTAGCCCTGGCCAGGCTCTTGTGCTGCCCAAGGTGTATTCACTGAGGCCTTCTAATAAATCCCTACTTTATTCTTTAACTCTGTCCAGTCTCTGTTCTAGGTCAGCCTTCACAAGGCATCAGGACCAAGACCACAGAATCCCAGGATGGTTTTTTTGGATTGGAATGGACCTTCCAGATCATCTCATTCCAGCACCCTGCCATGGGCAGGGATACCTTCCACTATCCCAGGTTGATCCAACCTGGCCTTGAACACTTCCAGGGATGAGGTATCCACAGCATTTCTGGGCAGCCTGTTCCAGGGCCTCACCACCTTCCCAGGGAAGAATTTTTCCTAATATTCAATCTAAACTTGGTCTTTCAGTTAAAAGGCATTCTCCCATGTCCTGCCTCCTTAGTGTTGTACCAAAAGTGTGTTTTAACCAGGGAGAGTCAGGGGAATACAAGGCAAGCAGTGATTGTATCCCTCAGGAATTCAATGTTCTGGTTTTCTTGGATGGTTTCAGATAACAAGGATTGCTTCCTGCCCATGGCACAGGGGTTGGAATTGGATGGTTTTGAAGGTTCATTCCAAACCAAACCATTCTAGGCTTCTGTGAATTACTCATCAGAGCCAAAGCCACTTGAGAGGATGATGGAACCGGGGAACAGCTCTTAAGTGGTGTAAAAGGAAAGGAGACAGATGGAGTCAGAGTGGAAATGCCCCCAAGGCTGAAGGAAAGGGAGGGAAAGGGGTGCTGTGGCTTAGAATATTCAAAATAGTCCAGATATAAACTTGGAAATGGCTCCAGGGAATGAGACTTCGCTGCCTCTCGGGTCTCGGTGTCCTAGAATTGCTTTCCGGCTCAGATGGCAGGGATTTTTTCATATTCTGTGAGACAACAGAAATAGGTTTTTTTCAAATTCTATAAATGTATTTTAGTCTAATAAAATTACATAACAACATATTCCCTTCCCCCACTAAAGGACATTAATTGCAACAACTTATTTTTTATCAAGTCTTAATTAGACATTTACCTGGGAACACCACAGAATAGGAACACCACAGAAACTCAAATCATTCCCATTAACAGGTGAGAGATGTTTACTGATGACCCCCACACTGGGTCTGATATGAAAAATTCTTATGAAAATTTATTCCTCTCTAAAAAAGCAATGACTTATTCAAAAGATGAAGATGATTTGTATGCAGGCAGGGAGGGGGGAGCGTCGATGAAGTTTCTGGGACTGGTACATTTGAAAATTCAGCTCTTCAGGGCAACATAAATAAATACAGCAGAACCCCGAAGAAAATAAAATAGCATGAATCATAAATCAAAGCAACGTAGTGGAGCTGCAGAGGACATCACAAATAGATGGGATAACAGAAGGAAATATTGGCTGTGGCATAAATAGCTCTTAATAAATCATAAACCAACAGGAGCAGGGCAGCAGCTTCCCCACTGAAGACAAGGACAGCTGGAAACATTTTGGTGGTGCTTCTGCAGGCACTGCACACGTAGGCTGGAGATCAAGGAATGTGCTGGAGACCTCTGGAGTCCCTCTGTGTTTGACAGGAATATCACTGGCCTGAGAGGATGTGGGAGATTGAACAGGTCAATGGTTCAGGGATCAAGTAAAATACCCACCCAGGAGCAGAGGGTGAGCAGAGCCCACCTCAGGCTACACCTGGGTGCTGAACAAGGTAGAAGGCAAATCCTGTGAGGAGGGAACTGTCTCTTTGTCCTTCATTAGGATGCTCAGGATTCAGGATTTTAGGATAATTGGGATTTTAGGATAATCAGGATTTATCTTTAATTAGGATGCTCAGCTCGGATAAATCCCCTGCCTGGGAAGCACCAGGACATTCTCATGCGGGCTCAATGGCCTCAAGGAGCTCATCTCTGCTGATGGGCCATAATGGGCTCAACTGGGATGATTTAATGGCAGCTGTATCTTAGAAAGCATCCAAAATTCCCCAAGTCTTCCATGATCCACAACATTATATCACCCGTGTATCCTGTGATTCCATCATTCAGTCAAAACTCCTCACCCCAGGGCGTTGTCGTTATATTGCAAGGGTTCCATACTGTTATCTCCTTATTGCAAGAGTTTCAGATCTCCTTGATGTTTCTCATAGGCAGCTCCTCTATGGACTGCCTCTTCTTTCTTCTCATAGCAGCCAGCTGACTTCAGTTCCCCCTCAACTAACCAATCCACTCTTTTATAACACTCTTCTTCTTATTGGCTACAGCTGTGGCCTGTTAAGGTCAGGCCTGCTCCTAATCTTTAATAATTAACCCAGCTGCAACTGCTTAGGGTAAGATTACTTTCTATACTACCTTTATTTTCTTGTGTTCTATCCCCCTACACCAGGGGAGGTACCTGGGCATTCCCACCTAAACCTGAGTGAATATAAACCTAATAGAGGATGTATTCTGGGGTTTTCCTGGGGATTTCTCCCCACCATTTCTTTGGGATTTCCTCCACCAGCCAGTGGATCCAATCTGTGACCATTATTTTGGCCAACATTTTGACCTCTGTCCCTGGAGGTGTTTGAGAAAAGAGCAGATGTGTCACTTAGTGTTATGGTCTGGTGGACAAGGTGGGGTTGGGTCATAGTTTGGACTTGATGACCTCAAATGCCTTCTCCAGCCTCATCGATTCTGTGATTCTGTGATCTCTTGGGTGCCTGGTGAGGACATGGCTTTGAGAAGAACCCACCAGCAGAGCTGCCTCCAGCTCTGGGGTCCCCAGCACAGGAAGGACATGCTGGAGTGAGTCCAGAGAAGGCACCAAGGTGATCAGAGGGATGAAGTAAGTACCATGAAGAAAGACTAGGAGAATTGGGATTGTTCACCCTGCAGAAGAGAATTTTTGGGATGACCTAATTGTGGCCTTCTGGAATCTGAAGGGAGCCAAGAAAGATGGGAGAGAGATTATTTGAAAGGGCCTGGAGTGACAGGACAGGGGGAAGTGACTTCAATCTGACAGAGGGTAGATTAGATATTAGGAATAAATCCTTTATGTAAGGGTTGCCAGGCATTGAAACAGGATGCTCAGAGAAATTTTGGCTGCCTCATCACAGGAAGTGCTCAAGAGAAGATTGGTTTGGACTTAGAACAACCTGAAATATCCAAAGAAGTGAGAAAAAAATGCAGCATAGGATCACAGAATCATGGAGCGGCCTGGGTTGGAAAGGACCTTCAAGATCATCTCATTCCAAACCCCTGCTATGGGCAGGGACATCTTCTCCTAGGCCAGGTTCCTCCAAACCCCATCCAACCTGGTTTTAAATGCATCTGGAACAAGATTTTAGTTCTTCATTGTGGCTCTTTTCTTGCAGGGAGGTGCTGGTGGATTTCTGTGTACTGGATGAGTTGAGAACACTGAGTTCTCTTCTTCTAAAGTCAGTGAGCTTTTGTGATGATAAAACATTTGTAAAATGGAAGGAAGGGAGGAAAACAAGATCCATGTAATTTTTCAGTCAGTTTAGTGGGGGGAAAAAAGGAAATACAAATTAAAACTCCTGTACTCTGAATTTTATCTGCCTTTGATAGAACTGTCAGTTTTAACACAGCCTTTTAGGGTAACAAAAATGATAAGGTCAGCCATGAATTCTAATAAAACAAACAGCAGCACCAGGACTGATTGGGTTTTTTGATTTTCTCTGCTAACCTTGAGAAAAAGAGGATGGGGATTCATATGTAAATGCATTTTCAACCCTGGCTGTGGATATGGTGACACTTTAATAGAAAGCAGTGCAAAGTTACTGCTGATGAAGAGCTCCAATCGTTCAGCCTGATTGGACTACTTAAAAGAAACACTGGCCTGTGAACAAGCTCCTGACTCCCACGTGCCCTGTGGCTTATGATCCCAAACACAAATGTAGGTTTAAATATCTGAGCCATTCACCACCCTGGCAAATCCCAATGTTTTGCTTGGGAATTCCCAAAGAGAGGAAATAAAACCAGGCAGCCAAGGTAAAAATGGATTATGTCTGACTGGGTCACTGTTTGGGAGATGTTTTCCTCTTTTGGTTGGCACTGCCACTGATAGGGAGCCCTTGAAGCCTGAAGACTCCAAACTGGAGCAGCTGCACGAGAGTTGATGCATTTTTTAAGACATCCCTGAATATTCAGCTCAAAGCCCTAAAGTGACCATAATTTGTATTCAGAGAAGGGCAGCAAAGCTGGTGGAGGATCTGGAAAATAAATCCTACGAGGAGCAGCTGAGGATACTCAGATTGCTCAGGCTGGATAAAAACAGGCTCAGGGAAAACCTTATTGCCCTCCCCAGCTCCTTGAAAGGACGTTGTGGCAAGGTGGGTGTTGGTCTGTTTTTCCCAGGCAACAAGAGACAGGACAAGAGGAATCAACCTCAGCTTGCATCAGGGAACTTTCAGGTTTGATTTTGGAAAAATATCTTCACTGAAACAGAGGTTGAGCACTGGAAGAGGTTTCCAAGGGAAGTAATGAAGTCACCATCCCTTGAAGAACGCAAAAATTGAGTGGACTTGGCATTTCATTATGTAATTTTGTAGTATGATGGTGTTTGGTCAAAATTTGGACTTGATGATCCTGGAGATCTTTTCCCAACTTAATGATTCCATGATGCTTTGTCACGGACATATTTTATGAAAAATCATTTTGCTAGGATTTTTTTCTCCTGAGAAGCTGAGAGGCCTGAGAAAAGAAATGTAAACAATAATTATCTCATGCTGTGGAAAACAACAGGTGCAGCTGCGATTGGTCTCATGCGGTTGTTTCTAATTAATGGCCAATCACAGTCCGGCTGTCTCGGACTCTCTGGTCAGTCACAAGATTTTATTATCATTCCATTCTTTTGTATTCTTAGCTAGCCTTCTGATGAAAACCTTTCTTCTATTCTTTTAGTATAGTTTTAATATATAATTTTCTTTTAATAGAATATATGTCATAAAATAATAAATCAGCCTTCTGAAACATGGAGTCAAGATTCTCGTCCTGGGACCCCTGTGAACACCACCACAATCCTTTATTTTTTTTCTCCCTCCTTGGCAGTGAGGAGCCAGGAGGAGCTGGAATGTCCTAGCGTGATACACTGTGTGTAAATCCCATACCAGAACCTCATGCCTGTAACTCCTACACTTACAGCAATAACCTCTTGTCACATTTTTCCAAGGTGCCCACATTTTTCATTTTATGCATCCAAAAATAACCCCTCTTTTCTGAGGTGTCATTTTTCCTGCAGTGATTAATTGCACCTGCTTTTAAAAAAACCCACATTTCCCAGCGTGAATGTTTTGTTAGAATTCCTCAAATTGCCTTTGGCAGTGGTTGTCTCTTCTTGTCCTCAACAACTTTTTGAAGCTGTAGGTTCCTGTGAAGTACCTGCTGTGATCCACCTCAGGAATCCTCACAGGGAATAGCGCAGGATTTGAATATAAAATCTGGAGGAATTGTCTGTTCCAAGGTAATTTGAACCATTACCATAATGGGAATCAGAGTTAGGAAAAAAGTGTCAAAATGTTACGGTGGAAGCAACAGTTCCATGCCAGGAAGGGGGAGATGGTGCATCCCAGCTCTGTGTTTTTTAGGGAATAGCAGTGAGGGATGCCACAGGTGTGTGGGTGACTCTGGCACAGCTGAGATTGGGACAGGCTGAGTGCCAGCTGGAGGCACTAGATCCTGGAGCAAACACCTCTGGAGCACAGAGAAATTCCTTTTAAAGACCTCAGGACAGCTCAGCTGCTCTGCTCCAAGGGTCAGTGGCTGGGTTTGCAACTGCTGAATTTATAGGAAGAATTTTGGCTTTATGGAGTAGAATAATTTCAGGATAGGACCTGGGCTGATGAGAACATGAGGCTGAGATAGGAGTTCACAGGTCAGGTGTGGCTGGAGGTCAAGACAACCTCCACTTTGATCTGGTGAGGAAACCAGTGCCTGGCTTACATCCCATCTGGATTCAGCTCTGGGCTCCAAGCACAGGAAGGACACGGAGCCGCTGGACCAAGTCCAGAGGAGGCACCAAGGAGGGATGGACCAGCTCTGCTGCGAGGAAAGGCTGAGAGAATTGGGATTGTTCAGCCTGAAGAAGAGAAACTTTGGGGTGACCTAATTGTGGCCTTGCAGGACCCGGAGGAGCTGGATAAAAAAAATGGAGAGAGATTTTTACAAGAGCCTGGGGTGGCAGGAAAAGGGAAATGGTTTTAAACTGATAAAAGGTAACTTTTGAATAGAAATTAGGAAGGAATTCTTCCCTGTGAGGGTGGTGAGGTCCTGGCACAGGTTTCCCAGAGAAGCTCTGGCTTCCCTGGAGATGTCCAAGGCCAGGTTGGATGGGATGGGAGCAACATGGGATAGTGGAAGGTGTCCCTGTCCATGGCAGGGGATGGGGATGAGATGGCCTGCCAGGTCCATTCCAACCAAAACTAGTCCATAATTATTTGAGCTTCCTCACCAGAGCCAAAGACACCAGGGAGGATGGAACTGGGGAGGAGATCATGAAATGGTTGAGTGGAAGAACAAGGAGGGCACAACCCAGGGGTGGTTTAGGACAAGCAGGCGGCACCATTGTAGGGATTAAAGATAAAAATCTGATTTAAAAAGCTCAATCTAAAGGCCATGCACAGCTCGTGGAAAGAAGGTCATGAAGGGAGTGAGGGGACAGAGGCGTTACAAGGTGTGAAGGCACCTGCCAGACAAACCCTGAACTTGGACAGATTTTGCAGATACACAGCAAGAGAAGAGGAAAGATAACATCTGCTGCTGTCTCTTTTTTTTGTTTTCGATACAGAGACTGTCATGATGTTACAGAAATGGCTCCAGTGCCTCATGCTGTGCAAAGCAAGGGTCAGCACAAATTTTCTGATTTTTTTGTGCAACTCTTACCACCAGGAAACCTCTCATCTTTCAGGCTGGGGAGCTGTGTGAACAGGGGGTCTCCCTCATGGAGTGATTTTCTTGCTAAAACAGCAGTGAGGCTCTGCTTGTGTTCTTTGGGGAAAATGTTTTGTGCACTGAAGGCAAAAAAATAAAAAATAATATTCCCTGTACCAGGACCCCATCAAGCCCCATTTTATCCCAAGCAGCCACAGTGAGAAGCTGGGACCTGTTTCAGGTCACCTAAAACATGTGTGAGAATACGTGGCAGCCCAATGCCAGCCTGTTTGCTGGGACCAGCGGGAATGTTTGCTGCTAATGTAAAAAACCAGGAGATGGAAACGTGCTCTGCTTGCTGATTTTAACAGGGAAGAATGAACACTGATCCTAAATTTTTCATAGCTTCAAATTTGCTTTTTTGCCTCCCACCACCTTTTCAGCAGTGGGAGCAGCTGTTTCCATCACCTGCCATTGTCAGTCAGGAAAAAGTTAAAAATGAACATTATTTTTCAAGCAGAAGCAATGGGCAAAGGACTCTTCTCAGGGCAGGGGGCTTCAGCTCATTCAGCCCAGAAAAAGGAGAACTAAGAAAGGATATTAAAGAAGTTTTTAAAAAGTATTTATTTGCCTGGAGAGAGCAGATAAGGAAAATTTGTCACCAAGTTTAAAACTTGTGGGTTCAAAGTTGGAAAATTTAGAACAAAAAGAGTTTGGTTCTTCCCAAAGCCTTATGAAGCTGTGGAGGTCTTGGCTGCACAGTTCGCAAAGCAATGCGGCAAATCCATGGAAAGAAAATAATTTTGATTTTTATGGTTTGAAGATAAGGCCCCTGGCTCAGGATTTCTTCACACAGAGATCACTGGAAGTGGGATAAACATCCTAATGACTATTATGGGATCACAGAAGACCCTGAATTGGAAGGGATCCACAAGGATCATCAAGCAATAATTTGTTATCAGATATCCATAATTAATATCCAGATATCCAATAATTAATTTGTTATCAGATATCCAATACATGATTTGTATATTAAGACCAGAAGGAGGAGACTCTGAACAACCTGATCTAGGGGAAGGTGTCCCTGCCCATGGCAGGGGCTGGAATTCAATGATTTTTAGGTCCCTTCCAAACCAAACCATTCCAAGATTCTACAATTTGTTTCAAGTAATGAAACTTCCCAGGCCTGGACCTGAAAGCAGAGTTTTGTTTGCTTTGCTCTGAGTGCAGATTTTAATTGTTAATTTCACTTCAGATGTCTCATTAGCAGGGTGACATCTTCCTGTTATGATCAAAAATGCAAAACACAGATTTTCTTGTCTCCACATTGCTGTCATCCTGTCTTTTGCCACCCTGGATGGATCAGCCTGTTGTGATCTGTTACCCTTTTATGGAATGCCATCATTAGTGTTTTCCCTCTCCCTCATCCTTTTTCTCTTTAAGGCAGCAATAAAATAAAAATAAATTTAAAAATAATCGAAAGTACAAACTGTGTTTGTGACTGGGTGATTTCCTCTCTGCATTGGGGAACTGCTCTGCCAGCACCTCTCCTGAATTCTCAGGACGTTCTGCTTTGTTCCCGAGAGCTGCTTTGCCCTGATCACCCCATGCATGGCTGCTTGTTTGGAAACAGCCTCATGATTATGCATATCCAGGATTTTTTGACTCGGCTTGGTAGCCAGGAGGGGGGGTCTGTGCCTTACAAATCAGCTCTGTCTGGGCAGAGCAGCTTCAAGCTGCGCTGTCAAATGTCCCTGTGAGCCGTGCAGAGCAGAGGGAGGGGTGGGATGGGCAGCACCTCTCGGGGTCTCCAGCTGGTCAGAGTGACCCCGAGATAAGTTGGAAAGTCTCTTTTCCCAGCCCAGTGGTCGAAGAAGGAGTCAGGGCTCTTCATTTCTCGGTCTCAAGGTTGTTTATTTTATCTTATCTAGAAAATTCCTTCTCCTGTCCTGCCGAGGTCCGCTCAGCAGGACAGTCAGAGGCATTCTGCCTGCCCCAGGGCGGTGTTATCTTTTCATGCTAAAAACTACATGTACAATATTTACAATTACTTTCCAATACCTATCACCTATGTTAGACAGTGAGCTTCTACTCTAAACCAATCTAAAAGTGCCAACATCACAGCAGAAGATGGAGGCCAAGAAGAAGAAAGGCCGAACACGCCCAGATTTCTCCATCTTGCCTCCTGAACCCCCATTCTAAAAACCCCAAAAAATCTATTTTTCACCCCATGATAAATTCACTATCATTCTACTTAAACTTTCGTGGCTTGTAATTCTTCATATAAGGCTGGTAATTGTTTTTTCCATGGACTAAATCAAAGGCACGGGGGTCTTGGGCCCTGTGCCAAGGTCTCTGAGCCCCCTGGGCAGAGGCTCGAGTCCTCCAGGGCAGCCAGAGGAATTTCCTGGGTTCCGACAGGCACCGAGGTGGGAACTGCTCCAGTGCTGCAGGAAAAATGGGTGCGGAAGTGGCCTGGGATGTGGGGAACAGCACAGGAAAGGCAGTGGAAAGGGATTTTTGGGCTGCAACAGAACACGTCAGATCTTGGTCCTTGTGCTGCCTGTGATCCTCACTGTGTATTCGGCCCGAAAATAATGGAATTGTGGAATGGTTTGAGTTGCAAAACTTTTTAAAGGTCATCTTGTTCCAGCTAAATCTGCCAGGGACACCTCCCACTATCCCAGGTTGCTCCAAGCCCTGTCCAACCTGGCCTTGGACACTTCCAGGGCTGGGGCAGCCACAGCTTCTCTGGGCAACCTGTGCCCTCTCAGGGGAGAATTTTGTCCTAATATCCAGCCTAAACCTACCCTTGCAGATTCTGGTTGAATTTTCTACCCATTTTGAATGTAACTTTTCATTGGACTTTAGCATGGTGTCCATGCCTTTTGCATGGGAGTTAAATTGACAGAGCTCCTGCTCTTCTGTTTTCCCTGAAAACCCCTTGGAATCCCTTCTTGAAACAGGAATGTTGTCTAATGTCTCCCCTGGTGTAGCTAAATTGGGATGAAAGCACCATGCAAAGGCATCAATTCAATCAAGGCAGAGAATATTCCCCTGGGGGAAAAATGGGTTTCACTTTGAATATCTGACAATTTAGTGAGAGAGCAGCTCCAGCCTCATTAGGCTCCTCATTTTGTGAGATAAGGAACAGAGGGATTCAACAGCCTGCTGCTAACAGAGCCAGGCTTCTGCGCTAAAGATGGGAAATGTCACTTTGGAGAGGATGAAAATATCACAGCAGAAGGGTTGTGCCACTTTGTAAAATACAGCCATCAACAGGAGCTGGAAGGGAATGGAGCTGGGAGGGAACTGGGGCAATTGGGAAAATAATAAAAATAACTCAGATATCAGGGCTCAGTCACTGGAACAGTCAGAGCAAATGAGATCTGAGCACAGGCCTGGAGAGGGTTTGGAGAGGTGTTTCCAAAATCAGGAGACATTCCTGCTTTTGTACTGATAAGAACCCACCTGGAAGAAAAGCTCCACACTCCTGTGAGCAGAGAAAAGACATTAAGGGAACCTCTTTTATGAGAAGAGACCTTAGGCAGGTTAGAAGATTGCAGGCTAAGGGGAAATTTCTTTAATACAGCTTTGAAATAATATCCAAACCCCTTGCAGCACAAATTTTCATCTTTTTTCCTGTCCTAGGCAGCACCTGCAGAACCCCAAGATAAAGAAGGCATCAATGTAACATAGAATCATTAAATATCCTGAATTGAAATGGACCCACAAGGATCATGGACAATCCCAAAAATCCCACCATGAGCCAGACAGGCAGTGTTGGCATAGAGGAAATAGAAGAATGAAAAAGAATAAAAATATTTTTAAAAAAAGGAATACATGTAAGAAATAATAAGAACAGGAAGATCATGGAACTGTCTCCCAGCTGGAGCTGAGGGAATCAAATCTACAAGAAAATACAAGAGCAGGGCATGAGGGATTGCTTGACTACTGAACAAGCATTTTCTGCTTGTACCAGAACTGATTTTTTTTTGTTGTTGTTGTTGGTTTGTTTTATTTTGCTTTTTCTCTCCAGCCTGGTATAAGCACTTTCACTGTCCCTGATGTCTGTTATGATCTGTTAGAGGTTGTTAAATCCAATAACCCAATATATGAGCTGCTGCTGTAGCTCCATGTCCCCAGGTGCAGCCAGCAGGAAAACCGAGCACATTTTCCAGCTGGGAGCCCCCAGTATGTTTTATTTTATATTTATATACCCATTTATCTGCATATCCATGGCCAGTCACACAGATCAATAGAGACAGGAAACACAAACCAATGCCATCCGCAGAAATAACATCCATTTAAATGCACAGCACTCCCAGAAACATTAAAAGCTCCAATGGACTGATGCTGTTCCTCCTCTGAGCTGACCAGGACTGAAATTACTCCAGGAATACTCACACACACTCCATGGGTTTTTCCAGGCTTGGACGGACTGTGCAGGAGCTTCAAACCCTCATGTCTTCCTCCTTGCTGCCACCTGAACTTTTGAACCCTGATGCTTCAAAAGAGTCATAAAATATCCCATGTTGGAAGAAACCTTCAAGGATCAAGTCCAGCTCCTCACCCTGCACAGGACACCCCAAAAATCCCACCCTTTGCCTGAGAGCATTGTCCAAACAAGCCCTGGCAGCCTTGGGGGTGTGACCATTCCCTGGGGAGCAGTTCCAGTGCCCAACCACCATCTGGGGGAAGAATATTTTCCTCATATCCAAATTAACCTCCCCAGCACAGCTTGAGGCCATTTCCCCTTGCCCTTTTCTTGTTGTCTGTGAGGAGAGGCCCACCCCCTTTTTATTGGTTTCTCAAAGTCGGGACTGAAGGCACTTGAGACAGTAGTTCATGTTCAGATTCAGGTGTTTATTATTTCTTATCAGTGAAACAACCTCACAACCATGAGTTTTGCAGCCTTTCATTAGTAAGGCACAAAATAGCTAACTATCTCTTGTTACAAGGTCTTTTAAGACTAAAATATCCAATTAAGAACTGACACCTAGATTATTTTTCCCTTTTAACCCAATAAATGGTCCCTCGAAGCCTAAAATGCAGACTTTTCTGTCTAACTACAAAACATCACCCAAACCCATGAAGAAGGAGGAAGAAGAAGGTGAAGAAAGAGGAAGAAGAAGGTAAAGAAGAACAACCTGCCTCCACCCTTAAACCTCTATCTTGCTTCATAGTTATTTCTATATTCTAAAACCCCAAACTCTAAGTTTTCCACCTTATAATATTGCACACTTCTAACCAACTACACACCCGTAATTTCAGTGCTGTCAATCCATTTTGGAAGTCTTCTCCACAGCCTCAGGTCAGTGTTCTCTTGTGGGTCTGTGCCTTTAACCACAGAAAGTTTTAAATTCTCAGCATCCAGGGTTCCAACACCTTTTTCTCAACAACCCTGATATATTCACACACTGCCATTAAAACGACCTCAGAATAAGTTTTCAAAGTCCCCAGTTCTCTTCTTTCTGCATCCCATAATGCATGCTGTTGGTTTTATGCCTTATTAGCCTACAACTCACTGGGTTCCCTATTTGGGATGATGGTTTTGTTGTTCTCCTGAGGATTAACCAGTTCAGTTCCCTTTGAGGTGATAATTCTCCATCTGTTTTCTGTCCCTTGACCTTCCTGAAGCCTTTGTGCTGATGGTCATGAAGGGTTAATGCCTCGTGTCTTGAAGAAATAGGAGATCCAGCTCTTTTTTATACTGAAACATTCCCTGCCCTCACACATCCCTGCAGTGTCACTTTCCTCCTCTCAAAATCCACATGGGATGAGCAGATCAAGAGAAAATGGCAAAAAGATCAGAAGCCACAGTGATGGCAGGGAATAAACTTACAATTTTAGTTTATTTCTGTTTTTTGGTTTATTCCATGCTTGTCATGAAGCTGTTGGAAGCTGGTAACCCCAGGTGTCATGAGGGGTGGAGCTGGGAAATGCTGAGAACTTTTCCTCACACCAACTTTTAGGACTTTTAGGACCTATTTTATGTCTTACAGAGGCAACTTTGTCTTGGAAAGGGGGCTGTGAAAATTCCCTGAGTTACTCAACTGGAGAAACCCCCTATGGATTTGGAAGATATTGTCATGGAAAATGAAGGAAAAGGTTGGGGTTATGGGAACAGCAAGAGCTGGAGCCAAAGAGGAAAGGACAATAATTTTATTGTGTGAAAAGTCAGCTCTTATCCCCGGCTCTGTGCAGAGCCAGTGCCCTCAGGTCATTCCTCACCTCCTGAGCAATCTTTTCTCTCAGTCTAAGTGGCTGCAACCACCCAAGCTCCCTGCAGTTAGGAGGCTTTACTCAGGAGTCATCTGGGGACAAGTGCACAGGAGCTGGAAAATGTAATTATTGGAGAGATTTTGATTCAGGAGCCTATGCAAAGTTAAAAGTGCTTTGCTGGGGAAAAGGGAGAAAGAAGAACTTAAAGGTCATTTAACAACCTGTCTGATAACAGTGAAATGTTCACACTTCACACAGATTTTGGCTGGACAAACTTTCCTGATTGTATTTAATGCCACCAGCTCTGAAAAACTGAAATCTCCTGTACTGAGATGCCTCCAATTCTTTTTCATACAAGTGCTGAAGCGATGAATATTTTCACATTTAAAAAAATGCAGCAGCTGATTGAACGTGAAGGGAACTGTTCCCAAAATGAAACAGTAGCAGTTAGGCTGGAGAATATTTCCCATAGCCAAAAGCACTCTGGAAAGGTTATTATTACATAATGATGGAGATGTCAAAATTAAAGCAGGAACAAGGCCAGGATAATTAGGATTCAGCTCACCCAGATTTAGCTGTCTGAAGGGAAGACTTCCAGTCAAATTCCAGTCAAAGCCACCAAGCTAGGAGGGGGTGATATGAATAAAATCATGGACTCTGTGGCCTCACAAATCCATTTGGAAGCTTTGGAGGTGCTCTGGGGAATTGCAGGTGGCTTCTAGCCATGGATCCAGAAGGACACAGGTGAGCTCCATGTCTTGTGGATACCCTTAGACACCACAGTGTGGAAAGAGCTTTTACAGGGACTTCTGTGAGCCAGAGAGAAGTTTGATAAGAGGATCATGTTTACCCCTGAAAGAATTTTCTACCAAGGTCATTGACATAGAAACCAAGAAAGAAGGATAAATAAGAGAAACCTGCAACTGCCTATTCCAATAAGCACTTTGTTTGTCCCTCGTGACCAATGAGTAAAGTGTGAACTTATGAGTTTTGTAAGAATGTAAAATGCATGCTTTTTATTCTTTTGTAGGAATAAAAGCCAGGCATGATATAATAAAAACAGTTTGAAGCTTTCTGAAAATGGAGTGTGTTGCTTTGTATTGTCTCCATCTCAACGACGACACCGCAAAATCACAAAATATGGGGAAGAATCAAGCCCAGATTTTGCTCCACAGGGATGTGTCCACTTCAGCTCCTGGGAAAAGTGGGCAGCTTTCCATAGGAACTGGCTCTGACCAACTGTGGGAGAAGGATGAGGTTGTTCCAAGTATCTTATCCCACAGCAGATGTTTGTTTGGATGGGGCTTTAAATCCCACTACCACCCTTATTGTTTTTTAACTTCCTTTCCTCTTTATCTCCCTTTCTTCTATTTACATCCAAGACTTCTCAGATGTTCTGGCGTTTCCAAACACGTCTCTAGCTCTGGAAGGATGTGAGTAACTCCAGGTTTCCAGTCCTGTGTGGATGCATTTAATATCCCAGAGCATCCCAAATGCCGCAAAACATCTTTTGTGAGCAACTGAGCGGAGCCCTCAGCGTGTGCTCATTGCCCTCAAAATATGACAAATGTTTGTATCATGTTCTGGAAATAATTGTGGAGTTTGGGATTTCCCTCTGTGGGATTTTGGAAATGTGTTGCTGAGGAAAAAGTGGCCTTGATTTCAATATTTGTATTTTTAAAAACACCCAATGTTTGTCTTTGATTTTTTAATTGATTTTTATTGTTGATTTTTATTTTTTCCTCCTATTGTTTATAATTGAGTCGCCCAAAAAAACCAAGCTTGTCTTTTTTCCAACAGAAACTCCAAAACTTTGAAATGGAAATTTATTTGTTTTTCCATAAAACCTCTGGAAAATAAACCACATCTTTGTGTAAGCTCAAGACTGGTTTGTTTGCTTGTTTGTTTTCTCTTCCATGAGCTTTATGCATTCCAATTTATCACTGCAGGGTCACATGAAAGTCGTCTTCTTTTCTTTTTTTTTCTTTTTATCCCTTCAAATAAATGATGGAAAGGCAGCACAGAAGGTGCTGGGTAAAAGGCACTCTCTGATATCATTAACATGTGAAAAGAACTTGTCAAGGATAAAGCAATGCCAGTTCTGCCCTCATGACTGCAAACATTTCCTCTCTGTACCTCTGTTTTTTCCAAGTATTCCTCGGCAGGGCTGTTCCCTGTGCTGAAGTTGCCATTTTTAACAAAGCAGATGATTTATCACTTTTATATCTACATTGATTCCCATGTCAAACTGGACAAAGATGCATCTGAAACAGAAATGATTGAAGAGCGAGGAAAACTGATTTATGGAATATTGATATATGGAAGAGCCCTAGTGCTTTGCACTTTGGAAGAGCACTGGGAATTTTTATAGGAGTGTGGACAAACTGGCTGGAGGCAACAGGGAGTGAAGAACTTCACTGGGGTGAGCTGAACTTTAGTTATTTTTAGGGTGAAATCCTTGGTTCAGGCACTGTTGATCATCCCTGGGAAAACACAGATTTACAAACCTTGAATAACGTGGAATCACGAATTGGTTTTGGTTGGAAGAAACCTTAAGGATCATCCTATTCCACCCCCCTGCCATGGACAGGGACACCTCTCACCATCCCAGGTTGCTCCAAGCCCTGTCCAACCTGGCCTTGGACAATTCCAGAAACGAGGCAGCCACAGCTTCTCTGGGCAACCTGTGCCAGGGCCTCACCACCCTCTCAAGGAAGGATTTCTTGTGTCTAATCTAAATTTACCATCTTTTAATTTAAAACCATTCTGTAGAAATTATTCTGGAGGATTTTTAAGCTTGTGGTTAATTAGCAGGCTAAACAGATGTTTTTGACCGTGAAATTTGGAGTTGACACAACATAAGGTTGGAGAGTAATGGGCAAAATCCAGCTGTGCTTTGTCCCTGAGCAACTGGTGGGTGCTGCTGGTGGAATTCCAGAAAGGAGAAATGAGACGGAATTCTCTGGACTTTTTGTTTGAGATGAAAAATTTTCACTACGGCATCATGATCTTATTTTGGAAGGGCTTGGTGGAAAGAAATCCCCATCCTGTGGATCACTGATGTCACTCCTCACGTCATCATCAGACAGGATGATGTCATCAGACATCATCCCTTATCCCTGGCAAAGACTTCTCTGGGAAAGGGGTCCAGAAATGTTGCAATTCTATGAATGGAATGGTTTGTGTGGAATGAAACCTTAAAGACCATCCAGTTCCAACCGCAGGGAAATTTTCCATATCCCAGGTTGCTCCAAGCCCCATCCAACCTGTCCTTAAACAATTCCAGAGATGGAACAGCCACAGCTCCTCTGGGCAAACTCCACCAGGACGTCACTACCCTCACAGGGAATAATTTCTTCCTAATATCCCATCTAACCTTTTTCTCTTTCAATTTGAAGTCATTTCCCCATCCTGTGCTCCAGGCTCTTGGGATACATGGATGTGATCCCAAAGAGGGAAACTGAGGCGTGAAGGAATGGGTTCACTGCTGTGACTTAGTCTGTGGGGTAGAAGTGAAATCTCAAATCTGTCTTTTGTGTGCTAAGAACCACCCTCTTCTCATCTACAGGTGAGAAATAATTTGAATTTCAGCACTTACTCCGCTTTAATAAAAAAGAGAAAACTGAATCCTTGAAGAGATCAGTTTCCATTGATAAAAAAATTAGAGATTAAAATGTTCAGAAGAGAATAAAGATCTCTGAGCTCCTGTGGAGAAATTCTGTATTCTTCATAAAGCCCTCATGGATTTCAGGGAAGAAGGCAAAGGAGGGATTACGGGAAGGCACAGAGATCTTTCTGGTTTGTGAGGGGAAGAAGAGCGCAGAGATAAGAGTGTCTTATCTTGTGTTTCATAGCTGTGTTAGTCTCTGCTGAAGGATTAGGATCTGTAACAGCCAGATGCGGGATAAGTGGGGTTCTCCCTCGGGTGAAGGTGTCTGAAAGGATCCTGAGGGTATCTGACACATCTCTCCAGGGCTCAGAGGTGGACAGGCAGACCCACACCCCTCTGGAATGGTATTGGGATGCTGAGAATCCTCCTGGGATATAACTAAGAGCTCAAAATACAATCATAGAATCATAAAATATCCTGACTTGGAAGAGACCCACAAGGATCATTAAGTGCAGCTCCTGGCCCTGCACAGGACAAACCCAAAAATCCCTTCTTGAACTACTTGACCTGAGCAGAAAGTTCTCCTCTCCTCTGGATTTGCATTATCTTTGCTTATCTTTGTTCTGCAAAACAAAAATGTAATTTATTATTATAAAATCCACATTATTTGTAACAGTGCAATGTTCTCTGCAATGACATTCAGACCAGGAAGGTCCAAAACCACATTTCCCACCTCAGTCACCATAGACCACCATAAGAATGATAAGGAATGCCACATTTCCAGGAGCTGGAGCTGGGAGAAAGGATTCTTTCAGATTAAATTTCATTTAAACCCAGAAAGGACTGAAGTTATAAAATGGGAAGAGCTCTGGGATGGATGTTGAACAGCCAGCCCAAGTGGCCTGGGTTCCTCGGAGCAGGCATGGAAAGCCTGGTGTTTGATGTTGTGCTCAATGCTTCCATTTCTATCCAAGAGGCAGAAAGAAAAATGGAATCAGTAAGATAAAATAAAATAAAATAAAATAAAATAAAAAAATAAAATAAAATAAAATAAAATAAAAAAAAAAAAACAGCAAAAAACCTGAGCAATTTATTGACTCATTTGTCAGCACTAAGGGTTCATGGTGGGATCCTTGAGGTGCAGGACCAGGAGCTGGGCTCGATGAATCAGTAAAATAAAATAAAATAAAATAAAATAAAATAAAATAAAATAAAATAAAATAAAATAAAATAAAATAAAATAAAATAAATTAAAATATTTTAAAAAAACCACCACCACCAAAAAAAAAAAAAAACCTGAGCAATTTATTGACTCGTTTGTCAGCACGAAGGGTTCATGGTGGGATCCTTGAGGCGCAGGACCAGGAGTTGGGCTCGATGATCCTTGTGGGTCCCTTCCAACTCAAGATATTACATGATTTTTAAACATTTAAAAATGTTGGGCATTTATTTGACAAAATCAAGAGAGGACAAGGCAACATCCACGCTGAAAACTCCAATTGATGTTAAATCTTGTTTTCAGTAGACCAGGCCTCTGACACTCACTCCAACCTTTATCATTCCTTCAATCTTATTTTCTTTAGCTCGAATAAATTCCTGTTTTCCATGTCCCACTGCCCAAACCCCATGAAGTTTGCTGTGTCCTATTAATTTGGATTGTCACTAGAAAGCAGCACCTGTATTTAACACTGTTTTTCTGTGCTGGAAATAACAGATTTTTCAAAAACAAACAGCAAAACAGTGTTATTTTCTATTTTTTTCTCCCAAAGCTGATGGAAAGCAAGAGGGCGCCTTTCTTTGTCTCACCATGAGGATGCAAATACAGCCAAGAGATGAGCTGAGCTTAGATCAGGCCCTTGGTGAGCCGGGCTTACTCATGCAGAGCATTTGTAACACGTTTAACAGCAATAGAAAGCACAAGTCCTGCAGCAGTGCTGGATTAGCAGGGACCTGGAACAAGATATTAATTATTTAGGGCTACATCTGGAGAAATTGAGTCCTTTACCCTCTGGGACCGCCCTCCCCTCTCTCTCAACCTGCCATCAATTTATTCCTGAGATTAATTCAGAGCATGTTTCTCCTTCCCCAACACTGCTCTAAACTGAGGGAAAGCACATTGATGTAAGCAGTAGAATTAAATTTGCCATACAGAGATGAAATAAGCTCAGCAATGTCTAAAAATTGATATAAATCCTGAAGTTTTGGGATTATTATGTCTGAATCTTTATTTTTCTGTGGAAAACCAAAAAAATCACTGGGATACTTTCTGGAAAAGGTTTATTACCACTTTGGACTAAGCTCTTTTTTATTTTTCCTGTATTTATTTATTCTTCTCTTCCCATCCCATGAGAAGAGCTCAGCACTTCTTGGGATCAATGACAGCCAAACCCATCTTGGTTTTGGGCTGGGATTGATCCCAAGATCTGGTTTGGGCTTGATATGGTTTTTGAATTTTTTTAAATGTAAAAGGATATGATTTGGGGCTTTTTTTAAATTAAAAGGATCACAGTGAAGATTAAATTCTGCCACAAGTCTTTGGCCCCCATTCCTTCTCCAGGGAAAGACTTCAGGCTGCTCTGGTGAATCTGGGTTTGCTTTCTTCTAACTCATTGTTTCTACAGTCATCTGCTAATCCTAATTTTAAGGCACTTTTCAGTCCTTTAACTGGTAAACTCTTGGAAAAAAATAGTTTATTTTGGACCCTTGATAGGATAAAATTCAGAATCTTGTGTTGTAAGCGAGGAACACCAAACCTTCCAGCTCCAAGTGCTCTCTGACCTGCAATTGTGGCTACAAATCTCCAAACCTTGTCCCCCCTGCATCTCCTGGGCTCCATTTTCCCGAGTTTTCCAGCACAAAATCTGGGACTGTGGGAGCTGGTGGCTGAGTTAGGGTTTCTTCAGCGTCCTCGTCTGCAGGAGCATCTGGCGGTGATTTCTCTTTGCACATGGCTCGTTGCCTGAATGAGATTTATTGTGATTTATGTAAACACAGCAGGCAGAGGCTTTGCCAGCTACGCAGGGAAACGGCTCATCAGCTTTGCTCCAGGAGAACAGACCCAGGGGAGGCCTGGAATCTCCTCACTTCCAGCTTTAACAATTCTGGCCAGAGAGTGACGCCACCTGTACCAGGCAAAACCCAACTTAGCGGAAAGTCTGGGCTTGCCAGGGCCAGAGCGTGGCTGGTGAATGGGGAGCAGCCAACACATCCATCTGGAGCAGATGGGGAGGATGGATTTGGGATTAATGGACTGGACTCGGATGCACAAGCCTGGGTTGTGTCTAGAGAGGGATTAATATTTAGCTCATCTCTCCTTGGGGCTGAAGGATGTACTTGAGGTGTCTTCGAGTGGGTTTTGGTGCCACAATTCTGGTTTAAAGCAAATTGTTTTGTTCCTGAGGGTTTTGGTTTGCCCATCAGTTTCACATCAAGGAACAGGGGCTGCTCCCAAATCCAGGGAATTCTGAGATTCCTAGAAACTTCCATGGACTGAAAACTTAAACCAAGAAGAACTATTAGGGGATAACACAATACTCCAATTTTTTTAATCAAGGATCACAGTCAAAAGAAAAGAAAACAAAAGGAAAATGAAAGTGGAGATGACACTGATCTGCAGGAAATAACTCCATGCATCATCATTCCCTCCTCCCCCTCTTCCCTCCCCTGCTACAGCTGCAGCCATGGAGATTTATGGATGCACACATTCTAATTTGCTTTATGTTTTGTCTGGAGGAAGACACAGCTGTACAAAGCTACTTTGTCAGGAAAATGTCACATTGCACTTAATTGCCTGATAAAGAATGACAAATCAGAAACAATATCATTATCCTGTTTAACTTCTACTTTTTCCCCCCCCAGTATATAATTTAAATTTTATAAAGTTTAGGTTTAAAGGGAAGAAAGTTGTAGTGAGATTCTCAGTAATGATTTTCCACCTGAAAAACCATGCAGTGAAATGCTGTCATCTCCTCACACTTTCCCTTCACTTTTTAGGGTAATAATCAGTGTTGACTCCTTTCTTACTGAAACATCTGCTTTGTGCTTCCATGGGTGAGTTGAAAAATACATAGAAATTAATTTGGGCAGCAATTAATTGATTTATGGGTTTAATGTAGCTAAATTCTCCTGGAGCTCCTTAGTTTGGGAGCTGGGGGTGTTCAGCCTGGAGAAGGCTCCAGGGAGGCCTCAGAGCTCTTCCAATGCCTGAAGGGGCTCCAGGAGAGCTGGAGAGGGAATTTGGATAAGGGATGGTGTCCTGGTTTAGGGCAAATTTAGTAGAGAATCTCCAAAGAGGCCCCTCCAGAAAGCAAACCCACACGGCCCCTCCCCTCAACCGGTTCGGGAAGGATTCCTCGGAGAGAAGTGGAAAGAGCCTGTTTATTTAACAGGCACAGCACACCCAGCACACAGAATGAACAACACCGGATGACACCACTCTGACAAAGATGACAAATTCAGAAAGTCTCTCTTGGGGAGTGGTCGCTCTGTTGTCAGTCCCTCCAGCGCTGGGGCAGCTGCTGCAGCCACATGGTGCAAACTCTCGGTGTTTCCCAGGTGCCAGTCCGGAGCAGGTTTGAGATGGTCGAAGAAAAGAAGAAACAGTCCAGGAAGAAATTTGGACTGTATAGCTAAACTAGCTAAAGAGCAGGAGCAAAAGCAAGGAGAAGCGAAGCAGAAACAAGAGCGAGAGAGAGCGAGAGCAAAGCGAAAAGCGAAAGCAAAAAAGTCAAAGCAGCCCTATGTATGTCTCTGTGATCCTGATAAGAAAAACCCAAACAAAACTTTCACTCTTCAAAGCCAGTCTTAAAGGCACAGAACATAATATCCCACAGAAACAGAACATGTGACTGGGGATACAAGCCTCATAACGTCACCCTAGGACAGATGCAGTGACAGGACACAGGGAATGACTTTAAGATGGAAGAGAGAAGGTTTAGATGAGATTTTGGAAGAATTCTTCCCTGTGAGGGTGGTGAGGTCCTGGCACAGGTTTTCCCAGAGAGGTTGTGGAGTCCCCATCCCTGGAAATGTCCAAGGCCAGGTTGGATGGGGCTTGGAGCAACCTGGGATAGTGGAAGGTGTCCCTGCCCATGGAAGGGGGTGCAATTCCATTATCTTTAAGGTCCCTTCCAACCGAAACCATTCTGGATTCCATTCCATGATTTCTGGAGCCAGCACTGGGTGTGACCTTGGTTTGTGTCAGCACCCGAAATCTCTGGGAAAGGAATTAGGACTTTCGACAAAATCCCTGTGTGGGAACCGTCGCTTCCTTTAGAAAGGGGGAAAAGAGGAGCTAAGAAAAGCCCCACATAATCTCCATTTAATTCTGTGTGAAGAATTCCCCCATGAAATCACACCCTGTTTTTCAGCTGTGTTGCCATCAAAATATGTGGATGCAAATTAGAGGATTTCAGGGTTCAACAAAATCCTCTCCTGACACCTCTCATGCCAGCAATTGTCAGGTTGTACCTGTGACCATCCTTCTGCTTCAACCCATAGATTTACAACAATCTGGTTTGGGATAAAATTAAACACAATTTTCCAAGCTCACAATCATCCTTGGATCAAAAAGAAAAAAAAAAAGGTCAACAAAAAAAACCCTTAAAATTTCTGGAAGAATATTTCAATATTTTAGGAACTTAAAGGAATCTGTTGCTCCTTTTTCAGCTCTTGGTGTCTGCATAGAATCTCTGTTGTATTTTGTAGGCTATTGAGTGGGGGAATCTGAATCTCTCTGGCTGCTGGGAGAGATGTCCTGGGAAATGGTGACTTTGTGCATGTCATTTTTATACTTTCCTTTTGAATCTGGGATTCTGGGAGGGAGGAGATGTATAATATTTGCCTTGAGCGACCTGCAGAAAATAACCTCAGGTTTGGGAGCAATCTCTGAAGAACCTCTTGGGATATTTTTTGCCTTTTCCAATAGTTTCTATTTTCCATGGGCAGCTACCTTAAATTTGTGTTTTAGGTGGGTTTTAATCTAGTTGTTTACTCATTAGTCACAACATGAGTGTGAGAAGTCACTTGTTCACAGAGGTTAGAGGGGATTGTTCGGGAAAAATACTTAGGTAAAATCCCTTGGATAATGGTTTGGAACATTTTATTCAGCCATGGGAATATCAGTCAAGGGAAATGCCTGTGGGAAATAACAGGAATACATAATAGCTGACATTTCCATTGCTGCAGGAATTGTTCACAATTACTAAACAACTCCATTAGTTTTCCTAAGGAAATTGTTCTTTCTTGAAGCTGCAGATTAACACCTTTGTATCCGGGCTTTACACGTATCCATGGAAATTTATTTTGCAGGATTCTGTGGTAGGAACCAAACCATATTCTGTTTTTTTTTAGATTCACTGCAGGATAATTTTTGAAAGAGCCAAACTGGAATAAAACCACTTACTGTGGGTCTTACTAATGGTGTAGCATGAAAATGTGGGCTTGGAGAATCCGTTTCACAACCTGCAGAGCTCTAACTGCAGAGTTAGAATATTTTGTGGGAAAAGATGGATATTTTAACCTCCATCCCAGGACATTGTCACCACAGCACTTTGCTGGGCTTCATTTCCCTGCCTGGAGTAACGTAATGGTTTTCAGTCTCAATTTTTAGTGCTGAAAATAAAGATAAACCTATTTATCATTTTTTTGTTGTTGCTGTTTATTAACAGAAGAGCAGTCGCTCTTTTCTGAAGTTAATGGTAAGAATCAATGAGCAAATGAAAATATTTCCCTGTTTCAGAAGTTTGTGGAATTATTGAGAGTTTTTTCTTCTCTGTTTTTCTCAGGAGTGGGAGGCTGCCGTGGCTGAAGTATCCAGGATTTATGGCTGTATTTTTAATTCTGGATTTTAGGGCATTATGAGTTGGAGCTCTTTCCTTTATTCCTCTTTCACAAGTGTGAATTAGCACAAGCAAATCCAGTCTCCACAGTGGCTCCTGAAAAACTTTTCCTCAAGCCTTACAAACCCAGTTTTGTTGGGTTAATTGGACCAAGGATGAAGAACTTGCACCTCCCACAATCTGGGCACTGGATTATTTTTTGTTTGTCCTCCTTCCTGAAGAAGATTCCCATTCAGATCTCCTTTCTCTTGTCTTTGTGACATCAAAGGTGGGTCGCACCAGCCCTTCCAAAGAAGCTGCTCTCCATTCCTTGGAAAACTGCTCAAGCTGCCTCTGTCTCACACATTTTGGGCTCTGGATCCCAAAAGGACAAAAATGCCTCTCCAAAAGTCATCTCTGTTACCACATCTGCCCATTCTCCATTCATCCTCCAGGTATTTCCTGCTGAGTACTCCTGGAAGCAGGAGTTCCAATATTATTCAGAACCAAGGTGCAACCAATTCCATGGCCAACAAAATTCTCCAGTGAGAAAGGAAAAGGTTGTAGCTTCCCATCCCTGGAAATGTTAAAAAAAAAGGACATGGAGTTTCAGATTTCTGAATTAAGATGTGGGCTGGTGAACAAGGCCTGTCTCAGTTGCAGTCAAATTTCTCTCTGTCCTAAAGAGCTTTTTCTTTTGGCAGATGTCTACAAACAAGTTTGTGAAGCCCAAGATTTCTCCCTTTCATGGAGCCTAAAATGTTCTCTTTTCTCTTATTTCCTGACTGTAGAGCTGCCCTACTTTGTTCACTTGAAAATTATGCTGTTTTTAAATAAAAATCTATTTAAAAAGAAGATAAAAGATTTCACGAGATATAGGACTGGTTTTAACTGCCTCCAATCCAACTGAATAACTGGAGATGTCATATCAAGGGCACGTGACCTTTGTATGAGATGTGATGCAAAGATGACAAGGCCTTGTGTCCAGGCTGGAAAATAAAGGGACCACAAAGTGTCAGGAAAGCCCATGAGAGTCTGAGACTTTAATTTTTATTTCTGTTCGCACATTCCTCTTAGGAATATGGAAAAAGGCATAACTCTAAAATGAATCTCAGTGTCCTGGACCAGTACAGAGGGCCCATTCTTCATTGCAAAGATAGGTTAGGAAAAGCAGCTGTGAGGGAAAATGCAATTTGATTCCAAATATTGGTGTCTGCAAAATTTGGGATTTAGGCTAAGTAAGTTCTAAATGATCACTTATGAGGGAACTTTTAACTGCCATGAGAAAAAGAAAACATCCCTCCACAGGTTGGAGAGAATAGGGCAGAAAACTCACATCAGACTTGCCCAAAAGCCTCTTTCCCAGTCTAAAAACTCCCGGGATGAAATAATCTCTCAGCGTCTATTAATGTTTCTCTGAAAGAGCGAGGCATCTGGGAGGTTTGTGACAATGAAATGTCAACGATGATGTTAAAAGGGAAAAAAATGTTCCCCATGGATGCTTGGAGAAGGGAGCTGCAATGGATCTGAGGAGCTTGGCTCTGTCTGCACAGGGATTTTTCCCCTCTGCATATCTCCTTTGTTTTTTATTATTTTACTTTCTAGATGAACTGCAGAGGCAGCTCCTGAAAAGTCAGGAGACATCAAGACCCCGTGGGCTTTTCTTATGCCACTTTTGTTTGCCAAACTCATTGTCAATCCCAGGTTTTATGGCTACTCCAAGGTAAGACAATGACTCCTAGGAGAGCACCAGGGGTCACAGTTGTCACCCTGCAGACCCTCAGTGCCCAGAGGCTGACGGAGAAACCAAAATAGGAAAATGACCTCTCAGTGAATAATTACCTGTGGATGCTGTTAGCGCTGCTGAAGGGGAAGAGCTGGAAAACAGAGAAAGTTGGAAAATTGAGGAGCTCTAGAGGGCAACTTTGAAACTGGAGAAGAATCTCTTCCACCTGAAGGTCTCACTGCAAAGAAATGCCTTGGCATGGTCCTGATTCCTTGATCCTGTTTCTGCTGCTCTGTCAGAACTTCTCAGCCCTATGTAGCCACCACAGCAACCTGTTTAAGGACTTGCAAGCCCACAGAAATCACCCATCCCATCCCATCCCATCCCATCCCATCCCATCCCATCCCATCCCATCCCACAGATGGAAGACTCCCGTGGATGGATGAATCCATCTATGATGGAGGAATCCATGATAAAGCACTTGTCAAGAAAAAAAAAAAAAAAAAAAAAAACCACAAAACCAACAGAGTTTGGATTTTCCCACATTTGTGTGGAGCTGTGCTACCCTCAGGCTCAGGGATACTCCAAGCCAGAGTTTTGCAATTATTCCTTCTGGTTTGGGATAAAATTCTCTTGCTGGTTTGGAACAGGAAGCTGCCCTGTTCATAGAATCATGCAATGGTTTGGGTTGGAAAAGACTTTCAAGATCATCTCATTCCAGCTTTCTGCCATGGTCAGGGGCATCTTCCACTATCCCACATTGCTCCAAGCCCCATCCAACCTGGTCTTGGACACTTCCAGGGATGGGGCAGCCACAGCTTCTCTGGGAAACCTGTGCCAGAACCTCACCACCCTCACAGGGGAGAATTTCTTCCCAATATCCCACCTAAATCTACTCTCTTTCAGATTTAGAGCCATTCCCCCTTGTCCTGTCACTGCAAGTCCTTGTAAAAGGTCCCTTCCAACCCAAAGCATTCTATGATTCTATGATTAGTTTATTAACATCTGTTAATTAAGGGGCAGTAGGTGAACATCACATTCAAGACTGGCATTAGCAATTGAAGAGATAAGTTGTAATATGAGATGTATAAAAATGTTAACAAACACTCTAAGAAATCCAAACACCTTTCTTTAATTATTCCTGAGTGTGAACACTTCAGCTCCCTCACAAAACTTATGGATTGAAGGGAATCTGGATTTGTTCTTTCTCCTCCATCATCCTGCAGAAGATGTGGCTGCTAAAATTGATGCATTTATAAATTATCATGCAATTTCATAAAACTGCTGTGTTTTAACCCCAGAGATGCTCAGTCATCCCCTCAGTGAGTAGAGGAGAGAATTGAAAGGATAAAAGTGACAAAACTCCTGAGTTGAGATAAAATCAGTTTAATAATTTTTCCAATAAAGTCCAGTTTTATGGGTGTGTGGCTTTGCTTCCAACCGCCCCCTTTTGCACACTTTGATAAAACCAAGCCATTAAAAAGTAAAATAAAAGAGATGACTTCCAAATTAGATAATAAAGCTGGGGCCAAGCAGGTCATTAGTGGCTGTGAATTTTTTATGGCTGTGCCATTGAGCAAGGTGGGGAGGGAAACAGGAGCATTTTGCTGGGGGATTGGTCTCTCCTTGGGTTTAACAGAACACAGAGTGCCTGACCCTGCTGAAATCATCCAAAACAAAAACAGGAACAGTCACAAATCTTTTCCAAAACCCTTCTGCTGATTGCAGGTAAGACCTAGGGCAGTAAGAGCTCAGACTTCGGTGGTTTCCAGCTTGTATTACAAAGTCAGGTTGTATGTAAAAGGTACATCAATTGTTTTTTGTCTCTTTCTTTGCACTTGTTCAGGTGATAAAGTGGAGCAATGAAGGCAGGATAAAAACTCTCTTGGGTTAAATGAACCCAAAACAATCAACTCCTTTTGTTGAAATAAACTTTCAGCTTGGGTTGAGCAGAGCAGTTACTCAACCAGCATCAAAAGCTTTTTGCCTCTTAATGGTTTGTTGTTTGGGGCTAAATTTCTAAATTAAATATTGTTTGTGAGCAAAGAAAAAGGACCTCATCCCTAGAGAAATCCTTCTTTTCCACTGATGAATTCAGCTGTTAAATGGACCTGAATTGTTTCAGTCCAACAGCTCTGAAGAACAAAAATACTTCAGGTCTATTTTTTTTCTTTTCCTCCTGCATTAATGGCAATTCACTGAGTTTTTAGGGACTTATTCTGTAACTCCTCTGCTGGTGCCTGTGGAGCTGCTCATGGCACAGTTTCTCTGTGTAGATGAACGTAATGTAATATCTACAATAACAATGGATAGGAGCTAAATGCCATAATTCCTATAATTCCTATTCCTGTTCCTATTCTCTATGGGACATAACCTCAAGTTTCTCCAGGGGCAGTTCAGCTTGGATATCCTGAATTTTTTTTCATAGAAAGAGTGGTTAGGAACTGGAACAGGCTGTCCAAAGAAATGCTGGAGTCACCATCTCTGAAAGTGCTGTAAAAATGAGTAGATGTGGCGCTTTACTACATGGCTTAGTGAAGATGGTGGTGCTCAGCCAAAGGTTGGACTGGATGACCCTGGAGGTCTTTTCCAACCTTAATGAATCCATGATTCTGTGGTTTTTACTTTGGAAGCAGATGTACATTGTCCTGGCTGGGCCTGAGACAGCTGTGAACGAGAGGAAATGCGGGTATGGATTGCACGGTGCTAATTGAAGAACAATTAAAGAGAAATTGTCCACTCAACTCTTTTTCCATATGTGAGAAACACTGTAATATATTTACCACACATATGATCCCAGAATGGTTTGGTTTGGAAAGGACCTTAAAGATTATTTTCTTCCACCCCTTGACATGGGAAACCTTCCACTAATCCAGGCTGATCCAAGTTCCATCCAACCTGGCCTTGGACACTTCCAGAATAGAGGCAGCCTCAGCTTCTCTGGGAAACCTGAGAGGTTTCACCTTCCCAGGGAGGAATTTCTTCCCAGTATCCAATTTCACCATATAAAATAAACAAATTTCAGACCATAGAAGTCCATGCAGACCAGAGAGGACAGATGGGCTTTTACTGTTTCACTCCTGATATATTGTCTCCTTATTTTGACTTTGTTTTTCACTTTCAAACTTCCGCTTTCAAACTTCCACTTCTGCTCTGCTTCTCACAATGATGGACACTGTAAGCTGTGAGTCACAGCTACTGTTCAGCCAGGAGAAAACACAAAATCCACATCCAAACAGAAATGTGCAACTGGGGACAGATCTGGTTGTTTTCTTCCTCCTAAAGTGGATGAGCAAACCCAGAACTCTTAAGGATTCATCCAGCCTTGAGATGATGTGATCCATATTACTTCACTCCCACCAAGGGAGGCTTTTTCGTGAGGAGCAGGATTGAAATGAAGAAGGTTGAGGTGCCCTAAACTCTTCTGATCTCTCTCTAATTCACAGATCCTTGTTATTCATCACCACACAGACTTGAGGGAACTGTTAAGTGAGGTATCACTTAGTCCTGTGGTGTTCTGAGAGGGGCCACATTATCTACTTTAACCAGGAGCCTGCAGTGAATTAGATCATTAGGCAGAGATGGATTTGACACATAAAAAACTCATATCTCACATCATTAACGCTCAAATCACCTTCTACACTTTATTTCCCTAAATAAAATGATTTGGAAACCTGCAACAATAGGGGTTGGTGGCACTGAAGCCTCGCCAGGCACGATTTCAGGGGATAAAACATGAGACGAAGGATCGGACATGTTTTGATCATCTCCAAATATTAAAATTTCTCTTTTTTTTTCATCTGCTGTTTCTTTTTTATTTCTCTGAATGAACAAACCCAGATCTCAGAAATGATATTACCCTGAGAGTGTAATTGCTCTGGCAAGTACTTGGTCCCTGTAGTAGATAGATAAAAAAATAGTTGGAGATGTGGATGAGGGAAACCTGGGGAGGTGGGATGATACAACCCTGTAGCCTTGAGTCCTAACAGAGTTCTTTAAATAATTAAGATTATTTCAGTCCTTTCTCTGCTTCTTCAGCATTAGCTCTTCAAAATGCTGCTGGATTGCCTAAACCATAAAAACCCCTGAATTCTGAGTGCCCACGCTGAGCTGTGCCAAACCTTGTTGAGCAAAAATATTCCAGTGAACTCTGGGATGAGTCCTTGGGATCAGTTGCAGAATCTGTCTCAACTAAACATGGCACCAACAAGCCTTCAGGTCAAATTTGGATTTGAGCTCAAATTCTCATTCCCTGAATTGTCTGAATGTCCAAAAGGATGTTTTCATAGCAATTCAACCATGATTATCCAGGATGGATTGGATGGGGTAACCTCCCCATCTGGATCACCAGATGAATGTTTGAGGGACATCCAGAGGTCTAGAACACCCATATCAGGCAACCAAATTGCCCTCAAAAACAAAAGGTCTTCCAGACTGATGTGAAGGAGGTAATTTTTGCAAGACATTCGAGTAACAGTGGTTGAAAGTGGAAATAAGAGCAAAAACAAAGTGGAAATTTTTCACAGGTAATATAATTAACTGTCAGACACGGTTACCACAAGAGGGAGGAAAATTTCAGCTTAGAAATGCCTCAGAAAGAAGAGGTTTTAAACATTTCATCTTCTGTTCTTAACTACTTTTCTAGAGAAGAGATAGAAAATGTTGAAACAAGATTTTTGCAGAAAGATGAACTTGATAATCAACAATATTCTATTAGAGTATCATAGAGTCACAGAAGAGTTTGGGTCGGCAGGGACCTTAAAGATCATCTATTTTCATGTCCCTGCCATGGGCAGGGACATCTTCCACTTGACCAACTCGAAATATTCCTATTTCTTGATTAATTCAGTGTGAACCACCCAAAAGCAAATCTCTCTGCATGACCTCTGTTTCGCGGAGAGAAAAAGAGTCTACAACTTTTTTTAAGTTATAGGGCCAGTATGTTTATTCAGCGCTGGATGCAAACCAGAGAGACAGAGAGACTGCTCTCTTTAAAAGGGCATGCGCACCTTTGCGAACCCCAGTCCTCCCTTTTATCCCCCTTTCAAATGCATATACATACAATTTCACAATAGGCTCATACATATTCATTTCTATGAATTTCGCAGTGACTTTTGCTGCTAATTTTCATTATCAGAAGGAATTTCTTGTGTCCCTGTCCTGTTCCCGTGGTGTCTCTGTTTTCATCTCACTGTCTCCTCTTTATCTTGTTTTTCTATCGAAGCAGCCTTTCTCTTTGGCCTTAACTTGACACAGAAAAGCAACTTTTACCCTTTTTGCTCTAGGGGGGATTTTATCATGCCTCACCTCAGACCAGAATTCTATGGGAGATCAGGGATGGCAGCAGGTCCTCCATGAGCTTCCTCACGACAATAAATACCTCTTACATTTCCCTTCAGAATCCCAGAATTGTTTAGGTTTGGAAAAGACCCCCAAGATCATGGAATCCAACCTGTGACTCATGTCCACCTTGTCACCCAGCCCAGAGCACTGATTGTCACATCCTTGGACACCTCCAGGGATGAGGAATCTGCCACCTCCCTGAGCAGCCCCTTCCAATGCCTGACAACCCTTTCCATGAATAAATTCCTCCTAATTCCCAACCTCGTTGCAAAAAATCCATGCTCAAAACTTTTCAATTATTAACCAAACCACACTGACATTTGAGTGCTAACTTGGAACTAATGACATCGGAACAGAACATCATGGAAATTATCTGCATGGAAATTCCTGAGGCAGCTGGGGCCCTGAGGACTGAAACAGTGCAATTGTCAGAAGGTTGATATTCCCTCAGAATTGCCCCCTCCTCACAGTGAAAACAGCCAGGCAGTTAGGCTGGAAGAGAGCTCAGGATGTCAAGGAAATCTGATGTTTATTTCACAGCAAAGATGGATTTCCTGAGCAGTTGGAGAAGCTGAAATGCACCTGCTCATTTTGCATTTCCAGAGGGAAAATGCTGCTGGTCATGGGGCAAAGAGTTTCCTTTAGGAATCAAAGGATCTCAGGATGGTTTTGGGTTGGAAAAGACTTGAAGATCATTTTATTCCAATCCCCCTGCCACGGGCAGGGACATCTACCAGATCAGGTTATTCCAAGCCCCATCTAACCTTGCCCTGAGCATTTCCATGGATGAAACGTGATATATTTGAGAAACAGATTTGGTTTAGCAAGATACCAGACATGGAAACTGGGCAGACCTTCTACAACCAAGACTGAAAGGCTCAAGGGTGAAGATTTGTGAATATGGGATTGTGGTACGTGTCAAACTTTGCTACTCAAACTTCCAGTGTTCTAATCCTCATAGAATCATACAGAGTTTGCAATAATAATTTAATGTTAGTTGATGACAATAAGGATCCCTTGATCTGCATGCTGAAGGCCAGAGGGGAATGTTTAGGTATTTATTAAGCATGGATGAATATTATTTTAAGGTATTATGGAGAATATTTCTATAACTGCTCACAGTGCCTTTTCTAACTCCGATTGTTTTCCAGTTAATTGTCCCTTGTTAGTCAGGGTCTGTTGCTGTTTTCATGGTTAAAAGGAAGCAAAATTTAACACTGGCTGGCTGTTAAATCTCTGAGAGGGTTTTAATTCCAGCAGTTGTTCATCCATGCATGTTCAGCAGGATCCAAGCTTTTTATTTTTTGGAGCATCTCACTGGGAAAGGAACAGATTGTCTCGCTTCCCTATTGGTATTCCCTTAGTCTGAGTGTGGGATCATGGCCTGTGCTGACTCATCTGAGAGAAAAAAATAAAAGAAAAAAAGAAAATAAAAAATAAAAAGAAAATAATAAAAAAGAGTAAGAAGTAATGCTTCTGGTAACAGGTCCTGACTCCTGGGGATTTTTTTTGTGGATTTGGATCAGTGGCAGCCCATTCATCATTGTCCCTCAGAGAATTACTGCAGACAGCAGGAGAGCGGAGCTGCCCTGCTGGGAATAAAGCCATATCCAGTTTTATGACAGGGTTTTCCAATAGAACTCCCAGCCTGGTGAAAGGGCACAGGTAAGGAGACAGAAGCACAGAGCAGACTCCTCAGCAGCTGTGTGCACTGGGGAGTTTTCAGGGACCTGGCAGTTTTCCTTCTCTGGGAGATTTATTTTTTTTCTCAGGGAAGCAAAACTCATTGAAAAACTTGAAATAGTCCCATGGAAGCCACCAAGCTGCTCAGAGAGCTGGAGCACAAGCACAGAAAATGGGTGAAGGAGTGGACCTTGGAATGAGTCCAGAAGAGGCCACAAAGATCTGAGGACTGTAGCCCCTTTGCTCTGGAGCCAGGCTGAGGGAGATGGGAGCGTTCACCTGGAGAAGAGGAGGTTTCAGGGAGACCTCAGAGCCCCTTCTAGTGCCTAAAGAGGCTCCAAGAGAGGTAAAAAGGGATTTTGGACAAGGGATGGAGTGGCAGGACGAGGAGGAATGGCTTCCCACTGCCAGAGGGCAGGGACAGATGGGATACTGGGAAGAAATTCTTCCCTGTGAAGGTGGTGAGGCCCTGGCCCAAGTTTCCCAGAGAAGCTGTAGCTGACCCATCCCTGGAAATGTCCAAAGCCCAGTTGGATGAAGCTTGGATTAACCTGGGATAGTGGAAGTTGTCCCTGTTCATGGCAGGGGTTGAAATGAGACCATCTTGAAGATCCCTTCCAACCCAAACCATTCTGTGACTCCGTGATTCTTCTGGAGCTAAATTTCATGGGACCCGAGTTTTGTCCATGATCTCTCCTTGGTGTCCCCAGATCCTCAGTCTTGCTCTTCTGGAAGGCATCACCAGGGCTGGGCATAAAGAAATGTGTGAGGCCCCAAGTAAATGACCACACCAAAGGTTTCCCTGTGGACATTGGGGACTTTTCAACAGAAATGCAAAATCTTTGAGTTGAACTCCAGAAAAAATGGCTTCTATTTGGAAAAGGGCAACAGATTCCAGGAGATTTTGATTAATAAAGCTCAGTAAAAGCCAGCTAGAGTTCCCTTAAGGAGATGATAATGCCAGCTGAAAAATGATGATGTTGATGTTTGTTGATGAATGAGAACCTGTGACACCACAGGAACTTCTTAGGCTGCTGAGCTCTCTGGAACTTGAGCCACAGCCACAGCCCTGGCCAAGAACTCCCTTGGGAGAGCACTGATAAATTGTACAATCCACAATGAATTTATTCAGTTCCTGAGGAGTCCAGATAACAGCAAGGTGCTGACACAATTTATTTTTTTCTTTCAGATTCTGGGTTTCATTACAAATACGTTTCCTCTTTATTTTAGGAGAGTTTCAAGAGATAAAGGCAATCCCAAACTTCACTTTGGGAAGTCATCTGCAGGCTGATCTGTCCTCTTGTTCTACTGAACAGCACATTTTTTCACTTTTAAGTGAAAAGAGAACTGATTTTGGGATAAAATTCACAGAACTTGGATACCCTGAAATGCTTAAATCAGTGGAGAGACCTTGCTTTATTATAGTTTGTGTGTGGGATGCGATTCTTAATTTTCACCTCCTTTGTGCTCCAAAATACCCCAGAGCCCATTGAACCAGGCTGAAATTTTGCAATGGCAATAAAGTAAAATAATAATAAAAAAAGGTGCTGTTTCAAATGATAAAATAATTAAATACAGCTAAATTTGAAGCGGCTCTGGCAAAGTGTAATAGCAAAAGGCCGTTAAATGAGCTGTCCATTTATAGAAAACATAAGCTATAAAATTCATTTTTAATGGACTGTTTCCATGGAAATGTTCTTTAGGAGGGCCGTTTTATAGGATATTAAGCAGCACAAGGAGTTGAGCTGAGTGGAGTGGTGACTGTAATGCAGGGTCTATGGTTTGTAAAAAATTGAAGCTGTTAAAAGGTTTATGGCTAAGAGAGTGAGGAATAATTCAGAGCCGTTTATCACTCACCCGGCAAAATTAAGTGCTGAAGCTCAGCACACCTGAAGTGGAATCCCCTCATTAGCTCCTTACCCAAATGTCTTGGAAAGAGAGGGAAAATCTGTTCCCTGATTATGGAGGCAATAATAATTATAGGTAATTGTACATCCTCGTTCTGTTAATTGATGGAATCTTGAGGTGTTTTTTAAATATTAATTAAATAACTCTCTCTGCACGATGAAATCACTCTGCACAATAAACCCTTGCTTTTTATTTGCAGCCTGCTCCTTATGCCCAGGCCTAATGGTTGTCACTTAATGTTGGAATTTCATTAACGTGCTGCTGAGGCTGTGGTCTAGGCAGAAATCCATGGCTAAGGGCCAGAAGCAGCCTGCTCCCTGTTCCAGGGACTGGAAAATCCAGGTAAAAATGAAAAAGGCTGGGAGAAAAAATCCCAGAGGCTCCGAAGGGGAGAGATTTACCTGTGATTTTGAGGCATTTCTAGAAAAGAAGATCCCTCAGATAGGTTCACTCAGTATTTATTTGTCAGTGAGTCAGAAAGCTGAAATGGTTTGAGCTGGGAGGGATCACGTTGTCTTAGACATCTCAGACTGAGAAATTGGGGTTGTCCCATCCCTGGAAGAGTTCAAGGCCAGGTTGGATGGGGCTTGCAGCAACCTGGTCCAGGGGAAGGTGTCCCTGCCCATGGAAGGGTTGGAACAAGATGATCTTGATGGTCCCTTCCAACCCAAACCAATCTGTGATTCCATGATTGTATTCCCCCGCCATTTTAGGGCCGAAGGTGCAGAACTGGGGAAAAATCCCAAAACAAACAAAAAAAAACCCTGAAAAACAACAAAAAACCCACCTAAGTGACAGAAACACATTTAAAATGCAGCCTGGATACATCTAGGTCTGACTGTACAGATAGGAATCAAATTTAGAGAAGCTTTTCATTGACTCTCCAGTAAGACCCAGCCATTACAACATTTTGGAAATACTCTGAAAAACTCCAATTTTGGCACAGCAGGAGCATCCCCTCCTGTTCTGTATGAATGCGGATGAGGGCAATCTCAACTGAGGGTCTGTGGATTATTTCAGCCTCACACACATGGGTGAGAGCTTTTCCTTTCTCCATGGCCACCAGCACATTCCTGTGACACAGCTGTCCCCACACAGCCCAGCAGGAATTTAATCCAGATGCCAAACTGCAGGGAGTTTGGCAAGCAAAGGATCTCCTGGAAATCCACAGGGAGGCTGCATCCAAAGCCACATTTATCCAGCACCTTCCAGGCTGTTCCACAGGGAGCCACTGTTCTGGAAAGATCTGTGACAAATGACCCTGCTCCTTCCTCCACACAGCAATGGGAAGGGTTTATTTGGCAGCCAGCTGGCCCTGGTTAGTGAAAGGTTCTTACCAATGACCCTGAGGGATGTTCAGACAATTCTCTGATTTTGTTTTTGCTCTTGTTTCCCTCTCTGGCGCTCAGAGAAGCAGAAGAAAGTTGCTTTAATGGGAAGTGACAACTCACAACTGAGACCATTTCTTTCCATCAAGGAGGGTGAACGGCCAGGAAGAGCCTTCAGGTCCGCAGATGTCCAGCCACAGGAGTTTGCTGTAATGTCACTTTTGTCCTTTCTCTGAGGGTCAATTTGGCAGAGTTCAAGTGATACCCCAGCAACCCCCATCCTCCCTGAACCATCCCTACACAGCCAATTACGTCTTGCAGCTTTAATCACTTCAGATCTGGGCTTTCATTCTGCTCCAGCAACATTTTTAAACTCTCTTTTAACCAAATCTTCAAGGATTTTGAGCACTTTGTATAAACACACACAAGGTTTTATTATGAAGTGTTTAAAAGAACTTCCTTCATCTGTTTTGTTTCCCTTTTCATTTAAAAATGCTACAGATTTTTTTCTGGTGGTGGGGTTTGTGTCAGCCCAGTGATATCCCATGAGTTTCTGCTTAATTCTGGATGAAAGGTTTTGGGACAAAATATTGAATTTCTTTTTTTTTTGTGTGTGTGTGGTTTTTGTTTTGTTTTTGGGTTTTTTTGTTGTTTTGTTTTGTTTTTGTGTGTGGGGATTCACAAGCATAAATGCAGACCAATCTCTTTTACAAATCTTCAAGAGGCATGACCCAACTTCTAAAACATCACACACCCTGTGGGTAGAAAAAAATTTCCCAAAATAGCAGTGAACACATTGCAGCACTCCCTTTGTTAACACCATTACATTAATTTCCCTTCAATATTTGCTCTTTCTGTGGACAAATGGCACTGTTTATGGGTTTAATGTTTCTTTTTTTAGGAGGTTGATGCTGTAGTTTGGCCACTGAGATGCAATTAAATGTCATTTTCTCGTCTCCTTGACCCTGGTTGTGATTCCAGACAGGACATTTAAGACCCTTATCCATTAAAAAAAAAAAACAGAGAAAAACACTTTGCTAATCAGATTACCTCAAAATAAATAAAAGAAAAAAATTAGGAAGTGAGACAGTATTCTGAACCATCTTCAATAATACAGGAAGCAAAAATGTTAGGAAGGGAAGAAAATGGCTTCAGAATGTGTTTTTTTGGCCTAGATCCTGGATATTGAATTTGTTTGGTGGGGATAAATCAGAAAGAAATGGAAGTAAAGTATCAGGAAGGGGAGAAAATGGCTTTGGAGAATTTATGTCACACCGGAGAACCAGGAATTGTGAAGGGAGAGCCAAAGGTGGGGAATTAAAATGAGTCCAAGACCTGGAGGGCCAGAAAGATGTTCCATCCCTGTTCATTAGAGAGATGAACTCCTAAGGGATCAGAATTAAACACTTGGAACCACTGGGACCATCTGTGGAACTGAAGCTGTTGCCTGGTAATGACTCCAACAGAACCAGTTTTTCTTTTTGATTCTATTTTTCTTCTCATGTATGCACTGACTTTTATCTAACACGGCAAAATTTACATAAAACAAACAAACACAAAAACAACAAACAAAACCACAAACAAACAAACCGAACCCAAATCCAAACCATAAAAACATTAAAAACCCCAACAAAACATACAAAAATACTCCCATAAAAACATTTAGCATATGGAAACTGCCCACTCAACGTACTCTGGGCCGCAGATTTGCAAAAGGTGGGCTTAGATCTGAATAAACCCATCCAAGGCACAGAGAAGAGAAGAGAAGAGAAGAGAAGAGAAGAGAAGAGAAGAGAAGAGAAGAGAAGAGAAGAGAAGAGAAGAGAAGAGAAGAGAAGAGAAGAGAAGAGAAGAGAAGAGAAGAGAAGAGAAGAGAAGAGAAGAGAAGAGAAGAGAAGAGAAGAGAAGAGAAGAGAAGAGAAGAGAAGAGAAGAGAAGAGAAGAGAAGAGAAGAGAAGAGAAGAGAAGAGAAGAGAAGAGAAGAGTTTGTGCAATTCTGCCTCTAGGAACGAAAATCACCTGAGGAGAGGGGAAAATGGGAAGGTCAGGCTTTAGGCAGACTGTTGAGGTACCATCCTACAACTCTGCTTTTTCCTGAGCCTCTGTGGAATGCCTTGGATAAAAGGCTGAGCATGGAACTAAAAGAGGAGGTAGATTCGATATTAGGAAGAAATTCTTCCCTGTGAGGGTGGTGAGGCCCTGGCACAGGTTTCCCAGGGAAGCTGTGGCTGCCCCATCCCTGGAATTGTCCAAGGCCAGGTTGGACATGGCTTGGAGCAATGTAGGGGATGTGAGAGAGGTTGAAACAAGAGGATGGAACTGAAAATCCAGTAAAGAAAAGTGAGGCAGAACCATCCCTTTCCCTCCTTTGGCCTATAAAAACATGGATGGCTTTGGGCCAAAGTGAGCCCCAGCACTGAGCAGATATTTAACACCCAATAAATCTCTACCTGCAGCAGGAAAACTCCAGATTTGAAACTTTCCCCTGCTCAATTTAGCAAAGCTTTGCAGTGACCAGACTTGGAACAGCTTCAGGGCTTGCCAAGTCATTTGGCATCGTCTGCTGTCCTGTCTTTTATCTCAAGTACAGCCCTTTTTAAATAAAGGCTATAAAATATTCTTTTCTTTTATGGCTGCACAAATATTCCTCAGCTATTGAAAAAAAAAATCCCAAGAGCCTTTCCTCACAAAATCTGAGCATATGTGGGTGACTTGAAACCTCACTGTGAGAGACGATCCAACCTCGACAGAAAGCAGAGATATTAAAAGAAACTCTCCTTGGGCACCTAATGAGGCTTGTTGCTTCCCTCCCCCATTTTATCTCTGCTGTCCCATTAATGTCCCTTCTTCTCCTGGTGGCTGCTCCTCACCGTGCTGCCCATTAAGGACGGATTAAGCAGTGATGGATGGCAGCCTGATTCCCTGGAAGCATGGCTGGCATTCGGATGTGTGGCACAGGAATTCATTAGGAGCAAAACTGGGTTTGGGGATAATAAACACTTCAGGAAAGTGCTCAGAGAGTTCTGTGAATCCCCACCTTTCTCTTCTGTTGGGGCTGCAAACTGTTCCTCCAGGCAGAGACATTGAGGGTAAAATTGAAAAAAAAAGGGAATAAGAAGGAAATAGAGGATGAACTCAAACTATTTGATGGGTTTGAATGACAAAAAGATGGACACTGAGAGGAACTGTGAGGGGAAGTAATGCAGTGCTCTGTTTAATGAGAAATTGGTATTGTGGGATGGGAAATCATGGAATAGTTAAAGTTGAAAAGACCTCCAAGCTCATCAAGTCCAACCTTTGACTGAATGTCACCATATCCAATAAACCATGTGGCAAAGTGCCAGGTCTGCTCCTTTTCCAAGCACTTCCAGGGGTGGTGACTCCACCACTGTCCTGAGGGTCCTGTTCCAATGCTTACTCACTCTTCCAGTGAAGAGATGTTCCCTAATATCCAACCTGAACGTTTCCAGGCTCATCTTGAGGCTGTTTCCCCTTTTCCTGTCATTTTTTTCCCAAGGGAAGAGACCAACTCCCACCGGGCTGCACCCTCCTGTCAGGGAGTTGTAGGGAGTGACAAAGTCCCCCCTTGATCCTCTTTTTCCAGGCTGAACATCCCCAACTCCCTCAGCTGCTCTTCATCACTTATGTTCCAGATTGATCGCCAGGTCTGGGAATTCTCATGGGAAGTACAACACTGTGTGAGTTCCAAAGGCTATTTCTTCTTTTCTTCTGCTCAGGTCTAGGACTCACCCTGAAAAGTCTCTCTCCAAGGAATAATCCCACCAACTCAAAGCAGGACTAGGAAACTGTTTGCTCCACTGGGGACCAAAACACCTTTAATTGCCATAAGGATTAGTTTGTTTTCCTGATACTGAAAAAGAAAATTGGAGGTGTGGAAGGGGATGCAGCACTAATTAACCTTGCCCGGGATGGAGAATTAGTGCAATTATTTCCCAACACGACTCCAAAGAGGGGAGCACTGGCTTTGCACATCCTGCATCCCCATGATTACAAGCTGGAGGAGCCCTGACGTGGTGTGGGATTATCCCACTTGTGGAGTGTGTCATGTTCCAAGAGGGAAAACCAGCTGGAGGCACAGGGAGGGCACTGAGCTCTCCCTGCAGCAGGGCTGCCAGAATCCAAATTGCCTCTGCAAACCACATTTATTTTTAACCAGGGGCTCCAAGGAGCAGCCACGAGCCGTTCTTCAGGGAGGTCTCAGGTGGGAAAGAAAAGGAACAAGCTGTCACATTCACCCCCTGGCAAAAGTTGAAAAGTTGAGCAAAGGGGAACGGCTTCCATTGGAAGATGAGGATTTGCTCCAATCCAAACGCTGTGCTCATTTCTCATTTTTGTTTTCTACCACTGAAAAATGCCAGAGGGCAAATGGCAGCCAAGAGCTCCTTCCTTTATTGTACATGGACAAAAAGGTTTTTCCATCAACAGCTCTCTCTCTGATTTATCATCAAAAAGAAAAAAGTCAAAATAACCTTGGATACCAGCTCGCACCAAATGACTGGGAAGGAAGGGAATATTTCCAGCTCCAAGGACAAATCTTGTATATTTGCTCAAACCAAAGGCAGATCGGAGAGAAACCGAAGGGTTTGGAGCTGGGAATAAAGAGAGTTTGTGCTGGTTTGATCTGCTCTAACTCCTGGGACAGTTGCACATGTAACATCTTGTTGGGAAAATCTTCCATTCCTAAGGATCAAAACTGAAGCACAGGCTGGAGTTATCCCACACAAGCCCTTGCTGTGCATCACCTGGGCTTAGGCATTCCTTCAGCCCAGAGCAAAGGCACAATGCTGATGTTCCCTAAATAACTCCATGCGACTCCAAGCTAGTCCCAGCATTTATTTAAACCCTTGAAAACACAGGAAGAAAATATTTATTTTCCTAGGAAATGCAACTGAACTAATTGAACATTCCCAAACCATGTGGGTAATCCCAGTGCCTTAAGTTTTCCTCTAGTCTCCATTTCATTTGGCATTTTCAAAGTTTTGGTTGAAAAATCAAACAACCTTCCCACTTGTCCTGATCTGTTTAAAGACCAGCTTCAGCATTTTTAAATGTCAACTTAAAAAATGTTTTTCATTGCTGGATCTCCTCAAACCCACGAATATTTGGTGGTGTCTTAGATCTCTTGGTGGAGTTCAGAATGCAATTCTCAGGAGGAATTTCTTCGTGGAAAGCATTGTTAAACACTGGAATGGGCTGCTCAGGGAGGTGGTGGAGTCCCCATCCCTGGAGGTGTTTAATAAATGACTCCATGCGGCACTCACTGTCTTGTCGACAAGAAGGTGATGGATTAGACTCAATGATCCCAGGGGTCTTTTCCAACCTTAATAATTCCATGATTCTGTGCTGAAATAACCACTCTGAAGAGGAGATAGATTTAAGGAGGATGCAGAGGTCTTTTAAGAGTGTTGAAAATCTCCCATTGTCTTTGAGGTTTTTTCCCCTCTCTTTTGTCATTTTCCTAAAGAGTTCTTTTCATTCTCCACTCTTTATCCTGGAATCATTTACTCTCCCTTTGCATCCTTGGTCAGCAGGGAGCCATGGCTTTTCAAGCCATGACATATCAATCATTTGAGGGTCTGAGTTTCAGGGCCAAAACCCAAATTCCTGTGGAGAAAAAAAAAAATTCTACTTCCTTCCCCTTTGAACTGTGTGAGAAGCTGGTACAGCATTTCAAAATTCAGGTGTGGAAATGACTCAAATTTTATTCAGGGGAGGTTTAAATTGGATATTAGGAAAAAGTTCTTCATGGAAAGGATTGTCTGGCATTGGAACAAGATGCCCAGAGAAGTGGTGAACTCACCAGCTCTGGAAGGGTTCATAAAAAGTGTGGATATTGCACGTGAGGACATCTTTTCCATCTTTTTCTACAGGACACAGACAAATCCATGCAAAATATGGGAGTTGGGAGGAATTTCAGCAGAACTGTGTCAGCTCAAGGACCTTGTGAATGGGTCAAAGGCATAAACTCCTAACTCAGCTCTCTTTTTCCTTTGCAGGTGTAATTTCAATAACATCGGAATTATGAAGCTGATGAACAAATCCATCATCTTCTCCCTCAAGTGTAGATGACAACTGTGGTTGCAACAAGGTATGTCCTGAAGGACGTTCAAGGACCTGCTGCCGTGTTCCAAATTTTACAAATTGCAGCAGTGGAAAGGGATTTGCATTGGTTTGATAGTTTGAGAAAATAAGGACATTAATGGTGAAGAATTCACCGCCTCCAGCTCATTCCCAGAGGATCTGCCTTGTGCACAAACCCCTCTCTATAAATTCCTTAGTTTTTCCCACCTTGTAGCGGAAATTCCAGCTGTGCTCTCATTTAGGAAATGCTTCTCCTCTGAATTTCAAAAGGATGGAGGAAAAAAAAAATCTACAGGAGAAGAATGAGCCCCCCAATCCCATCCCTGAAAAATCCAAGCAGCTTTGGAGTGAGGACATCTGCTGTGCAGGGTAAACCATAAAAACAGCACTGGGATTTGCAGAAAATGTTGGAACTTCCCCACTAAACTGATCAGGGTTTAGTATTTGATTTAACATTCCATTGAATATCCAATATTCTAAAAAACAACATTTATTGATTTATTAATAATTTGACTACTTCTTTTTCACCAGAAGGGAAAATGAGTTCAACAAGTGTTTGGGCAACACTTCAACCACAAGTTGAGATTCTTGGGGTTGTCTATGCAGCACCAGGAGTTGGACTTAATGATCCTTGTGGATCCTTTCCAACCATGATTCCATGAAATACTGCTTGCACAAGTAGCTCACCAAATACCTTTAGGCCTCTGAACAGAGGGAAATACATAAAACGATGAGCTATAGATAAAGCAGGAAAGTCTTTACTCCTTGAGGGCTTTGGTTCCTCAAACCCCTATCCAGATATCTGAACTACTGTAGTTAAAGATCATGGAATCATGGTTTGGGTTTGAATGGACCTTCAAATTCATCTCATTCCAACCCCCAGCCATGGGCAGGGACATCTTCACTCTCCCAGGTTGCTCCAAATCCCATCCAATCTGGCCTTGGATGCTTCTCTGGACAACTGAGCCAGGGCCTCACCACCCTCAGGGAAGAATTCCTCTCTCATATCCAATCTAAATCTGTTCCTTTTCACTTTAAAAGCCATCAGGGATTTAGATTTATACAACCAGACACCATCTGATCCTTCTCAAGTCTTGAACTGCTTCGGCGTCTTAAAACCCAAAGTCTTGCTGACACTCTCAGAGAAGGGTTTTGGGGAATGTTATTCCAGGATACTGGCCACACTCTCTTTTATCCAATGTCTTTTGATTCCCAGTGGAAAGCTGCTTAATAAAATGTGGCAGGAGCCTGTTGACTCACTTTGCACCTTTATGTGAAGATCAATGTCTGATGGATCAGTGATGCAATGGAAGAAGGATGAGAGAAAAAAGAGAGCAGATTAAAAAAAAGGAAAAAGAAGAGAACGAAGTGATGAATCTCTTACGAATTCCCCCAAGCTCCAGGCAGTCAATAATTTGACATGAGCTCTGACTAGGGCAGGCTCATATTTTCAGACAGGATATTAAGACAGGCAAGGAGGAAAAAGAGAGGAATAAGTGAGTTTTGCAGATCCCACTGGGTGGTGGGGAAGTCTCAAACATATTTTTGTCTCTCCTTCCCCTTTCCCTTTGTCTCCCAGATCAGATAAACCCCTTCCTCATTAAGACTGGGAATATTTGGGTCTGCTTTGGATTTGCTGTCACTCAAGAAATAAATCTGTCATCCAAACTCAGGAGAAGAGGGGCAAGGAAGACACACAGCTGCAAAATTAATTTGCACAGGAGTCTGAGCAGCAAGAAAACTTGCCTTGGAGCTGCTCATTAGCCAGGCTGATGACAAAGGGAAAATAAAAAGAAGGTGAGTTTTAAGACATCTTTCCAGCCAAGGCACTCAAACATCCATTTCCATCTGCCCAGGATGAGGAACTTTGCATGAATTAGGCTCATGTGCACCATATGTCTCTTTATTTCCATCTTTAGCCTCCTTGCAAAGCTGTTTGAAGAAAAGATGCCAGGTTGGTGTTTTAGAGGTTCAGAAAGTTCAGTGCAGGGAAGAAAAAAGCAACAAGCTCAAAAAACCCTCAAAAAGCCTCCTAGAACAAAACAAAAATGAGACAACCCCCCTGCCTAATCACTCTCACTAAAGAATTTGCATAATTTGCCTCCACTTTTGCTATTTCTGCTGGCAGTACAATTATTTCAGCAAAGCAAGAGATAATTAATTACCAATATTCACTTTAACAGAGCTTAGATAACAATTAGAAATGCATCAATTATCAGCAGATTCGGGGATATAAACCAGAAACCAAGGGCTGGGTAAACCAGGTCAGTGAGTCCTGGGTGTGTGGGCCTGAAGGCAGGAACAGCTGTTTCCAAGCTATAAAAGACAATGTTTGTCTGCTCCTTTCCTGGAGATTTCTGTTCCTAGCTGGCATTTGGCTCAGGGGCTGCAGACAACTCTTGGGAGGCAGCTTTGAGGCATCATCATCACTTCACTGGAAGTTAAATAGAGCACAAAGGAGCCCTGTGCACTTTATTTCTTCACCCTGAACTTTGGGAGATAAGTCACACGTGGATCTTCTGTGAAGTGAATAACTTTTGTTTGTGATGAAATGGAGGAATCCAGGCAGGAAAGTGAACTGGAGTGAAAGAACCCACTCAGAAAAGTGTCCTGAGCATCTGCTTTGGGATAGAAAATAGAAAGGAAGGTGATGGCAAAGATTTGGACATTGGGAGTCCTTGGAGGGTTGAGATCTGGTCCCTTACAAGCTTAAATGTGGGTTTTGTGCCATGAGGAGAAACAAGCAGAGGAAGCAGAGGTTTCCTAGAAAAATCCACATGTAATATTTAGATTATGCATTTTATTGCCTTCTCTTCATGAAAACTTCCCTAATTAGCTTTGGTTTGGGGAGAATCATGGAATGGTTTGGCTTAGAAAGGACCTTCAAGATAATTTTGTTCCAACTCCCTGCCATGGGCAGGGACACTTCCCACTATCCCAGGTTGCTCCAAGCCCCATCCAGCCTGGCCTTGGACACTTCCAGGGATGGGGCAGCCAGAGCTTCTCTGGGAAAACCTGTGCCAGGGCCTCACCACCCTGAATTTCTTCCTGGTACCCAATCTAAATCCACACTCCGTCAGTTTGAAGCCATTCTCCCTTGTCCTGTCAATCCACGCTCCAGTAAATGGTGTCTCCACATCTTTCTTGTCAGCTTCCTTCAGGAACTGGAAGGAATTTGGATAAATTGAGCCTCGTTTCTTGGTTCTGAATACAAAATTTTGCATTCAGGTGGACTGACTTGACTCATCTTGGTCCCGTTTCCCCCAACATTCAAATCTCTCTGTAGAATCCCTCTGCCCTACTCAGAGGCAATCATCATCTTTTAGAAATGCTGTCAGCAGTGATTTTTGTCTTCTTTCCAAATCACTGACAACGATGCCGAAAACTTCTTGCAGAACCGGCATCAGTGATGGTTTTCCACTGACAAATTCTTCCTGAGATCTGCTATTTGATGACCTTTTAATTGATTTGATATTTATATTTCTCTTTTTTTTAATTCTTTTAATGTGACTGTTGGAAATGAATCAAACCTTTTAGAAGAGTCTCACACTGAGGCTGTTCCCAGTATCACCAATCTTTTACCTCCTCAGAAACATAATCAGGCTGGCTTGACAAGGCTCCCTTCCATAAAGCACTTTGACTGACATTAATTGTGTTCTGACCCTCTGGTTCTTTATTGATTGCATCATTTAGCTTCTTTTTTTATTTTTTTTTCCTACAATTTTGTGTAGAATTTATTCTCAGGCTTAGAAACTGATAATTGCCATCACCAGCTGATAATTGCCATCTCATTTCTTCTGTCCCACCTAACATCAGTTTGAGACTTTCATGGATCTTCTTGCCTGAACTGTGGCACTCTGATGAGCCTTATTTATTTATTTAATAGGTTATGGAACTAAATGTCCTTTAAGGTCCCTCCCAACCCAAACCATTCCATATTCCCATGATTTAATAACTGAGTGAACACTGAGAGGTGAGGCCCTTCCTCTGCTCCCTGTCCCCATGAGGAAAGTGCTCCTGGAAAGCCAAATCCTGATTGAAGAGCAGGGAGTGCTGAGTTCCTGCCTAGAAATTCCCCCTCCTTCCATGAAAGCTGATATTTAGCTGTCTCAAATTTGGGGTTTGTTGTTTTTGTTTTGTTTTTTTTTTTTTTTTTTGCTTATCTACAAGAAAAGATCTTCCATTGGGCTTCCCTGCCCAATTCTCCCAGGATAAATCTGGGATATTTCTGTTTGACTGCCCTGAACTGGTAGGAGTTCACAAAATCCCGTTTGTGGGCGCTCCTGGAGGTGACTGCAGCTGTGTTTTGCCCAGTGGAGCATGGATGAGGATTTTTGATGACCTTTAAGGTCCTTTCCAACTCATTCCATGTTTCTCTGCTAAACCGCTGCAGTTTGAGCTCAGTGGAGTGCAGGAGGATGCGAGAGCACAGATCAGCTGCTGGAATTTCTGCAGGGGCTTGATAACAGCACAGCTGGCCTGTGACTGGGAAAGGGCCAGCCCAGGACATATCCAATCAATTATATCCTATTTAACTCAACAGGAGAGACATTTTTTATCTCCAGGGCACTGGAGATGAGGTTTGATGTCAGGAGTGGCAGAACCCTGTAACAGGGAGCTGCCCAGAGATCAGTAATTCCAGAAATCTGCACTCCTGAGCGCTGAGCCTGCAAGAAGCAGCTTGGTGGGGGCTTGTTTGAAATTGTTTTATTTTGATTCATGTGTTTAACCACTCACTCAGTTCATTACAAAGCATCACTCATGGCTGGCTGCATTTCCAGGCTGGTTTCCCAGTGAAATGGGATGTATGGGATACATCTTAGGAGGTGTTTGTCTCATCCCTTGTACCTTTCCATCCTTTTCACTGACCCAGAACAGGAAATGGAAAAGAAACCGTGGCTGTGCCATCCCTGGAATTGTTCCAGGCCAGGCTGGACAGGAACAACCCAGTCTAGTGCAAGGGGTCCCTGTCCACGGCAGAGGGATGGAATGAGATGATTTTTAATGTCCTTTCCAGCCTAAACCATTCTGGGATTTTATGAAAAGGAGTTTGAAGGCTTTAATGTGCGAGTTACTTGGTGAAATGCCTGAGAGAGGAGAGCTCTGCGTTGCAGGGAGGCAGAGCAGGCTGCCGTGGGAGGGAGGTGGAGGGAATATAGAAAAAAAAGGAAGAGCTGACAAGACACAAAAAGTCACAGGGAGATAGATTTGGGTGAATTTTGGATCATACTGGACTGGGGGAATTGTGGAATGGCCTCGGAGAACCAAAAACCTGGGCTCTGGTACCCAAGTTGCAGCTCTGGGGCGTTGGGAGGATGGGCAGTGGCCTCTATACCATTAACAACTTGCCCAGCTCCCCTCTGGATTCTCATCCCTGATTTTCCACAGTCATTAACACCAGTTCACTTCCAGCATCTGCTTTTGGATGTAGGATCTGATGTCCCTAAAACACTTTTCCAGGTGCATCCCTATTTCCTCAAAAAAGCTACGCTTTTCCTTAAATCCACTCACTCTGGACTTGCACACCACTAATAGAGGTCTCTGAGCACTGTTTTCTGTGGATGAGTCGGAATCTTCATATTTAATATGCACTTCTGGCAGCTGATATTTTCCAGGCAGGTGAATTTCCCATGTTTCTCCATTTTTTGCCTTTTCCAGCAGTGCACGCTGGTCAAACTGGGATTGGTTATTAGGAATGGACTCAAGAGGGAGTGAAGGTTGGGAGTATGAATATTCCTATTTAATATAATATTTACTATGAAATCGTAGAAATCACAGAATGGTTTGGGTTGGAAGGGAGCTGAAAGTTCATTTTGTTCCACCCTCTCATGGACAGGGAACCTTCTACTAGACCACGTTGCTCCCAGAACACTTTGAGGGATGGAGCATCCCTGGAAAACCTAAAATAGACCCAAAATATAATTTAAATATAAATGCTACATTAATTTTTGAAGAACCATTAGGTATTTCCACAAACCTTGCTTGGTTTTAAGTTTAGCAGACAAAGAAAACGCAGGCAGATCCCCCAAAATACACTCTCCAGGCATCTGCACACAGCACAGCTCCTGCGTGGGTGGATATGTGAGGAAAAATCAATTTTCTGGAGGTTTCCTGTGGTGCCTGTCACCCCCTCAGCTTAATTAAACACGAAAAATCCATGCTCCACATCCTATCCATCAGCCTAAAGACACAGTCATCAGTCTGGCACTCCCCACACCTCCATCCTGTGGGTCAGGGAGGGATGGAGGGATAAATTACTCCATGGTGACATCCTGATTTGGACACACTTGGTCTCCCTGCATCCAGCTGAACAATATTCCCTGCTCCTCTCCAGATCTTTACAATTTCCTTTATTTTGGGACAAATATTTACTGTGTTTCTTAAACTGGCTGTTTTTTTCCTCTCTCACATTTCAGGTGCAGACACGGGTTGTTGTCTTCTGACCCATCCTGGCTCCCAGCATCCCAAACACGTGTTCATGCCAGGGATGTCGGGAGGTCTGGAAAGGTCGGACAACCGCACTGCTCCCATCAATTTTCTCACTTCTCAGGCTCAAAAGCAGCACAAACAAAAGACCTTTTCAAGTGCTGCTGTAAGAAAAAACCTGCAAAGCTTCCCGAGCAGGGGAGGGATGGGGCAGCTCAGCAGGCATTGAGGGAGAAATGAGGTTATCCAGGGGAGAAGTGCTGTGATCCAGGAGAGCTGAGCACCTCTCCTGGCTGGATATTGATTTCTGTGCTCCCACTCAAATCCTGGCTTGTCTGGAGGAGCTCTGAGGGCAATGTGGGGTTCTCCACTCCCCCAAGCCCTGGGCTGTGGTGAACGTGACCATGGCCAGGTGGGGAGAGCTCAGGTGTCCCTCTTTTGATGGAATTGGATCTCTACAGGCAGGCAAAAATAGCCAGGGTGTAGCCATGATATTTTCTGGAAAATCCCTTGGCCAGGATTTTTCTCCTGAGAAGGTGAGAGGCCTCAGAGGAAAAAAAAACAATAATTATCTGCTGCTGTGGAATGCAACAGGTGCATCTTTGATTGGTCTCATGTGGTTGTTTCCAATTAATGGCCAATCACAGTCCAGCTGTCTCAGACTGTCTGGTCAGTCACAAGATTTTATTATCATTCCAAGTCCATTCCTTTCCATGCTAGCCTTCTGATTAAATCCTTCCTTCTATTCTTTTAGTATAGCTTTAGTATGTCATTTTCTTTTAATATAATATATGTAATAAAATAATAAATCAGCCTTCTGAAACATGGAGTCAAGATTCTCATCTCTTCCCTCGTCCTGGGACCCCTGTGAACACCACCGCACCAGGGCTCCTTGTCTGCCTTGGGGATGAGGGAGACATTGCTCCATCCACAGGACAATCCCTCCTCACTTGGATAGAAATTGGCTCTTCCCATCTGCTGATTTGCTGGACCACAACTCCCTGAAATCAGAGGGGTGCAGGCCAGGTGTGTGTGTGAAGGGACAAGGCGACATTTTATCAGAGGCAGGGCAGAGTGTGAGGCTTTTGTCCCTGAATTCCAGCATGCCAGAAAGGAATGAGCCTTTCAGTGGGTAGCAAGTCAATAACACAGATAAAAAGCATGTGAATTGTCAAACTTGGAGATAAAAGCTCATTTCAAGCCCCCTTTACATCTTCCAGAGGAGGATGGGACAGGGCAGGGCTGACCACTGACCACGTGTCTGTCCCTTCTCCCAAGTAACAAGTGGTGGGATAAAAGGGAATGGCCCAGGTTGCCCCAGGGGAGGTTTGGATTGGTTATTAGGAAAAACTTCTTCCCAAATGGTTTCCAAGACTGCCCAGGGAAGTGGCTGAATCACCATACCTGGAGGAATTTAAAAGATGTGGAGACGTGACACTTGGGGACGTGACTGAGTGGTGGCCTTGGCTGTGCTGGGGGAATAGTTGGATTTGATGAACTTAGAGGACTTTTCCAATCTAAATGTTGCTATGATTTGGAAAAAGAATTCTTCACCAAAATGGTTGTCAAGCCCTGGAACAGGCTGCCCAGGGAAGTGGCTGAATAAATAAATTAAATGATGAATTTAAATTAATTTTTAAATATTTTTATAATGTTATAATTTTAAAAATAATGCAAAATTGTATTATTATTATTTAAATATTATTATATTTAAATATTGTTATTGTTGAAATAATTTAAAAATTATTTTAAAATAAATTAAATTATGAATAAATAAATTAAATACCTTGAGGGATTTAAAATGTGTGCGGATGTGACATTTGGGGATGTGGTTTTGTGGTGGCCTTGGCTGTGCTGGGTTAATCGTCCTTCCTTTGCTGACCTCCAAAGCTGGCTCAAGGTGATTTGGCCTTCTGGCCACCTCCTCTGCTGCCAGATTTCTCTGTGTTCTCACTCTGAGTGTCACCACTTATGGCACTCAGTCTATTCAGCAGAGTCTGGATACTGTGGGAGAAGGAGGCAGGGATGGCTTCATCTCCCCTGGACAACCCCAAAAAGTGGAAAAGTGCAAGATTTGTACCAAAATGGATCATACCAGAACAAAGGAAGAGCCAAACAAGCAGGAGTAGCCTGAGGCCGAAATGTGCCATCAGATGTAAGAACAATGCAGCAGGGAAGGAGAGAGGGGAGCAGTGAGGGATCAGAGTCACTTTTGGAGAGATAGGGAAAAGCAAGAGAAGGATTGTAAAGAAAGCTTATCTTGTTCCTGCCTGTTCTCCCACTGCCTTCGGGATTATGCAAATGAATCATTCAAGTAGATTTCCCTGGTAATTAAAAACTCTGCTCTTTTTAATTAAACTTTCCCTCCAGAGTGAGGGTTTTTTTGTTTTTAGTTCCCCCTTGAGAAACTAATCTTTACAAGACTTCCTTTCTTTCCCCTCCTCTCTTCTTGTCTTCTTTCTCTTTCTTTCCCTTCTCCCTCAAAATTGTCAAGGCCTGTCACAAACTCATCTGAGCACTGAGTTAAACTAGAATATGCTGAAGAAAGCAACAGGAGAAAACTTTGAATCTGGGTTGAAGCAGCAAGTGGGAGTTGGACTTTGGAGCGTGGGAATGACTTTAAGGGCTTGTGCACAGAAGCAGAAAGAAAGTATCAGAGGAAATCCAAAGAAAGGTAGGATGGGAAAAAAAAATTACAAGTTTGAGGGCTTCCAACTCCTGAGATTTAGCTGGTAGGAGGTCTGCAAGGAGATATAATTAGTAGGAAAGCTGTAATGAACTTGAAGTACTGGAATATTTAACTGCAGGTCATGAGAAATTGGCAGGGTTAAACCAGATGAACAATTACTGCACAATATCACTTCAGAGAGGTTTTTTTTTTTGCATTCCCAGCAGTTGATGGAATCATAGAATGGTGGAATATCCTGAACTGGAAGGGACCCACAAGGATCATCAAAGTCCAATTCCTTCCCTGCACAGGGGACCCCAGGAATTCCACCATGGAGACAAGGTCTGCATCAAACAGGCTCAAATTCAGTGCTGGATTCATGTTCTCCATTATCCATTGTCTTAGGATGTGGTGTTTCAATGCAGGACACGGGTGCCAGTGCTGTTGTCACTGTCACCATCATGTCTCAGCCCTCTGAGGGATTTTTTCTCCTTCCCTTCACTGGACCAGACCCTTTGGAAACTGGAAGGCTGGGAAAAGAAAACAAAGCAAGGAAAGCAAAGAAAACTCACAGGGCTCGGAGGGACCTGGTCTAGTGGAAAGTTGGCCCATGGTAAGGGATTGGAATGAGATGATCTTTAAAGGTCCCTTGGACCCAAACCGTTCTGGGATTCTGTCATTTGCCACCAGGAGTCATCTGAGTTTTCAATTCCCATGAGGATCTGGTGAATGATGCAAGGCCTGATATAACTTGTCAAGAAGACCCTGATCACTTTGTCAGCCTCTGATTCTGGAGTTTGGAGCCAGGTTTTGCTCCTTGTAGCCCTGCGAGCACCTTGGATATCAGGGGAGAGGATGATAAGCAGACTCATCTAATTTGGGTGTTCTCCTTTGAGTACAGTCAGTGAAGAGGAATCCAGAGGTGGTCAGGGCTGGGTGGATCTCACCCCAAATAAGATTCCTGTGTCAGAGAATCCTGGAATGGTTTGAGTTGGAAGGGACCTTTAAATATCACCCTGTTCCAACCCCTTTCCATGGGCAGGGACACCTTCCACTATCCCAGGTTTCTCCAAGCCCTGTCCAACCTGGCCTTGGACACTTCCAGGGATGAGGCAGCCACAGCTTCTCTGGGAAACCTGGCCCAAGGTGTCCCCACACTCACAGAGAAGAATTTCTTCCTAATAACCCATCTAAACCTCCCCTCTTTCAAGCAGTTTGCCCAGAATGCTTCATCTTGTGATGGAATGCTGATTGTCCCCTTGGATTTAAAACACACCCAGGGATTTGGGACAATGCCCTGCTGCCTAAATCTGGGCTGAGCTCTGCTGCCACAGCTCAGGTTGGTGTAAAATCTCTCTCCACACACATTCCTGAGGCCCAGGTGACCTCTGGGAGTCTCTGCAGCCCTCGTGGGCAGCACATTGGGTGGGATGAGGTGCTGGGTGGGCCATAACTCAACACACGGCCCTGAACAGGGCAAGACCTCCTTGCAAATGTCCTGAGCTCTGCTCTGTGCTTGGAAATTACAGCCTCCCTCCGGTGCCAAAGGAAGATCTATGGATACCCTAAGGAAAATACAGCATTTCCATTCACCACCTCTTTAAATCTGCCTCCTTTCCCCATCACAAGGAGGTAATTTTAGCCTTGATGCTTTATCTTCACCACACAAAGTCTCTTGTTTTTAAGTGCTGCACTATTTTTTTTTTTGTTTGTTTTCATTTTCCTTTTTGGGGAGGAATTTTCTGGTTTAATTTAATTTAGGTTTTTTAAAAAATGCCTTAAGCAGGCAGATGATGCAGATCAGGGAGTGTTTAAATGCACACAGACATGATGGGAAGTGGCAGATAAAGATCAGTGGAGATCTGTGCTCCGTGAATAAAATGTCTTTTCAGGATCAGTCATAAAATCATAGACTGGTTTAGGATGGAAGGGACCTTAAATATCATCTTACCCACACCCCAGCCATTGGCAGAGACAACTAGACCAGGCTGCTCAGAGCCCCATCCAGCCTGGATCATCAAATACTTTCCAAAAGTTTGGAGCTGTCAAGTGCAAGAAAGCAAAGGAAAGAGGTGGGAGGTTAGAGTGAGATCACATTTTTAGCGTGGTGCAGAAAATCTTCAGCAGACTTTGGGATGAAGTGGAATTCTGCTCCAGTCAAAGTCAAACAACAGAATGAACACCATTTTCAGCAACAAATGTCAGGTATTGAAAAATTTCTTTACAATGTTGAAAAGGACGGAATGTTTCAGTCCTTCATCTGAAATTGCCTGTCTGGAATTTATCCTGTTCTTTTATCTGAAAAATTTATTTTAAGAACTGAAAAAAAAAAAAAGGACACAGAAATAAACCTCAGAAAGCAAAACACTCTGTTCTGATGTCGCTGAAACAAACCTTTGCTTTCAGCTGAAGTTTTTTGTTCTGGTGCTTTTGTTTGAAGCTTTCAGCATTTCAGGGGCTGTTCAATTTCAAAATGGAAAAACCCAGTAAGTTCTGGAATTTCCCAGTAATCAGAAAGTCTGGTCCGCTTTTAACTAAAACACTCCCAAGTTTTGTTCCCATCCACATCATGGTTTATTTCTTCCGAACAAGTTTTCCTTGGGATTAATTAAAGGGGGATTAGAGGGAGATTGACATTTTACACAGACAGAGAGTGACAGGACAAGGGGAATGGTTTTAAAATGAAAGAGGAAAAAGTTAGATGGGAAACTGGGGAGAAATTCCTCCCTGTGAGGGTGGTGGGGCCCTTCCTAGAGAAGCTGTGGCTGCCCCATCCCTGGGAGTGTCCAAGGCCAAATTGGATGGGGCTTGGAGTAGCCTGGGATAGTGGAAGGTATCCCTGCCCATGACCATGATAAAATGATAAAATTGAATGATTTTTAAGTCCCTTCCAACCCAAACCAACCCAGATTTTTTTCTCTGTTGATCTCATGTCACCTCCCTGAGTCCAGACCTCAAGGAAAAAATAATTCCCTATTTTATTTTTTTTTGGTTCTTCTGGACTCTCTTGATTAACTCATGTACACTATGTTCTCTGAGAGGTACCTGCTACTTTCATGAGAAATGAGCTGGAATAATTTATTCATTTGCATTCAGACATTGCAGTGGAGACAGGAGAAGCTGACAAATGGGTTCACACCAGCTGGTTAAATCTAGCATGGGAAAAGAAAAAACCCAGGAAAGGTTATTTTGCCAAAGGATCCATGGAGATGAGGTTCAAGAGAGGAATCTGCTTTAAAAAGAGCCAAACCCCTGTTCATATGTGACAGTAAATAACCAAAATAATTATTCTGTGTGCAGAATAGGTGGAAAGGTTTTTCCCTCTTTGCCAAGAAGAAATTTTGGGTTTCCCTGTGGGAGCCACTGACCCCTGGGAAAGGGGGAATGTCACCATGTCCTCTTTGACAAGGTCATGCCTGGTTCTGAAGGTCGTGGCTGCCAGGGTGCCTGATGGCAGGAGAGCTGAAGCTGATTATTTTGGGAGATTTTTCACTTCCAAACTCGTAATGCTGCCTTTCTATCCCATGAATGATTTAGGATTCTTGGACTTTAATTTGGTTCTCTTCTTTCTTCTCAGTTTAAAGATTCAGGACCAGTGGCAGAGACAAATAATCAGTTGATTAATCTCACAGAAAATCTGAAGATTTTCTTTTTTTCTTGTGACAAAATTACTGCAGACTGCGAGTGAACCAGAACCCAAAGTCTGGCAAGGCACTGACTTGGAAGCTCAGAAAAAAGGGGATAATAATTTCAGGTGTGTGACCTCCAGGGTTTGGATCCCAGAAGAGAGCCCGGAGTGGATGAGAATGAAGAACGTCCAGATGGGAATGTCCATCCTGGAGAAGAGAAGGCTCCAGGGAGACCTCTGAGCCCCTTCCAGTGCCTAAAGGGGCTCCAGGAGAGCTGGAGAGGGACTTGGGACCAGGGATGGATGCACAAGACACAGGGAATGGCTTCCCACTGCCAGAAGGTGGGATAGATGGGATATTGGGAAAAAATTCTTCCCTATGAGGGTGGTGAGGCCCTGGCACAAGTTTCCCAGAGCAGCTGTGGCTGTTCCATCCCTGGAAGTGTCCAAGGCCAGGTTGGACAGGGCTTGGAGCACCTTGGGATACTGAAAGATGTCTCTGCCCATGGCATGGGTGTGGAACGAGATGATTTTTTAGATCACTTCCAATCAAACCATTCCATGATTCCATGATTTCCTGATCCATCCACTGCCCACAGCTTGTGGGCACTCAAATGTCTCTTTCTTGTACCTTTCACTTCCTGGGATAAATGACGTCTGGTGCTCCTCTGCAGCTTTCTAAGAGCTCCAACCCCAAGATTCCCACTGGCACAATTCAAATTATAAATAGAATTCTAGGATGGTTTTTATGTTATCCTGCAGAATTTTTGTCATCTTTAATTTCATGTGGTTACCCTTAGTTACATAAATAAAGTTATTTTTTCCCATAGAAATGCCATATATTTCTATTAATGAATCTTTTGCTCTTCCTCTTGGGGAGAATCAAACAGGTGGGATTTATTTTTTCAGCATTAAAGTGCTATCAAATTTTCATAACAAATAATTGCTTCATATTTAAACAGTGCTGGAACAAAAAAGCAGGTACTGGGGAGTTCCATCCTCCAAACACAACAGTGGGACATTAAGTCCTCATCTTCTTGCAAGGTCACACTGCAGACACACATTACTTAAATTAGTGGGTCCTGAGGGTACTTTTAAGATGCTGGATCGGTGGCATTTGAGCTTGGAAAATGAATGTAAGAGGAGGGTCAGGAAGTGCTTCTCCATTCCCTGCTAGATAGTGACACTTCATTTTTCTTTTCTAAAAGCCTTTTCTGGAAATCAATGAGCTCGAGCTGCCCGTTAGGAACTTCTGTGGGGTGGCAAAAGCTGTGACTGCAAAGTCCAGCGTCTCCCAGGGACTGAGGGAAGGTGAAAGCTGAGAACTTGCCCTTGGCAGTGACTGGGATCAAGCACTGAGGGACGGCAGTGAAAGGGGAATATTCCTGGTTGGGAAGGACTCAAGCCTTTTGTCTCTCACAAGACAATGTGCTGCAATAGGAAACAAAACTCTGTCACTTTTGCCAAGCTGTCTCCTCCTTTCTCCTCCTTTCTCCTCCTTTCTCCTCCTTCTCCTTTTCCTTCTCCTTTCCTTTTGTCCTTCTCCTTTCCCTTTTACCTTTTCCCTCTTTTATCTTTCCCTTCCTTTTCCCCTCCGCTCTTTCATTCCCCTTCTCCTTCTCTTTCCCCTTCCCCTTTTTTCTCTTCCCTCCCCCTTCCCCTTCTGCTCCTCCTCTTCCTTCTCCTTTTTTCACTTTCCTCTTCCTCTCTCTTTCTCTTCCTTCCTTGGACTCCTGTCCCAGCAGGAGCTTAGAGGACAACTCATCACAGATTATTTTTCCCCCCTTGTTTTCTCTAGAAATAAAAGATTTATCCAAAATTAATCTTCATCCATGAACTTTCCTCAACAATAACTGGGAGACGATGAAAACTGGTTCCTCACAGACTCAGTTCCATGGCCATGCTGTCCAGTGAGATGTTTCAAAGTGGTTTATGTTGCTAAATTTTTGGGTGATTTCACTTTTAGTTTTGATTACTGGGAAGAAACAGCTGCAGGAAAAGGGAATCCAGCTGTTTCCTCCCTGTGCCTGGTTCTCCCTTTTATTTAGATTAACTCTGAAGTCCTGCACTGAATTCAGCAGCTCCTTTAAGTGTGTGCTTCTTTAGTACTCATTTTTTAAGAGGTCTCTCATTTTTCTCCCCAGAAAAGGCTCTTAGACTGATCCCTGTGGAAATTTTATCTTTTCTGCACTGCTTTGCATTGGGTCTGATATTAAAAACTCAGAGCTGGACACTCCTTGGGTTCAAGGAGTCACTGTTTGAATGACAGCTGCTCCCAGCTCTGATGTTACATCCCAGATGTGACATGGATAAAATCCACTCTGGGCTTGGGTGAATCACTGGCTTTTATTGAGGAAACCATTGGAAGAGAGGTGGGAGAATTCTCTTTGTGCTACAGAGAGCAAAGCCTTACTCACTGCACATCCTCTGGCCGAACTAATGAATGAAACAGCCAGAAGTCAATTAATTTACAGCCACAGGCCCTGCCCTGACTTGTCCTTGCAGCGGACTTTGGCTGTCTCTGGGCTATTCCATGAAATTTTGTGCTGGAAAAACCATTCACACTGTGGAATAATTGAGATGGCAGTGGGTAAATCTGGTCTGTGGGGATTTTACACAGCTGCTCTGAAGGATCCTCCCAGCTCCCATCCCATCTGTGTCCTGCCAATCAGTGGGGTGGGCACTGCCCAAAGCAGATGCTGGAGCTCCCATCCCCTGTGGAATTAGCGACAGTGCTGCCCTAGAAAGGTGATAAATCAATAATGTCCTCTCTAGCAGTAGGGAAAACAATTTGGAGAGGAATTTGGTCTGTGCCGTGGGAAGCAGGATGCAGTATGAGCAAAGCACAGATGATGGCAGCAAAGTATAAACCCAGGAAAATATCAGTCCTATTTAATAAAGAGCTGAGGAACTTATTAAGAAGTTTCAGGGAAGCTGATCTTTGGGATTCCCTACTGGAAATAAATCCTTCTGAATACACCTGCCTGCAGGACAGATCATTTCTGTCATTACAACAGAACCAAGAAAAATATTTTACAAGAAAAATATTTGCTTGTAACAGGAGCTCACAGTGGATAGAGAAGTGTAATTGTTCCCATGTTAATTAATACAGTTCTAACACAGTCCCCAAGGAACTCATTCCCATTTTCTTTTCTTTTGCTAAAAGCTTGTGAGTATCAAAATCCTCTTGCTTTCAGACAAGTTACAACTTTGGGAATACATCTGGGATCACTGGGAATGTGTTTATTCGTGGACAGTGGAGTGAACTGCTGTTGTTTCTTGCCTGGGTAATTCCTCCTGAGTTCCCCTGCATTGGAAGTGTTCAAGGCCAGACTGGACAGGGTTTTGAGCACCCTGGTCTCATGGAAAGTGTCCCTGCCCATAGCAGGGAGCTGGAACTGGATGTTCTTCAAGGATTTTTTGTGTTGGAAGGGATCTTAAAAAGCATCTTGTTCTACCCCCCTGCCATGGGCAGGGGCATCTTCCACTATCCCAGGCTGCTCCAAGCCCCATCCAACCTGGCCTAAAACACTTCCAGGGATGGGACATCCACAATTTCTCCGGGATACCTGTGCCAGGGCCTCAGCACCCACACAGGGAAGAATTTCTTCCTAATATCCAATCTTAACTTACCCTCCTTCAGCTGAAGGCCATTCCCCTTCTCCTATCACTGCATGTCCTTATCCAGAGTCCCCCTCCTGTATTTTAGGAGCCCCTTTAAGCACTGGAAAGGGCTTTAAGGTCTTCCTGAAGTCTTCTCTGAGCAGAACATCCCTGCAAGAATTAAAGGAACTGTGCTTATCCAGCAGTATAGCATGACTGTGGGGACAGTTTTCCAGAGATGCAGAGACTTTGGAGCAGTCATTCCTTGCTGGATGAGCAGTCCTGTGGCTCAGCAATCTGCACCAACTTCCCGAGCTCCACTAACAGATGTAACAGAGCCGCCCTGGAGCTGTCAAGTCACTTTTTTTGCCATCTCCACGATGCGGAATCATCCGAGAGCTTGCTCAGTGCCTGGCAACCACAATAGGTGTTAAGAGCTGCAGTGAAAGGGCTGCTTAACTTGACAACCAACAACACCCCCTGGCCTTTCTGTGTCTGTCACTGTCTGAATAAAACATTTTGTCAACAGTGTGATTTCTCTCGGAACAAGTCGCCGCTGTCACCTGCTCGGAGGCAAAGCCGAGGGCAAGCCTGGGAGACAGAGAAAACTCCTGCTGGAACAGAAGCTGAGTCAGCCTTAATTCTGACAAGGCAGGGAAAAATCCACGTGAGAGTGAAAGCTTTTGGCAAAATGTGAGAGTTGTGTTGGTATGGGATGGATGGATGGATGGATGGATGGATGGATGGATGGATGGATGGATGGATGGATGGATGGATGGATGGATGGATGGATGGATGGATGGATGGATGGAAAAAGGCATGGGCTGGTCCAAGGTGAGGAGCAAAGGGCACCGCTTTTCAGAGGAGCAGATGGGTCCCATCAGCGATGTCACAGTGGGAGGGTGGCACTGGCAATGGGATGCTCAGCCCACCCTGTCCTCCCACACGGGATCATTCCTGGAATGCCTCAGATCTGAGCTGCTCTGGCTGCTCCAAGTGATGCCTTGTGAAGGCTGACCTAGAACAGAGACTGGACAGAGCTAAAGAATAAAGCAGGGATTTATTAGAAAGCCTCAGTGGATCCACCTTGGGCAGCACAAGAGCACAGCCAGGGCTACACCCAAGATGAACCCAAAATGGTCACAAAATGGATGACCAGTCACAGGGTCTCTTATTTTTATAAGTTTTGGTCCATTTGCATATTGGAGTTAATTGTCCAATTACAGCTTTAGCCTATGAAATCCCATCCTTCTTGTTTTTCTCTCTTCAATCTTGGGCCTGAGATTCGGATTGGTTGTCCTTGGTCCCCAGCTAGAGAAGGAATTGTTTTGTCTCCCTACTCTGTGAAGAGAGCTCACCATCCCCCGATATGAAGCTCAGACCCACACACTGAAGCAGTACAGAATCAGAAAAACATAAAAGCCAAAACCTGAGGCATCACGAGGACCTCAGGGACTGCCTCAGGCTAGTCCAGGTCCATGGCTCAACATATCAGGGGCCAAGTCCACAATGATAAAAGTTCATATTTCTTATCTGCATTAACACCAGACAATGAGGGCCACCCTCAGTCCCAGGTGAATGTAGTCCTGGATTTAAAGTTGGTCTTGAGTCCCTCATTTTTTTTCAAGGCAAAAGCTGAACTAAGCCAGAGCAATTTTCCAACAGCCCTCTGGGTTCCTCATGGGGGAAAAAAAAACCAGAGCTCCTGATGGGAGAATTGCACACTGCTGGAAACAGGGCCAGCTGAACATCGTGTTCCCAGTAAGTCAGAGTCACACAGCAGTTTGTGTTGGAAGGGTTCTGAAAGATCGTCTTGTTCTGAGATCCTGCTGTGGGCAGGGATGCCTTCCACTATCCCAGGTTGCTCCAAGCTCCATCCAATCTGGCCTTGGACACTTCCAGGGATGGAACAGCCACAGCTTCTCTGGGAAACCTGGGCCAGGGCCTCAGCATCCTCATAGGGAAGAATTTCTTCCCAATATCCCATCTATCCCTGCCTTTGGGCAGTGGAAAACCATTCCCCCTTGTCCTGCTACTCCATCTCTTGTCCAAAATCCCTTTCTAGGTCTCTTGGAGCCTCTTTAGGCACTGGAAGGGGCTCTGAGCTCTCCCTGGATCCTTCCCTTCTCCAGGCTGGACATTCCCAGCTCTCCCAGCCTGGCTCCAGAGCAGAGGGGCTCCAGCCCTTGGAGCATTTCCATGGCCTCCTCTGGACTTGCTCCAGCAGCTCCACATCCCTCTGCTGTTGAAGACCCCAGGGATGGACACTGTGCTCCATGTGGAGCACCTCCAGACTGAGCAGGAGAATCTCCTCCCTCACCAGCTGGTCCCAGGTCCTTTAATTCAGCCCCTGGCACGGTTGGAGTTGGTTTGACTCCCATTCCAGCTGTCTCTGGGCTGCTGCAGGACATCTACAGCCTCCCTGCCTGGAAAACAATGACACCCCGTTGGAACCCTGGTTGTTGAGAATTTTAGACTTTCTGTGCTGACATGCACTAAGCCCCAAGAGAACACTGCATTTGACCTGAAGCTGTGGGGAAGGCTTCCAAAATTAAATAATAGAACTGGGATTATGGGTGTGTAGTTTGAATAAAAGTGCATAATATCACAGAGCGGAAAACTTAAGAGTTTAAAGTTTTAAAATATAGTAGTAGATATAAAACAAGTGGATAAAAAACAAGATATAAAAACAAGATCACAAGTTTTAGAGCAGAAGTTAGTCCTTCTTCTCTGCCTTCTTCTTCACCTTCTTCTTCATAAATTTAAGTAGTATTGTAAAATTAGATAAAAAAAGTCTGCATTGGGGAACATGACCAGTTAGTTATTAGGTTAAAAGTAAAAATAATTTAAGTGTCGTTTCTTAATTAGACAGTATATCCTTAAAAGGCCTTGTAGAGAGAGAGATACAGCTCCATTTCTACCTTATTAGAGAGAAGTACTGTAGAACTCACAGCTTGTAAGACTGTAATTAAATAAGAACTAATAAACATCTGAGTCGGAACAACAAATTAAATCTCGCAATTTAATCCCGACCTTAACAAAAAAGAACCAAAAGGCTTGACATTAGTGGTGCCCTGTGTGTGGATCAAAGAAAAAAGAAGCAAAATTGACAATACCCACACTCCTCAGCCATGTTCAGGTTGCAATCATTCCAAGCTGAAATCATTCCATCTCCTCACCTCAAACGCAGCTGATGTTTCCAGGTGCCTCTGTTGTAAAAATACTGCTCAAGAAGTGTTAGAAAAAGGCAGAGCTGTGCTTAGGATTTGAAGTTTGCATGGAACCACAAGCAGTGGTTAAAGCTGAGGACTCTACAAATCCTTCCTGGATAATTCCAGCATTGCAAATGCTCCTCAGCTATTAAGGAATCTCCATCTGCTCCAAGGCCCTAGATTTCCATATTACTGGAGAAGAAGATAAGAAAAATCTGTCTGAAGAGATTTTATCTAAACCTTCAAAGAAGAGAGGAAAAGAGACTCAAGGCCTCATTTCCATGATGCTGAGAAAGCTGATCTGTGGCAGAGGATACAGAAAGCACACTTGGAATAAAGAAACTTCTGCTTCAGAAGAGGCCTTTGTCCCAAAATTCTGACTGGAACAGGACTTGCCTCTTGTCACTTAGGGGAGTAATTTCTGGGGGTTTACAGTGAACCATCTCTCTCAATTTTAGCAATGTGACTGCTCCCAGCAGAGCTGGCTGGGGTAGAAGGTTGGGCTGCAGATTGTCCAGAGAAATTGTGGATGCTCCATCTCTGGAAGTGTTCAAGGCTGACTTGGACAGGACTTGGAGCAGCCTGGTCTAGTAGAAGATGGCTCTGCCCATGGCAGAGGGGTGGAACGAGAGGATTTTAAAGTCCCTTCCAACCCAAACCATTCCATGATTTTATGGCTCTCTGCAAAGCCAAGCTGTTCCTCAGAGCAGCAGGAGCACTTTCTCACCCTGAGATCCAAAATGCCGGAGGTGCAGCTCCTCTGTAGATCCAGCTTTGGAACCCTGGGCAGGAGAGGAGCTGCAGTTGGGTCACAGCTCTCCTTCTCTTGTGGATGAGATCCACAGTCCTTTTCCTGTCACATTTCCACAACTCACCATGGAAGAGATTTTCATGGCTGGGAGGTGGCAAAGCACCAAGTTAGACTTGCTACTGATGCTGTGAGTGTATCCTCAGCATTTCCTGAGGTGGAAATCCCTGGAAATAAGAGATGGAGACACCATCACCTTCGCTGAAATTTTGACTTTGGACCCATATTTAGACCCCAGTGTCGTTCCAAGAGTTTTAACTCTGAACAGGTCTCAGCAAGCAAAGCAGGAATTTCCAAGACATCTAATCCCCCTTTTTGTATGGCCAGGAAACCCTCACGGCTTTTCAAATCACTCCAAATACTCCTTTATTTCATTATTTTTCACAAAAAGCCTGTGCTGAGAAACCAATGTGTTACAGGGATCTGATGGATTGCTGAGTGTTTATGGAATGTCACCTAAAATAACTCACAGCAAAGAGGTGTTTGCCTGTTCCTGGGATGCAGCAGGAATTGCTTCCACACTATTGCGCTGCTAGGAGATACAAATGGCAATCATTTAAACCAAATAAAGGCTTTAGATCACACAATACATTTTCTTTTAATGCTTTGTATTATTTTTAAAGGCAAAAATGTCTGAAACATCCAGACTGGATTGGTTGTTCATTATTCCTGAGGAATAATCTTCAAGGCCAGGCTGGATGGGGTTGGAGCAACCTGGTCTAATGGAGGGTGTCCCTGTCCATGGCAGGGCGTTGGAATGGGATGATCTTGAAGGTCCTTTCCAAGATAAACCATCCCATGAATTTATACAGAGCTTTTCTTAAGCATTTCCATCAATTTAAACACACACAAAAAGAGAAAAATTTAATAATAATAATATAATAATTTGGAAAGAACTTTTGGGATGATTTGCTTAGATCTTGCCTTCTAGAAACACCAAGTGATGTCAAAGGGGAAGCCTGGGAAAGCCAGGTTTCATGGAAGGGAAGATGAAGTTGAGGATGGGGTCATCAAAGATGGGCTCTTGGTGTTCCCAAGGCTATGGAAAAAGGTTTGTTGGATCAGGCACCAGATTTGGTCAGATCAGGAAGGACTTTCCCCTTATAATTTCAGTCATCCATGTCAAACTGACTTTTATTTTCACTTTCCATCCTGCCCAACTAAAAATATTGCAAAAGAAAAATGATAAAATCACCCTTAAGTGAAAACACAGATTTAATCTGCGACCTCTTGCTTCATTTAGTAATGGTGATATTTAACTTATATAAAATCTCTGACTAAACTGGGGTTGTTGAAATATAGAGAAAAAAAAATATCTCTGCATTCCTCCTCCTTTCCCAGCACTGAGTTTGAGTCACAAGACCATTTTAAAGTCATTTTTAGGTTCATAGCCTGGAGTGTTCCTGGCTCCTGGCGGAGTTTGGTGCATCTGTGAGAGGATAATTTTGCACCCTCAGAGAGGGCTGTGATGAGGAGCAGAACCCTGTTCCTTCTCACAGTGCCAGCAACAGATGGGACCTCCTGATGAAGAACTCCAGACCTGAGTGATCCACGTGGATGGGGAGCTGGGATCACCATGTTCTGCAGGAGATGCTTTGTCACTGTCATATTTTCTCCTGGGAAGCTGAGAAGACTCAGCTTCACCTGTGTTTGCTGCTCTGGAATGGGGTCTGGAGATTGCTTATCAAACATGTGAATTGTTTTAACTTAATGTCCAGTCATGGCCAGCTGTGTCGAGGCTCTGAGGAATCACGAGTTTTTATTATTCATTCTTGTTGAGCCCTCTGTCTGTATCCTTTCTCTTTCTTTAGTATACTTTTGGTATAGTATAATATATAATGTAATGTAATATATAATATAATGTAATATAATGTAATATAATGTAATATAATGTAATATAATGTAATATAATATAATGTAATGTAATATAATATAATATAATATAATATAATATAATATAATATAATATAATATAATATAATATAATATAATATAATATAATATAATATAATATAATATAATATAATATAATATAATATAATATAATATAATATATAATATGTCAGCCTTCTGAGAACTTGGAGTCAAATTCTCAATTCCTCCTTTGTCCTGGGGACCTCACAAATACCACAAGCCTTGGCGGCTCTGGCAGCATGGTGGCTTCTTGTTGGAATCCTGGATGCTGAGAATTGTAAACTTTCCATGCTGAAGGGACAGACCCACAAGAAAATACTCTATTTGACCTGAGGCCGTGGAGAAGGCTTCCAAAATTGATTGGTGGCACTGGGGTTATGGGTGTGGGCTTTGATTAGAAGTGTGTAATATCAGTGGGTGGAGTGAGACAAGACTTAGAGTTTAAGTTTTTAGAATATAGCAATATATGTGGGGCAAGATGGAGGTTTTAGGGTGGTGACTGGTTGTTTTTCACCTTCTTCTTTGTGGGTTTGGGTGGTATTTTGTAATTGGACAGAAAAGTCCACGTTGCGGACTTTGAGTGATCAGTTATTGGGTTAAAGTGAAAATAATTGACGTGTCGTTTCTTAATTGGATAGTTTAGCCTTAAAAGATCTTGTAACAAGAGATAGTTAGCCATTTTGTGTCCTGTTAGTGAAAGACTGCAGAACTCACTGCTGTGAGACTGTAACATTGAAAAGAAAAAATAAACATCTAAGCCTGAATGCAAACTGTTGTCTTAAGTGCCTTCAATCCCAATTTCAACAGAGGTAGTTAAAAGAAGCCAAAAACCAGCAGTTTCTGTTGGGACAGGATTGAATCGTTCCAGGAATGGACCAGGAGGTGGCACAAACACAGAGTGATGGGGTTCCAGCTCTCAAAGTGCCACAGTGCAGGTGCAAGATGAAAGGGAAGATGTAGCAATGAAAAAAAAACCCAAAGAAAGAAAAAAAAATGGAAAACCAGAGGGACACCACAAGGAATCCCAGTTAAGGCTCTCTTGAACATCAGCAGTCACGGCAGGAGGTTGTGGTTGGTTCATCTTTAGGGATTTGCGGTTGGAAGCGGTATGAAGATAAGGGGACAGTGATAAAATTTTTAAAAAGGAAGAAATTGAGGGGTTGAAGCAGAGAAGGGAAGGAAGCTGGGGAAGGGTCTGGAGCACCAGGAGTGGCTGAGGGAGCTGGGAGGGCTCATCCTGGAGAAAAGGAGGCTCAGGGGGGACCTTATTGCTCTCTACAGGTCCCTGAAATGAGGTTGTATGGTCTCTTCTCCCAGGTAACAAGCAACAGGACAAGAGGAAATGGCCTCAAGCTGTGCCTGGGGAGGTTTAGTTGGATGTAAAGAAAAATTTCTTCACCAAAAGGGTTGTCACAGTGATTTGAAGGTGACAGGAAAAAATCCCCTAAACCTGGTTTATACATTCTCAGATAGAAATGCTTGAATTTAGGTCTCTGTAGGTCCAGGATAAAACATTTCCATTTTAAGTGGAAGTGAAACTGTTTCAGAGTGAATTACTTAAAAAAAATGTTATTTTTTAGAGTCCCATTGCCTCTAATTTCCCTTCTGCTCTCCCCAGTTACTGTTCCCCACAGCAGCCTCTCCCTGAGTCACTGCAATCTTCCAGGAGATCTGTGGATCCACGTGTGAGCTTAAAAATATTCAAGGAGAGCCTCACTGAGCTCATCTGGGGTTTATTACAGAGATATTCCTTCTCCTGGTATTTCTAATCACTCCATGTCATCCCAAAACTTGGGCTGAGGATGGAATTCATAGTGAGATTTTTTTGTTCAGGCCTTTTCTCTTCAGACTTGTCCATCAAAATCCACATTAATGATGGGTTTAATTTTGTAAAAATTGTGTGGCTGAGTGTTCAAGACATCTGAGAGAGGGAAGAGCCCATTCCAACTCTCAGTGCTGGGAATTCTCAAATTTTGTATGAAAACCTTCATCTCCCACCCCCTCCACCTGTTTCTTGGGATCCGTCCCAAAGGAACCCCTCTTAGCAGACCTAAGGATTAGGGCAGGGCCAGAAAGCAAAAGGATTTGTCAATTCTTTGCCATCAAAGCACTGAGTTATCAAAGTAACTAAAGCACCTACAGACACAGAAACAATTTTTGAAGAAGCCTCCTGGGTCTACATATTTATCTTGGCTTCTTTGTTTCATTTGATAAAAAAGGTGAGTTGTGATCCCACATAACCCAGAGCTGATCTCTAGAATTTTAATTCAGATTACTAGGCTCCACAAAGAGCTGTCTGGGGGAGGAGATAACCCCAAAAACCATGGAAAACCAGAGATGGGAAAGTCTGGCTGTGGGTTTGATCTGTGTCGTCTGCAAGTCAGGAGTGACCAGAGGGATTTAGATAAGAACATCTGGACAGGGTCGGGATAAAGTCCCTGCAAAATGACACCAAATATTCACAGGAAATAAGAGAATGTGCATCAGAAAAGCTGTCACAGGGTGAGTATCACTGAATCCCAAAATGGTTTGGGATGGAAGGGACCTTCAAGATCATCCGTGGGCAGGGACATCTTCCCCTGGACCAGGCTGCTCCAAGCCCATCCAACCTGGCCTTGAACACTTCCAGGGATGGGGATGTAGTTATATATTCCCCTAAAGTGCTTGTCCTGTGTCAGGACATGGTGGTCCAGAGTCTTTGGACACAGACATGGGATTTTTATGATGTATATTCCAGTATTAATAGCTCCTCCCTTCTTCCCCCAGGAATTTATCCTGTTTTTAACCACTATAAGTAGACACAATATCCTGTGGGAAGAATTTCACATCTTCCCTGTGTGTTGTGTCAGGAAATGGGCACTTTGTGCCAGAGGAATTACCTTTGTGTCATAAGTCTGGGTAAGATTTTAGGTCACAGTGATCACCCACAATAAAATACAAGCAGTGCTTTGATATTCCTTATTTATTCCACAGCCTGGATGCTTAACCATGGATCAAAGCCCATGTTGTGCTGAGCACTGTGGAAACACAAAAATTTCTCCTCCTGCAGCAGAACAGAACACCAGAATGTCTGCAGGGCTTCTCCTTGGCACTGCTCCAAAGGCTGGACAAAGGAGCTGTCTTTGCAGAAAACCATGGAATCATCTGCTCCAGGTCATGCTGGCAGAGAGAGGAATGAATCTGGGGAGCCCCCTCTCCACCAGCCTTTTCTATCCCTGCTGAAAGACCACAGATATTCCTTATAAATGAGGAAACATCAAGGCTGGAAGCTCTCAGCTCTCACCTTGCACTCTCAGACTCCTCAGCATTACCCACAGTCTGGGGTGGGTTATTAATATTGACATCCCAATTAATAAATAAGACCCAGAATTAAATAATAAGTGGGGGAAAATAAATAATTTTTATTTGTTTACCATCCTTCAATCAGACACTTGGGATCAGACTCTTGGGACATGTGCACCTGGATTTTTATTGTGTGTTAAAATCAACCAGAACTGGAGGAGTTCTGCAGGGGAAAAATGGAAAAATGTTATTTAATGTGAACCTGGTCAGTTTGGGCAGATTCGTCCCAGAGACAGAGAACAGACCCTACACTGATTTCTCTCATATCACAGACAGAGACTTGTTAAGAAACCATGGAATCATGGAATGGTTTGGGCTGAAAGAGAACTTAAACATCATCCAGTTCCAACTCCTGCCATGGGCAGGGACACCTTCCACTAGCCCAGGTTGCTCCAAGCCCCATCCAACCTGGCCTTGGGCACTTCCAGGGATGGGACAGCCACAGCTTCTCTGGGAAACCTGTGCCAGGGCCTCACCACCCTCACAGGGAAGGATTTCTTCCCAATATCCCATTAAAACCCATCCTCTGCGAGTTTAAAGACATTCCCTGTATCCTGTCGCTCCATCCCTTACCCAAAGTCCTTCTGCAGCTCTCCTGGAGCCCCTTCAGGCACTGGAAGCTCTCCCTGGAGCCTTCCCTTCTCCAGGCTGGACATTCCCAGCTCTCTCAGCCTGGCTCCAGAGCAGAGGGGCTCCAGCCCTTGGAGCATCTCCAAGGTCTCCTCTGGCCTCACTCCAGCAGCTCCACATCCTCTGATGTTGGACCCCAGAGCTGGATTCTGTGCTTCAGGTGGGGTCTCATGAGTGTGGAGTATAAGGGAAGAATCTTCAAATTGATGGCGAAGAATTTTGTGGATCAGGAATATTCCTTGCATCTAAGCTTTCCACATCTAAGATGAAGAGAGTGATCCTCTTAGGTAGATGAATTCCTTGATAATTGTCACATCCTTCTATTCTACAGAGCAGGAGATGCCTGAAAGTGCACTTTTTTTTTCTAGTTTCTAAATGAAAGAGAAGTATTATGTAATATTGGCCCTGTGTGGGCTATAAAGCCATGGACACAGACCTTGGCTTCTCCAAGAGATTTATGGCAGAATTCCAGACTAAAGCTGTCTGGATCTGAGGACAAGTGGCAAACTCCTCCTTTGGCTGCATCTGTGATGGCAGGACACCTTTCCCTGCTATCCAGGCAGAAAAACTTTCAAACAACACCTGCCAAGCTGGAGCAGGGGAAGTGTCCATTTGTTTTTGGGTGATTTGACAGAGGAATAAAATGCAGACGTGACTTGTTTGACTCCGGTGCAGAGTTAGCAAGAAATGAATGGAAAATGGGATGGAATTATGCTATAAAACTACACACTGTGGGCTCCCTTTTCCCTACAGGGTTTATTCCAAAAGAGAAAGTGCACAGCAGAATCTCCCTGACATTTTTAATGGGCAGTGGTCATTAGAGCCTTTCTCCTTGGGTGGACAATTAACCTCTCATTTTATGGAAGGTGAAAATGGTCATTCTTGATTTCAAGCATAAAATTTGCCTTGCATTAAGGGGGAAAAATAAATCCTCCAGAGCACAGAACAAAATAATCATGATGAATAAAGATCTGCAAGGAATTGCTCTGCCAAATGATGATGGGACTCAACCAAAGATTTCTAAATGAGTTGAAAAGAAAATCAGTTTTAATTCCTTCCCCGACTCTCAGCACTGTCTGCTGCATATTTGAGTCCTGAATACTCATGAACAAAGCTCCTTAATTTAGCTGTTTCCCAATTTTTCGTAGATTACAGGTAGAAAACTGCAATGTCAGGTTACGTTGCTCTGCATCTATGACTGGAAAGCAGCAGTGGTTAATGAGTGTCACCTAATGACAGAGCTGATGATGGAAATCTAAAATCCCTTCCAAAAAAGGAGCTCACATTCACAGTGGCTCCCTAAAACACCAAAATTTGGGCTTTCCTGCAAAGAAAGGAGGCAAATTTGCCAGGCAAGGTGGCTTTGGAACTGCTCTGAGGCCAATTTTTCTGGAAGGCTAAAAATGAGCTGATGGTTTATCTCCTCCAGAGATTTCCTTCCTAATCCTTTCCCTTATCAGGAACAAGTTTCCTATCAGTTCCCTACAGGGACATTAGTAAAGAGAGAAGAGAGAGCTCAGCTCTCCAAACAATCCATGCTAGAAATGCATTTTATGCATTCCTTAGTGGCCAACCTGCACCCTCCAAGATACAATTAAGGCTTTCTTCCCTTCCCTTCCCTTCCCTTCCCTTCCCTTCCCTTCCCTTCCCTTCCCTTCCCTTCCCTTCCCTTCCCTTCCCTTCCCTTCCCTTCCTTCCCTTCCCTTCCCTTCCTTCCCTTCCTTCCCTTCCCTTCCCTTCCCTTCCCTTCCCTTCCCTTCCCTTCCCTTCCCTTCCCTTCCCTTCCCTTCCCTTCCCTTCCCTTCCCTTCCCTTCCCTTCCCTTCCCATATTCATAAACATTTTCACATTTCTACACCGATTCTTCCCTTCTCACCTCTGTAACTTTCCTGGAACCATGGAACGGTTTGGGTTGGAAGATCACCTTGTTCCATGGAGGAGTGTTGAAACAGGGATTTTATGTCAGAACATCTCCCACTATCCCAGGTTGTTCCAAACCCCATCCACTTTGGCCTTGGACACTTCCAGGGTTAGGGCAGCCACAGCTTCTCTGGGAAACCTGGGCCAGGGCCTCACCACCCTCTCACAGAAGAATTCCTTCCCAATATCCCATCTAAACCCATCCTCTGTGAGTTTAAAGCTGTTCTCCTTTGTCCTGTCCCACCATCCTTTGTCCCAAGTTCCTCTCCAGCTCTCCTGGAGCCCCTTTAGGAACTGGAGGGAGTTCTGAGGTCTCCCTGGAGCCTTCTCTTCTCCAGGCTGGACATTCCCAGCCCTCCCAGCCTGGCTCCAAAGCACAGGGGCTCCAGCTCTTGTACCATCTCCATGGCCTCCTCTGGACTTGCTCCAAGAAATATACACGATATCTCCAACAGAGATACATGAAATCCTGAGTCAGTCTTGGCTGAATTTGGGCCCAAAGGTGGAAATCCTGGGTTATTTTGATTACTCTGTGGTGTGACAGCAGGCTGGGCCATTCCTGTGGGGCAAAATCCCCTCCCTTGCATGAAAGAAATTTTCAGTCCCACAGCTCCTGGTGTGAACAGCTCCATGCCAGGATGGTGTGACTAAGAGCTGCTCCCTCCCTTTCACAGTACATATATTTAGATCTCTGAGTGCATCTCTATCTATACCATATAGATCAGTATCTATAGCTACATCTATCTATATCTCTATGACAGAATCATAGAATGGCCTGGCTTGGAAGGGAGCTTAAAATCATCCAGGTCCAACACCTTCCACTATCCCAGGTTGTTCCAAGCCCTATCCAGCCTGGCCTGGAACACTTCCAGGGGTGGGACAGCCACAGCTTCTCTGGGAAACCCATGCCAGGGGTTCATCACCCTCACAGGGACGAGTTTTTTCTTCATATCTGATCTAAACCTATTTTCTGTCAGTTTGAAGCCATTTCCCCTCATCCTGGCACTCCATGCTCTTGTAAATAATCCCTCTTCATTTTTCTTATTGTCTCTTTCAGGTCCTGGAAGGCCACAATTAGTTCACCACACAGATTCTCTTTTCTGGGCTGAGCATTCCCAATTCTCTCAGCCTTTCCACACAGCAGAGCTGCTCCATCCCTCTGATCATCCTGGTGCCTCCTCTGGACTCTCTCCAACATCTCCACATCCTTCCTGTGCTGGGATCCAGGGCTGGAGGCAGCTCTGCAGGTGGGATCTCACTTGAATGGGGCAGAGGGACAGAATTCCCCCCTCTCCTGCTGCCCAAACTGTGGGATGAACCCAGGATGCTTTTGGATTTCTGGGACTGGAGCACACATGTCTGGGTCATGTCCAGCCTCTCACCCACCAGCACTTCCAAATCCTTTTCCCCAGGTTTGCTCCATCTGCTCATCCCCAGCCTGGATAGACGCCGGGATGACCCTGGAGCAGCACCAATAACCAGTCTTGTTAATAAAAGCTTAATACAAACACAATATTAATACAATTACAATGTTAATATTGATACAATAGATAATATACTCATATTTAATGCAAACCTATTTCCCACTCTCCTCTTTTTTTTTGTACTGGGAATGGAGATAAATTCCTCTTAAATCCTTTTATGCTTCTGGACCCTCTTTTTGCAGCAGCTCAAGAGCAGAAAATTAGGATTTTTCTCCCAGTTCCCCCTGTATCTCCTGTAAACCATGGCTTGGAAGGCATCCCCTGACACAGCAAATACAAAACAGCATTTTCTTCTCTGTCCAAACTATTACCCCAGAGTTTTGGAGGGTGAAAATCCTGTCTGCAGCCAACCTCAGAAAAGGTTTCTCAGCAGGATGTGTGGCTTTCTCTTACAAGCTTCACACCATAAATTACCTTTTGACAGAAATAATTTGAAACAAAAACAAAACAAAACAAAACAAAACAAAAAGAGCCAAAACAGCAACTTTAAAAACAATGAATTGTGCAAATAATGAGAGAAGCAAATGCCCTTGAACAGGCTGTCACCTGCCTGTACCTTGCTGAGCCTTTATCAGGAGTCAGTGTGGGTTTAATTAACACCTTCCTTGGCCCAAAATCACCACGTTGTTCTCAAACAAGGAGTGACACCCAGGTGAGAGCCCCCAGGTTCTTGTTATTTGCTTACTTTTTGTTATTTGTTATTTGTTGTGAGCCTTGGTTAGTCCAGGTTTTGCTCCATTTCCTGGGACAGCAGGCTTGCAGCAGAGCGCCTGGTGACAGCCCTTGTCACGCCAGGGCCTCCCAGATGTGCCTGGTGTCTCGGGAAGCCCAGGACACGACTGTGCTTGCAAACAGCATCCAGTGGCTTTGCTGGATCTGTGCCTCTGCTCCTTCTCAAGTGCCAGCAGCACAGGAGGGAATTTCTCCTCTGGATGCCCTCACAAAATTTTGGTGACAAGAGTGATGCCTCAGGTTTTAGCTTTTATATTTTTCAAATTTTGTTCTGCTTTAGAGTGTGGGTCTGGGCTTCATATTGGGGGATGGTGAGCTCTCTTCACAGAGTAGGGAGACAAAACAATTCCTTCTCTGGCTGGGGACCAAGGACAGTCCAAGCCAATCCAAATTTCAGGCCCAAGAGCACAAACAATGTGGACCAAAGAGAGAAAAACAAGAAGGATGGGACTTCATAACTTAAAGCTGTAATTGGACAATTAACTCCAATATGCAAATGGACCAAAACTTATAAAAGTGTGAGACCCCATGACTGGTCATCCATTTTTTGTGACCATTTTGGGTAGTGCTGCCCAAGATATATCCATTGAGGCCTCTTAATAAATCCCTACTCTATTCTTTAGCTCAGTCTAGTCTCTGTTCTAGGTCAGCCTTCACAAAGTTTGCAACACTGGAGCGGAATTGGGGCCTTTTGGAAAGTGAGGGAAGGCAGCAAGGTCCAGATGCTGGGGGAACCTTGGTTGAACCCTGAGAGCTTTTCCTTTAAACAAATCCTCTTCTTATCTCCCCCTTTTCCTGCAAGGTCTGGAAGGGGATTAGGCTTTTGATGTTGGCCCACCTGGGAGCTGGCTCACCCCTTATCCATTTTGGTCCGTGCTGTAGGATTTGACTTTGCTGTAAGATTCATCCCCTGACTCCCTGCCCTGCTTTGTGGGGTCATGGGAAGGACATTGGGCACAGGATGGTCCTTCCTGCCTGTGCACAGGATTTTAAACAGATTTAACATTTAACATCTGCAGTCCCTGAGACCCAAGCTGGATCATTCATTTCTAGACAGGAGCAAATGAAAAAAATGGGATTTGAACTAAATTATCCCTAAAGTCCCTCCCAACACAATCCAATCTCTGCTACTACAATTCTTAATTGTTTTTCAGACCTTTCAGGAAACTACCTTCCATCACAATTTCCATAGGAGACAAGTTCAGACTGCGTCTTCCAACAAGTCTAAAACATTTTAAGGAAGAAAACTTGCCTTTTTTTTAAGGGCAATGTGTGTTTTGCCATTTATTTTCAGAGGATGCAGGATTTTACCCGCTGATTTCAGCTTCCAGAAGACTGAGTCATCTCCTCAAGATCATCTTAGAGATTGTAATTTCTGGAGGGTGAAAAACTGACATAAACAGGGAGTCTTGGAAGCCAGATGTTGCATTGAAATTGTGGAATTAACCCAGGTGCAGTCACCTTAACTCTGACCCTTTTCCATTTGCCATAGTCTTGTAGATTTTGTGTTTAAGAACCAAGCTCTAGGATGTCAGTTTTGGTACAGATGACTGCTAGTCCAAGTGTGCTGTGCTATCTTTATGGCGTTTTTAGCATAATAATATATTCTGTTCAAAACTGGTGATGTATGAACATAAATATATCTTATTTGCCTATTAACGTTAGACAGGAAAAGTCATTCTTTGTGCAACATCTGTAATGTGATCATTTCAGTTTTATCTTCTCCTTTTAGGTGTCTGAGCAATAAACCTTGAAAGACATTATTTATGGAATTTGGTGCAATACCATCACTGTTATTACAGAATAAGAGTTTTTCTACTCAAAGAAGTTCTAAACGTTTTTTTTTTTTTTATTTTTTTCTTGTCCCTCTAGAATTCTGAAGTGGGAAGACCCTGGCAAATTTCAGAGAATCCTGGAATGGTTTGGGGACCTGGAATGGTTGGAAGGGACCTCAAGGATCATCGAGTTCCACCCCCTGCCATGGGCAGAGATTTTCTGGGACACTTTCCACTGTTCCAGGCTGCTCCAAACCTCTTCCAGCCTGACCTTGGATATTTCCAGGGATGGAGCAGCCACGGCTTCTCTGGGCAACCTGTGCCAGGGCCTCACCACCCTCACAGGGCAATTTTTTTTCCCAATACCCAATTTAAACTTATTTTCTGTCAGTTTGAAGCCATCCCCCCTTATCCTGTCACTCCAGGCTCCTGTAAAGAACGTCCCTCTTTTTTCAAGGAGAAACCTTGCTGCAAGAGAGAGGGAAGGCATCACTTCCATGATTTTGGGTTGCATTTTTGAACGAATGGGCACCATGGCCTTGAGCATCATGAACAGAAATTAAAACTTTACTAACAAAGAGCGGACTTGTCCTGATTGGAGACAGCAGCAAACCCAGCCCTAAAAAAATTGCACACACTACATTGGGATGAATAAATAAAATATATTTGAGGGGATTTTTTGGCTCCAGGATGCCCTGAAACAGCATGGATCGCATCCAGGGGTGTGACCCCTCATCCTCATCCCCTTGAAAGAGGGAACACTGCTCCTTGGACCTGCTGGGAAGAGGCACTGGCTTGTGCTGTGTCAAGATTATGACAATTTTTTTTAAAATCTGAGCCATTAAGAAGGAATTCTTGACTAAGAGGTTGTGAAACACTGGAACCGGCTGCCCAGAGAAGCTGTGCCTGCCCCATTCCTGGGAATGTCCAAGGCCAGGTTGGACAGGGCTTGGAGCAACCTGGGATAGTGGGAGATGTCCCTGCCCATGGCAGGGGGTGGAATAAAATGGGCTTTAAGGTCCCTTTCCAACCCAAACCATTGAATGACTCCACCCTCAGTAGGTTTGGCCATTTAATTATTAACAGAGAGATCACCTGTGACGTTCTCACCACACCTGAAGGTTTTTATCTGCTCTCCATGTCCTGTGCAGCTGCACAGCCCAGTCACCAAAAATCAATATTTAAGTGGAAACGAATATGAAAATGATTGCTACTGTGAGGCAGGGAATAAAAGACAGAGGAGGAATATCTTTTCTAGTGATAACATGTGAATAAATCCCTGCGGCTTATTTTGATATCGCTGACATTTTTCATAAAGACATTCTCCAAGGAGCCAAAGACATCTGTCAGCACAGAGTGAAGTGTGTACAAATGAAGCACAAATCCACCCTCCTGAGGAACGACAAAGGTGTCGATAATTTCAGTAGCTGGGAGGGAGCGATTCTGATGCAAAACCTGGAGGAGTGAATCCCAGCTCGAGGGGTTTTTAGCTCAAAATGCGATCACAGTGACGCAATCGTGGAACGGCATCACCCCGCGCAAGGAAAGCTGCAATCCTTGAAAATGCGTGTGGAAAAGAGAGGAGAATTCAGGATATGGCATCATGCCTGGCTTCTGCTGTGTTTCTAAAAATTTGTCTTGCAGGTCTCTTGCAGGGAAAATAATAATTTTTAAAAGTTTTGGGTTTTTTTAAAATATGACAGAATTTCAGTGAAGCTGCAGAGAGTACCTGGTTCCTGGTGTAGTGAAAATTAAGGGAACCATAAGGAATCAATCAAAGGGGAATTCCAGGGGACCAGGGCAGGGATTGTCCCTCTGTGCAGGGCACTGGTGAGCTCACAGCTCAGGTCTTGTGTCCAGTTGTGGCCTCTCATGACAAGAAGGACATTGAGGGGTTGGAGCGTGTCCAGACAAGAGAACAAAGCTGAGGAAGGGTCTGGAGCACCAGGAATGGCTGAGGGATCTGGGGGGGCTCAGCCTGGAGAAAAGGAGGTTCATGGGGGGTCTTCTCACTGTCCACTAGTCCCTGACAAGAAGGTGCAGCCAGGTGGGTCTCAGGCTGTGCATGCAGGGAATGAGGGTGAGGATGAGAGGAAAGAGCATCAAATTGCATTCGGGTTGGACATCAGGAGGAATTTCTTCATGGAAAGGGCTGTCAAGCATTGGAAGGGGCTGCCCAGGGAGGTTTGGAGTCCTCATTCCTGGAGGTGTCCAAGGAAGGCCTGGACATGGCACTCAGTGTTCTGGGCTGGTGACAAGGTGGGGATCGGTCACATCTTGACCTTGATGGTCTTAAAGGTCCTTTTCAATATGAATAATTCAATTCTCTGATACTCAATTCTCTGATAATTAAATGTCTATGAACCTGTCTCTTCCTTTGGCACTTCCAGCAGTGATTTTTAGCCTGTCTGCCCATCTATTTTTCTGAAGCAGAAAGAAAAGCTCCAGGACAGCGACCTTGACTGCAATCATCGGCTGCAAAATATTTAAGGGCTGTAAACCGGGAAATATTAAACTGCCCTGGGGCAGCGTTGGAGGTGAGCACTGCCCTCATGTTAACCCAAGAGCAGCGCTGAGTCACGCCTGGAGGACTGCAAAACTCAGATTTTCATTTACATCCTATAGAAAATACTTAGGAATTTTGTTTCCTTCAGAGCAAATCCTGGCACAAACTTGCCAGGCAGTGAAACTCCCACTAGAGCCCTTGAGAGATTTTATTGTGGTGTCGAAGGTTCCTTTTTCCTTCTGATAAATCAGAATTTGGGGCTCTGTGTGGCAGGGGACAGCTGCATCCTGCAGGGATGTGCCTCCCAGGGCAGAGCATCAATTTGGGATAACCGAGGGAAATGGAAAATGCTGATGTTCAGCCGTCAAAACTGATCCTGTGCTTCCCAAAGTTGCAGGAGAGTTTCACTGGTTACAGGGAAGGTCTCCAGGATAGTGTTGGTTTCCCAGCTCATCTCCCTTGGACATGTTTGGTTTTCAGGGATTAACCACCATGCAGGGATCACAGTGGGAATACAGGCAGATTCCAGGCTTTTTTTTGAAGGAGAAACTTTCTTGATTTTGGCATTGAGAACTTCAGCCAAGGAATGGAAGATGTTGGGGCAACTGGGAGCAGTCACCAGCAGGTCCCAACAGGCACCAACTCTAAGGAAGAGGCAAGAGGGGCATCTCAGGGTTGGAATTATGCTTTTGCCTGGTTCACTTTGCTCTTTTTCATATTATTGTTCTCTCATTTCCTTTAAAATCAGCCCCATCCTGGCACACAATGGGTAATATCCAGTTATTTCACCTTTTTATGGAGAATCTGCATCAAAAAGGGACATGGGCGAGCTTGAAAAGATCATTTAGCCCCTATTCTGTATAACCATGGGACATAATGCAGCAAAAGGAGACCCGGTGGATAAAAAAACCTAAATGATATTTCCTTCAAAAATTTTGGAATTATGTAAATAGCATTGTTCACACAGGAGGCCACAAGGGTTCAGGCACATTTTTGCATTTCTAAAGGCAACTTTCTTAAAGGTCCCTCAAATGTAAAGAAGCCTGGGAAAAAAAAAAAAAAGGAAAAGTCAAATGTTTATTATTCCAAACCCCATCTAACCTGGCCTTGGACACTTCCAGGGATGGAGCAGCCACAGCTTCTTTGGGAAAACCTGTGCCAGGGCCTCACCACCCTCACAGCAAAGAATTCCTTCCCAATATCCCATCTAACCCTGCCCACTGCAGTGGGAAGCCATTCCCTGTGTCCAAAATCCCTCTCCACATCTCCTGGAGTCCCCTCAGGTACCAAAAAGCCACAAAAGGTCACCCCAGAGCCTTCAATTAAACTCTGTCCCTATTTATTTTTTTTGGCTGAACATGAACGTTGTGGGGTTTTGGGATGTGAGGATTGATTGATCATGGAGTCATAGAGGAGCATCATGGAATTGTTATGGTTGGAAAAGACCTTCGAGAGCAAGTCCAACCTTTGACTGCCACCACCACTAACCCATGTCCTCAAGAGCCACATCCACAGGTTTTTGAACAATTCCAGTTTCCAGGTGATTCCACACCTGCCCTGGGTGGCCTGTTCCAATGATTTACAAACCTTCCAGTGAAAAAAATCCCTGATATCCAACCCAAAACTTTCCTAGTGCAACTTGAGGCCATTTTCACTCGTCCCATCCCTTGTTCCCTGGGAGAAGAGACTGATCCCACCTCACCACAATCTCATTCCGGGGCGCTCTGGAGTGTGATGAGATCTCCCCATGCCAGGTGTGATGCTCCAATTGTTTTTGAAGTTCTGTTTTGACTCTGTTGAGTTATTCCCCAGGACAATGAAGGAATTTGGGAGTGGCTGGTTGGATGAAAATGTTCTTATCACCCAAGGAAAATCCAGGGATTAACTGAGCACTGTCTTGGACTATGAAGGAAGTTTTACTTTCCTTTTTTTTTTTTTTTTTTCCTAAACCTCTCATCAGGATCAGCTCTCCTCACCAGCTCCAGGCTGATGCAAGTTCCAAGCACGCTGGGATTTATCCTTTTTTTAAAGCTCCAGTTTTAGGAAGTGGAGAAGGGCGGCTTTTGCAATTCCTGAATCATCATGGAATTCAGTCCTGCCTACACACTTAAAAGCTTCTCCTATTTTCCATCAGGGCCTTGGCTCCCCTTTTTTTTTCCCAAAGAGTTTGCATGATAATGCAATTGTTATTTTCTCAAGGTTCTCTGTACTGAGATAAACCTCAGACAGAGAGAGTAGAATGGTTAATTAGCCAGACTAATGAGACCTGAGATCCCCAGTTTCAGTGCAGAGTTAAAGAGGGCTCATTAAAGCAGAAACCTCGTGGAATGAGCCAGCTCCAACGAAAAGGAAAAAGAAGGAAAAGCATTAACCCTTAAGGAGGCTTTGATTTCCATGGATAGGAGAAGGAAATAACACAGGGAATGGTGAATTCCATCCTGCAATGGATTTTCTGGGCTGCTGAGTGGGCAGATTTCCCGTGGAAAATAAACCAGCACTGTTCAAATAGTGATAGTTTTCCCATGGGAAAGGAAGGAGAAGGATAAAGTGCAGGATGCTGGGTGAGAATCCATTGGGTTTTTTGGAGGGGTACAGAGAGGAGCCCACATACATCAAATGCCAACAAAAAGGGGGAAAAAATAAGGGTTATCCTTTCCCTGTGAAATTCAGGGAGGCAAGGAGGTCATTCCTGGTCAGGTGGGAATAATTTCTCCAGTGTTCAACCAAATAAATGATGAGACACAACCCAGTCATGGAGATTGTGCTTTTCCCTCCTTTTTGCTGCCTTGGTCATTGCAACCTTTGGTGCATTTGGGTGGTGATCTCCAGGATCAGGTTAAACATTAGGAAAAATTTCTTCAGTGGAAGAGTGGTTAAGCATGGAACAGGCTTCCCAGGGAATGGTGGAGTCACCATCCTTGGAAGTGTCTCAAAATTGAGTAGACCTGGCATTTCACCATATGGTTTAGTGGGAATGGTGGCACGTGGTTGAAGGTTGGACTTGATGTTCTTGGAGGACTTATCCGACCTTAATAATTCTGTGATTCTGTGATTCATTGTCTTCATTTCTGTTTCTCTCAAGCCCTTGCTGACATAAAACCCCAGCTCTAAGGGAGCAGTTTTTATGTATTTTATATATATTTTTTAATCTACTCTACTATGTACTAAAGTACCAAGGGAACAAGAAATTGATTTACACAAAGCCCAGGAATTCACAGAGAGAAATAAACAAACTGAACCTTTGCCTTGCACTTTTGGTTGTTACACTGGTATTTTCTTTTCTTTTCTATTTATTAATCCCTGTTTTGAAAAACAGAAGGGGTAAGAAAGGAGGGGGGGGAAAGCTGTCCAGAAGTTAATGAAGTGTTTTGTTTTGCTGCTCTTGCATCTTTTTTTTCTCATCTGCTTACAAAAAAAAAAAGAGAGAAACACAAAGAGGAGCTGGTCTTTATGCACTTTATCCTTTGGAAAATATTCCATAAGCTGTGTGCAAAGCCAAGCTAAGCCTAATTTTTAATTCTGCCCTCATTTACAGGGACACATCTCATTGACGTAAATCCTCGGTGGTGTAGAATCCTTTTCTCTGGGGGCCCTGGAGGATTGGATTCAGCTCTGGGGTAGTGGGTGGGAGCTGCTTGGATCAGCACAGCAACAAAGCCTGAGTGCTAAAGAAGATGCAAAAACATTTGAAGGAGGCAAAACTGGAGGAGGGAAATTGGGGAGTTCTAGAATTCCTGGGAAACTTGGGTGGTTGTAGAATTCCTGGGACTGCGGCAGCCAGGGCTGGACATGGTGGTGAATGGCCCTGTTTAGGTTAAATGTGATGATAATGGCACAAATTATGCAACTTTTTCTCCTTTTCTGCTGTCACTGGGTGAGAATTAGTAATGGGCAGCTCAATTGTGTTAATTAATAACACCCTCCCCGTGTAGATCACCTCACAAGATAGAAATAGTCTTGGTCATTTCTCCAACTTAAAAGATGGAAAATATTGATATGGGAGTTAAAACCAGCAGCTCTGCTCCACTCAGCCGATGGAATTTCTGTGATGAATGGGACAAAAATGTTATTAATGAGGCTTTTTGAAAGGACAGCTCATCTACAGAGCATCAACACACAGAGGAGCAGCAATGATGAACCCAAAAGGGATTCCAGTGCGAGATGATGGAAACCACCAAGAATCTCACACTGAGGGATGCTCATGTGCTTGTGGAATGCTAATGATCCAAAATGAGATGGAAAAGTCCTGTTTTTCTATATTACAATGTCCTTAAATTTTATATTAAGGAAACTGAGGTAAGGAGCCAAATGGTTTATTTGGCACCCGAAAGATCCGTTTGGAGGAGAAAATAATTGGTGGATGTGATCATTAATAAAATACATCTTAGTTTTCAAGAGCTAGGGAATGTGTTTGGAAATCTTACAGATTAGAAAAACTCAAATACAATGAAGAAATAGAGAGATTTTATAATGCAAAAGTAGATATACCTTGTCTCACTTATTCATGGCCAACTCCTGTTGAATAAATTTTTCCTTATAAAAAACACAATTATTGAGTGCCTTCTTTCCCAGTTCTGAGCTACAATTTGGCATCCAGTAAAATATTTAGATTTGAGTAAATTATTCTGTCCAGAGAAATCTTGTGGATTCCCCATCCCTGGAAGTGTTCAGGGTCAGTTTGGACAGGGCCTGGAGCAACCTGGGTTAGTGGAAGGTGTTGGAAGGGGTTGGAAGTGGGTCATCTTTGGTGTCCTTCCAACTCACACCATCCCATAATTCTGTGATTCCCAAAGATAGAGAATCAATGAACACCATAAATAAACTCAACTTTTTTTATGCTTTGACCTTTTTCTTTTATTTTTAACAAGTTCTGTCTTGATTCAATTTCAGTGAATTGCTGTTTTTTTACATCTTTGTAAAACTAAAAGCCCATAATAGTCCCTTTTTCTCTCTTTCTTCCTGTTAAATAAGTACTGGAGAATCAGAATTTTTGGCTTCACAGGGAACAGAGTGGGGACAAGGGACAGGAATTGTTAACAGTATAAGGTAAACACCCACTACACCTTTCCTGATCTCTTCCAAAAAATCCTATTAATTCAATGTTAACAGGATGATTTATCCTTTTCAGGTTTTTATGGAAAACTAAGTGAACCCAATACGGAACAGATATAAGCCCATTTCAGCCCAGTTTGAAGTGGTGCTGAGTTAGCATGCAAATGAGTCACTAAAAATCAACAGGAAATTGCAGCCTGGAATATGAATCATCCACCGATCCCACAACCGTTTGCCAGGGATAAGTGAGAAATTTTGGAGAACAGTGTGGATCCAAGGGAATGATGTCAGAGAAAAATGAAATTGCTGGAAAAGATAATCAGAGTAGTTAAGGACATAAATTTTTTTTTGATGTGCACAGCATGGAAAAAAATCTTACTTCAACCTCCAGAGAAGGTCTCTTGCCTGGTTTTCCCAAGAAAAATGGAAGAAAAAAAGTGGAGATGGTTAAATACTGATGGTGCTGCCTTCCAGCCAGGCAAAAATCCATATATCCTGAGGAAATGTCCATCTCTATAGAGGCAATTAAGTTTTTGTCTTATAATTCAGGATTATCAATATCTCACGTCAAGACTGCTGCAGCACTATTTAACACCCTGATTTGTAGATGGGATAAGACATCAGGAAATGTGTTGTATTTTCAGGAAAAGGAATAAAACAAGATGAAAAATAAGCTCTTTTTTAAAAATCTAAATCTTGTTACTTCAAGAGCAACAGAAAATTGAACAAACTCAAGAAGTAATTAGCAGGTGATAGGGGGAAAATTATTCATTTTCCTTCCTATTTGTTTTGAAGGGGAAAAGAGAAATAATTCTTTCTCTGTTTAAAAAAATCTGTTATTTTGATGGGAAAATTTTAGGAGAAGTTAAAATAAATGCAGCCTTAATGTACCTATAGCCAAAGGTGGGGAGATACTACTTTATCTTGGCAGAGGAGTTGAAGGAATATCAGGGTTCTTGTGCCCAGTTCTGAGCCCCTCATCCATGAAAAAGATATGGAAAAGCTGGAATGCTCCAGGGAAGGGGATGGAGTTGGGGAAGGGTTTGGAGCACCAGGAGCAGCTGAGGGAGCTGGGAAAAGCAGTTCAGCCTGGAGAAAGGGAGGCTCAGAGGAGACCAAAACTCCCTGATAGGAGGGTGGAGCAGGATGGGTGTCAGGCTCTGAGAGGACAAGAGGAAATGACCCCAAGTTGTGTCAAGGGATTAGGTATTCAGAAAAAAATCATCATGGAAATGGTTGTAAAGCTTTGGAACAGGCTGCCCAGGGAGGTGGTGGAATCACCACCTCTGGAAGTGTTTCAAAAACCATGTGGATGTGGCATTTGGGGATGTGGTTTGATGGTGAGCATGGTGGTTGTTCTTGGCTGAATGTTGGATTTGATTGTAAAAGCTTTTTCAAAATGTAACTGTTCTGTGATTTTCTGATTTTCTCGCTCACAGCCAATTGTTTCTTGCCCTGGTGTGGGTGACAAGTGCGCAAAGCCTCAACAGCAAAGAGCTGGGATGCAGTGGTTTAGTTTGTGTCCAAGGTAATGAAGCCAGGTGTGGGCAAATTAACTCAGGTGTAGCGAGAAGGATTCTCATTTCGTCTTGGCCTGGCTGGTTGGTGGAGCAGTGCAGGAACACCGAGGCTTTCAGAGCTGCTTTAGGTATTTTTACACTTGATTTTCACCTTGCTGTGCCTGACAACCCAACTCAACCAAGCAAACCACTGGACAATGCAGCAACAGGCTGCATATTGGGATTCAAAATGGTTATCAAACCATTTGTAAAAAACAAGCAAATACATTTCCAAATGAACAGGATCAGATAAGTTCATATTTATATTGCAGCAGCGTTCCAGCTAAGAAGAAATAAAGATCATTCATGATTTACCAGTAGTAGCTGTGAGTACAGGAGGAGATAAGGTTCATGGCATGACTTCAGGGCTTTGGAATAACCTATCCTGGCACAATTAGGAATTTTAGAACTCCAGCATGGGTTTGTTTTTGCTTTTCAGTATCCCAGAGTGTTATTTCCTCCCTTCAGATTGTCAGTGTCCCAAAGGAAGACTGCTAACCAAAATCACCACTTTTATCTTAATTAAGACATGCCATGAAAACGAAAATTATCTATGTAAATGCGTAAAAAGGAAACAAAGCTATTGGCAAAGCTTTTAAGATTTTTGTTCTACATCAGAATAGAGCTGAATGAAGATATGAGGGAAATGGATCGGTGGAGCAACTCACAGGGGTGATATGAGCCAACAATGGGTCTAAAAACTTACTTTAGTGAATATATTCCTGATGAAGACAATGGAGACAGCAGGATTTGAGGCCCTGGATTTTATAGTTTTATAGATCTATCAACAGAGGGGATTGAGCACATCTGGTGACGAGCAGCTGAGGGAGCTGGGGGAGCTCAGCCTGGAGAAAAGGAGGCTCAGGGGGACTTTCTGCTCTCCACAACTCCCTGACAGGTGGGAATTGGGCTCTGCTCCCAAGGAACAAGGGACAGGAGGGGAGGAAATGGCCTCAGGTTGCACCAGCAAATGTTCAAGGTGGATATTAAGATAAAATTTTTCCCTGGAAGAGTGGTCAAGCATTGGAACAGGATCCCCAGGGAACCAGTGGAGTCACCATCCTTGGAATGTTCAAAACGAGCAGATTTGGCACTTGGTGATGTGGTTTAGTGGGAATGGTGATAATCAAAGGTTGGACTTGATGGTTTTGGAGATCTGCTCCAAACTTAATGATTCCATGATTCCCTAAATGCCACTGAGGTCACTCACCAGTGACAGGAGTGGGAGTTTACATTTCTCATATCAATTAATCTATACCTTAACCTCCTGCTGATTGCACCCTCAAGGCTCAAATAAAAAATTAAAATGGGTGTTAACTGCTTCTTTATCTGACTCACACTTTCAAATCCATGTACCACAACTTTTAACCTACAAATGGAACAAACTGATAAACCACACAGCTGAATATTCTGCAATTATACTTTTTATTCTACTTTTACCCTCTTTGCAGACACCTTGTTCCAGCATTCCCCCAGGGATGCACTGCCTCTCAGTGGGCCTGGGATGCTGCCAGCAATAATTTAAAAAATACAATAATTTAAAAATTATTACTATTATTTGTAATTTTCTCTTGAGATATAACCTGCCTGCACTGGCTGCATCTGCCAGACTTTTTCATGTTGGAGTATTATTTTCCACAGCATGGAATTATTAAACAAAACACAGGTTTTCCATGGAAAATGAGGGGATCAGTTTAATTGAATATTGTGGCAGGAGCAGATTAAAGGGTCAAGAGCCTTTAGAACAGAAATTTTCTGTTCCTAACAGAGATTTTAGAGTAGACCAAGTGAACTATACCAGAAAATTGCCTGATTTTTGTTAACCGTGAAAGAGCCAAGGAGTGATCTGACAGGCATCTAAAGTGGTACAAACCTCCAGTATTTCCTCCAGTTTGGAATTCTCTTTTTCTCTGTTTCCACTGGCAAGGGGAATGTAAAATTTGTGGGGAAGTACTGAGCCCACCAGCCCAGGGAATGCTCCCCTCTGCTCGGGCAGGGGTTAATGAACTCTTTGTGCACAACTTCCCATTATTTTCCTGATTTTCCTGTGAGCAGGAACGTGGAGTTAAACCACTCACTGTCGTGTCTGATAGTGTAAGTCAGGGAAGATGAAGTGGTGTGGAATGTGATAAGGCTGTGGGAGCTGTGCACCTGAGTGTAATAACAAGTGGGGTTTGCTGGGATGCTCCTCTGCCAGGATACAGGGAAAATCCAGGGAGCTGCACTGCGGGAAGTTGTCCTTTCCCCACAAATGTTGCTTTATTAGTACACATATAACTGCTTTAGTTTCCTGTCTTTTAATATCAAAAAATTAAAAATTGCTGTCTAATTTCCGCTTAGGATGCAGCAACAGGGAGTGAAGAGAAAGCAACGTTTTGTTAATTTGGTGGCACATAATTTTTGGAATTGATGAAGTTTGGAGAGCGGTCTGTGTTACAGATATTGAGTGTCCTGTAAATACAGAATGGATTCAGTTTCCAGCTTTTTCAGAATCATGGAATCACAGAATGGTTTGGGTTCGGAGGGACCTTCAAAGTCATCCAGTTCCAACAAATTCCATTGGACCAGGTTGCTCAGGACCCCAAACTGGAGGCTTTTGGGACACTTTATGGCATTTTCCAGTGCCTAAAGGGGGCCTGAAGGCTGGAGGAGGACTTTGGGTAAGAACAGGTAGCGACAGGACAAGGAGAAATGTCCTCAAACTAGAAGAGGGCAGGTTTAGACTGAATATTAGGAAGAAATCCTAATGATAAGGCACTGGAACAAATTTCCCAGAGAAGTTGTGACTGCCCCATCCCTGGAAGTCTCCAAGGCCAGGCTGGATGAGTCTTGGATCAACCTGGCCTAGTGGAAGGTGTCCCTGGCCATGGCAGTGGGGTGGAACTGGATGATCTTTAAGGTCCCTTCAAACCCAAACCATTCTATGAGCCATTTAAAAACAAATAAAATACAAAAATCAAAACCTTGATGGTTGCTCAAACCAGCCCCTGAGGTCCTTATGAGTGAAACCTGCTGCTCAGCTGGCTAGGAAGGAAGATTCTGGAAGAAAAGCTCCTGGATTTTGGTGGATCCCTGCTGATCAGCTCCATAGATTGCTCCTGATCCCAGATCTGGTATTTCAGAGAACAAAGAGCAGCTCCATCTGACAAAATGCAGTCTCCCAGCACCAATGTCTGAGTATTTCATTCCAAGTATGTTTTAGCATTCCAGCTGCCTGGTCCCATAAGCTTCAGAGAAGTTAGAGCTACTTGGGATTCCAGAGGAATATTCCCAGACTTAATAAAACTGTCTTGGGGACTAATGAATTATTTAAAGACTGCATAAAGGAAATGTAACCTATGCATTTAAAGTAGGAAAATCCACTTTAAAGTCATCATTCTTCTGTCTTTATCAATCTTACAAGTTTTTTCTTCATATATTGGTATTTTGTTTGTCTAGGCTGGATGAATTTCGAATGGGAACTATTGTCATTTAATTTAGGCCAATACTTGGCTCTGCATAAATGTATATTGATAATAAAGTCTTTTGCTTTATGTAGGTATTTGCCCTATTAAACAATAAAAAGTGCTTCATACAAAATTGGAAGGAATAACACAGAGGAATCACACACTCAGGTGTAACTTCCTTGGGGGTGTGGATGTTTTTATCCTGGAGCTCACCTTGACTGTGAGGATCAGAGATCTTTTTCCTTTTGCATAATAATGGGCATGAGTTTCAAGTGGTGAGAAAGAGAAGTGTCTGGAGAGAAAACCAAGTAGCTCAATAGCACCTTGAGAGGTCAGAAACCTCCAGCGAGCTGAATGTGGAGGACTGAATAGAGAAGAGGGGAAAAATAGGAGGTAAAGAAAAGCCTCTCAATAATGTGATAAGCATGAAAACTGTGGAAAATCTGGGCTCTGATCATGTGCTGAGCCTGCTCAAAGAAATGAGGAGAAAGTGCTGGGAAGGAAGGGAAAGAGAGAAAATTCCATGCTGGGGTCTGAGATGAAATCAGCAGAGGCCAAAGAGCACAAGCAGCGATGGAGATTTTGAAGCTTTTATTATTTGTAAAACCTTTGAGGATTAAACACAACCTCCCCCACGAAGCAGTCAAAGAGGGTGGCAATGTCCCTGGAGCTGGAGATGTTTGGCATTCTTACATCCCATATGGATCATGGAATCATAGAATCATTAATGTTGGAAAAGACCTCCAAGATCATCAAGTCCAATTTTTGACCAAACACCTCCATCCTCACTAAAGCACATAATGAAGAGCCAAATGAATCTTTCCTTGAACAATTCCAAGCACAGTGGCTCCACCACTTCCCTGGGGAATCTGGGCACTGGGAATGGAAAAAGAGGGGAAAAAAGTGAGGCAGGTAAAGTAGGAAGCTGACAAAGAAGGTATTTTGTGTGTAATGCACAATTTTCAGCTGTGAGTCCTTCCTGAAGCAGGACTGATTTAGTTAATCCAAAGTTTTGGTTCCTATGATGGAAGCTGCCGTGTCCCACTCCAACAGGAGCAATCCACTGGGAAAGTTCTGCTTGGCAAATCCCCTTGAGGATGCAACAACATGAGGAATACTGCATTTCTTTAGGTAAGGGTTTGTTTTTCCAGGTTTTCCTGTGCTGCAGTGGGAAAAAATAGCATATTTAGCAAAGTGCTTTCCCATTCTAGTCTATTAATCCTCAGTGTTTAAAATCTCCAGGAATTACTCCCACAACATTCTTGGAGTAGTTTCACCTTTGCTGAACAGAGAATGACTGTATGAGGATAAAACTGCTTCAGGTGATGTCCTGCTCCCCAGAGAGGAATCCCAGCTGGAGAATCCGGGGTGATTGGGAATGATGAGCCTCGCTGTCATTTCAAATCCAGCCAGCTGATGGCTGTGTCGGGCAGGAAATGAGCTCCCAAAAGCAGTAGGAGCTGCAGTTTCATCCCTGTAGGGAAACTGGGAGGGTGTCTGAACTTCCAGAAACTCAGATTGAAGCTCCAAAGAGCACCCAGAGGCTCTGCTCGGCTCCAAGGGGAGCACGGGATGAAATCTGGGGAAAGGCGAGGAGGGGACTGACAGGGGAATTTGGGAAAAGGAAGAGAGGGGACAGAGGTAGAATCTGTTTGGGAAAGAGCAGCAGGGATTGGTCCCAAAAGGAAAGTTGCTGAAAGTCTGGGAATGTTCTGGGAAGAAAAGGATTTGCTTGCACTTCTCCCTGATGATGTACAGGACATTCTAGTGGCAGATTCCCTGCCTGCAGAAGGGGGGTTGGAACTGGATGTTCTTTAAGCTCCCTTCCAACCTAAACCACTCCATAATTCCCTGATAATTCTGTGATATAAACCACCAGCCCCTCTGCTTCCCACAGCTGTTCCTGTTCTGCTCAGGAAAATGTTTGATTTTGGATTTTTTTTTTTTTATCCTGTCAGAACTCACCCAAAAGTGTCAGTTTTACTGAAATGTGTTCAGAACCACTCCTCCTCCTCCCTTCAATACAGGATTTTGGTAATACTGTCACCAACTTTTTTTTGAGCTGGTGCAATTGGATTTTGGGATCACTTTTATTTTTCCTCCAAGAAAAAAGATAGTTGTTATTTTTGTTACTTTTAAGAGCTAAAATGCAGAAAGAAATAATTTCTACTCAGACATGTTTTTTCTGTTGGCTTAATTTTTAACTTTGTTTTTGTTGGGTTTTTTTTTGTTTGTTTGTTTTGTTTTTGGTTTTTTTTTTTTTTTTTAATATTTCTTCTAGTTCTTTCTGTCCAACACGTATTCTCTTAATCTTGGAAGTGAAATCACCTTCAAACTGCACCATTTCACACAGTCTGGAAAGTCCTTGATAAACTCAACTGCAAGTTAGTGCTGAGGACCTCTAATCATGAGTGCTGGATTTTTCCTATGTGAATTCCAGGAGTAATTCCCTGAGTTTGCATGGGTGGCAGAGTTGTCTTTTCCTGCATCACTTCTTCTACAGAGAGAACACTTATTTATTATTTACTATTTATTATTTACTATTTATTATTTTTTTTTATTCCCCACCTCTGGAAGTGTCCCAGGCCAAGTTGGACAGAGCTTGGAGCAACCTGGGATAGGGAAGGTGTCCCTGCCCATGGCAGGGGGATGGATCTGGATGATCTTTAAGATCCCTTCCAACCCAAACCATTCCATGATTCCCTGATAAATGCAAAAATAAGGACTTGGGTGGATTTGGCCAAGTTTTTGCTGCCTTTTAAGAGCTAGATGTAAATTTTTTTCACAGCATTCACATTGGACAGCATTCCCTCAAAACCCTCTGATATCTTTATTTGATGTATTTATTTGGGATAATTCCCTGATGCAAAGCCCTGTTGACCAAAGAGCTCATCCCCAGCAGGAAGCCAAGAATTTGCTCTATTACCAGCTCATTCCATTCCTTCTCCCCAGTCCCAGAGAACAAATGAAATCATCAGGGGTTTCAATCTGGAAACGTCCCCTCCAGATAATATTACAGATTTATCTGTGAGTGTTTTATCAGTTCTTCCAGCACGCTCCATCACCACAGGAATACACAGCTGGTGTCTATCTTTATAGATATCACTATATATCAACTTCTTCTTGAATATATATTCATAAACATTATTGAACATATATGCAGATTTATATAAGGATCCTTAAGTCAACTTTTCTTTCCATGGCAATTTCAATTTGGCAATAAAAAGTCAATGTGATGGATGTGGCTCTCTTTTCTGTGCAAAAGCTCAATATAGATCTTTCAGTATCAATAATTCCAGCTGTAAAATACGTATCTATAAAACAGTCCAGTGCTTAAGACTGGATTAAATTAGTGAGATTAATTCTGATACCTATGAAAATAAGTTAAAAGGAGTTAACTGTAAATTTGGCTCCTTTTTTCCCCCTCTCTCCTTGCCCTGGCAAAGAGAGACACATTTCATTTCCCACTGATCCAGCAGCCAGCAGTAATTGGTCTGCAATTTATTGTGAGCGGAATAAGAAAGGCAGGAGAAAGGAACTGCAGAGGAGAGCTGCTCCTGGCTTGCCAAGAAATGTTCCAGGCAGCTGGAATTATTTCCTTTCACCACCTCCAAGCACTTGGAGGATATGGGAATAGAGGAATCCCCTCCCAAAGCCTGGCTGTTGGTCCCAGCCAAGGGAAGTTCTATGCTCAGATCCATGTAGGACTGGAGAGATGATGCCAAACATGTCCAGAGAAAAGCAAGGAGCTGGGAAAGGGTCTGGAGGAGAAACTGGTGGAGCTGGGGGTGTCTCAGCCTGGAGAAAAGGAGGCTCAGGGAGACCTTCTCACTCTACTACTCCCTGACAGGAGGCTGTGTTGGGGTGGGCATTGGTGTCTCCTGCCAGGAAAGAAACAACAGGACAAGAGGAAACCCCCTCAAGCTGCGCCAGGGAAAGTTCAGGCTGGATTTTAGGAAGAATTTTTTCACTGAAAGGTTTATCAATCCCTGGAGCAGGCTGTCCAGGGCAGTGGTGGAGTCACCATCCCTGAAGGGACTTAAAGGATGTGCAGGTGTGTCGCTTGGGGACATGGTTTAGTGGTGGCCTTGGCAGTGCTGGGTGAACTTGATGACCTTAGAGGTTTTTTCCAACTGGAATGATTCCAGGATTCTCTGGAATTTGCTTTACACAGCCTCTCTTTCAGTGCCTCTATCTTTGTGTTTCACAAACAAATCCATCTGGCCAAGCCTGAGATACAGCACACGATGACAGCAATGGGAAGAGACCTCCCTGAGCTTGGTGAAAATTGGGCAAGAACCAAAATCTGACTTATTCTACAATTTTCAAACAGGAGAGGGAAGGGAATTTTAGGGACTTGTAGCCTCTACAGCCACATATCCTGGTGCCATCATCAGCAGAGGGCAGGGATCTCTCTGGAGAAGTCAAGAGGGTGTCTGTCCTCCCAGGTACTCAGAATCCACCTGCAAAGGGCACTGAGAGAGCATGGCTTGGCTCCAGGGCAGGCACAGGAAGAAAACTGGTGGATTTGGGAAAATGGAGCGGGGGAAAGAGGAGACCAACAGGAGCATTTGGGAGGAGGAACAGTCTGCCAGGTGGAGAAGGGATGAAAAGAGCACCTGCAGCACCACTGCCCACATCTAGAGCTGTTCTTTCTCTGAGCAGAAGAAAGCCACAATGCCCAGGGCAAGCCCGTTTCACATTCCTGGAAAGTTAACATCTTAAAATCCTGAATAATTAAAACTGTTTAATCAACAAAAATTTTGGTTTCTGCTCAGGATAGGTGAGGGTAACTCCACAAGATGATCCCAGCATAGGAGGGCAGAGGAACTTTGCACAAAAAGGGAATTGAGCTCAGCCTCCAGGTGTGTTGAAAGCAAGCTGACAACAGAAGATGAAAGCAGCCGAATCCAATAATTTTATATCCTGGAAATCTGTCCCATGCTCTTCCTGAGTCCTGATCCACATCTGTGTTCAGATTCCCATGTCAATTCTGCCACCCCAGAAACCTTCAACCTCTGGTGCCACATTGCACCAAATCCATGGATGGGATCTCCCCGAGATTCAGCAGCCGCTGCCTCGTGTGAGCCCTGGGTTTCCTCTCATGGCTCATTACAATAAGTCAGATTAGAACTACAGCTAATTGCTCTTGCTGCAATAGTTTACAGGAGATGTTGTTACTGTTTGTACATCATGGAGTTGGCATAATGACATGTTGTCTTTCCTAATTATATCAGCCAAATAATTCCCACTAAGTGCTGGCATAGTGTTTTAATTAATATTATTATCCCTGGATCTGTCACAAAGCTCAAGAGTCTGGAGCTGGAAAATCACTTCTTTTGTTATCCTTTGTACCTTGAGGAAAGTTGAGTGGAAACCTGGAGGAGGCCTTGGATCTTTTCTCCAAGCAAGAGAGAGCTGGGTTTGATTGTTAGCTTTGCCAAGGGCATAACTGTGGGTAAATGAGGCAGAATTTCACTGTCTCTGTGAAAAGCAGAGAGAATATTTAAATTACTTCCTTTGGCTCCAGCATATGGGATTTCAAGGAATTCTTGACTTAGAAACTGAGGATTTAGTGAATAGGAATTAGCCAGAAAATGAGTTTGTGCTTCGTGCCTAGGCTCACCTCTGCTTGGGTGTTTAAATTAACAGTTAGCAATTAGTGATTGGATAAATTAGGATTCAGTTACCCAGGCTGTTTGCAGGTGAAGGGAAGCAGGAAAACATCTCTGGAGGTGACCCTTGATCATTAGTTTGCTGTTTTTCCTTATTTAAATAGGCTTTAAAGTTATTCTGTGGCATAGTTAAGTGGCTCAAACGAGGTGAGGGATCTCAGGAACTTGTGGTCAGAGGTCCAGGACCCATCCACATCCACATTTCTAGTCTCAGGGACCCTCAGGTGGGATTTGTGGGATTTGTTCTTGTGGTGGGAACTGCACTGATATCCAGACCAACCTTCTACACAGAAATTGTGTAACTGAACCATCAGCCATGGATGAGCAGCCTGGTGTGGTGGAAGGTGTCCTTGCCCATGGCAGGGGGTTGGGATGAGATGATTTGAAGGTCCCTTCCAACCCAAACCATTCTGTGATTCTGGGATTTGGTGATTTGCAGAATCACAGAATGGGTCAGGCTGGAAGGGACCACAGTGGGGTCATCTGGTGCCACCTCCCTGCTCAAGGAGGGCCATCCCAGAGCACATGGATTGTATACAGAGGGCTCTGGAATATCTCCAGGGAGGGAGACTCCACATCGTCTCTGATCTCTGTTCAGGGCTTGGTCACTGCCCAGGGAAGAAGTTCTGCCTCCTGTCCAGGTGGAATTTCCTGGGATCAGTCCCTGCCTGTTCCTCTTGTGCCATTGCTGGGACACCCAGAGCAGAGCCTGGTCCATGCTCTGAGCCCTCCCTGCAGACAGGGACAGACAGGGATGAGGTCCCCTCTCAGCTGTGTCTCCTCTTGAGGCTGAACAGCCCCAGCTCCCTCAGCCTTTCCTTGGCAGGGATGCTCCAGTCCCTTCATCATCTTCATAACCCTCCTCTGGACCTGCTCCAGGAGCTCCATGTCCCTCCTGCCCTGAGGAGCCCAGAACTAGACACAGCACCCAGATGTGCCTCACTGAATCTGTATTTGTTTCCCTTTGACTTATTGGTGTAAGTTCAGCAGTGATAAAACTGGCCTCAAAACCAGAAGGGAACATCCCGAGTGCTGAGGCTGCTGTGACTCCCAGTGTGGAAATGCATTCCCCAGTGATGGGAACAGGAGCTTGGTTTTTCACAGCTTCACAATTATCTGCTCCATAAAAGAAGCTGCTGATGGTTTTGTCACAGTGTGAGCACTGCAAGATGTGCAGGGGACAGTTTGAGTGCAGGAATTTGTACTTTGGGGATGAAGGACCCCATGGTGCATTGAGGGGGGTTTTAGAGCCAGCTGGATCTCTCTGAGCTTCTCTGGGAAAAGGTCAGTGTTGAAAGTGCTTTGTCACCTCTAAAATGGGGATGTGGATATATTGAGGGGGAGGTAGAGCTGAAATAAGGGCGAGACAAGGGAGCTGGTGGGTCAGACTGTCATGATCTCACTGCTGACACCAAAATAATTTTATGATAACTGAAATAATGTTAGGGTGTGATTATTGAAAGATGCTTCTGCCTGAATTAAGGTGCAAAGGAGACCATAAAAATCAAGAGTACAGCTTTTATTTAACAGCAAGTGTGAGGTAAAGTGTGGAGAGAAAGACAAAGAGAGGCAGATTGAATAAAAAGAGTCATCCCCACATGGGTCTCTGTGGTGTCCCACTGGCCCTTCTTCTTCTGGTCTTCTCAGTGTGGACATCCCCAAATGTTCTTCTGCAGGCACCACTTTTACACAGCCCAAGTCCCGGGTATCCAGAGGCATCCATTCCATTCACACAACTTGGGATGGGCTGTGTGTAGGCAGTCGCTTCCTTTTCCCACAGTTGTGTGGGAATTTTTTCTGGATCACTTACCCAGCTCTGCCTCACCAGTTCTGGAATCTTCCCATTGTTGCATCTGCACTGTGGAATTTCATCTGGTGGGCAAATTCCAAACCCTCACCTCTGTTTAGGTCTGGTATTAACACCCTGCCCTTTGACATCTGGACCTACCTTAAGTTTCTCTTATGTGGCTTTTCTTGTGGGAATTTCCTTCTTTGGCAGTCCTTTGGGATGAGTTGACAGAATTCTTTAAGTCCTGACAAAAGCAACAATGGGAAGAAATTTGGGAGGATGCAGTGGCTTCATGCCTTTGTTTGCCCAGCTACTGCCTCGGGCCAACACAGACCATATTAAAATAGATCTCCTGCCGCACAGAACTCGTCCTCACTGAGAATATAAATCATATTCTGTGACTGTTTTTTCCCATCTGTCAGAACAGGACAGACAATGGATTTTCTGTTTGTCTATAATTCTTTTTTCAGTTCATTTTGAAGCTGCCTGGAAGAGAACCATGTAGTGGCAAGGTATCACATGATCTTTTGAGGCCAAAGGCTTCAGTTAAATCAAAACATTTAATTTAACCAAAGCAGAAATGGGCTCCTTTGATTTTTACTTTTTAATTTCACTCTTTATGACTTAACAGAATATACAGTCAGTGGGAGGGAAAAACTAAGAATAAAAGTAATTTGGAAATGAAGAATGAAAATGTTATGTGCTGGAAAGGTCAGAGAGGCAGTTTCTGCTTGATTGGAACATTTTGCTCAGGGTTTTTTTTTAAGCTTCCCAAGAGATACTTAATCAAAATCCACAGAATGTTCCTTTACCAATGAATCAGCAGGGCATATCTAACCCATCCATTTAACAGGATCCACTTTCACACATTTCACACCTGTGCCACAGTCATGCCACAGGAGGGACAATGATCCCGTTCTGCCCAAGTGCTTTTAGAGAGGACACTGCTAGGCCAGGCTGATAGAACAGCTGCTTCAGCCAATTAACACTCATTAGTGTGCCTGGGCGAGGTTTTATCCTGACCCAGAAAACTCCTTGCATTGTGTCATAAGAAGCCCAAGAACATCTCCCAGGTTGATACCAGTCCACATGGAAACAACACTGGGGAACTTTTCATGGGACCATTTATGTTGGAAAAGACCTCCAAAATCATCAAGTCCAGCCCTCGACCAAAGCCCACCATGCTCCTCATAAATTGCCACATCCACTCATTTTTCAACACTTCCAGGGATTGTGATTCCATCATTTCCCCTGGACAACCTATTCCAATGCTTGACCATCCTTTCAGTGAATAAATTTTTCCTAAAATCCAACCTGAACCTCCCCTGGTGGAACTTCAGCCCATCTTGTACCATTTCTCGGTGTGCAAGGTCTTTGATTGCGATGGGTGACTTCCACTGAAGTTGGGTTAATGCACAGCGTGTGATTTGATAAGAGAACTGCAGTGGAATGAAATTCCTGAGACTGGTGTGTGTGTGTGCCCAGTGAGATTTACAGAGCTCTTGGAAGCCCATCCAAGAGAGGAGGGGTCTGCACTCACTGTGGTTTCCAGCTGCAACCGGATGTTCAAAAAGCTGGGTGAAAAGTGAGTGGAGAAAATTGATTTTTAACTCCATTCCTTACATCTCCATGTGGCTGTTGGACATGAAGATGGCCAGAAGATAATGGAATCATGGATTGGTTTGGGGTGGGAAGGATGTGAAAAATTATCTAACTCCATCCGCCCGGCCTTGGGTCACCTTCCATTCTCTCAGGTTGCTCCAAGCCCCATCCAACCTGGCCTTGGACACTTCCAGGGATGGAGCAGCCACAGCTTCTCTGGGAAACCTGTGCCAGGGCCTCAGCAACCTCAAAGGGAAGAATTTCTTCCCATTATCCCATCTACATCTACTTTCTTTCAGTTTGAACCCACTTCCCCTTGTCCTGTTTCTCCAGGTCCTCGTAAATAATTTCTGTCCATCTTTCTTGTTGCTTCCTTCAGGTAGTGGAAGGCAGCAATTAGATCACCCCAAATCTTTTCTTTTCCAGGCTGAAAATCGCCAACACTCCCAATTTTTCCTAATAGGAAAGGTGCTCCATCCCTCTAATCTTGGTTGGTGACACTGTGCCATTGCTGAGCTCCCCAGGACACAAATTCCCTGCTACCAGCAAAGAGCTTGATGCCACTAGAAATTAGAAAGTGAAAACAGAATTTAGTTCTTCCTCATTCTGTTTAGCACCCCAAAATTTCTGTCACATTTTTTCCTGTGGGCCTGGGGGGAAACTTTAACTCATAGAGAATTCATACAGCTCATCAGAAACATTCTGGGCTATCACAGGCACTATGCTGCAGTTGGAAAAATACTTATTTATGAGTCTTGCATACTGTTAACAAAATAACAGCTTTCATTTTGCTTCCATATCCCATGATTCAGGGTGTTTACAGAATAAGCTGAATCTCATTAAATTTCGAACTAAGAGCTGGCAAAAGCCCAGCTTGGCTGAGGTTCCACTCTGAACAAAAGCTGAGAATGCACCTCAGAGGTGAACAGCAGGCCTTGACTTCAGAAAAAAGAATGGAAAAATGGAATGCCTGCTGGTTGTAGGGGGTCACAGATTTCAGCTGAACTGAACAAAGTTCAGTTTTACCCATTTGTGATGGTTTGGAATGATGGTACAACAGATCTGGATTTTATTCCTCAACTTGTTGGAGATACTCTGTAGAAAGCACTTCCCCTCAGCCCAGCCATCAACTGGAAGTGACAAACCCTGATTTTAATAGGGTCCTCTAAAAGCTGCTGTCAGGCAGCCCGGCACTGGGATCCTCCCTGCTGGAATAACTGCTCAGAAAAATAACAGCACCAGGCTCATTTGCCTAAAACAGGCTGAAGGCTTTTATCCCAGTGCCTGAGCCAGGAAATCAATCAGGAGCTGATTTCCATCAGGCTGCAGTGAACAGGGGAGTTGATGGATCTGCCACATGTGTGGGACAATCCCAGGGATAAAGCTGTTCACAGCTCTTAGAATCATGGAATTATTTAGGTTGGAAAGGATCTTTAGGATCATTAAGCTCTGCTGCTAGCCCGGCATTACTAAGTCCAGCACAAAACTGCATCCCTAAGTGCCAAGGTTTTAAACACCTCCAGAGGCTGTGACTCCACCACTGCCCTGACGACTCTGTGCCAGGGCTTAAAAGACATTTTAGGTCAAGAATTTTCCTAATGTTTGACCTAAACTTCCCCTGGTACAACTTGAGGCCATTTCCTCTTGTCCAAGTGCTTGTTACTTGGGAAAAGAGCCTGACCCCATCCTGGCTGCACCCTCCTCTCAGGGAGTTGTGCAGAGCCAGAAGGTCCCTCCTGAGTCTTCTTTTCTCCAGGCTGAGCCCTCCCAGCTCCTTCAGCCCCTCCTGGTACTTCAGACCCTTCCCCAGCTCAATTCCCTTCTCTGGACGTGCTCCAGCCCCTCAATATTTTCCTTTTCTGATCCCAGAATTTGAGGTGTGGCCTCGGAAGTGTCAGTACAGGGGGAACAATCCCTGCCCTGGTCCTGCTGACCACAATTTTGCTGTCACAGGTCTTTGATGTTTTGGATGCCTCCTCCATGTCCCTGTTGTCCAATGCTCAGCCCTCAGGTGTCTCTACCTGGGCCATGGGATTTGAATCACAGCACAAGGGCCTGAAATTTGCTATCTCAATCACCCCAGGTTGGAAAAAACATCTGAAACCCTTGGCATGATCAGGATTGGTTTGGAAATGGAATTTGGAAAAGGGTGGAGAGATAATGAGGTTGGTGGGATGGAGAAGGAGAACAAGGAGAAGAACAAGGAGAAGAACAAGAACAAAAAGGACAACTAGGACAAAAGAGGAAGGAGAAGAACAAGAACAAGAACAAGAACAAGAACAAGAACAAGAACAAGAACAAGAAGAACAAGAAGAACAAGAAGAACAAGAACAAGAAGAACAAGGATTTGCAGTGAGAAAATAGGAAAATACTAAAGAAATAAAAATAGCAGTGAAGGAAAGAAAACACCTCTAGGCAAAAGGATTTGCAGAGCAAAACGGAGCAGACCAAAAGAAGGAAATGGTTTTTGTGGAGGTGAGAGAAAGGTGGTGAGCAATGGGTACAGGTGAAAGCAAACCAAAACCAAGCAGAGTAACCTTGACCAAATGAGGGGAAAAAAAGATTGGTGTCAGTCTAAAGGACTTTATTTCATCCCCAAATTATTGCTGTGCTTCAATGAGGGCTTTTTACACCCTCTATTTAACCTCTCCACCTTTTTCTTCACAGTAACATTTAAAGGATCAGTATAGAAATCAGAAATAAAAATGTACTCAAACACATTGAAAGGATCCAAATGAATTTTTTCAGCATTCACTAGATTTCACTGAAACACTGGAACACTTTATCCATTGCTCCATCTTTCTCCCACTTGCATTTTCTTACATTGCTTTGTGGAGGAAACCACTGATCCATGCAGGCATAATTACTCACTTAATTACAGCCATCCTGAGCATCCTGTCTTAAGCCAAATATGTACAAATTTATTATTAATTTATTTATTATCAAGTAGAAATTGCGATGTTTTCACCCTCCATCCAAAGGGTTGGACTGGTTCTGTTTTAAGAGGGAGAAATGGGATGTTTCCAAACTGTTCTGTCAGGATGGTGTTGAGGGATACAGCGATTGATGGGTGCCACCTCAGCTGGTGTTAATTGAAGGGCAGGGTAAAATCCAGGCTTGGTAAAACCCTCTGAACAGTGGGGTAAATGTGATGTAACTGGATTAAATGCCTGTATTGACACAGCCAAGCAAACAGGACCATGGCATGGGATGAAAAAAAACCAAACCGACAAAACCAGGTGTAGTTTAGGACTTAAAACCAGCTGTAAACCTTCTGTAAAAGACAGCTGGGATTAATCCACTCTGCTTTATGGGGAAGGGTTGGGAGCCTGCAATCAGGCTTTGTCATCCCAGCTGGAGTTTGGGCCAGAGAAGAGCTCCAGATCTTTAAATTTTCTTGTGCTGAATAACTCATGGAGCAGAGCTGACAACAGGAATCCTTCAGGGGCAGGATGTGCTGTTTTGGGTTTTTTTTAACCTGTGGATGGTTTTTTCTAAGTCTTTATTGCAGTCCTAGCCCAGACTGGGCACTTTGACCACATTCTGACACTGTCTGGAAGAACACAAGGGGAATACATTCCCTTCTTAATATCCCATGCCCTGCTTTCCTTAGGCAGGGAAATTATGGATATACTCTCAGGATGTCCTGGAGTGCACAACGGCAAGCGAGGCTGGACTGCCCTGTGGAATAATCTGGTGCTGCTGGTGTTGAAACAGAACCCCTGGAGATGATTTTAATGTGAGAACAGCAAAATACTCTGGGAAAAAATCTTGGTGGAGAGCCAGGACATGCACTCCAAACTCTGAGTGCTGCTCTTGCAGGAGGAGATGAACCACAAAATGCCTTCTTTGAGGAAGTGCCATCTGTTTTCCAGTGGGTTTTTTGTTTGACCTTTACTTTCAATCCTTTGCTTTCAATCCTCACTTGTCCATGCAAGTGCTGGCTTTGCTGATCCCTGGGGTTTCTGGAGAAGACGACTTTCACCAGGATCATGTTTTCAATCTCTTCAGGGAGCACTGAGTGCAGGCCAGCAGTGGGAGGCTGAATTCCTGGTGGGAGTGAAGAAGTGACCTCAGTGATGACAATTTATAGCCTTGGAAAAGCTGCATCAGGATTTGTGTGGCCCCATCTGGGCTGTGCAAGCTTTGCAGGGTTAGGAGGCTGCACAGTTGATTGTCCTCCATTCAAACCCACGTCCAGGCTCCATGCACTTCCCAGGCACAATAAAATTTTAAAAAATTCATTTTCTACTCTACTCAACCACTGTGTTTTAATTCTTTTTCAGTGCTTTATGGATTTCACATGTAATTCTGTGCAAGAACTTGTTTAGGAGACACCATCAGGCACTGAACTCACATGGAAGCGTGACTTGGAAGTTTAGAAACACATTAAACAAGCAAATGGAGATCTCCTTATTCAGAGGGAATTCTGACCTGATTTATTTTGATTTTCTCTCAGTTTGAACTGAGAAGGCTTGAGTTGAACTCACTAAACTTGTGAACATGAGCTGGTGGTCATAAAACCAATAAAAATAGTCATAGGTCCAGACTAAGATCTGAGCTGGGTCCTAATTGAAAGACAGACTGCGCAGCCTAAGGAAGGTATTCCCAAGGCCTGGACTCCAATCAGTTAATTAATCCATTGTTTCCCACATTTAAGCACCCAAAGTATAAAATCCATGTAGAGACACTGAAATCTGGGTCATTTATCCTGGTGTTTATTCAAATTTTACCTAGCAGTAATAATGATTAATAGATTGTTTGATACATATTTCACCAGTGGTTCCTGAATTAATTCAGCTTCTTATAACCAGGGAGAATACTTGAATACCCTTGTTACTCATGTGTTCACAACCCTCCCATTGTTGTAATTGGGTCACTCCAGTGCTCAGATGAAATCAGGTTTTAAAAATAAGCCATATTCAAATGGGTAAAAGGGAAATCATGACATCAAACCTCAGAAAGTGCTTTTTAACAATTTAATAAACAGCCTATGTGTCATGCTGTTACCCGGCACCTGGATAAGGATGTAAGAAATTAATTTTTGGCTCAGAATTCTGCTCTTCTGGCACAGGATTCCCTATCCAGCATGGAAATTTGGAATTAGGAGGGTGAAAAACCTCATCCCCTTTCTGCAGTGTATTCCCATGCCCCCCCAGCTGTTCTATTAGAGGGAACAGTTCTGCCAATTCCGCTTTATGGCTGTTTTGAGTATCTTTTGCCCTTACATTTTGTTGTCTGACTGCAGTGCCATGGGCAGCAGAGAGTCCCATGTTCTGTCTGTTCGATTAAGAAGCAATCTGGCCTTTTTTCTGTTCTTAATTTTGTTGAAAAGCAGTCCCCATTTGGTTATCCCACCCTCTACATGATTTTTTAATCCTCAGCCTCATCCTTCACTTCCCCAGATTTCTTCTCTCCAGACTGAAGAGTCTCTGCAGCCTTGTCAATCTCTCCTCTAAAAGCAGATACTCCATATTCCTGATTTTTTTTTACTTTATCTGGACTTTCTCCTCTCTCAACTGGGTCTTGTTTTGAGAGGCAGAGAACAGAACTGCACAGACAACTTAATGTGAGAGGACCTAAAAATTCAGTGTAACAGCAAAATCCCTCCCTCTGTCTTGTTTCCGAAAACCTCCTTGGTGACTCCCAGCTTTTTTTGCCAACATTTTTGTCTGTTGTGGCACAGGAAGCCAGGGATTTCATGATGCTCCCAGTTACAACCCCAGGAATTCTTTCCTGAGTTTTCACAGACAATTTGGAACACAGCAAAGGGCAGGCATGGTTTAGACTGCATTTCCATGGACACAAAAATATTTATTTGCTGTCATTTGGACCAGGTTATTTGGGAATCCATCCAACCTGGGCTCCACAGACATTTTCTTATTTGTTTAATTCAAATCCCTGTGAGGTTCCTCTGGAGTTCCACTTGGAATTTCATCCCACTCTTCTGTATCCTGAGAAGCAACAATTCTGTCCTACTTTTAAACTCTCTCTCAAAGGATTGAAACCTCTTCTCCAATCCTGTAGCATGTTATATTTTTAAATGTTCCTTTTTGAAGGAATTTTTGGAAGGGATTTTGGCTCTTTGAAAGCCCAAACTGGATTTCCAGCAGGCTCTTTCTCTCCCTGAACTGCTGCTCATCTGCCTTTACAGAGCCACATTGGCTCTTTCCCAACAATCCATATTTGCCATAGACTCATTCTTTCCTGTAGAATACTGATTTTCCAGGGAATCAGGCAGGAATTTTCAAGACATAAAGAGTATAATGCTAATTATCCTGTATTTTGTAGATGGGATTTAGATCAGTTGTTTCGGCCTCTGAGAGCTGTGGCCATTGGTAATGCGAGGTTTTATATCTCAGCCAAAATTTTATGTGTGAGTTCCTTCAAGATTCCAGTCCAGAGGATGCTTTGGCATTGAACTGATTTGTTTAATTGGTGGATATCAGGAATTAACAGGTAATTACAGATGAGAAAGTGGGATTGATACAGGTATTTTTGGTTTGAAGGCAAGAAGTTATTTAAGAGGAGGTTTGGGTTGGATATCAGGAAAAGGTTTCTCATCCAGAGGGTGGTGGGGCTCTGGAACAGGATCCCAGGGAATGGTCACAGTCCCAAACCAGAGCTCCAGGAGAATTTGGACAACGCTCTCAGACACAGGGTGGGATTGTTGGGATGTCCTGGGCAGGGCCATGAGTTGGACTGATCCTTTTGAGTTCCTTCCAACTCAGAATATTCCGTGATTCTGTGATTTTTCTGTATCTTCTGGGCTTCTCAGCAAGCTCAAATGCAGCAGGACCCTCTGTTCTTAAACTGGATTATCAATGCATCAAATCTTTGGTAGCCAATCATAAAACTGATTATAAATTAATTTAGAGCAAACATGGGTATTTCTATTTTTCATTTCAGCACCCAACAGTTCCAAATAAAAATAAATTCTTACAGGCATGAAAATCTTTACAGAATAAGGCTGAATTTAGAGGCATTTTCACCCAAAATTGCAAACCATTAATGTGGGAATATGTTTAAATGTCAGGGTGTTTTCCCTATATATTTTCTAAATCAAAAGTTTCGTTTTGGAAATGCCAAATCCCTTTGTTTTGACATTTTTCTGTTAGACCTTTTCATCCTTAATTTCAAAATAGCAGTTTTTAATTTTGAAAAATTGACTTCAGTATAAATGGTTGATTTTTTTATAGATGGACTAACTTGAAGAAGCACTTCTGAGTCAAAAGAAAGAGTTTAGCTCTATCTCAGGTGCTGTTTTACCTTTTTTTGCCCCCATTGAGAGGGAGGAGAGGTAATGGAGGGGATTTTTTTTTCCACGCTGATTTTTGTTTCAATTCTTAACTGCATCAATTGCTCTGTTCTATCTGCAATATCCAGGAAGCAGAGTTTGAGAGAAATTCCTCTGGAAAACTCATGTAATGTAATAATCACAGAATCCCAGAATAGTTTAGGTTGGAAGGAACCTAAAATCATCCAGTTCCACCCGGCTGCCGTAGGCATGGACACTTCCCACTATCCCAGTTTGCTCCAACACCTGTCCAACCTGGCCTTGGACACTTCCAGGGGTGGGGAATAAATAGTAAACAGTAAATAGTAAATAGCAAATAGCGAATAATAAATAATAATAAATAAATAATAAATAATAATAAATAATAAATAATAAATAATAAATAATAAATAATAAATAATAAATAATAAATAATAAATAATAAATAATAAATATCCCAGGTTGTTCCGAGCTCTGTTCAACCTGGCCTTGGACACTCCCAGGGATGGGGCAGCCACAGCTTCTCTGGGCTCCCTGTGCCAGGGTTTCACCTCCTGAGGTGCCCTAGCACCGCTTAATGTAATCCTTGCTCCTCTCCAAGAGGAGAATTATACCCAAAATTATCTAATTAGTGGCTCCAGGCTTCTATACAACAATTATCAGGGCTGGAGGAGCTGCCAGAATCTTCCCTTCTCACCTACACCCATTTTTGGACCTCTCTCAGATCAGGTGAACTGCTGGGAGCTGACGTAGCTCCCATTGTGAAGCCAGATCACCGTCTTAATTTCCTCTTTCTGAATCATTCGTCTGACGATCGTTAATTACCAGATTAATTACCTGTTGAGGCGCACAGGTAGCGACAGCAGCTCCTGTTACATCATCCCTCCAAACCGTTTCCTGCTCCTCTGCTCCCGTCAGCTCCTGGCAGAGTGGGGTACCTATAATTCTCCCTAATTGTGTTTTAACAATCACATGCCTCCCACTCCCACCTCACTTCCAAAGGCATCCTGCATCAGTGCCAGCTCCATTTCTGGGGGGATGGACCCTGATTCCAAACCCTGTTTCCAAACCCTGTTTCCAAACCCTGTTTCCAAACCCTGATTCCAAACCCTGTTTCCAAACCCTGTTTCCAAACCCTGTTTCCAAACCTTGTTTCCAAACCCTGATTCCAAACCCTGTTTCCAAACCGTGTTTCCAAACCCTGATTCCAAACCTTCTCCCTGCTGGTGAGTCAGAGAGCAGGAAGGGCTGGGAGAAGGGAGGTTGATTTTCTTCTCTTTGCCTCCAGGGGAAGGGGTGAAACAACAGAGGAATTGCTGAAAGGTGTAATTACAGGAGTGTGCTGTCAGGGAGAGGTGGTTTTGTTTGGATGTTTTGCTGGAAAGCACAGGCTTTGGAAGTACAAAACTCTGGTAATCCCTGATGGAATAAACTTCCTGCAATGTCCTCAAAAGGAAAGCTACGGAACTGTTGGAAAGGCAGGAAAACGAGCTCAGAGCTGGGTTTCTGTCACCTGATTTCAGATCTCATCTCCCCACACTGATTTCCTTTATTTAAATAATTAGAGAGAGTTGGTTTGTTCAGCCTGGAGAAAAGAAGGCTCCAGGGAGAGCTTAGAGCTCCTTCCTGTTGGAGTCTGAAATGCAGAGAATTCTCAGAACTTTGGGCCTGTAAACCAAAGCTTAGAATTGAACACAAGATTTGATTTGAGACCTTGGAAAAGGCTTCCAAACATAGGTGCCAGAAGCAAAAATCTGGATTTACAGTTTAAAGAAGAGACATGTTACGTGGAAGAAAGTTTAGAGTTTTAGAGTTTAAGATACAGAAAAAATAATAATTACAAAGGTAAACAAGGAGTATAGAATGCAGTACTGTAGATTTGTGTATCATAACATGATTGGCTAAGAAAACTTACACTGTAGCATGAGTCCATAAGATGAAATATTTAAGGATTAGGTCAAAAACACAAATATCCTTGTTGGCAGTGTTTTATGAGTCAGTAAATCCTTAAAAAGTCTGGTAACTGGGGGTCTTGTGACCTTCTGAACCATGCAGTAAAGATGTGAGCCAATCTCACCCTTCCTGCCTATGTAGAAGAAAAGAAAAATAAATTGCGTCATCAAAAACAATTCAGAGGCCCTGTCTCTAACTCATTCAAGAATCCCTCAAAAATCCCCATACTTCCAGTGCCTAAAGGGGCTTCAAGAGAGCTGGAGAGGGGCTTGGACAAAGATCTGGAATGCCAGGACACATGGAATGGCCTCCTATTGCCAGAGGGCAGGGATAGAGAGGATATTAAGAATAAATCCTTCCCTGTGACAGCAAACTGGACACCAGCACAGGTTTCCCAGAGAAGCTGTGGCTGCCCCATCCCTGGAAGCGTTCAAGGTCAGCTTGTACAGGGCTTGGAGCAGCCTGGGATGGCAGGAATTTTCCCTGCCCATGGCAGAGGGGTTGGAACTGGATGATCTTTAAGGTTCCTTTCAATCCGAACCATTCTGTGGAAATAAAGAATCTCCAGAGACGTTGTTGTCTCACCTTGTGGAGGTGCAGAGTGGAGATCACATCCCAAACTCCAACAATCCCGTTGCCTTGCTCTCCAGAGGTGGAGCAGGGAACCTCCAGTGGTATTTCTCAGCTGGAAACACGTTAATCAGAAACACCCACCCTAAACTGTAGAAACACAAAATCCCTGAATTATGGAATAGCCTGAGTTGAGGGGGGGACGGGACCCATGAGGATCATCAAATTCTCATTTCTTTCCCTGAACAGCACCAGACAAACCCACTGTTGGTTTCCTGGAAAAAAAATAAAATATCCCCGAGCTCAGGATCAATGTGGATCCTCTGATGGCAAATCGGGGTGAAGGAATGACCCACCTCACACCTCTTTCTATTCTCCTTTCAAGCCACAGGTCTCACTGAAACTAGGAGTATTTTAATCAATCTTCCTCCTGACAAATGATATTGAAATTATTTGCTGGCTGTATAATTTATTAAGGAGGAACACAGGAAAAGGAAGAAAGAACAAATGGAATACGAGGCAGGAAAACCATGTCAGGTGATAATGAATAGTTTAGTTTCGTTTGGATTTCATAGAGAAAAAACAAACAGAAAAAGGTTTTCTTTGAAGTGCCTGGTAGTTTAGCTTTTTCAGAGGGATTTAGTTCAAAGTTAGGCCATTAATTTTGTCTTAATTTTTAAATTAGCCCTTGTTATTTCTCTTGAAAAATGAATGGAACCGAAAGAAGTTGCATTGGCAAAACGTCATGAAAATCACTTTCATTCCACTTTTTTTTTTCTTGTGTTTCCACAGTAAGAAGATGGGAAGTGTGAAGTTAAAAAGTGAGAAATCCAACCTCTCAAAGAGAAGTGAAAATGTTCATCTCTTTAAAAGTCAAAACAAGCTGCAAAACTCTTCATTAAGTTGCTGGTTGGAATGTTTTTCATAACAACATCGAAAATGCCACTGAAACGGGTGTGATTTATCTGAATGTTTACATTTTAATGGAATTTGCTTTTTTTTTATGGTGAAAAAAAATCATTCTGTGGTTTTCCATTAGCAAGTGTAATACTAAAGACTAAACTCTCCTGAAATCCAGGAGTGGGAGTGGAACAGTCTGCTCTGAAGAAGATTTTACACATTGAAGGGGAATTATGAGGCATTCCTCAATTTACACCATCTGCAGAATGTGGTTGCTTCTCATACTCTGCTGACAAAATAAGACTTGTTATAAATCTGGAAGAAGATAAAATGGCATAAAAAAAAATTACCTTTTCTATTTTTTTTTCCTACAGGAAATTGGAAGGGAGAAAAACAGCCAAAGCCAGACATGTGTTAGACAAAAAAATAGATATTTCACTCAGAAGATGCTGAGGAAAAACAAGTCTGTCAGCAGGGTTATGTCACCTCAAAGCTGTGTGATACCAAATACTTGAACCTGGATTTAAGCAAAGTTTCTCAAAGAGGCCAAAGTACGGAAGAGTCTAGAAACTTTATTTTCAATTTTTAAAATTATTTATTCTTTCATTTTGTTGCTGAGATAGAAACGAAGATGGAGTGAAGAGAGAAATAAAATTCATGTTACACACCCAAGCTCCATCTGACAGTAACTGAAAGCATTGCAGCTGCTGGAAATCAGGAGGAATTTCTTCATTAGGAGGAATTTCTGCATGGAAAGGGTGGTCAGGCAATGGAATGGGATGCTCAGGGAGGTGGTGGAGTCCCCATCCCTGGAGGTTTCCAAGGAATGACTGAACATTCAGTGCTGGTGACAAGGTGGGGATCAGGCACAGCTTGGACTCGATGATCTTGGAGGTCTTCTCCAACCTCAATGACTCCATGATTCTGGGAATTTCAACATTATCCAGAGAGAGGGGCATTTAGCAGGGAAGCTAATTAAGCTGAGAAGAGAGTTTAGCATTAAATGCATAATTGATAATTTTCTTTTGTGTTCTATGTTTTTTGTAACACGTCCCCATGGTGCGAATCATTGAGTGCCTGAGAAACAGCTGTGAGACGCTGAAATCACTCCAAGGGTCGGGAGTGATAGGAAAAGGGGGAATGGTTTCCCACTGAAAGAAGGTTCAGATTGGATATTGGGAATAAATTCCTCCCTGGAAGGATCCTGAGTCTCTGGCACAGGTTTCCCAGAGAAGCTGTGGCTGACCCATCCATGGAAGTGTCCAAGGCCAGGTTGGACGGGGCTTGGACCCACTTGAGATAGTGGAAAGTGTCCGTGTCCATGGCAGGGGGTGGAACTGGATGATCTTTAAGGTTTCTTCCAACCATTTTAGGATTATACATCTCTTTAAAGCTGGTTTGAGTCACCTGACACACAAGGAATCCCTCACAAGAGTTTGGGGAGGATCCCAAACACAATATGGAGGTGCTGCCTTTCCTCTCCTGATTCTTGAGGTCTCCACCTTCAGTTCTCTGCTCCAGACAGAAAAGCAAAGCAGCATAATTTTGATTTTTCTTTCTTCCCCTCTGAGGAAACTCCCATCTTCCAGACCTGCTCCAGCATTGCCACTGCAATGTTGATGCTGAAAAATACATAACTGGCATTTTTAATTTTATAAGAGTTTATCTGACAGAGCCTTTTGGGTGGAATATTTGCTAGAGACACGGACTATCCATGCTGCAAATTATCAACTGTAAGAAATAGGATAAACTGGGATTAACAGGGATAAACTGGGCAGCTGGGGTAGAGGATCACAGAATCATGGAGTTGTTTACGTTGGGAAAGACCTCCCAGATTTTTCCTTCTTAGCATGAAGTTCCTGGATTCTTCAGCTCAGACCTCCACAGAAATGGAAACGAGGGGAAGGGAAAAGAGTTTGGGTTTTTTTTTTTCCTTCTCTCTGCTGTTTCAGAAGCTGCTAAAAGTACCTATTTCTTCCAAACATCTAACCACATTTTGGTGTTCTATGGGAGCATGTTGGCTGGAGCTGTAATTCATTCACATAAATCCATTTGCAATGGAAAATGAGATCCAGCAGTGAAAAAAAATTCTCCTGCTTTATATTGGTTGTTAGGAAATTTCAGGAGAGTTGCTGCTTCCTCCTTTGACTGTCAGTGCATAACCTGGGAAAAAAATCCCCAAACAGTTCTGCATCCTTGTTGTCTATCATTAAAATAGGGATAAAACCCTTCCTTTTGCCATATGCTTTATCTGACTTCTTTTCCTCATTTGTAAGTGCTTGGACATACTGACTATCTTTGATTAACTATATATAAATAAATGGACAATATCAATTTTTTTTTATTTTTCTTGTAGTGTTCCAACTGTTTTTTAATTTTATTACAATAAGCACCACTGCAGTGATTTCTAGTTCAGATTTGAAGAGCCACAAAGAATTGTGATGGTCACTGATGTCTAACAAGAATGGTACTCACTCAAAAACAACTTTTGCAGTGGAGGAAATCAATATAATTTGGAAATTTTGCCTCCATGATATATGCAGGTGGCAACTGAGCAAATGGAAATTCCTATCTTTGCTCACATGTGCAAAAAACTTAATTTTCTGAGGAAATCAGGTTGGAAAAGCATCTCTTGAGGTGTCATTTAGCCTTCAGTCACTGACCTTGAGATTTCAGGAATTTCACTAGAGAATCATTGAGTTTCCTTAATGCTGACTAAAGTTCATTATTGGGCATTTTTTTGTCATTGACCAGGTTGTAGAAAGAGGTCTTGTATATATTGGTATTGATGGTGGGGATTAGAGATAAGCTAAAGTTAAAAGAAAAACCAGAATGAATCCAAAGAAAACTGGGCTGGATGTGAAATATCCCATCAGCTCTGTAAATGAGAATCATTAAAACAATAAAAATACCAATCTTTATGTTCTGAGGGGTTCTGGGCAATCAGGAAATCCATCAGAGGAGCTGCTTCCTCATCTCCTGCTGTCTTTTTCCACATAAAAACTCATATTTCTCTTGGCTGGGGTTACATCCTGCACAGCCTCCTGATGCCAGGAATGAAACTTCAGAATATTTTCTCTTCTCCCTGTTAATGAATTGCAATTTGGATAATTGCTCTTGTTTGTTGGATGGTAGGGGTGGTTTGTTTGAAGATTTTGTTGGACGTATCCTTTTAAATAATTATTTTTCAGATTTTTGGATGTGATTCTGTGTTTGGATATTTTTTTTTTCTTGGCTGTTATTCAGGTTGTGGCATTTTCTTCTCACGTGGATTTAGTGTCTGCCATCAATAAACTCACTCTCTCATGAGATATTTTCCAGTTATATTGCTTAGGAAAACAAGGATTGGGGGATAGAAAGTAGGAAAATAGAAGGGAAAAAAATCAGAATTGACATGAATAAACATAACTCCACAGCTACAGCTGAGAACAAGAAATTCAAGTACAACTGCAACCTCAGCTGGGAGAAAGCAAAAATGTCACCCTGTGACTAAAGGAAACCCTTGGATGTCCAGACAATTTGAACATTTGTATTGGATATTGGAAAGAAATTCTTCCCTGAGAGAATGGTGAGGCCCTGGCACAGGTTTCCCAGAGAAGCTGCGGCTGCCCCATCCCTGGAAGTGTCCAAGGACAGGTTGGACAGGGCTCGGAGCAAGCTAGGATAGTGAAAATTGTCCCTGCCCATATCAGGAGGCAGAACTTGATGATCCAGTTCCCTTCCAACCCAAACCATTCTGGCATTTTATGAAACAAATCCTACAAGTTTGAAAAATCCCACTGCATGAGAGTGAAAAGAGGAGATTGTCGATAAGGAGATGTGATAGTTGTGGACAAAATCCCACTTTTACTGGGGAATGGCCACTGGCCTGTGAGTTTAGGGGAACAAATCACCACAATTATTATTTACAACCATGTCTTTCCCTTGTGCCTCACAGAAATCAGAGCATCAATGGGCCACGAAAATCTCAGGGTGATCTTCCACCGAGGAATGACTGAGCCAGCAAAAAAAGGGAGCAGGGAATAGATGGGGAATTAATTCTGGATGGGAAGTTCTGCTCTTCATCTCAAGTGAGGAGAAACTCAGTCCGCAGTGATCCCATCCCAGCATTTTAAGTTCAAATTACTTGCTTTCAAAAGGATTTGTGCATTTGTTGCCCTATCACTGACATAACCCCCAGCCCGATGTGATCCATGCAAATCTGCAGGCAGAGGGACCCTTTCTCAAGGCTGGAGGGTTGTTTTTCCCCTCAGTGCTGTTTTTCTTCATCCCAATCCAGTGCCAGAGCTTTGCCAGGCATCTTCATAACACCTTAGAACAGTGGTAAAAACAAAGAATGAAAGTTCCCGTTGTGGAACTTTCCTCAGAGCACCCTGGGAGGCAGCTGGTTGCCCACAGAAACAAAACAACAAAAAAACCTTCTAGTAAAACACAAATGAGTCAAACACCTTGAGCCTGTTCTCCAGGAGATGAGATTGTTCCCTGTTTGTAAAAGGAGCTAGCTAATGTTGTCCTCGGGAAAGTTTAGTCACACTGTCCTCAGGATAAGGATAAGTGGTAGAAAATGACTTGAGCTGGGTTTAATATTCATATTTTTGAGTTTCATCTGCTCACAAAGCAGGACCTGGTTGAGGATGCAGCTGAACTGGAACTGATGATGAAGAAATTTCCTCTTTTTCCTCATCCTAAAGTCAAGGTGTGAATTTAATGTAAACTCATTAAATATTCCAAACCTCCACTTACAGACATAACACCTTAATTCATCTTGGCTTCTGTCATTGGAATTCAGCAACAACTTGGGGATGAGTCTGAACTCTCAGAAGGCTTCAGTGAGGAGAATCTCTTCCTGTCAACTCTTCTTTGGGGGTGTGAGGGAACACTGACCTTCAGGGCATGCTGAAAAGGACCACAAGGAAGGGTCCCCAGCACAGGAAGGGCCTGGAGCTGCTGGAGCGAGTCCAGAAGAGCCACCAGGATGATCAGAGGATGGAGCAGCTCTGCCATAAGGAAAGGCTGAGAGAATTGGGATCATTCTGCCTGGAAAATGTTCTGGGATGACCTAATTATGGCCTTCCAATGCCTGAAGGGAGCCTGCAAGAAAGAAGGAGAGAAATGTTTTACAAAGGCCTGGAGTGACTTGAAGCTGAAAGAGAGTAGGGTTAGGTTGGATATTAGACAGAATTTCTTTAGTGTGAAGGTGGTGAGGCCCTAGCACTGGTTGTCCAGAGGATCTGTGGCTGCCCCGTCCCTGGAAATGCTCCAGGCCAGGCTGGATGGGGCTTGGAACAACCTGGGATAGCCTGGGATAGTGGGAGATGGGAGATGTCCCTGCCCACAGCAGAGGGATGGAACAAGATGAGCTTTCAAGTCCCATCCAACGCAAGCCAACCTGTGATTCTATGGAAACAAAGAGGACACAATCAATCAGAAGGAGCACAGATCATAGAATCATGGAAAGGCTTGGCTGAAAAGGACCTTAAAGATGATCTAATTCCAACATGCCCACCATGGGCAGGGATCCCCCCACTAGACCAGGTTGCTCAGACTGGATATTCATGCTGTGACCTCTGGCCTTCAGCAGAACATTGTTCTTAGGAGGAAGTTCATTATTTAAGAACTATTTCCAGTCTTTTAACCTTCAGATCAGAAATCTGGATCCATTCACCACAGAGAAAAAGAGGACACAGATGGCTGGATGCAATAAATTCATTAATTCTTGAGGTTTTGTTGTGGTTTTTTTTTTTTTTTTTTTGCCAAGGTTTTGTTTTACTGCCAGAACAGATGAGTTGTACATTGATGTCCAGGAAAACTTTGCTGCTACTTGAAACAAATATGGGATGCTGATAATCAGAACCATCATTTGATGGTGTTGGATATCTCTCAGCTGTCTTCCTCTGAGGAAAAAGAGGAGGTTGAAACATAGAATGGATTTAATGCCAGAGTCTCCACAGAAATCTGTCACAGACCACTGTGGGGACAGAGTCTCCTTCCTGATTGGGCTTTGTCACCCCTCAGCACAAATTCCAGCTGCTTTAGAGGATGATATTTTCCTTTCTCTGGCTCACCTCACCTTCTCTCATCCCTGATGTGTTCACAATGAGCTTTAAATCCTCCTGGAGCTCACCAAAGGACACTTGCCTCACATGGACTCTCCAGGAGAAGGAACTCTCAGATGGTTACGTTGACATTTGTGGTACAAACAACCTCTCCCTACCTTTCCCATGGTGCTTCTGTTCATATTTGAGAATTCCCAGGAGTGGATTTGTCCATAAAAGGGCTCTTGGAGGGAACAAAGGAGGGACCAAGGCCTGTTGTTGAGGAGTGGGACCCATCGTACTTTTCCTGGGCCTGTAGAGGCTGAGTATGAGAATATTCCTGGAAATTCTTCTGTACTGAGGGAACAAATGGTTTTGTAAAAGTTAAAAGAGGACCTGTTGGTTGTTTGGACCTAAATCCAGAAGATTTTTTTTTACCTCAGCAGAGTGGTACACTGTTTACTTGTGCTGGCTTTAGGATCTCTCCAGAACACACTTTTACCATCCTTGTCTGAGAAACAAAAGGTTCCTGATCCTGCCTGGGCATGGGAACTGCACAGGGATAAAAGCCAGCCAATTCAGCCACTTTTAGGGAATCCAAAAATGTTTTGCAACTCAAAAGTGTGCATTAATATGCAGACTTTTTGTGCATATTAATATGTGCAAGCAAGGCCTCTTGAAAACAACATCAGCAGAGCCATCACCTTTTGCCCCCCAGTGCAAGAAACTCCCAGATCTAGTCAGTGTTCATATCCTTGGGAAGCAAAGAGAACAGAGAGAAAAGGATGGATTAATGTGAAAAAGATTTGTCCAGCGTCTCAGAGAGCAGCTGGAGCTTTAAACCAGCCAAACTCAATTTCTTGCCAGAAGAAGTTTGTGTAGTCAGAATCAATATTTATTAATTCAGGGCTCACCATACAATCCCAATCCATTGATCAGGCACATTTTTACAGCTCCAATGAGTTGGAGTGGTCTGCTGGCACTGGGCCTGAGCAGGGCTTGACTTGAGCCAACCTCCCAATTTGCTTTGGAATATTATGTTGTCGTTACTCAACCACATGAGTAAAATTCTGCTTTTCTTGGAGGCAACAGATGAGTTAACTCTGCAAGTCAAGCTAGAAATAAACCAACAAGTTTTGTGGTTTAGGGTTTTTTTCCAGTCAGTGAAAGAACCATGAAGATGGTAATTATCACTAGAAATTCTGTGTGGAATGGCAAGAAATCCTCTGATCAGCTTTATGGATTAACCAATTCACCTAACCTTGTATTTCTCTTGGAGAACCCTGTATGGGAGGCCCAAAAGACATTGGCAGCTCTGCCAAAATTGCTCCAATGGAGTTTCTACAGAAGACACAGAAGCCTTTGAAAAGTCCTGAGTGTCACAATCAGATTTTGTCCCATGGGGGACAAGATGGGAACAAGATACTTCAGAATTAAATACACAAAATCCTTAAGATGATTCCAAAAGCCTAAACAAACAGTCAATTTTTTATCTTCCTACAGCATCCTTACCAAGGGTTTCCCTGGGATACTGCCACTGTATGACAAAAGAAAAGGAAAAAAAGAATGGGCTGAGTGCAATAAAATGGGTAGTTGATACTGGAAAATCTTACAGGCTTAATAATACTTCCCCTCAGCTCCTGAAAAACACAGGGAAACACAAGAAGATAATCAGGTAAAGTTAGCTGGTCTTCCTTCCCCTGGTCAGGAACTGGTACTCAGCACATCCCTCTGCTTTGGTGGTCTCAGTATTTATGATATTCCTAAGCTTTCCTGATATTTACTCCATAATAAATCCTACAGGTTTAATAATTCCTCATTATTTGTGCATTTTGAACTGTCACATGGTGGAACTGCTGCTGAGAAATTCCAGGTTTCAGCCCAAAAAGTACTCCAGTCTCCAACTTCTGTCCCGCCCCAGGTCTATCCCTGCTCTCCTGGATTCTTCATGAATTACTGTAGCTCAACTAATTCTTTCTACCAATCAACTGTTTATTTACTATCAATCAACTATTTAATTACTATCAATCAACTATTTAATTAGAATAAATCAACCCTTGTCAATGGACATAAGGGTAAGAGTACTGCTTTCCTAAGTAATTCAGGTCGCTCAGATGCTAACAATGATGTTCATTAAAATAAAACTAATGAGTAGGACCAAGTTAATTGTTCTGCGGCAATTCTGGAATAATGAAAGGAGAAAAAAAAAATCTAAGACTGAATTCCCAACCTATTTTAATTTCCTACCCCTCTTCCCAAAAGAGTTGTCTGAAAATCCCAACTGCTGAGGGTGGAGTAACTTCTTGCAAACAAATATTGGGAATTATTTGAACAATCTGAGACTCAGCAGCCATCCCTCAAGGCTGCTGCTCTGCGTGGGAGGGACTTGTGCACTGTAGGAATTGAAGGATGGCTTAAATCTGCACAGATTTTTCAGGATCTGGTGTTGTCCTCAGGCCATCTTAAATGATAATTCAGTAAAAATTTCATTTCATTCTTTATAAAAAGTAGAACAAGAGGAGGAAATTCCAGAGAAAGCAAACATGGATAAAAGTACAATATTAACCCTTTGTCACTGTAGATAATTCCATGGCCACAGTGATGCTAAGGAATAAACTCCAGTGATGATTTAAAAAGATCTGGGTTAAGATGACATAATTTTGAGCAATTCATTTATGCTGAAGGCAACTCTCACAAAAAAAGAGTGGAATTCTGAACTGGAGAGAGCTGCACAAAGATTCATCTCAACTCCCAAAGAGGAGTTTTTCAGACATTTCCACCCAAGCAAAAAGAAATCTTGAAAACTTGTTCAAAGTTTGTGAAGTGGCACAGGATGATCCCGAGTGATGTCATGGATTTATGGCTGAATGGTGATGCCAACAATCCGCCTGCTCACATTTTATCTCCTCAAATATCTGGGGATAAATTTGCATTGTTTTACCTTTGCTGTTACAGCCATGTATCAAGTGTGGTCAAAATAATTGGGATAAGGAAGCCGTTTCTCTTCTGGATGTCTTCAAAATGCCTTATTTTATCAGAATATTTAATCATTTTAACTCATATGCTTGAAATGACTGTGTTTATGAGCAGAATTCCATAAAGCATTGTGTACCTTGAGCGTGGGATGTAGGGAAAATCAGGAAGGATATTGCTGTTTTGTACAATGGGACCCAGGAGAGAGAAAAGAAACGGCCTGAAATTAAAAATATGCTCACTTGAATAATTTTCTAACAAACTACTTATGCTGTTAAGTCCTTATCCAATCAATACATCACTGACTTCACTTTAAATGATGACATTTTTTTCTTATATGTTGTTGTCTAATTAAAAGGAATTAGTCACGAGAGTGACAAATTTGAAGCTCACTACAGAATTACTTCATGTGGCATTTATTAGATGTCAAACCCGGGAAAAGTTTGAATCAAACTGGCAAATTCAGGAAAAGTTGTGTCTTGGCATCAACATTCTTTCTAAAAATTAAGTCATTTTTTATTAAGGGGAGTCTTATTCTTTTTCTCAAATAACTTCTTTTTCTGTACTTTCTTTTTGTTAGGACTGGAGAACACAGAAATTGTATAATAGTGAGTAATAAAATCCGTCATTCTCGTGAGTAATGCTTTGTAATTAGATGAAATAAAAGTAAAGTAAGTTGAATTGTGTGGAGTGCAGGGCTGGGGGTGGAGTGCTGCACTCAAAGGTTTTTGTATTATTAATGATGCTGAACTTTCAATGCTGGAAGGTTCTGTTGCAATTGACATCAAAAGCTGGTTTATCTCTACTTTGGTCTCCCAATGCTGCCACAGTGACAGAAATTTATCACACAGGGAGAATCAGGAATGATCTTTTTTGCTGCAAGCCACAGGTGTGAAAGTTCTGGGAAGAAAACCCCTGAAAGTCTGACTGGCTTTGCAATCCAGCCCCTCCATGTCTGAGTTCCCCTCTCAAAGGAACTCCACAGGATTATAATTTCCCTCCTCCCAGAATCAACCTTGCTGCTCCCATTGTGCTCCTTTTGCCACAAAAACTCATGAAAATGACAGGACCTTTGAATGAAAGATTTTATTTAAAATTGTCTTCAGGTTCACAGAATCACTGATTTTGGAAAAGACCTCCAAGATCATTAAGTCCAACCTCCAGCTGGATTTCCACCACATCCACTAAACCACACCAAAAGTGCCAGGTCAGCCTGGTTTTTTGAAAACTTCCCAGGATGGTGACTCCAACCTTTCCCTGAGCAGCCCATTCCAGTATTCAGTCACTCTTTCAGTGGAGAAATTTTTCCAAATATCCAACCTGAGCCTCACCTGGTGCAACTTGAGGCTGTTCCCCCTTTTCCCATCTCTCGTTGCCCAGGAGAAGAGGTCGACCCTCACCACACCACAATCTCTTTTCAGGGAATCGTAGAGATGCAGAAGGTCCTTCCTGCACCTCCTTTTCTCCATGCTGAGCTCTTTCCCCAGATGCTCCTGGTGCTCCAGACCCTCTCCCAGCTCCATTCCCTTCTCTGGACACTCTCCAGCCCCTCAGTGTCCTCCTTGTAATGAGGGACCCAAACTGACCCCACATTGGAGGTGCCTCACCACTGCCCAGCACATTCCATGACCTTTAATCAAGTCCAGAGCTGTGTTTCTCAAAGCCAAGAACAGTTTTCCTCACACCATGTTGGCCCTTTGCTGGATTTATCCAGAGCTGGGTGTTTTATCTGCTGTGCCCTCTCCAGCTCTGGAGCAGATGGCTCTGATAGGGCCGTTCCAGAGCTGGGGATTTGGGAAGATGGATATTTCCCAGCCTTGGGCAGTGAGATGCAGGATCTGCCCCAGAACTGGGAGTGCTGGGAGCCACCTGCAGCTGCTCAGTGCAATTAGCATTCTCATTAACCAGCATTTAATGGGCTTCCTAATTGCCAGCTAGTAATGAAGTGCACAGGAGTGTCAGATTTACTGAGCAACTTCTGGGAGCTTGGAGCTTCCAGTTTCATGGAAATGTGGATGATTTTTGCTTTTGTCCTCATTTAAAAGATGTCTTTCAAGAGGACCAACAAGTGGTCAATTCTGATTTTCAGCAAACTCTGCTGTCTATTTCTGTCTCAGGGATTCTAGGTAATACTCAGTCCACTCTGTCCACTTTTAAATTCCAAGTGAATATAATTATTTTCACTTCTTGGAAACACTGTCTTATTTCAAGGATAAATTCAACTAGATTCAATTTCCAGCACCTTAATTCATGCAATTTCCTCTTGCATAACTCAAAATTACAAAATTTTCCCTCCTTGCTATCTCAGATATTGTATTAAACGCTGAAAAACTTCACAAGAAAACTGCTCCTTATCCACTTGAATGAACTGATGTGATTGTGCACTTTAAAATTAATACAGGATCATGGAATCATGGAGATTTTTGGGTTGGAAGGGTCCTTATATCACCCAGTTCCACACCCCTGCCATGGGCAGGGACACCTTCCACTATCCCAGGTTGCTCCAAGCCCTGTTCAACCTGGCCTTGGACACTTCCAGGGATGGGGCAGCCACAGCTTCTCTGGGAAACCTGTACCAGGGCTTCACACCTTCAGAGTAAGGAATTTCTTCCCCAGATCCCATTTAAAGCTACTCTTTTTCAACCCATTTTCCCTTGTGATAAAAATATTGAACAATATTTGCTCAGAATCTTCTCTTCAAGATGATTGCAACGAAGATAAAAATCACTGCAAATCCTTCCCTCCCCATTCAAATTAGAATTTGCTAGACTGAGGCAGGTTTTAATTGATGTAAGATGTGTCTTTTTGTTCCTTTATTTGGCAGCAGCTTCAATCCTGAATGTACCTGGTTATAATCCAGTGGAACCAAAGTAGGTTTTATCATCATGACTTTCATTACCACCCAGACATGAAATCTCCTTGAACAGATAACAGATTTCTTTGACGAGCCCTACTTTCCAGGGAACAAAGTCATCTGGCGTCGGAGAGATATTTTTAACTTTGAATTTTCTATTTTGGAGAACTTCTGAGCTAACAGGGATTTTGCTTGTTGAGGATCAGACTTTACAGCCCAGCATTCACCACATGGAATCACAGAATATACTGAGTTGGAAGGAGCCCTCAAGGACTTGATGAAATGTCCACAGGCCCTCATTCCTTCAGAAGGTCTCCAGTTTTTGGAAATGTGTTGAGAAGAATTCAATCCCAAAACAGCTTCTAAAACTCTTTAAATTTTTCTAAGTTGGAATATCGACTTCCATGCTGCTGAAATTCTCCAATATTTCACTGCAACACTTGTGGCCTCGGATGGTAAAAATTTAGGTGGATTAACCTGGTCTAGGAAAGGGTCCCTGCCCGTGGCAGAAGGTTGGAATGAGATGATCATGAAGATCCCTTCCAACCCAAACCCTTCCATGATTCTATAAATGTTTATAGGTTAAATCTATTGGATATTTACTGCCATAGTGGCATTCACTAATCCAGGTGCACTGGGAGTATTGCAATACTCAGCCAATAGATTTTCACTACAAACCTGGGGTTCACAAATGATGGGAGAATTTTGGTGCCTCCATGTGTTACAGCCCTTCTCCTTCTACATAAAAGAATTTACAGCTCCATTTCTTCAGCCCAAATGTGTGTTTAGGCAGTGTTCTCAAACAGTGGCTCCCCCACCATGCCCAATGCAATTTAAAAGATAAAAATACACCTTTATTTCTGTGAGATGTTCTCTGCAGCCAGAACACCACAATGTTCCCTGAAAATTCAGGAGAAAAGGGTTATTTTCTGCTTCCATGTCCTCACCATCCACAAGGCAAGAGTGAAGGTTGACTGCTGTGCCACTTCCAGCCCCGTTTCATCTCCATGTGCAGAGAGAGATGCAATTTTCTTACCGGCACAGCAAAGTGCTGTATTCCTTAATCTGTTTGTCGTTTCTGCAGCAGCACCTCCGCTTGGTAAATAACCCGGAGATGGGAGCAATCAGAGTAGTGAGGCAAAGCAAAGTTATTATGAACTTGTTGAAATGTATGAGGGATGTAAAATGTGAGACGGAGAGGAAAAGGGAAAAAAAAAAGAACGTCCCAGGGGCACATTTCATTGCTCAGGAGGCATCAGGTTGAATAAGTTACAAATAAGCTGTCATCTTAAAAGGTGCCAGACACTGACGCAAGAAGAAAGCTAAAACAGCAGCTCTTTTTGAGTATTGCAGGCAGCAGCTTTTGGTGTTTTAGTGCAGTCCTCAAAATTGAATTGTGCATTGGGCATGGTGCATTGGCAGTGACTTTGCAGCTAGACAGCTCATATTTTGCTTTTCTTTGGTTTTTTTTTTAGCTTTGGATGGTCTCTGTTCTGACTATACTGAGGATACTGGCTGGAATAAATGTCCAGAATGTTGTTGCTGGTAGGTTTGTGGCCTAGGAAGGTCAGCTTAACTTGTGGTGACCACCCCACTGTTTGCACAAAGGAAAATGTGGATTTATTCCAAACTTTGAAAAGATTGAATGGAGCCTAAATCTGAGAGCCTAAATTTATGAAGGTGCTTCTGTCTTGTTTACATGGCTTTCCTAATTCCTGGAACTACAGGTTGCAGGAGTATTTGTGGCTCCATCCCTGGAAGTGTTCAAGGGATTGGACGTGGCTTGGAGCAACCTGGGATAGTGGAAGATGTCCTTGTCCATGACAGGGGTTGGAACTGGATGATCTTTCAGGTCCTTTCCAAACCAAACCATTCTCTGATTCTTTGATTCTCTGATTCTACTTTGAACCCTGTTTTAATACCTTTCCCTACATGGCCGTTTTTTCCAAATTTCCCAAATTTCCAGTCTTCACCAAAAGTTCCTCCTAAGTTTGCTGGCAAATATAGGCAGAGACATAAATCAGATTTAATCTAAAGCTTTTAAATGCTGTTCTCTCTCAGCTCCCTTCAGGATTTGGCCAAGGGGTGAATTTTATCTTGGCTCTCTCAGGAGCACAGAGCTCAGTGTTCTCCAATCCCTTATGCTCTAATCCTTAACATCAGAGAGTTTGTGTAAGAGAACCCTTGCTCAAGTTTGGAACAAGTTTTGGAGCCTGAATTTGGATGTAGAGGGGCTGTGGCATCCATGGTTCCAAGGTTCTCTTCACTGAATGAGAATTACTGAACCCTGGAATGGGAAGAATGGCAGAGATGGGTTTATTTCCAGATCGATAATGTGTGACCAGAAGGTTGAGGGACCCCACCTGGAACAGTCTTCATCTCTGAGGATCCTGACATAAGAAGGATGTGCAGCTGCATGGAGATGCTCCAAGGGCTGGAGCCAGGCTGGGAGAATTGGAAATGTCCAGCCTGGAAAACAGAAAGCTCTAGGGAGAGTTCAGAGCCCTGTCCAGGGCCTGAAGGGGCTCCAGGAGAGCTGGAGAGGGACTCTGGATGCGGGATGGAGGGACAGGATGAGTGGAATGGCGTTAAATTGACAGAAGGTGAAGTTAGATGGGATCTTGGGAAGAAATTCTTGGCTGTGAGGGTGCTGAGGCCCTGTCCCAGGTTTCCCAGAGAAGCTGTGGCTGCTCCATCCCTGGAAGTGTCCAAGGCCAGGTTTGACAGGACTTGGAGCCACCTGGGACAGTGGAAGGTGTCCCTGCCCATGGCAGGGGGCTGGAATTCCATGATCTTTCAGGCCCCTTCCAGTCCAAACAATTCCATTATTCTGTGACTGTGGAAGGTACCACAAGTAGCCACAAATTTGCCCTCCAGAAAAAAGTCATGAAGAAACTTCCTAATGCTGAGATGAGTCAAATAGTGATGTAGATTTCCCAGGAATTTCAGGCCTCTTTGAATAGAATTCTTTAAATCATCTCAGACTGATTTTTCCAGGAATGAGGAAAGCCATGTAAACAAGACAGAAGGGACAAGTACCTCCATAAACTTAGGCCCTCAGATTTAGGCTCCATTCAGACGTGAACTGCTTTAGAAAATAGAGTCACATCTCACTTGTTATTTATTAAAGCTGAACTAAGAGATCAGATCAGTATCAAATAAAACCCTCAAGGTGAAGTTAAATGTTCCAGGCACCACTGAGTACAAAAAGATTATTTTTCCATTGTTTCGTAGTTCACAAATTTGATTTCTGGATCTGCAGCACAGAGCAGAAGTTTCCCTTTTTGGCTACAAAATCCTCTTACCAAGTTAGGGAAAGGAAAGAAAAAAAAGATTCTTCCCCCAAAACTCTCCCCTCAGGCTCATGAAGACCAATCTGGGCAGTCCCCAGGAATCTGCTTTCCATTTCTGCAGTGGATACCTAATCTTAGCTACTTTCACAGCAGGTTTTATATGCAAACAGCACCTTTCTCATGTCCTCAGCCAAAACTCTGACATTCCCCACTTTCCTGTGAGCCGTGGATGTGTTTTCCCCCTCGTGTGGTGCAGGGATGGCTCGTGCTCTACATAGCAGGGAGGCAGAAATAGAGGTGTGCACACGCCTATAAATCCCCTTTTAGAAGTCAGAAAATCCCAGTTCCTCCAGCACCTCCAAGTCCACTCCATAAATCTCAAGTGGGAATTTTGTCTCGGCAGGGCACAACTTTGGAAATTATGCACATATTGAGGAACTTTGCTGGAAAAGTGGGGCAACCCAGTGTTACTTTAAAATTATGTTTTCATAACTTGTTGACTTGCTATGATATTTTTCTGCAGCTTTAACACTGGCTGACCAATTTATAAAGGATTGTGTGTGGAATACTGAAATGAATTTCTAACCACTCTGAATATTGATGTTCCATGGAGAAACAGGCTTCCAAATACTTACTGGAAGTGGGAAACTTTATCAGGGCATTTATAAAAGTATCATGAAGTCCCTTCAGAGCCTGCATCTTCATTTCTGATAAACACATTTTCCAACCCAGAAATGACCCCCCCTTAATAGGAGACCTTGTGGAAAATGGATTTATTATTTTCCTTGTGGTCTGCAGCAGAAAGAAAGCCCAGTAGCCTATTTTGCATAAAGTCTGATCAAACATTGTTTTCCTCTGGTAGACTGGAAAGTTGATAATGCTTTCACTAGAAGGGAATGTTTCACTTCAGTGCCCAGATTTTGATTTATGTTCAAAAGTACTTCTGATGGAATAAATGTCATTTCCAATCAGAAAATCAAAATATTTTTTAAATGAGAGGCTGCATCTCCTACACATTTTCTGTTTCCTGCTGTTTTTTGTTTGTCTGTCTGAGACCGACTAATTTGTGAAACTGAGACAAACTCTGGAATAATTTTGAATTTACAAAACAGGCATTTTTCATCTGTTTTTAACATGAGAATTTAGGTTTAATGGAAACTTCTAGTGGCAAGAGTGACTCAGGGCTAACCAAATGTTCCTTAGAGCTGTGACCTCACATTAATGTGTCTGGCACATAATATTGGGAATTTCAGAGCTACTATAGCATCAGTTTAAAAACCCATAACACCCTCAATTACTATTTAAATACAGCTTAGTTAAATTTCTTACCATGTTAAATTGTAATGAGAGCTGAAAATCTTCAATCAAAGCTCTGTTTTTAGTAAATTCCAGAAGGTCTCTGATTTCTACACAAGAACTCTGATTGAATGTGGCCTTCTCTCTCTGTGTCAAATGAGCTGAAACGACAAAAAGGGGCATTTGGAGTTGCTTCTAAATGCAAATTATCCCAAATTCCAGCTTTAATAATGATCCTGTCATCTGAATTGATTGAATTAAACAGAATGGACTCAAATCCACCGCCCCTTTCCCAAACCAACCCTACAAAAAACAGCCTTCAATTTGCCTTTGAAATCCCTGGAATTCTTCCTTTTAAACCCCTGGAATGTGCCCCTTAGAGAAATAATGGCTATTGCCATTTTCTGGTAGGTTTGTACTGTGTCCTCTGGACGGAGAGGACTTCTCCAGAGACAGGAACATTTCTCCATGATTTTGGTATGGTGAAATGTGTCTGGACTTTTCCAGGCAAGTTTATAGGGAAGGAAGGCAGTTATTTATCATGGAATCACAGAATAGAATCATGGAATGGTTTCTGTTGGAAGGCATCTTCAAGGCCATCTCATTCCAACCAGGTTGCTCCAAGCCCCATCCAAATTGTCCTTGGATGCTTCCAGGGAAAAGGGAAGTCACAGCTTCACTGGGCAACCTGTGCAAGGGCCTCACCACCCTCTGAGTACAGAACTTCCACCTAAAATCTGATTTCAATCTCTCCTCTTCCAGTTTTCTGGCACCTGCCTGGATGGAGCTGGGCCCCCTGAGAAAGAGGGGTGAAGGTGTCTTTCAGTTATTTCTAGAAAATTTGGAGTTGGACGCCCAAATAATTGACAAGAATTTATCCATTGTGGATGAGTTTAGGCATGCCACATCTCCTTGTGCCTTAGGATTCCCACCAACTCCATACTTGAGTGGTCCTTGGGATGGGGCAGAGAGTTCCATAAGGAAAGGAAAAAAACTAGAAGTCAGGACCTGGGCTGGGGAGAAAGATGGGAAAGATCTAGGAACAAAAGCAGACGTGTGATTCAAGGTGCCATCAACAAAGATATTTTATTATTGTTTTCATTATTTTATTATTTATTATTTTATATTTATATATTTTATCAATTTTTATTAATAATAGTATTATTTATTATTTTTAATTGCTTTTATTATCGTTGTTGTTTTTATTAGTTATATTATGATCTATAAATTTAGGAAGTTTCCTATTCAATAATAAACTCATTTTCAGGGATTTTATTATCTATTATTTTGTTTCAGAGCCGTGTTTCCAACACAGTGTCTGGGCTGGACTGTGGCAGATAAGAGACATGAAGATGTTCATGGGCAAAGGATCACATCAGGAATTTCACATCCTTAATTTTACTATCAAACCCATCAGAATGATGGGACATTGCAGACTTTACCCTCTGCACAGGAGTTTTAAGCAGTTTGGACCTGTGGGAGTTTGTGACACCCGGCTGGAAGTTTTAGGCCAGGCAGGGTTTAACCCACCTCAGTTTGCAGCAACCAAAAAATGTTAACAGTAAAAATGTCTGGTCCTGTGAAAGAAATGGGGAGTGGGGACACTTTTCTGTCTTAAGGGAGGACCTCGACTTGGCTGCTTTCTTGGCAATCTAATGCAATTCAGGATGGACTGTGTGGAGGAATTTGGCTTGGGATCCACCTCCTCTCATTTCAGAGAACTCCATCCCAGCTGGTCACATTCAGACCCCCTCACAACAGAATCATGGAGCAGTTTGGGTTGGAAATGAACTTTAAATGAACTTCTGGTGTTCTAGTCCAACCTCCTGCAATGATCAGGGACATCTTCAACCAGATCATGTTGCTCAGAGCCCCATCCAACCTGACCTTGAATGTTTCCTGGGATGGAAATTTCTCTTGATAAGCTCATCTGGTGTTTAACCACTCCCACCACAAAAGATTTCTTCCCTTAGAGCCAGCCTAAATCTCCCCTCTTTCAGTTTAAAACTATCACCTCTTGTCCTGTCCCTACACACCCTACGAAAATCTCTGTTTCCATCTTTCTTATAAACTTCCTTGAAATATTGAAACACTTCAAAAAGTTTTTCCTGGATCCTTCTATTTTCCATGCTAAATAACCCCAACCCTCTCATCTTTTCCTCACAGGAGCAGTGCTCCATCCCTCTGAAGGAATCAGATGAGTGAAACTTTTAGGATTCCTCCAGCATTAGAACCTTTTCCAATGCACATATGGGAAAGGTTCAGGCTGATGCTGGGAATCACAGGATCTTTCAGGTTGGAAAAGACCTTGAAGATCCTCAAGCCTGACCTTTAACTGATCCCCACCTGTCACCCAGCACATGGTTCCGCATCCAGGATTTTCTTGAACACCTCCAGAGATTGTGACTCCTCCACATCCTGACCCTGCAATGTTCTTGCCCCAGAACGAGCTGAAAAAAAAAAACCCTTAAGGTGTGAACTGCACACCTTGCTCTAAATTCTCACCCAGCTCTGAGTTTTACAGGCTCAACTCTTCTTTCTTGTCCTGAAATGCTGGGTGCCATCAGGCAGTGGCAGTGGTGGTTGTCTGCCAGACTTGCTGGGGCTGCAGAGGGACACATTTGTCACTCACCCAGCAGGAAGGTGGCCCTCACAAAACAAAGCTTTTTGCCATGACCTACAATTGCCAACACCCACCACCCCACGTGTGGGCCGTGTCTCCTCCTGGGGGAAGCCCAGCAGCTGCGTGGGGGTTTTATCCCAATTTGTTTTCACGTTGTCAGTGAGAGAAGGAGACATCCTGGTGTGTCCTGCTTGACAGAATCCTGCCAGTAATAGAGACTCCCACTGCTGCTGGGAAAATATAATTTATTGGCAAGGCTGGCCACAGTTTTACAGATATTTGTGCTGTTTCGTGGAAAGAATAATTTTATTTTAAGAATGTATATCTGCCTCTAAGCCTGGGTATCTACAGCCCTCTCTACATACAATACTTGGCTGGCATTTCTCAAAGTCAGCCATTTAATTAACAGAAGTTTGGGCTTTTTTTAATCCCTATGTGTTATCATTTACCAGCCTGTACCCTTCCATCTTAGGGACTAAAGATGAAACTCCAGGCCCTTCTCAGAGGTTTAATCATCAGGAGATTGGATTCCACATCCCTGGAAGTGCTCAAGGCCAGACTGGAGAGGGTTTGGAGCAAGCTGGTTTAGTAGAAGGTGTTCCTGCCCTTGGAGAGGGGGTTGGAATGAGAGGATCGATCAGGTCTTTTCCCATCCAAACTATCCTAAGCCCTTTGCTGTTATTTTTGCGTTGCTGGAACCAAGTGAAAGGGGAGAGTGGATTCTCACTGCCCACATGACCCAGAAGGAAAAGACAATATCAGTATTCACAAAATCCTCCCTCCCTCTCTACACACAATACTTGGCTGGCATTTCTCAAAGTCAGCCATTTAATTAACAGCAGTTTGAGCTTTTTTAAATTCCTATGCGTTATCAGTTACCAGCCTGTACCCTTCCATCTTAGGGACCAAAGATGAAACTCCAGACCCCTTCTCAGAGGTTTAATCATCAGGAGATTGGATTCCACATCCCTGGAAGTGCTCAAGGCCAGACTGGAGAAGGTTTGGAGCAAGGTGGTTTAGTGGAAGGTGTTCCTGCCCTTGGAGAGGGGGTTGGAATGAGAGGATCTTTCAGGTCCTTTCCCATCCAAACTATCCTAAGCCCTTTGCTGTTATTTTTGCGTTGCTGGAACCACGTGAAAGGGGAGAGTGGATTTTCACTGCCCACATGACCCAGAAGGAAAAGACAATATCAGAATTCACAAAATCCTCCCTCCCTCTCTACACACAATACTTGGCTGGCATTTCTCAAAGTCAGCCATTTAATTAACAGCAGTTTGAGCTTTTTTAAATTCCTATGCGTTATCAGTTACCAGCCTGTACCCTTCCATCTTAGGGACCAAAGATGAAACTCCAGACCCCTTCTCAGAGGTTTAATCATCAGGAGATTGGATTCCACATCCCTGGAAGTGCTCAAGGCCAGACTGGAGAGGGTTTGGAGCAAGCTGGTTTAGTGGAAGGTGTTCCTGCCCTTGGAGAGGGGGTTGGAATGAGAGGATCTTTCAGGTCTTTTCCCATCCAAACAATTCTGAGCCCTTTGCTGTTATTTTTGCGTTGCTGGAACCAAGTGAAAGGGGAGATGGACTCTCACTGCCCACATGACCCAGAAGAAAAGGATGAAATCCCAGAATCCACAAAATCCTCCCCACCGGTAGTGGGTCATACCCAGAGCTTCAAAAACACCACCATGGTCAGGGTGTGGCTTGAACCCCCAAAAATGGTTCAGTTTTCACTTTTAGGCTTCACCACCCATGGGAGATGCCAACAGCTGCTGTTCACATCCCCTGTCCTAATGGACACAACAACCCCCTGCCACCCACTTCTGCTTGCATTGGGAAGGTGGGAAAATTATGGCCTTTCTGCATCCTGGAGAGATTCTGGGAAAAAAAGAAGAAAGGTTGGTTAAAAATAACCAGGCTGTGGATTTGCAGGCAGAACTCTGCAATTAGTTGGGGTCTGTTACTCAAGGCTGCGAGAACAGAGTGAAATGCAGCAGATGGGGGAAGACTCAGCAAACGCAGAGTTTGTTGTCTTCAGAAGTTTCCAAAAACATCTTTTTTTTCCATTTTTTCCCCTTTTCCCTCTGGCTGTTGCTTGATGATCATAGTTATATGTTTGGAATAAATCTAATGCCTGGTAAATGCACAGTTTATCAGCTGTTGGGAGTTTTTAGATGTGGTTTATCTTCCCTCTACCTTGTTAACCATCAGGAGAAGCTTTATTTGGATTATCACTGAACTTCACCCTTAATTTGGGGCAAAAAAATGCTAAAGGAGGGTGGATTAGATTAGATTAGGTATTAGGGAGAAATGCCTCCCTATAAGGGTGATGAGGCCCTGGTATGGAATTCCAGAGAAGCTGTGGCTGCCCCATCCCTGGAAGTGTTCCAGGCCAGGCTGGATGGAGCTTGGAGCAACCTGGGATATTGGAAGGTGTCCCTGCCCATGGCTGAGGAGTTGGAACTGGATTATCTTCCAGGTCCCTTCCAAACCAAACCATTCTATGATTATCCAATTAAAGTAAAGTCCTTTATTAAGAGAAATATAGGGTTTGGTGCTGAAATAGTTTAAAAATTCACTGAGGACCAAACATTTCCCCCCTTCAATTTCCTATATATTAAATAAAAAAGAAACCCTTTGCTTCATAACCTTGTACTTGGACTTGTCTTCCTTTAAGTGGGAACCCTCAATTCAATCATTTTCCATTTCTTAGGGAAGGGCTGAGGCTTTGAAATCCTCAGAAATACAAACCCCACCCTTTTCCACCAGCTCTAGAACATTTCACGGGGGGCAGCTCTCAGCCAGAGACGGAGGGATTAAAGAAGGCATAAAACAATCCAGGCAGCAATTGTGATGGACAAACATTATTCACAGATTTAATTATTCCCATTTGCATAATCACCCTCAGGGACACAGGTCTGTGGCTAAATCCCTGGAATCTCCCCCTCACGCAGCTCTTGTGCTGTTCATTGATCCTGAAGGAATTTTTCCACAGGGAAAAGCTGTTGATGCGGCAGGAGGAGGTCTGACCACCCTCCCCAAAAAACTCAGCTCCGATTTTCAGCCACCCCCAAAAAAGATTCGGCACCACGGAATTCCCAGAGCCGCGAGGAGACCGATGGAGGCTTCACCCCTCCAAAACCACGCTGGGATAAAATACCCTTTAAATGTCAGATGAGCAGGAGCTGGCAGGTGGCTTTACCTCCCTCCCTGGGGACATTTCTGACTCGGCAGGGTCTCCTGACTCACAGGCAGTGCCCGGGGGGCTGCATCAGCCCCCTCCTGGGCGGGGGAAGGCAGGTGGGCCAGGCAGAGCCCCGGCCCCACGGGGAGAGAGATGCTTTTAGCTCTGACTCATCCCTGGGCTGCCTTTGGAGGGAGGGAGAGGCAGCAGCTCCGCAGAGTGGGAGTTGCTCTGCTATTTTCTGTTTACCGGCTCTGCTGGCTGTCATTTCCCACCTGGGGGACAACTGGGTTTGAAAGCCCAGAGTGCAGCATTTTGTGGCTGGAACATTATTTTTTTTTTTCTTCCTCTCACGATGGAGGGTGAAAGTTTTGTGCTGGAGGGAGAAGCTGGAAAATGGAGAAGGGGAGAGGGGGAAGGAAAATCTCATTTTGGGCAGGGAGGGGATATCACTGTTATTTTACAACCAGACTGTCAGAGGGTTTACTGGCACCTGTTAACTTGAGAAATATGCGGGGAAGGGGAAAAATGAGCCTTCTCTACCCCCAAATCCTGGCTGGATTTTTGATCCAATGACATTCCTGACACACAGGACCCAGATAAGCTACCAAAAGTCCCTTTAGGTCAATATTTCTATGCCTCAGAGCTGTCAATCATCCCATCAAACTTGGTGTCACTCGGGTCCATTTCCCGCTGGATGCATTATCTGTGGAGAATCAATTGCATGGCTTGGGGCAGGGTTATTGATGCCATTATCTTGTTTATGCCTTGTGGATGTTTCTGGATTTAAAGCAGTGCCCTTCTAACACCCGAGTCAAAGAAAAGCCCAATTATTCCCACATTTCAGATGTCAAAATGGAGATGGATCCACTCAGGGCTTTTGCCCCACCAGGCTTGTGTTGTTTGCAGGACTTGATCCTGTTCAGTGCTCTCTGGGAATGGCATAAAATGGTTTTGCTTGGAAGGGACCTTAATGATCAACCTGTTTTACTCTCCTGCCATGGGCAGGGACACCTTCCACTATCCCAGGTTGCTCCAAGCCCTGTTCAACCTGGCCTTGGACACTTCCAGGGATGGGGCGGCCACAGCAGCAGCCTGTGCCGGGGCCTCCCCACAACCCTCACAGGTAAGAATTTCTTTGTAATATCCCATCTAAATCTACCCTCTCTCATCTTAAAACTCTCCCTCCTTGCCCTGTCACTGTTTGCATTGCAAAAAGCCCCTTTCCAGCTTTCCTGTATCCCCCTTTAGGTACTGGAAGGCCACAGTAGAGTCTCCAGGATACCTGGTCAGCAAACTCTGAAAGTTCTTCTCACACAGGCTGAGGACTTGAACCTCATCTCTTATCTAACTCCAAGAGCAAGATCCAGTTTATATCCTCACATGTCACCAGCAGCAAACATTTATAGGAGTAGGTTGGCTTAGCCAGGAGAGATTTTCAGACCTGGATCCCAAATGGAGACCTCCCAACAGCCTGGTGTGACCTGCCTGACTTCCAAACAGATTTGGAGGCTCATGCTTCCCCTTTCCCAACAAGTCCTATGGAGCACCTCCAGCTGGCACTGGCAGTCTCAGATCTTGGCAGGGAATGTCTGTCTACCCAGGAAAGCTCATTGTGCATGGCTGGAGCTGCCAAATTCACAGCTGGAGCAGCCAAATTCACAATTCATACTTAGCCATAGTGCAGTAGTGGAATTTTGGAGGAGAAACCATGGGAAGCTACAGCACAAATCCCATATCTGAAAGGGGTGAGCACCTGGAGGAGTTCCCCGAGGTTGGAAAAGAAATTCCCAGTGAATTTCTGCACACCAGGATTGGATCAGAGCTGTGAAATCCATGAAAACACAGAACCTCCCATCCTCCACACATTTCACTGCCATAATCCTTTTCCATCTCTCACACCCAGGTTTTTCTCCCTGTTAGAGATTACCTCTTTTTTTACAGACAAATAATGAAGCTGAATCATTCACCCAGGCTTAAGACTGTGTAAAGATTTGGATCACACTCTTGAAGCAGCCAGATCTAATGGGAGAAGAGATCCTTGAGCGCTGCATCCAGCTCTGGGTTCCAGCACAGGAAGGACGTGGAGCTGCTGGAGCAAGTCCAGAGGAGGCACCAGGATGATCAGAGGGGTGGAGCAGCTCTGCTGTGAGGGAAGGCTGGGGAAATTGTGATTGTTTGGCCTGGAAAACAAGGCTTGGGGTGACTTAATTGTGGCCTTCCAGTACCTGAAGAAGGTGACAATGCTTCAAACTGAGAGTAGGTTTGGATTGGATATTGGGAAGAAATTCTTCCCTGGGAGGATGGTGAGGCCCTGGCACGGATTGCCCAGAGATGTGGCTTCTCCATCCCTGGAAGTGTCCAAGGCCAGTTTGGATGGAGCTTGGAGCAACCTGGGATAGTGGAAGGTGTCACTGTCCATGGCAGGAGGGTGGGACTGAAATGACCTTTGAGCTCCTTTCCAACACAATCCGTTCAATGTTTGTTTCTAATGTTTGATGCTTCTTGCATTGGAATGAAGCACATGGGTGAACTGATGACCTTCAAATGCAGGAGGTTGCTCTGGAGGGAGCTAAAGATGCTCCAGATTTTCCTCCATCTCCACATGCTCTGGAGCCTGGTGTAAACTTAGAGAAACTTTGTGGTTTCTCTGCTTTCCTTCTGGGCTAAGGGAAACCTGGGGGTGCCACCTCTTGGAGGTGTCCATTGCTTACATTCCCAGATTTATCCTCACCCTACACACAGATTTTGGAGTGCTTTGGATGAAAACCCTCTCCGGGTTCCCTCTGAAATCCCTGGCACAAGGAATGCTTGGGAATGTTCAAGAAATGGAGCTGGATTCCCAAGCAGCAGCACAACCAAACAACACACTCCTTGTTCTTTGCAGTTTTGGGGACTTTGATTGTAAGTCAAGTTGTTAAACAACAACATTTAGAACATTTAGATGGGAAAATTTCTCTTATTTTTTGATCTCAAATCATTTACATTTAAGCACAAATTTATCCCCCAATCATTTCTAAATGGATTTCTTTTTAAAACAATTTAAGACAGGGAAAATTAGGTGTTGTTGGATGCATACTGGGGAGCACAAGTCTTATTTATTGGAGAGGCAGCAATGAACTGCATATGTTACATAATTATATAGAAGATAGCAGAATTGCAGTGTTCCGAAACAAAAAGTGCCAGCATTTGGAAAGAAGAGGGATGATTTGAGGCAATTTATGTAGTTTAGAGGGATTTAAATGTAGTTAAACAATTGCACATTTTGGTGCAATGTCTGACGTAATAGTCCAAGAGACCTGAAAGGTTTTCAAGTCTGTTTTCCATGTCAGCTTCCCAGCTGATGCTCCACAGGGCAAACTCTTATTTATGGGGTGAGGCTGCTCCTGGCCTGGGTTTCCTGAGATTTGTTCTCTCTTGCTTTGTTGTGTGCTCAGTCACACCATTCCAACACTGGAATGGGCTGCCCGGAGAAGCTGTGGCTGCCCCATCCCTGGAAGTGTCCAAGGCCAGGTTGGACGGGGTTTGGATCAACTTGGGACAGTGGGAGGTGTCCCTGCCACTGACAGGGAGTGAAATGAGGGGATATTAAAGGAGATCTTGAGGGGACCTTCCAACCCAAACCATTCCATGGTTCTTCTTGGAGGAGTGTTGGGCAAACTCAGCAAACTCATGCTTTGAATGGTGAAAGTCTGAAATCTCATTGTGTTCCAACAGGTTTTAGGAAACTCTGAGCCCCAGCAGGGCTGAAGTAGCTCAGCTGGGAGAGCGTTAGACTGAAGATCTAAAGGTCCCTGGTTCAATCCCGGGCTTCAGCAGACTTTTCCTGCACTTTTGTGCGCCCAGGCCTGGGCTCTGTGCTACAGGAGAGGCCTGCACATCCAGGACAGAGTCCAGCCCAGGGCCAGCAGCACTGGGAGCCGCTGGAGGGGACAGGAGCATCTCAGCTGCGGGGAAAGGAGGAGAAACTGGGCCCCGTGGCCTTGAGAGAGTGTGGAGCTCCCCTGCTCTGAGATATTCCCAAGTGGGAATATGGGGACCTGGAAATGGTCCTGGGCAAGGGGCTGTAGGTCCTGCTTGAGCAGGGCTTTGGAGCAGGGATCTCATGGAGGAATTTTGGGAATATTTCAGATCAGGAATTCCAGAATTTGTGAATTCTGGGATTTGAGAATATTTGGGAATATTTTGGATGGGAAATTCCGTGATTTTGGAATTCCTGGGAATATTTTGGGATCAGGAATTCTGGGATTGGGAAATCTTGGGAATATTTTGGATGGGGAATTCCAGGATTTGGGGATTCCGGGATTATTTGTGATCCTAATTTCTGGGATTTGGGAATTTGGGGAATTTTTGGGCTGGGGAATTCCCAGATTGGGGAATTTTGGGATTCAGAAATCCTGGGATTTGGGAATTTTGGGAATATTTGGGATCAGGAATTCCAGAATTTGGGAATTCCAGGATATGGGATTTTTGGGAATATTGGAATTGGGGAATTTTAGGATTTGGGAATTCCCGTGAATCTTTGGGATCCGGATTTCTGGGATTTGGAAATTCCGGGATTTGGGAATTCTGAGATTTGGGAATATTTGGACCTCAACCAGTCTGAGTCTGTGGAAGAGGTACAGGGTTTTACAATTCCAGTATTTTAGCAAAAATCGTGATATAAAGGGATTTTTGTTCCTTCCACTGCCTGTTCCCAGTCCTGTGGCATGGACTGCCCTGTAAATTGGGCGTAATGTTGAGCCACTGATGTGGGGGGCTGCTTAGACTGGAGTGAGTCCAGAGGAAATCACAAAGATTATTAGAGAGATAGAGCTCCTCTCTTATGAGGAAAGGCTGGGATTGTTCAGCCTGGAGAAGAGAAGGCTTCAGGGAGATCTCAGAGCCCCTTTCCAGGGCCTAAAGGGGCTCCAGGAGAGTTGGAGAGGGACTTTGGAAAAGGGCCTGGAGTGTCAAGACAAGGGGAATGGCTCCAAACTGACAGAGGGCAGCATTAGATGGGATATTGGGAAGAAATTCTTGGCTGTGGTGGTGATGAGGCCCTGGCACAGGTTTCCCAGAGAATCTGTGGCTGCCCCTGGATCCCTGGAAGTGTCCAAGGCCAGGCTGGACAGAGCTGGGAGCACCCTGGGATAGTGGAAAGGTCAAGATCATTGAGTTCCAACACCCCCACCTGCCCCATAGTGGGGGTGTTGGAACTCAGTGATCTTGAAGGCCCCTTCCAACCCAAACCATTCCATGATTTTATGTTCCTTTGAGGACAAACACTGGTGCCTGACCACCTCTGCCAGGCACCTTTCCAGGCTTTGAGCAGCACCAGCCACAGCTGCAGAGCCATCATTGCAAGCAGAGCTCAGATCCTTGCTGGAATTAATGGTTTGAGTCTGCTTAATTAAAGGTTTCTCCCCTTTGCCCTAAATGTTAATCCCTTCTCCAGCCATGGAATTGCACAGGGGCTCTGTGAGCTCACTTCTTGGTATTTTGTGTCAGTGAGGCACTGAAAGAGGGACTGGATCCTCCTCCCTTCAGTGTTGCCCTCTCCCCAGAAAAGCAGAAAGAATGCTTTGACATCACATTCCATAATTGTCTTCTTATGAGCCCTTGCAAACACCTTTATCACAGAAAAAAAAAAAAAAAGAATTAAAGAAATAACTTCTGAACTTCAGAGAAAAGGAAAAAGAGAAAGCCTGGCTGAGACAGCTTAAAACTCATGATTCATCAAGGGTAGAGATGAGATGAGACCTGAGAAAGACCTGCTCTACCCCCTGTAACACATCTCTGAAAAATGAAAGTGGCAGGGATGTGGTGGTGAGTGATACAGCCGTGGAAAAACAGGTGTGAGTGCTGGGCAGACAACACAGTCAGGGAATACAACAGTCCCTGGAGACCAGGAGAGGCTTGGCAGCTCATTCCTGCCCACTCGCATGGTTATCCATGATTTGGAGTGACTGCAGGGGGCTGCCAGGTGGGAACTGATATTTGAGATATTTGAGATATTTGAGATATTTGAGATATTATCCCTTCTTTTGCAGAGCCACAGTGTGTATCCAGATGGATCCAAGTGTGGGTGCTGCAATGCAGAGAACTTGTCTAGTCCTTCATTTGCAAAATCTGCAGCTAAGAAAACCCCCAGAGTCCTGGTCCCTCCTGTGGCAGCCCCTTATTCCATCTCATTTCCTGCTTGGCTCTCCATGATCCCAAAATCTGGGATCATTTCCTCTCCAGGCAGACTGAGCGCCAAGAAGGACAAAAACGCTTCAGGAGCTCTGGGGATTGCTGAGATTGGATTTAAGCAGGAAATAGAACGAATTTCCCAGGGCAATCTCCTGCTTGTGGCCCGGATGCCTGGGAAGAGGGAATGGATTGACGGAGGAATGGTCGTAAGGCTGCAGAAAAGAGGGACTGACGTCAGAGCTCCTCATTTCCATTTCTACGTCACCTAGCAACACTCCAGTTAAGGACTGAACTTCCGAGACATGGATTCCCTGGGAATTTTCCCATTAGGTGGCACCACTGGCCTTGGGAAGGCTTTCATCTGCTCTGGCTCCGTCCAGCCAGATACAGCTAGATCCAAATGTGTTGATCTCCCTCCCAAAAATTCAGAAACAGCTGAAAACGGATCAGATTTGTGAAGACTTATAAATGATGTGGGTTGTTTGTTGTAATTAATTTGGAAAAAAACTTTTGATAGGACCCAAGCCTATCTTTAATACAGATTCTGGAAATCCGTATTAAATACAGCCCCATAGAGAGACAAAATAAATAATCTGGAAATACAGCCCCATAGAGAGACAAAACCTGGCTGCTCTTGGCATGAATTAAATTATCCTGAAGGTCCTTTCCAACCCCCCAAAAATTCTGTGATTGGGTCAATTGTAGAGATTTGCCTTTTTGGCCTCAGAGAAGTAGGTGAGATGAATCCTACCCCAGGAACCTTTTCAAAATTGCTGTGTTTTACAGAAAAAATGTCATGCCAGATCTTCTCTTGCGGTCTTTGCTCCCTGTCACATGGATGCGCCCACCTGGCCTTCCAGGAATTTGGAAATCATCACTGCTGGTAATGCCAAACAGTTCACAGCTTCTCAGGGAAGAACAAAACAGAACTATTTCACAGAATTAGAGGCTCTGATGTTTCAAGATAGGCATTGGTCTGTTTTGATTTGCTTTCAAAGACAGAATCTTTGAAGAAAAATTAAGCCTGGAGCAAGTCCACACTCCAAACATTAAAAACTCTTCAAAGCAAAGCTTTACATGTGAGTAAACACTTAGGATAGACTCCAAAATAATCAGCTAAGAAATCATCTGGCTGTGCAATTCTCACTTTCCTTCAGCATCCAAGTGTGGAAAAAAATACCAAGAAGAGTGTTCTGTTCCTAAAATCTGATCCAAGATGTACTTGTAAGATCCACAGTAACTGAGCTCAAGAAATTGCTCCTTTAAAACCCTTCTGCAGATAAAAATAACCTGCTCTGAGCACACAGCCTTGGTTTGGGGATGACCTTGCAGAGGATGCAGTGCAAGATTTCCTCCTCATCCTCTTTCATGGACAATAGGAAAAAACTTACTGGGGTCAATGGCCAGCTTCTTTCTTCTTATGGATGCTGAGGTCCTGGTGGAGATGAGAGACACAACAGGAGAGACAAGGATGGCTCATTCCCACTTCAGGGCTGAGGCCCAATTACCCTCCCGTGGCTCCAATTAATTCCTGGACAGCACTGTAGATCCCTCTCATACCAGCAGCTCTACCAGACACAAAATGGAATTGGTTTGGGGAATTTTTTGGGGTTATGTTGTCTGTTGGCTGTGGTCTTTGTTGGCCCTGGATTTGTTACGTTATTTTTGCACTTTTTTTTTTGATGCTTTCAAAAGCCGGATCTGGAATGTTTTAGGTCACATAGAGGAGACAATTTCTAAGTCAAGAAGCAGAAATTCTTTAGCTCATCTGTCCAAAAATGGTCCACCTGTCAAGCACAAAGATGCTGAGACCCTCAGCCACCCATGACCAGTTCCTCAGTGACCATGGGTGGGATCACCACTGGGATCCAGGGCTGGAAGGGTTTTTGGAGAAAGAAACCCACTTTGGGAATGATCCTGCTGCCTGGGTATTTCAAAAGATTCTGTAGCCTAGTTTGGGAGCCTGAGATATCAGGAACTGTTATCTAATAAATGTCAGTGAGGAAATATCAGCTGCTGTCAAGCTGAACATTCAAACCCAGATTAAATATATTTCTGACACCTTTCACTACCAGATTTTTAACAGACATGGAAAACTTGCCGCGCGTTCCACATATGTATTTTGGGAAGATGTGAATTTGAAGCTGGTGAAAGATGGGAGATTGTCCTGGGAGCGAATAATTTGCAGGATAAGCTGGTGGGCTGGGCAAACATCTCCCATATCACTGCATGAAGATGCCTGGTTCCCATTCCTTAGGTGGAGAGAGACAGATTGATGTGAAAAGATTAGCCAGGCTCCATGGATAATTCCAGATCTTTCCGTGGGATCTGTGAAAAGGTGTCAGGAAATTCTGTTCAATGCTACTGCTCCTGGCTGGTTCCCAGATCAGGGCTGCTGTTTAATTCCAGATTTAGCTGTGTTTTATCACAGAATGCCAGAATGTTTCATGTTGGAAAGGGCCTTAAAGATCATCTCTTTCCAATCCCCTGGCATGAGCAGGGACACCTTCCACTGTCCCAGGTTGATCCAAGCCCCATCCAACCTGGCCTTGGACATTTCCATGTGTCTTGAGCCATTAATTCTGATCTCAGTTTGTCTCTATCCTGTTCCCTGAAACAATTCTTTGATTCCCAAGATAAAGTCAACCAAAGGCTGCCTGAAAATGCTGAAAAGTCATCGTTTCCAACAGGTTTTGGGAAAACCTCAGCCACAGTAGGGCTGAAGTAGCTCAGCTGGGAGAGCGTTAGACTGAAGATCTAAAGGTCCCTGGTTCAATCCCAGGCTTCAGCAGTTTTCCTGCACTTTTGTGCGCCCAGGCCTGGGCTCTGTGCTACAGGAGAGGCCTGCACATCCAGGACAGAGTCCAGCCCAGGGCCAGGAAGGCGATCACAGCATCACAGAATGGGTCAGGCTGGAAGGGACCGCAGTGGAGTCATCTGGTCCAACCTCTCTGCTCAAACAGGGCTGTCCCAGAGCACAGGGCACAGGACTGTGTCCAGAGGGTTCCGGAATATCTCCAGTGAGGGAGACTCCCACCCTCTCTGGTCTCTGTTCAGGGCTTGGTCACTGCACAGGGAAGAAGTTCTGCCTCATGTCCAGGTGGAATTTCCTGGGATCAGTTCCTGCCTGTTCCTCTTGTGCCATTGCTGGGCCCCCCAGAGCAGAGCCTGGGCCCTGCTCAGAGCCCTCCCTGCAGACAGGGACAGACAGGGATGAGGTCCCCTCTCAGCTGTGTCTCCTCTCCAGGCTGAACAGCCCCAGCTGAATGTAATGAAAGGACTGGAGCCTCTTTTTTATCACAAAAGGATGAGAGGGATTTGTTACCCCGAGAGGTTGTGGATTTTCCGTTCTGAGAAATTTTAAAATGCCACCTAGCTGTGGCCCTGGGTGACTGGCTCTGGATGGCTGTGCTGGAGCAGAGGGTTGCACTAGAAAATATCCAGAAATCTCCTCCGACTCTTCAGCAAGTAGAGGACAAAGACAAAATTTTATGTTAAGGGCAGGGAAAAGCCAGGGCAATGTCATCCTCAGGTTTTTCCATCAGTAGTGTCCACCTGGCCAATCTGCACCATCATCCTGGCTGACCAACCAGCCAACAGAGATCTGGGATCAAGATTAGGGTGTCAGAAGAACCCGACCTACAAATGAATAAAACCAAATTTAAACACTCCTACCCTTAAAATATTATCAAGGTAAAGTCCTCCTCTTTCTATTTTTTTTTTTTTTTTTCCTTTTTTTCTGAGTCAAAATAATAATTCTAATAGCACAAAGCGACTCCTTAAAATTGAACTCCTCGCCTGCTCTGAAATCCCGGTGCCTGTCATCTGCTGCAGGATCTGCAGCGCAACGTCACACCCAGAGCCCCCAAATAAACTTCCGCTCTCGTTTCAGGCACCATCTGTGTCCCATTTCTGCAGTGCCTGGCAGAGATTGCTTCCCTTCTATGGAATGTTCCTTTCCCCTTGCCTGAGCTGCAGACTTCGGAGGTGGGGAAGTCGGCGGGTGGAACGGATCCCAGCTCCGAGCGCTGCGCTGGCTGTCCTTGGGTGCTGGGATGATTTTGGTGTTTGTCTCCTGTCAAATGGCCTCAAATCAGGCTCAGGGCAACCCAAAGAAGAGGTGAAGATAACATTTGTTCATCTGGCTGCAGGGAATGGGAGAGGCTTCACTGGGGTGTTAATGAGGGTGGGAGTGGTGAGGTGAGGAAGAGCCAAGTTGGGGATAATCATGGAGGGGTCCAAATGCACTGGAACATGGAACTGCCCTGGGTCCCAGAGCCACAGAACCACAGAATCACAGAACTAGAGAACCATAGAATAATCTGACTTGGAACAGACCCCCAAGGATTGTCCAGTCCAACTCCTGGCCCTGCACAGGACATCCCAACAATCCCACCTTGTGCCCAAGAGTGTTGTCCAAGCAGTCCTAGAGCTCTGTCAGGCTGGTTCTGTGACCACTGCCCTGGGGGGCTGTTCCAGTACCCAACCACCCTCTGGGGGAAGAACTTTTCCTGAAATCCAACCTAAACCTCCCCTGACACAACTTCAGGCCAATGCCTCAGCAGAGATCAGTGTCCACCCCTCCTCTTGCTCTCAGGAGGAAGTTTTAGACTGTGAGGGGGTCTCCCCTCATTCTCCTCTTCTCCAGCTGAACAAACCAAGTGCCCTCAGCTGCTCCTCACACAGCTTCCCCAGGATGGGGTTCACAGTCTTGTCTTCCTCTTATGCAAATCAATTGAACTTTAATGCATAACTCAGGCAGATGCAACCCAAACAGATAATGAAGAGCCTTGCCTTGGGCTCCCCACCAAACCAGCTGAATCTCTGCCAATCCCTGTGCCACAGTTTCCCTCTCTGCAGCACTGACACTTCCCTTCCTGAAGAATGGGAAGAGCCAGCTTGCAGGTGAAAGTACTCTGTGTTCCCAGCTTGTTTTCTTGTGTTATCCCAGCACGTGTCCCCAGGGATGATGCTGGATTACTCATACACCTCTTGAGTCCTCTGCTTCTCTAATTCCTTTTATTTGCAAGAATTAGGAACAGTCATGCTATCCAGGAAAACACAGCCCTCACAATGCCAGCAACGGCGTCACAGAGCTGTGCTTGGCAGGCTGTTCCTGAGAAACTCCTGGGACTTTCAGGTGGCTTCACCTCCAAGCAGGGCGGAAATGGGGAGGAGGGAGTGATTAGAAAGGAGAGGACAGATCGTCTCAGAACACTGCAAGATGAGGTAAATAATTAGGAAACCATGTGGGAAAACAGGTGTTTCAGAATCCTGGGTCACATTTGATACAGAACTTTTCAAATAACCAGGAAAGGCTTTGGGATTAATCTGGAAAGGGAAAGGCTGCTGGAGATGAGAAAAACTTGGAATATTTTGCCTATCACGGCAAAGATTAACCAGGTTGAGTGTTGATGTTGATGTGGATCTGGAGGCTGTAAGGATGAGGAATTTGTGGTAGACACAGAGGTCAGCATTGTAAGGAAGGGGTTTAAGCTGGTTAAGGAAGTGAAAATTCCAGGGCTCATACCAGTCAATACAGGGCAGCTCTCAATGAGCTTTTTCCTGTCCTCCAGAAAGACCAACAGATGCCAGAAGAGGCTTGTAGGGACTTCTAGGAAAAGGGTTTTGCCATGTCCTTGCTGGGAACCACCTTCCCATCCCTGATGTTCATTTTGCTGCACAACCTTCTCTGTTGCCACCATGGCTGATCCCTCTGAGGATGCTCAGGTCTCATTAGACACAACAAAGTGGATGAAGAAGGTGTGATGAATCAAATCCTTCTCCTCCCCATTCTCTTTCCACTATTAGTTTTTAAGTGTGAATTTTTTGGTTTATTTTTTTTTTTTTTTAGTGAAAAGCTGAGCCACAAAATTCAGGGGTTTAACCTGCTTTTGAAATTGTATTACCCTCTGACTTTGAGTTTGTAGCCCCAAACTCTGACATGGGGAGCTATGGTTCAGTCTTTATTTTGGTTCTCCCAGCTGCCAAAACAAGAGGTGTTCAGACATCTGTTGCCTTGGTGCTACCATGTTTAATAACCCTGGTTATTAAATCAATAGTCCTGGGTGTGAAGATTTTGTTTAAAAGTGTTAAAACACTTTCTTGATCGTTTTGATAACTTTTTGTTCATGGGCTCTGCTTCTCATTGTGGACACTTGCACATTTTGGCAAGAGAAGTGGCCATCACACAGAAGCAGGGAAAAGAAAAAAGATAGTCCTAAATCAATCTCCGGCAATTTGAATTGATTTAAAGCCCTCTTTATTCCATTCCTGCATTCACATGGAGACCCCCATTCCCTCAAATCCCAGTTATAAACGGGCTCACTGGAAAGTTTCATCATCACAAAGTTTTAATCATTATTGAATCATTATGTCAGGAATAGTGTGGCCAGCAGGACCAGGGCAGTGATCATCCCCCTGTACCCAGCACCTCAAATCCTGGGTTCAGTTCTGGGTCCCTCATGGTAAAAAAGACACTGAGGGGCTGGAGAGTGTCCAGAGAAGGGAATGGAGCTGGGGAAGGGTCTGGAGCAGCTGAGGGAGCTGGGAAAGGGGCTCAGTCTGGAGAAAAGGAGGCTCAGGAGGGACCTTCTCTCCACAATCCCTGTGATAGGAGGATGGAGGCAGATGGGGATTGGTCTCTTCTCCTAAGAAAGGAGGAATGGGATAAGGGATAACAGCCTCAAGATGCATCAGGGAAAGAATTAGGTTGGATATTAGGAAAAATTTCTCTGTAAGGGTTGTCAAGTGCTGGCACAGGCTGCCCAGGACAGTGGTGGAGTCTCCATCCTTGAAATTACTTTAAAGCTGTGAGGATGTGGCACTTGGGGACATGGCTTAGTGGTGACCTTGGCAGTGCTGCATTGATGGCTGGACTCAGTGATCCTAGAGGTCTTTTCCAACCTAAATAACTCCATGATTCAAAGCACCCAAATTCATAAAAAGCCATGGTAGAGAGGGAAAAACATCAGTAATCTCATTTTTCAGCCCATCCCAACTGTTCTTCTCCCATCCACTACAGCAATAAAATTCCAGGAAAGATGGACATGGGAGGGATATGGTGTTTCCTGGGAGTGACAGCAGAACCCTTCAAACCCAGCAGAACCCTTCAAACAAGGAGTGGGAACAACTCGTAACACATTCCAGAGCCCTGCTGTGCTCTGTCTGTGCCTCCCGCCCACCTGCCAGGGGGAGTTGGGAGGGAAAAGTTCACCTGGAAGGAAAAACAAGCAGTCCCTGGAGGAGGTGAGAGAGGAGGATCTTGTGAAATGCCACAGTTTCCTTCTCAGGAGCTTTCTGGATTGAACCTTATCTAGGGGCATGAAAGGTGGGCAGGTGAGAGGGACAAAGGGCTCAAAGAGGTGTCCTAACATCTATATCAATTTAGTCCAGAAAGTTTGGCTCGTTTGGATTAAGGAATCTCTTGCATATTCCTCGGGAAGTCTCTCTCTCACATTTTCAAACACTGTTTAATTTGCTGCAGTGTGTGAGACCGACTTTTAACAATTTATCTTGACAGCTGCCAGCCCTGGAATGGGACAAATTCCTCAGCGCTGCTGGAGGATTGATACAGATTTATCTGCGCTGCAGATGGCTGTAGGCACATTTGCAGGTTTTTGTGGGGATTCGGCTCCTTCTCCTGACATCTTCTATCTAATTTCTCTCTCTCTTTTTTTTTTTTTTTTTTTTAGTTTATGTTCTATCTCCTTCAAGAGAAGATGTTTGACCCATGTGGGAACTCATGGCTCACCTCCCTGATTCATACAATCACAGAATGAGAGTTTGGGTTAGAAAACACTTTAAAGATCATCCAGTTCCAACCCTCCATGGGCAGGGGCAACTTCCACTTGAAAAGGTCACTCAGAGCCCCATCAAGTCACTTGGATTCTCCATCAGCACGTGCACAAGCTGATAAATCATATTTCTGGGCATATTTTCTCTTGCTGTCAGGTTCTGCTCCTCTGTAAAATCATCTTTAGGAAGGTCCTTGCATCAAGCTCCAACATCTTGTGTCACTGTGTTTCCAAAGTAGGAACCTTTACAAGAAAAATATTTTCTATATTAATTCTATTTTCTACATTATTTCTATTTTTTATATTGCTCCTTTCTAAGCCAGACACTAAGAAGACTTGAGACAACAATCTCTGTACAGGCCATTCACTGAAGGGTTGGATTTGATCCTTGTGAGTCCCTTCCAACTCAAAATATTCTGTGATTGTGTGAAATATCCAGAGCTATCCACACATTTTGATGGATGACCACAGACCATCCATAAACTTGGGCTGAAGTTCTGTGCAGGTCCCTCACCTTTACCCCAAAATTATCAGGGGTAGCTGAGAGGTGTTATTCTATTTTTTAGGGAAATCTGACCTCCCCTCCAAACCCTGAGCTAACAGGTTTTTCCTCAGAGAAGAACTAAAATTGCAAAGGCACTGAGTTTTTCATCTACTGTCTATATTGAGAGGCTGGAAGGAAAAAAAAAATAAAAAGAAAAGCAGCTCAACTTAGAAACTTCAGCTCCAAGTTTCAAGTTAGAGGTGATGATCTGAGACCTGAAGATCTAAAAATCCTTGGGCTGAAAAAAAAAAAGTGCCCTCAGTGCATTTTCAAGCCTTCTACTCCTGGTTTTATGTACATCTGCTCTTGGTTTTTATTTAAAGGACTGGCTGCAAGAGTAGGGATCTTGCAGGTTAAATCTGGAGCTGAGGGAAAATCTGAGCTCTGCTTTTGGAAGCTTTCAGGTGGCTGCAAACCCAGCTCCCCTCAGCACATCCACGGCCACCCTTCAGGATCTTTGATGACTTCAAAACCAGCAGTTGGTGAAGCTCAGCCCAAGGAACAAAAACCCTGCTGCCGTTTTCTATGCGGATTTTATGGTTTATCCAAAGCCCGTTTCACTTCTCCTCCTCCTCCTCCTCCTTAAAATTCTCCTTCTCTGAGGTGCCAAAGCCTCCTCCATCAATTTGTGAGAACTTCTGCTTGAAAACTGGAGCAGAGCATCACCCACGGAACCAGGCTGGCATGAAAATACCGGAGGCAGAAGCTCTGATGAGAAACGACTCAAGGAGTTTCCCCGTGCCAGGGTGAAAGAAATGGGAATATGGAATCAACCCCACCAAAATTCCTGGGGGGTGGGACACCTGCCCTTCTTCTGACCATGGACAGGGATATAGCTCATTTTTTAATTTCCTCCTGCTGTCTTTTAATTCATAATTTTATCCTTTTGCTGCTTGTCTGGGACTTGAAGTGCACCCAAATCTGCTATTTTTCCCCCCATGGGAAAAAAATTACCAATTCAGCAGGTCAAGCTTTCTCCTGAACATTTCCAATTGCTTGGAATGAGGCCTGAGAAGGCAAAATTGAATTTCCAATGCAAAAGAGAAGTTTCCAACCCATGTGGATAAGTCAAGGAGGTTAAAAAGCTGATCTAAGTGTAGTTTAAAGCCTTACATGCTGTAGAGTAATTAAAATCACTTCTCTACTGGAACCTCATATTTTTTACATGAAATACTTTCCCGAATTTGCCGAGTTTTTGCCAAGGATGTTTTCAGTGCTGTAGATACTTGCTAGGAACCAAACTGAAATCCACCCACCTTTCTGTATGGAATTTCAAACTCTCCCCAAGCTGTCACCTCCTGGATGCTCCCAGAAACTGCCAGAGGAGTTTTTGCTCCTGTCTCAGCCTGAATCCCACCCTGGGCAGGGGAATAAAAAAAATCTCCATATCTAATAAGCGACAGCAGGAAGCTCCACAATCCTGTTTCTCTCTGCTTTTCTGAGCACAATTTGCATATTTAAATAGGCTACTTCCCCTTGGAATGAACAGTGCTTCATGTTCTCTCCTTTTCCTCCACTTGCAGCCCGCAGTCACAAATAAAATTAAGGTTTGCTATTCAAACCTAAGAGAAAGGAGAACCCAAAACCCCAAAAGTTAACAGCCCCGTCAATGACCTCATTGTATTTAATTAATCAGCCACACATGGTAAAGCCAAGACCTTTTAAAGGTATTTTGACTGCCTGTTTACTTTAGTACCTGTGAGGAACTGAGCTGGGTCTAAAAAGTATTGTTTTATTCTCCAGTTTTGGTGTTTGATATTCAAAACAAGTCCTGGACAGTTGCTGCATTTGAATGTTCATATTTTATGGTTTTTTTTCTTTTCTTTTTGTTTGTTTGTTTGAGGGTTTTTGTTTGGTTGGTGTTTTAGCCTTTTTTTGTTTGTTTTTGGTTTTTGGGGGGTTTTTTGTTTGTTTGTTTTTTTTTTTTTTTTTTTTTTTGTTTTTAATTTTGGGGTTTTTTTTTTTTTTTTTTTTTTTTTTTTGTTTTTTTTTTTTTTTTTTTGCATGGCACATGCCCACATTCATTTAAGACACAGTTTAGACAGTGACAGAAATCCTAACTCAAATTTTTCTGGGATTTTGCTGGATGACCTGAGTGAAAGAGCCACTCTAATGCCCACATAGAATAAATCATAGAATCCTGGAATGGTTTGGGTTGGAAGGGACTTCAAAGATCATCCAGTTTCACCCCCCTGCCATGGGCAGGGACACCTTCCACTATCCCAGGTTGCTCCAATCTCCGTCCAACTTCCAGGGATCCAGGGGCAGCCACAGCTTCTCTGGACAACCTGTGCCAGGACCTCCCCACCCACACAGGGAAGAATTTCTTCCCAAATTCAAATCCAACCTGGCCCTCTGTCAATTTAAAGCCATTCCCCCTTGTTCTGGCAGTCCATCCCTTGTCCCTCTCCAGCTCTCCTGGAGCCCCTTCAGGCCCTGGAAGGGGCTCTGAGCTCTCCCTGGAGCCTTCTCTTCTCCAAGCTGGACAATCCCAGCTCTCCCAGCTGGCTCCAGAGCAGAGGAGCTCCAGGTCACATTTGCTCTGTTTAAGTCACCTGCAACATCATCTTCACAGCTGAATTCAGACCCTGTGCTTTCCCAGGGATCCAGAGAACTCCCACTGCTAAAGGCAGGCAGGGATGGGTTTACAGCTCTAAGCTCAGATTTTGGAAAAGCTGAGCCCTTAGGAGCAGCTGGACTCCCCCCTGGATGGTGCAGGATCAGCTCCTAGGTCATGGAATTCTTCTTGAGGCTCCCTGGGGCAAAACTTCTCCTTACCATCAAAAACCTTGGTATTCCCAGGATCCTTCTGGAGTCATTCAGAATGTTTGGTGCCTCAGACCTCGACTCAGCCTTCAGCCACCAAAATGTTGGGGGCCAACCTGAGCTGCTCAGAGGGGATGAGAGAGGGCAAAGGTGAGCTTAAGCTGCTCTCAGAGGGTCTGGCTGGCAGCTCCTGCCTCCCACTGCTGGATCCTTCTCCTGATGTGAGCAGGGGTGGGCTGCATCACACAAAAGTGGGAATTTTCTCCCGTGTTCCCAGCACAGCTCCAAGAGCTCCCTTAATGTCTTTGTGCCTGCAGCAGTAATCTCAGGATTACTGCTCCCAAGGCATGCAAATAATAATCCTCTCTTTTCCCTCATCTTGTAGCTGCCATGTAATTTAGGAAATTAATCTGCAGGGCTGGTATTGTCTTTTTTTGTCTGCATGTGCTGCCTCTGCCAGAGTAAGATCCCTCTGGCACATCCCAGAGTACTTCCCCAAGGATTCTGGAGAACTTCGCCCAGTTTTCTGAGGGGTAAAACTGAGACATGGGTGAGGGAATTGCCAAATCCAGGGGTGAAACTGAAACATGGGTGAGGGAATTGCCTTTTCCTCGTGCCAGCCATTGGCAGAACAAGGGATGAAGCAGACATGCAATTAACCCAGATATATTAAAGTAGCTCTGAGCGACCTGGTCTAGTGGAAGGTGCCTCTGACTGTGGCAGGGGGGCTTGAATTATGTGATCTTTCCAGTCCCTTCCAGCCCAAACCATTCTATGATTCAATGAAAAAGAAAGCAAAAGAAAAATCACTCTGTGGGAATGTGAACTGTCACAAAAACAATCAGAAAAATTCAAATTTCCTGTGTTTTCTTACTTTTCTTTCTTTCTTTCTTTTCTTTCTTTCTTTCTTTCTTTCTTTCTTTCTTTCTTTCTTTCTTTCTTTCTTTCTTTCTTTCTTTCTTTCTTTCTTTCTTTTTTTTCTTTCTTCTTCTTTCTTCTTTCTTTTTCTTTCTTTCTTTTCTTTCTTTCTTCTTTTTCTTTCTTTCTTTCTTTCTTTCTTTCTTTCTTTTCTTTCTTTCTTTCTTTTTCTTTCTTTCTTTCTTTCTTTCTTTCTTTCTTTCTTTCTTTCTTTCTTTCTTTCTTTCTTCCTTTCTTTCTTTCTCTTTCTCTCTTTCTTTCTTTCTCTCTTTCTTTCTCTCTTTCTTTCTCTCTTTCTTTCTTTTCCTTCCTTTCTGCAGCAAAATATTTTAACCTCCTGCTGAGGGTTTTCCATGTATTTATCTCTCTGATCTTTCCATTCACGCTCCTCATCAGCTCTGGAGCGGTGGGGTCAGGGCGGGTTTGTGAGGATCGATCCCTGCCGAGCTCTTGGCAGCAAAGATGGAGAGGGAAGTTCACAAGGACTGGGGAAAAGCAAACCAGGACTGAAAGCACTGAGAGAAAGAAGCAGAAATCACCAGAATAAAAGGCAGAGAATCGGAGCTGAAGGGCACCGGCAGCGCTGTTTGTGGGGGAGAGCTGCGGGTTGGAGCAGGTACCCGGGGAAAGATGGATTTTGGGATCTACCGTGCTCTGATTGATCGGTGTGGGGGCTCTGGAGGGGTCTGAGCGGGGGTGAGAGGAGAGAGCTGAGTGCGAGGGGGCTGCAGGAGGTGCTGGCAGGGCAGCCGCCCCCGCGCTCCTGCCGCCCACCGCGGTTATTCATCCCGCTCCTTCCCTCGCAGCATCCCCGGGAGCACGGGCAGGTTTTAACCCTTCTCTCAGCCAAATCCAGGGAAACTTGGCAACTTCTGGTGCTGTGTTTCAGCCAGGAGGGGACTGAGTTGTCAGAAGGAGGAGGGGGAATAAAACTTCTCTCATCTCCTCTCAGAGCTGCGCTGTGGTCTCTGGGATTTCTGGATTTCCTGAGTGCTGACACCAGTGGGGATCTTTCCTTTGCCTTCCCACAGCTGTGGGTCAGGCTTGAAACCGATTTCATTGGAGTTACCCACGTGTGCTGAGCTCGTGCTCGAGGCCAACAAGCCCAGATGTCACTGTCACCTCCACGGGCACAGAGGTGCCAGCTCTGGCTGGGCATCCCCTGGTGCTGACTGAGGGCAGAGACTCGGTGAGGAGGGGGAACAGGTCCCCTGCACCGGGTCTAACAGTGGCCAAAGGAAATGGAACTGGTCTGCCTTGGAACCCATCTGGCTGGGCTAAAGCCTCTTCCCCTCTCTGCCCCAGCAGAAGTCACAGAATCGCAGATTCATGGGATGGTTTGGGTTAGGAGAGACCTTACAATCCTGTGGTTCCAACCCCCTCCATCAACACCTTCCGCTAGATCAAGTTGTTCAAGTTGCTCATCCAGCTTGGACAAACATTTCCAGGGATGGGGGGCAGCCACAGATTCTCTGGGAAATAGGTCCCAGAATTTTACCACCACCACCACATGGAAAAATTTCTTCCCAATATCACATCTAACCCTGCCTGCTGGCAGTGGGAAGCCATTCCCTGTGTCCTGTCACTCCATCCCTTGTCCCCAGTCCCTCTCCAGTTCTCCTGGAGCCCCTTCAGGCTCTGGAAGGGGATCTGAGGTCTCCAAACCTTCTCTTTCCCAGTCTGAATAATCTCTTATTATTATCTCTCTCACCTCTCAGCGTTTCTTCAAAAATAGACCTATTAAATCCAAACCACTTCCTGGGAATTGTTCCTGGCTCCTCCTGTGCAGGGAACTGTGTCTGGGCATTGTCTGGGAGCGCACAGATTGTTGCATTTAAGCCATTTGGGTCACCATCACATCGGTGTCTCTGGTATGGGATTTGTCTCTCTCCTTAGGGCTCAGGCTGCATTTCTCCAGGGGGATAATGAGGTCGGAGCCCTTCAGCACAGACACTGTGAGCGAACTGTTCTTAAACCTGAGGGCAATATTTGGGATGTTCATAACACCTGAGCTCTGCTTTCATAACAAAACGAGGCCCAAGACACGCACAAAATTTGATATCATTTAATCCCACACATGGACCTTACAGGGAGTTCTGACCTACTTTGATCCAATTTGGGGACCAGGAGGCTCCTGCCTAATTTAGATCCAGGCAAAGACAGCTGGAGTAAAGGCTAATTTCCAGCTGGTGCATCCCTGAGCCAGATGATCCTGCCTGAGGGCATCAGGTCTGCAGAGGTCCAGCCTGGGTGAGCAGCTGCTGCATTTGTGGCGTTGCATTTGTGGTGTTGTGTTTGTGGTGTTGTGTTTGCGGTGTTGTGTTTGTGGTGTTGTATTTGGGTGGTGGCTCTTGGCAGAGGCATTTGCCCAGCAGGACCCCTGGTATCTCTTCAAGGCTTAAGCAGGTGATGATGTTTTTGGTTTATACACCAAAGTTATTTTAAACACATCCTGGTCAGGGAAGTCTTTTCTGGAATTTCTGGATATCAGACAGCCTGATGTCCACAGCTTTTAGAGCACCACTAGGAGGAAAAGGGGGAAAAGTCCCTGTCCTGCAATGAAGAAGAGATTGGATGAGCATTCGGGTTGGTCTTGAGAAGGTCAAGGGTTTGCTGCTTCTCACTTGTCTTTTTGGACAACTGGCATTTTGTGTCCTGTCTCTGGTGTTGGTCTGAAGGGCTCCATGGAACAGGAATAAGAAAGGAACAAAGGAGCAAACACAAAGCAGAGTTACTCACTTTGGTGGGGTGTTTGCACATTGAACGCCATAATGTGACAAAGGTCAGGGTAAAAATAGGAAACGGTCAGGAAAGAGTAGAAAACTTCATCAGGGAATCATAGAGTACCCTGAGCTGGAAGGATCCACAAAGGTAAAACCATAGAACCATTAAGATTGCAGAATATTTCCAAGATAGAGTCCAAGCTTTGACCCATCAACTAAGCAAGATGCCTGATTGCCATGTCCAGTCATTTCCTGGACTCTTCCCTGGGGATGCACCATTGATTCCAAGTCCCAAAACTCTGCTGAAGCCCGGGATTGAACCAGGGACCTTTAGATCTTCAGTCTAACGCTCTCCCAGCTGAGCTACTTCAGCCCTGATATCAAACTTTGTTTCCCTATAAACAACAGGTAAACACACTGGAACCCTTCTACTTGGAAAATACAGATTTTGGGGAGAGGGGATGCTTCAAGGTCAGTTGTGATTGATGCTAAAAATAATTTTCAAGGATAAGGGGTTTTTCCTATTCCCCAAACCCAGTTTTGATTTCCTGCTTGGCCGTACACCAAAGGTGGATCAACCTTTCTGCTTCTTCTCAGGGCAGTCAATGCCACAGGACTGGGAACAGGCAGTGGAAGGAACAAAAATCCTTTTATATCACAATTTTTGCTAAAATACTTGAATTGTAAAACCCTGTTACTCTTCCACGGGCTCAGACTGGTTGAGGTCCAAATATTCCCAAATTCTGGAATTCCCAAATCCCAGAAATTGGGATCCCAAGGATTCCTGGGAATTCCCAAATATTCCCAGAATTACCAAATCCCAAAATTCCCCAATCCCAAAATTCCCAAATATTCCCAAAATTCCAAAATCCCAGCATTTCCCATCCCAAATAGTCCCAAAATTCCCAAATCCTGGAATTCCCAAATTCTGGAATTCCTGATCCCAAATATTCCCATAATTCTCAAATTCTGGAATTTCTGAATCCCAAAATTCCCCAGCCCAAAAATTCCCAAAATTCCTGAATCCCAGAATTCCTGATCCCAAATATTCCCAGGAATTCCAAAATCTCAGAATTTCCCATCCCAAATAGTCCCAAAATTCCGAAATCCTGGAATTTCTGAATCCTAAAATTCCCCAATCCCAGAATTCCCCAGGCCCAAAAAAATCCCAAAATTCCCTAATCCTGGAATTCCCAAATCCCAGAAATTAGGATTCCAAATACTCCTGGGAATCCCCAAATCCTGGAATTCCCCATCCAAAAATATTCCCAAAATTCCCAAATCCCGGAATTCCCGAATCCCAGAATTTCAAAATCCCAGAATTCCCCAATCCCCAAACTCCCAAATTCTGGAATTCCCCAGCCCCCAAAAATTCCCGGGAATTCCAAAATCCCATAATTTCCCATCCAAAATATTCCCAAATATTCCCAGAATTTCCCATCCCAAATATTTGCAAAACTCCCAAACTCTGGAATTCCTGATCCGAAATATTCCCAACATTCTTCCATGAGGTCCCTGCTCCGAAGCCCGGCTCAAGCAGGACCTACAGCCCCTTGCCCAGGACCATTTCCAGGTGCCCATATTCCCACTTGGGAATATCTCAGAGCAGGGGAGCTCCACACTCTCTCAAGGCCACGGGGCCCAGTTTCTCCTCCTTTCCCCGCAGCTGAGATGCTCCTGTCCCCTCCAGCGGCTCCCAGTGCTGCTGGCCCTGGGCTGGACTCTGTCCTGGATGTGCAGGCCTCTCCTGTAGCACAGAGCCCAGGCCTGGGCGCACAAAAGTGCAGGAAAAGTCTGCTGAAGCCCGGGATTGAACCAGGGACCTTTAGATCTTCAGTCTAACGCTCTCCCAGCTGAGCTACTTCAGCCCTGCTGGGGCCCAGATTTTCCCAAAATCTGTTGTAACACGATGAGATTTCAGACTTCTGGCACTCAAGCTGGCTCAGTGGACACTTGACCCTTTTTGATATAAAAACACCTGGCCCAAACATCAACTTTCAGACCCCAGAAAGGTCAACAATTATCAAAGGTGTTCAAATGAGAATGGCTGTGGTGGATAAATACCCAAGACTGGAATTATTCTGACCACATCTGACCACATCCAGCCACATCTGCAGTGGTAGCACCCAGACAAGCTGATCTGCATGGAAACATGGAATGGTTTGGGATAGAAAGGATTTGAAAGGACCAGTTCTACCTCCTGCCACGGGCTTGGACACATTCTGCCAGACCAGGCTGCTCCAAGCCTTATCCAACCTGGCCTTGGACACTTCCGGGGATGGAGCAGCCACAGCTTCTGTGGGAAACCTGTGCCAGGGCCTGACCACCCTCATAGGGAAGAATTTCTTCCTAATATTCAGTCCAACCCTACCCTGTGTCAATTTAAAGCCATTCCTCGTTGTGAACCCCAGGATGAGGTGAGAGATGAGAATTTGACTCCAAGTTCTCAGAAGGCTGATTTATTATTTTATGATATTATATTAAGAGAAAATTGTATACTAAAACTATACTAAAGAAAGAGAAAGTATCCATCAGAAGGCTAAAACAAGAATGAATAATAAAAACCTGTGACTGACCAGTCCTGACACAGCTGGATTGGGATTGGTCATTTAATTAAAACAATTCACATGCTGAATAAACAGCTCTCCAAATCACATTCCAAAGCAACAAAACAGGAAGGAGCTGAAGCTTCCTAGCCTCCCAAGAAAAGAAATCCGAGTGAAGGGATTTTTCATAAAATATCACAGTGACAATTCTCCCTTGTCCTGTCCCTCCATCCCTTGTCCCAAGTCCCTCTCCAGCTCTCCTGGAGCCCTTTAGGCACTGGAAGTGTTCTGAGGTCTCTCTGGAGCCTTCCCTTCTCCAGGATGGACATTCCCAGCTCTCCCAGCCTGGCTCCAGAGCAGAGGAGCTCCAGCATTTGGGAATCAATGGCCTCCTTTGGATTCTCTCCACATCCTTTTCAAGTTGGAGGCTCCAGAGTTTTCTCAGAGGGTGAGCTAATCTGTCCCTCCACAGAGCTGCCATCATCCCTGTCCTGATGGCTCCCAGTGGGTGACAAGGATCCATCTGCAGGTTCTCCCTAGGAAAGGGAAGATGTGGATGCCTGCCTCACTTACACTTGGTTCTGCCTTTCCAGCTGGTGCCACTTTTGCTTCAGCAGCTTTTTCCTTGTCAAGGAAAGTGGCTTCCCACCAGCTTTCCTCAGACAGGAAGAAATGATCCCGACATGGAAACTGTGGTATTTGACAGCCCACTCTTCCTCACTGGAAATACTGAAGCTTCAGCTGGGCACAGAATTCCTGTGGAAAGCTGAGCCGCGCTGCCACTTTGCAAATGCTCAGCAGTGTTGGTGGAAAGGAAGAAGTGAAGGATCTGATAAAGAACAGGCCTTGATGGAAGTGCTACATTGCAGTTAAATTAGAAGTTTGAGGAGCTGACTCACTGGGAACTGGGGTTTTTCAGCTGGTGGAACACCAGGACTGGAAGTCTGTGGGCAAAGTCACCAGAAGTCAGACTTGTGGAGCCAGTTTGACGAGTCACATGGAAGAAGCTGGAAGATCAGATTTTTTTCTTATTGAAGAGGAAGAAATTAAAGCTGTTGTTGCAGCTCAGTTCAGACCTCAGGGCTGGAGCTCTGTAGGGAGAGAATGAAGTGGAAGGAGGAGTGAAATACTGGGATATCTCCTGTTGTCCTCTCTCCCCTGTGCCATTCACCCTGGAAAAAAAAACTATTGTGTCATTCACATCTTGATTAGTCTTTGGAGTGTTTTTTGGTGCCTTCATCCCATGAAGGATGTGAAAAAAAGCCCTTAATAATGTGCCTTCTGCACAGGGAATTGCTGTGTAAACCTTGTTTATCCAATCAACGAAAAAAAAAAAGAATAAAGGGAAGGCTATTACAGGACCTAAAGAAAGAAATGGTATTTTAGAATCTAGAGAGAAATCATTATGGGTTGGTGGCTTATTGATTCTTCTGATGCAGGAACTAAAGGTTGTCATTGGAAAAGAGCAAGTTCCAAGTTTGGAACAAAGAAAAAGAAGACATTTCCTCACGCAGTGTCTGGTTATCTGTGCAAATCCCTGCTATTATAGGTCTCCAAACTGTAAAAATATTTAAAAGATGACCAGGAAGATTTATGGAGGGAAAAAAAAAAAAACTCTGCAAAGAGCATAAAAAATATGGAACTTCCAGCTTTGGTTCATGCAGGGCCTGAGCCACAAATCTCTGGAGATCAGCAGAGCATCTGGTGATGTAACACCCTGCTGTTTTTCCTTTTTTAGGCACTAACTCACGGAAAATGTTGCAGGCTGGGTTTTTGAGCTGGATGTTCTTCTGCACATCTCCTCTGGCACCTCCTTGTCCTCATGCTCTGGCTTCTGGAGGCACCAGGATGGTGTCAGCCTGTGAAACCCTGCTGGCACCTTGTGCAGAGCCGTGCTGGAGGTGGTGTCATTTCATGCCACCAGCCAAGTGTTTAATCACCACTCCCATGCGGGTGGCTCAGGCTCTGGCCATGACAAACAGATGACAGGCCATCCCTCTGTCCCTGCTTCCCCTCCTCCCTTTTTTCCCAGTTTTCCTACCACTCCAGCCTGATCTGCCTGTGCTTTCTCAAATATCCATCTGCCATCAGGCAGAAGAAGCTTTCAAAGGTTGTGGAATTACACCCATAATTACATTTCCAGTCAGAAAGCTGATTTTCCTGGGCTGCATCCAAAGAACTGCAGGCAGCAAGTGAGGAAGGGGATTTTGCTCCTCTGTTCCAGCCTGGAGAGATCCCACCTGGAATGTTGCATCCAGCACATAAAGGACATGGAGATGTTGGAGGAGTCCAGAGGAGGCACCAAGGTGATGAGAGGGATGGAGCAGCTCTGCTGTGAGGAAAAAAAATGACAGAATTGGGAATGTTCAGCCTGGAGAACAGGAACCTGATTGTGGCCTTCCAGTACCTGACAGGAGCCCACAAAAAAGATGGAGAGGGATGGAGTGACAGGAAAAGAGGGAATGGCACTAAAATGAAAAAGAGTAAATTTAGATTAGAGATTAGGAAGAAATTATTCTCTGTGGTGGTGGTGAAGCCCTGGCACAGGTTGCCCAGAGAAGCTGTGGCTGCCCCATCCCTGGAAGTGTTCCAGGCCAGGTTGGATGGGGCTTGGAGCAACCTGGGATAGTAGAAGGTGTCCCTGCCCAGGCTGGAGGGTTGGAACTAGATGATCCTCAAGGTCTTTTCCAACCCATTTCTGTGGTTTCATGATTTGCTGAGAGTTACCACCAAATTATCCCAACCTCCCTGTCCCCACCCAGAGCCGTGCTGGCCTTTGTGTTCCAGGCTGGATTTACCACCTCTTGTGGAATTCACTCTTTTTTAGTTTGGGCAAGGGCATCACCCAGAAGGAGGCACAGAGAGGTGACCTTTTTCACCCAACCCAGCCCATCAAATTTGTCACCTATGTTAGTTTTTCCTGCAGACATCCTGGCACCAAACTCTGCCCCTGATGGCATTTTGTTGCATTTCCCCACTCTTTCCTCAACTCTGTACCAGGAGAGTGACATCCAGCTGCAGGGTTGGGATGTGATTGCTTTTCACCCCCTGACTTGGCTCTGATGTGTCATAAAAAACACATCTTCTTCCTTTAGGCTTCTTGAAATTTTTCTGTCTCATTACACCAAGAGGGCTCTTGGTTTACTTGAAAATAATTTTTTAGCAATTATCTCTATTTTGCTGTCACTATTTTCTCTTTCTGCTCTCTCCCCAGACTTTTATGAAAATGATCTCATTAGGAAACGTGGAACTCCTGTTTCTGAGAAAGGTTTCTTGAGGTTTGTAAAGGTCTCCCAGCAGGAAGTTTGCTCAGCTCCATTTTCCCCTCTGGTTGAACAGACCCCCAAGTGAGCCCATTAGGGGAAAATGGACTGCTTGAAAATAACACAGTACAAAACATGCAACAGCAGCAGCACCTCTGAAATGTAAGGCTCCAAAAAGCAACAAACCATATTTGCAAAACTCCTCTTTGATGGCAGTTTAATATGTTAGGGAAAGAAAGAGATAATGGCCCAAAGGGCACTGGGGGTGCTTCCCACCACAATGGCTGTGAGGAGATGGAAGATGAGGCCTGGGATAACATCATTGTTATTCTGGAGACACAAATGCAGCTTTGAAAAACAGTGTTAATGAAGCCCAGCTGCCAAACTCTGCCCATCACACAGCCATTCCCTCTCCCTCCTGAAGTCTGATGTCTAAAAGATGCTGAGATTGTCAGTCCATCACTCAGGGCAGGTGGCACTGGGGGCTCTTTAATTTTTTTTTTTTAAAGTTAGGAATTCAGGCTATGAATAACAGCTCTGCTCTCCTGAGGTGCAGTATCCCTGTGATGTAAACACAGAGCTTGGATGGAGGAATGCAGAAATAATCTGGGCCAGGGTGAATATTTGCAGTCTGCCCTGTGGTGAAGTGCCCACAAACTCATTGCTAGGGAGGCCCAGTGGGAACAAAACCCAGATCTGGAATTTAAGTTGTCCCTGAGTTTAACCCCCTTTTTTTCTGAGAAAAACAATGTTTTAGTGTTTTGTGGTTTCCAAAGTGAGAGACCTGAGAGATCTTAGAACCCTTCAATGGTTTGGGTCGGAAGGGACCTTAAAAATCATCTCATTCCCATCTCCCTGCCATGGGTCTTCCACTATCCCAGGTTGCTCCAAGCCCTGCCCAGCCTGAACACTTCCAGGGATGGACAGCCACAGCTTCTTTGGACAGCATCTTGGATGCATTTCACTCAGAATGGAAGAGAAAATTTGGAAAAGCAGAGCTCTGTGTTCACCAAATCGTAGTTTCAGACAAAGGAATGAATTTAAGGCAGAACTTTCTGAGCTGGATGAGGGCACCTGAGCTCCGTGTGGAAAAGAGAGGGCAATGTTCATGTCCACGGTTGTGTCCTGCATGGACACAGCTGACCAGGCAGCAGGAGAAACCTCATCTGAAAGTCTTGGAGCAAGCACTGGGAGACACAAGCCTTGCCCTAAATTTGTTTTGTGCCAGCTCCTGAATATTGCAATGCTGCAGTTCAGCTCAAGCCCTGCAGCTTTCCACAGCCTTAATGACACTGGCAGATCCTGCTCTGCCCCCACAAACTCTCAGTGCCTGTGCCTTCCCCACATCTTCCTTCCAATATGGATCACCCGCTGCCATGTCAACACAGCAAAACTTCATTTTCAGCAGAATAAACCAAACACATTTGGGAATCACCAATTTAATAACTGTCAGTAGACCAGAGGAATTAAATAGGTGCTAAAAAGACAGAAGAGCAGCACCAAGGAAACATTTGTAAAAAATAACAGGTGTTTTAAAGTGTGTAGGGGTGTGTAAATATATTTATAAGATATTAATACACAAACCAGGTGGCCCTGAACTTCATTAGGGAGCCAATTGTTCTTGCCAAACATTCTTTGGTGAGGTTCCCTGAGAGATTTCCCAGAAACTCCTAAAATTAATAGTAAACAACCATCTTGGGGGCTGGGAGATACTTTCTGCCTCTGCTTGACATCCCAGCCTCCTTCGGAAGTTTTTCATTGTATTGCGAAACATCCAGAAGGTACAGGGGGAAAAAAATAATGGAAGAAGGGGGGGGGAAGATGAATATAAACAGAACGTACAAATAATGGGCTTCACATTGAAAAGCACGGAATGATTGCTTGGACAGTGATTGTGTCTTGATGTATAAACGGGTTTGTTACTTAACTCTGGTGATTCATGCTTCAGGCACAGGGATGAGGCAGCTGCCAAATTTCATGCTGGGAAGGAATTTGCACTCCCAGAACAGATTGGCAGGGAATTTGTAAAGATGAAAGGTCAGTCCACAGGGCCAGGTGCTGTCAGGATGAACATGTTGGCAAGAGGGGGGACATCACAGAGGCCATCCACGCCGTGTTTTGTCTCATGGTACAAAGTATCCCCCAAAAAATCAGTGCACAACCCTTTATCCCTTTCTCCCACACCTCCACCAGACCTGCAATCCACAAAGGAATTACTTTAGTGGGCACTCTCCTATCTGCAATGGATGAATCCTGGAGCAACATAAAATATTCTTCACAACATTTATTTCAACAGTGTTTCTAAATAAAGCTGGGCTGAAGCTACGTGAGATTTAGTTGTTGGGTGTTTGGGGTAGGGAGGGTTTTTATTTTTTCCCTTTTGCCTTTAAAGAGTGTCTAAAGAACATGTTCCAGCTGTCTGGAAGGAAAGAGCTAGAAAGGAAAAGAGAACAAAGGGAAACCAGTGGAGATATTTAATTGAGATAATTTTAGCTGCTCTAAATGTCACAGGCAATCTTGTACAAGTACTTGGGGAGAGGAGAGGAGGAAGAAAGTTCTGTGCTGGTCATTCAGTGCCCACATTAGGGAGAGGGGGGTCCTTTCAGAAATCAGGCAGGACACTACCTGGAAGCTCTAGGGTAATTGCTTTTTGACCCTCAGGGTTCTCCCCTAAACCCACAAGACTTCAGTGCAAACCACAAATTCATCCAGACCCAACAGCCTGAGGGGAAACCCTCTGGTTTTGGGGCTGAGAAAAGGAAATAAGGCGCTCTTAGGGGTGCTTAGCCTGGGTGTGGTGAGTTCAGGTCCCTTCTTAGTCTGGACCTCTGTGCCTTGGGTGAACACTTCTGTGTCAGAGCATGGCTTGGTCACTCCTGGCGGCATCTCTGTGTGTTCTGCGTGACCAAATGTGCACAGTCCAGGAGATGGATGTTGGAGAAGGCTGACTGTGGCAGTCATGGAGTCCCCGCACCAGGAGAGATTTAACAGATGTGTAGATGTGGCACTTGGGGACATTGGCAGGGCTGGTTTAATGGTCGGGCTTCATGAGCATAGAGGTGTTCTCCCACCTAAACAATTCTCTGGTGTTGGCTTTCCTGTGACCTCAGGGATGCATAGCCTGGGGTGGGTATTCTGAGATTTAAGACAGTCAAACTTTGGTCTGGCCTGATGGATGTTTATTATTATCCAAAATGCAAAGCTCTTACAGAGGTTGGGTAGTTGCTGATGTGGGGGTCAGAACTCTTCAGCTGTGAAGAAATCACAATTCATGTCCCACTTAACACAGACGTGCTCTGAACATGGTTTCCCAAAATTCCTGGGAAGGGAACCCTATCCTATGTCTATTTTGGACAAAACCAGACTCATTTTTAATGATTTGAGGACATGGTTTAGTGGTGAACACAGTGGTGGTGCTGGGTTCATAGCTGGACTTGGTGATTGAATTTGATCACTGATGATCATGGAATGGTTTGGGTTGGAAGGGACCTCAAAGATCATCCAGTTTCACCCCCTCCCATGGACAGGGACACCTTCCACTGTCCCAGGCTGCTCCAAGCCCTGTCCAACCTGGCCTTGGACAATTCCAGGACTGGGGCAGCCACAGCTCCTCTGGACACCCTGTGCCAGTGATCTCAGAGGTGTTTTCCAACGGTAACAATTCCATGATTCTATGTAAGTGACAAACACCATTTTAATACAACCTTCACCTCCTCATCCCCACTAAAATTCAAGATTTGGGTAGAGATTTCATGTTCAGTACAATTCCTGCATGACCACTGACAGAAACCTGGGGGTACCCTGGCGAGATTGTGTCACCCTCACAAAACCTGGGGAGAAGTTGAAGGATTTTCGAGAACCAACAGTAGATGGGAAGGAAGGATCTGCCTGTGTGTATTGTGGAGGCCACAAAACTCCAAATCTTAGGGTTTCCCCCTCCATCACAAACTCCCCAAATATTGTTCTGAGCAGCCTGGTCTAGAGAAAGGTGTCCCTGCTCATGGCAGGGGGCTAGAATGGGATTATTTTTCTATTATTTATTATTATTTATTTTTACATCCATTCCAACACCAATGATAGGATTCTAGGATTGTATAATCCCTTCAGAGAGCCTTCCTGGCTCTGAGCAAAGCAGCACTGCAGGGGCTCTCTCCCCCTCCCTGATGCATCTCCAAAAGGGAAGAAAACCTGGCTCTAACCCCACCAGAGCAGGCACCACATCTGGGGGGGAAAGCATCCCTATTTTAGCAATGCCTTGGGGGTGCTGCCGTGGCTCATTTTCACCCCCCCGGAAAGCTCCCCCGGCATCTGGGTGTGGGCAGGCAGGTGGAAGAAAGGCAGGAGCGTGCGGCAGGTCCCCCTGCACACACACACACACACACACACACACACACTCACCACTCATCCCTTTTGTCTGCCCCTCTCCCACTCCCCCCTTCTCCCCCGCACTCCCGCCCACCGCCGGTGTCTCATCCCGGCATGGCTCATGGCTCTCCAGGTACCTGCAGCGATGGATGCTCTACCCTCGGCTTCTCCTCAAGGAACCCATTAACGCCGAGCTGCCGCTTCGCCTCGCCCTCCCCTCCCTCCCCTGCTGGAAAACAAAACAAAAAAACAAAAAAAAAAAAAAAAGAGAAAAAAACCCAAAAAAATAAAAAAGGGGGAAGAGAGGTGGGAAATCCAGGATAGCGCATCCTCCCCCCGCAGCGGGGGCTGAGGCTCCTCGGGGAAGGTCAGCGCTCTGTGTGAGAGGGGAGAGAGGGCAGCGATGGGCAGGGAAGGGTTGGCAGGGCGGGAGGAATTACCCTGCATCCCTCCCCCCCAAATTCCCTTTCTCTGTCGCAGCATTCCTGCGGGGATCCATGGAGAGCTCGATCCCATTGTGATGGGAGGGAGCTGCCAGCGCCTCCCCAGCATCCGCCAGGCTGGGAGCAGGAGCACAGCACCAGGGGAGTGCTGCCCATCCCATCCCATCCCATCCCATCCCATCCCATCCCATCCCATCCCATCCCATCCCATCCCATCCCATCCCATCCCATCCCATCCCATCCCGACTGCCCTACAGCGGGATCACTCCATTTTTGTTCTTGTCTGAGGCACACGAACAAAAAATTCTGCAATCCTTAGGGATCTGTCGCTAAAATCAGGCTCAAATAACTCCATCTGTCACTATACTGTTAGATTTTTTTCCCTTTTCCCCTAATTTTCTTTCCTTTTTTATAAATTCCCCCTTTTTTCTCTCCTTTTCTTTCTTTTTTTTTTAATTCCCCCTTTTTTTCTCTCTCTCTCTGTTTTTTTCCTCCCTTCCCCCCCTTGTTTTCATTATTATTCTTTCCACTTTTGGTCTTGCTAAGATTCAACAGATATATGGGGACAAAAATTTCTATAAACAGCTTTTTTTTTTTTTTCTAGATATGACCAGGCCTCTTGAAATATAACCTGAGGAGAAGGGAGATGGAATAATATTCCAGTGATTTTGTGAGGACAAGGAATAGATTGGTGTGAGGATCACCCCTGTCCCAAGTTTATCCTGTTAATCCTGTGGATATCCCACCCCTGGAAGTGTTCAAGGCCAGGCTGGATGGGGCTTGGAGCAACCAGGACTAATGGAATGTGCCCATGGAAAAGGGGTGGGAGCTCGATGCTCCTTCAAAGGTCCCTTCAAACCCAAACTTTTCCAGGATTCTGTGACCTCAAGCCTGAGACCACCAAGAAGTTGTGTTCAGTGCTGGGGAAGTGAGATGCTGAGGGGTTGTGAGGGGGTTTTGGAGCAAGGAACTCCTGAAAAAATCTTTCCACAGCAACTCACTCCCCAATTCCTCCCACCCCTGTTTTAATAAAGCTTTTAGTGACGTCTGGGGCCTCCTAGATTTGGAAGGAAGAAATTAGCACAGTCTGCTGCTTGCTTCTCACGTTATTCTGTTTCCCTCAAGCTTCCCTGCCGGCCCTAATTACCCATCTCTCATTTACAGGTACTTAAATAAAGGAAATGGGAACGCTGCTAGAATTGGGCTGGGATGAGGATGTGCTGAATGAGGCTCCCTTTATTCCAGAAGTGACCTGGCATCACCCCTGCTGTTCCCAGCGACGAAGGAGCCTCTTTGCAGGTGCTCTGTTGTTTCCTTGGGACAAGGGGACAATTTCTGCGCTGACTCCAGCTGTGGCTCCCTGTGGGTAAGCGAGATTAGCGAGGATACTTAGAGGAAATCTTTTGTTAACAGAGATGCTTGGTGGGGACAAAAATAGGGGAAACAGCTTAGAAGAAGGAGAAGCAATATGGAAAGGTAGGAAAAAAGGTAAATTGAGTCACAACTGGGTGACAGAACTGCTAAAATGAGGAGAGCAGCGGCCTAGTTTGTGTCTTCAGGGTGGTGATGGCTGTGAGAGCAGGGAGCTGACAGAGCTCTGGGGACACAGGTGGGGCCGGGAACAGCAGGCTGGTGTCCTGCTGTGATCATGGAAAAGCTCCTTAGTGTCCCTTGGAATGCCCCAATGGAGCCCAATGCAGACAGACAGACAGACACACATCCCTGTTCAGAGATAGGTACAAACCATGCACACAAAATTAGTTATAATAAAGCACTGAGGTTTTCCCTTCATTTTTAGGAATGTCCCATCACTTAGGACGCTTGAGTTGAAACCCTGGTGCCAAATTAGGCAGAGCATGGCTTTAAACCTGTCTGAGGTGTTGTCCTAAGACACCTTTGTGGCCAAATCCTGGACAGGTTTGGAAATGCTTTGGGATTTCAGCCCGAGTGAGGGAAAATAAAACATTTAGGGGGTGAGGGCTTAGATGTTCCTGAAGAGAGAAAAACCATCCATCCATTCAGCAAGGCAGTATCTGATCAGTGGTTCAGGCAGGGAGGAAAATGTCTGGATGATACCTTGGAGGACACCTGCAGTACCAGGTGCAAAGCATTCCTTATCTTTCTTAGGTGTATTCCCTCATGGAAACAGAGGTGCTGCCACTCACAGGAGAGGCAGGACTCTGTAATTTCATGTGGAAGAGGGGCTGTGGTGGATTCTCCATGGAATCAGCTCTGGCTAATTCCACCACAAGGCAGGATTTTCTCTTGTGGCCACAGGACAACCCCATTTCTCCATCCTCCCCACAGCCCACAGCAGGGAGTCTGAAGATGGAAATCTTCCCATGAGCCAGCCTGACTTCACTGATGGAAAACGAGGCTCCCACCACCCCTAAAGTCCTTCCCATGTGCTCTACTGCAGGAGAAAAAAAATCCATGTAGGCGTTGAGCAAAGTGAAAGAGATGCTTAACATGGGAACAGCAGGATGAGCAGGAGCAGAAAAGGTCTGGAGCAGCCTGAGCCCCTCACTCTTCATCACCTGAGCAGCTGGAACAGCCAAAATCCCATGTCTGCACAGCTTCCCTTGGTCACCACAGGAATCATCATTATCAAGGGTAGGATTTGATGCCCCCAGCAAGGACCATGCCCAATTTCCTCCATGTGGCTGTGACATCCCAGTGCTCCACCATCACCACCACCACCCCTCCTCTCACACGGCCTTGGAGATGTCAGTGTGAAGCCCAGATTGAAATGGGATGCAGGGGAGGAGGGGACTGGCTCCATGGGCCACAAATGATCCGCAGATCTCCGTGGGATGATGGCAGAGGATGAGGAGCAGAGCTCTCCTGGCCTGGCGGGACTCTGTCAGCCAAGCCACACCAGCAGAGGAGCCAGGTCTGCTCCTCACAGCCACCCCAGTGCTCTCCCTTTTTTTAGCAGACCTGTGATTTGCAGTGTTTGCTGCTGAGGAGGAGTAAAAAAAAAAAGCATTAAAATCAGAAACTTTTACTGGAGCACTTAGAGGGACACCCTGAAGGGGGGCAGGTGGGCGAGGAGTCAAGTGTGAGGCCCAAAGTGGGCCAAACTCAGCTGTACAACGTGGCAGAAGAATTGTCACAAACCAGTTGTGAACCAGGCCCTTTTGACAGGGCGACAAGTGTGTTTTTCCAGCTCGTCAGGGCTGTGCAGGGGAGGAAAATGAAGTTCGTTTGGAGATGTCTTTCTATTTGTGTTGACCTCGGGAGGGTCATAACAGCCAACGCCAGAGTGTGAAAAATGCTGATACCTCCTTTGACTTCCTTGCTTCAGCCTTGGGCAGGCTTGAGGAGGCAAAAAAGCAGCACAAGAAGAGACTCATTAACATTTCCTCTGCCCAGCAAGGAAACCAAAATAACAAACATCTCATTAAATAAGAAGAGGGGAGAATTACAAAACATGGGAGATATTTTTAGTTGGAAAACAAAGCACTTTATCGTCCTCTCAAAGTAGGGCTTTCCAGATGAAAAGGAATTACAGAGAGAATTCTGCACCAGAAGGAGTGGCACTAATAACAATCATCATTATGGGGTAATATTGATAGCAGGATGCCCTCAGATTCCCAATTGCTTCCACACCCTCCCAGTAAGTGACGTGGGCCTGGGGGACAATGGGTGGCCGGGAACAAAGGACCTACTGACGTGTGAGCCGTGTTTTAAAAGCAAAACTCTGCGTCGTGAGTGCCAGCTCCAGTGCAATAAAGTGTTCCAGGGCTGGAGATGGATGAATAGAAACATATGGTGCAAATTAAATGTGCTATTCTTTTCCCTCTTTCGTTCCTCACGAGTTTAAAAGCCCAACACCTTGGTTTCTTCTTAATTTTATTTCCTTCCGAGGGGTTTTGCTACCAAACAAATGACTGGGCAGCTTTGTCTGGTGAGCTGTAGGAGAATTATTAGGGATTGAAAGGATGTGGAGGCAGATGGGGGTAAAATGTGGTTTCTTATTTTCTTCTTTTTTCTTCTAGAAAGAGGAAGCAATTATGGAAGGGAAAGGGAAAATTCTAGCACAGGGAATATAGGATAACGCAGGAAATCCCTTGTTCACCACTAGAAGATATTAGTTCCTGCAAGAATATGGGATGAATTGCCCACATGGCTTCAGGCTTCCAATTTCAGGTGCTTCAAAGAGCTCTGGGTGAAAGAAAGGTTCCTCCAGACAGCGATTCCGAGGAGGAACACAATGAACATCTCAGTGCACAACTGGGGAGGGACCCTGGCAGCACAGGAGGGCACTTCAGCATCCACCAGAGCTCCTCAGAGTGTGTGCAGCACAAAATCAGCCGCACCAGAAACTTCCCCAAGTTTCCCTCGGGATCTCTCCCTTCTCGCCCACCCACCAGGTTCATCTGGCTCACAGCTCAGGCTGCTCTCCAAGGAGTGACATCTCCTGCCATAAGGAGCCTCTGAGCAGAACACTCATCCAGATGAGGTGGCAAAGGCCTGTCAACCCCCCCCAAAAAATCCCCAAACCAAACACATTTGCTCTAAGGCAGAGAGAGCCCACAGCCTGAACTGATGCCAAGGGGTGAGTGCCACCAGGCTCTGGTGTCCTCAGCAGACAGTGACAGCACCAGGGAAGGTGCCAGTGGCTCAGCGTCCCTTTATTCAGGTCCCACTCCCCTCAGGGGAAGACTCAGTAGCTGCTCACTGCCACATGCTCCTTTTGCTGCCTTTAATTGGTCTGTTGGCTTTTCCCTTTCTCTCTCCTCATTTTTTTTTTTTTTTGGATCTGATCCTAACCTCCGGTGCTTTAAAACTCTCCAGGAAGCTCTAGGGAGACAACCCACGTTGACACCATCCCTGCTGAGCTCTGAGATGTGGCTTTTTTGCTATTTTCTCTCCTTCCCTTGCTTCAGCTGAGCTCTTTTGGAGCAAACTGCTCGCCCTCATCCTCACTTCCCACTTTCCTTCCTGCTCTTCTTGCCCCTCTCTTATCTTGGACACCCTGTGGCCACACAGAAGACTTCTGCCTCCTCCCCTATCCTGTCCCAATGTGTGGATTCTGTCTTTCCATGCCTGTCTGCCTCTCTGTGCCTGGAATCTTCCTGTCTGCCTCAAATTGCCTCTCTCCATCACCTCGCTCCACATCTCCCTCCTCCCTTGGCTTCCGGCTCCCCTCTCTCCTCCTCCTCTTCCCACGCACCTCGCTTTAATTAGAAAATACAAAGAAAATGCTTATCACACACGTCTTAATCAGCAACTCGGTTCCCCAGCAGGTCCAGAAGGAAAACCCCCATTCGTCCTCGCTTCTCCCACCTCCCCCACCACCTCCGCAGAATTAGGAGGAGAGTGATTAGGGGGAGAGCTCTGTGAAAGGAGGCTGAATGAGATTAACCCAGAGACCTGGAAAAGCTGGAGGGAAGAGCCAAGAGAAACGTGGTGATGTTCAGCAAGGGCTAATTCTGGAATTTCTGCGGGAAAAAAAGAGTCCCTGGGCAGCAACAGACTGGGAGAATTGGACCTGGGAATGCTCAGCAGGCTGAGGATGATACAGCAGCGTGTCCTGGTAGCAAAATAATTATCCTGGATTGTGGGAGCATACATATAGCCAAGAGATCATGGAAGTGATTATCCCCCTCCAGTTAGAGCATTTTAGATCATATTTAGCTGCTGCAATCAGGTTTGGGCCTCTTAGCACACGACACTGATTACAGGGGATGAGTTCAGGCCATTGGGATGGTCACAGCTGGTGCCCGGTGTGGGATTAGACACTGGAGAAGTGATGGATTTGGGGGACCTAACAGCAATGTCCTGTCCCTGTGGGGAGGTTATCAAGGAGATAAAATCAGGATCTGCTGGTGGCTGGTGAGAGGACAAGGGGCAGCAGGTCCAAATTCCAACAAGACACTCAGTTTGGGTACAAGGAAAAAGGTTTTCCCTCCTAGCAATTGCCATCCCTGGAGTTTTCAGTGTCTGAAACCATCTCAGCTGACCCAGCAGCTGACTCAGCTCGGAGTAGGAGGTTGAGGTAGAAACCTCCTGAGTCCCCTTCGTCCTTAATAATCCTGAGATCCTGCGCTGAGTGTCAAACGAGGCCGTTCAGATCCAGGATTCCTCCCCAGCTGAAAAGCAAGGGAGGAGCAAAGAGAGGCAGCAGGGCCTGGAAAGGGACTCATTTATTGGAGCAGGTTTAGGAGCCATTTCATCCCAGACTCTGGCATTTGATGGGACAAGGAGAGGCTGAATACAAGTGATTTCACAGAGTTAATGCCACTTTATATTGTCCCCATCTTTTGGGTCATTTCTGGGGTTCCTGGGTGAAGAGCTCTCCAGGGAATATCTTTGCACCAATCCAGAGGTACAAAGGTTGCAGAGTCTCTCCCAATCCACGTTATCTCTTCCTGGCAGAGCAGGTTTGAGGCAGATTCTGGGGCACTGAGACCGCAGCATAAAAGGCTCCAGATCTCTCCCAACCCCTCAAGTGATTGACGTTTGACTTTTCCTGAACACAAACACAGCTGCCCCAAAATCTTGCGCTTAGGAAAACTGGGTGAAATTGGAGAAGTAAGCAAAGCAGAGGGCAGTCAGAAGAAGTGGCACTGGGAGGGGCTGCTGGGTTAGGAATTCTGTGTTACACCCTCAGGGTTTTGTCCCCTTCCCCACTCACTGTGCTATTCTTTTCCTCCCCTCCCTTCAACCAAACCATGCAGCCCTTCTAGGTCAGCTGCTGCTGCCCTAAGTAACCCTCCTGTTCCCTGAGAGCCATCACCTGCCAGGGAACAGACATGGACCCTCCTGCACCACATAGACTTGAGGGGAAAAAAAGAAATCCTGAGCCCTGCCCCTCACACCCTTCAAATTAACCATCACCAGTTTGTGATTCTGCTTTAACCTGGGCTCACCGGGACCCCCTTCCAGCAGGACATCACTGGAACACCCTCTGCCTCCTCCTCCTCTTTTTGCTCCTCTGGGATGGCTGAATTCCCACCAGGAAACAGCGAGCCAGGAGCTTTGGGAGTGCGGACCCACCCTAAGCCTCGCTGGCACCCTGCCCACCATCCTGAGCACAGGCAGGGCATCCCCCCCCACCACCACCCCGCTGCCAACAGGCTCAAACCCCCTTTTGGGATTATCCTGATGGATCAGCATCCCACTGCCTCCGGCCACTGGCACTGGGAAGGGACGAGAAGGCCCCAGATGTCCTCAGCACCTCCCCGAGGGTGTTCCGGCGGGGAAACTCTCTCGGATTAGGGAATCCTTTATCTCTGGTTTATATAAGACCCGGAGACTCCTTTTATGGTTGGCTTTTCCTGCCTTGTCAAGAAGCGAAGAACAAATGTAGCTTCATCTGCGCTGGTGGGCTGGCTCACTGATTAAGCATCTGATTCAAAGCTAAGTACAGAACAGGCTTTTGATGGGCGGATTTAATTCGGAGTAAAAAAACCAGGATGTCGTCCCCCTCCCTCACCCAAAATTCCCAAGATAGTGGTTGGTCTGGTGCAATTAAGCCGCGGGGATGACTCCCACCTACCAAAACCTGAGAAAGTCCAGAGCGCTCCAATTTGTGCTGAAGCGGCTCCTTTGAGTGTTTCCCCCTCTGCATTCCCCCCCTCCTCTTTGCTTTTCCTTTCTCTTCTCTCCCCTTTTTTTTTTTTTTTTTTTTTTTATTCCTGCTGCTGATTTACCACCATTCCCAGGCATTTGCATGAGGAGTGACCTCACCCTGTGTGTGTGTTTGTGAGCTCAGGGGGTGTGCGGGGGCGTCTGACACACCGGATTCCTCCTCATCCCGCCCTCCCCGAGCCCTGCCAGGGGACGCATGTTAATGATGACCTTGCTGAGTAAAGAGTTGTGGAAGGAATAAGTGTTTTTCCTGCGCTCCGAGAGGCGGAAGGTGCGATTACTCATCCATCTCTCCAACTGTCTCTCCAGCACCTTTCAAGCGCTTCTCGCGTCGAGTCTGGGGGCGTGAGCGAGGGGGTGGCGAGCGAGGGGAGGCTGCCAAAATCTGGGTTGCCACAGACACCGGCCTCGCTTTTCCTCCAATGAGCGCTGCGCTGAGAGTGCGAGAGGAGGCTGGGCACCACCCACATGTTGAGCTGCGTGGAGTATAAGTAGATGGAGGAGCCGGGACTAGTGGCAGTTCAGACAGGGAGGAGAAGCAGCTCTTAGCATCTCCAGTGAAAGCGGTTTTCGACTCACCTAGTTTGCCCGAGGAGGAATCACCCGGATTTTTTTGCTGCAGCTTTTTTGTGCATCTCTGTGATTTTTCTCCGGCGGGGACTTTGCGGCGTTCCAGATTCCCAGCGGGATTGGACATCCTATCCAACTCCTCTCTCTCTGTTCCTGGAGGATCCTGGTTCTCTCTGGGACTCCCCTGAACACGTGAGACCGGCGTTTCCAGCTTGGCACCGGGAGAAATTTGCCTACAACTCTCTCTGGGATCCACGTGGACAGACCAGCTCGCTCTGCGGTGATATCTGATTGGGTTGTGTTTGTGTCCAAAAGTCCTTGGAGGGGGGTTTAGAAGTCTCTGTGTGTCTCTCAGGAAGTGTTGTGGTGGGGGTTTTTTGGGATCCAGCTTTAGTGCCAGGGGCTTATTACCCAGTTCTTTCTGTGTTTGCCACTCGCACGGTCGGAGCCATGCAGCTGGACAATGTCACCAGCGCGGGCGTCCACTCCTTCCAGGGGCACCGTGGAGTTGCCAACAAGCCCAATGTGATCCTGCAGATAGGGAAGTGCAGGGCAGAAATGCTGGAGCATGTCCGGAGGACCCACCGGCACCTCCTGACAGAGGTCTCCAAGCAGGTGGAGCGGGAGCTGAAGGGGTTGCAGAAATCCGTGGGGAAGTTGGAGAACAACTTAGAGGACCACGTCCCAACCGAGAACCAGAGATGGAAGAAGTCCATCAAGGCCTGCCTGATCAGATGCCAGGAGACCATTGCCCACCTGGAGAGGTGGGTCAAGAGGGAGATGAATGTTTGGAAGGAGGTCTTTTTCCGCCTGGAAAAGTGGGCTGACCGCCTGGAGTCCATGGGAGGCAAATACTGCCCTGGGGAGCAGGGCAAGCAGACGGTGTCCGTCGGGGTGGGAGGCCCGGAGATAAGGCCGAGTGAGGGGGAGATTTATGATTATGCCCTGGACATGAGCCAGATGTATGCCCTGACCCCTCCTCCCGGGGAGGTGCCTAGCATCCCCCAGGGCCACGATTCCTACCAGTGGGTCTCCGTATCGGAGGATGCTCCAGCCTCCCCGGTGGAGACCCAGGTGTTTGAGGATCCCCGGGAATTCTTGAGCCACTTGGAGGAATACTTAAAGCAGGTGGGTGGAACAGAGGAGTATTGGCTGTCTCAGATCCAAAACCACATGAACGGCCCAGCTAAAAAGTGGTGGGAGTACAAGCAGGACTCCGTCAAAAACTGGGTCGAGTTCAAGAAGGAGTTCCTGCAGTACAGCGAGGGAACTCTGACTAGGGATGCCATCAAAAGGGAGCTGGATTTGCCCCAGAAAGAGGGGGAGCCCCTGGATCAGTTCCTCTGGCGCAAGAGAGACCTGTACCAGACCCTCTATGTGGATGCAGATGAGGAGGAGATCATCCAGTACGTGGTAGGCACCCTCCAGCCCAAACTGAAGCGTTTCCTGAGCTACCCCCTGCCCAAGACCTTAGAGCAGCTGATCCAGAGGGGGAAGGAAGTCCAAGGCAACATGGAGCACTCTGAGGAGCCCAGCCCACAGAGGACCCCTGAGGTTCAGCCGGGAGACTCCGTGGAGACCGTGCCCCCCTCAACCACCGCCAGTCCCGTGCCGAGCAATGGGACTCAACCAGAGCCCCCCAGCCCCCCAGCCACTGTCATATGAGCTCCCCTCAGCGGGGTCTGGGTTCCGTGGAAGGGAGAAAGGGGGCTTATTTAGGAAGCTTCTCCTTGGAGGGAAGTTCTGGCTGAGACCTGAGGAGCGCTCGGTCCAACAGCCCGGAGCAGAGGGATTGGCTTTGCTCCTGGGGGGAGGGAGGTGGTGGGGGAGAGGCACCCCAGGACGGGGCTGCCCCCCTCACCCAGGCCGTGCCATGCTGTGGTGCTGGGGACCCTGCTGGCACCACTGCGGGGAACAGCCAATTTTATGACAATTCCCTGACAAGAAACTAGAGACAATCCCCAACTTGAGAAGCGGCCGCTCGGCGCTGGCAGCTCTCAAGGACTTCACAGGAGTGCAGCAGTTGGTGGAGGGTTCCTACCCATCTGGATCTCTCTTTTTCCTTCTCTCCTCCCTCGTCTGAGAGGGTGGCCCTGTCCTGAGGAGACAGCTTTCTTTCTGACCCTTGCCTGTTTTTGATTAACCTCTGGGTTTCTGTTCACTTGGCAATCTCCTGGTCTTACTTGCTCCAAAGGATTAAAGTAATTTTTTAAATTATTTTTTGGTTTAAGAAAAAAAAATCCTATTATTTCAGGAACTGAAAGCTTTAAGAATCTGGATTATTTTCTGTGTTTTTCATTTCACTGCACCTAATACCTGCTTTAATGTGTTTCCTCTCAAGAGGCTCTTACCGGTTTACTTCTTGTCTTAGTTTCTGCTCACTCTAGTTCAAGGCCACTGCAGTGCAGAGGCAGATTTCATCCTTTCTCTGCACATTATCCTGTGCATTCAGCAGGAAACAGATTTTCTAATTAAATTCTGAGCTCATTTATTGAAGGAGCAGTCTCCTTCCTTTCAGAGAAAAGAGGGTGTTTAAGGTAGAGAGAGGAGACACCAGAGCTCTTTTGCAAGAGACTGGGGGGAGGGAAGGGAAAAAAAACCCTTATTCTTTGAATGAAACAAACAAACACACCCTAAATTCAGAGCAAAATATCCCCAGAGCAGCAAATCGAGTCCATGCTGATGTGTGGAGACAACAGGAGCTTTTGCCATGTAAAAGCCAAAAGAAGTGAAGAGAGGATCTGTGTGCCCCAGCACAGTTTTAGCCTGTGCATCACTGCAGGGAGTTTCTGCTCACACAGACAGACTCCAAATGCTCCTGGAAAGCCTGGCACCCCTGTCCTGGAGCACCTGAGGACAGAGGGTTGTCTGCTCACAGAGGAATTCCTGCAGCATCTCACCACAGATGGAGATGGACTTGGACTTTGTGACTTCTTCCATGTTGAGACAGGAAACACTCAGCACTCACCTTTGGCCAGTGCTTGATGACAGGACTGAGAGAAGAAAGACATTCCTGAAGTTTGGCTCTCCAAAGCTTCCCGAGGCTGGACACATCTTGGGCATCATCTGCATCCACCTCCAGACCAAATAAACAGCAGGGATGCAGCAGCAGGAGTGACCCTGGGATGCTCCTGGCGCTGCCACAGCAGTGACATGTGGCCCTGGTGGCTCGGAAGGCCTTTGCTGTGACTCCTTCCAAGAGGCTGAAGGTAAGGAAGCTCTCTGGCATTCTCTCCTCAGAGCTAAACTGGGCATAGAATGTCCAGAGGAAAGTGGGATAAAAACTCAGCAGAAATGGGATATGAAGCATTGGGGTTGGGAGAAAGGGGAAGGGAGAACCAGCCAAAGGGAAATACAGGAATGGGGAAAGTTTCCAAAGAGGGCAGTAGCCTGCACTTTCTGATTAATATGGCAAAAGAATGAGAAGCTTCTTAATTAGCCCAGCCCCAGAACCTGCCTTGTCCTTCATGGAGAACCTCTGTGCCTGAGTCCCCACCTGAGGCAGCACATCCCAGGTCCATGCACAGCCCAGAGGAGCTGCAGGTCTGCTCTGCATCCTTGCTGGGAGCTGATCTCAGGAACGGTGGGAGCTCTCCTCTCACTCGTTCCCAGTTTGTCAACAGCTCTGTGTGCAGAGAAAAGGAGCATTTCTCACTAATGACCCGGGCTGAGTGATGGGGGAGTGGGAGTCACTGCTGAGGATGAGCTGGCCATACATTACAAGCTTTGTCTCCTCTTGCTTCCAGTGACTCACTCAGATCCTCCTCTGAGAAGGAATCACTTCGCAGCATGCAGCGTTTGGGAGGAAAGCCACAGAAAAAGCTGCAAAACAAAGGCCTCAACATCAGACCTGCTCTCAGGACCCTCAGCCACCAATGGCCAGATCCACCACCTGAAGGAAAGACTGGCACAGGTAATTACATCCCATATTGCCTTGTGGGTCTGCCTTAATCCTCCCAGTGCCCTGACCTGAGATATTGAACAGCCCAAGTGCAAACAGCTGTGCTGGTCTTGAAACCTCAGTCCCAGGGGCTGCAGCAGCCTGGCACCGCCAGAGAGGTGGGATTTCAGCTCCTTGGTGTCGGAACCCAAGCACCAGCCCCAATAATTGATGCTCCAGGGACTGCACATTGTGGCTTTCCCTTGGCTGGACCATGGGCAAATGTTAAACCCCAACACTTGGTGGGTCCTCCAGGCTGCAGGCATAGCAAAATTTAATCCCAGCTCCTGAGAATTTCCCCTTTCTCTCCACTTCAAAAATCTAATCAGAGTTGTTGCATTTTTTTTTCTTCTTTTCCAGCAATCCCTGGTGCTGTTGCTGAGATTCCTTCTCTGTGTCCAAGAGCTCTCCCAGGGGAGAAGAAAGTGCTGCAGACAGACGGAGGGCAAACCACGCACCAAAGAGCCTCCCATGCAGTGCAATGCAAACATTCAAGGTGCTGAGAGCCAGAATGAAACTGGGAAGCTGCTTCCAGCAGGACAAAGAAAAGCCTGAGCTGGTCCAGGTACTCCAAGTGCTGAGAATGGAAAGAGAGGCCAGAACAGAAGAACCAAGTCCAGACTTTGGGGACAGCAGGGATGCTGACTGTCTGTGGAGAGGATTCTGCACACCTCTGCAGTCTGGGGCCGCTGGGACTCACCTAAAGAAATCTTCACTAGAAAATGATCCTCACTGAAAAAAACCCCAAACTTTCCTGATTAACTTTGCCAAAGGGCTGATCCTGCCTTGGCTACGAACCCTCTCTGCTGGCCATGCTGTAACTCACCTCTCCTGAGTCCTTTCATGCGGGTATCAGTTTCAAACCTCAAAGGGCTCCTGGAGTTTGGAGAAGCATCCCACGGTCCAGATGCTTGTCTGAACTGTTGGAGCCTGCACATCTGGGCCAGCTGTCTTGCCAGCAAGGAGCCTTGTGAGACAGCAGGCGCTCTCTGGGTCTGCATGGGCCAGAGTTACTGCAAGAACTGGGGTTCTTGTGCTGGCTTTGGAGTGACTGTTTCCATCCAGACCCAGGGAGCCCAAAAAGAGCTCGAGTGAGCTGGACAAGACAGTTTTGGTTCATCTCTCAGCCGAAGAGGTCCAGTTGGTTCCTCTCTCTTCCAGAGCCAGCTGTCCTGTGTGTGCGTGTGGGTGTGGATGTGGGGGTGTGTGTGTGTGTGTTGAGCAAAAAAATCCAAATTACTTAAATTCTGTGGTGTTTTGTTGCATTTGAATTAAGCCAGAGGGACCTAAGGCACATTCCAACAAGGCTCAGCAAAAATGTCCAGGACTGGAAAATTCCATAAAACCATGTAAAGGCAGATTCCCAGGCATCATCTTAAGGTCTAAATGATATTTGATTTTGAGGTGCTTAATTTCCACAGTCTCTTCCAAGGGACTAGACTGCCTCAATAGGCACTTCATTTTTCCTGCTTTTTTAGGGAATTAGCCTGTCTGTGCTACTTGGTCATTTGGTCCTGAGTTTTTTTTACATTTTCAGCTGGCTTTTTGGAGTGTGCAGAACTGAATTTCCTGGACTGATTTGATTTCAATTGTTGCTCCCAGCAAACTGGAGCTTTACTTGTAGCACCCTGGTTTTTATTACCAGCCTCTCCAGGAAGGACTGGTAGTTTATTTTCCTGGGGCAGAGTCACGTGAATGAGAAGTGTGGATGTGTTGTACCTCTGGAACTTTAGCAGATTTCAACCACTGCATTTTTTTTTTTCCTCCCTAGGCGATTTTGCATTTACTGATGAAACTACTTTAGAGGTTTTATTTTTACTAGAGATATTATTAATTCAAGCAACCTTGTGCAAAAGGCAAACGTGTCGAATCGCTGCAGGTTGTAGGGGTTGAAGCCAAAAGGTCTTTGTAAGCCGACATCACCTGCCCTGGATCTGACTGGATCAGGCAGTTTATTCCTCATGTGTCATGTTGGAGTTACAAGATCACACCAAGCCACTAGAGCCTGCCAGTAGAATAGTGCTACACTCGATTTGCTATTGTAGCAAAGCCTTTTGTAGATTTATACAATAAAACTTTGAAATATCTGCTTCAATTGCTTCCTGCCTCGTTTTCTGCTCTTTCTTCCTTGGTTCATGGGTGACTCAAGTATCTACTGCCCTATGAAAATTTGGGGTTATTGGGGTTACCTGGCTTATGGAAATCTTTTTTCTCAGCAAAAGCATGTGGTTGACATAAAAAATGAAATGCACTGAGTTGTTCAGACCTTAAAACTGAGTCAGATGTAGCCCATGAGGTTGGGAGAAGCTGCCCTTTGTGGGACTGTGGATCCTGCAGGGCTCTGGTTGGGTACAGCTGAGAGAAGAAACTTTGAAATGAGGACAATCACATTCCCACCCATGTTTGAGAAATTCACAGAAGAAATGAGGCAAGACAGGACAAGGTAAAGAAACTAAACCTCAATCAGCTCCATTTGACAACCAAAGAGCCTTTGGGAGTGATAAGCACCCACACCCAGTAGAGATTCAGGAGCTGGGGCTTTGTTATCTGATGCATTCTCAATTCCTTGGGTTCATTGCCTCTAAAATATCCAGGGGTTATCCAGGCTGGAGTCAGGGAACACAGCAGGGAAAGGACCTCAGAGTGTTTTAAATGAAAATGTTTATTTTTAGCAATAGATTGATTGGCCACAAAGATGTTCAGCTAAAGGACTCTACCTCTGCAGATCCTTTTCCAGAAAATCTTTGCACTCAGATGGGTTTAGCCCCATTCCCTGCTCCATCCCTGGTCTTTCTCCAAAACAGTCCAGGGTGGGATGCAACTGGTAAAGTGCACTTGGGTAGGTCAGCTGGAGAAACAAAAGGAGTAATTCCATTTACAGCAGGGAATAAATGCCCAATGGACCTCCCAGAAATCCCTTTTGAGCTCAGGTTGGAGAGGCAGAGATGATCTGAAGGCCAAAGATGCCTCAAGGAGAGCTGCTGAGGCTCCAGCTCTTTGGAACTCATTTAACCACAAACTCTAGGCAAGAGTGAGAAGGAAATTTTTGAAGGTGCCATTTGATTCCACAACTGAACTCTGCCTTTGTTGCCAGAATCAGTATAAAAGTGAGGAAAAAAAGCACTGAGGGGACAGACCAGTGAAAAAATCCTTCCAGTGCCACCCCAACCTGTGACAGTGTAGACAAGCTACAGGTGAGCAGGTTTAGACTTCTCATGGTTTATGGACACGGCCAAAAGTGCCATGAACAACCTGATCCTTGCAGAACAAAACAGCAAGAGCTGCACCAGCCCCGCCAGAGTTCAAGAAGCATTTGGACAACGCTCTCAGGCACCTGATGGGATTTTTGGGGTGTTCTGTCAGGATCTGGATTTGCTGATCCTTGTGGGTCCCTTCCAATTCAGGAATTTTGAGGGTACTGAGCTCAGCTGGAGGTGCTGAGCTCTTCCAGCAGAGGGGGGCAGAACTCCACTGTACACTGTGGGAATCAAAACCGGGAAAGGCACTAAAGAGGGAAAAATCTGTCCTTGTCATCATCCATCCCCACACGGCCCATTCCCACAGGACACAACATCAGGGGTTGCTTCAGTGAGGGAGGTCTGAGAGAATGGGAAAAAAGAGGTCATGTGGAGAAGGGATGAGGACTGAGGGCCAAAACTGCACTGGAGGAACATGGACAGGATGGGGATGGGAGGTGGAAAAGGAAGGTGAGGCTGGGAGATGCCTGCCTGTGCTGGGTAAACTCATAAGGTTTCCAGTTTTGTCCCAGAGTGATCCAGGTTTGACTGTAATCATTATTATTTCCTCACTTTCTGACAGTTCCAAATGAAAATCCCTAGAGAGTCATTGGACCTATGCTCATTAATTAATGGAAAAATGCCTTATTACTGCTCCTGGCTCTCAGAGTAGGGAGCCACCTGGAATAGATGCAGCCCAGTAACAGATTAACTGCCTCAAATTACTGAAATCCCCTTCAAAATCAGAGTGGGAACTACCCAAGATCCAAAATGCAGAAGTATTCACAGAGGAAACAACCTTGGGTTGCACCAGGAGTGGTTTAGATATTAGGAAAAAATTCCTCACTGGAAGGGGGTCAGGCATTGGAACACTCTGGAATCACCATCCCTAGAAGTGCTCAAAAGCCCTGTGGATGCGGCACTTGGGGACAGGGATTGGGGGTGGATCTGGCCATGCTGATGGTTGGACTGGACGATCTCAGAGGTCTTTTCCAGTTGTAATGATTCCATGATTCCATAAAAGGTGGAGAAGGCACGTGAGGCCAAGCACTTACAGAACTGAGAAAAACATAATTCTTGTTAATTTTTACTTGATAATTTTTATTTTCTTCTTTCTTAGTTGCAACTAGACTGACGGGCTCCTTAATTTGCTTATTTGGGATAGATTAAAGGAGGAGCCAATATGGAACTACTGCACATGCAAATTATTTTATAGAATCATAGAATGATTTGGGTAGGAAGGGATCTTAAAGATTATCCAGTTCCACCCCCCTGCAATGGGCAGGACCACCTTCTACTAGACCAGGTTGCTTTGTTTCTTTTTTTTTCCCCTTGTTTTTAGCCTTTTTTTTGTCTTTTATCTCCTTTTTTAATCAAAGCTATTGCCCTGTTCAGTGACGTAAATCATATTTATTGACTTTCCAGGCAGGCCTTGTGTGTGTGCACAGCCCAACTGCTCCCCTGGATCTCCTTTTTCCACGTAATTACGGAAGGCTGTGAAATTTCCATTATTGACACAACGGGACTCTAATGGCTCCAATTATCACATCCTAACTGCTCCAGTGAGTGCTGGGTGCTCCCATCATGGAGCAGGAAGTTGTCCCAGAACTCTTCCTGCAACACTCATTTGTACCAAGGATGAGTTGAAGGCAGGTTTTGTGTTTTTACAGCTGATTTTTAATCATTAAGAATTGAAAGGGTTGCTGTGTACATCCAGCTCGATTCTTGACACAGTTAGTGGTGATTTTTAGGAAGGACATGGCCATTTTCATGACTTTTTAGGATATTTTTAGGGATTTTTAGGATCCTGTTATATTGAAGCAAGCCTGCAGTGTCTGTGTGGTTTTCAGTAATTTCATCTCAGATGTTTGTCAGCTTTCAGCTCCTGAATTCATGTGCCTGGAAGAGAGCTGGAGTGGGAATTTTACAAGGGCACGGCATGATAGGACAAGGGGAATGGACTTAAGATGAAGGAATTTAGATTTAGATGGAGCATTGGGAAAAAATTCTTCCATGTGAGGGTGGGGAAGCCTTGGAACGGAATTCCCAGAGAAGCGGCGGCTGTCCCATCCCTGGAAATGTCCAAGACCATTTGGACAGGGCTTGGAGCACCCTGGTCCAGTGGAAGGTGTCCCTCCCCATGGGAAAGGCTGGAATTCCATGATCTTTCAGGTCACTTCAAAGCCAAACCATTTTCTCATCCCATTAATTTATATCCTGCAAAACCGGGGATTCCCAAGCTCACTGAAAGCTTTCATGTTTCTGATATGGAGCTGATGAGTTTTTCCATCCCTCCTACATGTGCTCAGACAATGCTACGTTAAAAAAATTGAAATAATGCCGAAAATCAGATTTTATGAATCTGACAGAACCACTTAGTGGCATAAAGTGTTTTGTATTTTTCTGAAGGAATCAAATCTTGACATCTTCAAAATGAGCTTTTTGACTTCTTATTTATGAAAAACACCACTTAAAAACTGACTTCAACTTCAAAAAAAAAACCAACCAAACAAAACAAAACAAAAGAAAGGGGAAAAAAGTAAGAAAAAGCTTAGAAAGCTGAAAAAATAACTTGAATTTACTGTTTTGGGACCCTGAGGCTTGTGCTGAGTCAGTGCAAGAAGAAATGTCTTTTTCCAGCTTCATTTTAATTGACTGAAATATCAGGAGAATTTCTCATCTGACCTTACTTTGCCCTATTTTGCCCTTACCTGATTTGATTATTCAACTAAATAAACTCAGATATTTCCCTTGTTGCAGGATTTCCACTCTCTGTGCTCTTCTGCTGTAGGAATTTCAGGGATTTAGAATATTCTGAGTGTCACTGGAATGGCGTGAAACCCTTCCTCACCCAGAACGTATTTTCCCAACAGGGTGAAGGGATAATCCCTCTTTGTGACCAGGATTACAAAACCTGTGTTACACACTTGGAAAATTACAAATCCAGCGGAGGGCCCAAATTCACTGACAATTTTGACAGCAGGAAAAAAAGCCAGACTTCAGGTTTTTACCTTAAATAACAGCCTTAAAATCCATCCTGGGTTTGGGCAGTGATGTCAGGGCAGTACTTGAGGAAATCTGTGCTGATCACAGAGTCCCAGAATGGTTTGAGTCGGAAAGAACCCCCAAGATCACCTCATTCCACCCCTGCCATGGGCAGGGACTCCTTCCACTATCCCAGGTTGCTCCAAACCCCATCCAATCTGTCCTGGAACACTTCCAGGGATGGAGCAGCCACAGCTTCTCTGGGCAACCTGTGCCAGGGCCTCATCACCCTCACAGGGAAGAATTCCTTTCCAACATCACTTCTAAATCCATCCTCTGGCAATTTAAAGCCATTCCTCCTTGTCCTTGTCCTTGTCCTTGTCCTTGTCCTTGTCCTTGTCCTTGTCCTTGTCCTTGTCCATGTCATGTCCCTCCATCCCTTGTCCAAAGTCCCTCTCCAGCTCTCTTGGAGCCCCTTCAGGCCCTGGAAGGTCACAGTGAGGTGTCCTTGGTGGTGGCCTCAGCCGTTCTGGGTTAAAGGTTGGATTCAATCATCTTGGTGGTCTTTTCCTACCTAAACAATTCCGTAATTATTCAATCATGGGCAGATCATCAACTCTTTAGTGCAACCTGCATTCCCTACAGTCCTGGAGTCACTGGGGACATTCCAGGTGGTGTTTCCTGGTTTTCCAGAGGAGGCAGAGGTTGGACAGAGGGATTTACTAAATATCCAAAGGTAGGAATTTACTAAATATCCAAAGGCAGGAAGGAAAAGTGAGTGCAGACCCCTCTGCTCTGTGTAGGGCCCCCACCAATATCTTGTTTTCAGAGCTCACATCCACCTCACACAGAGCATCCCCATTCCCTGGTGTGGAAAATGAGGGACGTGGCCTAACTGGAAGCAGAGGACAGGGTGGCCCTTCCCAGAAAGCAGCTCCATCACTGCTCTGTGCTTCCCCTACTCAGTTTCCTCAGAAATCACAATTTTTTCCCCTTATGTTCAGTAAAAGTTCCTAAATCTCCTTGCAATCAAGAAAAGCAGACTCCAATTAATTATTTCCTAAAGATCTTTGTCCCTGAGGACTCCCCTACACAGAGAGTTCCAGAAAAATCAATCCAAACCAAACCGAGGCACGGCCGTGTTGGAAATTACTGGGAAGAATTTCAGACCTGTGTCTTCAATTTATTTCAGAATTAAAGTGACCTGAATCCACCATGGTTCACTTCCCTTTGGCTTGATCAGAAAGGTGTGTCTGGGAATGAATTAAGCTTGGCTGAATTAATGCCACCTTTGATCCTCATTAAATTTGGACACCCAGGCGTTTAGGCCAGCTTAAGTTCTTCCACCCCTAAAAGTCAGTACTGAGGGATGAGGGAAGGTTGGAAATCTGCACAGAAACTGCTGGAAGGACATCCAGGTTGAGGTAATATTTTTTGCTAAAATTTGTCACTGACAAATTCTGCTCTGTGGCACCATGGACACTTTCCTGGGAACGCCAGCATGGTTCGATGGGGCTTGGAGAGACCTGGATAGTGGAGATGTCCCTGACCATGGCAGGGTTTGGAATGGGATCATCTTGAAGGTCCCTCCCAACCCAAATTATTCCATGAGTGTGTGATACTGAGAGAGCAGGCATCTTGTATTTCTCTTTCCCACTGATCCTTGAGTGCCTGTCCAGGACAAGACCTCTCAAATATTCCCAGATTTTGCTGAGCATCCAGGATATTGCATCCATCACAGTAATTCCAAATGAAACTCAAACCTCACTTCAGCACAGACTGATGCAGCTTTGCACAATGTCTGTACAACCTCAGCAACTGGAATGGCAGAGAAATGCCATGGAAATCCAGGGAATGTTGTTTCCTCTACACCTTCCCTGCATGAGTTTGGAACAGCTGCTAAATGTCTTTTTTTTTTTTTTTAATATGTCACATAGAATCAAGCAAGATCATGCAAAATCTACATTTTTCTTCACAATCTTCACAGGATTTTTTTATTTATTTTACCTTAAATCAGGTTAGATAACGAGGCTGAGCCCCTTCAACACACCTGATGTTGTCTCCTAGATCAGGACACCAAGAGGATGAAAAACAAGAGAATATCAATACAACTGATTTCTCATGGAACCACCCCAGGAAATCTGGGATGTTTGCCACCTGTGTCAGCAGAAATCACTGCCTGGCATCCCCTCTAGCAAAAAAGTGGAGCAGTGCTGGCTAAAATCTGCAGAGTGAAATAGAAGAGATGGGAGAAAGGAAATCAAACAGGGGGATGTCTGCCTGGTGAGGTTACTTTGAATTCTTTTGACACAGTGAACTCAGACAGAGCTGCCTCTCCAGGAACTGGACATATTTAGTGCCTGTTTTCCAAAATCAGCATCCCAGGGATGTCACAGACCTGGACGTCATCTCTGTTTGCCACTCATTGGACCCAAGTTCTCCCAAACTTTCCATTGTGTTCAGGGCACAGAAGAAAAATCAAATTTTCTGCCCCTTTTGACACTGATGTGGCTTTAGGCATCCACTTTTTTCTGCTTTTATGAAAGATTCTCCCCACAGCTCATCAAGTCATTGCTTAATGTGGATTTCCTTGCAATTCTATCAGGAGAAATCAAGGAATTTTGTTTTCCCTCCTTGCTCAGCCATTTGTCTGAAGCTTTACTTTTTTGTTTGCTGAAATCTGGGTGTGATCACAGAGTCCAAAGCTGCCAATCCAGCACCTTTGCCATGGCATGAGAAAAGCCTGGGGGCAAAAAATAAAAAGCAATAACAAATTAATTTCAAAATGAATAAAATAAGGAAGCCCTGAAATGCTCAGGCCCTGCCATGAAGGACTTTAATAAACATTCAGAGCTTGTTCCTGCGCTGCTGAGGCTTTACCTCTCAGAAAGTACAAGGTGTCAATCAGGATTTTCTCTGCTGGAAGCAGGAACCCAAATCTCTATGGAAACCAGAAGGAGGTGACAGTGCCTATGGAAAGGTTTTCTGCATAGATTCCCATCCTCACAGTTTACATTTGCTGGAGATTTTATTGCCACTGTAGTTCTGGAAAAGATTAAAAAATGTTTTGTCTTCCTTGGACTGCAGATTCTGACATTGTTCCCTCTCCTTTTCCCTCTGCCAGTCTCAGTCAATGAGTCCTTTGATTTAACTTATTTAGTTATTTCTGCCACATTAGAAAAAATTAAATTACTAATGTAGGTGAAAAATGAATCCAGTTCAATGAATCCCTTCCACAGAGGATCTAATTGGGATTTGCAGCCTCACAGGATGGATTTGAGCAGGGAGGTGCAAGCAGAGGGGGTTTTTTGGGAGTAGACAGGGGCTCCACTGCAGCACAGCTATCTGTGGGAGAACATGAAAAAGGAGTTTTTCAATTCAAAAAGTATCAGATCCTGACTTAATTCAGCCCTGACTTCTTGGAAACACAGCCCCAAATTTTCCTGTTAGGCAGCTGATCTCAGAACCCTCCAGCATCTCATCCTGAGCATCCCAGAAGAGCATCCTGCTCACAGTTCCTTTTCTCGCCAGAAGCCAAGCCAGGAAACAAAGCCCTCGGAGCTGCTCTGTGGGTGGGTGGTTTCCCTTTCTCTTTTGTTGCTCAGTTTCCATCTCTTGAGCGAGGCAAAAAAAAAAGAGAAATTGTTGAGTTATTCAACATCTGAGGAGCTGAAGGGGTGAATTCACCACTGGAGAAAAGTTCGGGAGGTGTTCTGTGCCTGCCATGGAGGAGCCTGGGGTTTGAAATGGAGCTTGGCTGGGCATAGGGTTGGAAGATTAGAGACAGATCTTCAAATTAAAAAGCTCCCACGCAGCGAATATGTGGAGGGCAGAACTGGGGGGTGCCAAGAGGGGACAGAGGAAAGGGTCAAGGGACAGACTTCACAAGCTGGGTGGATATAAAAAGCACCATGATGTGGCTGTGACGACCATGCAGTGACAGCGGAGGTGACAAACCACGAGGACCTTGGCCCTGCTCCTCGCAGAGTCATTAAATCCCTGCCAAAAACCAACAGGAGCTGCTGCCACACCTGGGGGAGGAGTTTAATAAATGTCCCTGCAGGAGGCACTGGGAATGGTGTTAGCTCTGAATCCTGCTGCTCCTTGGTCCTTAAATACCACTCACGACCTGTCCCCTGCTTGTGAAGATTTCCCTGTGGCTCATCCTGTGGGAATCCACAAAATCAGAGGGTTTTGGGAAAGCTGCAAAAGGCAGGCCTCAGAGACAGCAGAACTGTGATTAGAGCTAAGCAGTAGCCATGAGACAGGTCAGCAGAAAAATTATTTAAAAAGTAGAAAAGCAAGGACAAATAGAACAATGGTCTGTGTATTGATGCTTGTCTAGAATAAATCCCTAAGCTACAGAAGAGTTTATCTAGCAAGATATTAGGAAGTTTGAAGCTTAATAATGGAGCTCTGTGCCTTGTGTTTTAAGGCTTACAAGCAGGTATTGTTTTAACCAAAGGTACGTGTGCTTATAGTGGTTGGATAGAACTACTGTTAATATGCTTTTGCTTTATGTGATTGGTCAAAAAACTTAAAAACTAAGTTGTAACATTAAGTTCTTGGTCTGCTGCCTGGGATGTGAGCTGATGGCATCTTCCCATTGTCATAACCATATAATGAGACTGATGCTGGAAAATCAAACAGCTCAAGGCACGTTCCACAGCAGTCCTGTCCTGTCCGTGATTTGTACACAGACCCCTGGCTGGTGATACATCCCATGCCATGGGAAGGGAAGGGGGCACCCACCCATTTGCTGTGCTACTGCCTGAAAGTGCCAGAGGTTTTCATGGAATCACAGAGCTGGAAGGGACCTTGGAGAACACCTTGCTCCAAATTTTCTGCTATGGGGCATCTTCCACTAGGCCAGGCTGCTCAAAACCACATCCAGCCTGGCCTTGGACACTTCTAGGGTTGGGGCAGCCACAGCTTCTCTGGACAACCTGTGCCAGGGCCTCACCACCCTCTCACAGAAGAATTCCCTCCCAATATCCCATCTATCCATGCCCTCTGGCAGTGGGAAGCCATTCCCTGTGTTTCGTCTATCCATCTTTGTCCCAAGTCCCTCTCCAGCTCTCCTGGAGCCCCTTTAGGCACTGGAAGGGGCTCTGAGGTCTCCCTGGAGCCTTCCTTTCTCCAGGCTGGACATTCCCAGCTCTCCCATCCTGGCTCCAGAGCAGAGGGGCTCCAGCTCTCTGAACATTTCTGTGGCCTCCTCTGGACTTGCTCCAACAGATTTTGTTCTGGCATATTCAATGGCATTGCAGAGGGAATTCCAGGAAACTCCATTTCCCTTGGGGGAATGATTTTTCCCCCTGCTTCATAGAAACATTATTTATGGCACACTGCAACTCGCAGATCATGTCCTAAACTATTTTTAAAACCTTTTAAGTGGAGGAGACCTGACATTTTCTCAGTTTAGCTCAATTTTACCACTGGCTGGAGAGAGCAAGACAGCCCCTTCCTGCTTGCAGAAGCCTTTTCTGTGCTGGAAGTTTCAGAATATGGGAAATTGGGGTGTAAAAATTGGTGTAAAGTTTCTGCACATTTCTTTCTGTGACTGACACTCTGGGATACAGGAGGTTCATTTTGGCTCCTTCCTTGTTCACTGATTAGACTGTCCATTGGACCATGTTCTAAACATGATCCAACATGTTTTCTTCATGTTGCTGTTATTAATACACCAAAAATCCTTTCTGCACCAAGGAGTTTCTCCTTGCACACCCCTATTTTTTTTTTCCTAATCTGTCCTCCCACTCATCAGTCTTATTTCTCACTCAGTAACTCCCTGTTTTAAACTTTATAAATGTCTCAACTCCACTTGGACCTGTCCTGTGTCTCCTGAGCAGGTGCTTGCCCAGACAGAGCAGCTGCCACGGGCTTGCATTTTGCTGATGGAACATCTGACATCACCATCCATGATTTTGGAGGATATTTGTCTATGCCCTACAATTAAATCTCTCTGTTATCTCAACTTACACCCTTTTGGGACCTCAGAGATTGAGCTTTTCCTTTTTGAAATCTGAATTTCACTGAGGCAATTCCATCACTGCAAGGACCACCCCTGAAGACAAATCCCCCAGCTTCCACATGCATCTGTTACCTGAGAATATTCCTCTGTCCATGCCTTTGCTGGGACTCTCTTCTGAGTGCCAAAACTGAGTTTTTTAAAGTGATACATTTTTGAACAGTAATACAGAGAGATTGCTGGTGGGGGTGAGCTCAGATCTGCGCTCAGGGAATTATCTGCACACTGGGACGTGTGAAAAAATGCAGGAGCCAAGTTGTCCCTGAGGCAGGACACTGCTGAGAGTGCAAGGGACATGAATGGCTTGGGGAGCTAAATGAGATCCCAGTGCTTCCATGGCTGCTGTTGCTACGGAGACACTTCCTTGGCATCTGCATAACGAGCACACCCCTATCATTAACTCCGGGACAAATGAGTCTCCCAGGTACCCAGTGATGAGGAGACAGAAAGACAGAGCCGGAATTTTAAGAGGGAAAACACCCTCAGAGGTAAATCCAGTGCTCTTCACACATGTGTGGGATTGGGGAGGGGTTTCCACACCGGTGCTCTTCTCTGTGATGGCGCCTCTGAGCCAAATGCAGAGTGAGGATGGTGAACAGGGATCTGAACCACCTTTATTTTTTTCTCGGCATGCAGCAAATATATAGGTCAGGAGATGAGATTCTCTGCAGTTGGGTGGAGTTTGGCTTTTGTGCTCTTACCAGCAAGAATTCTCTGCCTGCTTGGGGGGCGAAGAAGGAGGAAGCATAAAATTGACAAACAGTTTGGGATGGAAGAGACTTTAAAGATCATTCACCTTCCCTGCAAAGGAACACTTTCCACTAGACCAGGTTGCTCAGAGGCCCATCCAATTTGGCATTGATAGGAAAGGTTTCCACAAATTTATCCAGAACATTACAAACATCAAGAGGAAGATCCACACTGTGTGAAATGGGCTTTGAATCCAGGCCCTGTCCCTTCATCCCTCCAAAGAAGAGGGAATTCCTCATGTGCCAAAGGTGCTGGACTGGCTCAGGATTTCAGGAGATGTAGGACAGGAATGGCTGGAGGAGATGGAGCAACTTGACTGCTGAGAATTTAGAAATTCAGACCTGGAATTGGCCTTTAAGGGATTTTCAGACCTTGGAGAGCCCATTTCTGCCAGATGTTTCTATTGTATTTGTGGGGTGCCCTGTGGCAGGAAGGAATGATGAATCTGACTCCATGTTCTCAGAAGGCTAATTTATTATTTTAAATTACTATATTATATTAAAGAATGCTAAACTAAATTATACTAAAGAATACAGAAAGAACACTTACAGAAGGCTAAAAAGATAATAATGGAAATGCATAACTCTTTCCAGAGCCTCGACACAGCTTGACCCTGATTGGCCAATAAGTCAAAACAATTCTGACTTATTGTTTCACATGAAACCAATGAAACAATCACCTGTTGGTAAACAATGTCCAAACACATTCCACAGGAGCAAAACGCAGGAGAAGCAAATCAGATGATTGTTATTTTCCCTTTTCTCTGAGGCTTCTCAGCTTCCCAGGAGCAATATCCTGGGTGAAGGGATTTTTTCCAGAAAATATGACTGCCACATGTTTCCAAGAGGGTTCCAGCCTTGGTGTCCTTTGGGTTGTCTTTTCTTGCTCTCCTGCTGCTCCTGGCCTTTGGGACAGCTCCAGAATCTTCTGGAAAAGCAGCTATCATGGTTAACACTCTGTTCTGTAGATTTTTTCCACTTATCTGGAGTGACATGCTGAGCATTTTGAAATGCCTCTTATAAGTGAGCCCAAAGCTGCCCTTGGAAGAGAGAATTTTGAGCTCCCTGATATCTCTGTTTATCTTTTCCTTGGTCTGGGATTTTTAAAGGGAGAAAAAGGCATTGTTTTTCAACTCCAGTCTGCCTTAGCTCCCAGTTTTAATCAGACATCCACTCCTTCACCTCTAATTATCTGCAATAGTGACTTAATTTGCATTGTGCCCTTTTCCTGAATTGACACAGTAAAAGCATTTTCTCATTATTTCCCTGAGTTTATTCCCTATCATCAATGCCGCCAGGATGACTCAGTTCTAGACAAGGATTTTTGTCTGAGAACCTCAGGTTTCCTGTCAGTCCCTGAACCTTTCAGCTGCCTGTTTGGCATGATTAAAGATGCTGCTTTGTTGACCTGTTAATCACATGCTTTTCCCAGTGTTGGACCGCTGGGATGCTTTTCAAACTGGGAAAATGGTGCTGAGAAGTCTCTGGCTGGTTATTAACTGCTCACAGTGATGCTTCCAGAGCTCTTTGTGTTCCAATCACAGGAGCCCAGGCTGGCACTTCCAACCCTCCCACCCTCAACCTGCTCTTCTCCAAGACACAAAATCATGGAATGGTTTGGGTTGAGAGGGATCCTCAAGATTCTCTCATTCCATGCCCTGCCGAGCCTTCCACTATCCCAGGGTGCTCCAAGCCCTCTCCAACCATGCCTGGAACACTTTCAGGGATGGATCAGCCACAGCTTCTCTGGGACACCTGTGCCAGGGCCTCACCACCCTCACAGCCAAGAATTTCTTCCCAATATCCTATCTTTCCTGCCCTCTGGCAGTGGGAAGCCATTCCCTGTGTCCTGTCCCTCCATCCTTTGTCCCAAGTCCCTCTCCAGCTCTCCTGGAGACACTTCAGGCTCTGGAAGGGGCTCTGAGGTCTCCCTGGAGCCTTCTGTTTTCCAGTGAACATTTCCCAGCTCTCCAGCTCCACAGGAGAGTGGATGTTTTCCTTGCCACACAACCCCAGCCCAGGTGTGGCTACAGCATAACAAACACTTATTTATGGCAGGGATTAAGAATCGTCTGGGATAATCTAAAACTCATTCCCCCATCCCTTTAAAACAAACCAGCTCAACTCTCCTGCTTGGAGTTTTACAGACTCCTAATAAAACCTTCCTGAACATCATCCCAGGCTGGAGCTTCATGTTTTGTCTCCAAGGTTTTCTTTGCTGCAGGGGCTTTTATCTTGCCTGCTCCTTTGAAACTCCCCGTCTGCTGCCTGTTCCCAGCTCACTCTCAGCCTCACATATGTGAAGCTTGAATACTTTCCCTCACATCTCCTGCCTGTTTACTGCAGTATTAAAAAAAAAAAAAAAAAAAGAAAAAAAAAAAAAAGGGCAAAAAAAAAAAAGATTAATGATCTCATGGAAAGACAGATTAGCCATCCACAATCTGTATCAGCATCATGGCTGAGCCCTCCCCGTTTTCTTTTTTCCTTCTTTTGTGTGTGTGTTGCCTTTTTCTGCTTTTCTTTCTCAGATGGCTCCAAAGATCCATCATTATATTCTGAAACTGTCCCTTCTCCTGGGACAGATGGAGCTTATCAAAATGATAAAGGGGAAAAGAGGCAGCATCAATTCAGCTCTGCTAATGGAAAAGCATCTCTGGATGTAATTGGGAATGGGAACACAGAACAGGGGAAGGGAAGGGGTAAAGATACCGGATTCTCCCTCAGGGGGAAAAAAGAGACCTTGCTATAGTCATAAAAATTCTAAATATGGTCTTTGTTTCCTCAGAGCCACTCATCAAAAAGGACAAAGCCAAAACCAGGCAGGGAGAACCCCATGGATGGCCTCAAGTTGAACATTCCCTAGCAAAAAGCCTCAGAGCAGCAACAACAGCTGATAATTGATGTCATCTGACAGCCTTGGCCACCACCAGGCCGAGATCCAGACCCAGCATCTCTGTTTTGTCTCCCAGCTCTGCCTTCTCCTCCAGTGGGCAGGAGAAAGAGCAGCGAGGGAGCAGATGGAGCTCCAGAGGGAGCAGACACAAGGACACATATGGGCCACTGCAGCAGGAGCTGAGGGAACAGCCTGAAGGGCTTCCCTCAGGAATCCCTTTGTTCCCTGGGTCTCCATTTCCTCCCCTGGCCTGGTCTGTATGGGGTCTGTAGGGTGAAGAGGCTCCTTTCATTGCTCAGCTCCTGATCCTACAGAGCCTCAATTCTGTTCTGGGCCCTGGGATAGTCCTGGAACATCAAGAGCAGCTGATCCTGTCCAGAAGTGGGAGGAACTTCTTTCCAATATCCCATCTAAGCCTGCTCTCTGACACTTTAAAGACATTCCCCCTTTTCCTGCCCCTCCATCCCTTGTCCAAAGTCCCTCTCCAGCTCTCTTGAAACCCCTTTAGGCAACAGAAGGGGCTCCAAGGTCTCCCTGGAGCTTTCTCTTCTCCAGGCTGGACATCCCCACCTTTCTCAAGCTTTTCTCACAGGAGAGGTGCTCCAGGCCTCAAATAATTTCCATGGTCCTACTCTGGGATCGCTCCAGTGTTGGCGGCCCACGAGCTCACAGAAACCAGAGCTCAGTCTGCAATAGAGCACAGGTTTAGATGGGAAACTGGGAAGAATTCTTCCCTGTGAGGGTGATGAGAGCCTGGAATGGAATTCCCAGCTGTGGCTACCCCATCCCTGGAAGTGTCCAAGGCCAGGTTGGATGGGGCTTGGAACAACCTGGGATAGTGGAAGGTGTCCCTGTCCATGGCAAGGGTGGGATTGGAAGATCTTTAAAGTCCCTTCCAACGTAAAAAATTCCATGTTTCCATTGGTTTTAAGGTGACTTTAATGGAGAAAACAAGAAAGTTAGGAAGAATTTCCTACATTATCTCCTTTTCTTATTCATCCCCTCTGGAGAAAAATAAAAATTGCAGCACAAATGTACCTGGTTCTGCCTGCAGATCTGGATTAAATCAGGATGCAGTTTATAGATAATAAAACCTTGTTCAGCAGCCAGGTCCAGCATGGTTAAAATGACATCAAAAGGATCCTGTTTTGCAAATGGAATTTCAATCTCAAGCTGGAAAAAGGAAGGCCATGGGAGCTCTGAAATCAAGCAGCAACCAGAAGGTGCAAATTCATCTGTTATAATCCAGAATATTATTTTTGGCTGAATCCTAAATGAAAATTTAGTCTCACTGGTGATTTCCGAGTATTACTCTGAGCTTTATGCTTTTTTTGTATATATTATCTGCCTCCTCCTTTCAGGAAAGTCATTCACAGAGCAGAGTGAAAAGGCACTTAACCTCGAATACTAATGTTTTGGAGATTGTTGATATCCCCACTTATTTTGATTTTTGCAAATTGCACAAAAAAAAAAATCTGCTTAAGGGTAAGGTTTGTATTCAAGGAGAGAAAAGAGTGGGAATCTGACCCGGGAGTTTTCCACTGCATGTTTTTCTTGAGGAGGAAGAACAGTCAACGTGTAAATGCATTAATGAGATAAATAAGGACAGGAATTGTACAGGCTGTTCCAGGCAGGAGAGAGACATTCTCGAGGAGAGAAAAATACATTTTGTGCTAATAATTTGTGTGTCAGTATCCAGCACAGAGTTCCAGCTGGGATCTTGTGCATAGGGAGGGATAGGGATTGCTTGGAGAAGGAAAGTTAGTAAAAAAAAAAAAATTGAAAGAAAAATTAATAGTGACAATAACAATAATTTATTAGAGCCACCTTAAATTGTTCATATGTCAGAAGAAAAAAATAAACAATGTTCACTCTGTTTCCAACCTCAATTTTAGATTTTTCCTCCCTAAAAAATGGTTTGACTGTTTTTTTTTCTGCCATGTAAACTCCATCCTTTTTTGACCAATTTAAACCACTCAGTTTTCCAGAAATCCAGCTCTAAAACTGGATTTGATTTTAGATTTGGTGATTTGGCCATTGTCACTAGCACTTCACATAATATTTTTCACTCCAAAGTGAAGAATAAGCATGAGCTCAGCTGGCAGTTACACAAAAGTGTTCCTGAGCTCTGGTTTTCCCAGAAAAATGTTCCGTGCTGATTCTAGAGAATCAGGTGTTACCACCTTCCTGACTGGTAAATGCAGGACAACCCAATATCCTGAGTATTTTAAATGGCATTTGACACCTGAATCAGCTGCTTTTCTCCACTGACTTTAAAATAACATTTATGAAAATAAACAGCCAAAGCTCACCTGAACCCTATAATTCAGTAAAGGTAAATTCCTACCCTGTAGGGCTGAATCAGAGTGTTGGCATAACACGAAAAATCCCATACAAACAACAAACAACGCCAAAAAAAAAACCAAATCAAAATCCAAAACACAAAACCCAAGAAAGTAAGGTGGTTTTGGCTTTCATTTTAGAAACAAAGAGTGGATTTGTTTCATCTGCACCAACAGGGGTCTTGCTGAAGCGCAGGGTCAGTTTGAAGAGATTCATCCAAAAGTCTTCTACAGATCATGGGCTCCATATATGAACTGGTTTTATCCAGCTCCAGGACAGTGAAAAGCTGGAAAAGACTTTCCAACTTCATAACAGCCTCTCCTGACTTCTGCAAATTGTGGCCTGACCTACTTCATGAGACAGGTTATTAAATTCTCCCAGCAGTTCCTATATCTACCCAACAGGCAGAGCTTCTGCAATAATTCTCTTTTGAAATACTCCCAGCCTTTTCTGAAAGATCCAGCTGATAGAAAAGGGACTCTATTCCCATGGTTATTTATCCTAAAAACCCAAGTTTGTATGGTATTCTTAGTTTGATAATATTTATGTTTGGCTTTCAGGCCCTGGATTTGGATCTGGCTTCATGCAACAAATGAAAAATCACCCAGACCATTGAGCTGTTCTAGATCCCTCTGCTCCTCATGGATTTTATTCAAGTTATAGGTTCACAGAATCATTTAGGTTGGAAAAGACCTCTAAGATCATCAAGTCCAACCACTAAGCCAGGTCACCAAGTGCCACATCTCCCAGTCTTCTAAATCCCTCTGGGGGTGGTGACTCTACACGTCCCTGGGCAGTGTCTTGGTTTGAAAAGACAGGTGTCTGCTAAGGAAGGCAGGAGCCTCCCTTGAAATGGGAAATGTAAACTCCCTCCCTCCAAATTATTATAATTTTGAAATTAAGATGCTCTCAGGCAAAGATATGGGAATAGGAAAAATACAAATGCAATAGTACAAACAAAACAACACTGCCAGAGTCAGAATATGCCCTGACACCCTGTGGGTCAGGCTGGTGGCACAGTCCCATTCCATGGTGGCTCAGCTCTCCTGCAGTGCCAGCTGTGGTTCTGTTGGAGCAGGGATCCTGCATAAGGGGGGACTTTTCCTCTGAAAGTCCAGGGATGATGTAGATGGGCCTGTAGATGGGTCTTCCTCTGGGAATCCAGTGGGAAAAGGCTGCTGTGGTGTTCCAAACCTCAGCTTCTATCCAGGTAGGAATGTTTGGCTCCTCCCCCTGGGTGGAGCATCTCCCAATGGGATGATGGAATTTTATCAGCCATGCAGTGACACTCACTGGCCCATGAACAGCAGAGATCTCCTGGAGGGAGGATTGGTTGTGGAAGAGATAAAGAAAACTGCCCAATTAACAGAAGATAACTGCCCCACCTCTAACAGATGGGAAATGGAATACCCCCAAACCATATCTTAAAACCCAGGACAGGCAGCCTGTTCCAGTGTTTGACAAACCTCTTGATGAAGAAATTTTTTCCTAACATCCAACATAAATCTCTCTGGCATAGCTTGAGGCCATTTCCTCCTATTCAATCCAGCATTAAATGATATATAATTGTCCCATGTCCCAGCACCACCTTGGAGTGGAAAGGGACCTTCCTTATATCCAATCTAAAATTATTCCCTGTCAATTTGAAGCCATTCCTCTTTGTCACTCCAGGCTCCTGTGAGTAAATCCCTCCATCTTCCTTATAGGTTCCGTTCAGGTCATAGAAGGCCACAATTAGGTCACCCCAAAGCCTTCTCTTCTCCAGGCTGCACAGTCCCAATTCTCTCATTTTTTTCCTCACAGCAGAGCTGGTCCATCCCTCGGGTCCCTTTGGCAGCAGTTTGTGCCTCCAGTTTCTAATGGGATAATGCAGGTGGGATGTCACTCCTGAGCTGGATCCCTCCCTCACTAAATGGGATGTGAAGGAACGTCTCCTGGATGCTCCACAACCCAAGCCCTGCAGAAACTGACACCACCTGAACTTGGCTTTTTAATTGCTTTGTGTGATCTCTGTGAGCTCGGGTGTGCTCAGCTGAATCGCGGCTCTTCCCCAGAGCTGCTCCCCTTCTTGCCAGCCCTGCCACCCCTCATTAACACCTTCCCAAAGGTAATCCAGGCAGGCACAGCCATCCCAGTGCAGCCCAACACGGGTAATTTCCATGGAACAGCAGGATTCATTAGGAATGAGCGCTGGAGAAATCCGCAGCGGGCGGACGACAGAGGAGTAAATGGGGAGAGACTTCAGAGCACACCTCATGCATCTCTAATGGGTTTGCTTGCCAAAAGAAATGACAGCTTTGATGGAATCGTGCTTTATTTTTTTTTTTCCCCGTTGGAACAGTGAGTCCCAGACTCTGAGCACAGCACTGTGCTTCCACTGGCTCTGAAACAGAGATGAAAGCAAATTGTTAATCAATTGTGGGTTAGCACCAGGCTCTGGCGTTCCTCTGGACTTTCCAGACTGAAAGTTTATCTTTTAAAGAGGCAGCAAGAAACAGGAGCTGACTCTTCACTCTGGTCTGCTCCTGAAAGCCCACCTGGAGCACTGTGTCCAGTTCTGGGATCCCTGTCGGAAGGATTTGGAGAGATGCTGGAGTGAGCCCAGAGGAGGCCACAGAGATTCTCCAGAACCTGGAGCCCCTCTGGTCTGGATCTGGGCTGGGAGAGCTGGGAATGTCCAGTCTGGAGATGGGAAGGCTCCAGGGAGAGCTCAGAGCCTGAAGGGGTTCCAGGAGAGCTGGACGGGGAATTTAGGAAAGGGTCTGGAGTGCCAGGAGAAAGACAAATAATTTTGAACTGATGTAATTTAGGTTTATATGAGATATTAGGAAAAAATCCTTCCCTGTGAGAGGAAAGCGGATTTGTCTTTACAAACAAGCTGTGGGTCTGCTGGTAGATAAAACTAGCACTGGGAGATAAAAGAAACAATGGGAAGGATTTTACTGATTGATGAATGGAAAAAGATATTTGCTTTTACTAATGAACTTTAGGTTTGCTGATAAATTAAATTAGACATTGAAAGATGAAAGAAACAATGGGGAAGAAAAACCTCTAAATTCCATAAGAATTAAAAATTAAAAGGGAGGGTTATACATTAGAGGGAAATCTTCAGTATCAGGCATATTGGGAAGTCTGTACCTCTAAGTACCTCAGCCAATGGGGAAAGACAGAAGGGAAATGTGGCCAGGAAATTGGGATTAAAAGGGAGGCCTCCAAAAATTTGAGAGACCCCAGGGGAATGCCCCATGGCCTCTCCCTTTATTTGAATAAAGTAAAAGGACTCTTCTGTCTCCTTTTTGGACATAAACCTCTGGTGTTTGTAGGATTAATTTTCCTAACATCTGTGAGGGTAGTGAGGCCCTGGCATGGGTTTTCCAGAGAAGCTGTGGCTGCCCCATCCCTGGAAGTGTCCAAGGCCAGGCTGGATGGGGCTTGGAGCAACCTGGAATAGTGGAAGTTGTAGACAAGCTTGAGTCCAAAGTTCTAGTGTTGCTTTTAAAAAGTGATAAAGAAAGACAACATTATATATTTATAAAATTGAAGAGTTTCTGTGGATATTTCTGTATTCCTTAAGCTTGCACACTGAAAAGTTTCAATGAAACCTCTCCTGCTGTGGAGAGACAAGGATCCAGAACTAACCAGGCTAATGAGGCCAAGCCAATAAACATGGAGAAATGTGAAATTCCTAATCTATAATTCATTGGGGTCACGCCATCCCACTGGGTCCTTGGGCAAAGCTGTGCCCCCAGTTGGGATTTCCTTGCATTATTTTAGATCCTTCTGGGATTGTTTGCTGGGCAATTGGGCTCTGGGTTGCAGGGATGTAGGAGTTGGAGGGTTTGTAGCCTTTTTTTAGCCCGAGGCTGGGGTAGAGGATTTGTTCTTAGGCAGCTAATGACTGTATGGAGACATTTTAAAGTGTCCCTGTGGCCTGAAAAGGGACCCATTTACCAACAGCTCTGAAAGGTTTTTATGAGGCAGGAACAACCCAAGCAATTAACGCTGCTACTTCTCATTTTAATGAGCCTCTTGAATGCAATTAAAGGGTTCGTCAACCCCTCAGGCAAGGCCAAGGGGCTGCCCGGGTGTCAGCTGCACTCAATGCCCACACCAAACCCTGTTTAAGCCTCCAGCAGGCATTTTGCAACTTAATCTCCCAGCCATCCTGCCCAAACCCGGGATTTTGCTTGTTATTCTTGATTTTCCTATTCAGAAGACAATTTTCTGTTTTTGTTTTGGAGGACACCACGCCTGAATTCCTGACCTCCAAGATATTCTCCTGCCTCCAAGTGCATTGCTGACTCACCAGCATGTCAGGATCTCACTTTTCTAGGTATCTGAGGCTGCAGGACACCCACTCTTACGCTATTTTTTTTTTTTTTTTTTTAGTGCTAGCACAGTGAGAGGGACTCTAGGAAATGACAATTTCTGTCTTCACGTTTGGACAGAGCTAAAATCTCCTCATGGGTCTGCACCAGGTGGCTACACAGAGGAACAGGGCATCCTTTTTCACATTTGCAGACTGCTTTGAGTTGTCTGACTATAAAATATGTCTTGGGAAGAAAAGAGGCAACGTTGGATGAATGTAACTCCTTGGGAATAGGGAGAAAAACAGTGACTTACAGCAAATGCTGTCATCCCCAAGTTCAGCACCTGTGAATGATGAATTTGTGACTCAGCCCTGATCCATGTACAAAAAGGTGGTGTAGGACTCCATTGCTCAGCTGGACCGCTTAACAGAGGACAAACCCAGGCATTTCCACACATGATTCATCTCCCAGCATTAACTGGTTGCTTTAGGATGAGAGGAATTACCCTCTGGAAGTGCAAAGGAAGCTCAGGGTGGCTGTTACAGATGGCTCCATTTGAGGAATCCCTTTCCATGTGTACAGAGGCACAGCAGGGCCCAGCCAGAGCTAAAAATCTGTAATAATATCCACAATATCTGCTGTAAAATCTGTAATAATATCTACAATAATAAAGAAAGCTGCTTCTGGATGCAAGCTGTGCCTTGGCTTCTCTGGGAGCTAAACTGATTTCTCAGTCCTGTGGCTGCTCCAGTTTGCATTCCCACTGTGCATCTCCAAAGCAGCCTTCATGGAAAGCCTGGGAGAAGATGAAAGGTGATCTGCACACAAAATTATAGAATCACAAAATATCCTAATTTGGGAGGGATCCACAAGGACCATCGAGGCCATCTCCTGTCCTGGCCCTGCCCAGGACATCCCTAGGAATCCCACCCTGTGGCTGAGTGTTGTCCAAACACTTTTCTGGGCTCTGTCAGGCTTGGTGCTGTGACCACTTTGCTGGGGAACCTGTTCCAGTGACCAACCACCCTCTGGGTGAAGAATTTGTCCCTGGTATCCAAGCTAAACCTCCTCTGATACAACTTCAGTTTGTTGTTGACCTGCTCAGTTGGGTCCTGCGCTGCTCACCAGAGAGAAGAGATCAGTGCCTGCCCCTCCTCTTTCCTTCATGCAGAAGCTGCAGGCCCCAAAGAGGTCTCACTTCAGCCTCCTCTTCCTCAGCTGAACATACCAGGTGACCTCAGCAGCTCCTCCTGTGGCTTCCCCTCCAGACCCTTCACCATCCTCATGGCCCTCCCGTGGTCACTCTCTGGTTCCTTTATATTCCTTAAATTCATTGTTTAGAGGAAGTTCTTCAGGGCTTTGCAAGACTTCTCCAGGGCAGGTGGGCACCACCAAACTCTCGCTCCAAAGGTTCTTATCCATAGCAGACATCATGTTTGTGGATTTAGGGGTCTTACAACAAACAGGACTCACTGCTCACTGCTGCCAAGAACCCAAGTTCATTAGGAGTGGGTCTCTTTTCCCCCTTGGTTTTAGATGATGAAGAACTTTTTGATGGCTCTGCCCTGAGTCTTTGCACTGACTCAGTGGGGTGGATCTGTCTGTGGGGCCTCACCTGCAGGAGGACATCATGTGAAGAGCATCCCTGGACCAGCATTTGTGCCAAGGCTGTACCAACAACAGGTATGGCCAGGTACCACTGTGTGAGCACAACTATTCCTCCACAGGAGGTGGAGACATGGGCATTTCTTGTATCATATAATCCTGGAATGGTTTGGCTTGGAAGGGACCTGAAAGATCATCTCATTCCAACCCCCTGCCATGGGCAGGGACACTTTTAATTAGACCAGGTTGCTCCAAGCTCCATCCAGCCTGGCCTTGGACACTTCCAGGGATGGGGCGTGTGAAAAACACCAATCACTTGTTTTTAAAATTTTAAATGTTTAATAGTAATAAAATGGTTATTAAAATAGTAATACAATTAGAGTAATAATAATTTGGACAATTTGGATTAGGACAATATGAGACAATAGAAACAAAGAGTTATGGATGTCCATGTGCCTTTTTCTGGGCAGCACAAGCCGGAAAAAGGACACACATTGACAGAGGATTAACGCTTAAAAACAATAACCTGTTGCATATTCATACAGCTCATACATGATGCATAAATTCCATCCAAATACAGGATTCTGTCTGGTCATCGTCAACTTCTTCCTTGTAATCCTAGCAGCATCTCCAATCCTGAGCGAGGCAGGAAGAAGTTAATTTTCCTGAAAATGGGGCAATAAATTCTTTTTCTCTGAAGGATTTAGGTGTCCTGTGGCTGCTATCTCGCTGTGAGTCCTTTCTCTAAAAAAGTATCCTATACATAGCATAGTTTCTATTTTAACATTTTGTTATAACCTAAAACTATATTTAACACACTACTTAAGAGAATTAATACAGCATTACTTTCTAACACAACACATATAATATTTATTTTAATATTTGCAAAAAGCCAATCATAAAATATGCATTTTTCACAGCGCGGCCACAGTTTTTTTTTTGGAAACCTGTGCCAGGGCCTTGCCACCCTCCCAGGAAATATTTTTTTCCCAGTATCCCATCTAACCCAACCCTCCAGCTTAAAGCCAGTACCCCTTTCTTCCCATGTGAGCTTGCTCCTTGAATTGAGCCAGCCCCCCTCTTTTTTGCTTTCTGGTGCCTTGGAAGCCTTGAGCTCCTGTTTATTTACAATCAGCTGTTCTGTTTAACTGCAGCACTGCCATTTCCTCTCTGCTGTGCTCCGGGATTCCTTTCCTGGCATGGAACAATCCATTCTTTCCCTCTGTTATTCCCTGTGCCAAGTTATTTCCCTTTAGCTCTCCCTCTACCCCCCAACCCCTGCGGTGATTCTTCCACTGGAGATCAGCCCCACTCACTCGGCCTGGTGGATCTGCAGCCTGGACTTTATTTAATGAATCTCTCTGAAGCTGTTATCAGCGCTCCCAACACTCTGCTCATGAATATTCATGAGCCAAGCCACTGCTCAGGAGCTCTAAGGGAAGGCGACAGTGCCAGTCAGCAGCTGCTGCCGAGACGGATCCCAGCCTTCAGCTATAATTACACCCGGAGATGTGTTGTCAGAACAGCCCTCACTCACAGATTAGGGCATTCCTGATTTTTCAGGCGTGGAGAGGGCATTCACTTATTGCCAGCAACAATATTTCAGGCTTGATATTGCTCCCCTCACAGAAGCAACGCTGCCTGTTGCATGCTAAACATCACAGCAGTAATTGCAGTGAAAATATAAAGAGTGCAGCCAGGGATGGGGCAGCTGCCTGCAGTGAAATGGAGCGATAAGAATTGACTGAGGCACTGCTGGGCTCACTTAGTCATCAATAAATGCTGCGTCCCTACACCCACAAATGATAAGATCTGAAAACAAATGTAAGCAATATTGATTTTTTTTTTTTAATTTGTTGAGCCTGAAGGATTCACAGCAAGGCCTAAATCCCAACCCTTGGTGCCTCGGGAAATTGTTATTAATCCCTGGGAAATAGCATTCTGGGGAAGGACATGGATATGCTACATCAGCTGCTTTGAGTGTCACGGGAAAAAGACCAGCTATCCAGCTGGAAATCAGCTTTGCATTCAAGGGAAGGATGGCAGATCTTGCATCTCTGGACTAAGACTTGAAGAGCTTCACCTCTACTCTGTCATCTTATTCTCCACCAAATCACTTGTTGCACTCCAGCTTGGTTTGTTTATTCATTTTCCGTGAGAGAAGGAGCAGGAACTTCCCCCTCTTTCTTCAGATTAAGGGCTTGGAGCACCCTGGTCTAATGGCAGGTGTTCCTGCCCACGGCAGGGGGGTGGAATTCGGTGATAATCAAGGTCCCTTCCAACCCAAATTAGATGATCTTGAAGGTCCTTTCTAGCCCAAACCACTCTGTGGTGTTATGATTAAATGAAAAATCCAGAAGCTCTCCTGCTCTGATGATTGGTTGTTACGTCTGGCATCATCAGGAGAATTTTGGGCCTCCAAAAACCTCCTCTGTCTTCTGTAACTGGATTTTTGATTGAGGTGTTTGTTGTTGACCTGATTCTTTAGCCAGTGGGCAGTCAGGAACTGGAATGGGCTCCCCAGGGAAGTGGTCACAGCGTTTGGACAACACCCTCAGTCACATGAGTGATTTTTGGGGTGTCCTGTGCAGGGCCAGGAGTTGGAATTGCCTTTCCAGCTCAGGATATTCTGATTCTAATCAAACAATCTCCTTAAACACCCTCTTATCCAAAATGTGTGTATGAGAAGAATTTTGGCTTCAATAAAAAATGTCTTTTAATGAAACAGGGCTTTAAAATCTGGAAATGCTCATGACAGCACTGGAAAACTTGGATTCTCTCCTTTGCACCATGAGAACTGGACTAAGTTTGCTGTGGGGTGCCCACCTGTGCTGGCTGAGTAAAGATCCTACAGCAAGTGGTCTGAGAATGTTCTTAAATATAAATTGAATTGGATTCTGGCAGGGACTATTGGATCAGTAGGCGTGGACTGCAAAGCTGAGTGAGTAACCAGGAGCAGAATTCACAGCACGGAGAGAAGCCCCGAGGTCAGACTCATTCTGAATTCACTGCTTTAGCCCAGGTTTGATCAGGGACAGAGATAAACCTCTCATCTGTGAGTGATTTACACCCCTCTGCAAAGGACTGAGCCTAAAGTGTTGTTCCCAGCAAGGACTGGGAATGAGTCACCGCAGTGAGTGAAAGGAATGAGGTAATGCCTGGTTTGACCACAGGCCATCAGGCTCTGGATGTCACCGCCAAAATGTGACACTTCTCTGAGTCAGACCCAGGCATGAAGCAAAATAGAAGAGTTTAAACCCTTTTTGAGGTGTTACAAGTGAATTGAACTACCCAAAACCAGCCGTGCCAGCGACTCAGCACTGCCTGGGATGGCTCAGCCCTACTTCTGATTGCAATGATGGAGAGGCAAAGGGGGCCATATGATATTTCAGGTTTCTTGTCTTGGATTTTTTTTGCCCTTTTATGGGATCTTTCTCTCTCTCTTTTTTTTTTTTTTTTTTTTTTTGAGGATGCATTTCTGTATCATCGTGTCAGTCTGGTCCAGAATGATTTCATTTTGAATTTTCTAGTAAACAAACAGAGTCAAGATTTTCACACAAAGCTGTCTGCCCTCGCTTCAGCAGTTCAGAACCACCCTTGATCTCCTTTTGCTGCTAGAGGTCTGATCTGTATTTCATTCAAGACTTACCCACTGTCAGATGGAAATGTCCTTGGTCTCACCAAGCCTTCCAGCTCTGCCTCACTCTGAGTGACAGAGATGTTGGGAGAAGGTTCCATGCCGCAAGCAGGACACAGGGATTTTATGGATGATTAAAAAGTTAGATTTATTGCTAATAAAGTGTCTGAATATTGCCGATGTAGTACCTAATTTGTAATTCTGTCATGTAATTACAATGGATTATTTTGTAATCAGGTTGTGGTCACATCTTGAATGCTGTGTCTAGTTTTGGGCCACTCACTTCAAGAAAGACATCGAGGGGCTGGAGCATGTCCAGAGGAGGGAACAGAGCTGGGGAAGGGTCTGGAGCACCAGGAGCAGCTGAGGGAGCTGGGAAAGGGGCTCAGCCTGGAGAAAAGGAGGCTCAGGGGGGACCTTCTGGCTCTGCACAGCTCCTGGATGGGAGGGAGCAGCCAAAGGAGTTGGCCTCTTCTCCCAGGCTCAAACCACACATGGGGAGGTTCAGGTCAGACATCAGGAGGAATCTCTTCATGGAAAGGGTCATCAAGCATTGGAATGGACTTGGACAGGTGGTAGAGTCCCCATCTCTGGAGGTGTCTAAGGAAAAGCTGAACATGGCACCCAGTGCTTGGTGGTGTTTAGCCTAAGGTTGGAACTGATGATCTCAGAGTTCTGGTTGAACCCAATCAATTCCATGGCTCTGTGCTACATTTCTGACTTGCCCAGAGGCAAAAGAATGACACCCAAACCATGTCCTGTGGCTGCCATGATGCTGAGGGCAGGTTCTGCCTCCCACAGGCTTTTCCTGGCTTACACCCATTCAAACCTTTCCTCCTCCCGCACCAGCAAAAGATGCAGCTTGTGAATTATCCCCCAGCCCTGGCTTGTTTCCCCCAGTATTTACAGCCCCTTCTCGTCTTTACAGCCCTCCCTCAGAGTATCTCTGGTTATGAAATAGCTGCTGGTGATTCTTTTTCCCTGAGAAATAATTCAAGCCCAGAGGGGTCCCTTGGCACCCAGCAGAAAACATTGCTGCCAAAAAAGCAAATCTAAATGCAAATTTAGACCCATTTCAGGTTTCTCCCTGCTGGCAGATGCAGTCAGATCTCACTTCCCTTCTCTCCATTATAAAATCATGGGTATTTCCTAGACATCTCCAATGAGAGCCTGGGAAGAGGGAAATGGGGGTAAGATTTTCCCCATCACAGTTTTGTTTATCAACAAACAATGTTTATTTCTTACTACCAGGTAGAATGCTCAACTGGGAACTTAGGACAAGGGGGAATGGCTTTCAGCTGAAAGAAAGTAGATTTAAAATGGATATTAGCAAGAAATTTTTCTCTGTGAGGGTGGTGAGGCCGTGGCACAGACAAGTTTTTGACATCTCATCCCTGAAAGTGCTCAAGGCCAGGCTGGGGGACTTGGAGCAACCTGAGATGGTGGAAGGTGCCCCTGCCCATGAGAGGGAATGAGATAATCTGTCAGGTCCCTTCCAACGCAAACCATTCCATGATTTTATTATTTTCTGAACCTTTTTGACTTCTATGACTTGCTCTGACTTTTCCCACCTTAGTCCCGGCCTTGCTGCATCTTCCTTTGCCTCCCTCCTTTTCTTGGCATTGCGCTTGGTCTTTGCTCCCCGTGGTGGCACTGATGGGGAGAAGGAATGAGCTCTGCATTTTGCCCTCAACTTTTCCTGGAAAGAAGGCAAAACCAGTGAGTTTCCATTCAGTGCTGATGTCCAGACTTGCCTTTCTTTTCTGCATCAGCTTTAGCCTGGTGCAGAGCCATGCCTTTAGACTCTGCTTAACAGCAGGAAGTTTATTCTCTACAGCTGAAGAATCATGAAGACCTGAGCTTAGGACAAGCTTTTTTGATAATGAAAAGTCTTGGAGAATGGATAATTTTTATCTCTGTGGCTCTCCAAGCATTTTGGGAAGGCAAAAGTATCCTTTTCCCTCTTTCCTCCTTTGAAGTGATGGCCTCATTTATCCTCATGTAGCTTGACAGGAAACAGGCACTAATGAGTTAAAGAACAAGCTAAAAAATTCATAGGTATACGCCTAAAAAGCCAAGTAAGCAGAATTTAGATATTTATATTCAAGAATATTTTATAAGAGTCTTGTTTGAATTATCTATGAGCTTGAAATATCTTAGTACTGAGGTTTTGGTGTCTGCAGTTAATTATTCACCTAATTCTGAGCTAATGAGAAGTGAAAGCACCACCCACATTAGATGAGAGCCAGAAGAAATGGTCTTGTGCTGATAAATTTGAGTTTTGTGAAGTATTTGAGCTTTCAAGGGGTGGCACAGAGGAACAGCAGTGCCTGCACAGTGATATCTCCTGTGACCAGCTGATAAAAGATGTAAACAGACCTTTTTTTTTTCACAGATATTGAACTTTTCAGAGGGAAGAAAAATCTTTTCCAGGCTCAGCTCTAGAGGCAGGGAGTTCAAAACAACAAACTTTAGTCTCAGATTGGAATGCTGGTTTTGTTTATCTTGGTTGCAAAAGACAAAAAAAATTTAAAAGTCAGTTCTGAGTGAAAGGTTTCTTTTCCCTCTTGTGGCATTAAAAAATCATAACCTTACTCAGCTAATACACACAGCAACCAAAATATCTCTGTAAAATGAGTAATTAAAAAGGGGGTTTCAAATGAGTCAGAGACAGGAGTTCAGCAGTTTGGGAACAGATTATACCAGGGCCCTGGCGCCAAGCAAGAAACCTTGGGAAGAGGTCTCTGCCTTGTTGCCCTGGGATTTGTTGGGGTATCTGACCCACACCAGTCTGCTGGCAACACTTCCCTTTCTCATTTTCCATGTGTTTTCCTGGCCACTGCCCAGGGACATCCATGCACCAGAGGTTGGAGGGTGTGTGGTGGTTTGTGGCTGGAATTAATTGGAATTGTGCCTTCAGCAGGGAGCTGGGAGGACTTGGGAGCTGGCAGGTGCAGGTGGGTGATGTGGGAGCTTGGGCCTTGGGTGAGGTGACCCCAAGATCATCCTGAGATCATCAGTAAAAACCATCCTGAGAAACTCAACACCATTGGCAATGAACATTTGCATCGCAGAAAACCAAAAGTGTCCCAGGGAACCTCAGGAGAAGCACCAGCAGGTTGAGGGAGGTGCTCTGGAGCCAGGCTGGGAGAACTGGGAATGTCCAGCCTGGAGAAGAGAAAGTTCCAGGGGGAGCTTAGAGCCCCTTCCAGTGCCTGAAAAGGCTCCAGGAGAGCTGGAGAGGGACTTGGGACAAGGGGCTGGAGAGACAGGACAAGAGATAATGGCGTTGAGCTGAAAGTGAAAAGGGTTAGATGGAATATTGGGAAGGAATTCTTGCTTGGGAGGGTGGTGAGGCCCTGGCACAGGTTTTCCCAGAGAAGCTGTGGCTGCCCCATCCCTGGAAGTGTTCAAGGCCAGATTGGACAGGGCTTGGAGCAACCTGGGACAGTGGGAGGTGTCCCTGCCCATGGCAGGGGTTGGAACAAGGTGAGTTTGAAGGTCCCTTCCAACTCAAAATGTTCCATGATTCTACAAAAACATTCTGCAATTTCTACCTGCATTTCTTAGTTCTTTTAAGCTGTGATTTAAGAAATGCTTAGTGTTTGTCAGTCCAAAATATAGCGGTGTATATACACAAACATACAAACACAGAAAGGAGATATTTCCATAAGAGGAATGATCCCTAAACAGGGCTACAGGGAGGAGCATCTCGTGGGTGAGTAGCAGGGATTAATCTTTTCTATTGTTTCTCTCTCCATTTTCAGACCATAATTTTGTCATTTGTTGGGCTGGCTTGGCAAAGCAAAGCTCTCAGTAAATGATATTGCCATGAACACATCTCACATCTCACTGCCATCCTTCTGATATCCAGAGTGTGCCAAGGGATGCACAACCTTGTCCAAGACCCCAGAGATGGGGTGAGGGATCATGAGCCTCAGCTGAAGTGAGGAAGGTGAGGGGAAACACCTTGTAAGACACTCAGACAGTGATGGAGAGGAGATTCTGTGAATGGAGAATTTCAGGAAAAGCTTGGGCTAAAAACTGAGGTGGGAAGCAGTGACCAACCTCTGAAGGGCAAGGTCCCATCACATTTTGGATTGGCTTCAAAACAAAATTCAAGCTTTGCAGAGAAATCAGGAGTTGGCCTATGAGACATTGACTCAATTTATGCAGCTGAAGCAGCACCTCTGGCTCCTTCCTTGCCTTTTTTCTGGGACTTACATGTTGGAAAGATAAACAAAAATAAGCTGTGTTTACAAATGAACCACAGGGCAGTTTTGACCATTAAAGGTGTGAAAAAGGGGACTGGGATGCTGCACCACTGCAAAGCAGAGAATGTTGTCGTGAGAGCAGAGTTTCCATATTTACAAAGCTGGGAGTTTATTTGGAATATCACAAATCAGTCTGCTCACCTTCATTCAGGCAAGGTGGTGCAACATGAAATCCATGAAGGCAGGAAAAGAAAACCTGCAAGGACTGTCAGAGCTAAAGAAAAGTTTCTTTTAATAGAAAAGACTGGAAGAGCTTGGCTGGAGCTGGAAGCTGAGTAGGAGTGGGCCTGGTCTGCAGATTCTGCCTCCAGACAAGCAGCAGGAAGGAGGAAGAATTATTTTAGCTACAGGATGAAGCTGGCACCAGGACAAAGAGTAAAAACTCATCTGAAATGAATGTTGGCTGGAAAGTAAAATATTTCTAAGCATGAAAGGCAAAGAAGGTTTTGGAACAGCCTCCCGAACGCCCACCAGGTTTGGGATAGGTTTGAGATCCACGTGTGAGCAGGACCATGGAAAAACCATGGAGCTCAAGGAGCAGAAAACTCTGTCAAGTCATACATCAGTCTGAGAAACACATCCTGGCAACTAAAACTAAAAGAGGAGAGCTTTGGATTGGATATTAGGAAGAAATTCCTCTCTGTGAGGGTGCTGAGGTCCTGGCACAGGTTTCCCAGAGAAGCCATGGCTGCTCCATCCCTGCAAGTGTTCATGGCCAGGCTTGGAGCAGCCTGGTCTGGTGAAAGTTGTCCCTGTTCATGGCAGAGGGTTTGGAACTGGATGATCTTGAAGTTTCCTTTCAATCCAAACCACTTGAGCATCTAAGTCAAATCATGCTGCAAGTGCACTGGAGGAATCCTCAATTTGGGAATTCTCTCTTGTGTCGTTCCTGCTCTCTGGTCTTGTTCCACAAGGACATGAATCCTTCCCCAGAGCTGCCTCCATTTCCATGTGTGGGTACATGTGAAAATAAAGGATTTTCCATTGAAAAATATCCTGAAGGTATGAAAATAAAAACAAGGTTTACGTCAAATACATGAGCATTCACTCAAAGAGTGGTTGAGCATTGGAACAGATTCCCAAGGGAAGGAATGGAGTCACCATCCCTGGAAGTGTTTAAAAACTGAGCAGATGTGGCATTTGTGGGTATGGTTTAGTGAATGTGGTGGTATGGGATTGAAGGCTGGACTTGATGATCTTGGAGGTCTTTTCCAACCTTCATGGTTCTATAATTTAGAGGCCACAATTTCCCCACTCACAACTTTAATATATTTACAGGAGATAAATATCCTAACAGTGTTTCCACCATATTTGATTAGGGTTTTTATAATGCTGCTTTTTTTTTTCTTTAACGTAATCTAAAATCCATTTATAATTTTGAAGGATGCTATTAACTGTGGCAGCCATAAAAACCATTTATTTGTGTAAGGCCTGGGTAAACATTTTCGTGGTGCTCAGGAGCACTGCGGGTTTGTCTCTTTGGGGAACACCCAAATAAATCTCAGCGCAATCTCTAATGTCACTAAAAAACTTAAATTCTGCAAACTGAACAGTTTTGAAGTTTTTCCAAGGAAGATAACAGTGAAAGTGGCTCTCATTTAATTTGACTGCAGGCTGGAGGGTACCCCCAGGAACAAAATTCCGGTCTGGGGAAGCTGGAGATGGTTCATTTACTGCCCTGTTCCTTTGGTAAATTGGCTTTCCAACCGTGGTGGTTATAAGAAGAAAAGAAGTCCTTTGCTAACACAAAATCTTGAAATAATTTAGGTTAGAAGGGACCTTAAAAATCAACTCATTCCATGCCCTTTCACTATCCCTGGTTGCTCCAAGCCCTGTCCAACCTGGGGCAGCCACAGCTTCTCTGGGCAACCTGTGCCAGGGGCTCAGCACCCACACAGCCAAGAATTCCTTCCTAACATCTAATCTAAACCCACCTTTTTTTCCTTCAAAACCATTTTCCCTTTTCCTGTCACTCCATCCATTCCCCCAAGTCCCTCTCCAGCTCTCCTGGAGCTCTGAAGTCCCCCTGGAACTTTTCTTTCTCCAGGCTGAACAGTCCCAAAATCTCTCATTAGATCTGCAGAGGTTTGGTTGGTTAAGACAACTCAAAAGCTAAAAAAGTAAAATCTGGATTATTAAAAGAAGGAAAATGGGTCGCTCCTTGTGTAACAAACCTGAGTAATTTGGTTGCCATTGTCGCCTGTGCAAAGATTCCATCCACCACTGTTACTCAAAAATGTGTTTGTGGGGAGATGAAAATTTACATTCCTGTATCTATTTGTTATTTACTGAGGGAGAAAAAAAAACAGTTATGGATGGGGTTTTTTCACTGCCCAGAGCTTGGTGTTAATCATCATGAAATAGGGGAGGGAGGAAGGCAAAGGGAGGCTTTGCCTGCTCTATTTCAGGTTTTCACTTGGGGCTGGATGAATAACTAAATAAAATATCGAATGTGAGGAGCCTTTTGTTCTCATACAGCCTGCAGGAAGTGACACAATATTCCCTACTTGCAAACAAGGAGTAACAACTTGATTAAACTCCCTAAAAAATCATGTTTGCTTTTGCAGCTACTGAGGAAAAGGGATCTTAGCTATGACTCCGAACAAACTGTAAGAAATAATAACTTTTAGGGATGGAAAAGGCCTTTTTTCATCCAGGTTTTCATGCAAAGAGTTTGTATTTGTCAGAAGACTTCAAGTTTTAATTAAAACCAGGAAAGCCTTAGAATTGGATTTGAAAGATTTTGAAGATAAAGAATTTTCATGCTTTAAAGGTGAGCAGTTTTTATTTTTTAGCAGATTTATCAAAAAAACGATTTTGTTTTTCCAACATCTGAAGACATTCTGGGTGAAAAATGTAAAGTGTTGTGGAAGGAGGGTTTTTTGATGGAAAGCCAGGAATCATATGTAAAGAAATAGTAAAGAAGGATTGAGTTCTTTCCAAATAAGATTAATTCAGCTTTTCTTTTCTTTTTTTTTTTCCCTTTTAATTTTGAATCCTTTTGATATGAGGAAACCTACAGAAATATAAACTGGATTTATATATTCCTTCTTTTGTGTGTTTTCAAAAATGAAATCTGGCTGACAAGCATTAAAAGTGACAAATTAGTAAAGAAAATAAACCAATGTTTTTTCCACCCTCTATAAATAAATCCCTGGGGTATGGAACAGAAATATGTGAAATCATTTGCTGTAAATGTAAGTTCAGGGCAGAGAACATAAAGGAAAATTTAGATATCATGCAGCATATGCACAAAGAGAGATCTCCATGGTAAAATAACTGGAATTCACCTTTAATGTGGTGACAGCTCAACAAATGTTAAAATGCAACAGAAATAGAAACAAAATGAATCCTCAAGACAGTGGATTGTCCCAAATCCTCTTCTCTTACAGATTAAAATATTAATTATGTCATGAGAAGCATGACAGCAGTGATTAATGTTTCTATAAGGAATGTGCTCTGACAGCAAAATCATGATTCCCCATCCCTGGAAGTGTCCAAGGCCAGGTTGGATGAAGCTTGGATCAACCTGGAAGATGTCCCTGCCTGTGGCAGAGGTGTGGAACAAGATGATCTTGAAGGTCCCTTCCAACCCAAACCATTCTATGATTTTTCCCATGTATCAATTGCTAATTCCACCAAATTTTTGGAAGGGAGTTGAATTCAGAGCTCCATGCTTTTCCAGGAGCAGCAGGATGCACAAAACTCAAGAGCTGGTTCTTCCTTGTGTAGTCCAAGTGAGGAACTACATTGAAACACTAGTGCTGCTACCCAGTTCATCCAGCTGGAGTGGGGAATTTGGGAAGAATTCCTGCATGGAAAGGGTGGTCAAGCACTGGAAGGGGCTGCCCAGGGAGGTGCTGGAGTCCCCATCCCTGGAGGTGTCCAAGGAATGTCTGGATATGGCACTCAGTGCTCTGGGCTGGCGACAAGGATTGGTGGCATTGGACTTGATGATCTCGGAGGTCTTTTCCAGCCTCAGTTGTTCTGGGAATCCGTGGATTTGGCTCATGAGGGTCACAGAATCAAAATTCCCGGGAGCCAGCTCCAAGAAAAACTCATGGATTTGATTGAGAAAGAGCCCACAGGACAAGCAAGACCACGTGGAAAACAGCTTGTCATGGTTTTGTATGAAAATAGTAAACTAAGTGAAAATTTAATTTCTTTGCATTATCAGTAGTAAAGAAAAAGTTGTGAACAGAAGAAAAATATTCTAAAAAAATTATTCTTACTACTTTTCTTTTGGTTACTATTAATAAAATTTTCTTTATACCCTTTTAAAATTTTAAACCTACTTTACCTTTCTCCTAATCCTATCTCACAACAAGAAGTAAATACATAAGTAATTAACCAACACTGAAGCCTACTACACTCATCAACATATTCATTAAAAAATCTCAAAAAAATCTTAAATTAGCAAACCAAAACCACTACACAGCCAAAGGTTTTATTTTTCTCACTAAACTTTTTGGTGTTGGCACTTTTTCCAGATGAAATATAAAACTTTGAGGGACTTTGTAGAAGGCTGAAAAATGTCAAGTGATGGTTTGGGATTGGAGTGAAGGGGAAGGAGGGGATATTAGGGTTGTTCATTAAAAAAAGACAAATCCCCTGAAAGGAGACATTTCTCATGGAAATATCACTCCTTTGAAACCAGACAAAAAAAGCTTTTTTGTCTGGGGCAGAGACTGAGAACAGTCTGAAACTGGGGTTGAACTGTGAATGCAAGACCTGCCTGAGCCACTGGAGGTTCACTGACTCACCTGGCACCCAGGAGAAATCCCATAATTTCTGGATAGGGCACTAAGCAGCCTGATTTAGTGGAATTGGATGATTTTTAAAGTCCTTTCCAACCCTTCTATAATTCTATAATTCCTCATTTCTACATGATGTTTATCACATGAATCTCTGGTTGAGAGGAACTGCAGTTTCTCTCTTTCCCTTGTGTCCAGAGTGGAGTTTACCCAGTTTTGCTGGCCAAGAACACACAAAATAAAGTGCATTATCCTCTTTTCTCATCCCAGGAAAGACCCGTTTTCCAGATGGTTACAATATCATTCCAGAATTTTCTCCATGCCCCATAAGCTCTGAAAATGCAAAGGATCTTCAGGAAAGCTGCCCTGGTGAACTTGTGTGGGATGAAAAGGCAGAGAAAAAAGGTATTTAAAAATTACAGCAGAAGTTCTGGGGGAAGGGAGGTCTTGAAAGGACAAGAATGGATTCCTCTTCTCGGTCCTAATTAGGATTTGAGAAATCTCTGTGGGTTAATGAAGAGCAGACATGTTGAAATGTCACTTGTGTACACGGCAATTTAAGAGTCTCCCTTTCTGGAGAGAGTTATTATGGGATATTAATGGCCAGTGACTCAACATCACAATGGAAAATGAATCCTTGCCTTGAAACTGAAGAGTCTGGATGGGTTAAAAATGTGTTTAATACCTAACAGGCCAAAAAGAAAAAAATTAAAGAAGAAACAGCTGGAAGAAAGCAAATAATTGAGAATAAGCACAAACGGTCATCCCAGGAACCACCAGAGCACCTGCTTGACAAAGCAACATCCTTTTCTCTAATGCATTTCCCCTAATAACATTTGACCCTTTTCTTTCCAAAGATCAGTTAATGGAACTTAAATCTTAATTTAGTTTGTTTTCACCCTTTAATTGCCTCCTTCCATGTCCTGAAAATGCAGATTTACTTTCTGCAAGGGCTCCTATTGGGCTTCAAGGTGCTGTGTTTAATATTCTGAAATGCTCTGGGCTAATCAGAATCACTGGTTTGGATCATTCTCAGGGTCGGCTGCTTGTTCTCTGCCCCCGAGGTGAGTTGGGTGGTCCAGGGAGCGACCCCAGGCTCTGAAGAATGAGACTGGACTCTTTGTTGTTCGGTCTTCAGGTTGTTTATTAAGTCTTATCTACAAAATTTTCTTCCTGGCAGACAGAGGTCTGACCAGCAAGGCAGCCACGACGCTCTCCGACCGCCCCCAAGGCTGCTCCGTCTCTTATACCACAAATTACGTATATCATATTTACCTTTACCTTCCAATACCTATCACCCATGTTGGACAGTGCACCTATATTCTAAACCAATCCCCAAGTGCTAACATCACAGCAGAAGATGGAGGCCAAGAAGAAGAAGGAGAAAGGCTGGACACACCCAGTTCCCTCCATCTTGCCTCCTGAACCCCCATACCAAAAAACCCAAAATCTTCTTTTCCAGCCCGTGATAATTTCACTATTATTCTACCTAAACTGTTGTGGCTTGCTGATCTTCATATAAGGTTGGTAATTTGCTCCATGGGTCATAATCAAAACCACAGGTGTCTTGGGCTCTGTGACAGGGTCTCTGAGACCCCTAACAGGGGTCCTGGTGTCCTGGACAGCCAGAGGTGTGTCCTGGGTCCCGACAGATCATGTTTTCACTTTGATCAGGGTGACTTTATCTGCTCCTTAGATAACAAAAAATCTTTCCTGTGAGGGTGGTGAGGCCCTGGCACAGGTTGTCCAGAGAAGAATTTCCATCCCTGTTAGTGTCCAAGGCCAGCTTGGAAGAGGCATGGAGCAGCCTGGGATAGTGGAAGGTGTCCCTGGCCATGGCAGGGGGGTGGAGCTCGATGATCTTTAGTGCCCATTTCAACCCAAGCTTTTCTGTGATTCCATGATATCTGGAAAATTAGAGGTAAGTAGAGGCAACTAAAACAAATTGTCAGGTTCTCAAACAACAATCATTTTGAGTTTCTAATTTTCTTAAAATCTGGCAGCTGGGGAAGCAGCATTCCTTCTATATCCTCCTCAAAGATTTAAGAATAAACTCTTTTATGGTTTGGGGTTCTTTTTTTAATCAGGAGTGAAAAAAAAATCATTCAGGGACTGTAATTCCTTGTACACTGAGTTGATTCCAAAGAACAATTTAACATGAATTCCTCAGTTTGGATGCTCCTCTGTTCATATCCTTCTGTTCCACTTTGGACTCTGCTGGGGGATATCTGTGCCAACACTCCTTGCACCATGGCAATTTCCTGCTCTGGGAATTCCATGAAATTACTTTAGAATGGTGTAACATTGCTAAGCCCATTGCTCTCATCCCATAAAACAGGAGACACCTGCAAGCAGGTGGAATTCCCTGTTTACTGTAATGTTTATTAGCTGACACCACTCATAAGGTATCTATATTTAATTCAGCACATTCTGCTTCGATTCACTGGCACAAAATAAAGATCATAAAGCATCACGGCTCTAAGAGAAATACAGAACTTCATTTTCTGCAGACAGTCACCCTCATGTGTGGAGTTTTGGGTGCGCTGGGTACTGTGAAAGCATCAAAATGACGTAGAGTTGGTAAACCAAGATATTTTGGGGTGCAACAGTTATCATGGTCATGTTTGAAGATGCTGAGCAGGCAGCCAAAAGTGTCACTCAGTGACAGCACCCCAGCAGGGCCAATGACACACAAAGAAGAGGAAACAGAAATGGGATCACTAAAAATAGAGCTCTCCTGCCATAAATGCCAGATTTATTTCCTTTGTAGGGAGGACAGAGCAAGGCTCTGAAGGTGCCATCCCTCTTGATCTTCTGTGCAAAGCAACCAGGGGGATATTTTTGTTTGGTTTGATGTTTGCTTTGAGTAAAAATAAACCGGAATAGGAACATTGTTGCTTGTTTTGACATTAGGGATGGTTAGAGAGATGCAGAAAGATGAGAGCACAAGAAACAGCTCCATCTTTGGGTATCTTAAATCCTGTTATCTCTTGTGGAGTTGTTCTTGGAAATGGTCTTTGTCAAAATAAAGTGGTTTGGCTTCAAAAAGAAGCCCTCATTGAGACCAATTTCCACAGAAGGTGGCAGGTGAAGGCCAGGCACAGGTTGCCCAGAGAAGTTGTGGATGTCCCATCCCTGGAAGTGTCCAAGGTCAAGGTGGATGGGGTTTGGAGCAACCCGAATATTGGAGAAGGTGCTGAAAGACGTCCCAGCCCACAGCAGGGTGTTGCAATGCAATGATCTTTAAGGTCCCTTCCAACCTAAATAAATTCTCTGCTCTTAGCACTTCTCAAGGTTCTTTTTCAGTTCTCAAAGCTCTGACAAAAGCTCTGACTTTTGCTTGTTTGACGAGTTTTTTTGAAGATGGCATACTGAGGATTCAGGGGAGGCTTCTCCAAGCCAACAGATTCTCCAAGTGGCAGATTTCCAAAATAAAGAGACACAGCTCTGTCACCTCCAGACTGTTGGGCTCAACTGGTCTTGGAGAGTTTGAAGTCCCCTGCCCAGGCAGATGCTGCTTTTTAAAGATTTCCGTTTGGAGATTTAAAATGTGTGAGAAGCTGAGAAGCAAAATCAGTGTTTAGAACCAGAAATCAGCAAAAATAGTGTTTAGAACTTGCCAGAGCTTTCAAAAATCTCAATGTGGAAAGAAGAGAAAAAGGAAGAGAGGGAGGGAGGGAAGGAAGGAGGGAAGGAGTCAAGGGAGGAAGGAAGGAAGGAAGGAAGGAAGGAAGGAAGGAAGGAAGGAAGGAAGGAAGGAAGGAAGGAAGGAAGGAAGGAAGGAAGGAAGGAAGGAAGGAAGGAAGGAAGGAAGGAAGGAAGGAAGGAAGGAAGGAAGTGGCGGAAGGAAGGAAGGAAGGAAGGAAGGAAGGAAGGAAGGAAGGAAGGAAGGAAGGAAGAAGGAAGGAAGGAAGGAAGGAAGGAAGGAAGGAAGGAAGGAAGGAAGGAAGGAAGGAAGGGAGGGGAGGAAGGAAGGAAGGAGGGAGGGAGGGAGGAGGAAGAAGGAAGAAGGAGGGAGGAAGGAAGGAAGGAGAAGGAGGGAAGGAGGGAGGGAGAGGAGGGAGGAAGGGAGGGAGGGAGGAAGGGAGGGAGGGAGGGAGGGAGGGAGGAAGGAAGGAAGGAGGAAGGAAGGAAGAAGGAGGAGGAAGAAGAAGGAAGGAAGGAAGGGGAGGAGGAGAGGAGGAAGAGAAGGAAGGAGGAAGGAAGGAAGGAAGGAAGGAAGGAAGGAAGGAAGGAAGGAAGGAAGGAAGGAAGGAAGGAAGGAAGGAAGGAAGGAAGGAAGGAAGGAAGGAAGGAAGGAAGGAAGGAAGGAAGGAAGGAAGGAAGGAAGGAAGGAAGGAAGGAAGGAAGGAAGGAAGGAAGGAAGGAAGGAAGGAAGGAAGGAAGGAAGGAAGGAAGGAAGGAAGGAAGGAAGGAAGGAAGGAAGGAAGGAAGGAATCTAAGTCTGCCTCTGAAATACTGCAGGAACCAAAGCAATTTCCCCAGTGAATCATTATTTTTGTGTGAGATCAAAGGGCAGATTTCACCTCCTGGTGTCTCACAGGGGCTGGAGCATGGAACAGCTGAGCCCCTACTGCAACACAAAAGAAACTAAAATAAGAAAAAAGCAAAGCTCACAAAATCTACCAATTAAGAGTGAACACAAATGTACCGAGTTATTCAAATGGCGGGGATCCATGGGGATATTTATATAAATAAACCCACAACACTTTTCCTTGAGCAAACAGTTTTAATGGAAGGTGGCCCTGGGGCTGTAATGAGAAGATCTTTCAGGTCCCTTCCTACTCAAACTGTTCCATGAACTTTCAGGACGTCTATCAACACTATCCCTGAAAGTTTTTCCATCTATCCCTCTGTCTTCCCCACCCCCTAATTCTAAGAATTATTACTGGGATAAAAAAAAACTGGGTTCTTATCCTGACACTTATTAAAAGCCTTAAGCAGCTCCTGGCTCACAGTTAGAAAGAACGGACTTGAAGCAGTTGGTTTAAATAGGAATAAACAGAAATCACTCATCCTGATAATATCTTAGAGGATGAGATTCCAGCTGACCATGGAATTGCTGACAAGATGCGCAGAAGGGTTTGGAGAGGCCCTGCAGTGCCAAGGTGATGGGTCCTGTAGTCAGAGAGACGTTTGAAGTGGATTTTCTCAAATTTTGAATTTAAGTGAGCACAAAAAAGTCCTCATTGTCTTTGTTTCTCTAAAGGTTTGCATTGTTGAACTCCAGCTTGATGAATGTGTTGTTTAATGAAAAATCTTTGGATCCTTTGGAGAAAAGGAGAAAAAAATCAAGTTGGATTTGAAAACAAAGATGTCCTTTGATCATTGTCTTATAAAACAGATCCATTTCTCCCATCATTAACTTCCAGTATTTTCTGGATTGCAACAAAACTGAATTTTTGGGATCCCCAGGAAAAACCCTCATCTCTTCCATATTTCATGAGGTTTTCTCACACATTTGTTGTGAGTTTCCTCATTTCTGCTTATTCTTGACTTTCCCACCTGGCCAGGTCCCCCCTGTTTTATCTCTGTCTCCAGTGCACAGTTGGAAGTGGAAAGTTCCCTTGTCAGAGTGTTCAGCAGAAAATTACTCAAACAAATTGCTTTTCTCCCAACTTCTCTGCCCAAAACTTCCTAAGAAACATAAACACCATGAAAAAAGTAACACAAGAATTGCACTCTCACACCAGGGAATCATAACCTTTTTTAACATAACTCCAACTATTTCTCAAGTACCATTTTTGCTGTTGTTTTTGTGGTGTTGCTGCAGTGGCTTTTGAGTTTTAGACACATAAAAATGAGCACAACTTTTAAACACAAAATAAGCATAACTTTTTAATAACTATTCATTTACTGGTTTATATTTTGACTGATTCACTGTCAAGCAGAATTTTGGGTCATTCCTCTTTTCCACTGATGGGTTTCTTTCATGTTTTTGCAGAATACCTCATGCTTGACACGCCACAGGTTGGTCAATGCTGATTTTCCAAACATCCAGACTTTCAAACTACCTATTATTACATCCATAACCTGTGCATTACCCTCAGTATAAGTTATGTTCCTACAAGGACTTCCAAAAAGAGACCAGAGACTTGTCTTTATCTCAGGATAAAGATTTCCTGTCAAAGCAAATATGATTTTAGTCCTGCATTGAATAGAACAGCATTAGTGGGCAGAGATTTTCTCTTCTAACCTTTCCCTGGCAGCATGTAAAATAATATTTGTTTTCCTTATTTGAAGAGGAAAATGAACTTGTTCACCTTTCTGTGAGTTAATAGAGTAAAACAATGGCACTGTGAGAATCTGAGTTAATGAAGTTTATTTCCCTTCAGACTTGTGTCTTGCTGGTTTTGAATCTTGTGGAAATATAACGCTTGAGAACCTTTGAGATCTCTGCTCTTTTGCCAGAGGGGTTTTGATTCAGATGAATTAAAAAACTGCAAGGAAAATACACAGAAAAGGCAACAGCCACATACACAGGACAGCCAGATCATCACATCTAAATCCAGCTCAAAAATACTTTGGGGTAGATCAGACCCTCAGGAATGGGCTGCAAGAGCATCCTTGGGGCAGAAAACAACCTCCTGCTCTGCCTGCCTGTCTCCCACCAGGATCTCTGGGCTGTGGTTTGCAGTCCTTGAGAGGGGAATGTGGGAATATGAGACTGGAGGGATTTGGGTCCAGATCCAAACACCTCTGTCCTGGTGTCCTCATCCATGTGCCAGCTGGAGAGCTGCCAGTACAGACAGCAATGATTTCAGAATTCACAGGATCACCAAACCATGGAATATCGTGAGTTGGAAGGGGCCCACAAGGAATATTGAGTCCAGCTCTTGGTCCTGCACAAGACAACTCAAAGAATCACCACGTTCCTGAGAACATTGTCCAAGATTTATGTGGGGCTGTCCAAGATCCTCATAAAAAGGGCCTCTCCAGTGGGTCATTCCACTCTTTTAAATTCAGCTCTTCCAGCCCTTGGTGTCAACAATCCATCCAAATGATTGTGGTTTGGAATGTTTAACATTTGAGCTGTGGTAGGATCCAGACCCAGAGCAAAATCCCACAGCAGTTCAGGACTGAAGGAACAGATTGTTCCTGCTCAGAGCAGTTTGCAAAAGTGTGAAGAGACTCAGGCAAGCAGAGACTCCAAACCCAGGGATCTCAGTACACCATCAATTCCAGTTTCCCACAGGCATTGCCCACAATGAGCATTAAGTTCCCTCACTGAAATTCAAAGAACTGGACGTGTGTTCCAAACCAATTCCCAAGATTAGCTGCTCCATCAGCTTCCCAGGGAACTCTCTGTCCTGAGTTCCATTTCTGTCCTTCTTGAAGACAGGGGTGGAATTTGCCTCCTTCTCCTCCTAGGAACTTCCAAGGCCACCATGACCTTTCAAAGATAAGTGAGAGTGACTTTGCAATGACATCAGATCCCATGGATCCATCCTGTCCTCATCCATGCATTCCTTAACTCTATTTTGTCTTAGTGTTCCCTGACTGGATCCTCCTTCCCTGAGGCTAAATCTTCCTTGCTCTCGTCCAGGAAACTGGGATTTCTGAAGGCTCATTTTACCAGCAAAGACTTAAATGAAGAGTACTTGGGCAATTTCCATGTTCTTTGCCACCAGAATTCCCTCCCTGCTGAGCAGCAGCCCCACATTTTCCTCACTCTCCCTTTTGCCGCTGATATTCCTGCAAAAAACTTGCTGCCCTTCATGTCCCTCACCAGATTTAATTCCAGATGGGCTTTGATTCCCCCATCCAGTCATATCCATCCACTCCCTTTTATTGATTTTTTTTTCTGCAGATGGAATTACGTGGACATCTACAACACAGGGAACACAACCCCAGCTCCAGAGCCCATATTTGTTGGTCCATCTCACCAGGGGTTTTACAACTTTGCCAGCTTACACCACATATGGAGCCTTTTTTCCATGAGCAAACATGGAAGTGTTTTGTCCAAATAAAGGCAGGGAAATCTCACTGCATGGGGTTTGGAGGCAGACTTGGTTTTGATGCATCCCATGAAAAAGCCACAGAAAAAAGGGAAAGACAGAGGATAAGGGCTGGAATTGATTTTTCACTGTGGGATGGAATGCCAGGTTTCTTCTGTGTGAATGTTCATGTAAAAACCTGCTGGGCTTTCTGCCAGCTCATATGGAACAAGAAAGATGCCTGTGCCACTCTACATCCCAAAAATGGGGGTCTCAGGAAGAGGAAAGTCTGGGAAGTTGAAGGGGCAGAATATTTCCTTTGGTTTTCTTTTCAAATGTCTTGTTAAATAGAAGCTCTGATTCATATTTTTTTTCATGGGGAAAGATTTCTGTATCAGGACTGCCAGGCTCAGTCAGAGACTTGGGCTCTGTCTGGGGCTTCTCAGAGTCCACCTGATGGGTTGTTCCTGGAAATCACATTCCCTTCAGCAGTGACATCACTTGCCTTCCTCTTTTCTCTGTAATAATCTTCATTTCAGAATCAGTGACCTTTGCTTTTTCCAAAATTCAGCTCCCCAAGAACACGAGGAGGCAAAAGGGTTTCTCCTTTGCCTCTCCCATTTCCACAGGTTGTAAATGTTCTGTTTTCTCTGGATATCATTGCCCAGTATAACTTTTATCAAGGACCATTAACACCTCAAGTTTGGGAAAACACTGAATTGAAGATTTTTGAATGCTGATTTTATGTTGCTCATATTCCCCCCCTTCCCCCAGTTCTTATATTTCTCCTGGTTATCTCCAGTTTCTCATTGGATCCTGGAGACAGCAAGCTGTTCTCAGAACACCCAGGATGCCAACTCTTCTGTTTTAAAGTATCCAGACCATGGATAACAGGTTTGAAAGCCATAATAACATCAATGATACAAGGTACATATATAAAATTCCACTGCACACATCCAGACACTTTCAGCTTGGAGAGATTTCCCACAGGAGAACTCAGTTTCTCCTGCTCTGATTTATTCTGATGCTTTATTCCTTTCCATCTCCATTCATCAAGGCTTGAATGGGATAACAGCCTTAATAGATGCTAATTAGCAATATAAACCATCCACTATGCAGTAATAGCAAACTCAGACTGAAAAAAGCCCTGTCAAAATAATGGTTTGGCTTGATGATTGAAAGGGGGAAAATGCAGTCAGATTCTTAATACTGGAGTGCAACTGAGAAAGAAAAGAGAAATTATTGCTTTTCCCATGTAGATTACAAGCAATTAAGAAAGGCATAGAATAAACCCTGGGACTGGAACCCCTTTGACTTTCCTGTGTCAGCTCCTCCCTGTGTTTCAGGGTGCTGCAGGAGCTGAAACACAATTTTGGTGTGTTTATTATCAGCTCTGGTTTGATTTCGTGCTCAAGCAGGGAAGAACAGCCCCAACCAGCACAGATTTCCTGCTGGAAAGAGGAGATACATTCTGGATTCAGCTCAGAGCCTTCCTTTCAGTGGGTGCAGATGTTTTGCTTTCGCTTGGAGGATTGGTAAGTGCTAATTGGGCAAAGAACAGTAATTAGTCAGGGTGTGTGGGAGGTGATTTGTCTGGATACCACCACAGAGCCTCCCATAAGGCCCCGAGGCAGGAACAGCCCTTGGGAACTCCCTGTAATTGCCTGGACAATTGGTTCACTGCAAACACCTGAAATTTGGGGTGTCTTCCTTCCTCTCCCCAAATCCTTCCTGCTCAAACTATTGGAACTATTGCAGTCCATTTGGAAAACAGGCATTTTCCAAGGAAAAAGGATGATCACTTCTGGATGTGCTATGAGATTGCGTTAGATCACAGGATAGGATTCCAGCAGAAATTACTTCATCTACATATTACCTGGGCTGTGCAGAGAAAACCATTCCATCACACATGAATTTTACCAGATTTTTAATATATTTGATATATTATTATATTATTAATTTTATTAATTTGTTTTATATATCTTATTATGATATATTTTGTACAGTCAAAACCCATAGAAATTAATTGGTTGGATGTTCGTTGTTCCCAGGTGGTGCAGTTCTTATAAAGTATTTGGGTTCCTGTTGGATATGGATTTCTTAGCCTCTGATATTAATTAGGTTCTCATTCTCCTTTCTTTTATTGCTCTTTTCCCAGACCAGGTGTTTCAGACCATGCCGGAGGTGATGGTTGTGGTTAATGGTCATTAATGGTCTTTATCTTTTGTGTATTTTCTGAGCTACTCCCAATCTGCTGAGATGTTCAGACCTCGCCTGGTAAAACAATCTTTTGCAAAGAAACTTCAGTTCCCTTCCCGCATGACAAAGGTGAACAAAAATCCCTGACTAAAGTTTTATAAAAAATTTTGAACTGGGTATCATTTCCAATATTAGGACCCAAAGGAATGCTCTGAAGTTGTGCCAGAGGAGGTTTAGGTTTGAAATTAGGAGTTTTTCACTCAGAGCTGGTTGGACACTGGAACAGCTCCCCAGGGAATTGTCACAGCCCCAAGGCTGCTCAAGAAGTGTTTGGAGAAGGTTCTCAGGCATGGGTGGGATTGTTGGGATGCCCAGGACCAGAAGTTGGACTCAGTGATCCTTGTGGATCCCTCCCAGCTCAGGATATTCACCTTGGGAAAGACATTCTGAAATATTAGAATGACATTCTAAAGTATTCTGAAGACATTCTCCAGTAGTAACACAATGCCCAATGTTTTAAAGCTGAACACGTTTTTGCCACATTCTGCTGGGTCATTTTAAAGGAGAAAACCAGGCCATTAACTGAACTTCACTTGTCACCAGCCTGTCCTGAAGTCCCCTGGCCAAGAGCAGATCCCTGCTCCAGAATATTTGGATGCCAATCAAAGTGCTGGCCATGCTGCAAGTATGAGCTGCTGAGATTATTCTGACTTCAGGAAAACCACAAAATTCCTGTGAATTTGAACGTTAAAGCTCATCAGAGAAGGAGCAACTTTTTCCAAGTTGGTGTTCACTTAAAAGTTGTTGGAACAAGCAAATTCCATGTTCCTGTCTCTCTGTTTATCCACCCACCTGCCTATTTATGCAGCTAATTTTCCTCAAGACCTTCAGAGTTCCTTCTGGGTTGCATCATTTTGTGGGGAGGATCTTACACCTCATGGGATCAGAAAATAAATATCTCTCCTACCATCCGGCTTCTGCAAGCCAGATTTGGGGAGTGAAATGTTAATTTCCTATAAAATTCCAAGTGAAAAGCACTGGTTCCCTATATATATGTATGAATACATATTTATGTGTATATATATAAATATGTGCATCTGTGTATATGACCATACACACACACATGTATATATGAATATATATGAAGTCTGGAAGGCACTGGAGAAATTTCTGGGGACAGGTCTTTCTCCTACAGGGGAAGTTTTCCTGGAGAATTCAACCAATTTTCATCTCTAACATCAAATTCCAGTGTTTCTCCTACATGGCCCTGTTTCTGAGGTGACTCTAAATTGGACTTGGTGTGTCCAGAGGAGATTTTGTGTCTTCCTGCCTTTCCAAGAACCCAGGAATCAGAGTAAATTCCAACCAAATGTCTCTTATTATATAATCCTGTTTATTAAAAATTAGTCTACAGATGGTGTTCCTTTCAAGTCCACCACTGAAAGCTAGAATTTTTTTTTGGTTGTTTCTATTTACAAACAACAATAACAACAAAAGATGATGAATTATCATTTATTCTGTAAAACCCCTGACATTTTTAGAAAGATTAAGTTTTTAACACAAATGTTACATAACAGGAATGTCTACAAAAGAATGCATTAAATTCCAAGCAGTTCAGGCTGTATTTTCTTTCATTTCCCACTGCTCCTAATAACATTATTTGTTCTTTTCTAACCCAACCTTTCTCATACTTTGTTGGTTTTACATTCTGCAAATGCCTGTGGACAGTTCTGCTCCCCTTAGTCAGGTGTTGGACAAATTGCACACATTGTTTCCTTTTAATCTCATCTCCCTCCTGACTTCTGAAATACTCAGAGTTGTTCTCCACCATCCTCAGCAGTTTGCCAACACTTACTTGATATTTTGATGTGCTGAACCAGCACCACTCCACAGTGGGAGTCAGCTGATCCCAAAACACTCAATCCTCTCTGTTCAGCAGCAGTTTTGGGGGATGCATCTCATTGCTCATTGCACCAGAACATCTGATTTTGAGAAAACTGTTGCACTCGGATATTCTAATTAGAGACAAGGCTTGGGGTCTTTCTCCCACACAATTAATGACAGGACAAAGGGAGTCGGCCTCAAGTTGCACCAGGGGATATCAGGAAAAAATATTCACTGGAGGAGCCGTCAAACATTAAAACAGGCTGCCCAGGGCAGTGGTGAAGTTGCCAACTCTGACCATGACTAAAACCTAAGCTTTTATGTTCTCAGTTGGACTTGGGCTCTTGCAGCAGCCAAGCCTTTCCTTCCACAATGTCTGTCTCAAAGGAAGAGTTTATTCTTTTAACTTAAAACTTGAAATTCATCACTGCCCTGACATCAGCTCTGCACCTTTTTTTCCCCTTCTCCATAGCAGAAAAGGTCCTTTGGCAATGATATTTAAAGGAAGGTGCACACCTGAGACTGCAGAAAGTGCTGCTGCGTTGCTCTTATTAAGAAAGTGAAGATGGGATGATTCATTTGGTCCAATTTCTTTGCCTTTCAAGACAAACCAGTTTTCCTGCTCTTTTTATACATCTTTGTTTGCTAGACTCCCTTGTCTGCCTGGGGGGCACACGAGGATCTCAAGGATTTGCTACTGGTTTTGAAAATGAATGATGAAAGAAATCCAGAGTCTGGGATTTGATTGCAATGGAGGTAAGCTGTGACCAAAAAAATTCTTGTGAAAGGGGAGTGGAGCAGTTATTGCTGAGAGTTCCTGCTCTGACAGATGAGGATATTTCTACTACCAGCAGTACTCAAACACTGCAGGGCTGGATAAAACACTCAGTAAAAGACATCATCTCAAGGAATTTGCAGCATAAATGTTATGAAGCCTCACATGCATTAGGGAAAAAATGGTGCAGTAAAAAGATTGTTCTGGGTTTAACTGCTGCAGCTGCTGCTTTTTATTTTTTTTTCCCCCTTGTTGTCTTGTTTAGGTTTAAAGAGGATTGCTGAGTTTAAGAACCACAGAATTGATAGATTTGGCAAAGACCTCCAAGATCATCACATCCAGTCTTTGACCGAATGCCACCATGGCCACTGAATCATGCACAACCTGCCACATTTATTCATTTTTTGAACTTAGCCCATTGATCCAGCCTGTCCAGGTCCCTCTGTAGAGCCTTCCATGCCTCAGGCAGATAGATTTCAATCCCAACACTGGCATGGTGCCCCATAAAGCCTGGCTTTATCCCCTGCCCCTTCAAATCCCGTTTAAAGCCCTCAATCAGCTGCAAAACTCATGGCCTAGAATTCTTCTCCCCCCTGAAACAAGTGAGACCCACTTGTCACCAGCATTCTCAGAGCCTGTAAAACACCAGAAAAGCCAAAATTCCACCTGAGCCAGGTGGATCCTATGGAAAAATAAAACCCCTCCTACACCAGATGTTGATTAGTGGGAGGGGCACTCTTTCTGAACATGAACAACATGAGCAACCAATAGTGGGTGTTAATCCCTGGGACAAAACCAGGGAGATTTCCAGGAATGTCTCTTGCACAGAGATGCAGCAGAATCCCCCGTGGGATGGCTCTGGCCAGCAAAGGAGTTGTCAGGAGTGGGATTCGAACCCACGCCTCCAGAGGAGACTGCGACCTGAACGCAGCGCCTTAGACCGCTCGGCCATCCTGACCCATAGAATCTGCTCCCCTGCATCCTAAAATTCCTGGGAAATTGTTTTCCATCGAGTTTGTCCTTTTAGTGTGTGGAGCATTTCCTTGGGCATCCAGGATTTTCCTCTGGGAAGCAAAGAACAGCCTGAAATCTGGAACTGACAGGAGAGTGCAGCCAGGTAGAGGTCGGTCTCTTCTCCCAAGTAAAAAAGAGGTAGGAGAAGAAGAAATGGCCTAAAATTGCACCAGGAATGGTTCAGATGGGATATTAGGACAAATTTCTTCGGTGAAAGGGTGGTCAAGGATGGGAATGGGCTGTCCAGGGAAATGCTGGAGTCACCAGTCCCCGGAAGTGTTCCAAGGTGTGTGGATGTGGCTCAGGGATATGGTGTGGTGGTGAGCACAGTGCTGGGTTAGTGATGGGCCTCGGTGATCTCAGAGGTCTTCTCCAAATTTAATAATTCCATGAAAAGGCTCAGTTTTCTCTCTATCCTCACTTACAGCAAAGTTAACAATTAGTTAAGAGGTTAATAATTAGCATGGGGGGGGGGCCTAACCAATGCAAATACCAAACACCAGCTCAATGAAGGAGGTAAAAACCCCAAAAAACCTCAAGAATCAGAATTAAAAAAGAGATACAATAATTTCTGGCATATCCCATTATCTCTGCCAGCTCCTTTTTATTTCTTTCTCTTTGTTTTATTTTTTTTTCTTTCCCTGCAGAGTGCTGGAATTTGTCCAACAGACTTTAGATGAATTGACAGTGGCATATGCATGAGCTGATGGCTGCTGCAGGGATGAGATTTTCCCCTCCTCCGAAGCTCAGTGCAACTCCCTGGAGAGGATCTGAGCAAGGTCATCTCTTTCCTTTGAAGGTGGAAACAGGGGAACAGCAGGACTTTGCAGGGTCCAGAAACAGGGCTGAGGAAATTCAGTTTCAATTGAAAAGAGAGATTTCATTCCAAGAGAAAGGGAAATTGAGGTAAGCAACAGATCTTCTAAAGTGAGCAGGAGTGGCTCACAAAATATATCTGAAAAAGAGAAAGCCATGCAAAATAAATTTCACCCTTTATACAACAGATGCTGGGGGGCTGGAACTGGATCTTTAAGGTTTCTTCCAACCCTCACCAGTTCTGTGATATTTTAAGGAGGTTCAGTGGTAACAATCCATGGCCCTAAACAGGAGTGAGGGTCTTCATGAGGGTCTTCACAGGAGAAGAGAGGTGATATTTACAGAGGCAGAGGGGGAGAGGGCTCAGAGCATTCAAAGTCCCTTCCAGCTCAAACCATCCTATGATTCTATAGCTCTCGACAAAACCCCATTTTAGAGGATTTTACATGGAACTCTTATAACTGTATCATTGCAGATGAAAACTTCAGCATCCCTTTTAACTTCATCCTGCTGAAGGATTTCCTGAGCTTGTAAGGGAAGAGTTGCAGGATTTCTATAATTATCAGCTGCTTCTGCCCACATGCCTGGCTGATGGGAAATCGTTAGTCTTGAGCCTTGGCTAATGGGTCATGTTAGAGAGACAGAGGAGGTTTTGGCACTACAAATTCGAAGTCTGTGTCTCCACTGCCTGGCACAAGGATGTGGCCTTAATGACAATGACCCTTTGCCCTGGGAGGCATCAGTGGCAGAGGAGGGAATCAAACACCTGGGAATAGAGTATCAACCTGCCATCAAAGCGATGTACCTCATGTCTTTTATAAATTTAAAAGCAGAAATGGAAAAAAGGGCAGGACGACAAGTCACGGACTTTTGTGTTGGCTCAAGAGATGTCCTGGTCAACCCTGTTCCTCGAGCTCCTTCAGGCCTGGTGTGGGTGGCATCTGGGTGTGGGTGGCCATGGGTGAGTAAGAAAGGTATTTTTCAGAGCTCCAGCTGGCGAGGAATGAGTTGTGCGAGGCTCCAAGGGGGAAACACAATGCCGAGGGGTTTCCATTGGGTAAACATTCCACATTTGGATTGCTTTGTATGAGAGTCAACAGCCGGCACAAAGAAAGCTGCCAACTCCCCATCAACACCACGTCCTTTTAAGGCTTTTTTTTTTTAACAGCTTCACAGACTCCCAGGCAGGATCGTGTAGCAGTTTTGAAATCAATGAGGCATTTGCCATTTCCCTCTCACCTTGCCTGCCTTTGGATTGGCACAGCTCCACAGCTCAGGTTTTATGCCTGTGGATCTCTCTTGCTCTATCTATTGTTAAAACAAACGATGCTTTGGCTCATTCTGGCTTGGGAAAGGAGAAGGAGAAGGAAGGTTTGCTCATCATGGCAGATAAGTCATGGACTCAGAAGGAGATTTTGGAGTACTGGGGTAGCCATCACCTGCTAAGAACGAGGGCAGAGCTTCACTCCAAGCTCAGGCACCTTGAAGAGACCTCCTTCACTAAAGGTCCCTTATCTAGGGGGACATCTCCAGGACTTTATGTCCCCATCCCATGTCCAGCAAGTAGGATCTTTAATCAGAAGAGGCCATAGCTCTCAGTCCCTGCGTGAGAAGGGATCCTTGATGAGATTTGTCTAACACTTTGTCCAATTTCATCTCCATGGATTCATGGAATGGTTTGGTTCAGAAAGGACCTTCAAGATTATCTGACTCCAGCCTCTACCATGGGCAGGGACAACTTCCACTGAACCAGGCTGCTCCAAACCCCTTCCTTTGGACACTTCCAGGGATGGGGCTTGAAACACTCCAGGACTGGGGACTCCACCACATCCCTGGTCAGGTTGTTCCAGTGTTTGATTGTTCTTGCTGTAAAAAGAAATTAATAAAATATTTCTTATCTTGACATGGAATCTTTTTAATGTGTCCACATTGGATGCAGGCTCCCACTGCTTGGCCGAGATTTGTGACTCTAATCAATGATTATTAAGGGAAACTATTTCAGAAATCTCTTATTTTCATTTATTGCTTGAGGCTGGGTGGAGAAAGGGTGTTCATTTCTTGAATTTTCTAAGCTGTGGAGGACTTTAATTCCTCATCAAAATGTGCAGTTAAATCAAAACCACTTGTTTAATAGTATCCAGAGTCTCATCTGCATGAGAAGAAAGGGAAAAGCTGCTTGGCCACAGCTTGGGATGTTGGATGGGATTTTAAATCACAGCCTGTAAAAACCAACCTGCAGAGGAATTTACTTTTGCCATAAAAAAAAAAAAAAAAAAAAAAAAAAAAGAAGAAAAAAAAAGTTTTGTACATGGATTTACCTGAGCCTGAAGTGCCAGAGGCATCTGTGTACAGTGCTCCATCTATGTACAGTGTACACTGTGTACAGTGTCCATCCGATCGTGACCAGGGCGCTGGGATGTCAGTGCCAGACCCTCGGAGAAGAGCGGGGACAGCAGCGGCACTGTGTGTCTGTCCGCGAGCATTGCTGCCCTCTCCTGGCTCCAACGCACACAAAACCAGGGAAAATCGGCTCGGGAAGGACGAGGATGGCAGCAGGGAGCGCAGGGATGGATGCAGGACAGGTGGGACCTGCGGAGATTGCTGCTGCTTTTGGGGTAAATGGGTTCATCCGCGCTGCTGGCAGATGTCACCCCAAATAATCCCAGTCACCGGGGTCCTGCTGGCAGCTCTGTCTGCTTGGTGGTTTTGCCACTCTGCAGGGGTCACAGAACCATGAAATGGTTGGGGTTAGAAGGACTTCAAGACCTTCTCATTCCCTTTGCCATGGGCAGGGACACCTTCCACTATCCCAGGTTGCTCCAAGCCCCATCCAACTTGGCCTTGGACACTTCCAGGGATGGGGCAGCCACAGCTTCTCTGGGCAAGGCAAGCAAGATCTCTCTGCAGAGGACTCCAAAGCTACTTTCAGGTAAGGGAACAGGGGTTTCAAGTGTTTCCCCATGAAGCTCAGACCTTCTTTGACCTTTGGCATATTTGCTCAAGGTTTTTCTGACCTGTCAAGCAGTGAGGCTTTGCTGTGATTTCCCCAGAACCCAGCAAGGGACTTGGAGCCTTTCTTCTCCCAGCAGCCACTGTCTGCCCCTAGAACAGGTATCTCTTCTCAAAAAATCACAGAATGGGTCAGGCTGGAAGGGACCACAGTGGGGTCATCTGGTCCCACCTCCCTGCTCAACCAGGGCCATCCCCAGAGCACCTGGCACAGGATTGTGTCCAGATGGTTCTGGAATGTGTCCAGTGAGGGAGACTCCACACCCCCTCTGGACAATCTGTTCAGGGCTTGGTCATTGCACAGGACAGAGGTTTTTTCTCATGTTCAGGTGGAACTTCCTAGGCATCATTTTCTGCCTGTTCTTCCTCTCCTATTGCTGGGCCCGATGGATCAGAGCCTGGTCCATCCTCTGACCCCTCCTTGCAGATATCACTGGAAATTGATGAGGTTCCCTCTCACTTTATTTAACATTGAACATGTTCAACTCTCTCACCCTGGTCTCATAACAAAGATGCTCCAGTCCCTTCATCATCTCTGTTGCCATCTTCTGTTCTTGTCTCTTCACTTTCTCTGCTGCCGAATCTCTACAGCTGCAGGCCCCGGTCTAGAAGACCACATAAAAGAGCTGGCACATGTTCTAAATCCCAGAATCAAGGTGTTTTAAAAGGGATTTGGTCCATATGGACAAAGTCTCACCCTCCTTTCCACCCTCAAACCAGGGATTCACATCCCTGGCACCTCCTGGGACTTGTCTGGCCTGATCAAACTTACAAACTGGGCCAGAACACCATCAGGGAGAGGGTGGCAAGAAAAAAAGACCTTAGCAAAACATCCTGAGAGATTTGCTTCCAGTGTTGGAAATGTGGAAGTCTTATTTGGGTTTGACAAGCTGTTGGCTTAGAAAAATCTGACATTTGCTGAACTGTTAACACGAGTTTCTGGAAAGATGTGCTTGGGTTTCTTACTCACGTGGCACCTTCATGTGGAGCTTCAGGAAGAAAGAGGGTCATCCCAACATTTTCCATGGGAACAAGGTTACCTGCAGCAGTGCTGTGTGTGAGGTAGAGGGACAAAAGTGTCCTGTTCTGGTGACAGGATGTCCCTTGGCAATCTGTCCCTGAATTTTGTGGGATTATGTCTAAATATTCACAAAATTGGCTTTGCAAATGTTGCCTCTGTTGGGGGCAACTTGATTAATTCCATCTTGGAAACCCCTCAGCTGAAATCCTCTCCCTCTCTTTTCCTTCACAGGGAAAGAAATAAAACATTGGTAAATAAGCAACCACTTCCATTAATCATCACTTTTTCTCCAGTCAAGCAACAAATGAAAAATATCTCCCCCACCCCTACTTGAACCCTGCTGAGTGCAGGCCAGTCCTAACAGAGGAGAGTTCTTGAAAATAGAAGAGATAAATGGTAACTAATCACATGAAGAATGAAAGAAAAACGAAAAGAAAGCTCTTAAAATGAAAAGAAATTTCTAAAAAAGAAGGAAAGCTTCCAAAATCTATTAAGGAACATTTAGACTCTGAAGACCTTTGTATATGAAGCTGTGGAGAGCCTGCATCTCTGGATGAGTCACATCTCCAGCCAATAAATTTCATATTTCTCCTTCCCAGAAAGGTGTCTCCACCAATCCCAAGCACAACTTCTTCCAGCACAACTAGTCCTTCCAGCAGCTCGGAAATGAAGAGAGGAAATTTATTGCTGCAGCAGACAGGAAGACCTGGAAGAGCTGCAGAGCTGTCCATACCTAACTGTGGGTCAGCTGAAGCCAAACCCTTCTCCCTCTGGGTTTTCTCCTGTACTCACCAACCCCCAGCAAATGCCAGGAGCTGCTGTTCCTGGCAGTGCAGCCAACAGTCGTGATTCCTTGGAGCTGAAAATAGGACGGTGCTGGCGGCAGCTGATGCTTTTGCTCACAGTTCCCAGCTGAGTGGGCTACCTCCAAAAAAGCAGATGGCCAGGGAGGAACTCCAGCAATTTGCTACCAAGCAGCTAAAAAGTCCCCTTCGCCCACAGCTCTGAGAGCATCCACAGCATTTCATGACACCTAGTGGGCAAGGCAGGCACAGTGACTTGTGTGGAGAGAAAGCCTTGGAAAAAAACAACAAATAAATTGGTCCCCGAGCAAAAGCAGGTATAGATTGAAATAGGAAAATAAAGAGAGCTGATTTCCTCCTTTGAAAGAGTTACAACCCCAGCAATAAATCCAGGGGGAGACAGGGAAGAAAATCAGAATTATGAAGAGGACAAGTGATTTGAGAAAGATCAAACATCTGCTTAGCTCATAAAGGCAATTATATTCAAGCCCAGCCCTCCTCAGCCTCAGTCTGTCCTGTCTCCTGGCTGAAAGGACAACGGAGCTCGCTGAGCAGGGACTTCACCCAGAAAGTGCCAAAGAAAGGAGAAAATTTCCTAAGAGTAACTTATGGATCTATATTACAAAATCAGAGGGAGAAACCAGGAGTGTGATCTCATAGGTGAAGTGTGACACTGGGACACATCACCCAAGTGTGGGATGTGGAAACCTCATGGCAGGGAAGATATTGAGGAGCTGGAGTGTGTCCAGAGAAGGATCTGGAGCTTGGGAAGGGTCTGGAGCACTGGGAGCAGCTGAGAGAGCTGGGGGATCTCAGCCTGGGGAAAAGAAGACTCAGGAGGGACCTTCTGGTTCTGCACAACTCCCTGACAGGAGGGTGCAGACAGGTAAGTGTTGGTCTCTTCTCCTGGGTGACAAGTGACGGGATGAGGGGAAATGGCCTCAGGTTCCATCAGGAGAGGGTTAAACTGGACATCAGGAATAAATTCTTCACTGAAAGGCTGGTCCAGCCCTGGAACAGGCTACCCCTGGACGTGGTGCAGTCACCATCCCTGGAGATGTTTAAAAGATGTGTAGATATATGGTGGCACTTGGGGACACTGTTTCATGGTGGCCTTGGCAGTGCTGAGTTAAAGTTTGGACCTGATGACCTTTGATGTCTTTTCCAACATAAATGATCCTATGATTCCTTGTTTCTATGTTCTCCCCTTGTGCTTTAGAGACAGGCTGCAACACATTAAAATCACCTGCCCATTCAGTTTTTAAAACATTTTTGATTCATCTTCCCAAGTATCATTATGACAAGGTGCTCAATTTCATAAAAATTCAAAATTCCCTCAATTTCCTTAAAATAACTCACCTCCAGCCATCTATTTGGAGGAATCTGTCAACATCTGACCAGATGAAACGCTTCTCAATGGACCAGAGCATCCTCACCCAAGTTTTTTTGCACGTTTTAGCACAGGGTTATGCTGGAACTCAATTGATGGAATCACTGCCTTGGCCCTGCTGGCCACACTGTGGCTGACACAGAACACCGGGATGCCACTGAAATTTCTCTGACCACAATTGCAACCTCCCCGACCACCTCTTAATGAATTAATGAGCGGACATTTTCCTTGGCCATCCTTCCTTGTTGATCATTTTTCAAAACACATTTTTTATAGTCTTGCACAGTAGCCGCCAGATTAAATTTAAAAGCAGCAAATGCCTTCTTGATGATCTTTCTACAGGAGGTTGAGGATGAGGCCTGAGTGACCCATGTTGGGCAGGGTGGGAAAAGGACTTTGGCATGGCACAGGCATCCTTGGGGATGTTTAGGGAAGGAACACAAGGTGGGACAAGACAGAGCTGCAGGGCATTAAAAAGAGGAAGAAGTGTAGGCAAACTTGAGGGGCAAAGGCTTGAAAAAGGCCTTTGTGACCAGGGGCATCAGGATGAAAACCACCAAGCCTCTGGGAGAAAGGGCGGCCATGCCCACCAGGCCTTTGTGACCCGCGGTGACATCGTACCCAGACACCTCTGTGACACGGGTGCATGTCATGAGCCTTGGGGCTGCCAAAGCCTGCAGTGGCCACTCCCAGGAGAGCAGCTCTCTGAGGAGGCAGCAGCTTCTCTGGAGGCAGCAGCTCACCCGGGAGATTGTGGCCAGCGCTCATTAGAGCACTCCCACAATGTCAAAGAAGCAGGAGGCGAATGCCCATGGCCTGCCCCGTGAGGGGCAGCCACTGCTGTACCGGCGGCGGCAACAGGTGAGGGCTGGGGAAGGAGGGACAGCCTGCAGTGGGACCTGGGGGAAGCCCTGGGGCAGGGACAGCCAGGCCTGGCACCAGGCCATGCTCTGTGCAGGGGCCAGCACTGGGATGGCCCAGGCACAGCAATGGCCCAGAGGCAGCGAGCCCAGCTGGGAACCCGGCCCAGCCTGGCTGCTGTGGCCAGCACCTGCCTTGGGGCCAGGCCCGGGCTTGCAGGCACATGGGGGACACTGTGCTCACACAGCCGCCTCCATCCCGGGCCTCCTCCTGCTTCCCACAGGTGACCCCCAGGCAGCCACAGGCGGCACCTCAGGTCACCTGGACGACCATCACACCCATCCCTGGGGACAGGCCCACTCTGTTCCCCATCCGGTCCCGGAGCCCCACCATGTCCTGCACACGCAGGGGCAGCCAGGAGGGCGGGCACTCAGTGCCCCGCAGCCGTGTCACAGGGCCACAGAGATTGTCCGTGTCGGACTTGCCGCCTCTCCACGGCCCTCAGTTGACACTGGCTCCTCCACACCAGCTCAGTGGTCAAAGCTCAAGAGCATCCACTGACTGTGTCAAGCTGCCCCCTCTGCCAGCAGCAGCAGCCTCTGCATCCTCTCCCAGAGGCACAGCTCGTGCTGTGGGCCCCATGGCCAGGGGCCAGCCAGAGCGTGTGCCACCTCCTCCATGGGGCACTCTGGCTGCAGGCAGAGCCCAGGGAACACCTTCCCTGGGGAGCAGAATGGAAGGGCTCTGGCAGGGGTCAGTGGAGAGGCAGGGCCATCACCTGCCACCCGTGACACCTGCACGCAGCGTGCAGCTCTGCACTGGGGCCCAGCCAGGTTGGGAGCACCTGGGACGCTCTGAGATGGAGGAGCTGATTGTGGTGCAGGCAGGGCATGGTGGCAGCACCTTCAAAGACCCTTATGGAGGCCTGGGCCCATACCTGTTAGAAGACAGGTCCATGGTATCCACCTGCTCCCGCCAGAAGTCAAATGCCATCCAAGAGATGGATGTAGAGCCCCATGAGCTGCCCAGTGCTTGCAGCTCAAGCACAGGCTCCACAGGAGAGGCAGCAAAGTGCTCTGAGCTCCTGTGTCCAGCCCAGTTGGCAGAGAAGAGCCCGGCCTCTGGAAACACACAGCCCTGGGCCACTCCTGTAAAGGAGCTGGAGGAAAAGCAGGAGGAGGAAGAGCTCCCAGAAATGCAGGCTGCAGGGGAGCAGGACAGCGACCTGCAGAGTGTGTCGCTTTCCCTGTTGAAAGAGGCCGAGGTAGAGGAAGAAGTTTGTGCCCTGGCTGGAGATCCCTGGGACGAGAGCCACAGCAAGGTCCTCCTCACATCAGACCCAGAGGAAAGCTCAAACTTCTCTGCTTCTCCTTTGTCTGGAGTCTCTGGTGAGGATGGGGCAGCACTTTGTCTGGCCAAGCAGGCTGCACTTTACACGCAGCTGTGCATGGGGCTTGATGCCAGGCTCCAAATTATGCGGAGAAAGAGAGAGGAGCTGGAGAGGCTGGTGGAGGAGAAACTCTATGCAGAGCTCTTTGGAGACATCTTCTCCTCCGTGAGCAGTGAAGAAAGCCCCATGACATCCAGCTGTGACCTCAGGGATCCATCAAGTGCCAGCCTGGAACCAGACGCAGACCCCTCGGCGCCACTCAGCCCTTGCAGTGTGACTGAAGATGCCAGAGCAGAGACACAAAGCTTCTCTGAGCTTGTGTCTCCTGGGCTGTTGGCAGGCTACTCGGGGTCTGCCTCTGAGGATTCGCTGTCCCTGGAAACTCTTCTGAACGAGTTCCTGGAAAAGAGGAAGGAGGAAGAAGCGGCGGGAGACTGTGACAGAGATGTAGAGAGCCCGTTGTCCATCCCGCCGAGAGAGGAAGATTTCGAGCCAGGGCCTACTCCTCCGGACAGTGACCTCAGTGACCAGGGGCACAGCGAGCCTCTCCCCAGGGCACTGCCCCAAGAGCCAAAGGGGTTTGCGGGTTGCCCCTCGCCTGCCGATGCTGCGGATGAGGCCGAGGCAGCAGGCATGGAGGCTGGCCGTGCCCAGGCCGCCCCTCCCCAGGAAAAGCCCTGCGGGGATGAGCCGCCGGCAGGAGCTTGCCCGGTGCCTGCCCAGCCCCTGGCCCGCAGCGTTCCTGCTTGCCCCGCTGGCAGCGCAGCCGTCCCGCAGCCCCCGGCCCCACGGCCATGGCGCTCCATGGCCAAGACGGCCCGGCGGGCTCTGCGCCGCCTTTTCTCCTTCAGCTGCCTCAGGGGGCAGCCGGAAGAGTGAGCCCGGGGCCAGCAGCAGCAGGACGATGGCCAAAGATGCCGGCTCACCCTGGGGACACCCAGCTCCCAGGGGCAGCGGCAGGTCCCAGAGGGAACGGCTCCAGGGAGATGAAAAGGCGGGATGCATGGATGGATGGGTGGATGGTGGCCAAGGCAAGCACTTGCCAAAGGTAGGTCCCAGTCCCTCAGGCCATGGCACCCATAAGGAAGCCTGGTCAGGGAGAGCTGGCTGAGGAAGGATGGCAGCGCTACATTGTAGAGTCCCATGAATCTGAATTGAGGCCCAGGCTGCATTGTGCAGGTGCATCCCCATCCTGCATCAGGCTGCATTTGAAGTTTGGAAATGCTCCTTGGGCCTCAGCATTGCTGCTAAATGAATGCAAACCCATTCTCCTTCACAGGGCAACTAGGAAATGCCTCCCTGGATACCCTTAAAATAGAGTGGGCAAAGGTGATCACCCCAGACGAATGATGCAGGGTCTTTACCTCACCTAGAATCATCGGTCAGGCTGTACCGAGAATCGGAGGGTGACAAAGGACTGATGGGACACTGCTGGAGTCAAGTGTCCTGGACTGTACTATGTTTGATCTCTTCCCCCCCATACCTCACCCCACACACTCCTTTCCCCTGTTTCCTTCTCCCTCCCCTGTTTCCTATCCATTTCAATCTCTCTCCCCCATGTTTATTGTAAAATAAAATCCCGTTTGTTGACTTTGTTAGATGATCTCCTTGGCACCTTAATTCAGGCAGAGGCAGCTCTCACTAATGGCATCTTAACAGCAGCACACTTCTGTACAGAGCACTCGAGGTGTGGCCGCACCAATGCCCAGCACAGAGGGACAATCACTGCCTTGGCCCTGCTGGCCACACTGTGGCTGACACAGAACACCGGGATGCCACTGAAATTTCTCTGACCACAATTGCAACCTCCCCGACCACCTCTTAATGAATTAATGAGCGGACATTTTCCTTGGCCATCCTTCCTTGTTGATCATTTTTCAAAAACACATTTTTTATAGTCTTGCACAGTAGCCGCCAGATTAAATTTAAAAGCAGCAAATGCCTTCTTGATGATCTTTCTACAGGAGGTTGAGGATGAGGCCTGAGTGACCCATGTTGGGCAGGGTGGGAAAAGCACTTTGGCATGGCACAGGCATCCTTGGGGATGTTTAGGGGAGGAACACAAGGTGGGACAAGACAGAGCTGCAGGGCATTAAAAAAGGAAGAAGTGTAGGCAAACTTGAGGGGCAAAGGCTTGAAAAAGGCCTTTGTGACCAGGGGCATCAGGATGAAAAGCACCAAGCCTCTGGGAGAAAGGGCGGCCATGCCCACCAGGCCTTTGTGACCCGCGGTGACATCGTACCCAGACACCTCTGTGACACGGGTGCATGTCATGAGCCTTGGGGCTGCCAAAGCCTGCAGTGGCCACTCCCAGGAGAGCAGCTCTCTGAGGAGGCAGCAGCTTCTCTGGAGGCAGCAGCTCACCCGGGAGATTGTGGCCAGCGCTCATTAGAGCACTCCCACAATGTGGAAAAAGCAGGAGGCGAATGCCCATGGCCTGCCCCGTGAGGGGCAGCCACTGCTGTACCGGCGGCGGCAACAGGTGAGGGCTGGGGAAGGAGGGACAGCCTGCAGTGGGACCTGGGGGAAGCCCTGGGGCAGGGACAGCCAGGCCTGGCACCAGGCCATGCTCTGTGCAGGGGCCAGCACTGGGATGGCCCAGGCACAGCAATGGCCCAGAGGCAGCGAGCCCAGCTGGGAACCCGGCCCAGCCTGGCTGCTGTGGCCAGCACCTGCCTTGGGGCCAGGCCCGGGCTTGCAGGCACATGGGGGACACTGTGCTCACACAGCCGCCTCCATCCCGGGCCTCCTCCTGCTTCCCACAGGTGACCCCCAGGCAGCCACAGGCGGCACCTCAGGTCACCTGGACGACCATCACACCCATCCCTGGGGACAGGCCCACTCTGTTCCCCATCCGGTCCCGGAGCCCCACCATGTCCTGCACACGCAGGGGCAGCCAGGAGGGCGGGCACTCAGTGCCCCGCAGCCGTGTCACAGGGCCACAGAGATTGTCCGTGTCGGACTTGCCGCCTCTCCACGGCCCTCAGTTGACACTGGCTCCTCCACACCAGCTCAGTGGTCAAAGCTCAAGAGCATCCACTGACTGTGTCAAGCTGCCCCCTCTGCCAGCAGCAGCAGCCTCTGCATCCTCTCCCAGAGGCACAGCTCGTGCTGTGGGCCCCATGGCCAGGGGCCAGCCAGAGCGTGTGCCACCTCCTCCATGGGGCACTCTGGCTGCAGGCAGAGCCCAGGGAACACCTTCCCTGGGGAGCAGAATGGAAGGGCTCTGGCAGGGGTCAGTGGAGAGGCAGGGCCATCACCTGCCACCCGTGACACCTGCACGCAGCGTGCAGCTCTGCACTGGGGCCCAGCCAGGTTGGGAGCACCTGGGACGCTCTGAGATGGAGGAGCTGATTGTGGTGCAGGCAGGGCATGGTGGCAGCACCTTCAAAGACCCTTATGGAGGCCTGGGCCCATACCTGTTAGAAGACAGGTCCATGGTATCCACCTGCTCCCGCCAGAAGTCAAATGCCATCAAAGAGATGGATGTAGAGCCCCATGAGCTGCCCAGTGCTTGCAGCTCAAGCACAGGCTCCACAGGAGAGGCAGCAAAGTGCTCTGAGCTCCTGTGTCCAGCCCAGTTGGCAGAGAAGAGCCCGGCCTCTGGAAACTCACAGCCCTGGGCCACTCCTGTAAAGGAGCTGGAGGAAAAGCAGGAGGAGGAAGAGGTCCCAGAAATGCAGGCTGCAGGGGAGCAGGACAGCGACCTGCAGAGTGTGCGCTTTCCCTGTTGAAAGAGGCCGAGGTAGAGGAAGAAGTTTGTGCCCTGGCTGGAGATCCCTGGGACGAGAGCCACAGCAAGGTCCTCCTCACATCAGACCCAGAGGAAAGCTCAAACTTCTCTGCTTCTCCTTTGTCTGGAGTCTCTGGTGAGGATGGGGCAGCTTGCTGGGCAGCCAAGCAGGCTGCACTTTACACGCAGCTGTGCATGGGGCTTGATGCCAGGCTCCAAATTATGCGGAGAAAGAGAGAGGAGCTGGAGAGGCTGGTGGAGGAGAAACTCTATGCAGAGC